>NW_024543208.1:10600000-12007500 GCF_018167655.1 Microtus oregoni | reverse complement strand
ACATATATACAGAGTGTCTATGTCAGTCCCATGCAGACTTCCTGGTTGTCAGTTCAGTCTCTGTGAGCCTCTATGAGCCTCGGTCAGTTGATTCTGTGATATGGGATGTCCTCCTGTATATGTGTTGCTCTTATCAGTTATTAAATAAAGCTGTTTTGGCGTATGTCAGAGCAGAATATAGGCAGTCTCAAAGAGATATATAGAGGGATTAGGCAGAATCACAGATATGCCATGTAGATGCTGAAAGAGGCAGACGTCATATTGGAAACTTACCAGTAAGCCACAGTCTTGTGGCGATACACAGATGAAAAGAAATGGGCTAATTTAAGTTATAAGGTTAGCTAGAAATATGCATGAACCATTGACCAAATAGTGTTCAATTAATATAGTTTTTGTGTAATTATTTGAGTCAGGGTGGCTGCTCACAAAATGGCACTAACTGTTTAGGGCACGGATTCTCATAAGACCTTAACAAACCTTAAGCAAGAAAAAGAGGGCTTTTGGACCCACAAAATAAGGAGTCAATTGGAACTTATTGGTAGCCTCATTTTTTTTTTTTTTTTTTTTTAGATAGGATCTTTTTGCTGGTGTAGAGGCATCCTATAAGAGAAGGTTTCTTGAGTCAGCATTAGTAGCAAAAACTGTATACCTTCTTTAAGAGGTGGCTTCCTGGTTCATACTGAAAGCATAAACTCTGGCTCTTTGGGAGGTCCTGCACTTAAATGGGGTCTGTGAGTAGTGTGCTATTAGTTGCTCAATGGAGCTGCGGTGATGAGCATGACTCACAGAGGCAGTGAACATACCTCTGCCACGTTGAATGGGGCAGAGCCAATAGGCAGGACTGTGGAGTTGGCCCTAGTTCACCCACTTAGCATTTACATTAAAAAAAAAAAAGGTACTCCTGGTCAGAAATGTTTACAGATTTGCAATAAAAACATACTCAGACAAAGAAAAAAAGATCTCTAAATGGATCACAGTGTTGGACAAATGTACAGGGCCTTATGAAAGAGACAAAAGAGTACAAAAAGTCTCAGATTAAAGTAGTAAAGATAATAAAAAATGTTTAGAAGAAATAGAGTAAAAAATAAGCCATGTAAAGATGGAAAATACAGAGAATCTGAATTATGTGTTTTCTTTTAATTTCTTTCACTGTTAATAAGCTAAGTACAGAGAGACTTAGATAAGTTGTATGGGGTGCTAAGTTAAATATATATATATATATCTTGACTTCAAAATTTGAGTCTAAGGATATGTTACTTTGGAAAAGAGCTTCTGATTTCTTTCTATCGAGGATGGGAACCTTTAGATTCCTTCCAGACTAGTGTGGTTTGATGGAACAAGATCCCCGAAAGGTCTGTGTGAACCCTAAAAGTATTTCATCTAAAAAAGCAATGTCTAACTTCCTAAAGTAATTGTTTATAAACATTTGCTTTCATTTGAAGGGGGTTGATTATAAATGGATAAATGGTCACAGTCAATCTCTTTCTAAAATGAGAAGGGATATAAAGATGAATACTTTCCATTGGCTCTTAGTCTGCTGATACAAATTTAAAGTCAATTAGTTACACTGTATATATGTATATCTTTTCTTGTGTAAGGTTATGTGTTTGTGCAGTGCATGCAAAAATGTAATATATAATTATATAGTCATCTAAAATCATCAAACTTTTAGTCATGTTAGTTAGATTTTCTAGATTTACAGAGATATAATTCAGTTAGATAGATAATCCTTAACACTTCAATGATCTACAGAATATGGTATTTAGAGTTTTAAAGAACTTAGACCTTTCTCGAAAGTGAGACATATCTGCTTCTGGTGAAAATTGGGCTAGGCACCAGTCTGATCACAGAAGATGGCCAGTTCAGGCTATGTATCTGCTATTGCTAGGAGTCTTATCTAGGGTCATCCTTGTAGATTCCTGGGAGATTCCCTTGCACCAGGTGTTTACCTGATCAGTATTCGGTTTTTCAGTATAAGTCATGACAAAATCCAACATTAGTGGAATAGAAAATTGTCTCAATCATAAGCCAAGGAGATAGGATTTATTGTTGAAAAATTGTGTGTCTGTTTTGTGTGTGTGTGTGTGTGTGTGTGTGTGTGGTGTGAAAATACAAGAAACTATTATTGTAATATAAGCATATTTATATTGTTGATTGTTGTCTGTTATATAAATTCTTACCTATATTTAAAAAAGCATCAGATGTGTGCTAAATCTAGTAACATATAGAAGTTTTAGCTTTGTTAGATGATTTTTTTCTTAACCTAAACTCATTTAAAACAAGAATCTGACTAAAATATATTCATTAATATAGTTGTGGGAAATTCTAAGGCCCTCAATGCACAGTACACCTAAATAAATGTTATCCACCATTAGTCCAGCCTTTTCCTATTTGACAGCCACATCATATGAAGAATTAATTCATTAAAATCCTGTCTCTATAAAGCAAAGTTTGCATTTTCTTCTATTGCAACAAGTAAAGTTTTATATTATAGAGAAAAGAGAGCATTTTAGCAAAGTCTTATTTGCTAAACTCAAGACTTCATTCTTTTCCAACTCACAATGACTCTGCTCAGAATAATAATGGCAACATTAAAAGCATGATATCAAAGACATTTGTGATATTTCTCTGTCTTCAGACAAAGCTGAAGCCAAATCCCCTCTGAGAACAAATGGTATCAATTCTGAGTTTTTACTAACAATATTTGACACTCCCCTTGTCAATGTGAGTACTTGACTACTCTTGGACCTGAACACCATTCTTCAGTTTGAACAGTCCAGCGTATACCGAACACACGGAGAATACACAAGAGTACGGTAGGGAGTCCCTTATGTTTGCTGCATGTCTCTGAGGCCTTTAAAAAAGAACATAATATTCAATGCCTCAGTTTCTTCCTTGACCAAGTGGAAACTACAAACGAAAAGACCAGGAAAGAGAATACAAGCCACAAAGTGCTTTAATACCTTACTCAAGTAACAGTCATCATCATAATGGACTTACTTAGGCATAGAACCCATATCTCTAAGAGCAAAATTTTAGTAGTAATAGTTAGAAGTAGAGAGATTTATTACTAAAAGTGAACAACATACTTTTGAAACCTCTTCCAATATAGATTTTACAGACATAAATTATGTCTTCATCTATGACAGTAACCATTGCTACATCTGGTAGGCCCAATACAAAGTCTGTCCCCAAGGCCTTTAACTACCCAGGGTTTTCCTGAACAATCTGCACTCCACAACCATCAAAACATCTCCCAACACTGACTCTAATGATTTTTTTTTCTTTCCTCTAAGAAGTCTTTATTAAGTCCTCCGCCTCTTCTGGGCCCTTGAGGCCAGGGAGGTGATTAATGGCCCCTGAATTATGATCCAACCGGAAGGGCTGTTGGTGGAAATTTATACTCAGTGTGGTAAGCTAGAATTCTCTCAGCCCAGGTAGTCGACATTCATTGTGGGATTTAATTGTAAGAGTAGTAGTTAATGGGAGCACAGGGGAAAAGGGTAGCCCAGGAGCTGAGAATCTGGGCTGAAGGCCAGTGCTCTCAGCAGTGGAGCTACAGCTGGGAGGGATGAATTATGGAGTGGACAAACTGCCACTGCAGAGTGGGTTTCTCATCACACTGATATTTTATCAAGGAGAAAACTAAAAGCATACGGAGATGGGACGAGGGTGATTGGAATGATGATTCTTTTGTAATAAGTTCTTCATCTTTTATGAATTAATCTGTAGGTAGAAAACTACATAAGCACCAAGGCTAGTTTCCAAAAGAATATTCTAATATTAGATATTACCAATAGCTTTTACAAGCGAGATGAATTGAAGTTAAGAAAGATCTAGTGACTTATCCAAGATCATACAGAATACTTCAGTTTTAGGATTCTACACAGATTGTTTCTGGACTTTAAATATCTTTGCTGATATCACTGATACTGCTTCTTTCAATACTCTTTGCTTTTATAGTGCCTGTATAATTACCATAAGCCAAGAACTCATTTTATTTACATCTGCATAGCACAATCAAAGTTTCTCAATAAAGAAGCTGTGATTTATGTAGAAAATATTTCCAAGGCTCTGTGGCCAGGATGAGACAGAACTTAATATTCAAACCAAAGTCTGTCTGCTTGGAAGATAATTATTTCAGCTGGCACCATGATTGGCTGAAAGTCCTATGAATTACCAACACTGTCACTATAATGCCTAATGTTAAAATCCCAATAGTATCTGTAAATATATTCAAGACTTGAGATGTTTTTGCTTGATTTGATCATAAGGGCTAGCTGGTTTCAATGTGGTAGGATTAGATGAGCTGAGGGCAACAGGGTGAGAATGTTAAAACATATTTATATATGTATTAGCTCGCCTTAAATATGATCATCTCAAGAGGATGGAAAGACCCTGTTTCCTTAACTGATTACAGTCTTTATTGATCCACAGAATCAGTAGGGAGCAAGAATTCAAAGTTTTAGACTAGACCTCTGTCCACACTGAAAGAATTTAAGGATCAATGAAACCATATTGTTTTATCTGACTAAAAGATTAGATGAACCTGACTGCCAAATGTCTGAAAACCTTTGAGTAAACTAATGATGAGAACAAATCATCAGTTTTACTTTCCTATAAAACCAAACAAGCACATGTCTCTGCTATGATTGTTGCAGAGTTCCTATCAGCCATTATTACTGGCAATTTCATTTTTCAATAGAGTTTTATTTATTTTCATTTGAAATTATATTCTGTTGTGAAACCAAGATTATTCTGGAAGTGCCAGTTGGTTAGGAGGGGATTATATTTCCAACACTAGCCTTTGTGCTGATCAATCTACTGAGTGTGTCTTACCTTTCTCAGCTACCGCTACCTTGCTATTAATATATGTTTCCTTATTGTCAAATTATCTTTTATTCCAAGTAAAAATTAGAAATGTATTCATGCATTTAGTCAATATTTGCTAAATACATATTATGTATCAAGAACTTTTCATTCTTATTTTTATTTTATTTAATTAACATTTTTTTATTTATTTTACATACTGAAACCACAGCTTCCACTTCCTCTTCTTGTTTCCTCCCCACTCCCCATGTCCCATCTACACCCTTCCTTATCTACTCCATCCATTCCTCTTCTGGCTGCATTCAGAAAGGGGCTAGCCTCCAGTGAACTTGAACAAAGAACGGCAGATTAAGTTGAGGCAGTACCAAACTCTTTCCCTTGCATTAAGGCTGGGTGAAGGAATTCAGCATAGAGAACAGGTTCCCAAAAGCTAGCAGGGGCCAGTCCTGATCTCACTACTAGGAATCTTACAAACAGACAAAGTTACACAATTGTCACACTCATTCAGAGCACCTAGGTCATTTCCATGCATGGTTCCTAAATATTTTTCCCATTTCTGTGAGTTCCCTTGAGCTCAGATCAGCAGTCTCTGTGGGTTCTTCCATCGTGACCTTGATGCCTCTGGCTCCTACAATTCCTCATCCTTTCTTCAGCAGGGATCCCAGAGCTCAGGCCAGTGTTTGGCTATGGAAATCTGCTCAAGAAATTTCTAAATGCCAAAGACATAAAGATAATAAAGCCAGTCCAGAATCACTTCATATAATGGAGTCACAAATAAGACTGTGTGTGTGCTTATTTTTGTGAGGAGATTGTGATGTAGCAACTGTAAAACATTCGGCAGCAGTCCAAAAAGCATGCTTTAAATTCCTCACAAGGCATCAGGGCCATGCCAATCTGGGTGGCCTGTGTTGCTACCTGGGGCCATGATGACAACCAAGTTCAGGTTACTGCCAGAGACTATGTTTGGGTCTGTGGTCCTGTCAGAGTCAAGGTCTATAATGTTCAAGGCCCATGGTGCTGCCATTGGTCACACAGACACCTAGGGTCTAGGCTGCCTCCTATGGTCATGTTGGTTTCTGAGGACCATGCTGTCGCTGAGACCATGACAGGCTAAGCCAGAGCTGCTGCTGAGGTTCAGATCTGGGTCTGTGGCCCTACCATGGCTAAAGTCTCTGCTGGTCTTTGTGGTTCATGATACCATCAAAGACAATGCCAATGCCAAGGGTCTGGATCAGCACTTGTGCACATGTTGGTGTCCAAGGACCTCACTGCCATGAGGGCATTCCAATTCAAGTGGTCTGTGTAGCCACATGGACCAGGCCTGGGCTGCTGCCATGGGCCATGTTTGGGTTTCTTGGCATAACAGCAGTCAAGGTCTGAGCTGGTGTTCAAGGCTTATGTTACCATGGAGGTCATAGAAACCATACATGTTGAAATCCGAGGGGCCTGCTGGACCAACCCTGTCTCTCACTGGTCCTGGGATAGCTGGCCCTGCCCTTCAGTGGACACTGCAGCAGGAGAATTGACACTCCTCCCACCCCCAGTCACGGGAGAGCTGACCCCAGATCTTGGGAGAGATGGTCCCAACCCTCACCACAGGACTGACACCTGGAGATGCTCTTTCATTTCCTGGCTCCCGAAATAATCACACAGAAACTGCATTAATTACAACACCATGTGGCCAATGACTTAGGTGTATTTCTAGCAAGCTCTTACATCTTGAATTAACCCATTTCCATTAATCTGTGTTATCACCACAAGGCTGTGGCCTAGAAGGAAGGTTGTGGGTGTCTGTCTCCTTTGACAGCTACATGGCATCTCATTGACTCTGCCTACTCAATCTATTCCAGTCTGGCTATATTCTTCACTGCTATGGGCCAAAGCATCTTTATTCATTAACCAATAAAAGTAACAGATATGCAGAAGACCATCCCACATCATGGGAGAGCTGGTCCTGATGATGTGGGCCTAGGAGAGCTGCTCTGTCCATCTCCTGAGGAAGTAGTCCCAATTGTCCAGACAAACCAGCTAGGCTACCACCCAGACCCACATCCTGGCCCTGGGTTGGTTTTCTAGGCTTTCTTTTAGACCACCAATCAGCTCCAAAATCATAACACAGAGACTTATTAGTTATGAGTCCTGTCCTAGCTTAGGTTTGTTTCTGGCTAGCTCTTTTAAGTGAAAAAATTAACCTGTTAGAAGCCTAGGGAATTCTAACCTTTCTTTCTGTATGTCTTACTTTTCTGCTTCCTCCAGTGTCTGACTGGCCCTAGGTGTGTCCCTCTCTTTCTCCTTCATTCTCTTCCTTCTTCCACCTTTCTTCTCAAACTAAGATTTCTCCTCCTATCCTTTGTCTGACCAATCAACTGTCTTAGGCAGGAATGGTGAAACAGAGACATATCTTTTCATAATGAAACACATGCAACAGAAACAAATGAAACATAATCTTACATTGTAAAACACAAATACAGCAGAAACAAATGTAACACACCTTTACACAGTTAAAGTAATATTCTGCAGCATCAACAAATGTAACACATATTTACATAGTTAAAACAGCATTCCACAACAGGTTGGCCCATCTTAACAACTGCCCCATCTATGGCCTGCTAGAGGGAACTGCAGAACAATAATTGCAGGACATCCACGGCCTGGGGCAGCAACAGAATATACATAAGGAGTTTCAATGAGGGTCTAGTGAACCAGACCAATCACTGATTGCAATGAAAATTTTGTAGGCGGGACTGATTAGACAAAACAGGTACACTGAATGACACACTGCAGCTCCCAATGGCACGAGGATGAAAGAAGAACTGTTGGAAAGATCAAAGAGGTAGGTGGGGTTTTTGTTTGTTTTTTTTAGTTTTGTTTGTAACTAATTGGGGGGGGGACATAATGCAGGAATGAGATGTGCATATGGCGGGACTGGCAGATGAGCAGGATTAGGGTGCATGGTGTAAAAATTTTAAAGAATCAATAAAGCATTATGCTAAAAGAATCTTTACATAGTAACAATTATGTAGGGTAAAAATAAAACTGGAGTAAAGTAGATAAGCAAATGGTGTGGGAGAATTGTCTTTATTCTGTCAATCATGTTTTAAATAAATGCTGATTGGCCAGGCAGGAAGTATAGGTGGGAAAACCAGACAGGGAGTAGAAATGATGCAATGAGAGCAGGAGAATTTTGGGAAGAAGGGAGTTGATTTTCCCCAGTCCTGTGCAGATCACCGAGGAAGCAGGATGTGACCTGCCAGCTAAAAATGGTACCGAGCCATATGGCAATAATAGATCAGAATAATGGGTTAATATAAGCTATAAGAGCTAATAAGTAGCCTGAGCTAATGGGCCAATCAGCTTTATAACTTATAGAGATCTCTGTGTGATTTTCTTTGGGTCTTGCTGGCTGTAGGGAACTGGGCAGGACATAAACCCCAACAAACAAACAGCCACTTATGTTACAAACAAAGAGGGATGGAAGAAGAATCTAGAGAAGGAGGTAGAAGTCAACCAAATATCATGATAAATCTTGCTAGCTACACCAGGTGTATGAGACATAGCATGTTGTAGTGAATCAAGTGAAAACAGACACAAAAAACTTCTGGCTTCTGCAGGCCATCTTTTTGACAGAATAAACTAAATTCCTTTGGAAAGATGTTTGGATACCATACAGATTTCTAAATCTGTATTACTTATATACGCACAGCTCTTGACATCAGTAAATTGTATTACAAATTGTGGCAATGGATATAGCCCAGGATTCTTGATTGTGCAGATTTTTTATTGAACCATTCAGTGTCTGAGAGAGCATCATAAAATGTATGTTCACAAAAGGAGGGGGAAAATATTGCACTTTAGATGTTGACTATTCAAAAGTCCAGGGCAATTTCATTCTGTACTGAGCTGAACCACATGGATGACCACTTTCCTCATGCCCATATGTTACTACTGCGATAGGAAAACACCAGGCTTAGAAGAAACTCAAGCAAAGACACATCAGAGATGAAACATTTTTTCCCTTTGGCTATAGATTTAACTGTTTCAATTTGTCAACAGAGAGAATTCCATTGACTCTGCATCATTTTTTAGTTTAGTGATGCTTGAACAATTTGCACCATGTTTTTTTTTTCAGGAGAATGTTGCAAAAGTGATGAAATAAAGAAATATAAGGATGAAAATGGGATGAAGGAAAGAGGGATGTAAGGAGAAAGAGAAAGAGAGAAAAAAACAAGGGTGTGAAGAAGGAGAGACAGAGAAAGCAGAATACCTGTGTCTGCAAAGACAAAGTGGTGATGTAACTCCAGTAATGGACAGTTTTAGGTAATGTTTTTCTTGGAGTACTTATTCTTTGCAGCTGTTGGTCAAATCAGAAAAAGTGAAATATCTCTAAAAGATATGATATGGGAATTCATTTTCTTAAGATAAATGGTCTTTGGAAAAAAATTTTTAAAAATTACAAATGTATTTATTTCTACTCTATTTTGTATCTTTATCTATTATACACATATAAAATACACACTCTTCATGTGCATACACATGCATACATGCACATATGCACACACACACACACACACACACACACACACACACACTACACTCTTCACTGCCAGCATCAGCAAAAATAAGACAAACTTCCCCCTTAGTGGGATATACAACTGGCTGTTGAAATGCAATAACAGATATTTCTAATCAACCTCAAGGTCCTGGTTTTTTGAAATGCTGAAAGAGACATCAGTGGCAATTCTATCACCTCTGGTCTGAGTTTTAGGGGTGAATACATTTGTAACACATAACAACTAAACTAATGCCCAGTTGCTTCTGAATCCATAAACAGGGCATAGAGTTTGGCGTTCTTCCAAATGGTTAGGAGCTGGATCAAGATACCTCAATATGCTTACCTACTGATAAATGTTGTCACCGATACTCATGGCACTTACTGTCTGGAGCTTATGAGGAAGGAAAGTGATTTATAACTGAGTCATGTGTCTGAATAGGGTGGAGAAAAGGGTGTCTTGTGCTAAGTCTGAGGTTGATTTCTTTGGCCAAAGCAAATAGCGACTGTTTTTCTATTCTCTAACCAGCATCAAATTTCACTCTGATGCATTTTCAGTTTTTGCCCATCCCCCTTCTCCAATTTTTTCAGACTAGTTCCTAAAACCAACCCAGAATGCCTTATGCCAAAGGAAAAAGAAGGAAGAAGAGAAAGAGGTATTATTTAAGTATCTTAATGCAGTAGGCATCAGCATCTTTATATAGTTTTCTTGCTCACTGTCCGAATCTTAATCAGGGGTAATTTATTTCAATTCTCAAATGATGACACGCACCCAAGGTTCATAGAATGGATATGTAATAGAACTACAATTCAAATTCAGTTCAATCTGACTCCCAGAATGTCTTTGCATCCTCCTTTACATGATACTTCTCTATCTGCTGTGAAGATCTTCCCGATCGTTGTACTACATAGTAATTTAATGAACATAAACTTCCTATTATATGCTAGAAATTAAAGCATCAAAAATATATAAACTAGAATGCCCATGTAGAGGCAGATTCTAGCCTGCATTTCCATGTATGCTGGAGGCTTGGTGCTGATAAAGACCACACATCGGTAAGTACATCATAGACAAAAGATTTATTCATTCATTTATTAATTCTTTCAGCAAAGGTTTACTAAAAAACCTGCTCTTGCCAGACTTTATTTTATGCTAGCATTTATCAGCCCTGGCTGCATATTAAAATAACCTGATACACTTAAGAAAATACTGATCCCTAGCTCATCTAAATAATTCTATTTAAAGCTCACTGGCTGTGATCCTGGCATCCACATACTTTAGAAATATCCTTGGGAAGTATAGGAAGCAGCTAGGTTTGAAGACACTGTTCCAGGCTCTGAAGGACATAGAACTGAATAAACAGGATAAATAATGATTGGATTCTAGGCTATGTGTACCCCTTTGTCATTTGTGAGATGGGGAAAACGGAGCAAGGGAGGGAGATGAGATTGTAAGTCTGGATTGCACATAAATCATGTTGAGCCTTAAATTCAAGGTACTTTAGGTGATTTGAAACAGGAATATGACTTGAGAACAAAAGTATTTTCATATTTTTTATTTCTATACTCTATACTGAGTAAAGGAATTTTCTTTTGAGAGGCGAAATAATGTAGTGCTTTATGTTCTCTCTCTCTCTCTCTCTCTCTCTCTCTCTCTCTCTCTCTGTGTGTGTGTGTGTGTGTGTGTGTGTGTGTGTGTGTGTAAGTTCCTGTAATCAATTAACTTCTAATGTAGTGTGTATATTTTGTGTACGGAAGGAAGTGATGTAAAAAAATAGCTCTGATACAGTAGTACATACAGGTTCAGAGGTGATGTGAGTCAGAATGTGGCATCTGATTTGGAAGAGCACACTGTGGGGAAGATCTAGGTGACAGCTTTGCATGGCTTTGAGTTGCAAGAGTAATGAATGAACATGTAGAAAAGCAGAATAATAATCACGTAGGTGGAAGGGATGTTATTACAAAACAAAGATGGAGAACCTGGTGCTGTTCTAGGTTCTTCAGGCAGTTCAATCTGTTTGAACAAAACTGTACAAAAGGCCAGGAGGTGGTAGTGCCTGCCTTTAATCCCAGCACTTGGGAAGGCAGAGGCAAGTAGATCTCGGTGAGTTCTCTCAGCCTGGTCTACAAAGAGAGTTTTAGGTCAACCAAGGCTACACAGGGTGACGCTGTCTTGAAAAAAACAAAACCAAAAGGAAATGTAGATTACTAGTTAGAAAAGTCAGCTGAGCTCAAGAAACAACTTGGGTCATTGAGGAAGAGTGTATTGATTTAAAATAATGCTTTCTTACAGGTAAAATAGGAAGTTTTACGTTTACAGCTACACTGGAGAGGTTCTTCTGGTGACTCTGTGAATAAGGATGGTTTCTGGAAGGCACTAGAAGCCAGAAACCTAGATGGTGACAGTCATAGATGATGAGAAAAGAGAAAATCTCATTTAGTGGAATAAAAGTTTTCTTTGAGAGGCCATTCCTTTATTGATTCTTCTCTCCCTTTTTCCTTATTCCAAAACTATCAAAATATAGTGGGGTTTTGAAGAAGACAAACATGCCATAAATGTGTGCAAAAAACACTGTAGAATGCGTTTCCTCTGCCTTCACTCCTTTTTAAGGACGCCCTTACATGCCCACCACCCAACTCTGCTGACTCTCAGTGTTCTATGTTGGCTCTTAATAGCTATTGAGATGAATAAGCAAACCACACCATGTGGAAGCATTTATAAACTCAGAAGATTTTGCAGTTGGGCATCATAGTCTGCATTTGTGAGCCACTTTCAAATTATGAATAGCTTCTATATGGGCTGCAGAATGAACCCAGAATCTGGATGAGTTTATTTATTCGAGAAACAAAAAAAATCCTTGTTTAGATTTTCACTGCACAATCAGATCAATTCTCTCCTTTAAAATATTTTTAATCGAAATGCAGTTGTATTATCCTTTTTCCTCCCCTTTCTCCCTCCAGGCCCTCCCATCTACACTCTCTTGAACCCCTCTAATATTTCCTTCTACTCTCAAGTTGTTAGCATCTTTTTCTTGGGTCAAAATGTATTCACATTCTCCACATTTGTCTTTCTCAGCTGGGCAGGTGCATCAGTCCCTAGTTACAGTTAGAGTATTCATGGGTCAGGAGTTTTTGAAAGAAACACAAATGTGGTATAGTAGAAGGAGAAGGGAAGAAGAGAGATGTAGAGGTTTGAAGTGAAACTTGTTTTGGAGTCTAAATCATTGTGAGACATAAGCAGAAACCTAATTGTTTACCTATGAGCTCATCCCATGTTATCTCTCCAAACACAGACCTTCTTCTATCCTATGTCTCTGAAGGAAAGTAAAGCTATTATAATGACGGATGCAGAGGAAAGAGAGGGTGAAACAATTCAGCACCACCTCAGCATCTTCTAACATCTCTAATTCAGAGTTTGCTATAATGACTAGCCAGTTTTTAATTCTTGGTATATGTATAAAGATAACCATGCCTATTTTACTTACAGTGTTTTTCTACTAAGTGTCCACTAGATGTCACACATATATTCCAAAGATTTATTAAATACTTGTATCTCTAGCCCCATTTTATAGATAAAGAAGTTGAAATTCAAATAGAAGTGTTACTCAGGGATGTCACATGTCTTAACATATTTAATTCTAGAATAAATAACATAAAGTGAGGACTATAACTCTGTCCACTGTTATTTGCAATGTGCTTTGGAGACCAGCCCTCTTTCCTGCTCTGCTGGGCCTCCCCATGAAAGAAGATGTATCTTATTGATTGAGGGTGACCTCGCATAGCAAAACATGAGTGGAAATGACAGGAGCTTTATTGATTGAAAGCTTTCAAATTTGGGTCTGCTTTGTCATATTTCATTTTTCTTTGCCATTAAACTAACACAATCTGAGATTGAGGTTGCTCAGTCAGTGTGGGTCTCTAAATGAAAATAACAGAGGGAGAGTCATCACACCACACAGATAAGTGGAAATGAAGATGAAGCCTGCTGTGTAAGGGTCATTTGTTACACTGCTTGAAGTGACTAATACAGCCTCTGAAGAAACTGACAGAAGGAGAAGCTGGGCCTGAGGAAATACAGGTGAAGGTGAAACTTGAGGTATACTTTCTTTTGATCTGTGTGATCTTGGCCTTTGTTTTACAATTCTTTTGCATTTCTACCCTATGTTTTTTCCATACTTTACAGAGATTGCTTTAAAACAATAGCCATAAGTTACTTTTAAATAAATTAACGAATGTATAGGTTCTTGGAGATAGAGAGAAAATTGGATTACGGCAGTAAATGGTGACTTCAATCTACCTATATTTTCTCCCTAGGTTTTTCATTTTTGTTTTTTTTCCTGTTTTTTTATATTTTCCTTTTTCTTTTTTAAAATTATTTTTACTGAGCTCTACATTTTTCTCAGCTCCTCTCCCTACCTCTCCCCTCCCCTTCAACCTTCTCCCAAGGTGCCCATGCTCAGTTGAGCTTGTCTTTTTCTACTTCCCATGTAGATTAGATCCATGTAAGTCTCTCTTAGGGTCCTCAGTATTGTCTAGGTTTTCTGGGATTGTGTTTTGTAGGCCTGTTTTCTTTGCTTTATGTTTAAAACCACTTATGAGTAAGTATGTGTGATAATTGTCTTTCTGTATCTGGGTTACCTCACTCAAAATAATGTTTTCTAGATCCATCCATTTTCTTGCAAAATTCAAGATGTCATTTTTTTTTCTGCTGCGTACTACTCCATTGTGTAAATGTACCATATTTTCCTTATTCATTCTTCTGTCAGAGGGCATTTAGGTTGTTTCTAGTTTCTGGTTATGACAAACAATGCTGCTACAAATATTGTTAAGCACATGTCTTTGTGGCATGATTGAGCATCCTCAATTTTGGGATATATACCCAAAAGTGGTATTGCTGGATCTTGAAGAAGGTTGTTTCCTAATTTTCTGAGAAATCGCCACACTGACATCCAAAGGGATTGTACCAGCTTGTATTCCCACCAGCAATGCAGGAGTGTTCCCTTTACCCCAATCCTCTCCATCATAAGTTGTCATCGGTATTTTTGATCTTGGCCATTCTTACAGGTGTAAGATGGAATCTCAGAGTTGTTTTGATTTGTATTTCACTGATGACTAAGGATGTTGAAGTTTTCCTTAAGTGTCTTTCAGCCATTTTAGATTCCTATGTTGAGAGTACTCTGATTGGGTCTGTACTCCCTTTTAAAAATTGGATTATTTGTTCTCTTGGTGACCAATTTCTTGAATTCTTTATATATTTTGGAGATCAGATCTCTGTCTGATGTGGGGTTAGTGAAGATCTTTTCCCATTCTGTAGGCTGTCGTTTTGTCTTGTTGACCGTGTCCTCTGCCTTACAGAAACTTTTCAGTTTCAGGAGGTCCCGTTTATTAATTGTTTCTTTCAGTGTCTGTGCTGCTTTATATTTAGGTTATATTTAGGAAATGGTCTCCTGTGCCAATGCATTCAAGTGTACTTCCCACTTTCTCTTCTATAAGGTTCAGTGTGGCTGGCTTTATGTTGAGGTCTTTGATCCATTTGTACCTGAGTTTTATGCATAGTGATACATATGGGTCTATTTCATTCTTCTACATGTTGATATCCAGTTATGCCAGCACCATTTGTTAAATATGTTCTCTTTTTTCTATTTGATATTTTTTTGCTTCTTTGTCAAAAATTAGGTGTTTGATGGTGTGTGAATCAACATCCGGGTTCTCTATTCAGTTCCATTGCTCTCCTGTCTGTTTTTAATGCCAGTACCAGGCTGTTTTCAGTATTGAAGCTCTGTAGTAGAATTTGAAGTCAGGGATTGTGATGCCTCCATGCCTCCAGAAGTTCTTTTACTGTACAGGATTGATTTGACTATCCTGGGTTTTTTTTTTTTTTGCTTTTGTATTTTTTTAATTTACTTTTAAAAACCTATCTTTTCTCATTTTACATGTCAAATCCAGTTCCCACTCCTTCCCCTCCTCCAGCTCCCTCCACTTTTCCCTTCACTCCATTCTCCATCCTTAACTCCTCAGAGAGAGTAAGGCTTCCCATAGGGAGTCAACAAAGTCTAGTACATTGTTTTGAGGCGGGACCAAGGCCTTTCCACCTATATCTAAGCTGAGCAAGGCATCCCTTCTGAATGAATGGTTTTCAAATTGCAGTATGGAGCTGTGGGTTTCATTCCGCCACCCAGCTCCCATCACCGGCTAGCTTATGCCCCAAAATAACAACACACAAATTGTATTCTTTTAAACACTGCTTGGCCCATTAACTCTAGCCCTTTCAGGCTAATTCTCATATCCTAATCAACCCATCTCTAAAATCTGTGTAGCATCAATCTTACCGGGAAAGATTCAGCATGTCTGACCTGGCAGCTTGCTTCATGGCGTCTGCCCGGGAGAGGGGAGCATGGCCTCTCTGAGCTCACTTCCTCTTCCTCCCAGCATTCTGTTCTGTTTACTCCACCCACCTATGTTCTAACCAATAAAACGGGCCAAGGCAGTTTCTTTATTTTTTAACCAATGACCTTCCTCCATCATCAAAATACCAGAACAAGCAGTAATGATAAATCCTGGTCTTACCACCAGTAAACCCATGGTCTGCCCCAGCAGTACCAAGCCACCCACAGTCAGAGGACCTAGTTTATTCCCTTGCTGTGAGGCTGGAGTTTCATTTTCTAAGTGTAAAACTTCTCATGGTGGGATTTAGGAAGGAATTGAGAATTGGTGTTTTGTACAAGGTACCTGTTATAATGCTCATAATGATGGTGGTTGTGCTGCATTTTGAGTAACAGTGGTTTACAAACTGCCTGCCCCATCGCAATGTTGATAAAAAGGTACAACACACTTTTGTGCAGTGTTTAGGGATATATTATTTAGGATTAGGACTAGGATTAAGGAAACAAGGCAGGATAGCAATACATGGCAGGAGGCTGTGCATGTTCTATACCTGTATAGAAAGAATGTTTCTTTGCTTAATTTCCTGTGCTTATTTCCTGATTGCTTTAAACACCTACATTGAAAACTGAATGATACAAAGAATGTGATAAGAGCTTCTCTTCATATTTGAACTAATGTCATTGTATGTATTCAAGCTACACTAATGAGGGTGTTGCTGTGGAAAATTATGGATTTGTTTTTTTTTATGAAAACACATTTAAAGGTTAAAAATCATGCTATGGTTTAGCGAATTTTGTTTTTTAAACATTATGTAAGTTTGTTTAATAATAATTACATGCTTATTTCTATTTATCTTTCTTTTACCTTGCATTCTGTGTCATTATCATAACTTCAATTTTCAAACTTTCAAATTCTCTATAATATCTCTCTAATCACCATCAGCTTTTTAAGCTCTCAGAAAACAATTTCTCTTAGAAATTTCTATTTAAAGTTTCTATTAAATGGAACTGCATATAGCCACAAAAATCTTTGATGAGAATTTACTATGTAGTTGTCTAAATTATATCTAAATGCCCAAACTGAAGACACCATTTGAAGAGGCCATTCATATTCTAAAAGGAAACCAAGGATGAGACCTGACTTCTCCACTGATGACTGACTCAGTGAATCATATTCTTACAGGCATTAACATCTTTCTTCCACAATCCTCAGTTCATTAAAGATGTGAGAACAATTAAGGGTTGAATGGTTAGCTTTGTATGGAGACCCATATCCCTTGAAGGGAACTTCAAGGCTCAGAGAATATCAAGGGAGAGAAAAGAAAGAATGCAAGAACTGGATGAAGGAAAAAAGGACAGTGAAGGACTGTGTTATGGCCAAGACATGGCTAAGGAATTCAAGATCTCACAGGAGGTATCATAGCCTGCAATAGTTTCTGCACAAGACAGAGCCCAGAAATACTCAGTCATTGATGAGAGAGGAGACCATGGGTTCCACTGTGTCCAGGGTAGCTCATGGTAGTCATGGGTTTCTGGAGTAAAAGGACTTACTTTCATTGGTGATGTAGCTGTTAGTTAGGTACACATAATCCATTGTGTATATTTACAACACTGTCCATGCTACTGGCCCATGCTAAATCCAGTGGATCCAAAAGGAAATGAAAAACAAAGCAAATGGCATCAAGTGACTTGAGAACTTGGTGTGGTGAATGTTATTGAGGGTTAGAGAAGAATAAGTGAGTGTGGAAGGATTAAAGTGGACATAATAAATCATAAACATATGAAATTGTCAAAAGATAAATTAATAAATATTCATTTTCAGTTTTAATAATCTCAGGAGGGGAAAGGAGTTTGATGCCTGCTCTCTGTCTCTTATGTTGACTGACATGTTTCTCACATCATGTCATGTTTTCTTCTGCAATTTGATGTTTACACATATTACATATTGTTATTTGTCATTTTAAGTACAGAATGATCCAAAGGAAGAGCCTGAAGTTAGAACATTTCCAGGTATGGTTTCAGTTGTGGCTTTGTTAGTAGTAGCTATATGTTCTTGGGAAATTTTCATATTTTTTCCATGCACAATGAGTGAATAGCAACAGAAAGAATAACAATACAATGAGAGAATGTGCCCTATCATAACACCAGAGTCTCCTATTGGATATTTAAAACATCTTCTTGAGTTATTAATGAATGTGTTTTCAACTCCTACTTGTACTTGGTATTCTAATGGGTACTGGGAATTCTCTAGTGAATGAAGAACCATTATCTGTGAAGTTCTAATGTTTATGGTTTAGTCAAGGGTTAGAAAGATACAGTAAAGATGGATGCCCAAATGAGGTTGTTTTTCTTTTTCTTTTTTTTTTTTTTTGCCTGTTTCTACAGTGTCCTTGAGCTGGGAGAGTTTTACATTTTTAAAGTGTTAGGGGAAAGGTATAAATACAGCAGAAACTCCTCTGTGGCCCACAAAGTCTGAAATATTTTCCATCTGTCCTTTTATAGAAGAGTTCACTGGTTCATTAGAACATATAGTAAGCATTCAATAAATGCTTTCCACGTGCCAATTCATAATCTGAAGTTCCTTGAATGTGATTCTGATTAATTTCTATATCTCCTCAGTTTTTCTATAGGCTTATCATTGACCTTGCAAATAAACATCTAAACTTTTCAAATGGATATAGGTTTTACGTGAGTGACCCCCTGAGCTTCCACAACTTCATCCAATTACACTCTTACTCTCCTGCCCTACTGGAATTTTTTCTGTTCAGTAAATACTGCACACATATTTCAGTCCAGGGCATTGTAGCTTCACTACCTGTCCTCAGCCTTTGTGATAATGAATTTCTAATTTGTTCTTCAGGAGTAACGACCAAAGTCACTCATTTTGGAAAATCTCCCTGTGTTCTCTTTACCACATTGCTCGTATTCTCTATACTCTGTCTGTTCTGACTTCTGATACATGTGATGATCTCATATTCTCCTCTGTGGTGTTATTACTGTCACCTTCAGAAGTCAGTTTCACAAGTACAATGGTTCTTATTATCTCTTATTATTTTATAACATCCTCACCTTATGCTTAATAAATGCTAGGTGAATAAATGAAAGAGTGGATATAATAGAGTTATGTTTGTGCAGAAAATGAAGCTAGACATCTTATGGACTTCTTTCTATACAAACGGGGTGCCCTTCTTTTCCAGGGAAACACACCCTCAGTAGATTTTCTGTGACTTATTTTAAATATCTCTTCATTCTCTCTCTATAATTAATGGAGACCTAGTGAGCTGTTTGTGTTGATATATCATCTGCACCACACAGAAAATACATTTGTTACAGAGCTATCTAAGCCAAAGCTAATGAAACGTTTGCAAATGTCCTGATTTACAAAGAGAAAATTGGTTTACCTGAATGACAGGGTCTGTGTGCAGAGGAAACATTCTTCTTTACACTTTCCAGAAGTATTCTGGGAAGTCTCAGAACCCTAGAGAAACACACAAGGACCAAAGACCAGAGGTCATTTTGAGGAAGGCAATATTCCGAGGATCAACATTACCCATGACAGTCCTCATGTGGACTTCAGGGCACTTACAAACTCCTGAAAACTGCCCACAGAATGGATGTTTGTATCGTTACAGTGTCCTGGAGAACACAGAAGACTCCTCAGCTTCTTGTTGGCATCTGTGGCAGTCCAGCTGTGGCATGTGCTCTAAAAGAATTCAGAATTACTCAAATATTTAAATCTTTATGTTAATTTTTTAACATAGTCTCTTTCCCTCTCCCTCTTTCTCTCTGTGCATGTGTGTGTATGCCCTTGTGCTAAGAAGAAAGCCAGAAAAAACTTGTGAAAGTGAGTTCATTACTTGAAATTGGCAGATTCTGGGATAAAACTGAAACAGTTAAGTTTGGTTGCAAACACGTTTACCCTCCATGCAGTCCCACTTGTTCAGTTACTCTCTGTCTCTGTCTGTCTGTCTGTCTGTCTGTCTCCCTGGCTCTCTCTGACTCTCTCTGTCTCTCTTTCTTTCTTTGAAATAGCATCTCACTTTATAGACTTGGCTCTCTTGGGCCTACGTATACCAACCTTGAATGTATGGAGATCGGTCTGCCTCTGTCTCATGAGTCCTGGAATGGCTGACATACCCAGAATACTTGTCAATTTATTTAAAATGCAATGAAGAATAAGGAGCATATGTGAATATAAGTTCTGAAAGAGTAATTTCTACCTGTTAATAGTCTCATCCTTTCTTCACCAGTGTGAAGATGAGACAATCCAAATCTTTGGGAGAGTGAAATGCCCAGGGCTTCATAAAAAACACACATACATAAAAGACTAAATCCTGACAACTCATTGTCATTTCTACATTGCTCTGTTGGTCACTGGAAAGACAAAATTTGTTTATTATTCTGATATTTTCTGTTCACTTGCACAGTTTTTGCTCTGTTCATATAAGTTCTTACTTTATCATACCATTCATTTCCTCAACAGGACTTTAAAAAGTGATTGATCACACTAAATATACCTGAGAAGGGTTTTGCCTTCAATAAAAGTTTAGCCAGGCTGTAAAAATTAGAAAATGAAATTCAACTAAGAGAAGACATATATCATTTCCTTTTCAAATATATGTTTCAATTGATATTAAAGTAATAAAAGACATACATTGACTAGACCCAAAAAGAATGGAAGAAGAAAGAGTCAGAGAATCTAAGAAGGGACAGAAATTCAGGAGTACATGCTTGCTGGAGGAGACACTGAGGAGAAAAACCAGTGGGTTCTGAGATTATAATAACAGACATGTGAGGATTTTATGATTCTTATATGCTACATATTACAGGAGATTTTTATTGTAAGCTAAAAAAATCTATGGCAAAATAATTCTATACTCCGTGATCCTTGACAGTGGAAAGTGCTGATCATATAAGAGATACCAGTTTCTCCTGCTATTGAGAAGTTTAAAGTTTTGCAACCCCAGTGACCTTGATAAAACACTAAAAGCTACCAGATGTTATAACCACTAAATTATACTTAATTATATTTAATTCAACCAATCTATTTTATTCACAGAAAACTGAGACTTAGAGTAAATGACCTTATCAAATTATGTGACTTGTAAGTGAGTCAGCTGGGTGCTATGGCAGGAATGGGAAGATGACTCTCAAACACATGATAAATGGATATACCTAGAAACAAATAGTAAAATATGGGATATTTATGAATTCCCAATATAAGTCTGCTTTTCACACATAAAATTCTACTGCCTCCAGTGAGTCCCTTTGTCTCCCATGATATATTTTATATTCTTCAGTGATATTTCATCTTTGCCTGTGAGATTCTATCTTCTCCAATGAGATGCCATCTTGTATGAAACCCCATACTCTCCAGTGTGATTCCATTTTCTCCAGTAAGATATTCCCCTTTCCACTAAGGGTCTATCTTTGTGAGTGAGTTCTCCTCTATCTCTTCAGTGAAATCTCCTCATCTGCAAGACTACCTTCTTTGGTAAGATCCCAAGGTCTTCACTGAGATCCCCCACTTTTTAGTAAGAATCGTCCTCTGTGCTGAGTTCCCACAGTCTGAAGTGGTAGATAATCTATTTCTGTAAGATTCCATTCTCGTCAGTAGAACAAAGTTCTCACTTGGAAGTGGCCAAATAGAAATAAACAATACATAGAACACCCGACACTGTGATAAAGCAACACAATCAGAATTTCCTATAACTTGATCTTACTTTAAATATCCAGTTTGGATGGTGAAGATCATTTATAAAAGGCAGCATCAATAAGAATGCATCAGTTCTAACCAAACAGGAAGTTAGAAGAGAAAGGATGACTTAGAGATACACAGTGAACTGTATGTACTATTTACCACATCTTCCTTGTATGCTCTTAGAGGTTATGCTCCTTTAATATTAAAAATAAAACTGAAAGGTGGAGATGTAGGAAATGTATCCTCCAACAGAGAAAAGTCTCACAGCTGTGTAACTTAATGACATATCTATTTATAAATCTTAAAATTATATGAGAAAGAAGTTTGAGAAGTCCCATGGGATATTATGCCCAAATCACACTCAGTTCAGAAAGGGAGAAAGAGGACAAGGTGGCTCTAACAAATGGGCCACCAAAACAGCAACAATAAAACTTACCACCCACACAACTGAACAAATCACCTCAAACTATGTATCCACTGAAATGATAGACTAGCTCCAAAGAATAATTGCTATATGCTTGTTATGATGTTAATTGACAAAATGCTTTTAAAAGAAAGATAAACAACTGTGAACCAGTAAAATCACAGCCCATACATTCAACAAAGCAAAGGCAAATTCCATGTTCATTTATGCAAATATGGTAATATGAAACCTATGCCTTAAGTTAATGTTTTAATTGTGCTTGCTTAATTAAAAGACCTGAGTATGGAGAAAATCATACATAAAGTTCATAAATCAAATAACCTAATAAGAACATAATCTTTAGAAAAATAGTGCTAAAGATTAGAAAATAATTCTAGTATTGATTCTGAAGAAATGTAATTATGTTTGGGAAGCAAAGAATGAATGTGAACCTGTAGAGCTTTGTAATTATTTATATATTTAATATTTCATTTACTTGTTTTTCTCAAACTAAGAACATATTATATATTTTAGGATATAAAACAGAATTATAGAAAAACTTACATTGAAGAGGTTCTGAAATTATTAATGGATTAAACCAACACAATATTTACAGACAGGTATCCTCAATCAATACTGAATGTAATGCAGTAACTCTAAAAATTATTAGAGTTAAAAATATGTTTTATTACATTTGGACTGTAATGTCCAGAAATGCTTATACAATAGGGAAAGTTTTGCTTAACACAAATGTACACATTCAACTTGAGCTATTTTCGTATTAATTTTTAGATAGGTATTTTCATGTGCTCAGTCAGAATCACTTTGTCTTATTCAAGGTTATATTTAGAAATAATGATCTTTTTAAAAGTGTTTCAGTACTCTTGCCTCATACTCTAAAACAAACATATAAACAATCCTATCAACACTGAAATAATGGCAATACTTGTGATGATACTGATATTATCTATAAAATTTTAACATATATACATATATATTAATAACTGTCAGACCAAATCATTTGATATCAATGTATTTTATACTATTGGCTGAGAGCCTAGCCTTCAACAGCTGAGCCATCTCTCCAGCCCATGTCAATATATTTATTCTTAATTAACATGATTCTTTAATTCTAATTAATAATGATTTCAAAGATAGAGTATTTTGAAAATCTTATCTATAATAAAGTTTTCAGCTAACTTTCCTAAGACTAAGGTCAGCAAGAAGCACTTTGGTTCCAGTGCACTCTGGTAAGTGGCCTCTTGTCAACAGAGGTCAGCCACTGGCATATGAAGTACCTTGTGATGTCGAGACTCAGAGACCGCAGTGCCTGAAAACAAGAAGCTACGAAGTCTTTAACACATGTTGCTACACACTGGCATAGGTTTGTACTTCAAACCAACACGAAACCTAAAGCCATACCCAGATACCGAGGTAGTGTACTAAACTGATACTTTGTTAGTAAGCTCAACTGAAGCCTTATGTGTCAGTGTTTGCTAAGTATCTGCACGAGAAACTGTTTTTGCTTCAGATGGTTTGTGTTTAATACATGCCTTTGTTGATATCCCATAATATTGAGTGGGGACACAAACACACAATCTGAGAGAGAGAGAGAGAGAGAGAGAGAGAGAGAGAGAGAGAGAGAGAGAGGTGTTTGACCCTGGCTGTGCTCATCTTTAATTTAATACCCTTTGGTGTGAAGAAAATCCATCAACCGTGGGGAAGTTACACTTTGTTCCTAAATCTCCTACTCTTTCTGTGGATGTCCTTGCTTATCTCATTTTTAATGTCAGTATTTGTAAAACGAGAATAATAAACAGAGCCCGGCCTATTCTTACAGATTCACTTTGAGAAGCCTAAGAATACTGGAAAAGCAACATGGGAATCGTAATAAGCTCTGCTACCCTGGTGGGTTTGACCTGTGTGACTTTACAATACCTTTTGAAAAGAGAAGTGGCTCCATATTAAAGCCTTAAGTTGGTTATTGTTTGCAATATTCTGTGTACTTACTTGCTGGCCACCTCTTCGCCTCTCAATGCACAATTCATCATGTTCCATATCACCTCTATGTTACAGCCTAGTTTAAAACATCAAAAGTCACTTTGGTATCTGCCATGTTATCAAATGGCTGCTCCTCTGCTGTATCTTTTTTGCCATCTCCAAGGCTGAGTTCAGTAACTGACTCTTTTTTGATGACAGATGATCTTAAAGCAGGATGAAAAGTCAGAAGAATGTTTTCCCCTGTCAAGATCGATATGCCTTTAACCTTCCTTCCCACTATCCTTGGGGAAGAGTCTCTTCTCACCTCATTGGCAGCTTCTGACCACTCACACTGCTTTCATTTTATTCTTCTCCTCCCTGACCTCCACCACTGGGTTAGAAATATCATATCATCAGAAAGTTTTGTGCTAGTATACATCATAACAGGTTATACTGAAAGACTTTTTCTATACATATAATCCGTTATTTCTGAGGACAGAAGAAATCAGGGACTTACTGTTGTAGAGCTTTGGAGTCCAAATGCACACACTTGAATTCTATTCTGTCATGACAAGTAGCATGACCTCGGGGAAATTATGTCACCTTTTTGAGCCTTCTTTTTACTCTCTGTAAAGTAAGGATAATAAAACTGCCCTGGTCATCCATTTAGAATAGGATATTAAATATTAAGTTTGACCATGATAGTGTCAAGTAGTATTTTTTTCATTTTAAATGCATATATAATTTAAAAATGCTAAGAAATACTTAAAAATTAAAATATTATTCTAAAATTTTGACCTTCATTATAGTTAAAAGGTATCTATTGTGACATATTTCTATACACATGTGTCTGTTTTAATGATAATGTCCGCTATAGGCTCACATATTTGAATTACTGTTCTATAGTTGGTGGAAGCATTTGGAAATGATTAGGAGGTATGAACTTGTTGGAGAAAATATATCTCTGGGGATGGACTTTGACGTTTCAAAAGTTTGTGACACTCTTAAGTTATCTCCCTCTTTCCATCTATTTCTCTACTCCATGGATGTTGTCTCAAAGATTAAATTCTTAGTTAGTGCTCTAGCTCCACGCCTGCCTGCCTTCTTGCTGCCATACTCCCCACTGTCTTCTTTCAGTAGACAGTAATTGACATAGGGACCCAGAACTAGACAATGTGCAATGAAAGACCTTAGCATATGTATGTCAAAATGAGGTATCTCAATCAAACTCCTGCCTTCAAGACTTAAACATCTATGCAGATGATGAAGTAAAAAAAAAAAATTGTAAGAGTCGCAGCTGGCGCATAACAAGAAAACAGCATCTTCCAGACACAACAAGACTGAGGTACAGATGAACTTAGATACCATGAAAACATATCCAAGACCTAGACAAATTCAAGCCACACAAAGTCCTGTGGGAAGAAGAAGTGAGCACAAATTTTCATCCCTAAGCAAGGCACAAGTAACAAAATAAAAAAAAAATATATTACAAAATTAATTTCCTTTAAATCTAAAATCTGTACAAGGAAACAAAAATATACAGTTTACAATATGCTCGAAGAATAGAAGATACTAAGAACATATTAAAAAATATTTATCACATTTCCTGCCTCCATCCTTCCCTTCCTCCCTCCCTCATCTAATATAAGAGAGGAAATGGGAGGGACACTGTAAATGGGAACAAAAACATAGGGAATATATAAATTAAATAGAAGTCAAGTCAGGGAGCCTGTATGGATCAGTGAAGACAAGAAGCCATGAAATGAGAAGTATGATTAACACAATCTTCCAAAGCAGAGGTTGGCACACTGCAGCTTTGTAGCTGACTTTGGTCTACTGACTGTTCTGTATACAAAGCTTTAATGGAACACAGACACATTTGTTTGTTTACATTTTCTCTGGGGCTATTTTTGTGATGCATGATAAAGTTGAATAGTTGCAACAAGGACAACTTTGTCAGGCAAAAGCAAAACCACTTATTATGTAGCCTTTTACTTAAAAAAGAAGAAAGAAAAGAAATAAGTAAGAAATTCCCTTCACTGAAAACAAATAAGATTTATAATATTCCATGTCATAGTTCACTCAAAACAGAAGTTACTAGACTTAGTGTCTGTAAGAAGACGTTTTGTCAATGAAAGAGTAACCTAAGCACAAGAAACTCCAAGAACAGTGATGGAAATTGCCTTAGTAAAATCTACCATGAAACAGAGATGTGGGACCTTTGTCATTCAGTGAACCACAATTCACAAGAATTCCTGTGTCTTGATTAGGGTTTCAGTTGCTATGAAGAACCACCATGACCATAGCATTTTTTTTTTTTAAGGAAAACATTTCATTGGGCCTGGTTCACAGTTTCAGAGTTTTAGTCTCTTATCACCATGGTAAGCATCAAAGTGGTATGTGATGTGGATTCCCCTCTGCGTGCTATGAATACCATTGCTTAATAAAGAAACTGTCTTGGGCCTGCACGAGGAATAGAGATAGTCAGAGAAAACTAAACTGAATGCTGGGAGAAAAAAGGGCAGAGTCAGGGAGAAGCCACGGAGTTGCAGCCAGAGATGCTAGAAACTTTACCTGGTAGGCCACGACCTTTTGGTGACGCACAGATTAATGAAGATTGGTTAAATTAAGATATAAGAGTTAGCCATTAAGAAGTTAGAGCTCTTAGTTAAGGGAGCCACCTTAGGGCTGGCAATAGACTTGAACCTAAAGTGGCTCCCAGGAGCCCAAGCCATGTCCCCAGTTAGTTCCTTGGGGAGATGAGGATAGGGAACTTGAAATGACCCTATCCTATAGCAATACTGACGAATATCTTGCATATCACCATAGAACCTTCATGTGGCGATGGATGGAGATGGAAACAGAGACCCACACTGGAGCACTGGACTGAGCTCCCAAGGTCCCAATGAGGAGCGGAAGGAGGGAGAAGACGAGCAAGGAAGTCAGGACCACGAGGGGTGCACCCACCCACTGAGACAGTGGGGCTGATCTATTGGGAGCCCACCAAGGCCAGCTGGACTATGACTGAAAAAGCATGGGATAAAACCGGACTCCCTGAACATGGCGAACAATGAGGGCTGATGAGAAGCCGAGGACAATGGCATGGGGTTTTGATCCTACTTCATGTTCTGGCTTTGTGGCAGCCTAGCCAGTTTGGATGTTCACCTTCCTAGACATGGACGGAAGGGGGAGGACCTTGGACTTTCCACAGGGCAGGGAATCCTGGCTGCTCTTTGGACTGGAGAGGGAGGGGGAGAGGAGTGGGGGGAGGGGGAGAAGGGTGGGAGGAGGGGAAGGGAAATGGGAGGTTGGGAGGAGGGGGAAACTTTTTTTTTCTCCTTTTCTCAATAAAAAAAAATGAAGTTAGAGCTAATGGGACAAGCAGAGATTTAAATAATATAGTTTCTGTGTGATTACTTTGGGGATCAGCTGCTGGGAACAAACAAGCAGCCTCCCAGAACAGGTATGCAGGCAGATATGGGACTGAGGTTTCTATATTTTTTAAGTTTAATAATTTTTAATTAATTAATTAGTATTACATCCCAACTGCAGTTCTCCTTTCTTCCCATTCACTCTACTGCCTACATTCTCTTCTGCTTCTGTTCAGAAAGGGACAGGCCTCCCATAGGCATTACACAAAGCATGGCACCTCAAGTCGCAGTAAAACTAAGCATCTCCCCTTGTATTTCGGTTGGGCCAGCAGTAAATCCACCAGAGACAGCAAAAGCGTTAAGGATAGCTCCTGTTCCCATTGTTAGGAGTTCCACAAATAGACTGTAAGTGACTTTTCTTTGGGCTTCCACCTTAAAAAAAAGCAACACGGAGGCTTACTATTAATTATAAAAGATTCTTCTCAGCTTAGGCTTGTTCCTAACTAGTTTTTATAACTTAAATTAACCCATATTTTAAAATGTATATTTTATTTGTGGCTCAGTTACTTTTATTCTTCCCTCCACATCCTGTTTCCTATAACAAATTGGTGACTCTGCCTTTCTTCTTCCCAGAGCACTCTGTCCCTAGAAGTCCCAATTAACCTTTTTTTTTTTTGCCTAACTAATGGTTATCCAGCTCTTTATTAAGCCATTCATAATGATATATCTTTACACAGTGAAAACAAATATTCCACAGCATTGCCCACTCTTCTCTAAATAAAAAGGAAAGGTTTTAAGTTTAACAGAATAAAATAATAAACTGTAAGAATAATTGTCAAGTAAGGCTTACGCTTAGAATGTCTAGTACATTTGCATTTGGAAAATTTAAAGAAAATACTAAATTTATAGATCTTAAAAAATGATTTTAGTTAAATAACTTAAGCTTTTATGCTTCTCAACCTTATAAACTTTACCTAAGGTTTTTTTTTTAAATTTAGTAACAATGTGAAACATTAGACTATAACTATTTAGTATTTGATCTCCATAAGAGAACCAAGAAAGATAAAATATTACTTTAGTAAACAGAAAGTGCAGAGAAAGAAACTTCTAAAACTCTAAGAAATGACAGAAACAGCTGGCTGCCTGAACAGTCACCAAAGATGTCTCTGCAATGTTGGGGCACCCATCTTCAACCTACTGACCCAGAATATTTGACAGACTTCTCTGTAAAGCAAGACTTTTGAATGACTATACTTCCTTATCTTAGCAAATTTTTGTAGTGACTTTCTTTTATGTCTTACTTGTCCAGTTTGGGCAGCAAACTGTCTGCAGTTGAGACAATGGCAATTTCTTGCCCAAATGACTATCTTTTTGTCACAGAGAAAGCAAAATACATATGGAAATTTTTCAATGCCCATCATCCTTTTGTTAAATAGATTGGTGCTACTGGGAGCAGATGTGTCTCACTATCATTAAAAGTCCTATGTTATTAAAAAATGTAAATGTCTTATTCTGTAGGTCTTTGATGTATTTGAAGATCACCTTTCTATCTAAAATATACCTTCCTATGGCCTTGAAAACATACCCAACATGACTATGAGTTTGACTGTTATACAAGACTAATTATTAACTTGTATTTTTTATTATCCTAAATAGCTTTCAAAAACTAAAACTTTGCAATATATTTTTAAATGAGCTGTTGTCTAGGGGCAGTGACATCTTTAGGGGACTTTGAGAAATTTAAGATAATAGTCAAGTCATGGGAAAGCTAGTTACTGTCTTAGTTCAGTGTAATGGGAAAATGTAGGGCTTATCTGAAGTCTGGCTAGAGAGGACTGTGAGGCTGAATCATCTCAGCCTATAGCTTTAAAACTGTTCTTAGTGTAGAACTTAGAAGAAATTGCAATAGAAGCAATCTGAGATACTGGATCACTTGGGCCACCCATTTTCATTGGTGTCTGGTCCTCTTGCTCTGAAAACATACATATCTGATTAAAACAAGTATTGAATGAGTAGTGTGCACAGGTCAGTTAAAGATGATTTTTGTTTTATGGTTGAGCAGGTAAAATATTCGTTAACTGTCTTGCAGTTATTTTAGGTTTGTTTCTTTATGTCAGTAGCCACAATTTGCAGGGGTCTTCCCTAATCAAATCTGATGTCTATTAGCTTTTTATTTTCTGTGAAAAAAATAAACATAACCTCTTCCACAACACATAGTTGGACTTTCATTTTGAAGTTTTAAAAAAATGAAGACATTTTCTTTAAATATAGAGGTTGGTTTAATTTATCAATAATTCAATGTCTCTCAGCAGCTATTGTTTGCTCATTAGCAATCAAAGATTTGAAGTCAACAAAACACCATATAGGATCCAGATTCTTCATGTATTTTCCAACTTTACATGGGTTATTCTTTTTATATTAATTATTTTCACTTTAAAGACTTTATCATATTACTTATAAACTATTTTTCTATGATTATACCCATTTTCTTTACTCATGTGTTTATAGAACACACTGTAGCCTGTTTAGAGTTTTTTTTCATCTGTCTTTACTGAGCATATGAAGTGTTCTCTGATCACATGAAATAAATCTTAAATTTGTGGTGAGATTAGCACATGTTGATGGTAAATGGTGCTCATGGCTGGCTCCAACCTGCAGGCAGTCTCTGTATGGAGCAGCTTAGCATGGAGACCTTGGCCATCTTAAAACTGCAGCAGAAAGTCACGTTTGACTCCATGATTTGAACATATTTTAGATTTCTCAGGCCTTATGTGGATATGTGTGGTTGGTCTTTGGGTTTTGGGCATCATATGTAAACAGATTTTTCTTTAGGTTGTCAGCTTACACACAATGACACTGAGTCTTATTATTAATTATGAAACCTTAGCCCTAGAGGATTTTGGAGACAGGTTTTTCTCTGTGTAACTTTGAAGCCTGTCCTGGAACTCACTTTGTAGTCCAGACTGGGCTCAGACAGAGATCTTCTGCTTCTGCCTCTGCCTTATGAGTGCTGGGATTAAAGGAATGAGCCACCACCACCCAACTAGTTTTTATAACTTAAACTAACCAATATTTATTAATCTATGTTCTTTTATGTGGCTAGCATAAATTTACTCTATACTCCCCATACTGCTTCCTCTCTGTCTGACAATTCCACATTTCTTCTTCCCAAAGCTCTCTGTCCCTAGAAGTTCTGCCTAACTTCTTCCTGCCTAGCTAATGGCCATTCAGCTCTTTATTAAACAAAGATGTATCTCAGTGACCCATCTTCACACAGTGTAAAAAACTATTCCACAACTCAAGATTCAGCTACACAACTGTTCCATATATGTACAGGGCTTAGGTTGGTTGCATTAAGGCTTCCTGGTTGTTGGTTCAGACTGTGAGTTCCTAAGAACAAGACTAGTTGTTTCTCTGAGGTTTCATGTGATGTCCTTGACCCCTCTGGCATCTAGAATCCTTCTTTCTTCTTTTTAGCAGAATTCCCTGAGTGTGGCCTGATGTTTGGCTATGGGTTTCTGTATCTATTTTCATAAAGGCTCTCTGTTGTCTGTAGATTACAGCATTGCTATCCTTTAGTGTTTGTATTCCCTTATGAGTGAGTATACATCCTGTTTTTCTTTCTGGGTCTGGGTTTCCTCACTCAGGAACTCTTAGTTCCATCCATTTGCCTTCAAGTTTCCTGATATGATTGTTTTTGACAGTTGAGTAATACTCCATTGTGTAAGTGTAGTATATTTTCTTTATCCATTCTTTGATTGAGGGACAGGTAAGTTGTTTCCTGGTTCTGTCTATTACAAATAAGATTGTTATGAACATAGTTGGTAAGTGCCTTGTAGTACAACTGAGCATCCTTTGTGTATGTATCCATATGTGGTATAGCTGTCTCTTGAGGTATACTGAGTTCCAGTTTTCTGAGAAACCACTACACTGATTTCCAAAGTGCAATAGAAGCTTTTACTCCTACCAGCAATGGAGGAGTGTTCCTCTTAGTCCTCATTCTCTTCAGTATAACCTGTCATTTGTGGTTTTGAACTTGGCCATTCTTACAGGTGTTATAAAATTTCAGAGTGGTTTTGATTTGCATTTCCTTGATGGGTAAGGCAATTAACATGAGATTCTTCAGTTGAGTATTTTCTGTTTAGCTCTGGACTGTATATTTTAATTGACTTATTTGGTTTCTTATTTGTCCATTTTTTTTTAATTATTTATGTATTCTGGAGATCAACCCTTTGTCAGACCTCTGGGAGAGTTCTATATCTTGACTTTCATACAATGGAAGGAGGCTATATACCACTGAGCCTGCAGCTTGAGCATAAAGCCTATTCCCACAGTGACACATTTCCTTCAAAAAGTCCACACCTACTCCAAGGCCACATCTCCTCATAGTGCCACTCCCTATAGGCAAAGCATTCAAACACATGAGTCTATGGGGACCAATTTTATTCAAATCGCCACACCTTGGGTGCTCTTTCTGCTTTTATCATCTGTTTTAGTAAAAGTATGTCTTTATTGAGTGATATTTAATTCTGAATTATTTATTTTAAATGTTATACTTTATCAATACTTTACTTTGAAAAGATATTGGCATATATTTAGCATAGGCAGGGATGGATTTTTAGAAGTATATCATATTTTTTGAGCCCTTTCATTCATACATTCTCCCTTTATCCACTTCCTACTTGTTTCTAGTCCTCTTTATTTCTCTCAGCTTCATTTTTATTTTCATATTATTCACATATACACATATATTTATATACATAAATGAATACATATAAAATAATAAAATATTTGTATATGTTATATATCTATGTAAAACTTAGGATCCCCACATAAGAAACATGATGTTTGTATCTTTGTGTCTGACTTACTTACATTAATTTAATCAATTCCTGTTATATCTATTTTCTTTCAATACAGTCTTTTTTTTCCTCCTGCTTTTCTGAGTAACTCTCCACTGTTTATCTATACCACATTGTCTCTGTGTATTCATCTGCTGATGGACACTTAGGCAGATCCCCTAATTATGAATCTCATGATTTCCAGACATGCTTGACTACAAAACAAATTTTATATTAATGGATTACCTTTCTCATTTGCTTTGCAAATCCATTGTTGTACTATCAGACACTACTAGACCCAGACACTGGTCAATGTCTAACCTCTATGGTGTTATTGGAACTTAGAGAAGGCCCACATTGAAGTCAGAGCATAGTTATAAATGGATTTTATTTTCACTCAGCTGAATACTTTAAGATTGCTATGAACAATTTTTTTTCAGCACTAGTGATGCTTGACGCTTTAGTTTCAAGCCTTTGGAGTTCCAGGAGGATCAGCAGAGACTTTGAATGGACTTCAGCCCTCCTTTTGCCCAAAAGTATGAGTGTGTGCTTCTAGTAAAATATAGCCCCCTCACATTTATTCCTTCATATGTTTCAGTTCTACCCTGACATTTTGTCTGCAAGCCTGTGGTTTCTGGATGCAAAAGGCTTCACCCTTTACACATGCTTCAGAGCATCACATGATGTCTGATGCAGAGATAACTTCCAGTGAATGTTTATAAAATTATCTCTCACCGTAATGAATATGTTTTCCACTGAGATTAAAATGGAGACTCTCCATCATCATTTAATATCTTAAACCATCTATCCATAGAAAATAATACACTCAAGCCATATATAAATCGTTCCAAAAGTGTTCTAGTGAAACCTGTCTCAGTGCCAGGTGCTAGAGGAGATGAGATAATTCTTCACATAATACAGGCACTGCCCCCATTCTTCATTGAAGATAACAGTAAGAAACAGAATTGAGAGCAATCCTGTCTTCCTCAAAGCCAAGAAAACAGGATAGCTTTGTAACCATATAGCTGTGTTCACAGAGCTTCATGGCTGCCTTTTCACCCCTTCTGTCTCTTGTAAGCCTCTGATCTGTCAATACCAAGGCAGTTCTATGCCTGAACAATACCTTCCAATTCATGCTCTCATTAAGTCACTCCTTGTTGCAAATCCTCTGGTTTCATAGGAAGTAGAGCACAAGAGTGGAAATACCAAAGGTGTCCTTTTCATTTCCATATACTTCAAAGAATTACTTATCATATGCTACCTTGATTTTGCCTGTCTATGCCACAGACACAACGTTGAGAATTCTAGGAAATAAGGAGGCAGATACAATGTTGCTCTATATAGTGTTACACATCAATAAAATAAATGGAATCAATAATGGTAACTAAAATCCATATTTTAAGAGTGTCTGTTTTTCAGAAGCTAGAAATTCTAAATTTTGTCTTAAATTTAGCAACAAGGAACTCACTTGAGGAACTACAGAGTTAATAGTCACAGAACAGTGGACTTAACCAATATCCCCCACAATTTGAAATTCAAGCCAACACATTTTTATGAGCTTAATAGATTCTGATTAGCATGCTTTCTGTCATATATTTTTTCTACCACATTTCCTGAGTTTATACAACTTCCTTTGCAAGCTAAATTAAATGCCTAAAAATCTGCACTGAATATGCCAGGTGCAAATGATGCCATAAACACACCCAGGGTTTGTTAAAGCCTCTTGTGTCTGAGCTAACTCTTCCCCATTTTGCAATTCCTGAAAGTTTCTAGACACTTATTGCTTCTACTCTTGACTCTTTGAAATGTAATCAGAGTGATAGTAAAGCTCACAGAATGTTCAGTGAAATCAAAATTATATAAAGAGATGAGCTAGCTTCCTCACTTTGAAAAATCTGTCTTCGGACTTTAGTTTCCTCACCTATAAAATAAAGATGATAATTGGTAAACTTTACTTGAAATCTATGGTGATTAATTTTTCATTGCTAACTTGAGGTTTATAAATGTAATGGACATGATTCACTGAACATGTCGGTGAGGGGCTTCCAGATTCACTTCATTAATAGCAGAGATCCACCAAAATATGAGTGGTAACATTCTATGAGCAATTGTCCTCAGCTAAATAAATAAATGTGAGCTATATATTAGCATTTGTCTCTCTGTTTCATTATTGTGGATGCAGTCTGAGCACTTGTCTCAAGTTTTTTCTACCATGATTTCCTCTCAGTGATGGACTACTTTCAGAGTCTGAATCAGAACAAAGCTTTTCCTACTTAAGTTTTTTTTGTCTGTTTTTTTTTTGTTTGGTTGTTTTGATTTGGTTTTGGTAGCAATACATAATTTAAATAATACAGAGATATTATAGAAGCTCTGTATATTTCCCTTGTTTTGGGACATTGAGTTTTTTTATTTCAGACATAAAAGTATGTCTGAATGTTAAGAAAGGGGTAATGGAGTTGGAGAGATGCTTCAACCTTTAGAGATTGCGTTCACAGCCGAAGAGAAAGGAGGGATCACTGATGGACTGCTACTGCACAGTTTTGATATTTTCTGTGGGTGGAACATCAACTATCATCCTTGAAGGAGGTTCATAGGGCCAAAAAAAGCAGAAATCAAGGCATAAAAATATTGAGAAATGATGATGCATTTAGACAAGAGAACTTTTTAGGACACTTGGATTTTCAGTGATATAGAAGTGCAACAGAGTATGAAATTAGAAAATTGCCACCAAGGCACGATGGAAGGGATTTTGAATGCCACTGACTGTAGATAGTAATAATTTACATTGCATGGAGAACTATTTAATACCATGGGTATTTTTATCTAGTATTTAGAAGTTACTTTAGAAATCATGAAATATACAATATAAAGTATTTCTCTTGGAGATATCTTAAGTCTCAAGTTCAACTAAATATCAAATGTAGTCACTCATACACACATATACATGACTGCCACACATAATAGACATACAGAAAATATTCTGCAAAAATAAAGGATTAAACTTAGTAAATTGCAGGTTGAACTAAACTAAAATTTTGCTATTGATTTTGTTTGGATTATTTAGCTGTAGAACTCCCCAGAACATCCAGTAAATTGGTTTGTTTGATATTTCCAAAGAGGCAAAAGATAAATATAGTTCCATAGTTCCACATGTCATGATACCTCTTCTACCACATAGGACTCATGATCCATGGAAAAGTCTTTGAGATATCATTACCTTAAAAAAGAAGACGGGATACAAAAAGCTCCAACAAATAACTGCTCCCAGGGCTTCGGAGACCAAATGCTGTGCTGACCTACAACATGGCTCAGTGAACGGAGAGACATGAAGAGTTGGGAAACACACCTGGGAAGTAATGTGGGAAAGATGGCATGCGTTAGGAGAGATGAAAGGGCCAAAATGAGTCCAGGTATTAATTGTAATTTCCTAGTAGTTTGTTTAATTTCCTGTAACTTTATCCTTAAATAATTGATGTATAAAAATTGATTGGAACTAAATGTTTCCTTTTACCATAATTAATGCAAGAAATACTCAAAAGGAGAAAAATTAGACTGTTATGAAATTTATATTATGTTTTTCTGTATATTCTCTCCATGTCTCTCTTTGTCTCTCTCTACTTATATATTTACTTACATACTTTTATATCTATTCAAGATTTTGATATAATGTCTCTTCCTAAAAGTTATCATAGTCTCACACAACTAATTAACTCATAGAATCTTTATAAGTTAAATAAAAGAAGGAACTGTCAGAAAAAAATTAAATATATTCATGTACATTCACGACTAACATATTCCACAGACATTAAGAAGCATACTTTTAAAAAAAAGTTTAGAGCCAGGGAAGAAAGTATCTCCTAGAATATAACTTTAATGTATAAGAAAAAAAGGCACTAAAACTGATATACTTATAAAAGCTTTGTTAAGTAAAATATTGCTGTTATACACAGAAAAATAATTATATGGAAATGATATTTAAATTTAGTTTTATGTTGACTTTAAATGAATTTTAATTTACCTTTGTCTGTATTTGAATATTCCTAATGCTCATGTGATACTTATTAAGCTGCCAGAATATTTTTGAAGACAATTTGAATATGATACATTATGATTATTACTATTGTATATATAAATATATATATATATATATAAATTTATATATATATATAAATATATATATTTCCTCCCATTACTTCATTTGAAAATGACTCAGTACACAACTGTCCACTGAGTTTTTTTTCTATTCTGGGAGAGAAGGGTAAAAACGCATATTGGTTTCTCTAATATGTATCTAGATCCAGTCTTTGTTGAGACTTTATTGAGACATATTAAGTTCACATATGGGTATATTTGGCTCTGAAGATAGTTGTGAAGTGATGGGCCAATGACGTCACTGGTAAAGTACTTGCTGTATCAACATGAGACTTAAGTTCAGATCCAGAGCACGAACCTATTTATAACCATATCTATCTATCTATCTATCTATCTATCTATCTATCTATCTATCTATTGTATCCATCCATCTATCATCTATCTATCTATCTATCTATCTATCTATCCATCCATCTATCCATCCATCTACCTATATCTATATATCTATCTATCTTATCCATTTATCTATCTACCTATCTACAGCTAGATATGTTTACATGAACATATAAGCCTAGCACTGAGGGTTGAGGAGTAGAGACAGAGGATCCCTAGGGTATGCTCCTCTGCTAATCCAGCAGAGTCAGTTAGTTACAGCTTCAATGACTAAAGTTGTGTCAATAGAAAGGCGAAGAGCAACTGAGGAAGGCAGGTTATGTCAATCTTTGGTTTCTACACCACATCACATACACATGCACATGATACTTACCAAAACAGAGCTAGCTGTGCAAAAAATGACAGCTCATATAAGTCTCTTTATGTGTCTAGAGTACCTGGTATGTGCATGAGAAGGGTGAGTGCTAATGTACTATAAATAGTAAGGAAACAACATATTGTCCATTATGGGAATATATATTAAAAGCAAAAACTCTAGAAACCTAAATGAAATTATGGGCAACTTGAAAAGTTAATCAACTCTTAATAATTAAAAATACTCTGGTAGAGATGAAGAGATGGTAATTTTAAATCATTGGTTAAAGCTTGTGGTAAAAATCTGAGGTAAACGTGTTTCTATATGCAGGTGTGTGTGTCTGTGTGTGTGTGTAGGTAGGTAGTTACGTGTATATCTTTGGAACAGCATATAAAATAGGCAGAAGATAACTCCAATGACTTGTTTTACAAGTGATGACTGACTATGAAAAGTAATCGTAGAAATGTCACACATAAATTGATAAAAACTTAAACAAAGGCAAATGAATCTTTATAAAACATATGGTCAGTATTTCAGCATAGTGAGGTGAGGGATAAGAGCTCTCAAACCAAAAGAAAAGTGAAGACATGAAAAGATTATGGTTTTGGTTTGCAAAACAGATATTTAATGCGGATATGTAATCATTTCTTGCTCATAAAAGCATGGCAATAAACTCAGATTGAAATGTCAGAGTCCACAGGGAAGTCATTGAATAGGACACCTGCAACAAATTTACATAATGAGTATAAACTCAGCCCTCCCTCAACCTGCAAACACCTACTACTGAATACCTCAGGCAAGATACTCTAAGCTTTCCCTCAGCCTGCATGCGCAGGCAGGATACCTGAGGCAGGATACTCTGTGTGAGTAGGAAATATATCAGGATACCTGAGGCAGGATACTCTGTGTGAGTAGGAAATGTATCAGGATACCTGAGGCAGGATACTCTGTGTGAGTAGGAAATATATCAGGATACCTGAAGCAGGATACTCTGTGTGAGTAGGAAATATATCAGGATACCTGAGGCAGGATACTCTATGTGAGTAGGAAATATATCAGGCAACCCCGCCTTCTGTAGAGGGACTCAGTGACCAGGATGCCATGGGGCAACCATCAGCGTGGACTGCTGTCCTCTTCAGATTCATTCACTGGAATGGGGAACAGCGTGTGTATGCAAACACCACAGAAGTCCAGACTAGAGCTATCACTGCCAGGCCCTGTGTTGTCCTGGTGATCTCTTTAATATCCCTCTTAACCTTGAAGCCTTGAGAAGCGAGGGTGGGAAGGCAGTGCCTGCATTTTCTTTACTCTCTTACCCTACCTACTTAGGATTTCTTTAGAGTAATGAATAAATGCTCCAGTTTTTGTTTTCAACATGAAATTATTTTCTTGTTCTGTAATTGAATGTTCTAAACATAAACAACTAAAAATAAAGGAGGAAATTCTATATATAATGGAGGCCATGTCAGCTTAGTTGAAGCTGCCCTAGAGCACATATGACTTGGGTGTATTAAAGTCTAACATTGAAAAATGGCCAGCAATTATTTCCCTATTTTCCTATCAAAAATGAAAGAAGTTTATTCTCTTGAACAGGGTGGTTTTTTATTTATTTATTTTTTTGTTTCACGCTACCAGTCGAAATGGCTGATTTATTAAGAGATATGAAGCAGGATTCATTTATTATCACTGTATTAAATATACAGATTTGTATGTAGGTACACAGTGCTAATATACTCGAAGATGATCTGTGTGTATCCTCAAGAAAGATGGCATCCCAGCCAGGCAGATCAGCTAACAGAATCATCAAATTCACACCCAAGCACTAACAGCCATTCTTCGGCTCCCTGTCAGAGTCCTGATTAATAAAAGGCCCTCATCAGAATCCAACATAGTTCAGCAAAATATTTAAGCAACAAGGAATTCTAGGCTCCAGCATAAACTCTTAGAGGACAATTTTCAAAGAACAAGGAACATAAAGGAGGTTAAAAAAAAAAAAAAACCCTGAGGAATCGCACCCTTGGCTCAGATATGTGAGGCTTTCAAGAGGCCTTTTAGCTACAGCAACTTCACAAACACATTGACAGACAATAGGGGAAAGACAGGAGGTCATCTGTGGGCTGCCTTTAGCTGTCAGCATAATTTAAGGACTCATGATAAACCTTCCCAAATCTCCCAAAAACCTTTCAGAAGTGGGGAAGGTCAATCAGAAAAGTGAGGTGAATGACTCTGTCAGTATCTGAGCAACTGAATTTGAGGATAAACTTGTCAAAGCAATCACTTCTAGATGAGGAACAAACCTTCTTTTGAGGAACAAGCCTTCTTATAAGCTACCATTGAGGTAAATGACTAAGACAGACACAGAAACTCGAGTTCATTATTCACTTCAAAGAAGCACACTTCTCTTTATCCTGAAATACCTGTTTACATTTGACAGTCAAATGGAGTTAAAAGAGGAAGCCATAGGCCAGTCATTATTCTTTTTCTCACCACAAAGCCTTATTACTTTCCATGGAAGTAAAACCAGTTTTTTTTTTCCCTTTATATTTTTTCAACTTAAGCCTTGAATGGGGACATTAGTAGTAATAAGGAAGAGAAATAGGGAAAAGATACAAGTCAACTGTTAAGTTGTTCACTAGTGCCAGGGACTATAGAACAAAGGAGTAGTTGGTAAAGTTCTTGGAAGAGCCCTAGATGTAGATTCAAAGAAGAACGATCGTGTTCTCTGTGACAGTCACCTCTTTCAGGGTCAAAGCCACATTCCAGAGTTGCTGAAGCGAATCTTTATTTTTTCCTAAAACTCAAAAGGCAAGCGTCTTCAGAACCTAATTTGATTTTGATTGATTTTTGAAACTTGAAACACTTCTAAACTAATTTTCAGTATATTACTCTTGTCAACGCTTAAAGATTTTGTCAAGAGGAATTTGCTGAACAGACGCAGTAATTTTGTTTCTCATTCTGGCATATCACCCTTAAAGAGGAAGCCCGGGGAGGGGCTGTCTCTGTTACTACAGCTGCTGATGTCAGAATATACATTGCAATTACTTGCTTGCTATTCTGGGGACCTTCTCAAGCAGTGCATGCTGCAACTCACATGATCTGCAAATATTCAAACAAGAATCCTTTGAGTTGTCAGCTTTTTGGGGCCAGACCTTGATTATAGAAAAGAGACCCTGATAAGGTATTGGTCCAAGGTCAGATAGCAACTTTGTGGTAACACTAGAACTGGAGATGTTCATCCTCTAGTCTATTTCTCTCCCCGACGTAACAGAAAGCTCATAAGCCAAGTTCTCCCTGCAGTGGTCTTGGATAAATCTGAGATTAGATTTATTAAGTAAACACCCCACGGACTACTTCAATGGAAGAAGAGGCCTCAAATTGCAGTCAATATGCTAATCAATAGATGGGAAAAGCCATTCTGGAAGTGTAGCATACTGCTGCCCCTTACAAAACACAGAGGCTGTGTTAACAGAGTCTGCCTCTTTGTCTTGCACAGTCAGAAGATCCATTGGGGGCTGTTGGAAATAACAGTGACATTACAGGATAATAACCTCTGCTCACGCCAGTGTTATGCCGAGAGGGCTGTCAGAGAGCACTTGCCTTTTATTGCTTTTTGCCACCCGGGGTCTGTGGCATGCAGACAGATGGACCAGCTCATCTTAACAAATAAGCAATAGGGACAAACTGTGCTGGCTCCATCCTTTGGTCTTTGCTTAAGGCAGGGCCTTCCAAGCGAGGACTGCAGGTGCCTGGATAACAACATCAGCAGATGCAAAGCACATAATTATTCAGGAGGGGAGGGAAACTGATGAAGGGCTGACCCTTTGTGTGGCCAAATAGACTCAAGGATTTTGATCTGCTGTTAAATTTTCTTGATACTGTCTGACTTGCCTTCAAGCATTAGGAACAGAGGGAAGGCTGGAAAGTCAAGAATACTGTTGATGTTATGTAAATGTTTTCCAACACATAGCAATCTATAAATGGATGTAATGGGTCAAATTAATATGCATTGCCTGTGTGCATTTATTTATGAACACATTGTCAATAGTTGGCTGTGTGGAAAGAAATGGCCATGGGTAAAACAGAGCTAAAGAGTTTTGTTTTGGTTTTTAAAATTCTTCATAAAGAGATACTAAAAAAAGAATGGCTGCTTTTTCAAGTAAAAAAAAATAGTTAAAATATAGTTATACCAGTTTTCCCTTCCTTCCCCTTTTCTCTAATCCCTCCCATGATTTCTTCTCCGACCTCTTCCCATGTCCTCACCTCAGTCTCTCTCTAATAGAAATTCTTTGCTTTGATTATTATTGTTACATATGTATATAAATGCATAAATATATAAAAACAAACAGCTGAATCCATATTGTAAGGCTTTTTTATATATTATTTCGGGGGTGAACATTTGGTATTGATAGATAATTAGAAGAATCAGTCCTGGCAACAGCTAACTCTCCATCTCTCAACAGTCATCAATTGCCTGTAGTCCTTTGTCTATGGTGGAGCCCTGTGAGATTTTCCTTTCATATGGTAGCACATCTACTGATATTATTATTTGGGTCTTTTTTAGAAAGCTCTATTGTTGAATTATTGTGAATATAGCTTTCCTGTGATTTCTAGGAGATGCAATCTCAACAAGGCTTTCTGGTTCTCTGGATCTCATAGTCTCCCTCCCCCAGTTTTATGATGTTCCTTGAGACTTGTATGTATAATTTATATTGCAGTTTCAGGTAGTTTAAAACACAGAATGGTAGGCATGTAAGCATTGTTTTGATGCTCAGATACTTGGATTATATTGATGAAGTCTTAGAACCAAAGCATTTCTTTTGATTAGAGTCAAGACTGACCCTCATCCCCCCAAAATTAATAATTTTCACTTTCAGATCCCTGAAAGAGATGGAGATGAGGCAGGCTGATAACTTGGTTGGGGTAGGCTTTCCTTCTGAGACTTTAAGAATCCAACCAGCAATCAATAGATTTCTTCTAATAAGTAGCAGGACTTAGCCTTGGAGAAGCTCTCTGGAGACAAGTCAAAAATCCAGGAATCTGGTCTCTGAGTTTGAACTGTAAATTATGAAGTAATGTTTTTCACGAATTCCTCCTATATGGCATAGCCCTTTAGACAAATATCTCATTTCTTTATAGCCTATTCTTCATTTCTATAAAAATTAAGGAAAATATTGAACTTAATTATGGGACTCTCTTGACATAAGGCATACCCCTTTTGACAAATCTCCCATTTTGTTGTAGCCTATTCTTCATTATAAAAATAAAGGAAAAGACTGAACTTAATATGGGGTTCTTTAGGCAAAGAAAACTAAAGAGGGAGACAGGGAAGGGCAAAAATCTCTGTAGGGAAAGGGTGATGGTAGTAACAGAAAAACAATAACAGTAGCCGTGTCCAGAGGAAGGGCCTCTCTTGGAAACACAACATTATGGTAATGTGTTTGCTAGACAGAACAAAAATTATGCCTAAGGCATTTCTTTGTCTTCCTTTGGGCAGAAGCCTACAGGATCTTCAAAGTCATTTAAGAGACCAACTTTGGTGGAAGGAAGTCGAAAGCAATAAAACAGGTGTATGCTTTATTGGTCTATGCAGACCTGTGCCACTAGTGATAAAGTTACAAAAATTCATAAAAGCAAAGCCTCAAGAAATTTTCCAGTCTCTCTGGGACAGTAAGGCAAATACAAATGCAAAACTTTCTAAACCAGGGATCTGCTAAGCCTCATAGGATTTAGGGAGAACTGAAGAAGTGTAATAGTTTGGGGAAATGGGAACTCTCTGAGGTAGGGTTTATTTCAGATACTCCCTAGAAGACATAAGGAATGGACTACATCTTAATTATAGGATATGGAACGGACAGACATTTCCAAAGTATTGCCCTTGGCCCTGCATCATCCATATTACTGGGAACTTGTTAGAATTGCAGATTCTCAGACTCTAGCTCTGTACTTAGGGATCTAATTTTGTGGGTGGGGACTAGCAATCAGTGTTTTAACAAGCTCCCTCCTACCTTAGCCCCAGAAGATTCTGAGGGTGATTCAATTTAAGGATAACTACAGGAGAGAAAGCGGTTTAGAGGTAGGTAATCATAGCTCAGCAGCTCAGTCATAGGTACTTCTGCTGGCTCATTACTGTAATGCAGACTCTGAACTATGATTCCCAGAGTTTAATGCAATGCTAGATCTTTCCCCCAGCGTTACAGATTCCACTGTGTATTTTCTAATGACTGAATTTATTCTTAAACAGTGTGTGTGTGTGTGTGTGTGTGTGTGTGTGTGTGTGTGTGTAAAAGTGCCCATAAGTCAAAGTATCCAAGAAGGCCAAAAAAGGAAGGAAGATCCTGTAGAGTTTACGCTTTAGTAAGTGTAATGTTGGAACCAAACTTGAGTCCTGTGGAGGAAGAGTAAGAACTCTTAACCACTGAGCCATCACTCCAGGCACCACTGACTGCATTTTGCTACACTGATTATAAAAGTATTTCTGGAATGCTTTCTTTACTTTTGAAGAATATCAGATGCTATTTATAGTTCCCAAATCACAAAGGTGTTAATTAAGAGATAAGTCTGGAGACCGACTTCTGAACAGGACACCGCACTCTATTCTCTACACCATTCCCTGTTGTTCTTGGATAAGAACACTTCAGTGATTTCTGAAAAGTCCAGAATGACCCTGCTATGTGTCTAGCATTCTTGCATGCCACCCCTGGATAATGAGAATAATTTCAAAGCCTTCTGTTGAGGAGGATTATGAGGATGTTTGTTCAGTCAGTGGGAAAGTGGAGTGGATTAATGAAGTGAAGAAGTGAAGGCAGCCCATATGTAATATATTTTACATTTTCTAATTACGAATGTGACCTTGCCTGGGTCTCACTTTATCATTTGGCTAGGTCCTGAGAAATAGTTACAACCCATAGAAAAATAACTTCTGCTTAGGAAGATTAAGAAGGGGTGTGTTACTGAAGACAGGCATGATTATTCTCATTTGCCTTCATATTATCTCGTTAACCACTAGTGTTCAGGGAAATTTCAGCCAACCTTTACCAATTTTCAGAAAAGCTATCAACAACAAAAAATAAAAATTGCCTTTTCCCCGAATATACTCAATTGCTTTAGAAACCCATGGCTCGGAGGTGTAGGATGTGTCAGTAATAATTCATATATTTACCTCAGTTTCATAGATAGAGTTATACATATGAAGTCTGTCAATCTCTTTGAGTCTCTCCAATTCCTGTTATGTTGACTTTTATCTCCTAAAGTCTTCATGCTTTTCCCACAAACCATCAAATAAAAAATAATTTATTTTAAAAAATACAATACCAAACATTTTAAACGCATTCAGAGTTCACTTACAAACTTGTACTTAGCTTTCAATTTTTCCCACTTTCCACTTCACTCTGAACAAACAGAACAAAGCTTTGTCCAAATTGGGTGAGACAACAATATTTCCGTTGCCTATAATGCCAACAACTACTGTTAGTTTTTTTCTAATTCCCAGGGAATTTTCTACCTTTTGGAGAAAGACATCTTTCTATGGAGGCTAGTTTCCAGCTTCTGTTGTCTTCCTGGCTCTGTTTTCTGATTTTCCTTCTATCTGCAGATAATATCAGATCTGTAGACATGACTCCATTTTGCTGAAATTTTAATTAGAGGACACAAAGTATCTTTTAATATTCTTTTGCATACTGGAGCTCCTGAGCGCTTGTTGCCAATGACTCAATATAATTTAGAAGCTGTAGCTTCATAAGCAAGTAGTCCAATCTTTAGTTATTAAATTTTCAAATTAATATCTGCTGTATGCATCACTGGTGATTATCTTGGTCTAAATTATGCATCCGTCTTAATGCAGGAAAACAACAGCCCTGGCATCTGACAGTGAATCATTACAGACACCCATATCTCTGAAAAGACATTTGTTTTTAACCTGTTATTGTTAGAACAGAGAACATCTTTGGGTCCAGCATTGTTCATAGTGATTTCACGGATGGCTACAATAAAAGCAAAATTGTTACTACTGACGTTCATTTAATAGGCCCTCTTGTTTCTTTCTATGGCAAAATATTCTAAATGACATCATCTTTAACAAATTGTAAGAAATTTTAGTGTCAAGCTAAAGTGACAAAAATGTAACTGTATTAAAAGAAAGAAGCACATGGAGTTAACTGATAATGGCTTTTGTTTTCCTTGCAGGGTAGATTTGGGAAGACTCAGATTCACAATTAGGATTCAATATTTATTATGTGAATCACTTAACAGGGTTACTATGCTGACAACAGTAGGTTCTCAGAACACAAATGTCATTTACTTCTAACTTTTCCCAGAAGGCTCATACTTTTGGAAACAACCTTGAAGGATTAAAGGCTTTAATTTCAATATGACTGTTTAGATAACAATAAAAAAATAATAACGTCTTTTTTTTGGAGCTTTATTTTTGGAGGTGTGATTTAAGGAAGCAAAATACTGAATTATTTAACTAAATCTCTTAATATAGTTCTGTATCTTTTTCTAGTCTATTCTCTTAGTTTGATTTGGGCTTCAAGGCTTCTGATTTAAAATCAAATACTTCACAATATTTCTTTAGCAGCTGCCACACAGAGTTAAAATGTAGACATTTCCTCATACAATAAACTGACAAATATCTTCCTTAAAATGAAAAATTATCTAAAAACAGATAAAATCAATAAACTCTACAACTCATCCTGGAACTTTGTGATGTCAAAATGACGACCATTAAGAATTCTCCACAACCTTCCTAGACCAGGATGGGGTGGGGAGGACTTTGGACTTTCCACAGGGCAAGGAACCCTGACTGCTCTTCAGACTTGAGAGGGAAGGAGAGAGGATGGGGGGAGAGAAAGAGGAGTGACGGGGGGGGGGAGGAGTGGGAGGCTGGGAGGAGGCAGAAAATGTTTTTTTCTCAATAAAACAAAAAGAAAGTTAAAAAAAAAAAGAATTCTCCACAATGAAACTGCGAACAACAGAAAAGTGTTGGATCAGTCACTTCTCCAGAGTGCAGAGTCTTTTCGGAAGTTCAGACTAACACACTAAAAACAATGGCTCAAAGAACTCAAGGCAGCAAATTCTTATTTGGGGGTTTGACCACTCTGTGAAGAAGTAAAGTTCTTTCTCTATGTGTTAAACAATCACCTAAATGACTTGTACTTTTTTCTCTACCAAACAATGCTCAAGACAGACAACAATAATCCAGTTGCTTGCCTTAGGAAATATGTGCTCCTGAAAGATGAGAGAGGATAGAGCAACTGGGATGGCTATTCTTGGTTGTCAATTTGACAACCTACATCTGGAGTTAACTAAAACGCAAATGACTGGGCATGCGTGTGTGAGGGAGTTATTGTTACTAAATCATTTTAAGTAGGAAGACCATCTTCTAATGCAAATATTTAAGGTGGGAAGATTAATCTTTAATCCAAATTGTTTGAAGTGAGAATATCCATAGCCTATACAAAAGACATGTAAGAAAAACTTCTCTCTTTGCCTGCTTGCTCTTTCTGGCAAGTCTATTCCTTCACTAGCGTTACACCTTACTTCTTTAGAATTCCGGATTATACTGAAAACCAGCAGAGACAAACAGTTTCCTGGACTGAAAAACTACTCTGTTCTTGGTCCTTCTATTTTTAAGCAGCCATTATTAGTTTATCTGGACCACAGCAAGTAAGTCATTACTAATAAATTTCAGCAGTTCTCCCCACAAGTGTATGTAGGTACATATATAAATATATGTGTGTGTGTATACTTACACATGCATACATATGTGTATATATGTATATTTATATGTATATCTATATACATATATATAGATATTTTCTGTCTAGCTATCTATTGATAGACAGACAGACAGGCAGCTACATGGCTTTTTCCTGACTCTCCCTACTATCTCTATATATCTCTATTAGCTTGGCTATATTCTGTTAACCCATTGGCTGAAAGCTGTTTCTTTATTAACCAATGGCAATAAAACATATTAACAGCATATGGACGGGAATCCCACATCACCTCTCCTTTTCTGTCTAAACAAAAAGGAAGGCTTTAATTTTAACATAGTAAAATTACATATAATAAAATAGGTATCAAGCCAGAATTTCAATTCCAATATTTATAACTACTTTATCTTTTATCATAACTAAGGAAAACTATAATTATAATTATCTATTCTTCCACTCTATCAAAAACTCCAGAAGAATATAATATTACCTAAGTAAACAGGAAGTGTATTGTAAGCAGCTTCCAAAACTCTAGAATTAACAGAGACATCTCATTGCCTGGACAGTCTCCCAGAGTTCTTCTGTAATGTTGAAGCATTCATCTTCAGCCTATAGGCTGATAATATCCAACAGACTTTTCCACGAAACAAGAAATTTCAAAGACAGTTCCACCTATAAGCATAGGTCCAAACTAGTCCCTCAGAATGTTGGTAACAGTTGTATGGCTGGGGCAGACCGCAGAGCTTCTGACAGTGGATTTATACCTACTACTTGCACTGGCTTTTAGGGAACCTACTCTCTTTGCTTGGATGTCTTGCTCAGCCTAGATACAGTAGGGAAGGTCATAGACCTTCCCCAAAGCACTCTGCCTTACCCTCTCCGAGGAGTGTATGGGGGTGGGGTAGGGGTATGTGGAGGGAATGGGAAGAAAGAAGAGAGTGGAAACTGCAATTGGTATGTAAAATGAAAAAAGACAGTTTTTTAAAAGAGAAAAGAAAAATTTAGAAAAAATACTCATCTTAAATACTGAATATTTTCTTTTGTCTTCTTATGTTAAAACATTACCAATACTATTCATTTTTTTCTCCTTCTCTACAGTAAATAACAGGTTGTATTTTGGCTTGTTTTTTCTTCTCAATCTACTATGTGTCATTGAACACCTGATCCTCTGGCCTCCACCTTCCAAGTGCTGTGATTACAGGCTTCTAAGGTGTATGTAACCATACCCAGCTTAAAACTTAGTTAAAAAAAAAAAACTATGACTTTTTAGTATTTCTTGATTTTTCTAGAATTGATTGGCATTTTAAGTTATTTCCTACATAATGAATTCTATTTAAGTTTTCCCTTTTCAGAAAAAGTATCTTTGTTTCTCATTCTTTTCATTTATTCTCCACAAAATGTTCTATCAAATACCAGAGACTCTTTAAGAACTGAGAACCGACTACTCTTGCCTTTATAAATTAACAACTTAAGAAGAATAAATAAAAATAGTAAATATAATTACTTAATGATTTTGTGAAAAGTTTCTGAAGGAAAAATTCCAAAGTGCCAGGAAAGAATGTTCAAAAGAAATCAGAATTTGCCTTTGAAAAGAAGAACTATGTGGTCCAGAGTAGAAACAGAACATCTGAGCAAATATGTCGATAAGATATGAGGTTCAGATGCAGAAAACTCTCTGCCAGAAGTAATTTCCCAGTGGCTCTGTGGCAGACAGAGAGAAAGTCTTCAATCAGAATCAAGCAGTGTGAGGGAGCTGGGCTATGAGCTGAAGGGCTCATGATGCTGAGGCTTTGATAGCCAAGGATAAGCAATTAACTTTGTTAGTTGATCCAGCCTGTTCCCCTGGTTCTAACACACTGCTGAAGTGATGCTGTGTTATATGTCTCTACTTGATATTTGAAAATATGTACACAGTCCTGTCCACTTCTATGACCATCTGTTTATGCTCTGTACTTTTACATTCAATATCTCCAAATTCTTCATTTCACCATGTGTCTTCCATTTTCTTCCCCCTTCCGACATTTTTTTTTTCTTCAGAACAGGACCCTATAGCTAATATTCTGCCTCACTTGGAGACTTTTGGGGACTTAAGGGCTTTTTGACACCCTGGTGTAAGCCTCTTGAGGTGAACCTTTTAAAATGATAAAGTCAATAGGCTCTTTCTATAGTTTATGTAACATAATGCATTATTGACTTTCTAGACTTCAAGTTCTCATCTTTGCCAGCACTAATGAAGGAACTTTTCCTAGTCAACAGTGCTATTGGGATTCTGACCTTATTTAGCATATTTTTAGAGAAGTTACTCACTGTGGAAGTGGGGTGGGTTGTCTCAGCTGCATTTCAAGTTTGGGGATAATGCCTGCTTTAGTAACACAAAGACTGTTCCTATAAAATATTTTTGGCATAACTCGACAGTCTGGAACTTGGTAGATGCTAGTGACATTTGAAGTTTTTATTCGTCACACCATATTTTGAGGTTTTATAGTAAAAAAAATAATGATGATTTATGATACTTTATTTCAAAAGACTGAAGAAGTACAGAGTATAACAAAGACAAAAATAAAAAAAAAGGCATATTGAAAACAAGGAAGTACTGAGTGCTGATGTATCTTAAAGGACACTAAGTCGAAACATCATAGCTTGACTCTGAGTTGAGTCAACAGGGTTAGAACAGAAGTTACAATTATCTGTCTTTGACCATTTAGGCTGTAAAAACAATACATTATAAGTATTATAACTCTAGAATTGTACCACATTAGAGATAGACATAACTTAAAAACAACAACAATACATTTCTTATATTTTAGAAGCTAGCATGACCAAGATTAATTTGCCAGCAGATTTGTTGAGTGGTAAAATTCTCTTTCTAGGTGCATAAAGGATATTGGTTTGGTGTGTTCTTGCAATGGTAAGAAAGACATGGGTAGTCTTTGGGGTTTCTTTAATGAAGGCACTGATGCGTTCATGAGTGATCTAACTTCATGATCCAACCCAACACCCCCACAAAGCTTCACAATTGTTATAATTGTGTTAGTAGTTAAGATTTCAACATATGAAATAATACACCACCCAGTAAACACTTAGATATTTTCAATATGATTGCATATGCAAATGTTCTTGAAAATGAGCAGCTCATGCAGTAAAAAGCAAGGGAAGTCTTACAGCAACATGAGTAACCAGGGAATACAAATGAAAGTAGAAATTTATGACTGAGTGGGGTAAGAAAATCATACTGTAGTGGGCTGAGAGTGAGCCTTGTACTGGACACGACAGAGGGCAATGTATATGCAAAGGTAGCTGACATCTTTGGATTCACTACAGGGAAACATAAGAATTGATCCTATATTGGGAGAAACTGCACATCTTCATGGAAAGGAGAGGTATATAAGCCTACCCTAGAGCCCAGGAAGGATTAGACAGCATGTTTATCTCCATCTAAACCACAAGAAAGGAAAATCCTCTAAGAATCTGTAAAATTAAAAACATAATCTTATTTTACTTTAGGATGTAGAGTTTGAATTTAAATTATCTTTATAGTTTGTTTGTAAAGCCACATTCTTTACTATTATCATAAAGAAAATAATGGGGCCTGAGTATCTGGCCCTTTTGGGAACCTGAAAAGTTCAACCCAGCTATTTTTTGTTGGTATAGAAGAAAATAAGCAAATTAAAAATGTCCAAGAATGTTTTCTACCATGAGTAAGAACTAACAAATGTAACATACTGCTGATATACATCTGCTTGCATTTCCATCACTGGAACCAAAGGAGAAATTCTGTAAAACCAGGTATAAAAATCAAACACAAATATGCATTCAGACCAACATAAAAACTATAATACATGAAAACACAGCCAATGATGAAAAATATAATAAAAGTCATCATTTAAAAATCAAAGATGCATAGCAGTACTAATGGAGGAAATATCACTTTAGATACAACCAAAGATAGACTATAGTGAGTACTGCCTTGTTGTCTGAGACATTTTCTGGGATTATACAACATAAACATTTACTGGTCCCATTTAGTAAACCAAGGACACACCAGAGTAATATAGCGCAAATGTCCCTGTTGGCAAACCAAAGAATTGATGTATGTGACTGGTTAGGTGTTACTCATAAGAACAAAACCACCCACAGTCAACTGCATCTCTGAAATCCCACCAGAGGATGGTGATGACTCCAGAAAGCTGTGACTCTGGAATGGAATTCTCTACACAGCTTGCAAGCTTTTCTACAGGTCAGAGTGAACTTCTGCTGGCAGTCATTACAGCATCTTTGTCTGAGTGGCCTTGTGAATCTTCTTAGTTTAGGAAGTTTTCTGGAACTTGCGAATTATTTGCTTTCTTGGGGCAATGCATTATGATAAGAATACCTCTTCCATTCTTAAAGACTGGCATTTTTGTTGTACCTCACAGTCAGATTTAATAATTCACCTTGAGGTCACCTAAGACTGTGTGTTCAGCCTGTTTATTTAACCTACAATTTAAAAAAGCATAATTCTTTATTGATTCTTTGGTAATTTCACATCATCCACCCCAATCCTGCTCACCTCCTAGTCCCTCCATATTCTGCCCTCACCCCTGTGGTGTGCTGTCACAAAATTAATTAAAAACAAAACAAACAAGCAAACAGAAAAACAAAAAAATCCCAGCTTTTCCTTCCTTCTTTCCAACATCTCTTCCTTCATACTAGTGACATCAGTAGCTGCTGTATGTCACTCAGTATACCGTTTTGTTCAATCAATCCACCTACAGACTATTCACTGCAATGAGTCATTGGTATTTAACCTACCTTTAAGAGAACCACTGAGACATTGGGGCTGATCTAATGGGAGCTCACCAAGGCCAGCTGGACTGGGACTGATGGAGCATGTGATCAAACCGGACTCTCTGAACATGGTGGACAATGAGTGCTGACTGAGAAGCAAAGGACAATGGCACTGGGTTTTGATCCTACTGCATGTACTGGCTTTGTGGGAGCCTAGTCTGTTTGGAAGCTCACCTTCCTAGACCTAGATGGAGAGGGGAGGACCTTGGACTTCCTACAGGGCAGGGAATCCTGACTGCTCTTTGGACTGGAGAGGGAGGGGAAGGGGAAATGGGAAATAGGAGGAGGGTAGGAGGCGCACGCCTTTAATCCCAGCACTCGGGAGGCAGAGGCAGGCGGATCTCTGTGAGTTCGAGACCAGCCTGGTCTACAAGAGCTAGTTCCAGGACAGGCTCCAAAACCACAGAGAAACCCTGTCTCGAAAAACCAAAAAAAAAAAAAAAAAAAAAAAAAAAATAATAATAATAATAATAGTAATAATGATAATAAAATGGGAAAATTGTTATACAGTAAAATACCATTTGCCCAAGCACAGATCATTCCTTTGTTTAAGAAGTTAGGATAATCGAATAACAATATAAACAATTATATCTGATATACTGGGAAAAAAGAGAACAATGTAACAACCCACATTACTTGCCTTAGATTAACCATGTAATCAACTTTTACAACATAAACTAGTACATAGCAATAATCTTAATTTTTGTGTTCTTCTATGTATCTGACCAAAGAATAACATATTTGCTTGTCCATGTGTTATGGTAATCAGTTACTGAAAGCATAAAATTGTAATGAGGTAATAGCTTACAACACCAGGGATCCAGCGATGAAACCGAAAGTACAAAAGGGACCTGCGGGCTCACACCTGCCAGATTTATATGTAAACATTAGCCCGAGGCGAACACGCCCCCTTGGGCTGGGCTTCCCCTCCATAAAATAAGCTCACTTATAAAATGAACAGTCACTAAAAATGCCAAAAGCAACATTGTAAATTTCTTGATAGTATTTACTTATTTTCTGGGTCATTAGGAGTCAGGTGGATCGGTGACTTTATCTTTTGTTAATCTCTGTCAGAAACTTCACTAGGGTATTTCTAATTCCCTCCAGATAGGATGATTTCTATGCTGCTCAATACATGCAGAGCAGAATCCCTTTGTTAGGGATAATGGAAGACACAGGGAGGGTAAAGAATAAAGTTCAAATCTGGGAAAATTGTTGGTAAAATGATATCAAGTGGAAATACTTTGACTTTTGATCTTTGACATATTATTGGTGACACTGAGTTTATTAATAATATGCTCAAACTCATTTACTTCTGGAATCTCATGAACCTTCCCCTTCTTATAAGAAGGAAATAAAAATGGAGGTAATTGTTACACAGCATGATTCTATTACTGCAAACTCAGTCAAGCCCAAATATTCTGCCTCTGTTTCTTCCATATACTTAAAAACATAGATTGGGCTTAAGATACTTAGACTGCAGCAGCATGCACATATTTCGGCAAAGCCTCCTTCAGTCAGTCATTTATCACGACAGTCTTTAAACCTTTCTGTAGAAGAAAATGGTCACTAGCTAATGTCCTATGGGAAGTTATTAAAGTTTATTAAGATCAGATAAGATTAATTTCTTTATATGCACTAGTATTTCTTTCTTTGGAACACATTATCTTTGTGGAAGAATAGAATTTCCTTTAACACTGGATCAAGAGAAATGCAGTGTAAACAGACACCTAACAAGCTAACTGATACAAAATGGAGTGGTCTCTGTCTTGTGGTCCTCAGAGTTTCTCACCTGCTAACCATGTATTTTCTGTTATCTTTCTAGGACTGTCTTCGCTGATGCCCTTTTAGACATCTGGGTCTTTATTTTCATTGGCTTTCTCTTACTTATCTATTTTTTAAGATTTCTGCTTTTCTTTGAAGGTTTATTTATTTATTTTTTTAATGAATGAGTGCTCTGTCTGCATGTATACCTGTGTGCCAAAAGAGGGCATCAGATCCTATTATAAATGGTTATGAGCCAACATGTAGTTGCTGGGGATTGACCACTACTACCTCTGGAAGAGCAGTCAGTGCTCTTAACTGCTGAACCATTTTGCCAGCCCCATAAATACTATTGTTTAATCATAATCACTGCATCATTATTTTGTTACTATTTTCTGAGCCCCTTGCACATGTCTAGTTGTTGAAGGAGGAGTGGGTCCTTTGTTCATCCTGCCCAGCTAGCTTACACCTGAAATAATCACACAGAAGCTGTATTCATTTAAATACTGCCTGGCCTATTAGTTTTAGCCTCTTTGGGCTAACTCTCTCATCTTGATTCAACTCATTTCTAATAATCTGTATGTCACCACAAGATCATGGCTTATGGGAAAAGATTCAGCATGTCTTACCTAGCAACTCCATGGTGGCTCTCTCTCTGCTCTTCTTCCTAGCATTCTATTCTGTCTACTCCACCTACCTAAGTGCTTCCCTATCAAAAGGTCAAGGCAGTTTTTTTTTATTCAACCAATGAAAGCAACACATAGACAGAAGAACCTCCTACACCAGCTAGTAAGATGCTAAGTTCTTATTTTGATATATTATTAGACTTCAACACAATAACTTCATAAAGTAGTTTCACAAAATCAGTAGATGTTAGCCTGCTAGGTAGAAGAACCACAATTCAAACCTCTTCCTTCTTTTTTTCTGACCCTGCATTAAAGCATAGTTCTCAACCTTCCTAATGCTTTAATTTTTTAACACAGTTCCTTATGTTGTGGTGACCCTCTAACTATAAAATTATTTTCATTGCTACCTCAAAACTGTATGAAATTGGATTATGAATTGTAATGAAAATATGTGTGTTTTCTGATGGTCTTAGATGGCCCTGTGAAATGGTCACTAGACCTAAAGGGAGGGGTCTTCGCCCACAGTTTGAGGACCACTGCTCTGAAGCACCATGTAATATCACCTATACAGACCAAAAAGTATGACGTTACCGTAATGAAGAATGACATCAGCTTTGAGATATAAGAGGCTAATATTATGAAAGATGAAAGTGCTTTATCTGACAACATGCATAGACAATATTGCAAGGAGGAGAAAATGTGGGATATTCCTTAAAATTTATTTGCTTGTTTCTCCAAATCTGCAGGGATATAGTTTACTTTTTCAAAGCATACCTTGTAAGACAATAGTTCTACAGATTGCAGATTGGACAACGCTGTTATAGGCTGATATCTCCTTGGAGCAAAATCTTTATAATCACTCTACCCAAAATGTAGTTGCTTGGGATAGATGAACCACCTGAACAAGCCTCTTACAAAGTTTTTATTTTTTTACCTGTATATGCTCTGTGTTTCACTGAACATCTGTAGGGACTTTCAATTCCTATAACTCTAGGTCATATCAGAATATTAATGATGTTAACAGTTCCTTTTATGAAATTTTTGCCTCTTTTTCTCAATTTAATTTGTTAAAACCTTCTATTAATTCTAACCAGAGACTTTTACCAAAAGCTAGTAAACTGGAATTTTAGGAACTCTTCCTAAACTCAACTTTTAAAACAAAAATGTTTGAAAAAGTCAACAAAAGAGGTGATTAAAAGACTTGAGTCATAATTTTTATGTCAAATTGGAAATTTTAAAATAGATCCAAGCTTTGTATCAGTTTTTGCTTACAGTAGTTTAGCATCACAAATTTGTACTATACATGCAATTGATGGTTGCAACTTGCTTCTCTCTGAATTTCCCTGAATTTAATCACAGGGATGGTATAAAGTCCTACCTTATAATAATTGAACCTGGAAGATAGTCTGTAAAGCATTCCCAATTTCTCTGTCTGTGGGTAGAAGAGGAGGAAAGAAAACCAACCATTTTCCCCTTTCCCTCTGAGACTTCAGAGTTCCAGCAGTAATCACTCTGCTTCTCAGAATCTGTGTTCATAAAATGTGGAAGCCAATATGTCCAGGAAGGTTAACCAGTCTACAGATTTAGAACATGGTAATTGTTCCATAGATCTGGATGAGAGATGGAAAATGATCTCTAGGAATTGGGCTTCCAGATTCCTTTTGTTTATTTTATCAAAGACAACTGGGCAATGTTATTGGGAAAAAACCAACCAACCAACCAACCGACCAACCAATCAAACAAACAAAAACTGTATCCTTGCCATGATCTTTGTTACTGATATCCAAATAAGTTTAAAAAATATTTTTTATATATTTTTGAGTTCATAGTATTTGCATCATCTTCCCTTTCCTTTTTCCAAGTCCACACTGCCCTATATACACCCCTTGTTCTCTTTCAAATTTATGGCCTCTTAAATACATGGTGGCTGAGAGAAAATGATATTTCACCAAGGAAACAGACGATTTTTCCAGAGACCTGTAAGTACAGAGAACAGAGCTGGCATAGGAGCAATACTAGGATACTTTGCAATCTTGGTTGTTATTGTCAAACACAGAAGGGATAAAAAAAATATTACTAGAATTAAAAGGATGGCCAACCCTTGTGAACCACTTCTATTATTGGCTGTTAAAGCAAGCAGCTTTGGTGTGTCTTTCTCTAATTTTAGGCAAGATAAAACATGGATGATAGAAATCCCAGCTAAGCCAGATGGCAACTGAAAGAGTTAGTAAGAGCTTACACACACACACACACACACACACACACACACACACACGCACACACACACACACACAGAGACAGAGAGACAGAGAGAGACACACACTGAGAGAGAGAGAGACGGAGTTTGTTTGGGAGGGTAATGGATATTTAGTTAATAATCTAAAAGTTAAACTCAAGTAAACATCAGAAATTAGCACAATTAGCACAGAAAAGTAGCACAGTAACTGAAATAAAACAAAGAGCTGATAGGACAAGCAGATACAGTAAGTATCATTCTGGCACTCAGGAAATTAGAAAAAAAAAAAAAGGCGTCCCAGAAGGCAAAATCAAACGTTTGAACAAAATAGGAACTCGAAATTCTGGCAATAATGCTGTCATTATAATATAATGGGGATAATAGAAGCCACAAAAGAGCTAGAAGCACAGTAGAATAAGCATTTAAAGAAGAACAGTGATCTGGAAGATGGATCTATAAAATCTCCCAGAATGCATCTCTGTGACATGACAGGTATAATTCTTAAGAGGAGCTTCTCCACCAAAACAAATAATTCCCATCAGACCAAATTAGACCAAATGAGAGAACCCCACATTTAATGCAGTGCTCCCGGGTGTCCAGGAAAGCATGGAGAGAGGGTGGGTACACGCAAACCATGAAGATCATGTGTTTGTTTTCTGGGTGGAAGCCTAAGTAGCCCGTGGGAGTGGTCTTGATCATCCTTGGGGAGGGGTCAGTGCTTGGCGGGCTTTCCTGGAGATGGAGTCCAGACCCAGGCAGCTCTCAGGGGGAGGGGGTTTCCAAAGATGGATGCGGTTTATTACATTCCAGACTCTTTGTATAACGGGTAGCAGGGAGCTGAGGTCATGCTTATGACCAACGTTTTAGGCACTTTTGGATAAAGGGACATCGGCTCAAGTCTGGCTACTTACTGCAGGCACGGGCATCATAGGAGAGGGGAGAGCTGGGAGTTGGTGGGCTCAGACTCAGCGAGAGGTGTGGCTGGAGTGGCATCTGGTTTACTGTTATTCTAAACTCCTCAGGTAGCTGCTTTTTGAGGGAGATGAGAAGGCAGATGGCTAGGAGAATAACGTATTGTTATTATTGGCCCTATGAATGGGGCTAACCATGGGAAGTGATTAACTGCCAGAAAGAATGGTATGAGAAGTGCCCTGGCTGTACAGGTGTATAATTGGGACACGATAGAAGATAAAACCAGATTTTAGTTGGTAGGTTTCCTTGATCCAGGAGAGTTGGTACCAATGGTGAAGTCCCAGGAGCTGGTGCAGGTGTTTGGCGTTGTCTGGAGAGTGCTCTGTAAGTTGGTCTTGGCCTAGACAGCAGGAGTGACCTGTAAAATATGCTTGAAAATGGCAGAGGTTAAAACACAGTCTGGAGACTGTTACTTTTTAATAGACCTGATTTTTGATACAGCAGCAGAATTTTTTTCAGGAACCTGTAGGTATCTGAAAGAGAACTAGAACAGGTTTGCATCTTTGTGTCATGGCAAAAGGCTATTGCTTTAGGACAAAAGGTATGAATATTTTATTTTTTTTCTTTTTATTTTAAAGCTCTACATTTTTCCTCAGCTCCCCTCCCTGTCTATCCTCTCCCTTTTGACCCTCCCCCAAGGTCCCCATGCTCCCAATTTACTCAGATCTTGTCTTTTTCTACTTCCCATGTAGATTAAATCTATGTATGTCTCAGGGATTGTTATTTGTGGGCTGGTTTTCTTTGCTTTATGTTTAAAAACCACTAATGAGTGAGTACATGTGATAATTATGGCATAGAAATAAAAGCTTACTAAGACTTTAGATGGAGGGACAGAACATTAAAAGGAAAAACCAACTGGGTAGACAACAATAACAATAAAGAGAACCTATATTATACTATTTTCAAGAACTATTTCTCTCAAAATAAAATGGAAAAATATATACTAGAACATATAAATAAAATCACATTTTTATACAGATAAACTGAAATTTAAGGACAAAAGTTTTATAAAGGAAAAAGAGTATTTCAGAGAAATAAATCCGACAATATAACAAGAGGAAACTAATGGTTTTGTCTTACTCTATTATTTATCTATAAAGCCTGCCCATCAAATAATTCTATTTTATGCTGTCCTCAGCTGCAAGAGAAAGGCTGACAAGTTCATGGCACCAATGAAAGATTCATGGCAGCACAGGAGACCCTGGCAGGTCCTTCTGTGGATGGGAGACAGACAGATAAACCATGCAGAGAGAGCTTGAGTATATACAGAGTTTATTTAGTGGGTATTGGGAAGCTGTAAGGGTAAGGGGCTATGGAGGGGGGAGAAAAAAAGAGAAAAGAGGAAAGGGGGAAGGAGAAGAAGGGAGAGGTTGCCCATTCAGAAGAAAAACAGAGAGGGAAGGAGCAAAGGAGGTGCAAAAGCAGCTTGCCTATGTGGGAAGGGGGAGATTGGAGGAGGGTGGAGCTTGTCTCTTAAAGGGATAGGGTACCCAAGTGACAGGAAAGGCCACCAGAATAAAAACAATGACACTTCTATGAAGAATTTTTTCTTTGTTTTATTTTTAATCATCAAAACTCTTTTAGATATTATTATTGTTATTATCTATTAGACAGTACAACTTAAGAAGCAATCATCTTCATAATAATCCACAGGTAAAAATGCCCAATACAATGCAATATTTCCATGAAATAAGCACACTAACTTACAGGCAATGGGGATATTCCCCTCACCTATCTATACCATGCCAGATACCAAAAAAAGAAAAAGAAAAAAAAAGATGACGGTGGGAAACATGCGAAAGCACAGCAGAAACAAAGACAGTCTGGGGTCTGGGGTCTAGGGACCAAGCCCCTCAGGGTTTTGTTTCTTGCTGGGCTGATGCTCTGAAATGAATTGCCATCTTCAGCTCATCTGACATGGCAACCAGCAATTTCAAGTTTGTAAGATGTAATTATATAAGCAAATAAAAGTAAAGCAGGTAATATTCATGCTCTTTGATTAATACTATGTCTCTATTCCAGCATAAACCCCTTTGATTTTGCATTGAACTTCAGGAAGTCTTGGGGCACACTATATCCTGGGGAAAAGAGATGAGAATTATTTTCTCAGTTCCCAATACATCAACAGTAACCATTTTTCCTTGTCAGGACGTTATCATCCTTTATTTCATGATATTTTCCCCCTGATAAAAGTGTCAAATTTTGAGATCAGGAGTTTCATTTTGATTACCAGTAGCATATATTTTACTGCAAAAATAATTAAACATGACGAAAAGTAAATGACTTAGAGTCACCAGTGGAGACTCACAGTTATCTTGGAGAGATTTAGATCTGAAAGAAAGATATATGAAGCAAATGTGCTAAGTTAGTGGACAAAAATGGAGAGGAAATATAAGAAATACAGAGGGTGAGTTTTCTATTGAAGCAAAATTCACTTGTTTTTGAAAAATGAGAGAGTAAGCATAGATAGAGTGTTCTAGTTTGAATGCAGCTAAAGGTTGGAATTATCAGTAGCTCCTTTGACACTTTGGTAATAAAGTGAGAGGATTAAGAGAGATCCACAAGTGTGCAGCAACAGTAGTGTGGCCCAAATGACTTCTGGTGGAGGAATGGAGGGTTTCATTGGTGATGGGATCAAAATAAAAAGTTTCCAATGAATACAAAATGCATTTTGCATCATTACAATCATCATGATCTTCACTAATACACCATGGAGGATAGTAGAGAATCCTAAAGTTTTATACAGTTTATAATTTCTGTCAGCAGCATAACCAAAAAAGAGAGACAGCACACACACTCATACACAGAGGCAAATGCTGTTTAAAAGGAGTGGTATTTTTACTTTCTATAAGTGGACATCATGGAAAACACACTAATAACCTCAGTGTTGTAACTATTTGAGAGAAAATACAATGTTTGTGTGAATATGAGCTTCATTCATAAAACAGGAATGTGATCACCTACACTGTGAATGAAGGATGAGCTGAAGGCAGACAAGTAGTGAACATATAAAACAAGCTGTGTGGCACTTAAGGATAGAGAATTTTTTGTAACGAAATTGTTTTATTAATACTAAATTGGTTTCTGCTAGTTATACAAACCCAAAATTGTCTCTGATTTTGTTTTCTCCTCTTGAAATAGAGGGGATTACACTGACTCTTCTCTGAGGTTACTTCACTCTTACATTGCTACCTATATTATTGCTTACTTGTGTATATTTAAAAACTCATTTTCATCCATTGCATTATAAACTTTGGTTAATACCTACTAGAGTGTTCTCATATAAAAAATATGAGAACATATAAACACTTTATTTTGACTTTATTGGCATCTATATCCAGGAATCATATATATCAAAAATATAATGTGTATCTCATTTTCAAGCTGTCTATCTATTCATATCTGTCTGTCTATTTATTTATAGTTTTGGCAAGGTGCAAAAACCATTAATACTGTTATTACTCTTCCCCTTTAAGGATAAAAAATTAAAGCTTGCTATAATATGCTATGTAAAGCATATATAGAACTTAAAGCTAAAACTTCCTCCACCCCAAGTTCACCTGGTAAGCTGCTTCTGTATTAGTAGGCAAGTCGCAGAACTCAATGAATTTAAACATGCTTCAACTTTAACTAAAGATGTCTCTGTGATCTAGACCCTTTTCTAACTTGGTGAAAAGAACGTGTATCAGTAAACAGGAAAGATAACAAAGGCTGTTCTCATGGAAACATGTAGCAGACAATCTAGTTTGAAACTCCTTTCTAGACACCTGTAACAAATGTTTCCATTTCTCCTAGAAAGAATATCTACTGAAATATGTCACTTATGTGATCACAGGGATAAATAAAACTGTATCTAACAGACTTAAATTTATATGGATACACACATTCAGCAATTTCATGGAAAATTACTTCCAAAATTGCATCCTTAGAAGGGGCCCCCATCAGTAATGCTCCTTGAGGCCATATAAATTCCTTCCAGATCTTTTGCTTCATGTAATTAGATTCACTAGAAAGCATCTGGTCTCTTAGAGGTAAACCAAGTTAATGAAAACATAGTGGGACTCTTAGCATAATGACTGTAAGATTGCCGTGGACACAGTGCATGTTCCCCAAACAGCAGATGGATGTGTCTCCAGTAAAAACTTGGCCCAACCCATAAAATCATCCCAGGGATAATAATAATAGACAGTCAAATAACAATTTGCTATTTGCTAAATGCATCTAATTCCATGCTTTTGTAATCTTCAAAACAATGGTGTGAGGTAAATGTAAGAGACCTTCATCTTTCATTTTACATTAGTGATAAAACTATACACCAAATTGATTAATCTGGTTGAAGGCATAGCTGGTGCATAGCATACTTTGATACTGAACTTTATGTTTTGAAAGAAAGAAACATTAAATTGTTTTGTGATATCTGTTGAGAATTATGAAGTCAGAATAGAACTGTGTGTATTCCTTTATTATATACTTTAGGCTCTATCACCAATAGGCTTTTAATTAGTACAGTACTCCAGAACAGAGAGAGAAAGAGAGAGAGAGAGAGAGAGAGAGAGAGAGAGAGAGAGAGAGAGAATGGTAGGAAGCAAAAGAGAGAAAGAGTGTGAGAAAGAGTGTGATTGCTGTGTAAAGTCAGATATATATTATCAAATAAATATGTATTGAACTGTGATCATTTACTAAAAGCATTGATGGGAAAGATGTACAAGTAAATTTCAGGTGTTTAATATTGCTTTAACACATATTTGGGCTGGCTGTTTATTGTTTTTTTTATCAAGAAATAAGGTGGATCTAGCTCACAACTTGGAGGCTATAAATGCAAATAGATTTTGTCTGCTCTGGGGAGATCTTCTAGGTGAATCGTGTCATAGAAAATACACTGTGAAAGAAACATGGACTAAGTTAAATGATCACATGAGGAAAAGGAAGTCAGGAACAATCCCATGATTAGGCTTGGTCTTCAGTTCACACTTTCCCGGTACTGACTATGGATCCACAATAGTTATCACAGTTTCTTCCAAAGGAAGTTTTCCAATAACCTAAGGAGCTTCTGCCCTTTTCTACTTCTCAGTGTCCTCTGCCTCTTGACACCACTAAACTGAGTCAAAGCTGATAACACATTACCGTAGAGATGCCCAGTCAAACCATGGTCAAACCACAGAGCAGTAAATTTAAGGATAGAGTTTAAACTCAAGTTCATATGAACAAAAAAATAGTATTATTTTCCCTCACCATCTTAAAGATATCTTAGTTTTATTTTATCTTTTTGAAATAGGAACAGCAGATCTTTAAAAGGCCATAAGTAGTCAGTTAGAAGTCTGCAACATGTCTAAAGGATCGAAATTCCATCGTGGATATGCTCCCAGGTATTCACAAACAAAATTTACAATAAACTTCTTACGCTCTAGATCAGATGCGTACTTCTCTCCTCCTCTAGGATTAGACACCGCACATGATGGTGGTGGGTACGGAGGTGCTACAACAGTAGAGCAGGAGCAGCCCATTTATGAAGAGCTAAGCAAACATCAGTCCTTACAGGCTCCACTGTCCTTGAACCTCTTTGGTCACAGTGCTTATTTTTCAATTAGAGCCCTCAGAATCTTGAGGTATCATTTGTAACAGAATTCAAGAAACTTTAAGGGGAAAAACTATCTTGTATATTTCTGCCTCATTGAGTCTCCATCCCATTTTCAATCTCATCTGAAAACGTATCTTTTTCTCTCCTGACCGCATCTGCTAATTGCCCTCTCCCACGGCTATTATTTAACTGGAAATGTGTGATCACTTTACCAAGAGTGTTTAACTTCATGGGGCTGTTGAGATGTTTCTAATAGTGTCTGGATGAAAGTGTAAGGGGCTGAGGTTCTTAAGCGGGAAGGAATTTATGAAACTCTTCATCAGTCTTTTACTTACAGTCTTAATCTTTCCATCCCACCCTGCCAACTTCACTAAGCAAAAATTGGATAAGCTTTGGGTTAATGTTCATATTAGAAAAATAAAACCTTGCAAATGTCAACATTGAAAAACACATTTGTAGTATTTATGATATTTAACAATATCACATTGGATATTTCTATTGGCCTTCCAAATTATCCGTCATGACTGTCTCACATTCCATTGAAAATCTTGGATTTTATACACTGAGTCACTCCTTGAGCCTGAAAATATAACTTTAATGTTTTAATATTTGAAGTTATAAATATGTCATCTTCATACTGGGATGGATATGCTTTTCTCAAAGATTCCTCTATAATCAAATATTGTTCTTCCCTTAAAATACCTCACAAGGCGAGTTCAATTCATGAAAAGAATATGGGGTTGAGACATGGCTTCTGTGTAGTTCTGGCTGTCCTGGAAAACTCTCTGTAGACCAGACTGGCCTCAAACTCAGAGACCTGTCTGTGTCTGCCTCCTGAATACTGAGATTAAAGGCTTGTGCCAACACTTCCCATCAAGCCATGCAATTCTTCACTGAGAATCATAAAGCCTCTTTTTATAGTGGAATGCCAATTCTATGAGGAATGAGACATTGCTTATGCTGTTTCCTAGTCACATGTAAGAGGCAGCAAAATATCTGTGAATGAATTTCTTTCACCATTACAGTGTTTAAAAAATTAAAATAAACCTGTGATCTTTTGTTGTTCCCTAAGTAACATTATATACAAATGCATCAAAAATTTCACACTGGAAAAATGAAGAAATGTGATTTTTGCAAATCCTGCTTCTTGGAGATTTTCATGGAGATCTGTGCTACAAAGTGGACTAACTGCTAATGCCACTAACAACCAATGGGTAACCAAACTCTGACTGTTGTGCCTGCTTCTATTTTTCATACATATGGCTACTATTAGCATAGGCCAAATTGTTAGCATTTTCGAACTAAATAACCTAACAAGTTTTTCATTTAGACTTCCTTCACTTAGAACTCATTTGTAAATATTAAGTACCTGGAAAGTCCCTAAAGTGAGAAAGGCACTATGAGGTCTCTATAAGAAATGGTAAACCATCTGCAATTCCTGGGTTTATGCAACATCCATTCTGGGGGGCCTTCTTATAACATCAAATTGACCATTCTGTATCATTATTCCCCAGTACTACTGAGTAAAATGTTGTTTGAAGTGAAATTGAAAGTGCTTTATTCTTGGGCATCTCTCTACTTCAAGCTCATCTTTGAAATAATCTTTTAGATGTTCCTTTAACCAGCTTGGAACTTAATATTCAACTCCCTCATTTGCTTCTTAAAACCAACTAATGTGCAATGCTTTTTTATGTTTCTAAGCTTACTATTTCCATCTGGATTATTCAGCTGAATCCACTCTTGACACTTTTCTCTTACAAGTGACTATAATGGTGATCACAGCTATATTCTGAGTTATTTCATTCTGGATACATGCATATAAACTCCTGCATGTATGTTCATCTTTTATTTCTAAAGGATTGATTTATTTATAAAAGAATCATACTTTATGAAATAGGTTCATCACTGTACTGACAACTTTTTTTTTTTTTTTAATCACTTTGACAAAAACCAACCTGGCCAAGGCAACTTGTAAATAAAGTGGTTAATTGGGATTACCAATTTCAGGGGGTTAGAATCCATGACAGCAGGTCATTATCATGGTGGTAGGATTAACTGGGAGTTCACATGTTGATTCACAAGCAGGAGGCAGAGAAGACACACTAGGGACGACGAAAGTCTTCTGAAACCTGAAAGTCCACCTTCAGTTACACTCCTCTTCCTAAAAAAAATGACACTTCCTAAACTTTCCCAAACACCTCCACTAAATGGGGCCAAATTTTCAAACATAAAGAAACTGTGGGGGACATTCTCATTCAACTACAACAGACACACATCTAGCAAGTTGGGCAGAGTATCTGACTCTAGTGTATGAGTTCCTAACTACTTGGCCTGTTATGAGGAAACTTCCAGGCTTTTTTCAAGTGCTAAATCAAGGGCACTCCATCTCTGAGATCATTCTTGATGTCAGACAGAACAGAGCTTTATGTTTCACATTCATCTTGTTTGTATGGTTATGTTGATCCTTTGTGCATTTTTCTTCTATGAACAGTTGTTATTAGTCTAGAAGCCTATTTATGATTTTAGTTTGCTTAAAATAGCTAACTCAGGCCCAACCAACCCCACAATTTCTTAGCCTACTATAGTATCCAGACCATAACAGGGTTCTCAATAAATTACCAAGGCAAGTACCAATGAGAGGCAAGTACCAATGAGAAAATCAGAAGGAACTCAACGAAGGAGACAGAGATAGAGAGTTGGTGAAGGCTCTGCTTATCCCATGTTGGTTTGATCTCATTTTAGAGGAAGAAAAGATCAAAAGTTGCTAGGAAAACTGGAGACCAAATACAAACAAACTCCATGCTTTTCTTTGTGTTGTTTACATTTTCTGTCTGGTTGCTCTGGCATTGTGCTGATGCTCCCACTGCAGGTCAGGACTAAGTTCACCTGAGCTTAATTGGAAAGTATATGGGCTTCTCTTGGGGATACTCCAGGGACAGCTGACCAAAAGACCTTTGCTATCAATTTGAAACATAGCTGAATGAGAATCTCAAAAATAAACAAAACCTCACTGTGTTCCTTGTAGAATGCTTTTTATTTCCCATGGCTATCCCTGATATCTTTTTATTTTAGAAAACAAATAAGAGAATATATGATATGTTGATTTGCTTTAAAGGATAGTTGGGAAATATGTGCAAAACAGTGGATTGATTACACCATAACACACTAATTTGTCCCTCAGCTCATATCTCAAGTGAGCAGCTGTCCTGATGTTATCAATAAGTATCTCAAGTCTGAGAACATCTCTGTCCCCGAAATTCTTTATTTGCACCCCTAAAAATAGTAGTGTGATCTTACCTGCCAATGGGAATTCATCATCTATGACTCGATAGAGATAGGAAAGTGCTTTCTTGATGGTTTTGACTACTTTTGTGTGCTATATCTGTTATTACCATGGAAGTATGCCAAGTACAGTAAGCAGGAAGATAAGCAGCATTTGTACATGAGCCAAGTGATTCCACTCTCCCCATCCCCCTAGCAACACCAAGACAACGAGATCTTCTATCTACTAAAAGACTCCCCAACTCTTTGAACCACATTTACATAGATGAGACATGCATCCAGACCTCAGAAATATTTATATAAGCAAATAAGAGCAAAATAGTAAGTATATGAATTCTAGCTTCATAGATAAAAGAGGAGAAAAGATACATTTTGTCTCTGTTTAGTGAGTGAAATTTAGATAAGTATGTGAAATTTATTGAAAAATAAATATCGAAAAAACATATTTCCCTGTGAGAAAGAATCTTTCACAACCAGAGCAACAGCATATACTGCTATCCATATCTAGATATGGCTGTGTAGTGAAGTGATGAACAACACACCAGTGAAGACGCTGACTCAGAGGCTGAAAAGGAATTTTAAAAAGATTATGTAAGGTGGTGCTACTGAGGGAATTGAATGGACTGAACATTCTACAAGACACAGGGATAAACAATGATTTCTTTCAAGAATGCACAGGTAAGTTGCCAAAATAAACAAGGACTGCTCCTTGTGATAGATGCAAAACAGTTGTTAGGAACCACTTAGAAGTTTGAAAGATTGCTTTATCTGGTGTGTGTGTGTGTGTGTGTGTGTGTGTGTGTGTGTGTTTAGGCAGGAAAAATTGTTCTTTTGAAAAGTATTCTCTGACTAGTGATATTTTAGTTTAACTTTGATGAAAAATCTGCCAGTGTCAAGGGTTAGTTAGGACAGGGACTGCTCAGCAGCTGAGGACCTGTCTCTTGCTGTGTCCTTGCTGGGATGGGTGGTCCAGGGGGACTTTTTACTTCTTGGAGGCCATGTAGGCCATGAGGTCCACCACTCTGTTGCTGTAGCCGAATTCATTGTAGTGCCAGGAAATGAGCTTTACAAAGTTGTCATTGAGAGCAATGACAGCCCCTGCATCGAAGGTGGAAGAGTGGGAGTCACTGTTAAAGTCACAGGAGACAACCTGGTTCTCAGTGTAGCCCAGGATGCCCTTTAGTGGGCCCTCGGATGCCTGCTTCACCACCTTCTTGATGTCGTCATACTTGGCTGCTTTCTCCAGGCAGCATGTCAGATCGATGACAGACACATTGTTTCTCTACATGAGCCAAGCCTTCTACAGTTCACAAAAATCAGGATTGGGAAGATTGCAAGTACACAGGTAGACCACAGTGCTCAGTCACTGTGACTCTCTCTTCTGAATGCAACGTGGAAAAGAGTAGGTGAGCATCTGAAAGAAAGTGGAGTTTGTCTTTGGTTTCTAGTTAAGCTGATGTATGCCTTTAGTACAAGCCCTTGTTTGGCTGAGGTAAAAAGAATAAAGGTTCTAGTCCAGCCTGGTCTGCAAATTTTGATCTTGTCTCAAAACTAAATAGCAAAGAAATCAACAAACAAACCAAACCAAAAACAAAAAAACAACAGAGAAAAGAAGAAAGTATATGATTTGTGCTTATGAGTAAAAATGTTGATATTACATGGAATTTAATCATTTTTTTCATTTTTTTCTGAATGAATTATTTCCAAGCTTCCACTTTGTTATCCATAAAATAGAAATAAAAATATGTTGTTATCACGAATTAAGAAGATTGAGAATATGCTTGCGACAGATTTATTCACTGATTGCAGTTTCTAAAATTATTATAAATATGGATCTTAAGTGTTGTCACCTGTTGTTAGGCTAAAAGAGGTATGTGTCACAGCAAAGATGTGCGTGTGTGTTGAGCTAAACTTAAAATAATACATTAAAACATTTTCATGGAACAAGTCACACAGCAAAATATATTAACTAATAAAATTTCATACAACAAACATTATCTTCCTGCATTGAACTCTCCAGGAACACATTGTCTTAGTATTTTCATTGCTGTGAAAAGAGGCCATGGTATGGGCAACTCTTATAAAATATATTAAATTGGGATGACTTGCTTTCTGCTTCCGATATTCAGTCTTTTATTATCTTGACAAGGAAAATGGCGGCTGAAGGCTGATACAGAGCTTGAACTGAGAGCCCTATATCTTGCAGGCAACAGGAAGTCCAGTGACTGTCATACTTAAGGATGCTTGAATAAAAGAGACCTCTAAATCCAATCCTACAGTGACACACTTCCTCCAACAAGGCCACACATTCTAATAGTGTCACTCCCTTTGGAGGCCATTTTTTTTAATACCACCACATTCAACTCTCTGGAATCTGAAGGCTTATAGCCATATCGTGATGCAAAAAAAAAAAAAAAATGCATTCAGTCCAGCTCCCAAACTCTTCAAAGTCTGTAACAGTCTCAAACTTGTTTGAAAGTTCAAAGTCTCTTCTGCAAATCCTCCTACAAAAATCAAATTCAAAAAGTAGATCACATGCTTCCAACATATAATGGTACAGAATATATATTACCATTCCAAAACACAAGAAGGGGAGCATAGTAAGGGAATACTAGACAAAAACAATCAAACAAACAAAGACAAGCTCCAAACTCTGCTTTTCCATGTCTAATGTGGAAATACTGTTAATATCTCCAACTCTGTTAAGATTCCCACAGGTCAGGGAACCCTGATTGCTCTTCGAGCAGATGAGGGCGGGGGACTTGATCGGGGGAGGGGGAGGGAAATGGGAAGCGGTTGTGGGGACGAGGCAGAAATCCTTAATAAATAAATAAATTAAAAAAAAAAGATTAGCTGAGTACAACACACGTCTTTCTCTTTGGCGGGTTCTGCTTCCAGTTAGCAGCTCTCCTTAGCAGTTACCCAACAACACTGGCATCTCTAACATTTTGGGTTCTCTGAGCCACTGCAGGCTTCAATTTTACAGTTTTGTGCAGTGGCCTTTCTACTAGGTCTCAATTCAGGACCACCTTTGACCCAGGTCCGCTGTCAGTGTTTATAACTCCCTTTTTCTGTGCTTAACTCTAAACCCAGAGCTACATGGCTGAAATTTCCAAGTCACGGTGCTTAATATAGCTGAAATATGCCATCCTTGCTTAATTATATCTTTATCAGCTTTCTATTTTCCTTTACTGCCTAAGTTTGACTGTCCTTGCGCTTGCTCTGTAGATTAGGGCGGCCTCAAACTCAGAGATCCCCCAAATTCTGCCTTCCCAGGGCTGGGCTCAAGTCTGTGCCCCACGACACGCAGCCTTAAGCTTTTCTTTAGTTCCTTTTCACTGGTTGAAAGTTTAACTGGGTGGGGTCTTGCTCTCAGGTCACCCCTTTTTTATTTATTTCTTAAACCATTTATCTCCTTGAACACAGAAAGCTCTATTCAAATTCCTGGTGCTCTTTTTCTCATCAAAATTATTTTTTGTAATTTACTGCACTCAGGTTGGTCCTTGTTATTATAAGTCATCATTAAAGTACCTACATGATGGAGTCGACACTAGGCTGTGTTTAGATTTTTTTCTGCCAATGAAATTAATATAAAATTTTTCACTTTAGCCTCAGGCAGACCCTTCAAACAGGGCAAAAGGCAATGAATTTCCTCACCAAATTATCACAAGAACAATCTCTAGACAATATAGTAGAAATTTTCTGCCTGAAGCCACTTGAGTCAGTGCCCCACCACTACAGTTCCAATAACTCTCAGCACCTCTGTCTTCTATTCTCCTACTAGTATGGCCCATTAATCAGTATTTAAAGTATTCTACTGCTTTCATACTCAATGTATTAAAATCACCAAACAAACACATTGTCAGACTTATCACTGAAATACTACAGGCACTGGTACCAACCTCTGTCTTAGGGTTTTTGTTAATATAAAAAGATGCCATGACCATGTCAACTCATATAAGAAAACACTTAAATGAGGAAGTTTGCTTAAAGACTTACTGATTCAATCCACTGTCATTATGATAGGGATCGTGGTGGTGTTCAGGGAGATGTGATTGCTAGAGCTGAGAGTGCTATATCTTGTAGGTAAAAGGAAGTGAACTGAGTGTCACACTGAGGAAAGTTTAGATAAAAGACCTCAAAGTCTTTCTTCACAGTGACACATTTCCTCCAAAAAGATCATACCTCCTAATAGGGTCACTCTCTTTGGGGGCAATTTGTTTCAGACCACCACCACACACCTTCTTGACTAACATTAGCATATTGGTTTATAAAGGAAAAGAAGGTAAGTACAGAGTCTTCTTAGCAGGACAGTGGTAACTATCAAAAAATATCAATGGGCATCTGTCTCATACTTAACAAACAGTACCAGAGTATCATTATGAGCATTTGACCTATTAATATTAGTCATGACATTTTAATTAGTTCTTTGCCCTTGAAAGTAATTGTTCCTTCTAAACAGCTTTGGAGTTTTTTATTTTACTTTTCAGTGTTACTTCATCTGTGTTCTATTTTTTTTTGGAAATAAATAAACTTGGATCTGGTTAACATCAAGATCAGTGAGGGCTAGCTGGTGTGATGGGGAACCTCCTTTAGCCAATGACCTCTGAGGGGTCTGAATCCAATATCTGAAGTCCATACATTTTATATTGATGCAAATAAATTAGGAAAGGCAGGTTACAAATCAGAAAATTTAAGTAAAGTGGAACAAAGTCCTTGTCCTTATAATTCTGTCCAAAAGGCACAGTTATTTACTGTTTTTAGGGTATTAAGGGATTTTAAAGAACCTCTCAATATGGTTACTGATTCATAATATGCAGAAAAGGTTGTCTTCCATATAAAACCACTAAGGTTATACCAGATAACACAGAATTAACTTCATTATTCATTCATGTTCAAGATATAATTAGGAATAATCTTTGATCCATATAACACACATCTGCTCACATATGGGTCTGCCAGGTCCTCTAGCATAAGGTAATGCAGAAATTGATCGATTATTGATTGAAAGTGTACTAAAGGCCTCAAAATTTCATTAAAAAATTAAGTCAATAGGAAAGGTTTAAAGAAAGTTTTCTATTATGTGGCAACAAGCTAAGGAGATTTTTAAATAGATGTCCTACTTGCTATTTCTGTAACCAAACATTGCTACCTACAGGGAGTAAAAAAAGAAACTCGAAAAAATAAAATCTGGTATATGGATGTGTTCCAATTTAAAAAATTTGAGAAATTAAAATATATACATCATACCATTAACACTTATTTAGGTTTTCGGTGGGAAACTGCCTTGATCTCAGAAAAGGCTGATTCAGTAATTACACACACTTATTAGAAGTTATGGCCATCATGGGTACACCTGCACAAATAAGGACAGATAATGGTCCAGTATATGTCTCTAAGAAAATGTAACAGTCTTTGCTTATTATAACATAAAGCACATTATAGGTATGCCAAACAATCCTAGAGGCCAGGCGGTTATAGAAAGATCAAATTGAACTATAAGAATATGTTAACAAACAAAAAGAGATGGAAAATATCCTCCAAAATAGATTGCATAATGTTTTATTAACCTTAAAATTTTTAATGTTAATGAGAAAGGAATAATAGCAGCAGAGAGACATTTGATGATGGTGATGATAATAACAATAATAATAATAATAATAACAATAATAATAAACTTCTAAGTTAAATCATCCAGGATGTGGTGACCTCAGAATGGAAACCAGGAAGTATGCTATGTTGGGGAAGGGATTTCACTCTTGTTTCCACAGTAGAAAACAGCTATGGACACTATCAAGATTAATAAAGATGCAATTTCAAAAAAAAAAAATCTCATAAGGGTTGGGACAGGATACTTTTCTTGTCTTTGCAGAAAAATGCTCATCTTCAAAAAGTCAAGAAGCCCTGAACTTTTAGATGCCTAAAGAGAAAAAAATAACTATACAGAAAGAATCACCAAACAAAAAAAATATGATTTATATGAACAGGTCATCTACAGGGTAAAATTTCATTCTCTGTACATATATATTTATATATACTAACCATTAAAATAATAGACTTACTTAAAAATCAAGGGTGGCTTTGGAGTTGGATAATGGCTATCCTTCTGTAAATACAAGAATCTTGATAAAAAAAAATCAGAATTCCTATCTTATGTCAGGAGCTATCTGGTATGGGACAGAAAGAAGATAGATTTTAAGAAAATATTTTACTTTTCTCCATGCCCATTTTGTCTATATTGTATCTATCATTGAATATATATCTATATGAATAATGTTCGAGCTTTCCACAATGAACAATAGATTTTTCTGCAATAATCTTTGAAGTTTCCAGGAAGAAAATGGGGCTCCATAGCAATGACTCCACCTGGTTGATATGACATCATGATGCTGATAGCACTGCTATAAAACCAGTTTTGAGTACCAGCTGCTCAAGATGGTTCCAATTTGGCTCGTGAAAATGGTACACCTTCTTACAATGTTCTGGCCAGAACTCCAAATAAGAACTTCAGAAAAACCCTATTGACTATTCAAAGACTATTTGCAAATATACTACACAACAATCTTAAAACTTAAGGAACTCAGGACCACGAGGGGTGCACCCACACACTAAGACAATGGGGATGTTCTATTGGGATCTCACCAAGGCCACCTGGCCTAGGTCTGAAAAAGCATGGGATAAATCCGGACTAGCTGAACATAGCGGACAATGAGGAATACTGAGAATTTAAGAACAATTGCAGTGGGTTTTTGATCCTACTGCACGTACTGGCTTTGTGGGAGCCTAGGCAGTTTGAATGCTCACCTTACGAGACCTGGATAGAGGTGGGCAGTCCTTGGGCTTCCCACAGGTCAGGGAACCCTGATTGCTCTTCGAGCAGATGGGGGGGGGGACTTGATCGGGGGAGGGTGAGGGAAATGGGAAGCGGTTGTGGGGACGAGGCAGAAATCCTTAATAAATAAATAAATTAAAAAAAAAAGAAAATAATACATAGGAAGTACCATAAAATTGACAATTTATATTCTAATTAAAATTTGTAGCAAAGCATAAAAAAAAAAAACTTAACTACCATTTTAGTTTTACAGGATCCCATAGAGAGAACATCGTCCACCCCCAATTATAAGTAAAGGAAGTAATTCAAGAAGATGATGGCCCTTCTCCCAGCAAAGTTTGCCTTCAGGATTAGGGACATCAATTAGGAATTGATTATAACTGGTAAAGGTTTGGGGGTTAGGATAGAAATTTTGTAGGCTCAGGATCTCACAAAAAAAAGGAAATTGAATGGGATAATAGGTAGAATAGTATGAACTTACACTAATAATAAAAATAGTGTGTAAGAATAAATACTTGTGAGCTATTATTTATAAACAATTTACATTGGTATAGATTCTTATATATTGATATAAATCCAAATATATTTGTTATTTTAAATATGTTCCTAATGTTCCTATTTCTGTTTATAATATTTGTACACCTTTGAAAAGTTGTTTTGTCATATTATAAGCATGCATGTTTCTATCACTGTTTAAGACATTTTGTATATTGATACAATTTTAGGATATATTATCATATTGCATTATACATTTCTACTCTGATTAAAATACTTTTATACTGTTTACATTTTGAGATCATTGTCCTCATTTACTGCACAGTTGTTTAAAGACTGTGTAATATTCTAATATGATGTTTTAGTCTTTAAGTTATACAGGTATATAGATCAATAGTCATCCATGTTTGTAACTATAGACTACTTATAGTTAGACTAATCAGTTTCCTTAGTTGCATAGAGATTGTATTCCATACAGATAGATAATCTTCAACCACTTCAAAAAACTGTAGAATGCTGCAGGAACTCCTTCCACTCCTTCAGCCAATAACCTTGAAGATACCAGCCCACTTGGATGTAGTCTCTGCTGCTTTTTATAGCAGTGGTAGCCGTGAGCTCTTTCTCTTGCTTTGGACTCTGCTTTTGGCGACTAGACCCCTTTTTCTGCTCGTGCAGAGGTCTGTTTTCTAGGACGGTGACTGTAAGTTTTTCCTTTAAATAGATAACCCTTTTATTAATCATAATTCCATACTGGTGTGGGATTGTTTTGTGACTTACGCCTTCATCTGGCACCCAACATTTGGTTTTAGAACCCCACCCTTGGCAGACTCGGCTGCCTGCCACCAGCTCAGCTTGAAACAAGCGTTCCCCCAACTGTGGCCTGTGCACAGAGCCAGCAGTTCAATGTAGAACCTCATGAAGTGCGTTTTTTTCCCGCAATTCTTTACATGCCTCGGATTGGCTTAAAGTCTCCATGCACCCTCTTATTTGCCTTCCGATGTGGATTTAAACTCCACACCTTCACGAATCCATGGACCTTGACAGTCTCGGCCTGCCTGGTTTGATCTTTTCTGAGCAGTTTTTAAATCTCCCTTGCAGCGCAGCACTTAGGCAGTATGAGTCAGAGCACAAACAGTTGCCAAATGTTGAAAACCCCCTGGGACAATTCTTTGTAAAAACTCCCTGTGATGTCCCAGAGGCTCAAATAGAACAGCTATGGATACCATCAAAATTAATAATGATTCAGTAAAATACTGGCAAACCAAATCTAAGAACTCATCATATATATCATCCACCATGATCAAGTTGGCCTCATCCCAGAGATACAGGGATGGTTCAACATATGAAAATCTATCAATTTAATACACTATATAAACAACTTGAAAAAAAATCACATGATCATCTCATTAGGTGCTGAAAAGGTCTTTGACAAAATAAAACATCCCTTCCTGATAAAGGTCTTGGAGAGAGCAGGAGTACAAGAAACCTACCTATACATAATAAAGGCAATATATAGCACATTATCAAGCTTAATGGAGAGAAACTCAAAGCGATCCAAGTGAAAAAACACGAAAAAAACAAGGCTGTACACTCTCTACATATCTATTCAATATAGTACTTGAGGTACGAGCTAGAGCAATAAGACAACAAAAGGAGATCAAGGGGGATCCAAATTGGAAAAGAAAAAGTCGGACTCTCATTATTTGCTGATGATATGATAGTTTACACAAGTGACCCCAAAAATTCTACCAAGGAATGTCTACAACTCATAAATACCTTCTAATGTATCAGGATACAAGATTAACTCGAAAAAATCTGTAGCCCTCATTTACACAGATAATAAATGGGCTGAGAAAGAAATCTGTGACTCTTCACTATAGCCAAAATAGCGTAAAATATCTTAGAGTAACTCTAACCAAATAAGTGGAAGACTTGTATGACAAGAACTTTAAATCTTTGAAGAAAGAAATTGAAGAAGACACCAGAAAGTGGAAAAATCTCCTTGCTCTTGGGTGAGTAGAATTAACATTGTGAAAAGGTCATTCTTACCAATAGCAATCTACAGATTCAATGCAATGCATATCAAAATCAAAGCAAAATTCTTCACAGACCTTGAAAGAATAGCACTCAACTTCATATGGAAAAGCAAAAAAAAAACCTAGGAGAGCCAAAACAACACTGTACAAAAAAGGAACTTCTAAAGGTATCATAATCCCTTACTTCAAACTCTACTACAGAGGTATAGTACAAAAAAAAAAAAACTGGTTCTGGCATAAAAACAGACAGGAGGACCTAAGGAACCAAATCAAGGACCCAGATATCAATTCACACACTTACAAACTCCTGATTTTTGACATAGAAGCAAAAAATATAAAATGGAATAAAGAAAGCATATTTAACAAATGGTGCTTGCATACCTGGATATCAACATTTAGAAGAATGGAATTAGATCCATATCTACCACCACATACAAAATTCAAGTCCAGATGGATTCAAGACTTCAACATAAAACCTATCACACTAAACCTCATAGAAGAGAAAGTGGAAAGAACACATTGGCACAGAAGACCACTTCCTAAATATAAACCCAGTAGCACAGACACTGAGAGAAACAATTAATTAATGGGACCTCATGAAATTGTGAAGCTTCTGTAAAGTAATTGACATGATCAACAGGACACAATGGCAGCCTACAGAATATGAAAAAGTTTTCTCCAACCCCACATCAGACTGATCTCTAAAATATCCAAACAACTGAAGGATTTGGTCATCAAAAGAAAAAATAATCCAATAAAAACTTGGGTAAAGAACTCTCAACAAAGGAATCTAAAATGACTAAAAGACACCAAAGGGGTGCTAAATATTCTTAGTCATTAGAGAAATGCAAATCAAAACAACTATGATATCCCATCTTATATTTGTAAAAATGACCAAGATAAAAAAAAAAACAAAAAAAAACAAACAAACTGATGACAACTTATGCTGGAAAGTTTGTGGGGTAAAGGGAACATCCCTGCTTTGCTGGTGGGAGTGCAAACTGTTATACCTGCTTTGGATATCAGCATGGTGATTTATCAGAAAATTAGAAAACAACTTACCTCAACATCCAGCAATACCACTTTTGGTTATTTATCCAAATGATGCTCTATCGTACTATAAGGACATATGCTCAACTATGTTTATAGCAGTATTGTTTGTCATAGGAAACAACCTAAATGCCCCTTGAACAAAGAATGGATAAGAAAAATATGGTCAATTTACACAATGGAGTACTACACAGCAGAAAAAATTATAATGACATCTTGAAATTTGTGGGCAAATGGATGGGTCTAGATAATATATTGAGTGAGGTAACCCAGACCCAGAAAGACAAATATAATATGTACTCACTCATAAGTGGCTTTTAGACATAAAGCAAAGAAAAACCAGCCTACAGTTCACAATCCCAGAGAACCTAGCCATCAAAGATAACCCTAAGGGAGACATACACATATCTAATGCACATGGAAAGTAGAGTGAGACAATAATTCTCGAGTAAATTGGGAGCATGGGGACCAAAGGAAAGCGTAGAAGGGGGGGATGGGAGGTTGAGCAGAGAAAGAGTATAGCTCAATGGAAATAATAAAAATATTAAAAATAAAAATAAGCTTAAAGGACTTGACCTCTAAATATTTCTCTTATTATTTCATAGAGGAAGTGTAACTAAATCTATACAGCAGAAAATTTGGTTGTGAAATCTATGCACAAATGGGATTGAGTACTAAAGATAGGAATAAGTTCTATACATTTATTAGTTTATTAGTAGCTATTACCTGATACCTGTATGTTGTGATAATGGTGATGAGACTGTGGAAGTCAGAGAGGTCACCTTAGAGATATGACTCCTAGATCTTTAGATACAAACTGAAAATCTCACTCCTCCTTGATAATCACCTCTTCTGTTATCAAGATGGTCAGTGTAATTCAGATTTTGATTATCTATAGTTCATCAAAGATCCAGTTACTTCAATACTTTGACCTTTTGGTATCAAATGGACTATGTGCTCATGGGTACTATCACTGCATCTTTGTTCTTTGTTTTCCAAAAACATGGAAGTAAAAGTGCATTTAGAAAAACTTTGAACAAAATTTGGACCAAGAGAGTTTAACTTCATTCTCGCAAGACAAGTAATGAAATGAAGATTTGTATAACTTCCAAAGGATGAAGATGCTGCCCTGTTTTTGCTTTAACCCACAGTGTAGGTTTGGATCAGGTTTCATTATTTTGTACTTATCAATCTTTAAAAGGCAGGGACATTTTGCTTTACTTAATCTCATCAATTTTGGATTAATCAGACAAAACTTTGTATGAAATAATTTTATAAACTTTCCATGCACATGTCGAAGTTAACAACATTTCATTAATCTCAGTGGACAAAGTCACCAATTGTCTAGAAGAAGAGGAAATTCAAGGACGATACATAGGAATTTGCTTCTACATTGAGTCAAGACCTAAATAGAATGTGTAGAAGAGTGAATGAGAGGGCATCCGAAGTGCCTTTCATTTCTTCTACTTACAATATTATCTATGCAGCCCCAGGCAGTTACTCCTTCACCTCTCTGATCCTTAATTATCTCTCTTGCTGACTGATGAAACTAATCTAAAATCTAGAAAACAGATTCCTAACTATGGCTACAAATTGAATTGCTCTGGGCTTCTTTAGAAAGAAGAGTCACAGGAGGAAACAAATGAACTGAAGTGAAATCTCTGAGGACAATAGTGGGCACTGACTTTTTTCAAAACTCTCCAAGTGATTAAAAATGTATCCTTGTTTAAGAACCACTGATTTTTCTAGATCATCTTAATGTCCTCTTTAACTAATCTAATTCACTGGGGTAGCCCATGGCTCAAGCAGTTTGTGTAATCTCCATATCATTCTACAGGTAGAAAATGCTACAAAGTATTATAATTCTCCTAGTGAACAGAATACTGCAGATGGGGTAGCTCAAATAAACATGCATTTCTCAGAGTCTTGGATGATGGAGTCTGAGATCCTGTGTTCTGTGTTTGAAGGTTGGTTCCCCTGAGGGATGTAGGGAAGACTGCTCCCAACATTTCACTTAACTTCCAGTTAAGGAATTTCCTTTACATTTCTTGTTTGTGAACAGATTATTCTCATCTCAGTCTTCATGTTCACATAACAGTCTCTTTATGTACAGTTACCTGTTAGATTCAGCATGAACATATTTTGACCAATAAAATTAACAATTACCTTATTTCCAAATAATGTCTCACACTGAAGTGATGGGTGTTAGGACTTCAATGTGTGAACTAATTCAATCTTTAAAAATAATTTCATGGCATATTTGACTTTTAAACAGTTACGCTATTGTTTACTTTTCACGTGACAAAATGCTTGACTGAGGCAATTTAAGGAAGGAGCATTTTATTGTAGCCTGAAGTTCAATAAGAAATATTCATGGTAGCAAAAGTAGAAGGCTGGCCAGTCATATTGCCTCTGCTCTCACAAAACTGAGAACCAACAGCAAGTGAGCCAGATTTATAAAACCTCTATGTCTGTCCTCACTGACCCACTTTCTCCAGCACAACTTCACTTTCTAAAGATTTGCAGGTTTCTGTGCTACCCATGTAACCCACAACAGGAAAGAGATGCCTCACAGAATGGGGCCTCGTAACGCCTTCATTCATAGATAACTACAGTGGGATTTGTCCTTAGAAACAGCAAATAGCATTGCTGCACACTGTATACCTCCCTCCAACTACCCATAATACTACCAACCACATTCTTAGAATTCCATGTTACCTTCCCCCTCATACACCCCTCGACAATTCCTTCACATGACAAAAGACTCTGACTTCTTCACAGGACTGGGATTTTCCACTAAGCATCTTAGGCTGCTGCAAAGTGCCTCCAGTTATTAAAATGCTGCGCAGGATGTCTCACTCTGGCTGTTACATTATCATTCCTCGTTAGACTCCTCCAGGGCCTGAGACATCCCTGCACTGACTGTATAATTACAAAGTCAATTTCTAAACAGGCATTTGCAAATAAGTCAATTTAAATACCAAGATTTGCAAACAATAATTAAGCAGTAGCTTCTTTTTTAATATCTCTATATATAATTAATGCCTGTGGGCTTTTTATTTTACCTTGCAACTGCGTAGTTTGCAAGTGTTTGTTGAGTTAAAGTGTTCTCTGAAAGCAAATCAAAACAACAAGGAGATTTTACAAGTGATTGAAGAGTCTTTTTTCTTTTTCCATCATCCTTGCTTCATTTGACTGAGTGTTGTTATGCCCAGCTCACGGAGTCTCCCCAAAACTAACTAGGAGACTGAGTCCCATATATAAAAGCACAGAGCCTTTGTTCTTACACAAGTTTGCAAACTCAGACTCTGTGTGTGCATAGTATTGGAGTGGTCAGAGAGCCCTGAGCTCAGCTGGGGTTTGGTTTATGTAGTAGCAAAGTTGGGGATGAGGCATTTCCAAAGTTCAGGATTCCTGATTGGCTGACATTTTTTTAGGAGTGCCCTGGTGAAAAGTGATGGGTATGTGCTGGCAGGTGATCCTATCTACAATGTTTGAAATGTTAGGAATTTCCTTTGGATGGTCTGTTTCTGTGCAGTGACTGCGCAGTCTCAGTTTGTGGTCTTTCCTGCAACCAAGGTAAACTACTTCTGAGACTCAGGCCTCTATTGAGCTTGTCATGACTGGGTCCTACATTTCTCCCTTCACAAGTACCAATGACAGGACCCATGGGTTTAAGGAGATATTTTTGGGACCGAAGAACCATTAGCTAAGAGATTTTTTCCAGGGCAGTGACCATTCTACCATATCCCCAAAATAGCTCCTTAAGCCCATGGGTCCTGCCATTGGTAGTTGTGAAGGGGAAAATGTAGGACCCAGTTATAATAAACTAACAAGATGGCTATAGCTTTGTGGATTTGGATGTCTGCTGTTGCTAAGCTAAGCTAACATACTTATAGCTAGCCCAGTCATCAATACTATCAAATATCCCAGAAAGATAAATAAGGTACACCTGAATACAACCAAGTAGTTTTTGAATCTATTAAAAATGACAGGGACCAGAGTCCATATACAGTTAGCCGTACCCAGGTCTCCATAGCATTGGACGCAGAAGTATCTAGAACAGCAGTCTTACAGTCTTAGCCAGGCCCATAAGGTGATTTTTTTTTCCCCTGTGGAAGAGGTACATAGAAAAAAACTGACCTTATTTCATCCTGGAAAAAGTGGTGCAATCAAATCTCCAATGTCCTGTTGTTTATCCACAGTCTGGACTGGGTCCTGGCAGCAGGTGTTGTACTAGAACATCTTGCCCAGTGGTCAGTGTTGTCATAATCCAGGTGGAGACATCATGGTGCCCCAATCTTATTGGGAGACCTTGGGTTACTTTTAGGATCTTGAAGTCTCTGTCTAATATAAGCTTTTTAAATCATTATTTTAAATGACATATTTTGCAGATCTCTGAAGTATGAGGGCTACCTAGGTATGTCTGATTAGACAAACTTTTTTTCTCATTTGACTTTGAAAACATATACAAGGAACTAAATAAGGCTCATCCCTGTAATTAATTATGTCAGTACTTTAAGGATAACTAACTTGTATATCCTAACAGTCTATAGTAAGTTAGCAGCTTTCATAAGATTAGAAATTTACATTATGTAATGATTTTGAATTGAAGCTAATAAAGAAACTGAATTATTCATTCCACGGGTAAAAACAGAACAAGTTTGTTTACAGCTGTTAACGCTGTCTCCTGGGAAGGCAAGGAAAAAGTCCCGGGGTAAAATGGGAACAGGAGGGAGCTCAGGGGCTAGCATTGGTCTTGACAAGTTTTGAGGCACTACAGCCATATGTTAGGGAACGACCACAAGTCTCTTTCCAGAGATAACAAGGGCTACACCGTTTTAAGAGAGTATAAACTTTCTGCCAAGGCCTCAGGTAACCAACCCACTGTCATCCCTCATGGGACTTGCCTTGGGAAATTCACATATCGTTAAAAATGATAACATTGGTATGAGACTCAGCCAGGCTCTCTCCACGTTCCCTCATGCCTGTGGGTGGGCCGGCTGAGGACCCATAAGGACCCTGGACTTGGACCCCTTCCCAACATTCTGTGCCTGCTCCATCGCTGCAAATGTTAAGGTTCTTCTCCAAGTTGACTTTCACTCACATTCATCTCTGGTTGTTCCCTATGGCTAAAGACAGATTTGCACACTGCTGCCTTTCAGACTTCTTGTCGTTTTTTCAGACCACTTGGAAAGTGGTCCTATCACCACTGTTTGGACCTTTTGTTCTCTCAGGCTGCTCGGAGTGGTCCTTTCCAGTGCCCAATTTTTGTGCCAAAGGGTCTGGAAATTGGCTTGGTTTAGCTCTCAACCCAAACACTATTCCGCAGACCTCCTGAATAGTGGCTTTTGGGTTTTTGACTTTTTCACACTTTCAGCCATGTTAAACAAACTATCAAAACCTGTCTGTCCAAGCTCCCTCCTGGTGTGTCTCTTACAGACTCTAAAACCTCTGCCTTACTTACACATTCCTAACCTTACCACCTGTGCACTAACAAACAGCCTAAGTGCTCTTACATAAGAACCCAAAGGGAAGCCTTTTTAATTTCTACCAGCAAACAGGACTGCCGGCGCCCCCGGAGCCTCTCGCACTTGTCTGCTTTTCCTTTAGAGCAGCCCATCCCCACCTGCCTCTAAATGCTCTTTTTTTTTCTTTTGCTAATATTTCTTTTCTTGCTCCCATTCCTTCTATTATATATGCTACCACTTGTATCAGCATAAATAATTGCAATGCAGATATTAAAGAATATTTACCACTTTAATGATAAACTTACAGAACCGAAGTTCCTGCATAGCACAGGAGGTAGGAAGGAAAAGGGGAGGGCGCAGCCTCCGCTAGCTCGATTTATCCGTCCACAAACCCCGCCCCCTAAAGGGGCTGACTTAACCCTACAACCACTGCCACTGGCCCCGCAGAAACCATCATGATTAGTTGGATACATGAGGCAGCTGTTTTCAGTTCCATCCCTTGTTCTCCAGTGGGGCTGGTGGTGTGGTGGCATGGTGACAGCAGCTCACAGTGCTATGCAATTTTCCTGTCCACTTCATGCATGAAAGAATGTGTAAACATTATGGCCACGTGGATGTAATTCTGTTTTAAATACATGTTCTACACAAGCCTCTTTGTCTCTCTTGTTATTCATATCTGTTTAAAATTCCTGACACAGCTCTGAAAATGTGGTTTCTGCGTACAACAGGTGACTGTTGCTATTTTGGCTAAGATCAAGTGATCTCACCACAGTCTTGACTAAGGGCAGGTCATATGACCATGTCCCATCATTTTTACCGAGGTATTTCTTGCCCAGTCTCATGGCTAACTTACATTTTTTTTTGTATCTAAATTCTTCTTACTACCAATGTTACATGTGTGTTTTGTGGAGTTTCGGAATGCCTTTGGTACGGCCCAATAATGCATGCTCTTTGTCCAACTCCTGTTTAATGTGTATGTGTGTGCATGCATGTGATTTGAGTAAAGTACATATGAACATAAGTTAGCTTTAACTCTATGTGTAAATTTGTATAAAACTTAAATTCCCCTGAGTGTAAATGTACGTATATTCATTGTTAAATGTTTTAATTCTCTGTTCATTGTATTTCATTCCAGACTAAGAAAATAGTAAATCTCATGTTTTAAATTGTTATGTACTATTAAATCTCTTTAGAAAATACTGTATATGTAATCCAACTCTGCTTTAAAATATATTAAGCTGTTCTCCACTATTGTCAATTCTACTGTAAAGTTTCTGTCACAAGCAGTTCTTACCTTTTTCGTCTTCGACAAGTATAAATCTTACCTGTTAAAAGCCAGTACAGTCAAACTTGGACTCAGCTCTCCAGGAAGATTCGATGTTGTAGTTATAACTTATCTATGCAGAGTAAACATCCCTCTACTGCTCAGAGATTTGGGGAATATGACATTTAAATGATTAATTATTAAAAGACTTTTCATACCAGAGAGATTGGTTGGCTCCGTAGCAGCACTCTGTTTCCTCCAAAGAGGACAGAGACAGATGGGCACAGAACAACGTCCATCTGCAGTTTGCTTCATCAACTGCCAAGCACTGACCACTGGGAAAAAAACTGCCTTTTATCCAAACGTAAGATCTCCAGATGTGGACAAAGAGTCAAATGGAATCAACAGCCTAACTGCTCAGGTCAAGCTAGGCTTATTTTTCTAAATATTTTCTAACCTACACTATCTTCTGAAACCTGGCAGGCCCTGTGCCAAACAGCAAAAGGGAAATATGACCCTCAATGACCATGGAGAACCCTGAGGCAAGGCCTTAGGTAGACAACTGAATAAGTTCTCTGTCATTTTTTAACCAGTAACTCTTCATATAAAATTTTATCCTTCTCAAAGATCTCTGATGCAGTTTGACAGTGAGTTTTGTCATCTTAAAAGGACAATTTCACCAAATTTTAATATAACTACTTAACATATTCTAAATAAAGCGATTTTTAAAGATATACAAATACAAGTTATTAAGGTATGTACCTACAAGTATAACTGTGTGAAAACATATACAAGTTTTCAAATTTCTCTCTCACATTGCCATTCATAGCCTTAAGAATACTTTTTGTTGTACAAATATGCTGCTGTTGGGAAGTAGATATCTTAATTAAGGGAGCCATTTTAGGGCTGGCAAGAGACTTGCCTCTAGAGGGGTTCCCAGGTCCAAGGAGATGTCCCCAGCTTGTTCCTTGGACAGCAGAGGAGAGGGTGCCTGAACTGGCCTTGTCCTATTGCCACACTGATGAATATCTTGCATATCACCATAGAACCTTCATCTGGCGATGGATGGAGATAGAGATAGAGACCCACATTGGAGCACTGGACTAAGTTCCCAAGGTCCAAATAAGGAGGAGAAGGAGGGAGAACATGAGCAGGGAAGTCAGGACCGCGAGGGGTGCGTCCACCCACTGAGATGGTGTGGTTGATCTAATGGAAGCTCACCAAGGCCAGCTGGACTGGGACTGATGGAGCATGTGATCAAACTGGACTCTCTGAATGAGGCTGTCCATAAAGGCTGACTGAGAAGCCAAGGACAATGGCACTGGGTTTTGATTCTATTGTATGGACTGGCTTTGTGGGAGCCTGGTTTGTTTGGATACTCACCTTCCTAGACCTGGATGGAGGGCGGAGGACCTTGGACTTCCCATGGAGCAGGGAACCCTGAGTGCTTTTAGGACTGGGAAGGGAGAAGGAGGAGGAGTGGGGGAGTGGGAGGGAAATGGGAGGCAGGGAGGAGGTGGAAATTTTTAAAAATAAATAAATAAAACAAAAACAACAAAAAACAAATATACTGCTGTTTATATAATGTATGTGTCTAAAACTTATGTTTTCACAAACTCAAAAAATTCTTGTGAGTTTCAAGGACCTGAATTGCAGGATCTACCCTAAACAGGTCATACACACCCCTTTCAATTCCCTGAACCTCATTTTTATTTCTTCCTAAACTTTCTTTGCCCTCTGGTCTGCCAATACCTTGCCAGGTCCAAGAGACACTGGACAGGTACACACCACAAATCATGGATAGGAATAAAGTGACTGGCAACCCCAGGATGTGACTGGCACCCAGCTACCTCAGGCTCCCTCAAGAAAGACTTCAATTCCCACAAATAAACAGGAAATAATCTTGAATATTCACCATCCCAATTCCTTTAACCTGCTGTGCCTCTCTGCCTTTTTATTATAAAAAGAAGATGGGAATGTGATAATCTGCTGACCTGATCTGTTCCTCTAATAGACAAGTCCTGCCCACTCTGAACCTCTCCCTTCTGCTGAGGCAAGTTGATCTTCAACCTCCTCTCCAGTCTGCTTTCTCTCTTTCCATTCATCTTCTGAAGAGGTAACTACTGCCTCTTTCTCCCTGGCTCTCTCTCTTTTCCCCTTTTCTTCCCCTTCTTCCTTTTCCCTCCCATAACCCCTAAGTAAACTCTATACCCAAACTCTCTCCATATGGCATATCTGTCTGTCTCCCACCAAGGCCTCAGAGCACTCACCAGGGGACCCATTGAGGCCTTGGGTGACCCTCAACCACTCCTTGTGTGACCAGCCTTGGGTCACTCACCTATCTTTATAAATGATGACACCTTGAGTAAAGAGGGACATTTTTAAGCCTTTGATTCTCAAATTTTTAATGCGTTGACCTGTTAATATAGTTTCCCATGTTGTGGTGAGCCCCTATTATAAAATTTTTACTATTTTTATTCTACAACTGCAGTTTCATCGTTATTAATCTCTATGTAAACATATGACATGCAGGTGGTCCTAGGCTACCCCTGTAAAAGTTTTTTTTTTTCCACCAAAAAGTCAAGACTCAATGGACTGAGAAACTGTATGTATCACTCTGCCAGACTGCTTAGGTCATTGTATTGCAGCATTACAGGAAATGAACATCCCAGTTTCTGGTTAGCATTTTGTGCTTATGGCTGTGACCCTAATTTTTAGTTTTTTATTTTAAGTCCAAATATTAACAAATATAAAACATTTCATAAGCACAAATGTCCCATAGTCTTAACAGTTCTTTAAAAAATTAAAATCTCTTAAATGTCTTGGTGTAGGAGGTCCTTCTGAATTTGTGTTGCTTTCATTGGTTAATAAAGAAACTGCCTTGGCCTAGTTGATAGGGCAGAGCTCAGGCAGGCGGGGAAGACAGAATACAGTTCTGGGAAGAAGGGCAGAGTGGCAGATGCCATGAAGCTCCTGCCTAAGACTGATGCTAGTTAAAATCTTTCCTGGTAAACCATGACCTCATGGTGTTACACAGATTGGTAGAAATGGGTTAGATCAAGATGTGAGAGTTAGCCAAGAAGAGGCTAGATATAAAGAGCCAGGCAGTAATTTAATTAATACAATTTCTGTGTAATTATTTCGGGTGTAAGCTAGCCGGACAGCCGGGACCAAAAGCAGGCCTGCCCTCTCATACAACAATGTCTTCCTGCAATATTAAAATTAAAGTACCTATTTTGCTTCATCTTTGATGGCATGTACCTAGACTGTCTTTTAGATCTCAGCCTGCTCTACTGTATTTTAGCTGGTATTTCTGGTAACTATCACCTAGCCCTGGCATTTCTAAAAATGTTAATTCTTACAACTGTACAGTTTTTGGAATATTAGTCTTGCCATACATTTGTAAATTCAGCTGTTTCCTAAGATTCCTTTATTTCTTTATAACCATTATCACCTGGGTGACTCCCTCTGGAGGTCAGCTCACGTCAAAAGAGGGCCATTCTGAAGAACAAAAGATTACCCATTTTCCTTTATTAATGTCTATGCTGTTCTTAAGAGTGGTGTCTCTGACTTTCTGCCAAAGTGCCAGTGTCAAATCTAAGGGGGTTGAGGAAACATTCCCCATCTTCAGTCCGTCCGTTGGTCAAACAAATGGCAGACACACAAGTAGGGCGGGGACTGTACACAGACGACAGTTAGACAAAAGATTCTAAACACACGATTGTGGTCAACAGATGGTTCCGGAACGTGAGTCCCCGGCAAAGGGGGCTCTTTGACTTTGAAAACCGTACGGATGGGGAGGGAGGTCTCTAAGAGCGTTTCTTCGTCCCCCAGAACAGAATTACTGATGGAAGTCTCATGACTTTCCAGACGAGGGTCCAGTATGTCTCCTGGTCCTTCCAGATCTGCCTTGCAAGTGTCCGCTAGGCAGGAAACTGGCAGAGAGTTGAATGTGACTGCTTCTGAAGTCAAAGGTTACAGACAAATGAAAGACAGACCGGGACAGAGCTGTAATTCATCCCTACAGCCTGCTTAAACCTTCAGGGTCTTAGGGTCTCAGGGGTCTTGGTGGATCCCAGGAAGAACCCCCAAATATATTGCCCGAATTGCAGAGACCCTAAGAAGACCCCCAGAGACAGACTCACTGAAATACAAAAGCAAGATTTAATCCTGTAGTACAAATCTCATTCATCAAGCACACTGACACAGCGCCGGGCAGAGGAGGTGTTCCACTGTTCTTAGGCAAGACTTATAAAGGCAAAACCCACAAATCTATTGTTATGGCCATAAGGAGTCCGGGTGACTCTCTGATCGGCTCCAGTCTAGGGGATTTTTTTTCACTCTGCTGATATCAACTAGGAGCTGCTGAGCTGAAGTCTAGGGCACTTCCCACTCTTCTGATATCTACCTTGGGGCATATCACAATATGGAGTTGGTTTTGTCCTTCACTATCTACAATGTTTGAAACATTAAGAATGTCCTGTGGATGGTCTGTCCTGAGTAGTGTCTGGATAGTTTCATTTTCTGTGGAAACAAAAAGAAAATCTCTTCTCCAAAGTAACATATCTTTTGACTTAAATTTTGAAGACAAAGCATTTTTATATATATATATATATATATATATATATATATATATATATATATATTGGATTAATCCAGCAGCATTTATAATTAAATGTCTTTTAGCAGCTTTTGCTCCTTCCTCAGTCATTAAACAATGTAAAGACAACACAATAACGTACAGTATCCAGACTCTCTGTGTATTTTTCATCTTTACATGGCTTTATTTTAAACTTGATTTCTTTTATTTTTAGTACTAATTTTTGGCTTTTTGAGTCAGGGTTTCTCTGTGTGTCTTTGGCTGTCCCGAAATTTTCTCTATTAACCAGTCTGTCCTTGAACTCATATTGATCTGCCTGCCCCTCCCTCCCAAGAGAGCTGGGATTAAAGGTGTGTGCCACTGCACCTTGAACTCACAGAGATCCATTCTCCTTTGCCTCCCAAGTATTGGTATTAAAGGTGTGTGCCACCATATCCAACTACTCTCTTTTTCCTTTTTTCTTTAAAGGACTTTATCTTTTTTCCTCCAAGCCTACATAGATTTTAAAACACCCAGTAAACTGTTTAGAGGGTTTTTTTTTTCATCTTTGAATCTATCTTTACTATATATCTCTCTTTTTCTGACCACAAAAGTCTTTAATTAGCTAAGCGATACAGGTAGATTAAAGCCGTGGCCTTGATGGCTGGATCCAGACCATTCCTTAGCTTTTTTCTGAGAGTCTAGCCTCATGGTCAGAGCCAAGTTTATTGCCACAACTCTATGGAGTTTCAAGGTCCCTGCCACCACCAAAAAGGATACAGTTAGCTTTTCATCAACACCATTTAAGTATTTCATGGCAGGACCTCTTAAAAGAGCTGCAAGGTGTTGCAGCTAAAGCTGAGTCAGGAAGCCTCTCTTAAAAGAGAGTGCTTGCCTCTAGCAAGCAGAGCCCACGTGAGAAAGTGCTGCTATCAAGAAACCATGCTTAACTCTATTCTTTTCTATCTATAACAACTTACTAAGCTCTCTCAGGCTTTCCAAGTGGATTTAGTTGGCTCCACATTGGCACACCATTCTGTTGACTGAAGTTTATGTCCTACTAAGTCCCACATCCATATAGTTCCAAATAAACACACAGAGATCTCTATTAATTATAAACTGATTGGCCTATTAGCTCAGGCTTCTTATTAACTCTTATAACTTATATTAACCTATAACACTTGTCTGTGTTAGCCACGTGGCTTGGTACCTTCTTCAGTGAAGCAATCACATCTTGCTTGTTCTTTTTCTGGCTTTCTCTGTGTCTAGATGATAACTTCAGACTGAAATTTCCCTCCTCCCAGAATTCTCATTGTCCCACCTCTACTTCCTGCCTGGTCACCCCACCTATACTTTCTGCCTGGCTACTGGCCAATCAGCATTTATTTAAAATACAAGTGACAGAATACAGACCATTGTCCCATAGCAGGCCTCTCTATAATTCAACTAGAAATGACTCAGTTTCATTTCTTATTTTACTATTCCAGTATTTTTCTATATTTGATTATATATTGTGTTTCATTATTTTCACTGTTCTTTTTCTTGCCCCTTCTTTAGCTCATTTATTCCTATAAAATTAAAAAAAATTCAAGTACATTAAAATTGGTCATTTTGATCTCCTTTGTATCTAATTTTGGTTCAGTTTTAAAGGGTCATACAAAATCAGAATTTTGCAATTCAAGAATTCAACAGGAAGGGTTTGAATGCAAATGTTTCATTTTATTCAGTCTACTGGTAAATGATTTTCTGCTCTTTCTATCCAATGTTGACTTCTATTTCTTTTCCATTTTCAATTTTTTTCTCAGTGTTTTCTCCAGCTCTGGTTGGTCTTATAGTATATTTTCCCAGCAGTCTTTCAACTCTTTTTTGTTCAGCAACACTGTTTGCACCTTTTAAAGTAATGCATAGATACTGTCTCCTATTGCTTTGTTTCATAGCGTCTATTTCTGAGACTCTTTGCACCTTAATTATTGGATGCCAGACCAAGCAACATCATTCTTTTTTGTGTCCTCTCATCTCTATGTTAATGCAAAGGTTAAATGGGCAGAGTGTACTTGTTACTTTTGTTGTTCGCTAAAATACAATTATAACAGAAACTTATGGAGGAAAGAGATTATTTTAAGCTTAAAGTCCCAGAGGGTTACTGTGTCATGGTGGGAGAGGCATGGCTACAAACAGTCTCATCTGGATGATCAGAGCTTATGTTTTCAACCACAGAAAGCAGAGGATGAATTGAAAGTGGGGTGAATCTCTAAACTCTCAAAGACAATTCCTATTGATGTATTTCCACAAGTATGCCCCAACCCCCACAGCTAAGGGTTCAATAACATCTCTAAATAGCACCACCAACTAGGAATCCAGTGTTCAAACACCTGAGCCCACAGAGGATGGTTCTCATCCAAACCCTCACACTTATGCTAGGCTTACCACTTTCCTTTTCTGAACCAGTTTCCTCATCCACAAAGTGGAGCAGAAATGTCCTTGTTTAATAAAATATTACAGTTATGCTGAAGTCATACTTGCTTTTTTAAACCTTGATGAGTCATTTTCAGTCTTATTAACAATAAAGAACAAGTGCCAAGGATGTAAATGCTGCTTAGGTAAAAAGCATCAATTTTCCCAGCTTTAGATTTTACTGAGCACGCAAGAAGCCATCATCAATATCAGTGACAATTACACACACCTCTTTCTTCCTCTTTGTATGTGTGTGAGACCCATAACTTAAAACCATTGCTGCTATTCAGCACAAAAACAAATAGCAAAGCAACTCTGCGTGTGATGTATTTCAGCAGTGCAACTTAGACTTGCCACTATTCTGTTAAATTATGAATATCTATCACTTGATGGAGTCAGTGCTTTTCTTTGGAATAGGGAAGGAGGTAAAGCAGATGAAATTGCTGCAGAACACACACAATACATTTACTGAAGCAATTAACAATAGGTATTCTTCACCAAGGGTTTAAGGTTGCTGATGCAGCAAAAACAAATGTTTTTGTTTTCATGATGGTGACAGATTATAGAACCTTGGCCTTGAGCCTTAATGTAATCCAACTCAAAATAAATCATATATCTAAGAGGTGACTGGCAAGGTGGGAAAAATACTAATTCAGGCTAGGTGGTGTCACATGGTCAGTGGTAGCAAGGATTGATTGTGGGGTGTGAAGAGATTGGGGGTGGGATGCAGGAGTAGAACCATGTACAGTCTACTTGGATAAATTCTTTTCTCTTCTAGACTCAGCTGGCTCCTGACAAAACTGCCAGACCTCAGCAGGGTGAATGAGAGATTGCTGCAGAATTAACCACAAGGACAGATATTCTGCTTCATCCTAAATTTTCTTGGATAAAGGAGTTTTTCATCATGAAAAATGCTGAATTGCTAATGTTTCAGCTACTTTCATGATTTCCTCGCTTGGAAGAACTCAAAGTCAGTGTGAATTTTTCATGGGATAATGGCTGCTTGGAGTGTGAAAAGATGCTACAGTGAGAACACTTAGGGACGGGATGCCCAGTTATTTATAAGAGAGTTACAAGGAAAAGAAAAAGGTATGCGTAACCTTATTGTTCAATATGGTCAATTTTTCTACTTCCTGAGAGAGGCAGCTGAATAAAAACAATTATAAAATATCATCTCCCCAGAGTTTACATGGTTCAAATCAAGGAGGTAGAAAGGAATAAATGTTAGGAAGCGTGGAGAGGAATAAGAAATCTCAAATGTCTCTCACAAATTATTTGAGGTAGAGTGGCAGTCTTTATTACAAAACAATATGATTTGAGGGTTCCTTAATAAATACAACTTGAAATAGAGCTATCATACATGGTTTAGCAATCTCACTACTTCACATATTCTCAAAGGGATTAAAATTAGCATGTGGAGGACAGATATTTACTTCTTATTTTTATTATAGCAGTAGTCTTAAAAAGTAATCATGCAGTCAGCCCAGGCATCTATCATGGATAAATAGATAAGAAATATGTAACATATGTACATCATAGAATATTTCTTCAGCTATTGAAAGACCGTATAGCAAAATAGAGTTTGAACACAGGTACTCCGAATCTGTTGACAGTGTTGATTGTAGAAAACATGGCTTATTACATAAAACTCTCAATGTCAGGCACTGGTTAATTTTTTGCAAGTTATTTTTGAGTGAAATATTAGTAACATGAAAAAAAAACCCAAAAGCTATTCCTACTACTCTTGGTAGCCACTTATAATTAGCTGGTAATTGTATTGTTGAAAATAAAATACAAGTTGGTTAAAGTACAAAGAGAAAAATTAATCTTGACCTGACCAGACATCAAGAAGAACATCCTGGTTACTTTTAATAGTTCTAGAAGATGTTACGTAGCCTGCTTGAGAAGACAAAGCACTAAAAATCATATTCTGTACTTAACCATGCATGCTACAATACTGACCCACTATTTAAGAAGTACCATATGTGCAATAGTCAGATGGCTATTTTGGGTATAAGCAAACCTTTTTGGTTGTAGTTATGGCTTGCTCCATAGAAAGGAATTCATGCCTGATATATAACTGACTAACATACCTAAGTAATAACTGTGGCTAGGATGGCCCTAAGTTATAGGAGGGAGGCAATTGTTGCTCTTTTTCTTACTGGTCATATTTTCAAACTGCCTTCGTGTTTTTGCTTTGGAAAATTGTTAATGCGCATATTTACTACTGTTCAAATGACTAAGACTATTTGACTGACTTCTAAAATAAAAATGGGACATCTAATATTTTCCCCTACCTCAAGGCCCAAGAGATATCTCTGGAGGGGAGCTGAAAGAATGTAAGAACAAGAGGATGGGGAGGAGTGCTGTAAAATATTTGTCTTCTACACATGATATGAACACTGCACATTCACAAATCCTCTGGAACTGCAGTTACTTGCACAATACCTGTACAACATGGGGCTAAAGGCACTTGATGATTTTCAGAAGAGGGGGAGTCACTTTTCTTTGTGGTTTGGTCTCTAGTACATTACAAATATCATGACAGGCAGCATTAACTGGACTCAGTGAACTATCAAAAAAAAATAAAGTTTGGAGGGGAGATACATTGAGGAGGCCAGGAGGACTATGATGGGGGAAGAGTGAGGGTTGGATATGGTTAAGATAAATTGTATATGTGTATGACATATTCTAAAACTAAATAATTATTTTTAAATTTACATTTATAGAACTTTTTGTTTGCCTCTCTTTTAATACTAGAAATTCCTATATAGTAAGATGTAAATTTCTTTTTAAAAATTTAAAGCCGGGCGGTGGTGGCGCACGCCTTTAATCCCAGCACTCGGGAGGCAGAGGCAGGCGGATCTCTGTGAGTTCGAGACCAGCCTGGTCTACAAGAGCTAGTGCCAGGACAGGCTCCAAAGCTACAGAGAAACCCTGTCTCGAAAAACTAAAAAAAAAAAAAAAAAAAAAAAAATAAAAATTTAAATGCCAACCTCAAGCTCCTTGTAGTTATTTGAATAAAAATGACCCCCATCAACTCATAGAGAGAGGCATTATAAGGAGATGTGGCCTTGTTGGAGTAGGTATGACCTTCTTGGACCAAGTGTGTTACTGGGGGTGGACTTTGAGTTTTCAGATGATTAAGCCAGGCACAGTGTCACTCTTCTTTCTTGCTGCCTGCACATCTGGATGTAGAACTCTCAGCTACCTCTCCAGCACCATATCTGCCTGTGTGTGCCATGCTTCCCACCATGACGATAATGGACTAAATCCCTGAATTGTAAACCTGTTCTAATGAAATGTTTTCCTATGGTAATGGTGTCTCTTTAAGAACAGTAAAAATCCTAACTAAGGTAGAAGCTGATACGATGATCTGTGATAGGTGGGACCATGTTTTTGTTTGCAGGAATGTGGACTTTGGTACTTTATGTTAGGAAAACAATGGATGCTTTACGAATGGATTAATGAGCCATACTTGTATGAGAATGCAAAAACATTTGTGTTAAGGGTGATTTGAACTGTGGGGGACCAGCTCAAGAAGTCTCAGAGGAGAAGAATATGTGGACTAATGATCATATTTTTTTTTTATGATGTTTTGCTGAAGAATGTGGCTTCTTTTGGTCTTTGTCCAAAAAAATCTTCCAGAGGCAAAGTTGATGAGTTATGGATTAGTAGTTAAGGCAGAAGACATGTAAAACCTAATATTGACTGTCTTCCAGATCTATGCAGATATATAACAAAAACGAGCAAGCTGGGCAGAAAAAAAAAAGAAACAAAATATACAGTTTGAGAAGAAAAGGAGCACTAGAAAAATATTTCAAGAAAAGTCTGAAGCTAAATAGAATAAAGGGAGTTGTGACCTCAGGGCAAGAACCACCCACCTAAGCTTCCAACTTATGAAAGAAATTAAAGAACAGAATAGGGCCATGTATGGTGGTAGATGCCTTTATTCCAAAAAGTCAGGAGACAGAGATGTGTGGATCTCTGAGTACAAGGCCACCCTGACCTATGGAGCAGGTTCCTGGGAAAACCAAGTTTAGCTGCCAAAGAAAACCATCAAAGGCTATCATTGGTGTTTTTGATTTTAGCCATTCTGACAGGTGTAAGATGGTATCTTAAAATTGTCTTGATTTGCATTTCCCTGATCACTAAGGAAGTTGAACCTTAAGTGTCTTTTGGCCCTTTGAACTTCTTCTATTGAGAATTCTCTGTTCAGCTCAGCGCCCCATTTTATAATTGGGTCGATTAGCCTTTTATGGTTTCTTGAGTTCTTTATATATTTTGGAGACCAGACCTTTACCAGTTGTGGGGTTGGTGAAGATTTTCTCCCAGTCAGTGGGTTGCCTTTTTGTCTTAGTGATAGTGTCTTTTGCTTTACAGAAGCTTCTCAGTCTCAGGAGGTCCCATTTATTCAATAAGGCCCTTAATGTCTGTGCTGCTGGGGTCATACATAGGAAGTGGTCTCCTGTGCCCAAGTGTTGTAGAGTACTTCCCACTTTCTCTTCTATCGGGTTCAGTATGTTCAGCCTGATATTGAGGTCTTTAATCCATTTGGACTTGAGTTTTGTGCATGGTGATAGATATGGATCTATTTTCGTTCTTCTACAGATTGACATCCAGTTTTGCCAGCACAATTTGTTTAAGATGCTCTCTTTTTTCCATTGTATACTTTTAGCTTCTTTATCGGAAATTCGGGATCAACCTACCCCTGGACCCAGCAATACCACTCTTGGGAATATACCCAAGAGATGCCCTATCATACAACAAAAGTATATGATGTGGGAGTGATTTCTTATTAATAAAGAAACTGCCTAGGCCCATTTGATAGGATTACCCTTAGGTAGGCGGAGAAAACAGAACAGAATGCTGGGAGAAAGAAGCTGAATCAGAGAGTCGCCATGATTCTCCCACTCCAGACAGACGCAGGTTAAGATTTTCCCTGGTAAGCCACCTCATCTGCTACACAGATTATTAAAAATGGGTTAGATCAATATGTAAGAGCTAGCCAATAAGAGGCTGGAACTAATGGGCCAAGCAGTGTTTAAAGGAATACAGTTTTCTTGTAATTATTCCTGGTAAAGCTAGCCGGGTGGTGGGACACAGCCCTGCCACTCCTAATACAACAGAGTGGCACCCAACGTGGGGCTAAATCCACTTAAAAACCAGAGAAGGCTTAAAAATAAGGAAAAGAGAGGTTAATGCAGCTTTTTGCTGTTTGTGGGTGGCATGCTGCAGAGAGAAATTGTCCTGACTCAGCAGCAGGAAAAAAACTGACTGTTTTAAAATGCCGGCTTTCTGGGCTGTGCCGCCATTGCGATCTCTGTCTGGCTCCTGCGGGAGACAGAGCTTTTGAATGGAGCATTTGGAGTAAAATGCTATGGCTTGCTTGACGGCAATGTGGACTGCTGTGTGCCTGGAACTGTGCTGTAGCACAGAGGCACAAGCAGATCCGCCATGCTAATGGTGCAATGTACAAGAATCAGAGGCACGAATGGCTCTGCCATGTTGGACTGGACTGGGTGGCGCAAGCTGGCAGTACCTGTTTTTGACCTAGGAATGTCACAGCTTAGATTCTTAAGTGCTTAACGATTTAAAACTGCAAAACAAAGTGCTCCTAGATAGTAAAAAAATTACAGATTCACAATAAAACAGATTCAGACATAAAAGACCACAGTGTTGCATGACTGCACGTAGGCTTAAAAGAGAGAAGAAAAGTATAGAGAGAGTAAAGTTAATGGTTTTAAAAAAAAGGAGTAAAGTCTTTAAAGAGACAGAATACAGATAGTTGTAGATGAAAAGAAATAAAGAAAAATAAGCCACGTAACAATGGAAAATTCACAGAGATTCTGGATTATGTACATTGTGTTTTCTTTAAATTTTTTGACTGTGAAGGAGCTAAGTACAGAGAGACATTTCATTACATGGGCTGCCAAGCAAAACCAAAATGGATTTCATGAGGGTATTATGACTTCAGAATTTGGGTCTAAGGACTTGATGCTTTGGAAAGGAGTTTCTTCTTTGTTTTCACAGAGGATGAAACACTGTGGATTGCATCTATCCCAATATGGTATGATAGACCACGCCCTCCTGAAAGGTTGCAGTGAACACCCTCAAAAAATTACTTCACTAAACTGCCAACTGAGATGACCCTGGCACAAAGGTTATACCATGAAAGACCTAATTAACGACACCCCCATTCAGCAGGAAGCAGTTTGGAGAGAAAAAACTATACCCATGTTCCCAAATATTGTTTATAAATGTTCTTTTATATTTAAAGGGGGATATGATATAGATATGAATAATTTGCATTGGTATAGATATTAAGGTCAATTTTGTTATATGTATTTCTGATCTTGATTAAGCTATTGTAATTGTGTAGTTCATTTAAAATGTAATGTATAATAGGAAATGCAGGTTGTTGATGGATAATCATAAATTATAGTCAAGCTTGTAGTCATGTTAGTTTTTCTAGATATATAGAGATATATTTCAATTAGATAGGCATTCTTAATATCTTTCAAAGACTACAGAACATTGCATTTAATGTTTTAATATCTTAGGGCTTTTCATGACAATGAGACACATCTGCTTCTGGCAGCACCAATCTACTTTGAGTGGAAGATGGGCATCTAAGAGGATTTTTATGGAGTTTGATAGCTATTTGGGCAAGAAACTGCTTTTGCCTGGACTATTGCATAAACTGGACACAAAGAACCCGCAGAGAGAGGACTGCTGAACTTGCCTAAAGGTGAAATGGTCTTTTGGGGTTCCTGACTCATGAAAGAGTCTGTGAGACAGCAGAAAAATAACTGAACTTTCTTTGAAATTTCCTGCTTCATGGAAAAGTCTACTGGATAGTATGGGCCTGAAGGCCGAAGATGGATGCCACAATGGTACAGAGGAACTTTGGATGACTGTCCAGGCAGTGAGATGTCTCTGTTATTTCTATTGTTTTCTTATTTCTTGTTTACTTAGGTAGTATTATATCCTTCTGGAATCTTTGATGGAGTTGAAGAATGGATAGTTATAGTTTTCCTTGGTTATGATAAAAGATAAAGTAGATATAAATATTGTAACTGTAATTCTTTCTTGATAACTGTTTTGTTATATGTAATTTTACTATGTTAAAGTTAAAGCCTTCCTTTTTTTGTTTAAACAGAAAAAGGGGAATTGATGGAGGAAGGTCATTGGTTAAAAAATAAACTGCTTGGCCCTCATAGGTTAGAACATAGGTGGGTGGAGTAAACAGAACAGAATGCTGGGAGGAAGAGGAAGTGAGGTAAGATGCCTCAGACAGAGGCCATGCTCCCCTCTCCTGGGCAGACACAATGAAGCTCTGACCCAGGATGGACATAGGCTAGAATCTTCCCAGTAAGTGCACCTTGGGGTGCTACACAAATCATTAGAAATGGGCTAGTCCAGGTGCGAGAGTTAGCTGAGAAGAGGCTAGATATAATGGGTCAAGCAGTGTTTAAAAGAATACAATTTGTGTGTTGTTATTTCTGGCAAAGATAGCTGGTGGCGGGAGCTGGGTGGCAGAAAGCAGCCCGCAGCTCCCTACTACAAGTATATGCTCAACTATGTTCATAGCATCATTGTTTGTAATAGCCAGAACCTGGAAACAATCTAGATGCTCTTCAATGGAAGAATGGATGAAAAAAGTATGAAATATATACATATTAGAGTACTACTCAGCAGTAAAAAACAAGGACTTCTTGAATTTTGAATGAAAATGGATGGAAATAGAAAACACTATCCTGAGTGAGGTAAGCCAGACCCAAAAAGAGGAACATGGGATGTACTCACTCATATTTGGTTTCTAGCCATAAATAAAGGACATTGAGCCTATAATTAGTGATCCTAGAGAAGCTAAATAAGAAGGAGAACACAAAGAAAAACATATAAGCATCCTACTGAATATTAAGCATCATCAGGCGATGAAAGGAGACAGAGACAGAGACCCACATTGAAGCACCGGACAGAAATCTCAAGGTCCAAATCAGGAGCAGAAGGAGAGAGAGCACGAGCAAGGAACTCAGGACTGCGAGGGGTGCACCCACACACTGAGACAATGCAGATGTTCTATTGGGAACCCAAGGTCAGCTGGCCTGGGTCTGAAAAATCCTGGGATAAAACCGGACTCACTGAACATTGCGGACAATGAGGACTATTGAGAACTCAAGAACAATGGCAATGGGTTTTTGATCCTACTGCACGTACTCCCTTTGTGGGAGCAACGGCAGTTTGGATGCTCACCTTCCTAGACCTGGATGGAGGTGGGTGGTCCTTGGACTTCCCACAGGGCAGGGAACCCTGATTGCTCTTTGGGCTGACGAGGGAGGGGGACTTGATTGGGGGAAGGGGAGGGAAATGGGGGACAGTGGCGGGGAAGAGACAGAAATCATAAATAAATAAATAAATAAGAAAACCATCAAAAACAGAAAGACAGTGATGATGTAATAGAATCATGGGTCCATGTTCCATCCCTAGCAAGTCACAAAACTTGGAAGCTTTTGACATGTGGTTCTACTTTAGAGTAAAGGATCAAAAAAGGGGTTATGTAATCTCCCTCCATGGCCAAGGAAAGCAACTGACATGAGTCATGTATCAAGTGTACCTGCACAGAGTTCAAGAGAGGTTATGGTATGAAACTGTGAATATGAAGACTTACTTGCCTGAAGAAACCAAAATGTTGGAGATTCTAGAGCCATGGAATACATACTCAGGAAAGCTCCTAACAGGGAGTGGTCTGAACCTAAGAGAAAAGAGTGTGTTACAGTCAACAAGTTGACAAGAGTTGGAGATCTGAAGAGCACTTTAACATCACATAAGGATTTGCAGAGTTTGGAATTTGCCCACCTGATTTTCAGTGTTGTTTTGGTCCAGTATTTCCTCAGTATGCCTCATTTTCTTCCTTTAGAAAAAGTAACATATATAGGCTAATGTGATTTGATGAACCATGACCCCATGGAAGGTCTCCCTAAACCCCCAAAGTAGCTCACCTGACAAAAAGCAGGAAACAGTTTGGATAAAATTATGCCCAAATTCACAAATATTGTTTATGTTTATTTAGATTTAAAAGGGGGATATGATATAGAGATTAATACTTTGCATATAGATCTTGGTCTATTGATGCAAATTAAAGTCAATTTTATTATATGTATTTCTGCTCTTATTTAAGGTATTGTATTTGTGAATTTCACTTTAAAATGTAATGTATAGCTGTGCGGTGGTGGCTCACACCTTTAATTCCAGCACTCAGGTGGCAGAGGCTGGCAGATCTCCGTGAGTTCAAGGCCAGCCTAGTCTACAAGAACTAGTTCCAGGACAGGCTCCAAAAGTCACAGAGAAACCAGTCTCGAAAAACCAAAAAAAAAAAAAATGTAATGTATAGTTAAGAAATACATATTAATAGATAGTCATTTATAATAGTCAAACTTGTAGTAATGTTAGTTAGGTTCGGTTGTCTTAGTGTACAAAAATACATTGCAGGTGGATAGGCATTCTTCAAACTTTTCAAAGACTAATAGAATATGACACTTAAAATATTTAAAAACTTAGGATTTTTCATGACAGTGAGGCATGTTTGCTTCTGGCAATACCAATTACTTCAGAAAGGTTAATGGGCATTCAAGAAGCTCATTATGGAATTTCCTTTCTATGTGACAAGGTTAGCCATTTGGACAAGAAACTGCTCTTTCCTGCACTGCTTGATACTATATGAACTTAACATGCAGAACACACACACACACACACACACACACACACACACACACACAAAAAAAAAAAAAAAAAACCTGTTGAAGATGCCTTAAAAAGGTGAGTCAGTCCTTCAGGGTTCCTGCTTGGTGAAAGAATCTGCCAGAATTTCTGCAGGACACAGAAGAAAGTGTCTGACAAACTATCAATATAGGTGGAACTGTCTTTAAAATTTTCTGCTTCATGGAAAAGTCTGCAAGATACTATGGGCTAGGAGGCTGAAGATGGATATCCCAATGTTATAGAAAAACTTTGGGTGACTGTTCAGTCAGCAAGATATCTTTGTCAATTCTAGAGTTTTGGAAGTTGCTTACAATGCACTTCCTGTTAACATAGGTAATATCATATCTGTCTAGAGTCTTTGATGGTGTTGAAGAAAGATAGTTATAATTATGAAAGATAAATTAGATATAAAAATTTTGGCTCACAAAGATAGGATAAATGATAGAATATTTTTCTTAATTTGCCAAATGTAAATGAATTAAATATTGTAACTATAATTCTTGCTTGATAACTGTTTTGTTGTATGTAATATTGCTATGCTTAAGTTAACGCCTTCCTTTTTATTTAGATAGAAAAGGGGGAGGTGATATAGGATTCCCCTCTGTATGCTATGAATATGTTTTATTATTATTGGTAAATACAGAAGCTGCTTTGGGTCTATGGCAGCACAGAGTAGAGCAATGCAAGAATTGCAAGCAGAGATAGAGGAGAAAAGAAGGCATAGTCAGGGAGATGCCATGTAGATACTGAACGAGAAAGATGCCACCTGCCAGACCTTATTAGTAGGCTACAGTCTCATGGTGATTTATCAATTAATATAAATGGATTAGTTTAAGATGTAAGATTTTGTTAATAAGAATTCTGAGCTAATAGCCTGAGTAGTGTTTTAATAGAGTTTCTGTGTGATTGTTTTGAGTCTGGGTGGCTAGGAAAAAAATGAGCAGCCTCAGCCCACACATAATATTAAACTTTGACATGGATAAAACTTCTTGTGTTGCCACTGAACAAAGAGAATACTTTCATCATGACTGTAATCAATGAATCTATAGTTTATTGGGGAAATGTGAACAAATATAAGCAAATGTTCTTAAGAAATGTCTTGAAGTCATCCTCTGCTATATGCCATGTCATATATCAACTAATATGTCATTAGGTCTGGTAAGATGCTGAAGATCACATTTTTATGTCACTGTTATGTAATTTGGACAATAGAGTTTAACTTCAGAGATTCATTAAATAAATCTTAATGAAAATTATTATAGAATAGTGAATGGTATTCATTTGACTCAAGAGGCCAACGATATTGGGAAAGATGACTATTAATTTGTAAAGAGCAGAAGACAGGGAGAGTTTTTAGACAAAACTGACAATAGAGGATATAACATGAGTCACTGAGAAAAGATAAAAAAAAGATTAGATAGGAGACATGTCACCTAATGGGGGAAATTTTAGTCAGACCTTTTTATACAGACCCCCAGCTCCAAAATAATAACACATAGATTCATTATTAATTATAAAACTTGATTGATAGCTTAGGCTTGTTTCTAACCACCTCTTATAGCTTAACCCATTTCTACTCATGTATGTGCTGCCAGATTGCTCATGGCTTGTTATCTTATCTCATAGACCTCATGCTCTCCCAGTCTCCTTGTGATTCATTGTTACTTCTCCTCAGAATTCTTTGTACCTGAAAATCCTGCTTAGCTATTGACTGTTCAGCTTTTTATTAAACCAATCTGAGAGACACTGTTTTATAGTGTACAAAAAGATTGTTCCCTGGGCACCTGGGAGCCTCACTAGGTTCAAGTCTCTTGCCAACCCTATGATGGCTCCCTTAATTAAGATATATACTTCCCTGATCCCATATCCAGCCTTCCTTTATCCCAACCATCCCATTTCCCCAAGTTTCCCCCATCCTCCTTTTCTCATTTTTCTCTCCTCATCTCTCCTTACCCCCATCCCACCCCACCCCCAAGATCCCAATTTTTTGCTCAGCAATCTTGTCTACTTCCAATATCCAGGAGGATAACTATAAGTTTTTCTTTGGGTTCATCTTCTTATTTAGCTTCTTTTTAGTTCCTTGGGCAGTAGAGGATAGGGAAGCTAAAATGGCCCTATCCTATAGCCACACTGATGAATATCTTGCATATCACCATAGAACCTTCATCTGGCGATGGATGGAGATAGAGACAGAGACCTACATTGGAGCACCAGAATGAGCTCCCAAGGTCCCAATGTGGAGCAGAATGAGGGAGAACATGAGCAAGGAAGTCAGGACCGCGAGGGGTGCACCCACCCACTAAGACAGTGGGGCTGATCTATTGGGAGCTCACCAAGGCCAGTTGGACTGGGACTGAAATAGCATGGGATAAAACCGGACTCTCTGAACACGGCAGACAATGAGGGCTGATGAGAAGCCAAGGACAATGGCACGGGGTTTTGATCCTACTTCATGTTCTGGCTTTGTGGGAGCCTAGCCAGTTTGGATGCTCACCTTCCTAGACCTGGATGGAGGGTGGAGGACCTTGGACTTTCCACAGGGCAGGGAACCCTGACTGCTTTTCAGACTGGAGAGGGAGGGAGAGAGGAGTAGGGGGAAGGGGGAAATGGGAGGAGGCAAACATTTTTTCAAGAAAAAAAAAAAAGAAAATATAAAAACATGATTCTTCCAAAAAAAAAATGTTCCACAGCATTTCTTCTTTTTTGTCTAAATAAGAAGGAAAGGTTTTAATTTTAACACAGTAAAACTGTATACAATAAGAACAAGTATCAAGAATGGATTAAATTTACAATACTGTGTCTGTTTGTATTTTACAGATATAAGGCAAAAAACTCATTATTTTACTTTCCTTGGTGAGTCCAAAGTTTTGTACCTAATTTACTTTCTATTATAACTAAAGAAATGTTTAACTTTACTTATCTGGTCTCAAATTCATCAAAGATTTCTGAGTAAACAGTAAGTGCAGTATAAGTCACTTTCAAAGGTAAGAAATGAAAAATATGACTGCCAGGATAGTCACCAAAATGTTCCTGTGCAATGTTGGGTTGATATTCATCATTGGCCTATAGGCCTAAAACATCTGACAGATTTTTCTATGAAGCAATAATTTTGAAGGATTGACTTTCATTATCATGGCAAAATTTTATAATCTTTTTCCTTTGTAGCCTGTTTGTTTACTTTATACAGCATATTGTCAGCAGTCAAGGCAAGAATAGTTTCTTTACCCATTGACTAACCTTGCCACAATGAAAGAAAACTCCAAAAGGAATTTCTTTGATGCCCATCATCTTCTCTATAGTAAATCAGTGCTGCCAGGAGCAGAGATATCTCACTGCCATGAAAACCCCTATGTTAACAAAATATTTTAAATGCCACAATCTGTAGGTACTTGAAGTGTTTGAAGAACATCTATCTATCTAAAACATATCTGTTTGACCTTGAAAGCATAACTAACATGACTACAGTTTGTTATAGATGACTAACCTACTAACTTATATTTCTTTATTATCCTAAAAATAGCTTTTAAAGACTAGAACTTTACATTACATTTTTTTTCCTTGTCGTTGTTTGAGACAGAGTTTCTCTGTGTAGCTTTGGTGTCTGATTTAGAACTAGCTTTTGTAGACCAGGGTGACCTTGAACTCACAAAGATCTGCCTGCCTTGCAAATGGAACACTGGGATTAAAGGCTTGTGTCACCACTCCCTGGCTTACATTACATTTAAAATGAGCTGCATAGCTACAATGCCCTAAACAAGAGCAGAAACATTTATACAGTATAATAAAAATAACCTCAAATCTGTATCAATATATAATAAACAATATACTATAATAAATATAATATAATATATATTACATGTATAATATAACACAATATAATATAATAAACCAATGTAAAATATTTGAGACTAGTTGTTGTTCAAAAGTAGACTCAACAATCTACCCTTCTATTCATTATTTCTATACTATAATCTCCCCTTTTCCCTTCAGAAAAAGATTCCTGAATCTGAAATTCCTTGCTGAGCTTTCTCCCTGACCATCCCCAGTAACCAAATCCCTTAACCAATGACAAACATCCATAACCAAATGAATGACATCTCTCTTGGCAATGTGGGTGTTCTGTTCTCTAGACTGATTTCTGTTGTTTGGGTGGTCCTAGAATCTTTGGAGAATGCTGGAAATTAGAATAATGGTCAAGACTGTGAAACTGCACCATCTCAGCCAGAAACTTTGAAGTTATTACAGATGCAGAACTCTGAGGAAATTGCAACAGAGGCACTCTGAGAATATGGATGACTTGGGCCACCCATTTTCATTGTCTTTTCCTATTGCTCTAAAAACACATGTCCTTTCAAAGCTAACATATATATCTGCATTAGCTTAACCATGGACTGTGTATTATACACAAGTCATCTAAAGATGATTTTTTTTTTGTTTTGTGTTTGAGCAATTAAAATATGCATCACTTACATGACAGTTTTCTGGGTTTATTTCTGTAGCCAGGATTTTCAGAGGATCTCCCCCAATCAAAGCTGATCTACCTCAACCTTGAATGAATCCAAAGCCTTTTGTTTTCTGTGGAAACAAAATCATAACTTCTTGCCCAATGTAACGTATATTTGACATCCATTTTGAGTTAAGACATTTTAGAAATATATAGGTTTCATTTAATTTAATAGTTTTTATAATCCAAATGTCTCTTAGCAGCTATTATTTTCACATCAGCAATCCAAACATTTAAAGGTAATACAATACCACGTAGAATCTAGACTACATGTGTATTTCTCATCTCAATGTGGCTGATTATTAGTATATTTTACCTTTTTCTCTAAAGACCTATTCTAATTATTTATAAACTATTTTTTCTTTTGCCTATGTACATTTTTTAAACACACTGTAACCTGTTTGGAGTTTTTTTTTTCTTTTTGTCTGGATCTGCTTTTCTGCATATCTATAAACTTTTCTGTCTGCATGAGTAAAGCTTAAAACTCCATTCAGTTTAGCTAATGGTATCTGATGGCTCAAGTTTGCAGGCAGTGCCTAGGAGATGCCTGTACCTCAGCTATAGTTCCTGGCTTGTTACCTTATCTCCTACATGCTCTTCCTGAGTCTCATCATGACCCTGCCCTTCTTCTTCCTAGAATCTTCTGTGCCTGAAATTTCAGCCTAGCTCATGGCTGCCTAGATTTTTAGCAAACTAATCTGAGTGATACATTTTCACATTATACAAGAAGATTATTTCACAACACTCCATGAATTAGCACTATTACCTATTATGAATATAGTATACTTTATAGATAATATTACTCTGTTAGCTATATTGTTAACAAATATTTTTCTACTATGATATAGACTTTCTTTGCTTAATTATTTTCCTTTCCTGTGCATGCAGAAGTCACGTAATCCTGTTGATCAATTCTTATTATCATTTTTTAAGTGACTGGATATTTTTCTAGGAAGCCATTTCCGTTGTTTATATTTTGAAACAATTTACTATGCTTTAATCTGAATTTAGCATCTTATATTTATATGTTTGATTGAATTAGAGTTGATTTTTATATAGTGTAAAATATGGGTATCTTGCATGACTTTTCTATATATGAATATCCAGTTATCCCAATACCATTTGTGGGAGAAGTTGTCATTTTTCCAATGTAGGTTTTAGATGCCCTGTCAAAAATAAGTTGGGTCTAATTGTATCCCATACTCTATTTTGATAATTCATATGGTCTGTTTTTGTGCCTGCACTGTTTTTGTTGCTCTGTTCTATGATAAAAATGTCATTATACTTTTAGTGGGGATTGAGTCAAGCCTATAGTTTAATTTTTATAATACAATCATCTTTACAATATTATTTCTACTAACCCATTAGTATAGATTTCTTTATCTTCTGGAGTCCTAACTTTTTCCTTCAATGTTTTATAATTTTTGTTATAAAATATTTTGTTTCCTTGGTTAAGTTTCTTTTAATTTTTGAGGATATTGAGAATAGGATTGTTTTTCTGATTTCTTTCAGCATCTTCATTATGCTGTACAAGAAGACTACTGATTTTTGAATGTTGATTTTTTTTATACTACTATCTTGAGAATGTATCAGCTGTAAGAATTTTCTTATAAGTTTGGGGAGGGGTTCTCTATTATATGTCTATGTCACTTGTCAATACAGTTATTTTGACTTATTCTTTGACCTTTTTATCTTCCTTCTATTGATGTTCAATATCTTAAAGAAGTGTGTTCCTTTAAAGAGCAGAAAAGTGGTCAATAGCCGACACAGACTAATTAAACCTCTGGATATAAATAAACTCTTTTTTTTTTTTTTGAGACAGGGTTTTTCTATAGTAATGAAGCCTGTCCTGGAACTAGCTCTTGTAGACCAGGCTGGCCTTGAACTCACAGAAAACTTGCCTGCTTCTGCTTCCTGAGTGATGGGATTAAAAGCATGTGCCACCACCACCTGGCTATAATTGAACTTTTAAAGACAAAAATCCCTGACAATTAAGTGCTACCTTTGAGATATTCCACCAATCATACTTTGGATGCAATATAACAAAATTTTTATGTTATTTTGAACTTGAAGAAATAGACATACCTAAAATATAGACATACATAAAATATCAGTAAATTTTAATTTATGAACAATAATTAATAGTGTGTGTTTAGCTCAAATTAAAAACAACTCATCAATACTTTAATAATTCTGAAGGATCTCAGTGATTTATAAACTATATATGGCAGGGTCATAGAATAGCATAGCTTTTGGTGTTTAACAGGAAAACATGGCAGCCCAGGTCAAGATTAATCTTTATTTTGAGAAACATTTTTAAAATCCTTGATTCTTGATTCTGCTATTTCTCCAAGGAACTCAGCAATGTTCACACATGACTATAGGGCCAACATGACGAGAAACTCTCTCTGTCTCTCTCTCTGTCTCTCTCTGTCTCTCTGTCTCTGTCTCTCTCTGTCTCTGTCTGTCTCTGTCTGTCTCTCTCTCTCTCTCTCTCTCTCTCTCTCTCTCTCTCACACACACACACACACACACACACACACACATACACATACATCTGAGTTGTATATGGGGCCGGAGGGTATAGGAGATGTGCTGGCAATTATGTGAGTCTATTGGGTACAGGACTTGGATTACTTACACAATATAATTTGGGTAGGAAGCAAAACAAACAAACAAACAAAACAAAACAAAACTGACTATTTAGTTGATAGCTTCACACTGACAGAAAATTTCATGTGAGTTGAACACTTCTCCAGTCTATGTTGAATTTGGTAGTTGGTAATTGGGCAGCAGGTGATAGAAGAAAGCTTGCATGATCAGAAATCCCTACTTCAGGTCAGTATAGTTGCAGTTTATAGCCATGAGTTACAAAAGTTTTTAGATTTTCCCACCTCTGCAAGTAGCAGTCTGGACTGTTGCTATTTGTAAAGATAATTAGAGAAAGAAAAAGGCACACTGAGGAGGTAATAATAACATTTCTCTGGAAGCAAATTGAGAAGTAAAGCTCAGTCTAAATTCTAGACAGGCTGTGAGAATTCAGTGTTGCTAAGGTTATCCTACATCTTTCTAATTTCTCTTTCCTGGTGTGAATCAGCTAGGGATATTTGCATAACTTCTTTTCGATCACTGTGGGACAACAAATTTAATAGGATCTCCATTGTTTTTCCTTCTAGAAAAAAAGAGAACTAAGATGGAGAAGTGATTGTATTTGTTAAACAACATTGTTGCTAGTTTAGAATTTCTAAGTCTATTATTGTTGGTTTTGTTATAAATAATGTTAGTATAAAGGTCAGAGTTCAGTTCCTAGAAAGTCTCAGAACTTCTTAAAGTAGGTCATAAAAAATTGGAAATGAGGATTTAAAATATGAATGGGAAGGATCTGGAGGATACTATTGGGGGGGCATCTGTGTCATTGAAGTTTGATAATAAAGCATGATTATTCTGACGCTCCCTTCTTTGTTGTCCTCCAAGATTGTGTTATGGGTAACAGAAATATGAGAGGCGTGTTTATCATGTTTTCATCAAGATTGTGTTATGGGTAACAGAAATATGAGAGGCATGTTTATCATGTTTTCATCTTGACCAGAAGAGTGATACTCTTAGGAGAAATCAGCCTTAGCACATACAAAAGTCCAGCAGATGGATTTTGAAGAATGATAATTCTGGAAAGTAAAGAATTTGTATACACCTATATTCAGTTGAAACAGAAATTTAAATTTAAAAATTAAAAAAAAATTCCTTTAGAGAAAAATATTTGTTTTGGAATCATGATAGATATAGATCAGATTTGCCTTCAGAAAAGGGGTACTTGTCTGCTGCTAGGAATGATGTCAGCTATAAGCTGGCTCTGATCTTCCTCATGACCTGTTTCTACCAGCTAAGAACTCTGTTGATGAGGTCACGCTCTTTGATTGATTGGATAAAAATGTGAGTACCTAAGGATTTAGGCTCACTCTAGAATCTGTGATGGGTTGTACTCACTCCAGAGCTCCTTGTCATGTGAGTGGAAGCTGTGTGGGTTCTATACCACAAATCATCTTTTGCCCATTTCTGCATTTGTTTCCTTTCATAGGTATTATTTCTTAAGAAAGACCATGCTTCTCAAATTCTGTCTGTTAATCTTCTCTGGGGAAGTCAAGCACTGATAAAAAAGAGTAGTGTGTTGTGATTGTTTTTGCCTCATCTCACTTAGAAGCACCTGCAGCAATAAGGGAATAGTAGTTAATATGACATACATTTGTTTCACCATGTGATTGATTTAATATGAACTGATAGGAGTTATAGAAACTTCTTTAAGCAAAATTCTTTAGACTTTGGATTAAAGCCTCTCGGGTTTGAATCTCACTTGAGGAAGTTGGAATCATTGTCAATCCCCTTTTCCTAAGTTGTTTATAGTCTACTAAACAATGATCTTGCTAACTTAGATATTAACTTAGGTACAGGTGGGTGTTCCTAGTGATACAGGGCTAATGAGAAGATACATTGCAGAGGAGGAAAAAATCATATTTTCCATTTAATACACACACACACACACAACAAAGAAACAAACAGCAAACAAACCAACAAAACAAACAAATACCAACAACCTAGAGAAGGCAGGGCTGGGAGTACATAAAACAATATTCACAGACTTGGTTGGATTGGGACACTGATAATAAACTCCCAATATTCTTAGTCCAATGATTTTTGAGACATTTGAGTGGTAAAATGGAGAAGTGACACTTTCTGCTACATTACTAAAAGAAATAAAAAATATTACCTACCACTGCCATCACCATTGTAAGTTCAAAAATACAGTGGGAACTTAGTGTATAAATGTCTTGAACTGAATGACTAATCCAGCTTTCAAGGGTTTGTTGTTTTCAATGAGGTCTTGAAATGTTTCTTCACCCATAATAAGTCATTTAGGAGTTTAAAAGAAAACTGAAGATTTATGATTTTCAATCATGACATTAATTGAGGATATTCTGAAGAGATGGGAATTTTTAGGAGTTGTAATAGCATGTCAGAATCTCATTTCATATTCTAGAAACAAGTTCTTTCTTGGAGCCAGGATATTTTAACAGGTACTAAAATAAGAGTAGGTTCACCAAAGAAGATAATGTATGTGTTGTTCGATGCCTGATTAAGTAAGCGTCCATGACACAGAGCACACTGTGCTCCGCAGAAGGCCAGATACATTTAGATTTCATTAAGATGAAACATAGACTGGCTTTAGTTATCCAGAAAAAGTAATTAACTACTTCCTTAGATTTGCACTTAATCAATGTTATTTTTCCCCATATTTGGTTAATTGAAATGTCAGCTTCCACTATAGTTGGGGGTGTGTGGATACTTTGGGATGGCACACTAAAATTCAAAGTCAAGTTTCTTCCAAAATAAATTCTTTAGTTTGGCTATAATTATTCTTCCTTTTCTAAATGAATTATGATTTGAATTAGTAGTCATGCCTAAAATGTATTTAGAATCAAGATAAAAGTTTGGTGTACCAGGTATTTCTTTATAAATACATAAAAATATTGTGGACATATCTTAAATTTTTGTTTTAGCAAACTCTTGATAAACTTGAGAAAATTCTTTCTTTGTTTCTTTGTCAATTAGAGCTGTTCTTTATTTTTCCTTTAAAGTGCTGTTAAAACTTAGAAGTGTTTCTTGAATAGCAAGAGACACAGAGTAGTATACCTGCTGTAGTTGATATGCTACCCTGATATAGTTAGTAGTATCACTTCCACTCCACATCTTATAAACTGGTGACAAATATAAAAAATATCCTATACTTCTATGCATATGGAAGTATATGGAAGTCTTCATGACTTTCATCAAATGGTTGTATGTTTGTGTTTGGAAACTATATACACATGGGTACTAGCTAATATGCTTCTCAGCCTGTCCATCAGTAGGATTGTGTTGATACTGCTAATTCTCCTTCAAGCATTCCTTTGCACTTCCATGCCATGTCTATGTGCTCTGAGCTGTTTGTTGTGAGGGTGTGTTGAGGTACATATTTCTCCCTAAGCCATACTTAGGCATAAATTAACCTGCATTTTGAAACCTATAACTGACCAGGAAAAGGACTTATGTGTACCAGCCTTGTTTCAATAGATTTCCAGAGAGTCTTCTAATATACAACGACTTGGATAGCTATTGGAGAAACATCTGCTAAGACATAATTTCCAATTCTGAAAAATACTAAAAAAAGACTGACATTCAAGAAAATTTTATTTTGGAAAAAAAAGCAGGTGTTGGAATCAGCTATTTCCTTGTTCTAATTTATCTTTCACATTTTTCACTTGTTGGATTAGAGACAAATAGTTGGTCCCAAATGCACTTTATCATGTTTAAAATAGAAACAGCCTCTACCACATATAGTCAGGAGTATCTCATGACCTAATATACGTGAAGTATTTACCCATGTTCTTGTCTAGTATGGGTAAATATTAAGAGCAGTACTAATTATTAAAAAAATAGCAAAACACATTAGTGTTATCAGTTCAAAGTATGCCAAGCAAAGAGTATAAAGATGAGTAATTGCACAGAAAATTGAGGCAAAAGATATAGACAAAGTCAGATTATCAAGGGCTTCATGGAGCCTCCAAAGGGAATGGATGATTATTACAGAGTTTTACAACATGGAGCTTTAAACAGAAGAAAAAAATGCATCCTTCCACTGTTAAAAGATCACTTGCCCCTGGGGTGGACTTTTAAGTATCTGCAAGCCCAGGATTGGTCAGTCCTCATATTTCCCCTTCCTTGATGTGTCATGAAAAATTAAAATGAGGACAGTTCAGTTAACAGAGTGTCTGTTAAATTAATGAACCCATTTGCCTTCAACACCTGGTAATTATTCAATTAAACCAACTCTCTAGCTGTCTATGATCTTATAAATTAACTGACTGCCTTATATCTTTCTAAGCTGCCAAACCTTTGCAGGCCTCAAACCTGAGAGACTAGAAATAAAGAAGAAGTAGGGTAAAAAATGAGAGGGACACTTTCACTTTCTTTTTCTTGTTACTCATAGAAAACCTTTAGGCTTTTTCGTTCAGCATGGCCAGTAGAGCCAAAATGTTATGCTTTTGTGTCATATAATTATGATAATTATGTTTAGGACATATTGAAGTTCATCCCACAGTTAATTTTATTTTATTTTTTTTTATTTTTTTTTTATTGCGAAAAGAAGAAAAAAAACATAAACAAAAAACAAGTTTCCACCTCCTCCCAGCCTCCCATTTCCCTTCCCCTCCTCCCACCCTTCTCCCCCTCCTCCCACCCTTCTCCCCCTCCTCTCACCCTTCTCCCCCTCCCCCCACTCCTCTCCCCCTCCCTCTCCAGTCCACAGAGCAGTCCGGGTTCCCTGCCCTGTGTTAAGTCCTAGGTCCTCTCCGTCCATATCTAGGAAGGTGAACATCCAAACTGGCTAGGCTCCCACAAAGCCAGCACATTAAGTAGGATCAAAACCCCCTGCCATTGTCCTTGGTGTCTCATCAGCCCTCATTGTTCGCCATGTTCAGAGAGTCCGGTTTTATCCCATGCTTTTTCGGTCACAGTCCAGCTGGCCTTGGTGAGCTCCCTGTAGATCAGCTCCTCTGTCTCAGTGGGTGGATGCACGCCTCGTGGTCCCGAATTCTTTGCTCATGTTCTCCCTCCTTCTGCTCCTCCTTGGGACCTTGGGAGCTCAGTCCAGTGCTCCTGTGTGGGTCACTGTCTCGATCTCTATCCATCACCAGATGAAGATTCTTAGCGAAGAGGACAACTATATGTTTTTCCTTCGGTTCACCTTCTTCCTTAGCTTCTTTAGGTTCACCTATTGTAGACTCCGTGGTCCTTATTTATGGCTAGAAACCACTTATGAGTGAGTACATCCCATATTCATCTTTTTTGGGTCTGGGACACCTCACTCAGGATAGTGTTTTCTATTTCCATCCATTTGCATGCAAAATTCGAGAAGTCATTGTTTTTTTACTGCAGCATAGTACTCTAGCGTGTATATATTCCATACTTTCTTCATCCATTCTTCCATTGAAGGGCATCTAGGTTGTTTCCAGGTTCTGGCTATTACAAATAATACTGCTATGAACATAGTTGAACAAATGCTTTTGTCATTTGATAGAGCATCTCTTGGGTATATTCCCAAGAGTGGTATTGCTGGGTCCAGGGGTAAGTTGATCCCGAATTTCCTGAGAAACCGAAACACTGACTTCCACAGTGGTTGCACAAGATTGCATTCCCACCAGCAATGGATGAGGGTACCCGTTCTTCCACAGCCTCTCCAGCAAAGGTTATCCTTGGTGTTTTTGACTTTAGCCATTCTGACAGGTGTAAGATGATATCTCAAAGTTGTTTTGATTTGCATTTCCCTGATTGCTAAGGAAGTTGAGCACGACCTTAAGTGTCTTTTGGCCATTTGAACTTCTTCTGTTGAGAATTCTCTGTTCAGTTCAGTGCCCCATTTTTTAATTGGGTTAATTAGCATTTTAAAGTCTAGTTTCTTGAGTTCTCTATATATTTTGGAGATCAGACCTTTGTCTGTTGCGGGGTTGGTGAAGATCTTCTCCCAGTCATTAGGTTGCCTTTGTGTCTTAGTGACAGTGTCCTTTGCTTTACAGAAGCTTCTCAGTTTAAGTAGGTCCCATTTATTCAATGTTGCCCTTAATGTCTGTGCTTCTGGGGTTATACATAGGAAGCGATCTCCTGTGCCCATCTGTTGTAGGGTATTTCCCACTTTCTCTTCTATCAGGTTCAGTGTGTTCGGACTGATATTGAGGTCTTTAATCCATTTGGACTTGAGTTTTGTGCACCGTGAGAGATATGGGTCTATTTTCATTCTTCTACAGGTTGACATCCAGTTGTGCCAGCACCATTTGTTGAAGATGCTTTCTTTCTTCCATTGCATACTTTTAGCTCCTTTATCGAAAATGAGGTGTTCATAGGTTTGTGGGATAAAATCCGGGTCTTCTATACGATTCCATTGGTCGACTTCTCTGTTTTTATGCCAGTACCACACTGTTTTCATTACTGTAGCTCTGTAATAGAGTTTGAAGTCAGGGATGGTAATGCCTCCAGAAGATCCTTTATTGTATAGGATTGTTTTGGCTATCCTGGGTTTTTTGTTTTTCCATATAAAGTTGATTATTGTCTTCTCCAGATCTGTGAAGAATTTTGATGGGATCTTGATGGGGATTGCATTGAATCTATAAATTGCCTTTGGTAGAATTGCCATTTTTACTATGTTGATCCTCCCAATCCAAGAGCAAGGGAGTTCCATCCACTTTTTGGTATCCTCTTCAATTTCTTTCTTCAATGCCTTAAAGTTCTTGTCAAATAGATCTTTCACTTCCTTGGTTAGATTTACCCCCAGATATTTTATGCTGTTTGTGGCTATCGTGAATGGTGAAGCTTCTCTGATTTCCCTCCCTGCTTCCCTATTCTTTGTGTATAAGAGGGCAACTGATTTTTTGGAGTTGATCTTGTATCCTGCCACATTACTAAAGCTGTTTATCAGCTGTATAAGTTCTTTGGTGGAGTTTTGGGGGTCGCTTATGTACACTATCATATCATCTGCAAATAACGAAAGTTTAACTTCTTCCTTTCCAATTCGAATCCCCTTGATCCCATTATGTTGTCTTATTGCTAGTGCTAGAACTTCAAGCACTATATTGAAGAGGTATGGTGAGAGTGGACAGCCTTGCCGTGTTCCTGAGTTAAGCGGGATGGCTTTGAGTTTCTCTCCGTTTAATTTGATGTTAGCTGTCGGCTTGCTGTATATAGCTTTTATTATATTTAGGTATGACCCTTGTATCCCTAATCTCTCCAAGACTTTTAACATAAATGGATGTTGAATTTTGTCAAATGCTTTTTCAGCATCTAATGAAATGATCATATGGTTTTTTTCTTTCAGTTTATTTATATGCTGGATTACATTGATAGATTTTCGTATGTTGAACCAGCCCTGCATCTGAGGAATGAAGCCTACTTGATCATAATGGATAATTTTTCGGATGTGTTCTTGGATTCGATTTGCCAGTATTTTGTTGAGGATTTTTGCGTCGATATTCATGAGTGAGATTGGCCTGTAGTTCTCTTTCCTGGTTGAGTCTTTGAGTGGTTTTGGTATCAGAGTAATTGTGGCTTCATCAAAGGAATTTGGTAATGACCCTTCTGATTCTATATTGTGGAATACATTAAGGAGTATAGGTATTAGGTCTTCTTGGAAGTTCTGGTAGAATTCTGCATTGAAACCATCTGGTCCTGGGCTTTTTTTGGTAGGGAGGTTTTTGATAACAGCTTCTAATTCTTCGCGACTTACAGGTCTGTTTAGATTGTTCACCTGGTCCTGGTTTAGTTTTGGTAAATGGTATTTATCTAAAAAAGCGTCCATTTCTTTTACATTTTCCAGTTTTGTGGCATATAGGCTTTTGTAGTAAGATCTAATGACTCTCTGAATTTCCTCTGTGTCTGTGGTTATGTCCCCCTTTTCATTTCTGATCTTATTAATTTGCGTGTTCTCTCTCTTTCGTTTGATTAGTTTGAATAGGGGTTTATCTATCTTTTTGATTTTCTCCAGGAACCAGCTTTTTGTTTCATTGATTCTTTGGATTGTTTTCTGTGTTTCTATTTTGTTGATTTCAGCCCTCAATTTGATTATTTCCAGTCTTCTACTCCTCCTAGGTGAGTCTGCTTCTTTTTTTTCTAGAGCTTTCAAGTGGGCTGTTAAGTCTCCAATATGTGCTTTCTCTGTTTTCTTTAGGTCGGCACTTAGTGCTATGAACTTTCCTCTCAGGACTGCTTTCATAGTGTCCCATAAGTTCGAGTATGTTGTTTCTTTATTTTCATTGAATTCAAGGAAGACTTTAATTTCTTTCCTTATTTCTTCCTTAATCCAGGTATGGTTCAGTAGATGACTGTTCAGTTTCCATGAGTTTGTAGGCTTTCTGGGGGTAGCATTGTTGTTGAATTCTAACTTTAATCCATGGTGATCTGATAAGACACAGGTGGTTACTATTATTTTTTGTAACTGTGTGAGTTCGCTTTGTTACCAAGTATGTGGTCAATTTTCGAGAAGGTTCCATGAGCTGCAGAGAAGAAGGTATATTCTTTCCTCTTTGGGTGGAATAATCTATAGATGTCTGTTAAGTCCATTTGCTTCATTACCTCCATTAATTCTCTAATTTCTCTGTTAGGTTTCTGTCTGATTGACCTGTCCATTGGTGAGAGAGGAGTGTTGAAGTCTCCTACTATTAGTGTGTGAGGTTTGATGGCTGCCTTGAGTTTTAGTAATGTTTCTTTTATGTACATGGGTGCTTTTATATTATTGGCATAGATATTCAGGATTGAGACTTCTTCCTGATGAATTGTTCCTGTTATGAGTATAAAATGTCCCTCTCCATCTCTTCTGATTGATTTAAGTTTGAAGTCAACTTTGTTAGAAATTAGTATGGCCACACCTGCTTGTTTCTTAGGTCCATTTGCTTGATAAGCCTTTTCCCAGCCCTTTACTCTGAGTAGGTGCCTGTCTTTGTGGTTGAGGTGTGTTTCTTGTAGACAGCAGAATGTTGGATCCTGTTTTCTTATCCAATCTCTTAGCCTGTGCCTTTTTATAGGTGAGTTGAGCCCATTGATATTAAGTGATATTAATGACCAGTGGTTGTTAACTCCGGTCACTTTTTAAGTAGTAGGGTTTGTGTGTTTTCCTTCTTTGATTTGCGCTGGTGAAGAGTCTCTAGATGTCTGAGTTATTGTGGTCATTGTTGGACTCCTTGGTTAGTGATTTTCCTTCTATTATTTTCTGTAAGGCTGGATTTGTGGCTACGTATTGTTTAAATTTGTTTTTATCCTGGAAAATTTTGTTTTCTCCATTTATAGTGAATGAAAGTTTGGCTGGGTATAGTTGTCTGGGCTTGCATCCGTGGTCTCTTAGTTTTTGGAGAACATCTATCCAGGACCTTCTGGCTTTCATGGTTTCCATAGAGAAGTCAGGTGTAAGTCTGATAGGTTTACCTTTATAAGTAACTTGGCCTTTTTCCTTTGCGGCTCTTAATATTCTTTCTTTATTCTGTATATTTTGTGTTTTGATTATTATATGGCGAGGGGATGTTTTCTTTTGATCCAGCCTATTTTGTGTTCTGTATGCTTCTTGAACCTTCATAGGTACATCTGTCTTCAGGTTGGGAAAGTTTTCTTCTATAATTTTATTAAGTATATTTTCTGTACCGTTGAGCTGCATTTCTTCTCCTTCTTCTACTCCAATTATTCTTAGGTTTGGTCTTTTTATTGTGTCCCATATTTCCTGAATGTTTTGTGATGAGAGTTTGTTGGACTTGCTGTTTTCTTTGATCAGAGTGTTTATTTTCTCTATGTTATCCTCAGAATCTGAGATTCTTTCTTCTATCTCTTGTATTCTGCTGCTTATACTTGATTCTGTAGTCTCTATTCGTTTACCTAGATTTTCCATGTCCAGTCGGCCCTCTGTTTGTGTTTTCTTCTTTGCCTCCATTTCAGTTTTCAAGTCATGAACTGTTTCCTTTATCTGCTTGATTGTTTTTCCTTGGTTTCCTAGGGTATCATTCACTGATTTACTCAATTCCTCGAACTTTCTATTATACTTCTCATCCATTTCTATAAGGGCGTTTTTTATATGCTGTTTAAGGGTGTCAATCACTTTCATGAAGTCAGTTTTTTCTACTTCTTCTTGATTAAGGTGTTCATGTCCTCCTGTTGTGGGGTCACTGGCTTCTGGTGGTTTCGTGTTGTTTTTCAGATTGTTGGGAGAATTCCTGCATTGGCGTCTGCCCATCTCTTCCTCCCAATACTCCCCTTTGGATCTTCTTTTATAGGATCAGGTCTTCTTGCCCACTGATGTACCTTCCCAGTGATGTCACTCCCCAGAGATGTTTCTCCACAATGATGTTTCACTCGGTGCCCAGAACGAAACTCCACACTGCTTGGTTAGCTCACGAACAAAGGGCCCACCCCGCTCGCTGTGGGCAGGCTATGTGAACAAAAGAGCTACCGGCCACCCCTATGTCCTCCCGGTTCAGATTCGGTCCCAGCGCCCTAGCAGGCTGGGCAGGGAGGCGCTATGCCCCAAAGGAGGGAGGGAGACAGGGGGTGTGGGGATCTGGATGTAAGCTGAGTGGGATAGGAAGAGAGAGGGGGTTTGGGCAGTATGACCCCTGTAGGATGGCCAGGAAGTGTGGGCGGTCTGAGGTATGATCCCAGCTGCCGCAGCACTCACTCACCACAATGATATTTCACTCGGTGCCCAGATCGAAACTCTGCGCTGCTTGGTTAGCTCGCGAACAAAGGGCCCACCCCGCTCGCTGCTGCGGGCAGGCTATGTGAACAAAGGAGCTACCGGCCACCCCTATGTCCTTCCGGTTCAGATTCGGTCCCAGCGCCCTAGCAGGCTGGGCAGGGAGGCGCTATGCCCCAAAGGAGGGAGGGAGACAGGGGGTGTGGGGATCTGGATGTAAGCTGAGTGGGATAGGAAGAGAGAGGGGGTTTGGGCAGTATAGCCCCTGTAGGATGAACAGGAAGTTTGGGCGGGCTGAGGTATGATCCCAGCTGCTGCAGCACTCACTCACCACAATGATGTTTCACTCGGTGCCCCCCACAGTTAATTTTAAAATGAAAACCAGTAGAGCCAAGTGTCAAGTATTGTTCATGTACTTACTTCATTCATTCACTCAACTCTGAGATGAAGGAATGCTAGTTATAGGTAAAGTGGTATTCCTCAGTAAGTTCCTCAACTTGAGTTTTGGTTAGGATGCTAAGTCAGAATGAATCTAAGAGTTAACTATAAGACCCAAATAATAAATCAACTGGAAGATAAAATGAAGGAAATTATCCATGTCTTTTCTTTTTAATAATATTTCCCGTAAATACCAAGACACACACAGACAACCAAATGTGCTCAAAAAATAGTTGGGCTATAGTTGCACATGCCTTTAATTCCAGAGACAAGCAGATTGCTTGTGAGTTTGAGGCATGCCTGGTCTACAAGAGTTAGCTCCAGGACAACCAGAGTTGTTATACAAGGAAGAGAAGAGAAAAGAACAGAATAGAAAAGAAAAGAAATGTTCTCATGACCTTTTTATATAGTATAATGGGACTTTGACAGGTCATTTATGTTATATGCTTGTTGACAGAGGTTTCTGTCCCACCTGGATTCCACAGTTAAGTCACAAAGAAACACAGAGAGGTCTACATTAAATATAAACTGGTTTTAAACTGGTTTGCCTATTAACTAAAGCTTCTTATTAGTTAATTCTTACAAGTTATATTAGCCCGTTATTCTTGTCTGTGTTAGCCTTGTGTCTTGGTACCTTCCATCAGCAAGGCATTCTCATCTTGCTTCTTCTGTGTCTGACTTCCTCTGTGTTGACTGCAAAGTCAGCCTTTTCTCTTCCCAGAGTTCTCCTGTTCTCATTTCCTTACCTGTACTTCCTGCCTGGTAGTCGTCAATCAGCGTTTTATTAAAATACAAGTGACAGGATACAGACAATTGTCCCACAGCACTTTTTTCTTTTCAAACACAGAGCAAGCAAGGTGAGAACACCTCACTGAAAAATGTGCCAAGCCATGTGGTTAACATAAATAAGAATAATTGGGTAATGTAAGAATTAGTTAATAAGAAACCTGAGCTACTAGTTTATAGTTAATGTAGACCTCTGTGTGTTTTCTTTGGGAATGAATGGCTGCAGGACTGGGCAGGAGAGAAATCTCAGTCAACACATGCTGATAGTGAATTTATCATTTTGTCTGCATCCCGAGACTATGGCTAACTGTGTTTAAAAGTGATGCATTAATTATTCTGGTAAAGGAAAGTTTAAGGCAAGTTAATATTCTAATGTTGCATACTTATTGCCAAGTTCTTTTAGTCATGAATGAATGCATTGAGAAGCCATAAACACACCCAAAACAAAAAGTAGAAAAGAGAAATATTTTTAAAACATTTAGTTTGTTCAAAAAAGTCCATATAAAATTAGAGCTAAGAAAAGAACTACTTCTGAAGATATTCTCACCATTGAAAAGAAGTTCAACAATTAGCATTGGACAGCACTAAGAAATTCACTGAAGGCAGCTTAGTGGTTGGCCAGATCCCAGTGATAAAAAGTAAACTCAATGGTAAGAATTTTACTTGTAAAAGGAATACCTATATGACATTTTTTTTTCTGTACAGAATCAGTTAATAAATTGTTTGCTCAGGATTCATTTCACTTTGCCCAGCCATCGAGATACTCGCAGTCCAATAGAGCTATGACCCAAAGTAGGTCAGGTTGATGTTCAAAGCTGGTATCAAACCTTCACGAAATCTATAGGATGTTAGTTTTGCTAGTATGCATAATGCAAAAGTTAGGAAGTCATAAATACCTTTTCCCTGATTTTAAAGAAAAGCCTGTGTAGTTGGGTATGGTGAGGTAGTTAGTATTCTTGCAGGAAGTCCCTGAAAAAGAAATATGATTAAGAGAGTGAAGCTTAAATTTTAGTATAGACTACAGAATGTTGGATATTCAAGAAACATGGCCTGTCAGCTAGACAGAAATGTAGACAACAAATAGATGTAACCCAAGTAACTATGTAAGGACAATAAAAAATACTTTGAATGTATATATGTGTATATATACATATACATATATATGGTGTGTGCTTGTGTGTGTGTATATACAAGTAATTAGCATTTAGAATAAAATATATTCATTATTTTCCAGAGAAAAATTACAGGTGTTAGGAGAAGAACAATATTATAAACAAAAGGACCATAGACACTTCATTGAATAAAGAATTAAATACAAATGAAACATAAAATAATCAGAAGATGTAAAATGATATAATAAGAAAGCATCAGGCTATGTGAGGTCTTAGAATGTTTAAGAATTGGAGTTGTAAATCAGATGTGGTGGTGCACACTTTTAATCCCAGCACTAGGGAGGCAGAGGCAGGTAAATCTCTGTGAGTGTGAGGTTAGTCTGGTTTACAGAGTGTGTTTCAGGACAGCAAGAGCTGTTACACAGAGAAACTATGTCTCTAGATATAAAAATACAAAAACAAACAAACAAAGAATTTGGGGCTGTTTATTACAAGTGAAATCTTCGAATAATGTTTAGGAATTTGGGGCATATCTTATAAACGAAGAAAATCCATGCAATTAGATATTGATAAAGAGTTTTCTTGTCCTTTTAAGTCGGCAATTTTATGATCATTTTACTTAGTCACATAATAATGTGATATATGGAAGGGAATTAGATTAGAAGCAGCAATGGAAATTTGAAAAGATTTGTGAATGTCTGAGCAAACTAGAATGGGGTGGAAGATATGGAGAGAAATGTAGAGATTGATTCATCAAGGAGGAAGTGAAGCGACTGACAGTGATGAGAAGGAACGGAGAGATGCTCTATCCCCTCTCATCTTGGGACGGTGAACAGTTTAGAACTTTTTGACCTTGGGATTCTTCACATTGTGGAAAATCACCGCAGTAAACACAGTGTGACTCCTGAAGTAAGAGCCCAGGAGAAAGCATTAAAATTAAGCCAAATGTGATATAGGGTAGAATTTTTATGTATGTAATAAATATAGAAAACCAGAGGTAGGAAACTGATTTTAGCCATTGTCTTTGGTCAGGTAATATATAATGTGTATGTGTGTATATATAATATATATATATGTATATTATATATACACACACACACATATATATATGTGTGTGTGTATAATATGTATGTGTATGTATATAAAATTTAATAAATTTATAACTCTTGCCTTTTGTTTTTACTCCAATGTAATCTCTAAGCCCAACTTACAGTCAAGAATGTACAAATTTAAAAAGTAAAATAAATAAGAACAGAAGCATTGTTGAACTAGTTGATGCTAATTGTTTCTTGACACTTTTCAGTTTTAAAAACTGATTCATCATAAGCTACAAAGTTTCAAAAAGGTTATTTTATTCATCCATATATATTAGGACAAATGAAGTATAGTTGCATCAAAGATTTGATTTTGTCAATTTATCAGTTGAGATTAATATGAGAGGATAAAAATGTCTTTGTGAGAAAATATATTGAACTAGTGAAGCATTTTTTTCTTGTTTGTTTTATTTTATTTTTACTTGAATTCTTATTAGTGTGAACAAGGCAAGGCTTTTTGGAGTAAAATTGTAGAGATTGGCATTTCTAACTCTCCATACAGTATAATGTATTCTTATAGCTGGGCTACTCCTGCTGCCATGTATTTCCAATAACTCAGGGATTGGTACAGAGAAATTTGATACCTAGGACATTGGCCCTGAAGTCATTCTCTGCCTTTAGAACTCTTTGGCATTTATTTTAATTTCCTGCTTCATTAGTGTTATCTGAGTCCCTATTTTTCTATCTGCTCTCAATCTCAGGAAAAATTACAAAAGCTCAAACTTTTGACCCCCTACATCCACTGCCAATTTTGGTAGGGACTCAAAAAATATTTTCTTATTGGACATTTTATGACATAAGATTTAGCTACATCAGAATTTGAACTCCAGATCCATGAAGCAGCCTACATATCAAGACTGAATGTGAGAAACACACGGAAAATTAACTATATTGGTAAACTAAATTACACATCTGCAATTTTATTTTAAAAAAATCAATGGCTTTTAAGTCAGCCATGTGTGGTTTTAAATCTCAGTTCTCTGTGTTCATAATCATAAGATTATATATGCTTCATTTCCTTTCTCAGGAATGCACTTTTCCATCTACTAAGTAGAACTGATGGAGATCTTATATAAGCCAATGAGTGACCATGGTATAACAGCCAGCACAGTGACAATTGTTTTTCCATATGGATTCCCTCCTAAACTTCACTCCTCATTGCAGAATCCATCCTTATTTATACACAAGGAAAGTTTTAATTGTTAGTAACTGTCATGATTTATTTATAATTTTTTACTGAAATTTTATGAGTTTAATCATATAAAAATTTACTAACATTTATTATTTTGGATTAAGCATTGTACTAAAGAATTCACATGCACTCATTACTGGTGGGTGTGACCATATTCATACTCTGCATAGCAACTGCTTTTGTTCTCATTTTAAAAGTTATGTATAGTGTGTGTGTGTGTGTGTGTGTGTGTGTGTGTGTGTGTGTGCCTGCCAAAGTGTACATGTACATGTGGAGGTCCAAGGACAACTGTGGAGAAGTAGTTCTCTCTCGTTCCATCATGTAGGCTCTGCAATCATAGGTTTTCATGCTCGAGGGAAAGCACTGTACTTCTGGAGTGATTTTGCCTGCCCCATCCTCATGTTTTAAGGATAAAGCCACTAGTGTTTTGAAGTGGCAAATGTAGTTTTCAGTATCGAGCAATGGTACTGCAAATTATGTCTCTTTGCATCAGTCATTTGACGTTATATAAGCATAGAGTTTTGTAATAGCCTAATAATATATTTATTAGTCTTTTTATCAGTTAAAATTTTTTCTTGTAGTTGGATGTTCAACATATTTCATTAGAAATTAATAAGGAATTTGGAAAACACAATTATTAAGTACTTTTGAGATACATTCTGTATCTATTTCAATAAAAAGATGAACTCATATAAATGTTAATTTCTTTGCTTTTTTAAAAAAATAAGATTATCACCCTGTATTCATTATAAACTCATAACATATACTATTTACCTTACAGGGCATTTGTTGTGTGAAATTACATGTTTCAAGAACAGATGGCATGTGTTCAAATGTACACATCTGAATTAGCTCTGGGAATAATTTCTGCTCAGGGTATAAAAGAAATTAGGAAGTACAACAAATTAAAATGGGCAAAAGGCCTATGTCAAATAGTATTCATGTCTCTTTTAGCTACTGTGTGTGTTTATGTTGAAAGTGAGTATATACTTCCTTTAGGTATATACAGCATATAAACAACATATCCCCACATATATACAAGAACAAGTATAAATCTAAGTGTTATGGATTAATCAAAATGATTGTTATATGATGTCTAAGAACACAAACTAATTAACCTGTCAAACTTTAGTGGTCATACATTTGTTTTGTTTTAGTTGCACTAGACAGGGAAGTCTTATCATATATATATAATGTGTGTGTGTGCATGTGTGTGTGTGTGTGTGTGTCTGTGTGTGTATGAAATAAATAAAATATGTATGTACACACATTCTGCCTTAAATTATCTGTTCTTCTCTTAACATATTAAAAATCTGTCTTCTCTAGCATGAACACACCAGGAGTTTTTCCTAGACTTCATCACTATGTTCTAGTTTTATTTTCAAAAATAAGAAGTATACTACAAATATATTTGGAGAGCAGAAAAGAAGAAGAAATCATTATCACTTGAGAAGCAGGTGATGCTGGGCTTCATAAGTGAGATGACATTTTGTCAGTGGTTTATATTCTTCCTGCTATACTTTCTTACCACGGTTCACCAAGAAATTGGATGCTTGGAAGAAATTATCTCATATTCTTGCACTTGCTCAATTCTAAAGAAGTATTATCATCTTCCCTGACCTTTTCTCTCATTGCCATTTCTGTATGGATACCCTTCTTGGGCAAAACATCTAGATTTATTTTCATTTTCTTACTAAAACTTGAGGTTTTTAAAAATTCAATTTGAATATCTCCAGTTCAAATATCTGAAGTTTGAAATGCTCCAAGTTCTGAAATATTTTCATTTTTATTTTGAAGAGTGTAATTTCACTTTATCACAGTTCCAGAGGCTGGAAAGTCTAAGTTAAAGGACCAAAAACTTGAGAGTGTCTTTTTGCTGGGCAGACTCTTCCTAAGGGGTTGTAACTCCCTGACAAGGAGGACCTTTATTTCCTAGCCTCCTCACTGAGCTTTTATTGACAAATTTTATCCTAGAAATATGTCAGGTGTCCAAGAAATAGAAACACAAAAATCTTTTAATAAGTAGGTTATTAGAACATATCACATACAATCCATAGCAAATTTTTGACCAAATTGGCAATGTATGAATTTTGGGAGTGATATATTCAAATCATAGCAGGGTCTTTAAAGTTTACTTACGAGTTTTGGATGTTTTAAAAAATTTATATGAAAAATGAGGGTTTTATCAGGTTAATGCAAAATCTATAGATCATTTGAATAGTTTGTGTGGTGGTTTGAAGGAAATAGCCCCCGGAGGGAGTGACACTTTCAGGATATGTGGCCTTGTGGAGGAAGTGTGCTTCTAAAGTGGTCAGCTTTGAGATCTCTTTTGCTCAGTGTGACAGTCAACTTCCTGTTTCCTATAAGATGTAGCACTCTCAGATCGAACACTTTATAGTTTGAGCTAGTTCTAGGACAGGCTCCAAAAACACAGAGACCACCAGTGGTAGGAACCGATCACTGCAGGTAAAAAATTTTTCTTTTATAAATAAAATGTCTGAACACATTACTGTTCAAGAATGTAACAGTTTTTTTTTTAATTGTACCATGTGGGAGATTTTACAAGAGGTGTCTATCGCCCCACATCTATGGATCATTCTGGAATTCATAGTTTTCATTGGCACTAAATGGTTTGATAATAGAAATATGATAAAGTCTTTACGAGACAAATCCAGGATTCTTAAGGCAGAGATTGAATGCTTAAAAACAATTGAGAATGACAACAATCTTCTCAAGAATCAGTTTGAAGTTCTCCAGGCTGATGTTAAGGAGAAATTCATTACTATGGAAGAGGGAACAGCTGATTTGGATCATAAGCTTCAGTCCCTTTCTGTAGGAACTGAAACATTAGTGGCTGATATTAAGGAGAAATTCATTACTATGGAAGAGGGAACGGCTGATTTGGATCATAAGATTCAGTCCCTTTCTGTAGGAAATGAAACATTAACAGAGAATTAAAATTGCTGAATGTGAAATCGGATTTTGTCTAAAGTTTATGACAGATTAACAGAAAGATTATCCATACAAGAAGGCATGGTTTATGCCATAAAAATTATGTCCAAAGATGAGATGTTATCTCTAACGGACAAACTTCATACTTTAGAATCCTCAATGAAGGCTTTGGAACATAATTCTGCACAGGAGATTCAGACATTGCAGAAGGCAATGGTGAATAGAATTGAAAAGATTGAGGAATTTCTAAATTCTGATGAAGAAGAGCAAAGGGTAGAAAGGCAAATTTTAACTACATCTGTGGGTAAGTCTCTCCGGGACAATTTCCACAAAGCTCTACCTACAGCTCTACCTGCCTTTCCAATAATAACAACAGAGAAGGTGATTGGTTCCAAAAACCCTAGGGTCATCAAGGAGGATACATGGGAGCCTGTCCGTATGAATGATCTCAAGGAAATAAAACAGGCTGTCATGACTTTTGGGATGCATGCCTCTTTTGTTAAAGAGATGCTAAGAACTTGGGCCACAACAAGCAGAGCAACCCCTCGGACTGGCTCCAGCTGAGCTCTGCGGTACTTGAGAGTGGACCGCAATTGAAATGGAAATGCTTATTCAGGCAAGAGGTTAGACTCTTAGAACAGCAGGAAAAAGTGAAGGGAATTGACATTTCCCTACATAAAATTCTAGGTGAAGGGCTCTTTTCCGACCCTCAGGAACAAGCTAATTTGGATGTAAACACACTCTCCATGTGTACTACAGCAGCCTTAAGGGCTTGGGACAGGGTACAAGACCCAGGACAGAGAATGGAATCATTTGTCAGAGTTAAACAGGGTCAGAGAGAACCCTTTAGTGACATTTTACAAAGATTAACTAAGGCTGTACAAATAGGGATCTCTGACCCAGAAGCAAGACGTATAATGATTGAGTCTTTGGCTTATGAAAATGCAAATGTGGAATGCAAAAGGATTTTGGGCCCTTTAAAGCTCAGATCAGTGCCCTTGGAAGAATGGGTCTTGCATATACTCAATGTTGATACATTTATTTATGGCACTGAAGCATGGGTAGAAGAAGCAATTTCCAATGGTAAAAGGAGACACCAGAATACCAAATGTTTTAATTTTGGCAAAATGGGTCATATGAAAAGGAATTGTAAACAACAGATTTTCAGAAATAATAATAATAATAATAATAATAATAATAATAATAATGCATCTTTCAGAAATAATAATAATGCATCTTCTAGAAATAACAGGAATAGGAGGACTCAGCCTTCAGGTTTATATAGAAGATGTGGAAAAGGCAGACATTGGACAAATGAATGCAGGTCTACAAGAGATAGACAAGGCAACTTGATACAGATGGGAAACGTGAGAGGGGGGCCTCACAGGCCCCCATGACAAACATGGTTCAGTCATTTCCAGTTTCTGCAGAGAACGTGCCTCATCAGGACAATTAGGAAGCCCCATGCCTACTGTTACAAGCAATAATGATCAGAAAGATATGTTACGTTTGTTTTGGCAAACTTCTATAAATGATCAAAGACCTAAGCTGAGAGTGTGTGTAAATGGCATTTTTATTACTGGCCTGCTGGACACAGGTGCTGATGTAAGGATCATTACCCCAGAATCTTGGCATCCATATTGGCCTCTTCAGAATGTAAATGTTCAGCTCCTGGGAATTGGAACCCTATCTTGAGTAAGGCAGAGCACGAGATGGGTTGAATGTATAGGGCTAGAGGGACAAATAGGAAAATTAAGGCCATATGTAGCCAATATTGCAATGAATTTATGGGGTCATGACCTATTACAACAATGGAATACCAAAATTAACTTTCCTGCTACTTCTAGAGCCTGTATTTCTGAAAATAATATTAAAAGATATTACAAACAGAGAAAACCAGCCATTCGGGCTGTACAAGAACAAGCAATTGATGTCCCTTCAGAGATACCAACAGCCTTGCCTCTAAAATGGTTGACTGAGAAACCAAATTGGACAAAGCAATGGCCTTTAGCTGAGGAAAAGTTCCAGGCTTTAGAACAGCTGGTACAAGAACAATTAGATGCTGGACATATAGAAGAATCTAACAGCCCTTGGAATTCTCCTGTATTTGTGGTTAAGAAAAAATCAGGTAAATGGAGAATGGTGACAGATCTCAGGGCCATCAACAAGGTTATTCAACCTATGGGCCCTCTGCAATCTGGAATTCCATTGCCCTCTTTATTACCAAAAGGATGGCCTCTCATAGTTATTGATTTAAAGGATTGTTTTTTTCACTATACCTTTGCAAAAAGAAGATAGAGAAAAATTTGCCTTCACAGTGCTTACTTATAACAATTCTCAACATTCGAGGAGGTACCATTAGGCCATCCTCCCCCAGGGTATGTTAAATAGCCCCTCCCTGTGCCAATATTTTGTGAACCAACCATGGCAAATAATACACAAGAAATTTCCCAAATCTATCATATACCATTACATGGACGACATTTTGTTATCTGATTCAAACATGGATACCTTGAACAGACTGAAGAAATAAAGATACTTTTACCTAAATGGGGATTGCAAATCGCTCCTGAAAAGATTCAGAAGGGAGATTCTGTTAATTATTTAGGTTATAAAATAGGTTTGCAAAAAATTAAGACACAGAAGGCACAAATTCGGTGAGATCGCCTACGGACTCTTAATGACTTTCAAAGACTGTTAGGAGACATTTCCAGTCTACGACCAGTTATTGGAATAACACCTGATCTAATAATTCATTTGAACAAAACCTTGGATGGTGATAAAGATTTAAACAGTCCCAGAGAATTAACAGCTGAAACAGAAAAGTATCTGACAGTGATTGAGGACAAATTACAACAGGCACATGTGGACAGGGTGAATCCAGAACTCGATTGTATTCTCGTCATACTACCATCAAAAATTTCTCCTACAGGAATTTTAATGCAGAGAGATGATATTATTTTGGAATGGATCTTTTTACCACATAAACCAAGTAAGAAACTGAAAACTTATGTGGAAATAGTCACTGAGTTAATTATAAAAGGCAAGCTGAGACTTCATCAACCAGCATGCATAGACCCAGCAGAAATTATAGTGCCTTTCACTGCTGATGAACTAAAGAAATTATGGGAAGATAATGAACCATGGCAAAGAGCTTGTGCTAATTTTTTGGGAGACATTAATAACAACTATCCAAAAAGCAAGAGGCTTAACTTCATAAAGAAAACTTCTTGGATTCTTCCTCGAATGATCCGTGATGCTCCAATAACTGGAGCCCATACATTCTATACTGATGCCAATAAATCAGGGAAGGCAGGTTACAAATCAGAAGACTTGGGTAAGGTGGAACAAAGTCCTTATAATTCTGTCCAGAAGGCGGAATTATATGCCATTCTTATGGTGCTAAGGGATTTTAAAGAACCTATTAATATAGTCACTGATTCACAATACGCAGAAAGAGTTATTTTACATATTGAAACTGCTGAATTTATACCTGATGATACAGAACTAACCTCATTGTTTCTCCAGGTTCAAGATTTGATCAGGAACAGGCTTTGCCCTATGTACATAACACACATCCGATCCCATACGGGTCTGCCAGGTCCTCTAGCACAAGGTAATGCAGAAATTGATCAATTATTGATTGGTAATGTGCTACAAGCCTCTGAATTTCATAAAAAACATCATGTTAATAGAAAAGGTTTGAAGAAAGAGTTTTCAATTACATGGCAACAAGCTAAGGAGATTGTAAAGAAATGCCCTACTTGCTCCTTCTATAACCAAACGCCACTGCCTGCAGGGGCTAATCCAAAGGGCACCCAAAGGAATGAGATCTGGCAGATGGATGTGTTCCACTTTCCAGAATTTGGCAAATTAATATATGTTCACCACACCATTGACACTTATTCAGGCTTTCAGTGGACAACTGCTTTAAGTTCAGAAAAAGCTGATTCAGTAATCACTCATTTATTAGAAGTCATGGCTATCATGGGTATACCTACACAAATAAAGACGGATAATGGTCCTGCTTATGTTTCTAGAAAAATGAAATGGTTTTTTGATTATTACAAGCATGTTACAGGTATACCATACAATCCTACAGGTCAAGCAGTCAGAGAAATATCAAATCGAACTATAAAGGATATGTTGAACAAACAGAAAGGGGTGGAAAACACCCCCAGAAATAGGTTACATTAATGCTTTGTTAACCTTGAATATTCTCTAAGCCAATGAGAAGGGTATAACAGCTGCAGAAAGACATTGGATAATGGAAAAGTCTACAGAATAAATCAACCAGTTTATTTCAAGGATGTGCTGACCTCACAATGGAAGCCAGGAGATGTGCTACGTTGGGGAAGGGGTTTTGTTCCTATCTCCACAGGTGAGGAAAAATTGTGGATACCGTCAAAATTAATAAAGGTTCGGTTTGAAGAAAAGAAGCCCCTTGGAAAAGATAAATAACAATTCTTTCCTAAGGATGGAGAGCATACTGATGGTAAGAAATACAGATAGGTTGGGGGCAGGGTTTTTTTCTAATCTCCACAGGAAAATACTCATCTTCAAAGAAATTAAGGGACCCTGAATACTTAATTACTGATGGATGGACACATTTTGTAAGTATTAATATATATATATATATATATGTCTTATTAAACATTTCTTTATAAATATGTAGAGCTGGTTTTGAAGTTGGACTCTGGCTCAGTCCCTCTCCAAATCCAAGCCTGTTAGTAAGAGAAAAACCCAGAGTTTCTGGAGTTTCTGTCTCATGTCAAGAGCCATGATATGGGACAGAAAGAAATATGAGTTTAGAAAACATCTTTGCTTTTCTTCATATCTATCATACTTTTCATTGAATATATCTATCATGCCTTTCTTTGAATATATGTGTATGTCTATATATGTCTATATGATTAATGTTTAAGTTTTTCACAATGAACAATGAGTTTTTCCTGAAGTGACATTTGAAGTTTCCAGGAAGAAGATGGGGCCCCACAACAACAACTCTACCTGGTTGATATGACGTCATGATACTGATAGCGCTACTACAAGACCTGTTTTGGATACCAGCTGCACAAGACGATTCCAACTTGGTTAGCTGAAATGGTGCACATCTTGTACAACATTCTGGCCAGACCTCCACAAAATACTCAGAGACTATTTGCAATTATAAAAGACATTGATCTTGAAATTTAACCATAATTTTCCTTTCACAGGAACCCCAGAAAGAACGTCGCCCCCATGACAGCTGGATGCAATTCTAGAGGACGACGTCCCCTCTCCCAGTAAAGTTTACCTCTGGGTTTAGGGACATCATTTAGGGGTTGGGAGGTTGGGGGAGGAATTTTATAAGCTCAGGGATCATTTTGAAAAAAAAATAGGGAATGATGGGATAATAGATTTATAATTGTGAGTTACTGCTTTTAGACAAATATATTGGTATCCATTCTTGTATATTGATACAAAGTTAAATTATATTGACTATTGTATGCATGCATGTTTCTATCTCTGTTTAAAACATTTTTTATGTATTGACATATATTGTATTGATAAATATATATTGTATATATTTACCATATTGCAGTGTACATTTCTACCTCTGATTAAGATACTTATATAATATTTGTGTATTGATATATATTTACCATTTTGCAATGTATATTTGTACAGTTTTATATTTGGAGGTCATTATCCTCATTTTGTTACACAGTTGTTTATTGTCTTAGTCTTTAAGTTAGATAGATATTGAGAATTATATAGATAAATAGTCATCTAAGTTTGTCATTTATAATTAGACTAATCAGGTTCTCTAGATATATAGAGATTATACTCAGTATAGATAGATAATCTTCGACCTCTACAAAGAGCTGTAGAAAATGCCCTTTAATCTAACTCAGAGTTTCGTGATAGTGAGACACAATTGCTCCTGGCAACACCGCTCTATTCCCGAGAGAATGTTGAGTACCAAAGACACTCCACCTGGAGACTTTCTTTTTGGCAGAACTGGCCTTTGGGCAAAGAAATGCCCATACCTCAACCACTGACAGAGATACAGAGCGTGCATCAATGGATAAAACAGGACTGTCATATCCTGCCAAGACAGGGTAAGATAGTTTTGAAAAGTTCCTCGCCTTTAATAATGATATGTCAGTTATGTTAGGCCTTAGCCAAAACTGGTTGACTCAACATTGCAAACGAGACTTAGGGTGTTTGCCCAGGTAGTCAGTTGTCTCTGTCAATTGTTGCACATTTTGGATATATCTCGTTTGTTGAGTAGTGTTTATTCCCTTCTCAGATGTTTGATGGAGTTGAAGATTATATAATTGTAGTTACTCTCTACATTATTTGGACTCCTTGAGATAGAATGTTTAGCAAAGCTTTTGTTCTCAATATTGTTTGTTATATTTATTATTTGTTGTTATTGTATATAGTTGTATTTGGTTTGGTTCTGTCTTATTTAGACAAAAAGGGGAGATGTAGGGATAAGTCCTGCCCCTAAGGGGGCGTGTTCACCTCGGGCTAATGTTTGACTGTAAATTTGGTGAGCGTGCTCCCAGTGGTCCTTTCTGCTTTCCTGGTCTCCGCGGGAATGGTAGTTCTGTAAGTCTATTTTGCCATTAAAGCTGTATATATATTTTTACAATCTGTCTGCATTAGTTTATGCCGTTACAACCCTGACACATGCCTGGCCTAAGCAGCCTTATTTTATAACTTTTTTCTTCTATCCTTATCTCTACTTTCTGGTGCTCTTTTTCTCCTCAAAAATTTCATTTTGTAATTTACTCTGCTCAGTTTGCTCCTTTTTATAATAAATCACCATTAGAGTTTTCACTGATATCCACACAACAGTCTATACTAGGCTGTTTTCAGATTTCTTCTGTCAATGGAATTAATCCAAAACTCTTCACTTTAACCTCAGGCAGACCCTTTGGACAAGGGCAAAAAGCAGCCACTTTCTTTACCAATATATCGCAAGATCTCTAGGCAGCACATTAAATTCTTCTCCTTTGAAACCTTTTGAGTGAGCCACCGACAGTTTGAATAACTCTTAACACGACTATCTTCCACATGCCTGCTAATATGGCCCATTCATCAGTACTTAAAGCATTCTGCTACTTTCATAACCCAAAGTCCCAAAGTCCAAAATCCTCCAAACACATCCTTAAGACTATCACAACCTTCCCCCAGTCCCTGGTACCAACTTCTGTCTTAGTAAGAATTTTCATTGCTTTTAAGAGACACCACGACCAAGGCAACTCTTATAAAGAAAAAAAATTAATTGGGGTGACTTGCTTACAGTTTCAGAGGTTCAAATTAATTGTCATTATGCTGTGGGGCATGGTGACTGCAGAGAGACATGGCGCTGGAGCCCTGTCCTAACATAATGATGGCAGGCAGAAGGAATTTAGCTGGCTGTCACATGGAGGGAAGTTTAAGTAAAAGAAACCTTAGAGGCTTGGCCCCACAGTAACATACTTCCTCCAATAAGGCCACACTTCCTAATTGTATCACCCACTTTGAGGGCCAATTTATTTCAAACAACCACAACCACTGAAGCAAATAGATACTCTAAATAAGTCGACAGATTTTTTTTGGAAACACCAGTGTATTTTTCTCCTGAAAACATGAAGTATCAGTTCACCTGAGTCAGAGTAATAAGGGTATTCCTCTTGTTATCTGAAGGAACCCCATGTTAACAACCAACTTTTTCTTTCTGTTCTGTTTCCTAGGTTTTACCTTACAGGTCCTATATTCCTACAGTTTCCCTGCTCACATTCTCCTTTGCTCAATAAAAGATGCATCTCTTTTCATGAGTCATAACTTTAAGCCGATTAGATTGTAACTAAATCTGTCACAATATTATATTGTACCAGACTTTTATGGTCCATGTGGTCCTAAATTCTGTCTGGATAACTAAGGATAAAGGGAACAGATGTGTTATTGTTAAACCCACATTGATCCAGCTACTTCACTGGGTGATTTAGAAGAGACTTATTGGCCACTGATACCTGTCATTATAAGTGCAATGAAGTGGCTAATTGGTTCTTAAAGTAATAAGAGCATCATGCAATGCAGAGATGCAGGGGATAGCACATTGTTGTGATCACGGCCTGCCAGCTTGGAATAGTCAGCTAGGGTAGTTGCTATAGTATTTAAGACTATGAACTCCTAATCAGAAAAGGAGGCAAATTAAGTAAACTGTTAGTAAGTTTATAGATACATTGATGAAATTTTATAAAAATGTTTTCTAAACTAAAGCATCAAGTGAAGGTCTTAACTAACTCAAAAGACTAATTAATGTTAGTTTTGGTAATGAACAGCTTCAAAACGTCTATATTTTACCAAACAAGGGTTTGTTTCTTCCTCTATCACACATTTGGTGAGCAGAGAAGCTGTGGGGAGGAGGCTGCCATCTATAGGATCATTTATGAACAAAATCTGGGGGAGGATTTTAATCTTCAGTCCTTAACCACACCTGGTACCAGAGATTCGACTAAAGCAGGCACTGACAGCAACACAGAATATGAGATCATGCTTGGAATGTTGTGGGCGGGCCAAAAGAAGCCAGCCTTCAATCTCATGGCCTTACTTCACTAAAGGTAATAAGGGAGTTAAAATGTTGCCCTGTGCCTGATAGGGAAATGAAACAAGCTTGGCAAAATCACAGATCGTCTCTATCATAGGAACCAAATGAGATAAAATACCTGGCATGCTGCCTGGCATATCAAAAACTTTCAATAAATGCTATCTATGAGTAGCATCGGGATTTTAATTTGTCAGAATATAGTACACATTGACTGGATAGGTATTTATGGAGGGGAACATTTTGTTCTGTGTCAACCATTTTTACTGTAAGAACGGCAACACCACACTGTACATGCATTACTTTTTATTGTTTATGATGCTCTTAGGGAAAAATGATCCCATTTTAGTTTCATTTTGGCGTATTATGAGGTGGGTAGATAACATTCCTTCTTTCAGTACAATTGAAAATGCACATGTTGGTCATGTTGTAACACATAATATAGGATCAAGATAGGGTTTGAGCAGAAGAGACGACGCAGCCATTAGAAATTCTTGCTGCACTATCTTGAGAGCATAAGTTCGAACCCCAGAATCAGTATAACAAGCCATCCACACAAGAAATGCTTGTTACTTACTTTCAAGTGACACAATGTCTTCTCCTAGGCTCTGTGCAGGGACACTGGGACACGGACACACACACAAATAAATCTCGGAAAGTAAAAAATAAAATCAGAGAAAATTCAAATGTCACTTCTGCTCTATACTGTCCAAGGCACTAAACTATATAGAAATAAAAGATTAAGCAGTGATACATATATTTTTTACAAGAATTAAAAAGTCTCTAAATGCCTTCCTTGTAGCAAAACAGTCTTTGTTCTGTACATTCTAAATATATAAATTATTTATAGATCTTTTTTCCATCTTGAAATTCCAGCTGCTGTGTCCAGTGATTGTTGCAGAAAAGGAACTCAATGAACATTTGGGATTGTAAGGAGAATTTTTTTGAGATATAGCTTAAAGCGGTTTGTTAGACATAACTGTGTTTTAATTTCTTTTCCAGGAATGTAAGAGATGACGAACGTAAGTCTATGATTCTGGGCTACTAGGAGTGAGTGGCTGTGCTCTAGTGAGGTCTCCTAGGTAAACAGGAAAGTGCTTGTACACAATTACTCCACAAAGTGAGGGGATTGACCATCTGTCATTGAGAACCTTCAATTCTAATATTTTCCCATATTTTGACAGAGGCAGTTCACAAGAGGTACCAAGTTGGCCATAGGGAATAGGAGCCTCCCTTCTTGCCACCAAACCCGAGGGACTTTATTAACAACACATAGCAAACTTCTAGAGAAAAGAGCCACACCTCAGATCTCAGCTTTTTCTGTTACTGAACTCTTGTGTTCCTCATGCATCATTTCTTCATTCCCATCACACAATCTCAGTTCACACAGGAAGCCACCTAATGATTTCATAGTCATCTCCCGTGTTCCTTCCCACAGTATTGTAAACTTTGGAGCATCTCCTGTTAGCTATCTTCTCATCATCATGATTATCTTTTATAAGCATTCACAAATGTCTGAAGTCCACACTTTCATTACCCCAAGTATTACATTTTTGCATAGAAGAAAAAAGAATTTTCTTTTGACATATTTTAGCCATTTTCGAAATTCACCCCTTCTGTGTAAAAATTATCATTAATAATTGATCAGTCTTCAAGGGGTTTATATACTAATTTCTCAATAGCCTTCATACGTCTTAAATGGCTTCTCAGTAATCATATGATGAATGTAAATGATTTATTTTGAAAGGTTATGTATTGTTAATTATATGTATGTAAATATTTATGTATTAGAATGAAACACGTGATATTAGGTGCTAACAGAGGCCAAAAGAGGGCATCAGATCTCCTGGAGGTTGAGATATGCATGACTGTGAGCCTTGTGATATGGGATTCAGATTCTCAGTAAGAGAAGTGTGTGTTATTAAACACTGAGCAATCTCTCTAGCCCCCAAAAGGCCATTTGTACTATCTTCATCTGATATGTAAGAATAATGAAGTTGGGTGAAGGTTAGTTACATTCTGAATCTGCTGAGCTCAGCTTCTTGCTGCTTACTGTTCTGTTTGTTCCCCACTTTCATGCTACCTTCTCTGGTTGTCAGCCCAGCAGCTGGTATCCCTACCCAGTGCTAAACTAAGGGGAGCAGAATGAGAGCAATTGGTAGTGTCTTTCCTGTAATATGTCTTAATTCAGCCTAGTATCAAGTCATGTGCCCTGTGGTCAGATGAACCCTCAAATGGGAAAAGACCTGTGGTCAGAGGGACCTTCATATGGGATAAGATCTGCAGTCAAGCAAACCCTCAGATGGAAAACCTGATTGTGTTGGCCTACTCCTTTGTGGCTTTTGTCTGGCACAGGAAGGCTTTACAATGACCTGGTGCTGGGGAGAAGAATAACCTTATGTCTGGTCTATGTAAGCCACTTAGTTTTCTGCTGGAAAGTGAAATCTCAAACATAATAGATAGAAAATTCAGAGATTTTATGTACATCACAGGGAGGTGCAATGGCTTAAAGGAGTTATCCTCTGATTCATCTGGTTATTTGAAGGAGAAATGGTAAGGGATCATGGGTAAAGAAAGAAAAAGGAAGAGAAAAGGAGAGGGACATGGGGTCAACTAGTGGTACATATAAAGGGATAGACAATGGGTTACTTTAAGTTCAAAGGCAAATGCCAGAATGAGTTTCACGGATGAAAATAAAATCCTTTTGTCAGGTGACATTAATGGCTTCCACTTATTATTTTTGGCAACGGCCTTGATTAACTTGGGTTATTTATTTTCTACTGCATCTGTACTAACGTTTGCTTTGTCTTACACTTATATATCTATCTCTATTCTGCATAGTTATATGACTTTTCTCCTCTCCTCTCTTTAAGGTTCTTCCTGTTGTCCCTTTCATTTTCTGATCTTTATTTGAATTGGGAAACATTATATATCGATATATATATATCGATACATTTATACAATGTTGATGAAGTCAGACAGAAATATGAACTTGATAATTTGTTTGAAATTCTGATTATTCTCAGCTAAAGCTTTCCTTTAAAGTGAGAACAGTTTCCTATTTTTTTCCTTTTTATCATGACAGGTTTTCTCTGTGTTATAGTCCTAGCTGTCCTGGAACTAGCTTTTATAGACCAGCCTGGCCTCGAACTCACAGAGATCTGCCTGATTCTGCCTCCCTAATGCTGGAATTAAAGGCTTGTGCCACCACTGCTCAGCTGAGAACAGTTTTCTTATATTTGTCTAAAGGTGAATAAAAGTTTCCTTCTAAATGTCAAACCAAAGTCTCCACATCAGTCACAAGGAGTAAAATGGGGGGGGGGGGCAGATCAAAGAGAAGTTGTTGAGTGTGCTCTCAAGAGTGTTAGTAGATGATAATGTACCACTATCGTCATCTTAGCAAGTATGTTTACTCTGAAAGCATACACATATCCCATCATGTAGAACCTTAGAAAAAGAACATAGCCATTGTTACACAGACCAGGTCCTGAATCCAGTGATGAGAATGTTTCACATCTCGTGGGATGGCTTAATACAGTTGTCAGGAGAGGCATAATGGAGCCGGCACGAGGTAATGGCCTCAGGAAGTCACCCCTTAGCTTGTCCATGGTGCTGACAATATCCATCCTGCTTCCTCAATTGTATTATATTCTATTCATTTTTCCAGCTACATCTAACATGGTTTCTGATTCTGTCTTGACACTTGCTATAACAGTCACTCACATGTCCAAATAACCCTTTTTTTCTTTATGATTAAACCTCTTATTTAGTTTCTGATATTGACCATTTCTGTCTAGACATGTCTATTGTTTAAAACTTGAGCTACTTAATATTCCACTGCATCCTTGATGTAAACATATGTCTTGATTGAAACATTTTTTTTTTCATTTGGGAAACAATCACTTGGTACCTAACATATGCCAAACATAATGTTAAAGGGTTGAGGTTGCATTCCAATGCCTTGTCTCCTTGTGTAAAATGGAGCAGAGCGTATCCAGGATTAGCTCTGTTTTGCTGCTTTGGATTCCCCAAGGTGATTAGTGCTTGGAAATTCAAAACTAAAAATGATTCATAGAAGCACTGAACTGAAATTAGTTTTTACCTTACTATCCTCTTTGGTGTACTTCCATATAAAACTCTCTCTTGTAATAGTAACTTGCCAGGCCAATGAAGATAGAAATAGCCAGTGAACTGAGAAGGCAACTTATTTATTAATCCTGGGTTGGTTATTTTATCCTTATGTCCTTTGACAATTTACCCCCAGTTTCTTTCTTTGGAAAATTGTTATGAATTCATCATAGTTTCTATCTGAAAAATATATAGTTAAAGGAGAATACTTAGTATATGCAGCAGATGTTCAAAAAAATGGTAACATTATTGTACAAAATTATGTGATCTTCTCTATACCTCAGATAGTAAACCTACTTTAAAATTCACAGTGAACAGCTATTTTGTAATTTATTATTTCTCCTGTGCTTTGCATTTGTAATCTTATTTCCTTCTTCTGATGGTAACCTATAAATTTTCTATTCAAATATTTCTTTCCAATAGACTTTTATATACATAGAAAAGTCTCAAAAATATATGGTTTGTTGTACCAGTCTGTGATATTTAAGTTATGACAAGTGGTATTGTAATATAAATACTATTTTCATAACTTTTTTACTTCATCAGATTTTAGGAAACAAAGATTACCTCATATAGATACAGTTCAGCCTTTCTGAGCATAGCATAGTATCAATCAAAGACATGCATTTTATTTTATTAATCTGCTCTGGTATTGATAGGTCGCAACTCTTTACTGCCACAGACGAAACAGAAACACTGTATGATATGCTATGCATGGTGTTCAGTGCCCCTGTGTAAGAGTTACTCAGTGGCCCTGTATGTATGAGCCCAATTGTTGTATCTTAAAGTGTGAACAAACATATGGAAAAATTGCATGTGGGGTTGTGTAATGTGACTTTTGATTTTGCTTTCCCACAGCAGCACATTTAAACCTATGCCCCAAGCACATAGTGTTGTTTTTAACAATTATTTTTCTTTTTGATAACTTTATGCATGCACAGTGTGCATAGCAGTTATTATCATCCTCCAAGTCTCCATCATACCTTTACTAAGACCCTTCATCCTACAAGCACCCTTTGGGGTTCTGGTGGGTTGCTGCTTTCATTCTGATTTGGATTCACATTTCACTGCTGAAATCTTCATTAGTCTAATCAGTATTGAATCTGAGTCTTTAACATGTACATTGTCTTTACAGTTTTTACTCAGGCCTGCAGAATATCATTTGATTACATTTTTGTTTGGACTGTATCTCCTTTTCTTACTGGTTGGAAGGTATTTAAATTAATTATCCCTTAGCTATTAAATAGCTAATTATCTTCTCTGAATCTAGTACTTTTCTGCAAAATTTATTTATGCATTTTGTGCATTTAGCATTTATAATGAATCTTCAGATAAGAATCTGCAATCTGATCTTAACTTCAAGTTCTGGGAGGTAACCAAGGGCAAAGACAATAGTGCATAATGCTTTAAGAGTCTATTAGACACTTCCTTCCTCCAGGATCAGCAATGACCTGAAGGTACCTTTTTGTCATCCGACACTGGGGTTTTTGTTAGTCTATGACTAATGGGAGGAGCATGATCTTCTCATCTGGCATAACTCCATTTAAATATATATATATATGCATATGTATATAGGCATTTATATTATGTAGATCCAACCTAGCCATAACACTTGTAAACCACGACAATGACCTGTCAGATAGGAAACCTGCAATGGTGCAATAACGACGCTTTTATTTTGGAAGTAGCTGACAACTGTCTAATTGGGCATAAGGGTTCTCATTCCTGCTACTATAAATACAGTCAACTACCTATTGACCCATAGGTCATAGAGGAGATTATACTACTGCCAATTTCCTAACATAGTTTCTAACTGTATTCTAAACACTTATATTCAAACAAACACACACACACACACACACACATAATTCTCAAACTACTTAAAGATACTTCATTTTTCAGAAGTCTGAGGCTATTGCAGATAACCCGAGCTTGTCAAAATGCAGAGAAGGTTTGACTGTGTGCTTCCTATCTTCAACTGGTGTATAGACAGTGCAATCTCTGCACTAAAGCTCCACCCCATACATATACATATAGGAGCAAGGCTCAGTGGATTCAGTGGTTTGTGTGTCTGTGTGTGTATGTGCGTGTGTTACAAATTTGATAGGCAGTGATAGGAGGACATGAGAGGAGTTGGAGGGGTAAGGGAAGGAGTCCAAATAAAATAAACGCATTACTCATATGTTAAATTCTCTAAAACATCAAATATTAAAAGAAAATAAATAAGTTTGTAATACAAAATTCTATCAATGTTCATTTTTATACCTTATTATGTAGTGTTCTTAACTGTAGAGAAATCTATGTTAGAATCATTATAACACTTAATATTTCTCTCCTTCTCACTCTGAAAGCAAGTGCACCTGGGATGAGATGAGGTGCTGAGGCCAATCTCTTTATCATATTTCAGCTCTGCTTCTGGCTGGGGAAAGACATAAGCAGATGGTATACACAAAAAAATGCACTTATTTTTCTCATTTATCAGTATAATTCCACTCTTTAATTTGACTTAAATTAACTGTAATTTAATTTTGATTTCTAAAATGTTTTAAGAATATCCAGACTGTAATTCTTAATACTTTTATATGTCTTACCAATTGTGCAGATAAACAGCTTTTAATTGGAAGGTAATCAGTTGGGCTCTTATCAGCAGATCATCCAGTAGTTACCTCTTTTCAAAACAGAGATGGCTCTGATTGGGAACAGGGGTATACCTGAAGGATTTGCCTACTTTGGGACCCCCTTTTTTCTACTGTGTTGTCCCATGCAGTCATAATATGTGAGGATATTCTATGTTTGTTTGATATCCCAGGGAGACCTGACCTTTTCTGATGGGAAATTGAGGAGGAGTGGATCAGGGTCAAAAAACAGGTAGGGGTAGGAAGGAACTTGAAGGAGAAGAGGAAATTGTGGTCAGGGTATGATATACGAGAGAAGAAAATATTAAAAAGAGTAGAGATGCTAAACTTTACAGTGGATGGTGCATTGTGGTAGCACAGATATTTGCACTAGAGCAATAAAGGCTCATATTTCAATTCTGGTCCATGTCTTCATTATTCTAGGAGAGTTCTTCAGTTTCAATTTCCTCACTAGCAAACACCTACTGAATAGTTAAAATGTTTATGAGAATTACACTGAGTATTATTTATTTATTACCCTTACCAGAGATAATAGTTGCCTTTTTCCATTATTTCACAGCAAGTATGACAGTGACAGACACAAAATAGGCTTCTAGCAATTTATTTATTTATTTATATTATAAGGGATCAGATATTTCATTTCTCTAAAAACTACTTTTAGCATTTTTGTTTGATAAAATTCTGGCTAAACTTCAAAATACATACTCAGAGATATTTAACATTCTTTGCATTCTTAGTTTTCTTGTAGACGAGTTAAAATGTCATGTTGCTGTAATCTGATTCTTGATCATAAAGGAAGTGTCATATATGCTCTCTCTTGAAGAATAGACATTAAAATAAACCTTTCATTTGTTCTGAGTCACCACTGTCCCAGCACATCTTGAAGGCAAGACATATTGCAGGTCAAAGGTTTTGTGGCTGTGTTGGTGCCCCAGTACCACCACTAGCAGCCTTCTATGGTTACAGAAGATGGACGGGTCAGGTTCTGTAGCTTCTATAGTAGGAGTCCTTGCTGAGATCACTCTCATAGATTCCTGGGAGTTTTCACTGCACTAGTTTTCTATGTTGCTCTCCAAATGTCCTCTATTTCCAGCCTCTCCCCTTACTCTCTCCTTTCATCCCTTCCCCAACATCTGATCCCTTCTGTTTCATCCCCACCTGCCCCCAATGCACCTGCAAAATCTACTTTATTTCCCTTGATCTTTTATGTGTTTCTTTGGTTTGAACACCGCATACATCACTAGGACCTACATGCTGAGTTTGAATATGAATTCTATACCTCACTTTAGTCACTTGATAATATTTCTTATACCATAAATATTTAACATGCATTATCAATACCAGTATTATTATAATAAATGTATTTAATTTGCTCAATTGAAAGAGCTAAGTAAAATATTGAACTTTATCCTATGAGAAAATCAGAAGTAAATTGAAAATAGTATAATAAATTATTTTGTGGAAATTCTTGATTTGCAAAATAATTGAAACAAAAATTCACATACCATCACCTTTATCCTGAGTGTGCCCCTTGGGATATATCTGTCATAAAACCATTTACTGTATTTGAGCATCTGTAAAAAAAAAAAGAAGCAAAACAATATTCTCTGACCATAGATAATGTATAGTGTGCAACCAAGCAAGATCTGGTAGTCTGGGTGGCTGAGATGGTTTTAGGATTGAGAGGCTGCTGTGGGGTAAGCCTAATTCTACTTTTGTGTTTATGATAGCACATATCGATAGCTCTCCATGTTGTTTCTGCTCTTTTCCACCTTCTCTATCCAAGGTTACCTTGTGCTTTTCAGAGCCCCGATCCTCCTGCTACTGGCTTAATGACTATTTCAAGTAGAGAGTGAGCTGTGAATGTGGAGGTCTGTCAACCACTAAAAGCCTGTGAATTAGTGTTTCCTGCCCTGTCTGTCAGACAGCATCCTTTTATCACAAAATAACTTATCCATATGGAAAGGTTAACCTGTCACTAATATGCCCTGTTTCATTGACCTGGCACTTCATCATCAGACCCGCAGAGAAAAGGGCCCGATCAGTTTCAGGTGGGGCATTTTGGTTTCCTGTGGCAGACTCAGGCTTTTGCTAAGCCGGATGACATTTAGAAAGGTAAATTCTACAAGTCCAAATGGATTAAAGACATCAATATCATATTTGGTTTCTAGCCATAAATAAAAGACATTGAGCCTATAATTCGTGATCCTAGAGAAGCTAAATAAGAAGGTGAATCCAAAGAAAAACATATAGGCATCCTCCTGAATATTAACCTTCATCAGGCGATGAAAGGAGACAGAGACAGAGACCCACATTGGAGTACCGGACAGAAATCTCAAGGTCCAAATCAGGAGCAGAAGGAGAGAGAGCACGAGCAAAGAACTCAGGACCGCGAGGGGTACACCCACACACTGAGACAATGGGGATGATCCATTGGGAACCCAAGGCCAGCTGGCCTGGGTCTGAAAAAGTATGGGATAAAACCGGACTTGCTGAACATAGCGGACAATGAGGACTACTGAGAACTCACGAACAATGCCAATGGGTTTTTGATCCTACTGCATGTACTGCTTTGTGGGAGCCTAGGCAGTTTGGATGCTCACCTTCCTCTACGATGGAGGTGGGTGGTCCTTGGACTTCCCACAGGGCAGGGAACCCTGATTGCTCTTTGGGCTGATGAGGAACCCTGATTGGGGGAGGGGTAGGGAAATGAGAGGCAGTGGCGGGGAGGAGGCAGAAATCTTAAATAAATAAAAATAAATAAATAAATAAAGGTAAATTCTTGTATTCTTAAAAAATTATTGTGTGTGTGTGTTTTCATGTGTGTGCATGCATGTTCATGCATACCACTCTTACTTTTGTGTTTATACTTTCTGTGTGATATTTGAGGGTTCATGAGCTCATATCCATGAAGAGGTTCTCATATGGAGGGCAGAACAAGAAACCAGATGTCTTTCTTTCTTTGTCTCTTACCTCAAGATAGGATTTCTCATTGAACTGGATGCTTGCCATTTTGACTAGGCTGGATGACCAAAGAGATTGGATTAGCCAGTCACTGACTCATAACTCTAGAATTAAAGACACTTGCAGTCATTCCTGATTTTTTTTTCTAGGTGACTGGTAATCAAACTGCAGATCATATTCTTCCAAGCATTCATTCTTACACACTGAGCCAACTCCTGCTTCATTTAAAAATGAAGCAGATTATTTTTTAACCAAAGAATATGCCTTTACAAACTTGTACCAATCACCTTAATCTCTCCACTCCTCTCAACCCTCTCCTTACTCAGCTTCACTTTGGTATCCTAACATTCAAACACTCTCCCTGAACCAGTCTGCTTGGAAGTCCAGGGGGATGTCTGCCCTGAATTCACTGCATCACTACATCTTTTTAGGGATGTTTCACAAATCATTTACACCCTGAGCTATTACTGCAGTTTTCAGCAGGGTGAGATTTTTGTGCTGTTACAAAGGTATTTGCTACAAATCACTGACCATGGTTAGGATTGTTTCAAAAGGCATTGACTTGGGATATTGTTATTGTTCCTAGTTATGAAAACTCCTGTTGAACTGAGTAGAGCATCTAAGCTATGTCCTATCAACCACACAGTCCAATCACACAGTTTTTGTGCTTCTTGGTGGGGGGTGGGCGACAACACAAATAAAGGTGAAATGCTTCAACAGTTTTATTTCTCCCATTTTAGTGTCTGTGGACTCGGGCAAAGAGAAATTTGCCTAGACACAAAGGAGAAAGGCCAAAGAGCTGTAGAAAAGTCACTCTGGCATGGTTCACTCCAATGGAGAAAGTTTCTCACCTCATCTGCTTTTACTACTAACGTTAAATGAATACTGTTTGCTGCTGTTTATCAGGCCTGCTGATCTGACCTGCAGCAGACTTACCAGAGATGTTGATGCACTTGGAAGAACTGAACATTCATTCTCAATATTAGTTCATAAAATTCAACCAGAAAGACCTTTGAGACTCAGATTTTACGAGTCTTTGTTATCATGAATCATGGTGGGTTTCTAAAAGATATTTCTATTGAGGTAAATCATGTATCATGACAAGATCCACATATCCTCACCTTTCTTTCTTCTTACCCATCATGCTTCTCCTTTGTTTCCCCAAGCAATCTCTACTCTCTTTTATGTTATATACACAACACACAATTTTATGAACCTATATAAAAGGAAGGCCCACAAATGAGAGAAAACATGATATTTGTCTTTCTAAGTTTGACTTATTATGCATATAATGGTAATATCCATTTGCATCCATTTCCCTGCCAAAAATATAATTTCATTCCTTTATATGGATGAATAAAACTCCATTGTGTAAACTACCCCAGTTTATGAATTTATTTTTTGAAAGAAATCTATGTTGCCTGTTGTGTGTAATAATCATAGATGTATAAGTATCTCAGGGTACGTTGATGTATGCTAGGCCATGATATAGCTTAGCTATGCCAATGGCCATTTCCAAGCTTGGTCAGTTACATGTTTCAGAGCCTCCATGTTGGTTTCTGTAGTGACTGACCTAATTTACTTTCCCACTAGAAAAGTACAAGTGTTCCCTGGAGTCAAGGGATGGTTCAGAATGTAAAGGATCTGAAAGACAGATGCTCTGGATTCAATCTAGAACTCAGGCAAGCATTCAGTGATAGCATTGACTCCACAGCTGTCCTAAGAGCTACACAGATGTGCTGTGGCATGTGAGAGCATCTCTCCCTAACATTGTACACAAGCACAACCCATCCACAATGAAAATTTTAAAATGAAGCTAATAAAGAGTTTCTTATTTCCTGAGTTGTCAGCTATACTCATTCTTACCTGATTTGTAATAAGAGACATTCTGGCTAGAGTGTGATGGAACTTCTACGTAGTTGTCGTTTTCACTGCACCAATTGTTAAACTTGATTGTCATTTTTAATGCATTCATCATTCATGTGTACTGTTTCTTCTTTTATCTGTCTATATATTTCATTAGTCTATTTACTGATTAGATTAATTTTTCTATATATTTATAAACTTTGAGACCATTTTTTGTTTGTGCATATATGGATTAAAGGATAATTCTGAAAAATGCTGACCTATTAGACAACCTATAAGGAAGCTTATGCTTTATTCTATTGCTCAAAATTTTCAAGGTCAGACTTAAGACCTTAAATACAGAAATTATAATAAAGCAAATTGGACATATGAAATAATGTGGGGAGAACATAATATTATTTTAAAGATATTCTATCTGTCTTCAGTTCTTCATATTGTCTATATGTATAGAATAACTTGTGACTGAATATTTGATAATGTCTACCTTAAGTCAGGTTATTTGTATTATGGGTATATTTCACTGACATATTTTTTTCTCTTTTCAATTGTTTTTTATTTTACATACCAATTTGAGATACCACTCCCCTTCGCTCACCTCCTCCACCTAACTCCCTTCACAGCCCCTGTCCATTCCTCAGAGAGGGTAAGGCCTTCCTTGGGGATTCAACTAAGTTTATCATGCCAACCTGAGGCAGGACCAAACCTCTCTCCCATGTATCAATGCTGAGCAAGGTTTTGCCCTAGAGTGAATGGGCTTCAAAAAAGTCAGTTCATGCACCTGGGAAAAGCCCTGGTCCCAATGTCAGCCTCCTCAAAAAGATCAAGCCACATGACTGTCACCCACATTCAAAGGGCCTAGTTAGGTCCAATGCAGGTTTCCCAGTTGTCATTCCAGAGTCCTTGAGATCCTACTAGATAGGGTCAACTGTCTGAGTGGGTTTTCCCATCATGCTCTTGATCCCCCTTGCTCATATGACCCCTCTTTCCTCTCTACAAGTGAACTCCAAGAGCTCAACTCAGTTCCTGGCTGTGGATCACTACATCTTCTATCAGTTATTGGCTGTAGGTTCTATGATGACAATTAGGGTAGTCACTATCTGATTAAAGCTGAACACCCTTTCAGACACCCTCTCCTGTAACACAAGGGGTCTGCTTTTGGGGTTTCTGTCTTACCTGGTACCCCACAGCCAGCAAGCCGCAAAGAAAATCACACAGAGATCTCTATAAGTTATAAAGCTGATTGGCCCTTTAGCTCAGGCTACTTATTAGCTCTTGTAGCTTATCTTAACCTATTATTTTGATCAATTTTTGCCATATGGCTTGGTACCTTTTTCAGCTGGCAAGTCACATCCTGCTTCCTCAGCGGTCTGTGGAGGACTGGGAGGAATCAACTTCCTCCTTCCCAGAATTCTCCTGTTCTCATTGCATCATTTTGACTTCCTTCTGGTTTTCCCACCTATACTTCCTGCCTGGCCAATAAGCATTTATTTAAAACATGATTGACAGAATACAGACAATTCTTTCGCACCACTCTCCACTATTGCTAGTACTCTTAGCTGGGGTCATCCTTTGGGTTCCTGAGAATTTCCTTAGTACTAGGTTTCTCCCTAACCCCATAATGGCTCCCTTTATCAGGATATCTCTTTCATTGTTCTCCCTCTCTGTCCTATTCCCAACTTGGCCATCTCAATCCCTCATGTTCCATCATCCCCTTCCTTCTACCCACCCTTCTACTTTACCTAGGGGATTTCAACTATTTCCCTTTTCTGGGCCCCTCTATGTGTGTTTGTCTTAAGGTTCTCCTTTATACCTAGCATTTTTGGGGTTGTGGATTTTAGACCAGTTATCCTTTTCTTTATTCATATGTGTAAGTACATACCATGTTTCTTTCTCAGGGTTTGGGTTACCTCACTCAGGACATTTTTTTTTTTTTTACTAATTCCATTGGTTTGCTTGCAAAGTCCAAGATGTCATTGTTCTTTAATGATGAGCATTACTCCATTGTGTAAATGTACCACATTTTCTTTATCCTGTCAGAGAAAGTAGGAAATAGCCTTGAATACATTGGCACAGGAGACTACTTCCTGAATATAACACTAGTAGCACAGACACTGAGATCCACAACTAATAAATGGGACCTCCTGAAGCTGAAAAGCTTCTGTAAGGCAAAGGACATTGTCAATAAGCCAAAACAGCAACCTACAGAATGGGAAAAGATCTTCACCAACCACACATCAGACAGAGGGCTGATCTCCAAATTATATAAAGAATTCAGGAAAATAAACATCAAAATATCAAATAATCCCATTTGGACTCTGCACGTTGTATTGCAATAAAGCATGGAACAGACTCATATTCTTGAATGCCATGCATGCATCTAAACAGACACAAATGATTTTAACCCTAATCCGGTAACCATTAGGTTTTGTGGAATTCCCCTATGTATGCTGTGAATATGGTTGATTTCCATTGGTTAATTAAGAGGCCTCTTTGGCCTATGGCAGGACAGAATATAGCTGAGTGGGAAAATTAAATCAAATACAAGGAGAATGAATGTGGAGTGAGGCAGTTACCAGCAGCCACCAAGGAAGCAAGATATGAGACAACAAACCATGAGCCTTGTGGTAAAATATGATAATAGAAATGGGTTAATTTAAGATAAGAATTAATAAACAAGAAGCCAGAACTAATAGGCCAAAGTAATTAATATTAAGTCTCAGAGTGGTTATTTCATAAGTGGTTTTGGGAACAGGTAGGTGGAGAAAAACTGGTCCATGGGAGCAGCAAAAAGGGGAATTCTTCTAGCTACAATTAGGCAAAAAAAAAAAAACCCAAAACAAAACAAAACAAAAAAAAACTTTAGAAAATATAAGTATGTGGTTGTTTCCAGTTTCTTTCTATTACTAATAATGCTGCTATGAACATAGTTGAGCAAATATTCATGTGGTATCATTGTACATCCTTTGGTTATATGCTAAGGAGTGGTATTGCTGGATCTTGAGGTAGGTTGATTCGCAGTTTTCTGAGAAACTACCATACTCATTTCCAATGTGGTCATACAAGTTTGCATTCCCACTGAAGTGTTTCTGAGCTCTGGGAACAAAAGTTAGCACTCTTCCTCTGGTTTTGCTTTATTAGCAACCTTAGCTGTAATTGAGAAAATGGCTGCTCTAGCTTGGTAGACTTGAGACCCTCAGAGACCCTCCATATTCACTAGTGGACACACCCCTTCCTATATCCTTTGGCTACTCACACAAGCTGACCTGTCTGGATTCTCACTGGGAGCCACCGTGTCCTTTCACTTTGGTGACAAATAACTGGAAGGCTTGACTTAATTTCCCTCCTGAGCTCACAGAACCATCAAGCAGATGATCCAGAAGCAATGGATCTGTTTTTTTATATTTTCTACTTCAGTTGAATGTGTTTTTTCTAATTAAAAGAATCACATGGTGGTTATATTTGAAATGCAAACAATTTTAACAATAAAACTGAAGAAAAATATACATAAACCCTACCTTTTATCATTATGTAAAGTATCTGTGTGCTTATAAAACTGGAATGCACAAAATAAATGTTAAATCATTTGATTGCATGAGAGTAGTGTTTTAAACTTAACCACTGCTCAGTAAATATTTTGTCCATATATATTTACATATACATATATACATATACATATACATATACATATATTTATTTCATTACTTTTAACTTATTTTTCTACAAAATTGTTAAATCCTTTTATTGCTCTTCCTTGAAATTTTACATATCTTACAAATGTATTATAATAAGCCTGGTTTGCCCAGGCTTATTCAATTAATTTTTAACTGAATATTCCATGATGCTTGTAATTTGGCAATATTGTACTATCTCTATTTCTTATACTAAATTTCTCTAGAAGGCTCATTATAGTAAAGGGCCTCTGTCATTTAAATTTGCGGTATGTGATCAAATAATCTTTCATACACAGTACTTATTTTAATGCCTCCATCAGAATAAACTGAGTTCTTTAGCAGTTTTGTTTTTCCACATCTATCACAGCAAGGATGTCTCACGGTTTAAAAATAAGTGGATGTTTGGAGCAATACTTTTCTTTTCAGTTTACCTCCTAAAGGTGTGGATATATAGCTCATTCTGTAAAATGACTGCTATGTAAGCACCAGGAGGTGACTTAGGATTTTCACAACACTCCCAAATGCCAGACATGATTATGTGTGTCTATAAGCTCAGTAATGGGAAGAGAAAGAAAGACAGATTCCTGGAGTTGTCCAGACAGCCAGTCTAGCCAGTTGGTGAGCTGAGAGCTCAGTGAAAAACTGTCATAGAAGAATAGAAGAAAAGGTGAGGAGAATAGTGACAGACAATTAACATCAACCTCTGGCTTCTACAAGCACATATGTACACATACTTCCCCCCGCCCACATGTAATTGGGCCTGGTGATATAGCTAAAGGGTAGCAAGACCACTTGCCTATGATGTGCAATTCCCTAGGTTCCAACCCAGCAACCAATCCCTGATAACCCTAAAAAAGAAAATCAATGTACCTATTTAAGACAACGATCAAAAAACTTCTACAGGAAGCTGGCATATTTCTCAGGTTCTACTTTGATTCTAATAAGTTAAAAATAAAAAGCTATAGGTACATATATAGAAATCATATTTTGTTTTTTGTAAACTGTGAACATCTCTACTGTGATGCTTACACTTAATTAACTGTATATGCAAATTAAATAGGTTCTATGGTAGGGAAGGAGTGCAACGCTTTTTAAGAATGTCAGATTTTGTCATTATGTGAATTATATGATGGACTGATAGATGTTTGACCTCCACAAGCACTTGAAAGCTTGAAAAGAGTTCAAGCATGAAAGCAGCGATGGTTCCCCACCAGGTTCTAACATGAAAATCATTTCTGATGAAGCTTTGTGTGCTCAGTTTTTATATCTTGTGGCATGGAAGTAAAGGAGTGATTTCTCTATACAGTGCAGTGAGATCAAGTTTCTATTCCTGAGCCTCCTGCCTTCACTATATTTAATGATTTATTGAAATTCTCCAAGTCTCTGCTTCTTTAGAAAGCAAAACAAACCAAAATTCTCAACCAATCAACAAACAAAACCACAAGGGAATTATGTATAAGTCTTAGCCATGTTCTTTTGGTTATATCCCAAAGAAATTAAATGAATATAGTGAAGAGATGGAGGCATTCACATATTCATTAATACATTATTCACAGTATCTAAAACACAGGCATGACCTAAATTTTACATTTGCAAATAAGAATAAGGACATTATGGTAATTATTTCTAATGGATTATCATTGGACTGCATACAGTAGAAATATCATGCCATCTGTAAAAATTGTTGATAAGCCCCAAGGAAAATGGTGAAAGAAATTAGCTACATAGAAACAAGTGTTTCTTGGCTTTACTTATTGATAGATGCTGAAATAGTGGACCCCACTTAAGCCAAAAGTAGAGCAATAGTACTGGTAGCAAAGGCATGAAAGAGATTTTCAAAGAGCACACTTATTCAGTTATATGATGAACAATTTGAGACTAGAGAGAAGAATAGAGCTGGGTGCATGCCTCAGTATATTTATAAGGGCATTTACTTAGAGAGTAATCAGTGAATTGTGGACTCACTCTGAATGTGGTCAGAATGAGCTGGGGACTCATATTGATTAAAAAGTAGAAAGTCGGAAGAACACCAGCAGTCATCTCTGTCTGCTCTTTGAGTGAATACTCAATGTGAACACTGACATAGGCACCTACTTCCTGAGTCAGAGCTGCTATTGTCATAGTCCTTCTTCTTCATGATGGACTCTCAAAATGAGCCACAACAAACTTTATATTTTGTCACAGCAATGAGAAACATAGTGAATAGAGATGAAGATATAAGTCACTCTGGTTTCTGGGATGGAGGTTTTGAAAAGTTTTGGCAATACAGATATGTATCTGAGGCTGGAATCCCATAATGTGTTTGTCGTACAGTTTTGAATACTTATCAATATTTTTTCATTAAATTTGATATAATAACTAAAATGATTGGGATACCTGTATTTATGCTGCCGTGTAAAGTTATTTTGGTAAGTAGCAAGCAGTAAACACTAATAAATTACTGCTTGTCATGTGTCAAACACAAAGGTATATGTTTTGGTGAATGCTTTCATCTAACAACTCGTAACATTGAACAGTGCAAGGTGCTTTTCTGTTGACCTGCTGTAAAAGAAAGACTAATGAATTTTTAGGAAAATAAATGACATTGGTAACTTCCTAAGGCTGGGGAATAGAAAGATATATGACTATGCTCAAGTCAGATTTATACACAAGTTACCAGTCACAGCTACCACACTTTTAAATGATAGAAATGTAAATTGACTGTCAACCATTGACTGGGAGCTAAAATCTATTTGGATTATCATTAGTGGGAACTCTTCCCTCAATCTACTGGTAGTGTAATCCATATGTTTGTGTATATAGATTTCTGTGATTTGATGAATCTATATTTATACCTAAACAATGAATAGATAGGTGATAGATGATAGACAGATGTGATAAGGCTATATATAGGTTCTTTCAGTAGGTGAGCAGCAATGTACTCTGAAGCTCAAATTGGTACATGACATTTGACTCATTGAAGCATGTATACCTATTCACACTAAGTTCTTAGTCTGCGCAAGAGACATGGCAATGTTTGATGTCCTTCAGATGAAGCTAACTTACTTAATGATAAGGATATTAAGTAAGAATATTTCAATGGAAGACATTTTTGGAGAATTTCTAACTCAAGATTTCATTTAAAATAGATGCCTGAGAGATGTTTTCTGATTCATTGACTATCCTTCATTTCTTTTTCTTCATATTTATTTTTCAGAATAAGTTTATTTTTCATTTCACATACCAAACACAGCTTACCCTCCCTCCCATTCTTCTGAATTCACATCACCCTTCTCACTTTGCATCCACTCCTCAGAGAGGGTAAGACCTTCTTTGGGGAGTTAACAAAATCTGGCATACCAACTTGAGACAGGACCAAGCCCATCTTACCCCTATAACAAGACTGAGCAAGGTATAATGGTGCTCCAAAAAGCCAGTCCAAATACTTGAAATCGGTTCTGGTGTCACTGCTAGGCCCCTCCTCACAACAAATCTAGCCATATTCAGAGAGCCTAGTTCAGTCACGTGGAGGTTCCCCAGTTGTCAGTCCAGAGTTCTTGAGATCCCACTGTCTTGGGTCAGCTGTTTCTGTGGGTTTTCCCATCATGTTCTTGATTGTCCTTGCTCATATGATCCCTCTTCCCTCTCTTCAACTGAACTCCAGGAACTCAGGCTGTGGATCACTATATGTGATTCCATCAGTTACTGAATGTAGGTTCTATGATGACAATTAGGATAGTCACTAATCTGATTAAAGTGGAAGGCCCTTTCAGACACCTTCTCTCCACTATTGCTAGGAATTTTAGCTGGAGTCATCCTTGTGGATTCCTGAGATTTCTCTAACACTAAGTTTCTTTCTAAACCCACAATGACTCCCTCTATCAGGATATCTCTTTTATTGCTCCCCTTACCCCAACTAGGTCTTTTTGATATTTCATGTACCCATTCCTGAAGTAATAAGAGCGGCGGGGCTGCGTCCCCAGCACCCCGGCTGCCTGCTCAGCTAGCTTATGCCCCGAAATAACAACACACAAACTGTATTCATTTAAACACTGCCTGGCCCATTCTATTCTAGGCTAATTCTCACATATTAATTTAGCCCATTTATAATCATCTGTGTGTAGCACCCCAAGGTGCGCTTACCAGGGAGATTCTAGCCTAGTCCATCCTGGGTCGGAGCTTCATCCCGGGAGCGGGGCATGGCGTCTCTCTCTGAGGCGTCTGCTCCCAAGAGAGCTGTGGAGTCTCTGAGCTCACTTCCTCTTCCTCCCAGCATTCTGTTCTGTTTACTCCTCCCACCTATCCTCTAACCAATAAAATGGGCCAGGGCAGTTCCTTTATTAGCCAATGACCTTCCTCCATCACATTCCCTCATTTTACACCCTCTCAGTTTATCCAAGAGATTTTTTTTATTTTTTTTTATTTTTGGTTTTCAAGACAGGATTTCTCCATAGCTTTTGGTTCCTGTCCTGGAACTAGCTCTTGTAGACCAGGCTGGCCTCGAACTCACAGAGATCCGCCTGCCTCTGCCTCCCTAGTACAGGGATTAAAGGCGTGTGCCACCACCTCCCTGCTTACCCAAGAGATCTTAACTATTACTATTTTTGATTTCTTGGGCAACTTTTAATATCTAATGAAGCTTGAGGGTTTAGATGCTATGAAAATGAACCTCCATAAGATTTAAGATTTCAGTTGACTTCTACAGTTCTTAGTTGTTTTTTTGTTTATTTTCTCCTAATGATCTTTGTAGTCTCATGTTATTTAAGGAACTAGGTACCTTAAAGTTTAGAAAGATTGATGGAGAAAAATAATGTAATACTAATGGAAGAGCCTTTGTCATTAGAAAAAAAAAGTAACTTTGAATAAGAAAAAAAAAATCAATTCCAGAAACTTTAAATGGTTTTCAGCTGAGAAAAACAAAGCAGTTCAGTAGAATATCTACAGGCTGATGTAAACATAATTAGCCCTACGAATTCTAGAAATAGTTCTCTAGTCAAATCCTGTTCTCAAAGAACCCTATCAGGTATCTAAAGATCCTAAGCTTAACTCATTTTAACACAGCAGAATGTCACAGCTGAAGGTACAGTCTAAGCTAACTTGTGAACTCATGGAAGCACAGATTAGTATAAATAAAAAAAAAAACGATAAATCTAAAAGAAATAAATAATAAAAACACAGACCATTTTGAAAGCTTTTGAAGCCAGCAAGGCAGAGATACAAGTTACTGATAATCTGTTATTTGTTTTAAAGTCATATTTTATGAAAGAATTGAGTTAAACAAGAATTGATTTTATTTGTTTTTTTAGAGTACAGTAAAAACCAGTTTATCTATGCACATATTTCTTATTTCTTATGTAGAATCTGAGACAAATAGCAAGCATTCCTTTTGAAATGTTAGGGCTCTCCTCTTGTAGTTCTGGGAACCCTGGGGAGGAGGGGGAGGAAAAATTGTAGGAGTCAGAGAGGATGGAGAATATTTATACATGGTCCACTGAATCAGCTAAACTGGGCTCACATGCATTGCCAGAGACTGAAGCAGCAAACACAGGCCTGCATTGGCCTGAGCAATGTCCTCTGCATGTATATCATGACCGTAAGCTGGGTCTTTTTGAGGGACTTCCAACAGTAGGAAAAGGTTTGTCTCTGACTATTTTGCGGGCTCTTGGAATGCCTTTCCTCCTATTGTGTTGCCTTGTCCAGCCTTGTTCCGAGGGTTTTCCTTGTCTTATTGTATCCTTTCTTGTGGTAGGCTGTTACTTGAAGCCTGCTCTTTTCTGAAGGGAAGTAAAAGAGGAGTGGATAGGGAGAGGAGAGGTAATGGGAAGAAGAGTAGAAAGAGGAAACAGTGGTCAGGATGAATTACATGAGAGTAGAATCTGTTTTTAATTTTAAAAAATGCCAAAAATTTATGGCTAGAAACCAAATATGAGTGAGTACATCCCATGTTCCTCTTTTTGGGTCTGGCTTACCTCACTCAGGATAGTGTTTTCTATTTCCATCCATTTGTATGCAAAATTCAAGAAGTCCGTGTTTTTTACTGCTGAGTAATACTCTAATATGTATATATTCCATACTTTGTTCATCCATTCTTCCATTGAAGGGCATCTAGGTTGTTTCCAGGTTCTGGATATTACAAACAATGTTGCCATGAACATAGTTGAGCATATACTTTTGTTGTATGATAGGGCCTCTCTTGGGTATATTCCCAAGAGTGGTATTGCTGGATCCAGGGGTAGGTTGATCCCGAATTTCCTGAGAAACCAACTCATATTTGGTTTCTAGCCATAAATAAAGGACATTGAGCTTATAATTCATGTTCCTAGAGAAGCTAAATAAGAAGGTGAATCCAAAGACAAACACATAGGCATCCTCCTGAATATTAACCTTCATCAGGCGATGAAAGGAGACAGAGACCCACACGGGAGCACCGGACAGAAATCTCAAGGTCCAAATCAGGAGCAGAAGGAGAGAGAGCACGAGCAAGGAACTCAGGACCATGAGGGGTACACCCACACACTAAGACAATGGGGATGTTCTATTGGGAACTCACCAAGGCCAGCTGGCATAGGTCTGAAAAAGCATGGGATAAATCCGGACTAGCTGAACATAGCGGACAATGAGGAATACTGAGAATTCAAAAACAATCGCAGTGGGTTTTTGATTCTACTGCACATACTGGCTTTGTGGGAGCCTAGGCAGTTTGGATGCTCACCTTATGAGACCTGGATAGAGGTGGGCAGTCCTTGGGCTTCCCACAGGTCAGGGAACCTGGATTGCTCTTCGAGCAGATAAGGGAGGGGGACTTGATCGGGGGAGGGGGAGGGAAATGGCAAGCGGTTGTGGGGATGAGGCAGAAATCCTTAATAAATAAATAAATTTAAAAAAATGCCAAAAATATAAAAAATAATTAAAAAGAAAGTAAAGATGCCCTTTAGACATTTTCGGATTGAGGAATCATCTCAATGCTTTTATTGCAAAGAAAGAAAGAGAGAGAGAGAGAGAGAGAGAGAGAGAGAGAGAAAGGAAAGAAAGAGAAAGAAAGAAAGAAAGAAAGAGAGAAAGAAAGAAAGAAAAGATGCTCTTTAGACATTTAGACATTTTCAGATTGAGGAATTGTCTCAATGTTTGTATTACAGTCCACAGAACAGTGTGGTGATACCAAAGCTGCCTACTATGATGGTACAGATCCTTCCGCACCCATAAACCTGTAGTGGGCAAACATGGTCATCTACTGATTCTTTCTCTTGCTGCTAGAGCTCGTATGACCCCTGAAGACGTTCGCTGTTGGCACCTTGTTGACAAATTTTCTGTCCTGCCCAGTTTCCGCAGTTGTTAAGTCTATACTTCATTCCTGGCTACTGGACAATCAGCATTTTATTAAAAATAATACAAATGACAGGATAAAAGCCATTGTCCCACAGCAGCACCTCTAAGTCAGGGCTCAGGGAGAAGTAGGTTTTGGTGAACAATGTTATTTAAGCTCTTCCTATCAGACACACTAGAAGGTATCTTGTTCTTTCCAGAAGCACTTCAGGATTTGAACTAGAAATCCATAGGGAATGACTTTCCTAAAATTGACATGTGCAAAAATCAGAAGTATATGGATTAGGAAGGTATAAACACACAGAACAATTCAAAACTCATTTCTGTATAATCATCTAACTTCTCTTTGATTTAAGGAGACAGTTTGGTCTCTGCTGTGTATTACAATTGAATGAATATAAACTCAGGGAATTTTGACTTATTAGGCTTCAGGCATTTCTATCAAGCAAGTGATGAAAATTATGAATCTGTATATTGGAGAGAAAAACATAAGCCTTTTGCTATTTCCATGTTGACCAGCATGACTTTGCCCTCCAGAGTTCATATGACCTCTTCCTTTTAAAAAACAAGTCCAATTAAAGTTGGCAGTATGATTAGGGGAGTAGGACTACCAAAAATCTAAAACAACAACAACAAAAACAATAAAAGTCTTGCTGATTTTTCTTTTGGTAGTCCTCTTGGTTTCCCTTTCCCCTTGATTCTCTTCTTTTCTCTTTATTTTCCTGCTGTCTTCCTTTAATTTCTCTTTCTTTTTCTTCTTTCTGCTTTCTTTTCTTTACTTTTATTTTTATTTATATTTAAAACTATTTTTTTTTACATATCAATCCTGGTTCCTTCTCCCTCCTTTCTTCCTACTTTATTCTGCCACATTTCTGAAGGTGTTTATCAACTATAAAAGTTCTCTGATAAAATTTTTTGGGTGCCTTATGTAAGTCATATTATCTGCAAATAGTGAAAGTTTAACTTTTTCCTTTTCAATTTGTATTCCCTTGATGTCCTTTTGCTTTCTTATTTCTCTAGTTAGAACCTCAAGTTCCATATTAAAGAGAAATGGAGAGAGTGAACAACTTTGTCTTGTTCTAGATTTTAGTGAAATAGCTTTGTGTGTAGTTATTTCGGTGCATAAGCTAGCCAGGCAGCCAGGAGACGGGTGGCAGGAATGCAGCTTGCAGCTCCTTCAATACTGGTCTGTAATCTTCTTTCTTAGTTGCATCTTTGTGTGGTTTGGGTACCATGGTAACTGTCACCTCATAAAAAGAGTTTGGCAATGATCCTTCTGTTTCTATTGTGTGGAACAACTTGAGAAATAATGATATTGGTTTTTCTTTGAAGTTCTGGTAGAATTCTGGGCTGAAACCATCTGGCCCTGAATTTTTTTTTTTTTTGTTGTTGTTGTTGGGAGACTTTTGATGATGGCTTTTATTTCCTTAGTGGTTATAGTTCTATTTAAATTGCTATCTGTTCTTCATTTGATTTTGGTGTGTGGTACTACCCAGAAAATTATCTGTTTCCTTTAAATTTTCCATTTTGTGAAGTACAGGTTATTGAACATGACTTGAAGATTCTCTGGATTTCTTCTGCGTCTGTTGTTATGCCTCTCTTATTATTTCTGATGTTGTTAATTTGCATAATCTCTTTTTTGGTTATTTTGGATAAAGGTTTGTCTATCTTGTTTATTTTCTCAAAGAGCCAACTCTTTCATTGATATTTTGTATTGCTTTCTTTGTTTCTATTTTATTGATTTTAGCCCTCAATTTGATTATTTCCTGGTGTCTATTCCTCTTTGGTGAGTTTTCTTCTTTCTGTTCTAGAGCTTTCAGGTGTGTTGTTAAGTCACTATTGTGAGATTTCTAAAGGTTCCTTATGTTGGCAGTCAATACTATGAACTTTCCTCTTAGCACTGCTTTCAAATTGTCCCATAAGTTTTGGTATGTTGACTATTCATTATCAGTGAATTTTACACCTGTCAGAATTGCTAAAATCAAAAACACCAATGATAACCTGTGCTGGAGAGGATGTGGAGTAAGGGATACACTCATCCATTGCTGGTGGGAATGCAAACTTGTGCAACTACTTTGGAAATCAGTGTAGCGATTTCTCAGGAAACTGGGAGTCAACATATCTCAGGATCCAGCAATTCCACTCTTGGGTATATACCCAAGAGATGCCCAATCGTACTACAAAAGCATTTGTTCAACTATTTTCATAGCAGAACTATTCGTAATAGCCAGAACCTGGAAACAACCTAGGTGCCCCTCAATGGAAGAATGGATAAAGAAGGTGTGGCACATATACACATTAGAGTTCTACTCAGTGGTTAAAACAAAACAAAACAAAACAAAATGACATCTTGAATTTTGCATACAAATGTATGGAAATAAAAAAACACTTTATTGAATGAGATAACACAGACCCAAAAAGATGAATATGGTATGTATTCACTCATAAGTGGATTCTAGCCATAAACAAAGGACATTGAGTCTATAGTTCATGATCCTAGAGAAGCTAAATAATAAGGTGAACCCAAAGAAAAACATAAAGCTATTTTTTTAAGGCCGTTTTTTTTTTTCTGCTTTCTCTGTGTTGGGATGTTCATGTCTTGCTGATGTAGAACCAGTAGTTTCTGGTTGTTTCATATTGCTTTTTAAGTTGTGGAATGTGTTCTTATACTGCCATCTGCCCATCTCTATCTCCAGTGGATGCAACTCTTAGTCCAGTTGTTACAAGTGGGGCCTGTGGCTTAGGAGATTACTCTTCTTCTATGTGCAGGCAGGTCCGTGCCTCCGATGGATGCTGACATGACTCTGAATCTTTTCCAGGTGTAGGAGAAGTCAGTGCTCAGGGGGTTACAGTTGCCATGGATGATGGATAGATGGGGTTGTGCGAAGGCTGTTCCCAGGTCTCTGGGACTTCAGTGGGTGGGGGTAGGACACAGAATATACCTTCAGGGATGAGGGACTCTTGTAGGGTCCTCCAGCCAGGGACCCAGACTCCTCTCCATGTCTATTCAGGGCCAAAGCTCTGTTGGTAATAGATGCCATGGGGGATGTGATATGGGGAGGCAGCGTACAAGTATCTGTTGTTTCACTGGGTGGAGTGCAGTACAGGATGTGCTTGTGGTGTATAAGGCCACGTGGTGACAAGACTAAGGTTCTGGTGGTCGCAGATGTGAGGGAGGTGGTTGCTCCCATGATTCTGGAGTTTTACTGGATGGGAGTGAAGCACACAGGATCTTCCTTCAGGGGCTAAGGCCTAGAGAGTAGGCCCTTAGCACTGGGGACCCAGACACTCACCTCATCATTTGGGGGTAGAGTCAAAGCTCCACTTGTCATAGATGCTGTGGGGGGGATGGTTGGGGGTGTGGGGAGGCTGCTCCAAGGATTCTGGGGCTTTGCTTTTCAAGTTTAGGCAGAGCCAAGCCTCCAATGGTCTCAAATGTTTTGGGGGTGGTTGAGAGTGTCTTTTTTCCTCCTTTTAAATTAATTCAATCTAAGAACCTTTAGTCAGAGTTAGGGACGAAACAAATGTAGAGCAGTAGAGGTATTTCAGTAGAGAGGAGGAGCCTAAGTCAAGACAGTACACACACAAGACATAGTGACTCAGTAGGCTAGGACTTGACAAGCAAATGAATATATTGGTCTTGATGAGAGTCAAGTTGGCCAGTACTGGAAATAAAGTTACTAACCTGAAAAATGGAATCTTGAAGTAAATTCTGTGGTGTTGGACTTGATTTCCTGGAATCACTATAAACTCATATATGGCTTGTCCATTGCCACATAACCAATGCACACAATTTTAGTAACTTAAAATAGCACAAATATATTTTCTTCACTTGAAAATAAGAAGTCTAGTTTAGAATCTATTGTTGAGACATTGACAGAAATGTATTCCTTTTTAGTCTCTGAAGAGGACATTACCTTAATTTTTGGTTTTGTTTGTTTGTTTTATCCCTTGGTATCTAGATGTTAAAGGAATAGTATAAGCCTGCTACAGCTATTTCCTTCTGATCATATAGAATCTGCCTTTAGGTGGAATCATGCAGCTATCTTCTTTCTTTATTGTAAATCTAACTGGGCTAAGGAATCACTTGACCAAGGAACCAACCCACAGTAAGTAGGGTTTGCCTTTAGCGATGTTAAAGAGACAAGAGGAATGATTATCCTATTAATGAGATAATATACTTCCCCTTCATAGAAAATTAGCCTGCCCTAGTTTAGTTAATACAGAGCTGTCATGAGATTTGGTTAGGTTTGTCCATCTTTTTGAGTCTGATTTTAATCAGTGTAGTTTTTTTTCTCTTCTCCCAATCTCTTCTTTTTGATGCTAGCCAGAAGCCTAAGTGTGCTTATGGTACAGATACACATGAATGTACACACACATACTAACATACCCACACTCACCCCCCAAAAATTGTGATAGCTTTTCAGGTAGATTTACTTTGATATTAAAGAGGAAGCCCTGATGAAATAGGAACATGTTTAGCAACAGTGTTTCATCCACAAGTCACCCTCATCTCCATTCTCTAGATAGAATGGTAATTACAGCCCATTACTGAATTACTTGCAGTTATCCTTTGATCTTGTAGTTAATACAGTGAACTCTAATTTGCATAAATGTTATTAGCATAATTCACAGTACTTTCTGAACTCTTAAAGGAATGACTGCTGCCTGGGTAAGGAAGACCAACTTAGACTATCTTCTTTTCTTCCGTCATTGCAGGGCAAATTGGGACTCTAAGCCCCAGTGACAGATACAGAACAATGAAGGTGCATAATGAAGCAAAGTTATGTAAACTTATAAACTGTGAGATTTTTAAGGGACTAAAATTATACTTATTTATTTCTGTATTCACAGTATTAAAGCATAGCAATTTGTAAACATTTGGCTGATTACATTTAATTTTCTTACTAAAAAAACTCACTGATAACTCACAATTTACCTATCTCATATTAAAGTCAATATTCCAAAATTTCTTTATAAGGTGCCATCATCAATCTATTTAGTGAGGCTCTGATCTTGGAAGTCATGCTCAAATATATGCCATCTACTTTCATATGCTGACACTCCAAACTTCCATATGTCATCACTTGAAGAAGCCTTAACATATCTCAGGTTGTCCTTGATTTTCTACGTAATTAAAGATGACCTTAAATTCTGATCCTCCTAGCCCACCTCCCTACTGCTGAGATTAGAGTATTATCCAATTTCTATGTGATGCATGTTTGAACCTAAAAATTTATATGTGTACTCATATCTAAAATTTATCTTCAGTCCCAGATTTCTGAAAGCCTCTCAAATCTACCACCTTCTATCAATATCCGTATGTGCAGATTTAATCTTTGTTGCTATAGAACTATTCTAGCAAATTTAACTATATATGCATTTTTAACTTAAAAATTTAGAGTGAAATTGCAATTTCATTCTGTCCTGAACATGGTCTATATCATGGTAAATTATAGGGTAGCGGGAAAAATAGGATGGAAATATAAAGAAAGGAAGTCACCACAATGCACCGGGATCTCTGAGTGGATTGTATTTTCCTTGGTCTTTAGAGGATAAAAATAATAATAATTAAAAACATCCTGCATCATGTTGATCTCTCTCTCTTCTATGACCCTGTTTTAAAATAGTGATTTATTTTTATTTTATTTTTTGATAAGTCTGCTTTTGATTAAGTCATTCTGTGCTGGTATCCCTATTCTCTAAGATAACTTTAACTAGGAAAAACTAGGTTTTTTGTTATTTACTTTAAACTTAAGGCTTTCAAAAAGTAAATAATAGTCAATGGACTGAGAGTCACAGGACTGAGTCCCTTTAGAAACTCTATAAAAAAGTTAAGAATGAATTTAGGCAAAACATCTGACCAGAAACCCCAGTCTATTCACTGCTGAAGTGAGTATGGTACCTTTGCTTTTACTACAAATAAGAAATGAATTTATAAATGATGTTCAAGAGCTTTATACATTCTAATAAGCTGCCAAAAGACCTAATCCTCAGCTATAAACTATACATTGTAATCATGTAAATAATGCCCTCATAAACAAAATGTTGAATCTTATTATCGAAGTTTACTACAGATGATATAGAGAAATCTATGTTTGAAAAACAAACTTTCCATGTTAGTGATCTGTCTCTGGCATCAAGTTTATTGCTTTTGAAAAGTTTTTTTTTAATGTGTAGTACAAAGGATTTAGAAATGAAAATATTTGAGGATAATGAGATAAAAGCTAGCTTTATTTTTCCATCTGGTATCTTTATAAGGAATCTTGGACTTCAACACAGCCTAGTAAGAATCTCATAAGTAATGACCTTGCACAGTATTCTGTCATTAAACAGGGCCATTGTGAGGTCCTGGAGCTCATGTACAGAGCCACACTGAGAGCAACAGCTTATTCTGAGTGCAAAGCAGAGTCTCAGGATTGATGTTGTCTTTTATAGAGTTCCCTGCTTTGAGACAAGCTATAAGACTTTTAATGGACTTAAAAGCTTGTCTCTGATAAATTGCCACTTAACATAAATTAACAGGTCAGATGAATGATCTCAGAAAAACACTCTTTACTTGGCTTTTGAAAAGCTTCCACATAGAGACACATGAGCAAAAATCATGAAAGAGGGGTCAACTGAGATGAGACATCCAATTGTCATTCTGACAGTTTCTCAGTTACTGAATATCTCATTGGTTCCCTAATGTAATCATGGTACAGTAGCTACTTAAGTCTCGGGAGCTGCGCTGAAGTTGGTTATAGGCTAGACAAATGCATGTACCAAGTATATTTAGTTTTAGCCACTATTATAAAGTTATTAAGTACTAGAGACTATTAAAGAAAGGTAATGCAGTAGAAATTGTCATGTATCTATCATCTTGTCATTCAAACAGTAATTGCACTACCACAATTGACAATCTGTAGTTATTTGGTACTTCTGGAATCTACTGAAGGCTTACAATTTACAGAAGAAAAATGGATGTTTCTTTATAGTCAATTTCATTATGTAACCCAATCAGCACTATCTAACACCCACTCAATGGACATGTGTACCAACCTTCATTGGAGTCAAAGTGAGAAAACAAGTATCAGTAATCCTTATTCCCACATATTCTTCTGATCTTAGAAAAGAAGGCAAGAAGTAAACAACTGTCATAATATCTCTCTTCCTTTCTATGAATGTACCAACCCAGACTACCAGAAGTTTAGACTTCTGGGGAAATTAAAGTGTCAAACTCTTCTCTGTGTTTGTTTCTAATCTCTTTCCCTTCTTATGAGACAGATGATAATGATTAGGTCATTAAAAGCTAACAGATAATATTGGTAGAGGCTCTAAGTATGCATCCCCAGGTAAAGAAGCAATAACTGAAAAGAACTGCAAAAAATCACATAAACCTGTGAATTTGATCTTTGGCACAGATGCAATCTGTAATAATAGAAATAAATACATAAGTAGATGAATACATAAAAATAAACCTCACAGTGAAAGGAAGAATGACGGCCAAGGTTCTGTCATCTTTAGGGTACACAGTCCGTTTGTCAACAACTAATCTCACAAAATTACAAAGAGATAAGAACATGGATGTTGCAGGATTCATAAAAAATCAGAGACAGATGTTGGAGTTCAAACTGAAGGTCAGAAAAGCAAAACAATCAGCCATTGGCTCTTACCTCTAACTCAGTCTGAAATGGCAGTCTTGCCTCCAGGACTCTCAGAATGGGACTGTATCTGAGGTTGCCTGTTCCCATTTTATATTCCTCTCTAGGTCTGGGATTAAAGATATGGACCACTACCACCTGGTTGCTATGACAAACTAATGTGGCAACTGGGTTTAATAATGTGTGTCACCATTGCCAAGTCTGTAAGGCTGACCAGTGGGGCTGACCTGATCTTCAGGAAAGCTTTATTTATTAAAATACAAATGAAATATCATTATACATGTGACCCATATAAAGGAAAACAAATACCAAATCACCACTTACTGTGCATGAAAATCACCTCACAGTAAATACACTAGAAAAAGTTCTTTTCAAAAAAATAGTTCTAAAGAAACTCAGATACTTAAATAAAAACATTCAGAAAGCCCCAAAATGACATAAGAACAAGACAGAGATACCTACAGAAACATATCAAACCTTAGAAGAAACCAAAATAATTTCAGAATTAAAAGATAAAAATAAAATAATGAGCTTTTTAAAACAAGTGGAATGATACAAAGAGGAGGGAGATTTAATAAATAACGTAATTTAAAAGATCAGATAATGGAAAATAATGAATCAGGAGCAGAGTGGAAAAAAAAATCTATCTTGAAAAACACTGTGATCCATTGGTATCATCAACTTTGACAATGTACTCACTATGTAAATCCCGAAAAAGAGGAAAAGGATAGAGAGTATTTGAACAAATGTTTGAATGTTTTTAAAAAATAAATAAAACACACACACACATACATATATACACATATATATAAGTATGTATTTAATAACTCTTAATGTAAAAGAAAGAGGCTGTGAATTTGAAAAAGAGTGAGGTAGTTTATATGGGAGAATTTGGAAGGAGGCTAGCAAAAGGGGAATGATGTAATTATGCTATAATCTCATTAGAAACAACATAATTTTAAAATTTTGATAAGACAGATTTGTTTATATAAGTATCTGAGGAGGTATGTGAACTCCAAGAAAAATGAACTACAAGGATCCCATTCCAACATGGATTATAACCAGTCCTTTGTGAGAAAAAGGTAACGACTGAATCATGAAGACAACAGAAATGAAGAAATTGATTTTTCTTTCTTTTATTGAAAATAGTTGTTTCCCATATAGTACATTCTAATCATGGTTTCTACTCACCAACCTCCTCCATGACTCCCCCCTGTCTTATTGGTCTGAATTAATAAACTTTTCTGTCTTTTGTTATAAAACAAACAGTACTCTACTTATGTGTTATGGCTCTTAGTTTGGTGTTTTTGTGAGACACCTAATATTGGGAGTGTGTGTATCTCTGAAACTTTTGTCTACTTTTGAGACTATTTTTCATATATTGGGTTGGCTTGTTCAACTTTGATAGGAAGAATTTTGCCCTGTCTTATTGAATCTTGTTTTGTCCTATTTGTCTGTAGTCTGTTGGAAGGCTGCTCTTTTCTGAAGAGGAAACAGAAAGGGGGTATATTTAGGGGAGGGGAAGTGGGGACAGCTTGGAGGAGAAAAGAACCTATTTTCAACAATAAAAATAAATTTAAAAAAGATTTCTAGTAATCTACTGAATAGATATGTAGAGAGTGGACAACTTTGTCTTGCTCCTGATTTTCCTGGAAATGCTTTGAGTTGACTCTGCTTAGGTGGATATTGGCTGTGAGCTTGCTGTAAATGGCCTGTATTATTTTGAGGTATGCTCCTTATATGCCTAGTCTAAGACTTTCACCATGAAAAGATGTTGGATTTTGTCAGTATTTTTTTCTGCATCTAATGAGATGAAAAGGATTTTTTTCTTTCATTCTGTTAATACGGTGGGTTATATTTATGAATTTATATTTCTTTTCTTTTTTTTTTAACAGAACTTGCCTCAAGTTTATTTGTAAAAACAGCATAAGGTCCTGAACATCTGCAAATACTGTGTAGGTGTTCACACCAGTCCATCTGTCTTCACACTGGCAGACTGCGACCTTTTTTATGGGGCCTTCACAGGGGCCTGGGCACCTTTGGGAGCCTGAGCTGCAGCTGAGGCCTCTGCCTTGGCTTGAACCTTGGGCTTTGTTTTTTGGAGCCTACGACCCCTGGCCATGTAGCTTCTAATCTTCTTCCCAAGCTTGGGGTGAGCAATTAAAGCCAGACGGGTGAGTTTGCGGGTGGGGCCCTTTGGCACCTTGGGCTTCACCACCTGGGGCTTCACCAGGGCCTTGATGGCCTCCGCACGTGCGCTCATGGCCTTTGCATTATTTGCCTGCATCTTCTTCAGGCCTTTCTTGTTGTGCTTCTTGGCAAAGCACATGTTCCTCAGGAACTTGGGGTCAACCCCCTTGAGAGATTCGTATCTTTGTGACCGGGGTTTCTTGATGCCGTTTCTGTGCCATTTCCGGGACTGGTTGTGTGTGGTGTGGTTCTTGGACTTGGCCATGGCTGGACGGTAATCGGCGGCTCCCGAAGCGCCTGCGACCGGAAGAGAAAGAGGAATTTATATTTCTTAAACCATTCACAAATCTCTGGGTTGAAGCCTACTTGATCAATTTTGATGGCCTTTTTGATGTATTCTTGGATTAAGTTTGCAAGTATTTCACTCAGTGAGTTGTTCAGCTTCTAAGAGTTTGTAATCTTTCCATTCTAAAAAAGTTTTCATTTTTAAAAATTATCTCTTTATATATTTTATTCATCTTACCATTGTTCCTGTTGTTATTGACATCTAGTTTTAATGTGTGATGTTCAAATATGATGCAGAGTGTTTCAAACTTTTTCTCTATATTAAGACTCTCAACATAGAAAGTTTGAGAACAGCTTGGGCTACAATTAAAAAAAGGATGCAGTGAGTATAATTAAAAGTTATATTTTAAGACATTATCAGCAGAGGAAAAAACTACATTTCACTGTATTAACATGAGAGAATATTTTCCAAATAATATATTTCATAAATTAATACATAGCATATATAAATAACATCTAAAATTTTACAAAATTAGACAACCTGATTATAAAAGGACATAAGACTTGCCCATATATTTCTCAAAAAAGATACAAAATATCTAATACTTGCTTAAAATGTGTTCAATATTAGTATTTACTAGCAAGACACAGATGAAAAAATATGAGTTCCTAGATTATAGTCAATATGTTGGTTTCTATCAAAAACAAAGTGAGAAGAACGGAGTTCTGGAAATAAATGATGGCAATGGTTATCTAACATTGTAGGTTGTTTAATTCCATTAAACTCTACACTTAAAATCAGTGAGGATAATAAATCTTACATTGTATATTTTTCTGTGACCAACATTTTGAATGATAAAAGTGGTAGGAATGCTGAAAGAGTTAAGACATTTAGGTAACAGAGAATACCAAGAAGTTTCACCTCTAGAAATAAGTTAACACCCTTCCCTAAAGAGTGGACACTAAAGTTAGCAAAACTCTCAAGTCTAATAAGAATGAGACAGTCCTTTTTCATTTAGGGTTCTATGAGAATAATGAGGAGAACTAAGTCTGTTTGGGGGTGTTGAATTATAGCAGCATAGTCAGGGTTAAGCTACCCAGCACGTGCAGATACATGTTACCTCATGCAAGACATACATTTAGTTTCTTAGTCTACTGCTTTACTGCCAACATCTTCAAGTTCTTAGAGTTTTTAACATGTTAATGTGTTGCATTAAGCTTGAAATACTAAGAATTTTTATGTCTATCCAACTTACTATTTTCACTCCACTAAACCCAGATTGTAAATAGGTATGTAGAAGTTGTGGGTGTGGGTGTGGTATGGTGTGGTGTGGTGTGGTGTGGGTGGATCATGAAGGTATTCCTTGCAGTCCTGTAGAGTAGATGACAGGGGAGAAACAGGACCTTCGTAATCAGGTAAGCAAAGATATACTCAATTTAGTAAGGCCTGGGAGCTGTCTTAATGCTGAACATTATTTAGAGAAAGCTTCCACTGGCACCCCAGAAGATCTGTGTTTCTACTACCTGCTGAATGCTTTTGGAGAAAGTATTTTTCAGAGCTTTTATTTATTTTGTTTTATCTGGTTTTGTTATATCTTAAAATAAAAATGGAATCAAAACCAAAACTGTATCCATTGCAACTGGGGATGAAAGAGAGTAAGCATTGTATCAGTAGCTCTTGATTACTATGGAAATCACTGGAGAAATAAATATTGTACCCCATAACATGTGGCAAAAGTTATTATTTAGAGTGGCTCATTGCTCTTTTCTCTTTGGGATGAGGAAGCTTGGGCAGTAGTACAATGACTTGTCCTGAAATAAGGAGTCTACATCACGTTTGGCCTCCTGGTTGCTTAACATTAAATTAAGGTCCCGAGTAAGCATCCCGGGCATATTCAGATTCATCTGTAAGAGCAGACATAAAACACATAGATATTATTTTAGAAACCAAAATGAAGTACTAGATATAAAAGGATTCTATGAAATGAAACATTACTAACATTAATTCAAAACCTTTTATTTTGAGAAACCTTGAGTATTAGAAAACAGATCCCTTTATTCATGTGGCTGATGCTTCGGTTCTGGAGCACTCTTCAGATTTCTTTGTTGATTGATGTGCATTTTGAGTCTGAATAAGAAAATCAAGAGAAAGTTTGCTTCACCAAGGTAGAGCCATTTCATGACAGATCTAGGACTTTTCCCTGTGATCAAAGCTATGCATATTCACAGCAATCAGTAGCTTGCTCTGTCCAGACCAAAGATGAGTTATTGCCCAGGTCTCCCACATTCCACTCTCAAGCTGCCCAGTCTCAAACCAAATCTTGTCTGAGACTGTGGCAGAAGGTACAAGGAGGTGTTTAGGGGTGGGAGGAGGCTGGGATGGAAACAGATGGTGTTTTGGCAGAATGATTAAAGCATTAGATATCTGTTTTAGTGAATTGCCCATCCGGCAGATAAAATACTGCAATACTGAGACACAGTCTCCTCAGCCAGTAATTGTGATCTTATTTACAGAATATGTTTGCTCTTGGTGAGACCATGTATTTTATGTTGTGCCTCCAAATGTTAAAACTTTTAGAATTATAAAAGGAAGGAGAAACACCTTGATAAATTCAAAGAAAGATTGATAAGCTCCCACTAGACAGATTCCAAGCACAGAAGTCCATCATAAAGTCTAATTTTCTGTGTGATTGTTGACAAGTCAGCTAACCTCTCTGGACTGCCTTTTCTCCCTTAGGAAAATAAAGCTGACAATCTGGTCTCCTAGTTACCACATGCTTAAGCAACTCACGAATTGAAGTTCAGATCATAATTTACTTTGGAAGAAAGATACTATGGTAACCATTAAAATGTGTTGCAAAATGACCAGCAGGAAATGAAAGTAATCCAATGTGAAACTATTGACCTTCAAGCTCAGAGTGATTTTTTATGCATTTATGAGCTAATACTTCTACCTGCAAATTAGAAACTATTATAAGCCATAATAATTTAATATCCCTGTTAGTGGGAGGACAAGAAGGAACCCACTGACATTCCCCTGCCTCTAAAAGCTAATTTGGAGTTGTATATTAATCAACTGTATTGATGCAGAAAAAACAATCAAAATTATGAATCTGGGGTTAATTCTAGACTTCTGACTTGGGAGGAGAGACAGTGAGGTAATTCTCCCTTTATTTGATGGTTTATAATGTTTCTATTGCTTTTATAGATACTCTAATTTTAAAATAACCAACTTATCAGTAAACAGAATTTGCTACATAACAGCATGCATTTTATAAGGCTGATTCTTTATAATTCAGCAATAACTTAACATACCACAAGATTATTGGTGATAAGTTTAATGGTCATCAAAGAAAATGGCAAAATCTCAAGCACTATAATGATTATAGTTATCTAATAATTATGCAATCACCAGGTTTTTTTTGAAATGTACAGACAAAACTGAAAGATTAAGTTACTAATTTCATATTTAAAGAAATGTTTTCATGAGTGCATATTAGCTGTGTAGGAGAGTTGATTACCTTCCAACTTTTCGCGCATACCTATAATATAGCTCGATCTGTTCCCATTCCACTGGCCTCTCTTAGCCTTCTCCACACTGGTCCCTTACAGTTGCCAAAGATTTCCACTTCTATTTTCATGTACCTATCTCCCACAGTTTAATGCAGGCAGTTCCGATGAGAAACCATGCTGTATTTTTTCTTTTGAACCTGGCTTGTTAGTCATTTTAAACACTCTCTCCGAATGTCATAAAACAGAACTATCATCTGACAAATGAAAGAAAATATTTTGAACATGGGACCCTAATTAGTTTTATTTATAATAAAAAAAATGTTACAGTAGGTTTTTAATGGTGATTTAGCTATAAAGGTTTACAGCTTGTATGATCACTTATATTGAAGCTAATGTTATTTCTCACTCACTTGAGTTTCAATATGCATTCTTGAGTGTGTGAGAAAGAAGTGGATATGTGGCTAATTGAGTGGCAATTTCAGATAACTTTGTGGAACACCCTGAGTTTTGAATTTTAACTTTGAGAACTTGTGTTCTTGCCAGGTAAGTGAATTACATGGCTTTACAGGTAATTATTTCCACTTATTTGTAGATTAAAATCTCAAAGAATCTACCAACTAGCTGGTAAATTTTGTCTGAAATACTTTTGATGCCATTTTTGCAAGATAATAAAAGAAGACAAATCTTAAGCCACGGATCTTAAATACCTTAATTTACAATGAATATTTAGAATGCCTTTTGGGCAGATTAATACCAATTTCACAAACTTATTCTGAGCAAAACAAAATTCTAGATAGAGAGCTGGAAACCATCGTTGGGCTATTGTTCTTGCTCTTTAAACAAGTTATTTAATATAACCGAACTTTATTGCTCCTATTAGAAAAGTATAGCATGTATAAACCAATGAACACAATCTTGATGCAAGTTAAGGCATTAAAATATAGGACAAAAAGACATAAGGTCTCTTATTGTCAATTTTCTTTTATAGCAGCATATTTCATTTTGAATTGAGTTTGACTGAAGAAATGTAAAAAAAATGTGATGATCATTTGGGAGTGACAACTTATAAAGTGGGCATTTTCAGGGCTAGCTCTTTGGAGGTGAAATTCAAAGTGCTTGTAGGCTTTCTTCTTATTACACTTTTTTATTTTAGGTGACTTTCATCTCTTTCTTCTAAATGTAACAGCTATTGGAAGTTTTGCTAAGCAATAAATCTTTAACTACAAGAAGAGAAGTAGGGTGGCTAAAAGCATTTCAGGCCTAGATATATGGCGGCTGTTGCTAGGTTCAGTTTTTCCTTTGTCAACATCACTTGGCTGAAATTTGGTGTAACTAGTGTCCACATAGTTGCAATAAGTTAATTCACTGTGTCTTAAGAGTGTCTATGAGGAATTTTGATAACAAAATATTAATTGCCCTTTTTTGTTTAACTTCTAATGTGTATTTATTACATAGAGCACATTATGACTTACTTTTCAGATAATTATTTTATATTAAATTGTAAGAATCCTGAGGTGAAAGTCACACTTTTTACTCTCTGTTTTAATATGTACATTGATTTCATGCAACATAGTGGAGTGCTATTGTATGTGGAATGCCAGCTTACATATCTGGAGACTGCAAGTGTGTTGTAATAGGAGCAGCAGGGCTGCGTCCCCAGCACCCCAGCTGCCTGCTAGCTTATGCCCGAAATAACAACACACAAACTCTATTCATTTAAACACTGCTTGGCCCATTTCTATCTAGCCTCTTCTAGGCTAATTCTCACATATTAATTTAGCCCATTTCTAATCATCTGTGTAGCACCGGTCTTACTGGGAAGATTCTAGCCTACATCCATCCTGGGTCGGAGCTTCATTGTGTGCATCTGCCCAGGAGAGGGGAGCATGGTGTCTCTGCTCCAGAGAGCAGAGCTGTCGAGTCTGAGCTCACTTCCTCTTCCTCCCAGCATTCTGTTCTGTTTACTCCTCCCACCTATGTTTTAACCTATGAGGCCAAGCAGTTTCTTTATTACTTAACCAATGACCTTCCTCCATTATTTCCCCTTTTTTGGTTTAAACAAAATGGAAAGGCTTTAACATAGCAAAATTACATATAACAAAACAGTTATCAAGTAAAAATTACAGTTACAATATTTATATCTATTTTATCTTTTATCATAACAATGGAAAACTATAACTATAACTATCTATCTATTCTGCAACTCGATCAAAGACTCCAGAAGAATACAATATTACCTAAGCAAACATAAAGTAAGCAATTTTCAAAACTCTAGAAATGACAGAGACATCTTGCTGCCTGTACAGTCACCCAAAGTTCCTCTGTACCGTTGGGGCATCCATCTTCGGCCTACAGGCCCATAGTTTCCAGCAGACATTTTCACAAAGCAGAAAATTTCAAAGGCAGTCACTATCTGCTTGTCCGGAAGAATGTCTTGCAGACTCTTTCATGAATCAGGAACCCCGAAAGACCATCTCACCTTTAGGCAAGTTTAGCAGTCCTCTCTCTGTGGGTTCTCTGTGTCCAGTTTATGCAATAGTCCAGGCAAGAACAGTTTCTTGCCCAAATGGCTATCAAACTCCATAAGGATCCACTTCGATGCCCATCTTCTTCTCGAAGTAGATTGGTGCCGCCAGGAGCAGACGTGTCTCATTGTCATGAAAAGTCGTTGGGCGCCATTCTGTTGTAATAGGAGTGGCAGGGCTGCGTCCCAGCACCCCAGCCGCCTGCTAGCTTATGCCCGAAATAACAACACACAAACTGTATTCATTTAAACACTGCTTGGCCCATTTCTATCTAGCCTCTTCTAGGCTAATTCTCACATATTAATTTAGTCCATTTCTAATCATCTCTGTAGCACCGGTCTTACTGAGAAGATTCTAGCCTACATCCATCCTGGGTAGGAGCTTCATTGTGTGCATCTGCCCAGGAGAGGGGAGCATGGTGTCTCTGCTCCAGAGAGCAGAGCTGTCGAGTCTGAGCTCACTTTCTCTTCCTCCCAACATTCTGTTCTGTTTACTCCTCCCACCTATGTTTTAACCTATAAGGCCAAGCAGTTTCTTTATTACTTAACCAATGACCTTCCTCCATCATGAGTGAGTATCATCTTACAATTTGATCAAATTCCACCAGCACCAATGCAATGGCTAAATGTGTAACTCACTCACTTCACACTGCTTCACTGTCTCCTGATGCTCTGAATTTGAAAAACGCATTGTTTCACTCAGAAATTTAAATATTAATTAAGACAATGTGTCACTTTGTCATGATGGGAAAATAAACCTTGCTAAAACAGTGCTCAGAAGATACACAGCAGAGGTATGGAAGTATTTTCCACTTCATGTAACTGTCAAGCCATGCACAATGAGGGAAATGGTTTTCTAGGCCACTGTGTCAAATGTTTTATTGAATCAGTGACGTTTTACATCCCAAACAGTTTTCACTGCCAAGTCATTTTTCAAGTAATAGCTTTATGGAACAAATTTAATAATGAGAAGATAATGAGTAATGTGACCATTGTTTTCATGATATTGAATTTTAGAGGCAGCAGAATGTGTGCATGGTCATGTGTGTATGTGTGTTTCTGTGTTTGTGTGTGTGGACAATTCAGGAAGACACAATTTCTGCATTAAATAAACCTGGGTGATTTGTGGCTTCCTTATGTAAAAAATAGGGTTGAGGAACAGAACTTCTTCCTCAGGTCATGAGGGTTGCTATTTTCTACTTATTATGAAAGGTATAAATACAAGTTTTGAAAGTGCAGCATGTGTTCACAACCTCTTGCAGACAGACACAGAAACAACATTCTTGCTTGACATTGACAATTGAGTGGAAATCATCTTCATTCTCTCAGTAGGACCTGAAACAACAACCCAAGCAATGTTTGCAGGAAGTACAAAAACACACATTAAGGACTATTGCATTCTCTGGTCATAAAGTTGCTAACTTATCCACCAGACCAAAACTTAATTATCTTTCAAGGCCTGGATCCAAAATTGCATTTCCTCTTTTAGCACAGTGGGAGGAATCAATAAATATCTTCCACATGATGAAAAGAATAATAAAAATGAATGTGAGTACCATTATTAAGACACCAATGTGTGCCAACCCTTCTAAATAGAGTCACTCTAATGCTATAGAATCCTTTATAGAAGATCTCATTGTCCTCATTCTGCATTTGAGAAAATAGGAGTTAGGAAAGGTAAAACTATACTCATGTTTGCTAAGCTAATAATTAACAAGTCCAGAATTGAAAATGGGTTTCACTTAAAGATAATGTTGTTCCAACTCTCTTCTGCTGCTTCTTGGCAAGAAAAAAAGGAAAGAAAATAAACCTGTAATAAACTAATTTAAAAAGGCAGCATTTGCATTATTGAACATCTGTGTGTCTCTCTAAATCGACTGGTAGAAATTGTATGGTAAATAATATCTAGTCTGGACTAATTATAAATGCATAAGAGTGTTTTAACTACTAGTTAATTGATGAGTAGTGTTGAGCTAAATTTATGGTAAGTGATAAAGGTTAAAACCTTTGGCAGGGAATCCTATCTCTGCAAATGCCCAATATTAAAACTCTGGCATTTGAAATCTTGAAAGGATGTTGGAAATATTTGATCTAGTATTTGATAATGAGACTTTTTACATTTTTGACAGGAATGGCCTGAAAATGGCTCAATATTTATCATCCTTGCTTTCCTCCTGCTCAAGGCAAGTTTGAGCTGTCAGAAATGCTATTGAACATTAAAAAAACTTTCAGGAATTTGAAATCTCTCCCTTTGGGCTACAGCAACTGCGAGCTGAGGACTGATGGTTATCCAAATCTGTAGTTGTGTTAGTGTATGCCAGTAGCCACTTGTGTAGATCATGTATTGTAAATGTGAGCGGGGAGCTACTTAGCATCACACAGTGGGTTCAGTGCCAAGTTTCTATTTTACGGACGGTAACAGTGAGGAGGTGCAGTGTCGTGAAGCTATGACACTGCAATACAGATTCAAATTTCCACTCCCTTGCTTCCTCATCCAAGCATGGCATGCACATTTTATACTTCCAGATTGGTTTAGATCATGTAATCTGGAGTCAGGCAGTGGTGTCTGAATAACCTAACTGCCACCTGAAATGATCTGGCGCGAGCGAGAAGAGAACACGAGAGGCAAACAAACCCACTTAGGAGTTTATTAAAAGGGAAAGTGCACACAGGCCTGAGGATGGTGTACAGAGAGAAAGAGGAAAAGAGGGAAAGAGGGAGAGAGGGAGAGAGGCTGCCTCTCCGAGCGGGGGACAGAAAGAGAGCAAAGATGGCACGTCCAGCTTTTTAAATGCCCCCTAACACATGCTCACAAGGGGTTTGCGTGAGTACATCACACACTGATGACACAGATGCTGGGTGACTGGGAAGTGCAGCCTTATGGGTGCCTGAATAATTACACAGCCCACCAGCTGTGTTGACTCAGTTGCTGTCTCTATGCACACTCCGCTGCAAGGTATCTGTCATGTTCATGACATTTTCTCAGATTTTGAGAACTAACTTAGTCAGTTATGGGAAGTAACTAAACTAAAATCTAGCACGATGTTAATGTGCAGTCTATGTGGCTCTTTTAAGTCTGTTATATTTTCCAGACCTGTGTTGGAAGACAATGAACAGAGAAGAAACAGAAGAAATCCTCCTTGAGAGTGGAGCTCACTTCACCATTGGCAAAGCATGGAAAATATTTTCCTTTTGAAGGTATGTCAGTGGCCTCCAGTGGGAACAGGTGGTTTTGAGGCACATGTGCTGGCATGGCAGAGAATAAGAGCAGCTCTGAAGCTCAGAGAAGGCCTGTTTGTGCTATTTTAATTCATGTATATAAAGAGTTTTAGTTGTTTTCATTCACATTACTTTCTCTCATCTGTCCTCATTTTTTCTGAAGGTTTTATTCCCAATAAGTACTGCTCACAGTTCCACAGCTTTTTTTGTATGTGACCCACTCAGTTGAATTAATGTGTTAATTAATCTGGTTACTTCTTGGAATATGGAGTGTTTATCAGTGACTATACCACTAAAAAAATTTACAAACTTTCTCTCAGCTACCCTTAACTATTAATAGTTTCACAGGGAATTGTGGGTCCTTATGAGCCTTCCCTGTTCCATCATGAAATCCTGATGGGCCCATTCTTGTACAGATCAGGTATGAGTATCAGAAATCCAACTGGTATTTGTATTTGCAGTGTGTTCCAAAATACAGCTGGCATGTCATATCCAGAAAATGCTTTTTTATACATAGCTCTACATCTTATTCCTCTTTCCTTTACAAACCTTCTAATGAGATGGTCTCTGAGTCTTGGAGGAGGTGATAAGCTGCCCATTTAGCCTGATCATTCACTAAGATTTCTTGGAACAACATTAATGTATGTATATAAACATGAGTGTTTAGAAGGGAGTTTCACATATTTATTTAGCAAAATGACAGTAGTGGTCTATCCTCTATTACCTATCATCTCCCCAGTACCAGGTTTATAGTACAAAGAATGAATGCCCTACTCTAGAGTGGGCCTAGAATCTAAACAGAAAACTCATGGTTAATCCCATCAAAGTCAAGCCATTACTGAACTAGTGAGTAGATCTTGCAAGTCCAGTCATTATTGGAGCTTGACACAGTCACAACTGGGCAAAACTGTTGATGGCTTTTCTCCCATCAGAAGCTTGCACAGTAACATCTAGAATTTTTAAAGCTAGCCTACAAGGAGGAAGTTTCTATCTGCCTCAATTCCAGCTTGATTAGAGAAGGCTCTCCAAAAATTTGAAAAAAAGCTAGAACTTCATTTGCTTACAGAATATGGGCAACAACTATAGTGTGAAAAAGAGAGAATGTGAGTAAGTTAAAACAGTACTTAAAATCAGTGTTGCTAAATGTGTATGCACATGTTTCTCTCTCTCTCTCTCTCTCTCTCTCTCTCTCTCTCTCTCGTGTGTGCGTGCGTGTGTGTGTGTGTGTGTGTGTGTGAAAGAAGGCATACATTCCTCAGAAAGAGGCTTAGAATTTGCCGGTCAAAAGTTGGGAGCATGGGGGTGGGGGTAGCAGTAAGGGTGGGTTTGGGGAAGGGGAGAGGGGAAGAGAGAAGGGAGAACGGAAAGACTGGAGAGAGCTTGGGGGAGTGGGAGGATGGAGATGGAAGAAGGGCAGATATAGGAGCAGGGAAGAAGATATATCTACATTAAGGGAGCCATTTTATGAATGGCAAGAGACTTGGCTCTCGAGGGGATCCCAGTTGTCCACAGGGATGTCCCTAGCTAGGTCCTTGGGCAGCAGAGCAGAGGGTGCCTGAACTGGTCTTGCCCCGCTATCACCCTGATGATTATCTCGAATATCACCATAGAATCTTCATCTGGCGATGGATGGAGATAGAGACAGAAACCCCCATCAGAGCAAAGGACTGAGCTCCCAAGGTTCAGTTGAAGAGCAGAATGAGGGAGAAGATGAGCAAGGAAGTCAGGACTGCTAGGGGTTCATCCTGCCACTGAGGCAGTGTGCCTGTTCTAATGGGAGCTCACCAAATCCAGCTGGACTGGGACTGAATGAGCATGCGATCAAAGGAGACTCTCTGAATGTGGCTGACAATGGGGGCTGACTGAGAAGCCATTGATAATGGCACTGGGACTTGTTTCTACTGCATGTACTGGCTTTTTGGGACCCTAGTCTATTTGGATGCAAAGCTTCCTATGCCTGAATGTAGAGGGAAGGGCCTTGGACTTCCCACAGGGCAGGGTACCATGCCCTCTCTTAAAGGAGGGAGGGAGAGAGAGGAGGGGGAGGGTCGGTGGGAAGGGAATGGGAGGAGGGGAGGAAGTGTAATATCTTTAATGGAAAAAAATAAATAAAGAAAGAGGCTTAGAGATGGAATATCAAGCAGTTCAGAGGTAATAGTGATAACAAAAAAATGTGATCGAGAGAACACTAACAAATGTTGAAATTAATATATAGCAAGTTTTAGGTTAACTCCAATATTCTTAGAGGGAGCATCCTATCCATTCATGTCCTTTAACCATAATCTCTGGAACAGTAAATAAAGAATGAAACTATTCCCAAATATTGAAGATGAAGGATTTATTTCAGGAATGTGTGGTTGTTGTGTAAGAGTGTTTAAATGTTAGTTTACTTACAGAAAGAAGAAACCCTCAAAGAGCAATGTCAGCCTTAGGTGTGATTGAGAATGTGAAAGGTGAGGCCCATGTGAGAAGCAAAGAAAGGTGAGCACATTAACTAGGAAAAAGAAAGTTTGGGAAAAGAGTCAGTGAGGGGGCACAATCTCTAGCAATATAGATTGAACAGATGTGGAGAGGATTATGACTTTATTTTAAATTCCTAACATTGAAGAAACTATATGGATAATAACTCACTCTAACAGCAGATTAGAGATGACCAATGCTCTGGTAGAAAAGGGGCAGAAAACTTTGCACCCACGGGCTCAGCAGAAATATGTTCCATCCTGGTCCTATCCTTAGCATTCCTTCAGGTAGAGGGTGGATTATTTGTCTTCTCTGTAGGCTGATAGATCTGTGTTATGGGAGTATTTAAATATGTGTGATATTTTAAATTTATATTGCATATTAGGTCACACAAAGTGTTTTAAGTATTTTAAAAGCCACTCAAAACCTTACCTAAGATTATTTAGGTAATGTAGTAAGCTGGGATTGACAACATTCCCAGGTGTTCCGCGAAAGCTGCAGGTTTGAGTAACCCCTTCTTCACTTTGTTTATAAATTTGGTAGAAAGAAAGGCTGAATGATGCTTGTTTTAACTTCTACTTCCTAAACTCTGTTGCTTTGTTCCAATCACTTCCTTTGTAAACTGCTTTCTCTTGAGATACTGACTTGATACGATTTGAACAGTGGATGTAAATTTGCCAATAAAACAGACAAATCAAAAAACACAGAAGAATGACATCATCTGTGTTTATATTCACCGGTCCTACATTCATATCTTGCCCTCTCACCTTTATGTATGGATCTGTAAATCATTACCAATGGAAGGAGTTAGGTTAAAGGCTTAATATGAAAACAGAATATGATATGTGAGGTCTCTGGAAATGAATTTCACATCAATGATAGAAGCTTTACGCCTAGCTCTCTAACGATCCAGTTGCAGTGATTCTCCCATTCTTTCATTCACCAGCGTTTTGCTCCATTCAGTTTTGTAATCAAATGTTTTTCAATGCAGCTGCGTCTCAGAGCACAGTGTAAAAATGTATTGCTGCTCCCCTGGCTGAACAGTGGAGGGAGACAGACATCTGAATTTGCCCTAATAAAATTTGACCACCATGTGCAGGCTTATATTTTCTGTAAAATATTGCTTTTATGAAAAATATCTGTAAATGGCCCTTGACTCAGTATTACATAGAAGATTAGATTAAAAGTGATACAGTGAGATGTGGGTGAGTGAATTCAGAGGAACAAACTTGAGCAAACAGAAAGAAAAGTGAGAGATTTAAGGGCCAGCAGGCTGGGGGCCCAAGGCTGTTTGTAGACATCCATCAACAAACATTGAGTGAGTGAAAGTGTGTGTGTGTGTGTGTGTGTGTGTGTGTGTGTGTGTGTGTGCATTCGTGCATGTGTGTGTGTGTGTGCATTCGTGCATGTGTGTGTGCGTTGTGGAGGTAGAAGGCTGCAAAAAAATAAATGACCTGATATTAGCAAGGTTGTTGGCTCTTGGTATCTAGCAAGGTCAAGTCTTTCTCATCAAATGGTACATTTTTTTGCATATAAGTAATGCATTTCCTCTGGGTTTAAGTCATCTCTAGACTATTCGTCATAAGCAATGCAATGAAATGCTATTTAAATCATTGCTATTATTCAGTAATTAACTAATAACAATGGAAAAGTATGCACATGTCCAGGATCCATGCCTTTTTTTTTTTGACTTTGCCTAAAATTTTCAAATATAAACATTATAGATGTGGCTGGCCAACTATATATTTCAATTTCTGACCTTTTTTTGTCTTAAAAAGATTGCTGTCTTTTTAACAATTGTTACTATTGTCCTTTTTCTTTCCTAGCTTTTCTTAAGTGAATCTCTTATAGCATACATATTAAACACAGAGCTGTGCATATCAAGAAGATGGAGCTATAACAGTTCATCTCACTAGTTCACTCTTTCTCAAACACTTAACCTTGTGCCTGACCCAATGTAAGGTGTTACCACATATTTTCTTCTGTTTAATCCATACAAGATATCGTCACAGGTGATATCTTCTTAAGAGTGTTTGTCTGTCCCATCCTCATGGATGAACAAAGCCTATTGCCTTTGTGGGTGTCAGAACTCTGCTGAGTAGTGCACGGTGCTCATTGTACTGATGATGCATTTTGTTCTTGTTTCAGGCTGATCTCTCCCCAGCATGCTTTTTATCCTCTGATACCTGGCAGACAGTTTTACTTAAGGATATCACCCCCTCCCCTTTTTTATGCAAGGAAAATCTGGCTCCTAGAATTATTTCCACCAGGCTGTGATAATTCTCACTGTCTCTAAATAACTGGCAAAGTAACTGCTGATGCAGCAGCTGTTGTAACGCTCCCAGGTAATCCAGGTGATTCTGCACACCGTGGGCAGTGACAGTGTTTAACTCCATAAACAGTATGAAATGGTGAATATGCACCACTTAATCGTGTGTTCCTTCAACAAACATCCATTTATATTTTAATTCATAAGTTTACTTTCCTGTTGCTAACATCACTACATTTTCAGAACTAACTATATGATGGCCACTAATAAAAATGTCCTTGGAGTGATTAATAGATGCCCTGCAGGACACCAGACAGCACAAGTTTTATTTCTGCATTAATTTGTTTAGTTTTAATTTGGATTGATTTTTTTTTTTCAGGAGAGAATTGTGACTGAAAGTTGACATGGTCATTCAGGAGAATAAATGTATTTGATTAACAAAATCAGCATTCTTCCATTTTCCCTCACACCCACACTTCGGAAGAATGTTAGCAGCCTTTAAAGGTAATACCCGCAAATCACAATCCCAGAGAACCTAGACAACAATGAGGACCCCAAGACAGACATATATGGATCTAATCTATATGGGAAGTAGAAAAATGACAAGATCTCCTGAGTATATTGGGAGCATGGAGACCTTGGGAGAGAGTCGTAGGGGAAGGAAGAGGCAGGGAGGGGAGCAGAGAAAATTGTAGAGCTCAATAAAAATCAATTTAAAAAAAGACAAAAAAGGCAGTACCCAAAGTCCCATTATCGAGAAAGTGATATAGTAAAGCTTTGTAAATTTGCAGAGTTGAAAAGCAGTGCAACTGAGACCATAGTGGCAAGAACACTTGGGAAAAGAAAGAGAATGGGCCTTTAAAATGACTCAGAAGACAAAGGAGCCTGACTTTAGTTCCCAGTATCCACATAAAAATGTAGTGAGTGGTTTTAGTATTAAGAAATTAACTTTAAAGATCAAATATACATGGAAGTTTATTAAATGAATGCACAAGTGGAAATTATGTATCCACTATTTAATACTGTTTATTACTTTAAGCATAGTGGAAGGAGCATACTCACTCCCTCAAGGGTCCTCTGACTGCCACATGCAAGCCATGGAACAAGCTAAACAACTAAATAAAAACAATTAAAAGGGAGAAAATGTCTTCGATTGGGAAAGAACACAAATATAACTCGAGTATCATTTGCTGTTGCTGAGTTGGCTAGTTTATGAGGCCATGGATTTACATAGAAATGAAAGAAACAAAATCTAATGTAAATGAGCCTATGAGGATACCGAGATTCAGCACTAAGAGCACAGAGTGACCCTTCCTCAAAGGCCCTAGACCCAAGAACCTGTCCAGGGGCCTGGATCAGCACCTGGTTGACATTCCATGTAGAGCTGGGCATTTTCATTCCTAAGACCCGGTGGTAATGCTTAACAGTGGCAGCTGACTTCTGGGGAGTAGGATGGACTCCCTTTGAATTTCATGAGATCCTCATTACTCTTAAAACTCAAAAAAGAGACAAACTCCAAATAGGATGTATGAAGCAGTTTATCTGTCAGTGAGGCCCAATTCATAAGTGTGTATATTTGACACAGAAAGCTTAGGAAAATTTGTGCCTGATTTTAATGAGCCTGGGGTTTTGTCATGTTTTCAGATGTTTTAAATGTTACTGTTTAGAAGTTACTGCTGTGTCCTCAATCAGTCTTCAGCTCTCTCCACACATCACTGTCCTCTATGGTAGTGAATCAAATCCGCCTGAATGATCTACTTCCCACCCTTGATTTGCATAACCCGAATCTCTCTTAATCATTAGTCTTCCTTTCTTGTCTGTCTCAATTTGCATCATGGTTCTAACATTGGCATACAACTATGAAGTTGCCTGTGGCCATTTGATTTGGTTTTGCTGTGCAAGCACAGTGGGAATGACCTACATTATATCCAGGCAGCAGGTTTTAGAGCCTTGGACTGGCTAGAAATCCCTGGGGAAGCTAGAAATCCCGGGGGAAGCTACTCCATTGAACCACGTGACAGAGACAGAATGACATGAATCTGAGCCCTTAGCTGACTTGAGGAACATTTGAAACAGGAACAAAACACCTTTTTTTTTTCCTGAATTTACTAAAATTGGACTAAATCAAAGAAATTAGTTTTAAAAACTTCAAATTTTTACAGTTATTTGTATCACTTTATGAACCATAGAGTTTTATGTGGACTGAAAGTTCATTCAGGAACTTTGAGATATTAAGTTTGAAGAAAAGAAGAGGTCGATAGGATGTAATACAAGAGGTAGACAGTATATCTCAGATATTGTATATAAAAGAAAGCATATATAATTGGCTAAACTCCACTTCTCATGGAACAATGATAATTAATGCTATGTTCTCCAGCAACAGATCAGATTGAACCCAGGAAATGAGCCACCTCCCATCAGATAGGACTGACCAGGACTGAGGTGAGGGCAGTGCATTGGAAAGCAGAGTGGAAAACCCTGCAGTGTAACTCACTGGTTGAAATTTGAATGATATCTTCCTTTACGGATATTTCTTAGTCAAATAGAGAGCTAAAATGTTTTCACAAATCACCATATTTCTAAACGGAAAACATATGAACTTTTTGGCTATTTTGCAGTATTAGCAATATTTAGACCAAGAATTTAATCTAAAATCTTCAAATTCCTTGCATCATCAATCCTTTGTCTTTAGTTACTTGGAGGGGGGACCTTGGACTTCCCACAGGGCAGGGAAACCTGACTGCTCTTTGGACTGGGGGGAGGGGAGAAATGGGAGGAGAGGAGGAGGTGGAAATTTTTAATTAAAAATAAACAAATGTTTTCTATACATAATGATTTATTAGTGAAGAGAGATTAAGTATTGCTTTTCTGTAGACCTATCAAGAGAAGTCCATAATGGTTTACTAGAAGGAAGTTTGCAAATCACAGCAGAAAGCTACTAAGTTTGTAGGTTTGCCATTCTTTCAATATAGCCATAAGTTGAACTTTGACTAAAAGTTGCTCTTTAGTTCATTTCATCACAATTTCTAAGGCTCTATAGGGTACCCTCTCCATGTGGCACGTTCTGCTGAAGGAAAGATACTGTTTCACTAACATCTATTTTTATAGAGATAATTGTTAGAATATATTCTAATTTTATTATTCATAGTAGAAACAATAACACATAGGTGTGATATAAAATCATCTTCCATTTTAGTAGATGATTTCTTTGTTTTAGAACAAGGTACAAACTGCTAGTCAGTGGAGGAGTACTTTACATAAAAATTCTTGTCCAGTTCCAGCTCACCTGCCAAAATTTCCCTCCTAATTCTAAATTAACTTCTCAACCAAGAAGAAAGAATGTCAAAATAATTCTCTAACATTCATTAAGTAATTGAATATAGGGTACAGTGTTGATGTAAATCTAATCCTGTTAATTATTTTTCAGAGGAAAGGTGTGCATAGGGCTTTGTTCTATAAATGAAGAAATCAACACTCAGAGAGATTAAGGTAGCCTTCAAACTTCAACATCTAACACATGTGAATCTGACTCTGACCAGCGTATTTTAAATCATGAACATACCAAGTTCTCTTTTGTTTCCATGGCTCTGTTGTCTGTGATCACCATCACACATTACATCTCTGTGAGACATCTTCCTCTCCTTCTCTGCTTCTCTGGGTATGAAGGTTTCCATCAAACCCATGTCCCATCATTGTGGTTTCAGAACTGGTACAGGTGTATCATCATGTAAAACAAAGGAGCTGGAATTGAAGGCTCCCCACTGCCCAACTTCTTTCTATTTCCACACAGCTATCACTGCTCATTTCAGTGCATTCTCTGCTTTGATCAGGTAAAGGGATGGATCCCCTCCTCCTGGAGGAGAAATTCCATGAGTGCAGGATTCCTCCTATTTATATTTACCCCACTGAATTCCCTAGCTCCTCGATCAGTGAGAGACACAGAATAGATGCTCAATTTATAGATTTTTTTCTATGAGTGAATAAATGAGTATGTGGCTCTAGCCTATACCATGATATAATATAGGCTTGTATATATATATTATCTGTATTTTATTAAGTTTTGAAGTGCTGGTTTCATGCCCTTTCTTCCATCTTCCAGAAGAATTTCCTTGTCTCTCAGAGCGTTTTGCTGTGTGTGGTAAAAAAAAAAAAAAATCTGATATTAGAGTGCCCTGTTTTTAACTACAAATTGAAATCATCAAATTTCTCTCTGCTAACTTAGTATATGGTGAACAGTCTGGAGAAATGATTATTTAAGTTTCTTCACACAGACAACAGCCAGTTACAGGCATGAACCAGAAAGAAATTTAGCCTACCTTTAATCCAAATTTAGTATTCTTTCCTATTAAACCCAAAGCACTGGGTTATAAAGCTTCAACACTTTCAGTGATGGAGTCTATATGCTACCTGTAAAGTTATATGTCGGTGCAGATATAGAAGAGATTCCCATGGTCTACAACACGAGAGAGTGCAGGATGGATGGGGCTTAGATGGCTCGTAGAAAAGACAGTTGCCTAATATGTGACTAGGTTTGTAAGAATGTAGTTAACAGTGAGCATTTTTAAAAACAATTCCATTTGCCTGCAAATCCATGGCAGGCATGATTACTGATAAGACCGAGGTGCCGTGGGAATCTGGTCCAGTCTGCTTGAACAAAAGATGAAACAAATGCACCAAAGTTTTTGAAGCTCTGACTGACATAATCCCTCCTGTGCATGATTTAGTGAATTTGGCCTCCCTGATATAGATTAGAAAAGAACAAAGTAGCAGTCTGTGAATTGCAGTGGGAAAATCAGCTTTGTAGGTAGTGGTTTCAGAAGGAACGTGTGGAGGGAAGAGAAGCAGTGAACTGTGCAAGATGGGCCCAAGTCTGTCTACTGTTCTTTGCTCTTGTTTCTCTGAGTATAATTTTTGCTATGCTCACATTCATTTTTAGAGAGAAGATAGCATTTTCACACAGGAAAGATGCAGCTTATAGATTGCTGCTGTTAAGTTACTATCCTAAGCGCATTTGATTTTCCCATTAACGTTGTGAAAGAAATATTTTCTATTGTCATTTTTCTTGTGAGTTTTTGTTTGTTTGTTTGCTTGTTTGGAAGGTTTTATAATTTGTTCAATGTCTTGGTGAAAATTGAAAGGAAGACACGAGCATGACAATGCAGGGTGGTGTCCAACACTCTTTCAACTGTATAATAAGATAATAACAAGCTAATGGCTTCCAGAACTGGTGTTATAGCAACTAACTATTAAGTGTACAATGTATAAAAATTGTGAATCATTTTAAACATTTTACTTCGCATCTCTGATACAGTTTCTGTTCCTTGCTTTCTCTCTTAACCTATTACTTCTTTGCTCCCTTCAGAGGTTAGTGCATATACAAAAGCCCTCTTGTTCTTGTATCATTCTTTTGATTCTCGATTTTCTCCTTTGTCTTCTCATTCTGGCTTCTTTGTCTCTTATGCCAGCTTTTCAGACATTTTGTTTTTAATAGAAAAAATTAATATAGAAGACTTTTATATAACCTAATATTGATGTGACTTTTCATGTTACAAAGATGAATAATGCTGTTTTTTTAAAGAAAGTCAGTAAAAATGAAGAGGAAAAAAATCAAGATTCTGAAATGCTTGAGTCAAGAAATACATGTCTATAGTGATATTTTATTATTATATCATGATCGACAAATGGGAAACTATATATTGAAACACTTGCACAGTTACACACAGAGACACACACCACACAGTCCTCTCTGATAGTAGAATGAGGACAAGAAGTGGAGCTTTACTATTTCCAATGAAATAAAGTTAGAACTGAGAACACAAGGATGACTCAAGTAGAAACTAACATTGGCTTGAAACAATTCCTTGTGTCTTATCCTAACAAGCATTTGCCACTAAAGCCTGAACTGTGGTCCTGCAGTGGCAGAAATTTCTGATGTTTTCATCATTCAGAATGACCTCTGCACTAGATTTATTCTGTACTCCAAAGTTCTGTGTCCATGAATCAAGGGATACAGAAATTAAACCAACATGGCACTGTACTTAAGAATCTATAAGGAAATGTAGAAAAGAAAGCAAAGCGAATGCACCATTTATTTTTACTTCTGCTTCTCTGGCTTTACCAAGGCAGCTGGATTTCTCCTGGAGGGAATACTCTAGGGCTTTAAAATTCAATCATGAATTGGTACCAAGTCATAGTCTTCAAACTTTTAATAAGTGCAGTTTGTAATTCTTGGTCCTTGAGAAAGGAAATTTACTTTCCAATTATTAACTGTGAGCCAAACAATTTGGCATCCTCCTCTGCCCTCTCAATATATGCAGCTTCATGGTTTTTATTGAGAAAAACCAGAGGGAGCAGCTGGATGAGACCTGCCTCTAATTCTGAGCCTCACTTCTGCTCAGTTGCTGTTTGTCAATGAAATGCATGTATAAGCAAAGCAACAGTGCCTAAGTGCCTACTATGAATTGTGATATTAAACAGATTCCCAGATGTGACCAAAGTCACGCAGAATCTGGTGTTTTGTGGTAAAGCAGAATGGATAACATTGTTTAGCTTATGGACATTTCCCATCTTTTGATATTGCCATTCTATAAAATCCGTGCTTGAGAATTACAATGTAGATTCACAAAACATATTGCAATATATATGCTCACAATGCTTTATTTGGGTTTGGGATTTCTGTGCTACTGCATCCATAACTATTCTTTACTGTAGGCGACTTGTGAACCTTGTGTTGAAAATCCTTCATAGAAGAATCCAAGACCTCCTTCCCTATGATAAATTCCCATTTGATACACACATCATATGCTCTACTTCTGCCCTTTTTACTGTCAAATTCCAGGCATCGTCTTTGGGAGAAGTGGATCGACATGTCATTTGAAGCCACTTGTTTTCCTTTGCTATAGAATCCAGGACAGGGAACAAATACTGCAGAGAAGTTGTGAAATGCCCAAGGAAAGAGCTGAGTCCAGTTCCAAATGGGAGGTGATGATCCCTGCATGCTCTTTGGGAACTGTTTTTATTCCACGAACTTCTGCTGTCTTAAGTACTTCAGATATGGCCCAGAAAAGACAAACAATCTACTGAAAATATCTCTACAGGAAGAGCTCTCTCCCAGAACCTATAAAACATTCATAACACCTTCATTGTGCTGTAACTCCTTAGCAGGAGTTGATAACAGTGTATAAATTTTTAATGTAACATTTATAAATGATTATTAAAACTATCCTTAAAGTAAAGTGTCAGTTTATTTTTAATTAACTGTTGGCTATTTAAGTTCCCAGATGGCCTGAGGAACAACCAATAGGTCTACATGTCGATCATTCTTGCTTCTGCTCCTTTTAACCCTTTGTTCCCTGTTATGCAGGAGATGAAGGACAATGAGCTTGAAGAACTTGGATAAGCTCCAGTTGCAGTCTCCAGACAATTTATTTTATATAAGCTACTTCTAAATTGTCTGTCAACTACCATGGCTGGCATAACACTTAAGTGACACCATTGTTTCTGAGTCCCAGCAGCTCAAGGCAACTCCCTTAGGTCTACTCCCAGAGAGATAAAAGAGTATGAAAACTATAGATAGATTCTGGAAAGTTACATCTAATCACAGGATTTTGTTGCCGACTCAGTTACTCTCTGCTTGTGTAACCTGGAAAACACTTTATTTTTCTGCAGTGTATTGTCTTTAATCTATGAGGGCAAGTGACAGCAAAATCCACTCAGCTTCTCTCAAGTCAATGTGAAAATCAAATTATTAGTTCAATATATATATATATATATATATATATATTTAGGTCAATATATATATAAACAAATTAAAATAAGCTATATAACCATATGATCATTTCTTCTCTTTTTCTTTCCAATTATTGATAATAATTCCTGACATCTCATTTCTTGTCTCCTCTGAATTCTGGGTTTCATGTTTCTTTCTTGTAGACTCTGGACAAAGAAAACTAATCTCATCTACATGGTTTAAAGTTTTATTGTTTTCAAAGGCTCGGAAGATATTTTTCATTCAAGGTAGAAATCACTTCTGAATTGTTGCCCCTTGAAAATGCCTGAGTGGCTTGGGATCACAGGTCTAGAAGCCAGTTGCTCACTGAACTTTACAATTGGAAAATACTGTTGTTATTAAGATAGTTTTGTGGTCTTTGGGGCATCAGATTCTCCACATATATTTGTTAATTCTGTCAAGATGCTCGAAGTAAACATATGCTTTGCTGTTTTTTCAAGCTGTGGTTCATTTTCCTTCTGTTGCTTCTAAGATATGTTGAGAATATGTAAAACCTGGAAAATAAGATACCTGTGGATATATGTGTATTTGCACATAGTTGTACGTATAAATGTTCATATGTCTGATGTTAAATAGGGTTAAGTGTTGATTTCAATAGAAAGTAAAAAGTTAAAATTACAAGGTAGTTATCCAAATGCCTTGAAAAGACCTTTAAAGCTCCCCAAGGTCTAACCTCAAGCAACTCCTGTTTCTTTTTACAATGCATCAGCAGCAACATTGTATAATTTCAAAACATAACAAAAGCATCAATTAGTAGAACTTTTAAGAGACGTCAAACACCCGTAGAAAAGGTTTATATATCATAATGCTATAATACTGCCTAAAAATATCCATAGACTCTTCTAGACAGTAAAAAAAAAATAAAAAAAAAAAAAACAAAAAAAAAACTCTAAACATTCTGAGATTGACATATCCAATCTGTACTTTTAAAAACACATCATTATTTAAAATTAATGGCATTTACCCATGAAAGAACAGGAAAAAAAAACTAGTTCATGTTAACTATATCAAGAGGCTTAATGATTCATATCAACTATATGAGAACACGATCCCAGAAGAAGATCCATGGGTCAGAAGTCAGCCCAAGAAATAAGGATATCTATGGCTGAGAGTCCTAAGCTAAAACTGTGACTGCCTCTGCTCCAGGAGACTTGATAACAACAAATCCAAGACTAAAATGAAGAAAGGGGAACTGCCTAATAGCATCACCTGATGCATCTCAGTAGAGTGAAGAAAAACATTTGGAAACGAGTTAGTTATAATAACACAAGGAAGCATGGCAATAAAAACAAACAAACAACAACAACAGCAACAACAACACCAACAACAAAATAAATGGATGTTACCTGAGCATTAGCCGAAGTGGTTGTGTTTGTACGTTTAATTGAGTGTTTGACACTCCACAGTAGGTTGTTTGCATTGAGAAGTTGTGGATTTTTAAAATTTGTCTTTATCTGCCGTGAGATATAAATGACAGGTATATAAAAGATGCATAAAATATTAAAAATAGCATTGCTTAAACAAGGCCAGCACAGTTAACATATCAACAGACACGTCATTATTGATGTGGAAAATCGTCCAAAATTCTATCTAAAGATGAAGAGCTACAGGTAACCAATGGATGCTGAGAGATTGAGAACAGTCTTCTATCGGAATAAGGTCTTGACAGCTAATTCAATCCTGGTCAACCCTAAAGACATATACATAGAAACAAGATTAAATGGATTCAGTGAGTTATATGAGTGTTTGTGTTTATGTTTGTGTGTTTATGCATTATATACGTATACTAATTAATGAAGCAAACATAAACTTGAGAGGAAATAGGGCACATGAGAGTAAATGGAAGGTACAGAATTAATGGTGGAAATGATGGAAACACTGTACACATATTTGAAAAAATTAAATTAAGAAATTTGCTGATAGTTAATCTCAAGAAAAGTTATATGCATATATGTATGTACACATAAGTAACATGCACACAGAATCATAATACATATTTTTCATCATTGAGCAATGCTTATGTTGTTTGATGATGATGCCACCAATGAGAATAAATATAATATTACTATTTAGGTGAGAGAATATTCATCGGTGGCTCATCAATCACATTCAAATTCTTTACTTTTACAACATAAATTGCAGATATCTAAGTATTTGTAAACAAATAGCCTATCCCTATATCTTAGAAAGTTGGAAATTAACTTAGAACTGTTAATTAAGAATTGACTTAGAATTCTAAATTTAATCCATGGTGATCTGATAAGACATAGGAGGTTACTAATATTTTTTTTTTGTAACTGTGGAAGTTTGCTTTGTTACCGAGTATGTGTTCAATTTTCAAGAAGGTTCCATGAGCTGCAGAGAAGAAGGTATATTCTTTCCTATTTGGGTGGAATGTTCTATAGATGTCATTTAAGTCCATTTGATTCATTACCTCCATTAATTCTCTTATTTCTCTGTTAGGTTTCTGTCTGATTGAGCTGTCCATTGGTGAGAGAGCAGTGTTGAAGTCTCCTACTATTAGTGTGTGCGGTTTGATGGCTGCCTTGAGTTTTAGTAATGTTTCTTTTACGTACGTGGGTGCTTTTATATTAGGGGCATAGATATTCAGGATTGAGACTTCATCCTGATGAATTGTTCCTGTTATGAGAATAAATTGTTCCTCTCCATCTTTTCTGATTGATTTAAGTTTGAAGTCAACTTTGTTAGAAATGAGTATGGCCACACCTGCTTGTTTCTTAGGTCCATTTGCTTGATAAGCCTTTTCCCATCCCTTTACTCTGAGTAGGTGCCTGTCTTTGTGGTTGAGGTGTGTTTCTTGTAAACAGCAGAATGTTGGATCCTGTTTTCGTATCCAATCTCTTAGCCTGTGCCTTTTTATAGGTGAGTTGAGTCCATTGACATTAAGTGATATTAATGACCAGTGGTTGTTAACTCCGGTCACCTTTTTAGTAGTAGAGTTTGTGTGTTTCCTTTCTTTGAGTTGTGCTGGTGAAGGGTCTCTAGATGTCTGAGTTATTGTGGTCATTGTTGGACTCCTTGGCTAGTGATTTTCCTTCTATTATTTTCTTTAAGGCTGGATTTGTGGCTACATATTGTTTAAATTTGTTTTTATCCTGGAAAATTTTGTTTTCTCCATTTATAGTGAACGGAAACATGGCTGGGTATAGTAGTCTGGGCTTGCATCCATGGTCTCTTAGTTTTTGCAGTACATCTATCCAGGACTTTCTGGCTTTCATATGGATGTCAGGTTTAAGTCTTATAGGTTTACCTTTATAAGTAACTTGACCTTTTTCCTTTGCAGCTCTTAATATTCTTTCTTTATTCTGTATGTTTTGTGTTTTGATTATTATATGGCGAAGAGATTTTTTTTTTTTTGGTTCAGTCTACTCGGTGTTCTGTATGCTTCTTGAACCTTCAAAGGAATATCTTTCTTTAGGTTGGGAAAGTTTTCTTCTATAATTTTATCAAATATATTTTCTGGACCGTTGAGCTGTACTTCTTCTCCTTCTTCTATCCCAATTATTCTTAGGTTTGGTCTTTTTATTGTGTCCCAGATTTCCTGTATGTTTTGTGATGAGAATTTGTTTGTTTTGCTGTTTTCTTTGATCAGTGTGTTTATTTTCTCTACTGTATCTTCAGTGTCTGACATTCTTTCTTCTATCTCTTGTAATTTGTTTGTAGTACTTGTCTCTGTAGTTCCTATTCGTTTACCCAGATTTTCCATCTCCATCCTTATTTCGGTTTGTGTTTTCTTCATTACCTCCATTTCATTCTTCAAGTCTTGAACACTTCCCTTACCTGTTTGATTGCTTTTTCTTCTTTCTCTTGGTTTTCTTGGGTATCTTTGATCTATTCATTTCTTCTACCTTTTTGTTTGTAATCTTTAATTGTTTATGGCAGTTTTTCACCTCCTGTTTAAGGTCTTCTATTATTTTCATATAGTTCACTTTTGAGTCGATTTCTTCTAACTCTTCTGGAGTAGGGTGTACAATTCCTCTTATTTCGGGATAGAACCTTAATTTGGCAATGGATGGAGGTAGAGACAGAGACCCACACTGGAGCACCAGACTGAGCTCCCAATATCCCATTGAGGAGCCCCGAAGGATGGAGAACATGAGCAAGGAAGTCAGGACCACGAGGGGTGCACCCACCCACAGAGATAGTGGGGCTGATCTATTGGGAGCTCACCAAGGTCAGTTGGACTGGGACTGAAAACGCATGGGATAAAACTGGACTCTCTGAATATGGCGGACAATGAGGGCTGCTGAGAAGCCAAGGACAATGGCACTGGGTTTTGTTCCTACTTCATGTTCTGGCTTTGTGGGAGCCTAGTCAGTTTGGATGTTCACCTTCCTAGACCAGGATGGAGGGGGGAGGACTTTGGACTTTCCACAGGGCAGGGAACCCTGACTGCTCTTCAGACTGGAGAGGGAGGGAGAGAGGAGTGGGGGAGGGGGAGAGGAGTGGGAGATTGGGAGGAGGCGGAAATTTTTTTTCAATAAAAAATATAAAAAATTAAAAAAAAGAAAAGGAAAACTGTTAGGTAATGACAGAGACAAGAAGAAAGACAGGTGACAGAGTCAGAGAGTGTAGTGGCTATAACCACAAGTCAAGAAACACGATTGAGTTGTCCGACACTTGGAAGGGGCCACAGAGTCTTTTTTGCTTCCATAGAATCTCGCTCCTGAAGGGAGTGTGGTTCTGCTGACACTCTGATTTCAGACTTCTGGCTTCTAGAAACAAAACTGAATAAATGCCTTTCTTTGGTTTCAGCCTTCAAAAAAAAAAAAAAGAATTGACTTAGAATGTTGGAAGAAGTTAGCTGTAGTGAGAAATGGAACACATGCTTCATCTTTGTGAGTGGGAGACTGAGTGCTTACAGACTGGCTTGGAAAGTTATTTTAGTGTTGATTCTATTGATGATTATGTCAACAAAGCTTCTAGATCATGTTTGGAAATACATGAAAAACAATTTTTACAAATATTACATTGTTTTAGTCTTAAAATCACATTAAAAGCTAGTTTCCTGTAGGTGTTAATATCTCTAAGAAAATAAAAATAGAGAATTAGTGGGAAATGGTCAGAATTTACGATAGTTGTAATTACAAAGTGTAAGTAACATTGAATCTACAATTCAAGATACACCTTGATAGTGAAATGTAGACTTCCACACTAGGTGGGAAACTAGGCAGCAGGAAGTTTATTACAATTTTTTTCCTGTATTGCATAATGTCCTTGCCTGTTTTACTAAATAAAACCTAAGATCTTTAGATTCCTGAGAAGAGTGTTTAGTGTAGAGCAGAAGATCACATCAGGTAGACTGAGTCTACGATAAAGAGATACAAAGAGTCAAGTAATTAAATTTTTGTTAAGGACTCAAAATGAAAGTTCATGAGAATTAAAATAGAGGGAAGCCACATAAAGAATAAAAAACATGTATTTTCTCATTTATTAGTCCCAGAAATCTTTATAGATATATAAAATTATATATAGTTATGTTTGTAAGTTATAATAATATACAAATATAAATGAAGTAAGTGTATATGTACAGTACATGCATACAATAAATGAGGACAATGAGATGTGTGAGAAGATGAAGAAAGGAAGGAATGGTGGTAAAAATGATCAAGCTCTAAATGACCACCTTTAAACCTTAGGTCATCGTCCTGAGGACCATTTCAGATAAACATGACAATTTTTGTTCCCTTTGTCAGATAGAATAAGCCAGCAAATAGTCATGGAGTCTGTGGTTTTTAACTTTACAACTGTCTCTCAACATTCATCTATTTGATTAATTTATGCAATGAAGAATACAAGGAAGGTGCTCAGATTTCAGGGTGAAGACAACCATTGCCTCTCATTGAAACAAATGCTGTGAAGCTAATTTCACTGTTGGTTTTCTAAGTTTCTCATATGGGATGCTCAAGGGTTTCTTTGTTTGGATCCTCACCTCCCTTGCATACCCTTCTAGGCCAGAGGCTCATGGGTAGTCTTCATATGGGTCCTTATTTTCCATGCACATTCTTGCCTTCATTTTAGCTCAGGGGTTTGGATTACATGCACGTGCACTCACACACACACACACACACACACACACACACACATTCTTGTTCATCTTCATACCACTTCATCTGAATACTACTTGAAATCCCAGTCTGGTCAGGTGGTCATCCTTTCATACAATCACATGGTTCTCCACTGAAGCAGTAACCAAAACTTGTAAGAGCACATTAAAAGAGATTTGTTTAATTTGTTTGGTTTCTGCTGCCATGCCATACATGCCCCAGAGAAGGCAAATGTTTTCTTTCCCTACTGTGACTCTAGTACTTAGTGTGATGCCTGCTTGTAACAGGACTACAATATACATCTTCTGAATAACTGATCAGACATACAAAGCCCATCCTCATAACGCTAGTTCCAGGGAACAAGATAGCCTTGTGAATTTAACTTCCTGTTATAGATCCTTCACCTCCAGACTTGTCCAAAGCACCTCTGGTTATATTTTTATATATTTGCAAGTTCTTTATCTCAGAAATATCAGGTTCAAGACCAACTGGTGTAATCTTTTTACACAGTTGCCAGTATTCAAAGGTTGCTTTGTTCTTCCTTATTTTTCAATTTACTTACAAAATTGGGGTGGAAATGGGGAAGTTTACTCTAATAGGGGCATTTATTTCAATATGGAAATAACCAGCAATTATGCTCTCTAAGTGAACTTGACTTTGTGGCTGGTGTCAGGTTTTGCTAAGTGCCCTGGGCCTGACTGAGACTAATTAGGTCTACATTAAATATTAAAGCTCTGTGACACCCTAGTTTTGACAGTGACAGAAGAGAAGAAATTCTGTAACCTAATCTACACCTAACAGAGGTAATTTATGTTCATTTCTTATAACAAAAGAAAATCCAATTATGTGGCTCGCTCGCAGATATATTTAAAGGATAAATTAATATAAAAATTGCATAAACTCAGACACACAGACAACATAAAATAGCACAAAAATGTCAACAGATAGTCCTTGTTTGCCACCAACTACAACAAATGCCTGTTGATGGTTTTGTTATAAACTTGTATTAGGAAGGGAAATAGCTTTCTGCCTATAACTGTGTTTAATATAGTATAGGAGCATAAAGTCAGTATGGAGCTTCAGATGGTAATATAAGATGATATCACATTCCCATAGGCAAAGCCAGTTCTATGGGGACCTCATTTGCAATCCATTACAATAGAATGCTTCTTATTCCCTCAATATTTTGGATTTGTGAGAGGGTTATTTGTTTCTTTCTTGCGAACTGTATGTTTTTTACTTAAAAAAAAAACAAGATTTATACTTCCCTGCTCCCATATCAACACTTCCTCCATCCCAACCATCCCTTTCCCCCAAGCTCTCCCCATCCTCCCCTTCTCACTTTCTCTCCCCATCTCCTTTTACCCCCATCCTACCCCCACCCCCAAGTTCCCAATTTTTGCCCTGCAATCTTGTCTACTTCCAGTATCCAGGAGGATAACTATATGTTTTTCTTTGGGTTCACCTTCTAATTTAGCTTTTCTAGGATCATGAATTATAGGCTCAATGTCTTTTATTTATGGCTAGAAACCAATTATGAGTGAATACATCCCATGTTCATCTTTTTGGGTCTGGGTTACCTCACTCAGGATAGTGTTTTCTATTTCCATCCATTTGCATACAAAATTCAAGATGTTATTGTTCTTTACCGCTGAGTAGTACTCTAATATGTATATATTCCACACTTTCTTCATTCATTCTTCCATTGAAGGGCATCTAGGTTGTTTCCAGTAAGGGAGCCATTTTAGGGTTGGCAAGAGTCCTGACTCTAGAGGGGTCCCTAGGTGCTCATGGAGATGTCCCCAGCTAGTTCCTTGGGCAGCTGAGGAAAGGGAGCCTGAAATGGCCTCATCCTATAGCCATACTGATGAATATCTTGCATATCACCATAGAACCTTCATCTGGCGATGGATGATGGAGGAAGGTCATTGGCTAATAAAGGAACTGCCCTGGCCCATTTTATTGGTGAGAGGATAGGTGGGAGGAGAAAACAGGACAGAACACTGTGAGGAAGAGGAAGTGAGGTCAAAGACTCGAAAGCTCTCCTCTCAGCAGCAGACGCCTGAGAGAGACGCCATGCCCCGCTCCCGGGATGAAGCTCCGACCCAGGATGGACATAGGCTAGAATCTCCCCGGTAAGCGCACCTTGGGGTGCTACATATAGATGATTAGAAATGGGCTAAATTAATATGTGAGAATTAGCCTAGAAGAGAATGGGCCAAGCAGTGTTTAAAAGAATACAGTGTCCGTGTAATTATTTCGGGGCATAAGCTAGCCAGGCAGGCAGCTGGGGTGTTGGGGACGCAGCCCCGCCACCGCCCTTATTACTTCAGATGGAGATAGAGACAGAGACCCACATTGGAGCACTGGACTTAGCTCCCAAGATCCAAATGAGGAACAGAAGGATGGAGAACATGAGCAAGGAAGTCAGGACTGCGAGGGGTGCACCCACCCACCGAGACAGTGGGGCTGATCTATTGGGAGCTCACCAAGGTCAGTTGGACTGGGACTGAAAATGCATGGGACAAAACCGGACTCTCTGAACATGGAGGACAATGAGGGTTGATGAGAAGCCAAGGACAATGGCACTGGGTTTTGATCCTACTTCATGTACTGGCTTTGTGGGAGCCTAGTCTGTTTGGATGCTTACCTTCCTAGACCTGGATGGAGGGGGGAGGACCTTGGACTTTCCACAGGGCAGGGAACCCTGACTGCTCTTTGGACTGGAGAGGGAGGGAGAGAGGAGTGGGGGTAGGGGGGAATGTAAGGCGGGGAGGAGGCAGAAATATTTAATAAAAATAAATAAATAAATAAAAAGATTTATTTGTTATGTATACAACATACCTGCAGGCCAGAAGAGGGTGCCAGATCTTATTACAGATGATTGTAAGGCACCATGTATGTGGTTGATGGGAACTGAACTCAGGACCTCTGGAAGAACAACCAATGGTCTTAATCTCTGAGCCATCTTTCCAGCTCTGGATATTTATAATAATAATAAGAATAAGAATAAGAATAAGAATAAGAATAAGAATAAGAATAAGAATAAGAATAGGAGCCTGAGGCCGGGTAGTTGTGGCACATGCCTTTAATCCCAGCACTTGGGAAGCATAGGCAGGCAGATCTCTGTGAGTTTGAGGACAGCCTGGTTTACAGAGAGAGTTCCAAGACAGTTGGAAAAACAAAAAAACAAAACAAAAAAAACAAACAAACAAAACTAACATGAGTCTGTACTCTGATCCTACAGAATAGGACCCCTCTTACATTAGAAATACTTGGGTAACTTTTACAAGTATGGGTAATCCAAAGTTATGAAGCCTGGTGCAAGTCCCCACTTCTTACTAGATGAATGGAGAGATGGATGGATGGACTCAGACAAATCATAGAGATCCATATACCTTTCTCCTTTAATGTCTGTAAAGTGAGAAGTAGACCTGGAGATTGTTATGTCAAGTGAAATAAGATAGACTTACAGAGACAAAAGATTTTGATTCTATATGTAATTTAGATTCTGCCCCTGCCCTCTCTGTTCCTGTCTGTGTCTCTCTGTATGTGTTTGATTATATTGTATACTTATTTAAGGAACATAAAAACAAATATGAGTACAAGAGCGAAGGGAAATTTTAAAAGTGGGCGGTTATGACTGGGTAATGGAGTGAACATGATATAAATTTAGAAGGAGAAAATTTTGTTAAGAAGGAAGAGGACCAGAAGTAGGATCAGATAAGAAGACATGGAGGTGGAGAAAGTACAAACAGAAACTAAGAATAAACATTTATATATTAAGGTCACCCTCATAGACTCTTTGGAGTTTCCACTGAACAAGGTTTGTAGCTCATCTGAGAGATGTCCCCAATTCCAATTGTCTTTATTCTCTTCCCAGGACTCTTTTCCTTGCATCTCATTGATCCTAGTCTAATGCCCAACCCCCCTCCACACCTTTCCTTCCATCTGCCTGTGATGTTTCTTATATTTTGATAGGGGAGAGTCTTCTGTTTTGTGTTAATTTCATTGGTTAAATAAAGAAACTGCCTTGGCCCTTTTGATAGGACAGCAGCTTAGATAGGCGGAGTAGACAGAACAGAATGCTGGGAGAAAGAAGACAAGTCAGGCAGTCCCCATGATTCTCCCACTCCAGACAGATACAGGTAAGCCAGCTCGTGGTGCTACACAGAATATTAGAAATGGGTTAGATCAATATGTAAGAACTGATGGAGGAAGGTCATTGGCTAATAAAGGAACTGCCTTGGCCCATTTTATTGGTTAGAGGATAGGTGGTAGGAGTAAACAGAACAGAACGCTGAGAGGAAGAGGAAGTGAGCTCAGTCTTGACAGCTCTCCTCTCGGGAGCAGACGCCTGAGAGAGACGCCATGCCCCGCTCCCGGGATGAAGCTCCGACCCAGGATGGACATAGGCTAGAATCTTCCTGGTAAGCGTACCTTGGGGTGCCATACACAGATGATTAGAAATGGGCTAAATTAATATGTGAGAATTAGCCTAGAAGAGAATGGGCCAAGCAGTGTTTAAATGAATACAGTTTGTGTGTTGTTATTTCGGGCATAAGCTAGCAGTGCCGGTGGCTGGGGTGCTGGGGACGCAGCCCCGCTGCCCTTATTACTACAAAGAGCTAGACAATCAGAGGCTGGAACTAATGGCCCAAGCAGTTTTTAAAAGAATACAGTTTCCGTGTAATTATTTTGGGTAAAGCTAGCAGGGAGGCGGGAAGTGGCCCACTGCTCCTCACAACAATATTTCCTCTTCATAATGATATTCAAGTGACTCCAAGCAATGGGAGACATGGAACAAGAACTGATCATCTCTTGTAACTAGGACAGAATTCTAGTGAAGGAATTTAAACCCTAACACATCCACATAACCTTCAACATAAATTTTACCCTGTTTATAAGATATGCTGGGGCAAAAGTGGCATGGAAATTATTGGAGTGACTAACCAATGACTAGTCCAGCTTGAGGCCCACCCCTAAGAGAGCCAGAACCCAGAGGCTAGACAATCCAGAAACCTAGAATAAAACAAGCATGACTGGAAAAAAAAGAAGTCAATGAAATGATTCTAATGATATTCTACTCTGCGCCTACATTGTTGCCTAGCCCAACTGTCATCAGGGAGGTTTCACCCAGGAAAGATGGAAACAGATTAAATACCCACAGCCAAACATTAGGCAGACCTTGAGAATTCCTTTGGAAGAGGGGGAGGAAAGATTATGGGAACCAGAGGGGCGAAGAACACAAGAAGATCCACAGAATCAACTAATTTGGGCTCACAGGGGCTCACAGACTGACCAGCCAAAAAGAGCACTTGCATGAAACTGATATAGACCCTCTTCACATATATTACAGCTATATAGCTTGGTCTTCACATGGGGTTCCTAATGGTGGGACCACAGGAAGTCTCTAACTCTGTAACCTACTTAGGGACAGTTTCCTCCTACTGGGTTTGTTTAATACACCTTTTAAAGGAGAGAAGGTGCCCAGTCTTATTACAGCTTGATATGTCATCCCTGGATGTTAAACAAGGGAGACCTGCTTTTTCTGAAAAGAAAGTAGGAGTAATGGATGGGTGGGGGTTGGGAGAGGGAAAAGACTGGAGCAGAGAAAGGAAAGAGGAGAAATGTGATTGGGCTGTGGAGAGAATTAATTGATTAATAAAATGTGTTTAAACAAAAGCAAAAAAATAGAAAAAAAAGAATGGACACATTTTTTAAATGCCATAGTAAACTACAGTATCTAGTGTATCACTATGAAGTTACTTTGGAAGACACAGCTTGTCGCATTGGTGACAACATCTCTTAAAGTGTTATATGACAGTGAGGTTGCACAATTCTTTCATTCCAGTGTCGAGGCAGAGTCCCAAGCAGTTTCTGCCTTGCACATTACAACAAATAAAAGTATATCTTATGGACAGATATGTGTGTTGCTTACTTGTTTCTATGCCTTCTAGGAGAGAAAAACGTGAGTGTTTTTAAATTCAATGTCTTTACGATGCTAAGTGCAAGCACACACAATGTCCTGTAAGCCACCATACAGGTGCATTAATTTCTCAGTTCATCATGTCATTATATGAATAAATACCTCACTTTTAAATATTCAAATGCCATATTTCCTTGAGAAATTAATGACCTCAGTTTTTTTAAACTTTAAAAAATATTATTACTGTAGTGGGATAATATCCTTTATTGCTTTCATCATTATGTATTTTGAACTGACTCTTAGGTGCCAAATGTCTAGGTTAAGGAATTAGATACTTAAAGTATTTATTGGTTATAAAATGAGTAAAAGAAAAATATACTTACAATAGAAAAAGTTAGTTCTATGCTTTTTTTTAAAGATACCTCTGTTGTATCTAAATTATTATTTTATGATGTGTTATGTTTGCTTTATGTTCTGGAACAGTTGTCTAATGATGTAAAAATGTTTTACTTTTGTTTATGATGCATTTGTTTAACTTTGTGAAGCTGTGATTCTTTGTCTAAAACACCTGATGGCCTAATAAAGAGCTGAACGATAGTGAGGGAAGAGAAAGGATAGGCAGGGCTGGCAGGCAGAGGAGAACTCTGGAGGAAAGAAGAAAGAGGAAGAGAGAACAAGGAGAGGACAATAGGGGTCAGTCACCCAGTCACACAGCCAGCCATGGTGCAGTAGTGAAAGTATGATGTACAGATGTAAGAAAAGGAAAAAGCCCAGAGGCAAATGTAGACAGAATAATTTAAGTTAAATAAAACTGACTAGCAATGCGTCAAGCAAAAATACGGCATTCATAAGTAACAGAAAAACTCCATGTGTGTGATTTATTTGGGAGCTGGGTGGCACCTGCCCAAAAACATGCAAGGGAGTAAAAAGAAAAAAAATAAACAACAAAATTTTGGTGTTCAAACGTGAAGATAGGAGAAAAATAAAAACAGAAACCAAAAAATCTACATACCTCTCATCAAATCTTCTGAAATTTGAAAATTAGGACAAACTGTACGCAAAGAGTAAAATATAAGAAAAAAATAAAAATCAAAAACACAGTATGTTAGTAAAATAGTAAAAATCAGGACGTCTGTATTCCAAACTCTCTTCCATCATTAGAATGTTAGGACTCATTTCCTAGCACTGGATGGCAGTAATATAATGTAATAGAGGGTCAAATAAGAATGGTCCTTGCCTCTTTCAACTCTCAATTTTGGTGACCCTTAGTGCATTGATGGAGGACTTAATTACATGTAAAAGGTTTGAGGAAGGTGTATTGTTTGGAAAGAGACCATTTCTGTAACATTTTTAAGGACCTGTCTGAAATCTAGGGGACAACTTAGAGTGAGCATCACCCTGTTGCTATAAATTGGACTGCCACACACCTGTTAAAAATAATTATAGTGTGGGTAGTGTTACAGCTCTTTTGAACTGCACAGTAAGGAAGGCCTTTCTGCACTTACTGGAATGTGGTGTGATTTTCCTATGAAAGGACTGTGTAATCAAGTTGCCCAATATTACAAACCTCCATTCCCTCTCATAAGTGCCACAGCCTTAAGAGGCAGATTTATTTATTTATTTTTCCCACCTCCTCTGCCGAGGCAGATTATGAAATTACAGAAAAGATAAGAAAGCAATTTCCCATCAAAGGTAGCTAGTTGCCCAGGTTACAGGAAAGGCTTGTCTGTCTTCACCACGATGGAGGGATTGACGATGAAAGAAAAGTGAGCTAAGGACCATAAGAAACCAGCATGTTCCAATCCATTTTCCTGCAGACACAGGGCTCTTGACAGTGAAGGGTGAGGAATCCCAATGTCTCCTACAGTCCTGAAATGTGGAAGATGGGATAGCAAAGCATCTTAGGTACCTTGAGAGAGATTTTAGATGATATATTGGAATACAGAAAATTGCTTGTTTAGGTTTGTCTATCTTTCTGTTCTCTTTTTTTCTTTTTCTATTTTTCTGTTTTTTTCCCCTCAGGCTGCTTCCCCTGCCCATTACATTATTTTAAATACTGGAAAATCAGAACTGGAAATTAGTAGAGTGTTCTTATCATATGCTCCTACATCTGATAAAAGTTGATGTAATCTGACCCAGGTCACTAGACTTGAGTTGGGATGAAGTTCACAAACAAGTCCTCCTGATGTCTCTGGAGCCAGGTATTTGGGCACCATTTTCATTCATGTAAGCAGGGTCCTGCCCTGTTGACAGAGGTTTCTGTCCTGCCTGGTACCAAAGCCTTTTAGTCCCAAAGAAACACACGGAGGTCTATGTTAATTATAAACTATTTGGCCTCTTAGCTCAGGCTTCTTATTAACTCAGATAGCTTACATTAGCCCATAAGTCTTGTCTGTGTTAGCCACATGTAGTGTGGGAGGTCCTTCTGTCTATGTGTTGCTTTTATTGGTTAAAACATAAAGAAAACTGGCTTAGCCTATAGCATGGGAGGAACAAGACAGAGTGAGGATAAGCCATGGATCCACTGTGGGAGATAGACATGCCGAAACTTTAACTGGTAAGCCACAGTCACGGCGATACACAGATTAATAGAAATAGGTTCAATTAGTCTAAGAGTTAGCCAATAAGAAAATAGAGCTAAGGGGTCAAGCAGTGTTTTAATTAAAACAATTTTCTTGTTATTATTTCAGAGCTAAGTGGCTGAGAGGCTACTACCATTGAATAAGTAAGACCTTTCTTAAAGGAGCTGTAGCAAGCTGCCAACTGAAAAAAAAAATATGACTAACTTTGTATTTTGTGTGTGTGTGTGTGTGTATGTGTGTTTAGAGTTATTTCCAAGCCCTCTCAGGTTTTACATGGATTTAATCCACAATGTTGGCATGCCAATTTGTAGTAAGGAGGCCACTTGTTCTTCCCAGGTGTCTGGCTAGCTTAGACCTGAAATAATCTCACAGAAAACTGTATTAATTAAATCATTGCTTGGCCCATTAGCTCTAACTTCTTATTGGCTAACTTTTATATATTAATTTAACCCATCCCCATTAATCTGTGTATGATCATGTAATAGTGATTTACTGGAAAAATTTCTGCATGTCTAACCCTGGCCACAGCTCTATGGCATCTCTTCAACTCTACCTTCTTCCTTCCAGCATTCTGGTTTTTTTTTCTTCACCTAGCTCTGCTCCCCTATAGCACAGTTTCTTTATTCATTTACCAATAAAAGCAACATATAGACAGAAGGACCTCCCACACCATGCATGACTTGGTGCCTTTTTATCACAAAGGCATTCTCATCTTGCTTCCTTTGTATCTGGATGATGAAAACTGAATCTTTCCTCTTCCCAGAATTCTGTCTGGTTGCTCCTCCTCTACTTCCTGCCTGGTTGCCTGCCTATACTTGCTGCCTGGCTATTGGCCAAACACATTTTATTAAAAGACAAGTAACAAATCTTTACAGGGTAAAAGACCATTTTCCCATAGCACTCCCCCCTTTTTTTCAAAACAAGAACTCTGAATCTATTCTCCTTTGTTTAGCCATTTTCCAGACCGTTATCCATACAACTTGTTTTTTTCATCATCATAATCATCATCATCACCATCATCATCATCATCATCATCATCATCATTATTATTGTTACAAATTTTCTTCTCCTCCCATTACCCTCCTCCTCCCTCCACTCCCTTTCCCCCTCCCTCTCCAGTCCAAAGAGCAGTCAGGGTTCCTTGCCCTGTGGAAAGTACAAGGTCCTCCCCCCTCCATCCACTCTAGGAAAGTGAGGATCCGAACAGGCTAGGTTCCCACAAAGCCAGTACATGGAGTAGAATCAAAACCCAGTGCCATTGTCCTTGGCTTCTCAGTCAGCCCTCCATGTCAGCCACATTAAGAGAATCCCATTTGATCACATGCTCCATCAGTCCCAGTCCAGCTGGCCTTGGTGAGTTCCGATTAGATCAGCCCCACCTTCACAGTGGATGCAGGCACCCCTCACTGCCCTGACTTCCTTACTCATGTTCTCCCTCCTTCTGCTCCTCATTTGGATGTTAGGAGCTCAGTCCAGTGCTCCAAGTGGATCTCTGTCTCTATCTCCATCCATCTCCAGATGAAGGTTCTATGGTGATATGCAAGATATTCATCAGAGTGGCTATAGTATAGGGCCAGTTCAGACACCCTCTCCTCAGCTGCTCAAGGAACAAGCTGGGGACATCTCCTTGGATACTTGCATTCTCAGGTATCCATAACAACTTGTAACCAACATTCTAAACAAAGACAAACATCCATAATCCATTGGGGGGGGGCAATGTGAGCATAGTTTTACAGGCTATTTCTTGCTGATTTGGGGCACTGATAATCTATGGGCACCTAACGAAAATTTAGAATTATGATAAAGTCATGACTGGAGTATTCTTTAAGGTTTGATCATCTCATCCAGTAGTCTTGAAACTGTTCTGATATAGACATCTAGACCATCTGTTCCTATCAGAGATTTTTCAGGGGCTCTTCCTTGCTCAAACCTGATTTTTCTTAATCCAGAATTAATCCACAGCCCCTCATTTCCCATAGAAACAAAAGAAAAACCTCTTCTCCAAAGTAGGCACTTTCAAAATATATATTTTGGATTAATACAGCAACTCTTATAATTAAAATGTCTTTTAGCAGCTGTTGCTTCTTCCTCAGCAGTCAAATAGTTCAACATAATAACATACAGTATCCAGACTCTCTTTGTATTTTCTATCATTACATGGCTTTACTTTAAATTTTTTTCTTTTTATTTTTAATTGTTGGTTTTTTTGAGACAGGGTTTCTCTGTATTGGCTGCCATAGAACTCACTCTGTATACCAGGTTATCCTTGAACTCACAGAGATCCACCAGCCTCTGCCTCCCAAGTGATGGGATTAAAGGTGTGTGCCCCCACACTCACCTCTCTCTCTCTCTCTCTCTCTCTCTCTCTCTCTTTCTCTCTCTCATGCTATCTCTCTATCAATCTATCTATCATCTATCTAATCTATCTATCTATCATCTATCTATCACCTATCTATCTTTCTATTTCTATCTCTCTCTCTTTAAGGACTTTATCCTTTTTCTTTTCTCTCAAGCCTACATATATTTTTAAACATACTGTAAACCATTTAGAGGTTTTCTTCATCTTTGAATCCATCTTTACTGTATATCTCTTTTTTTCTGACCACATGAGTATTTAATTTGCTAAGTGATATGGGTAGGATTAGAGCCGTGACTTTGACAGCTGGATCCACCCCATTTCTTAGCTTTCTGAGAGCCTAGCTTTATGGCAGAGGTACTGGCCTGAGCCATATTTATTGTCACGACTCTACAAAGTGTCAAGGTCTGTACTGCCACCAAGAAATGTGTTGTAGGCTATTCATAAACACCATTTAAGTATTTTCTAGCAGGTCCTCTTAAAACAGCTAAAAGGTTTTCGCAGCTAAAGTTGAGTTAGGAAGCCTCTCTTAAATGAGATGTGCTTGCCTCTAGCAAAGAAAGCCCACCTGAGAAAATGCTGTTACCAAAAAGCTGTGTTTAATTTTGTTCTTTTGTGTCTTGCATTACTTCCCAAACTCTCTCAGGTTTTAAGTGGATTTAGCTGTCCATGTTGAGACCATGGTCTGAGCATACAAGGAAGCCCACATGTGTATGATATAAGAGAGAGAGTGAGAGAGGGAGAGAGAGAGCACCAAAAGGATCATATCCTGTGGACAGAGGCCTATCTGTGGAGGGGAAAATGGTGAAGAAAGAGCTGCCACGGGTGGCATAATTGCAACTCAGGGCCATTGTAATGTCTGGGCCTGGGCTGCAGCCAGGGCCCATGTCTGGATTCTTGGCCCTGATGCAACAGAGATGTGGTTGGATGTCTGCAGCTCCTGATATCATCACGGGCCAGGCCAAGAAGAAATATCTGTACAGAGTTGTTCTTGTTCCCTCACTGACTACACCACTAGGAAGAACTGCTCTTGTCTCTCGCCAGATGAAGCACTCAGGAAAGAGGTTCCTACACCTCATCTCTGCAGTACAATAGAGCTGACCCTGTTTACAGGCTCATGGATAAGCTGGCCCTGTGGGTAGGAAAATGGGAGAGCATGTCCTGCCTACCATGAAGTAAGGAAAATATGCCTCTTCTCACCCCTTGCTACTTGCAGAATGTTGGGGACCTGACCCAACTCTCACCAGGAGAACAGGCTCTCTACCTGGACTGGGCATCATAGTAGAATTGACATTGTAGACAGGGGCATGAATGAGCCAGTCCTGAGGACATGAGAGACATAGCTGGAACTGCCTCCTTTGGGATGAGGGAAATATGTTCCCCTCACCCTTGCCTCTACTGTCTCCAGCTGGTGAAGGAGCTGACCTCATTACCAGATGCATTAATCAGGAAAGCAGGCCCCACGCTTTGTCTTGGCAGAACAGCAAAGCTGACTCTGTTAATGAGGGCTCAGTGACTTGACCTGGCCATGTGCACATGGGAGACCTGCTCCCAACCTTCATCTGCCATATTGCCGCAGGGGAAGGGGTGTGATACCCTACTCCATCAATTTCTGAGGTAAGTGGAAACCTGACCCTATCCCTTACCAACAACAATACTCAGTAGAGCAAGCCCTGCACCTTTCATGGGCAGCATAATAGAGCTGACCCCATCGGTAGAGGTGTGGGTGAGCCAGCCCTAAAGTTATAAGCACAGGAGAGCTGCATTTATTATTCATCTATCATATGGCATCATGGGTGGGAAAGAGATGCCATTCCCCTCCCCATCTATCAATGTCTGAGAGAGATATCCCTGAGATAAAAAGAGCAAGAGAACTGTCCCTGCCCCTCATCAGCTGCAGCACTTGGGAGAATGGCCTTATGCCATGCCTGGGAAGCACAGTAGAGCTGGCTCTGAAGGTGTAGGTGTCCGAGAACAGAACCTGAGCATGTGAAAGCAGGAGAACTAGCCCTGACCCTTGCTTATTGATACAAGGGATTAACTATCTAGGGCAATGCAGGAGTGCTCATCTGGTGGTGAGGACAAGGGAGAGCTCAGGCCTCACAAACCCTGCAACCACCCAGGTCCAGAAACAGGGTTATGGGTAGGCCCACCACAACATTTACAAGGGACTGATCCTGCAAATCCAAAGCTGCAGGTTCTTCACAACACAGAACAACAGCAGGATAACCAAGAGGAGTTCCAGTGAGGGTCCAGCATACATGATGCAGCAGAAACCAGAGGCTATGAACCAGACCAATGACTCTCTGCAATGAACACTTGCAAGTAAAGAAATATGGATAAAAAAATTTATTGCGTGACTCACTGTGTCACAGTGCAGCTTACATGATGAGAGCAATTTTTCTTTTCTCGCTATCTTTTTTCTTTTGTCTTCTTTTTCTTTTAAATTTTATTTCATTTTATTTGGGGGGAGGTTCCAAGAGCAGCGGGCAGATATGAAGGGACATGAAAATGGATGGGATGAAGATATCTTCGTGAAAGACACAAATAATAAATAAAAAGAAAGTTTAAAAAAGTAATTGTAAAAGAGCCTATGTCATATGAATTATCTCCACAACATGAAAATTTGAGTGAAGCTGCAGCAGCAACAAAATCAAAACAACAGCAACAATAATGAATTTGAGTGGCAGGGGAATCCCAATACGATAATATTTGACTATTGCATTGTTGTTGTTGGCAGCTTTTAGTAAGACTATAGACCAAAACTATAATTGCAAATGTAAAATCTAAGCAGGGAAGGAGCTTTGAGTCTGTGGACCAGTTAGTTATAATTGCTAAAGAGAAACTATGCAATGCACACTGAACATGGCAAGTGTTGGAAAGCAAAACTCATCTGTGGAAGGCTCCAGGAGGACTTCCTCAATCTCTGCTTAAAGAGATACTCAGGAAGTATTTTCCATAGAAACAGTTACTAGGGACCTCCATAGCCGTGTTTCTGAAGAAGGTTCTTGGGGTTAGGTCTCTATTTGGCAGCAGAACTACAGTCATCAACATGGTTTTTGCTTTTATGTATACAGATGCAATGGAGACATAGTCATCAAGGTTAGCACCAAGGAACGAGCTCCCCCCCCCCCACACACACACCAAAAAAAAAAAAAAACAATGAGATCAGTCAGTCAGTTTGTGGCAATTCTTACTTGCCTTTCTGGATCTTTGAAATAAGTTGCATGTTACTCTGTGGAAATAATATCTAAGCTACAATGGAGACCCAAGGATATCTGAAATGTTGGAAATGTGGAAATTTTGCGGAAGAAAGCTTCAGGCAAGAGTAGGCTCTCTAACAGAGAGGGCTTTTGTATACAAATAATGGCAGGGTCATAAGACTGAGAATTCCCAAGTGCATTGAGGCTGATATAATGTCGCACATACATATTTGGTATAAATGCAGTGTTTGTTGTTTCCTTTGTCATTTTTTAGCTTTACTTTCGTTCATATTCTTGTTATTTTCCCACAAATCAATTTAGGAAAAGGAATATCCACACTGTCATTGTATATTAGAAGCATATAACTTTCAATTTTCTTTTATAGGTATTTGCAGTTAAATATTTGCAGGGAATCCCAGTAGACTTAGTACACCGATGGTATTCTTAAGACTATAGGAACTTCCACACTGGTGTGCATAATCAGCTAATAACAAAGTTTGTGCCTATACAAAGTAGGTAATGCCAAGGACGACAGCACCGAAGCCAAAGTTTTCCTTTGACTCCTCTGTACTTGCTATGATACTTAGTCTCTCTCATACAAACATACTTAAATATATTTGCATTCCCTTTCTTTTGCCCCCCGCCCCCATACTCAAACACATGTTTATCCATGAGCCTATAAGGGACTGGGCAGAAAATGATTTGAAAGTAAAATGATGTCTACATTTTCATGTATTCGAACATTTGGACCCCAGTTGTTTGGCAAGGTTGTTGTACCTGTGTCACAGGAAGCTGGCCTTTGAGGATTATGATAGAGCACGGTCTCGGGTCCATTGTCTTGTCCCTTGTAAGCAGCAATGTGAGGAAGAGATGTGCAGCATCCATACCATCCTTTCTGTCATGCTACTGTGGCCTGACATCCTCTTAAAGCATGGTTCAAAATAAAAGGCTCATTCATTATGTTTGACATTTTATGTTAAACATATTAGAGAAAAATATCTAATAACCTCATACCCTTTATTAGTCTATCTTTAATCATGACATTGTTGATTTTCTTTCATTCTATCTTTACTTTAATGTATAGTTTCCACTGTCATCTCCATATTCTACGTTCATTAATCCTTTGTAAGGAAAAAAAAATTCTGACCTCCATGTATATTCTATTCTTGAACTATGTTGATGCAGCTATAAAGCCAAGCTTACCTCAGATGTGTTCCGTAAGGGAACTGACCAAAAAAGTATCATTTTTAAGAGTTGTTAATTGAAAGTAAGGTGATCTAGCTTATTTCTGTTGGTGTGATTAAATAGCATGACCAAAAGCATCTTAGGGGAGAAAGGGCTCATTTAAAGCGATGCTTCTCTATTCCCTTTGGAAATCCTCTATCTCCAAATATATTTATATTATAATTCATAACAGCAGCAAAATTATAGTTTTAAAGTAGCAACAAAAATAACTTTATGGTTGGGAATCACTACAACATGAGCAACTGCATTAAAGGACCACAGCATTAGGAAGCCACTGATTTAAACATATAAAACTCCAGGTTATAGTTCATTATTGTGAAGATGTCAAGATACAACATCCAAAGTCAAGAGCAGAAAGAGGATAAACAGCTAGATACATGCTTGCTTGCTTCATTGTCTACCCAGTTCTTAATTATCTTCCCCAACTTGTATACAGTCAGGGCCCAATCCAGGAAATGGTACCACCAACACTCAGTCTTGATCTTCCAACCTCAATAAACCATCAAGCTAATCCTCCAAACACATACCCACATGGTCAACCTGTTGTAGACAATTCCTCACTAGAATTTTCTTTGTAGATGACTTCATGCACTGTGCAGTTGACAGTTAAAACTTACAGATGGATAACAGGAGTTTTTCAGAACAGTAGATCAAACCTTGTATGGAGGCTAGTTCTATTAATGTAAGATGATACATTGTTGAAGTTACTAAAATATCAGATAAACATCAATTAACAAGGAAAATAGTAAATCAAAACTTATCAGGTAGTTATTGGGAGATATTTAATTACTTTTTTCCATAAATTTCTATTATCAAATATTTCCTTGTCTTCATGAAGCATATTATAAATGAGCCCCAAACCACCTCAAATTGAGCAAGGTAAGTACTAAGTAAAAGTATAATTGACTTTTCTGTAATAGAGAAGAACATATAGAGAGACATTTGTATTCATAATTGTATAATACTGCTCTAAAGGAATGGCATTTAAAAGAGAGACCTGAAGGACATATCAACGTATTTGGGTAAGAGTGGAAAGAAGGTTTTTTTTTTTTTGTCTGACGGAAATGTTCAAGAAAGAGATTAGAAAATGCCAAGAAATAAAAGACTAAAATAAATGAGGGCTTTGAAAGTGGAGGCTGGAGAGATATGAAGTATGAAGTGAGGATGGGATGGGGCACACAAGGCCATCACGTATGTTGTTGGCTTAAATATTGTAAGTCTAATTAGATTCTACAGAAATGTTTAAGAAAAATCTTCCACTTAATTAGATTCGTGTTTAAGAAAATAGTGTTGTCTGTGATATGGGACGAATTGAGGAAAGCAATGAATGCAAATAAGATCCGCTAAGAGGTACTGCAGAGCCTAAGGCCAAAGAAAAGTAATTGTGGCAGACTGTGCTCAAGTCATAAAGATATTATGTTAATAGCATCCAGAGGTGCCATATAAAAATTACATGTTTTATGTGGAATTGCATGTGACAGTGAGTAAGGGACATTGGAACAATAAAATATGCAGTAGTTGTAGAAATTTAGTTCAAGAATCCACCTTGGTAAATTAATATGAAAACAAATAATAATACACAAATCTAAGGATCTTTGGATACACCAAATAGCCTTAGCTTATATTGATACTTAAAACATGCCTCAGCATATGGCCTGTTGATCATGCAGATGAATAGGTGAATATAATTAATATTTGTCTACATATATGATACAATAACTTCTTTTAAAAATTAAATACTATCTATTATTTTTTATGTGTATGCCACTGCAGGATTATGTGCACAGATGTGCAAGTTCTGCTGAAGGTCTGGAGTGGGAATTTGATTCCCTGAAGCTGTAGCTACCAGTAGTTATGAGCTATCCCATATAGGTTTCCTATAAAAGCAATACATGCTCTTAACCATGGAGATGCCTCTCTAGTGCCATGTACAAGTTTTATAGGCTTTGAGTCAGTAAATATTTGAAAGAATGTACTGAATGTTTACAAATACCAAAATTTTATACATTGTAATGCAACTGCTACAAGGAAGTAAAAACTAACTTTAACTTATATGCAGAAAACAAATCATAGAATTTAAGGCACTCCCTAGAGTACAACCTGGATAAATGAATTTAAATTGAATATGATTGAACCTAAATTGGATGAATTTTAAATTTTTGAATTTATAATTACAGCATCTGTTCCTAGTATTTTATGCCTTATCTTTCTTCATAGCACTAAGACTAATATATACATATTTTATTTGTATATTTGACTTTATTTTTCTGAATTTCTCACAAAAGTATCAAATCCTATGAAAGCCAGGATTTTGTTGTTTCTTCCATTCCTTGATCCTAACAGCTAATGAGGGTCCACACATTAAAGATAATTTGATTAATGGATTTTTAAAGATGAGTGAATCTAAACCTAATTTCCTTATGCTAACCAAAGAATTCTAATTGAAATTAATCAGTTTTTAAGGTTATTGATCTAATTTTACTAGTCTAATCCATATTTTAATATTAGCATGCTTTCTTTTATCTTATCAATCTGTCAACAGCAATTTATTGATCTGTGCACAAGGCCCAAAGGTAACTATGAAACATTAAGACAATCTGATTCCTCATGGAAGATATGATACATTTAAATATATGTGACATAATGTTTTGAATGGTTAAGTAACACTAACTCTGTCATAGGATCAATATCCCAAGACTACATTCAGAAAAAAAAATGAAGTTTCAAAGAGAACAATCAATGTAATGAAAACTATGGATGATAAGAAGATGAAAGATCTGTAGGCAGTTATGTCGATCTATTTTGGTCTCAAAGGAAGGAATGTTAGACTAATATTTCAAAAACATAAAAATTTCTTGGGTTGGGTGACTACGCAAGGTTAAGCTGAGCAACAGATAACCAAGGGAAGATTGTTAAATAAACTGGGCTAATAGCAAGTAGGAATAATAGTAGCCTTCATCACAGAAAAAGGAAAAAATTGTTTGAGTAAACCCCACATATCTCAACCATCCTCAAAAGTGTGGGTTCCTATTTGTCTTGTTTGAAGTCCATATTTATGCCAACCAACTGCTCTTAGTCTGAAATACTTTGTAATCACAAGACATTGATATATGCCCATCACACATGAATAGATAAGTCTTGTTTTATTAAGGTAATACACAAATCTTCCCTGATAGTATAATATAAAGAAGGATCTACAGCTAGAATATTACATTAAAACAATATGGGTTCAGGATATAGGGACCACATCCAGTTGCCTTGCTATTTTATAATATAGTCATAATAATAACCTTAAAGGAGAGGTTATTACCACACATTTGGGGCAAATGCCAGCTATTCATACAGGTCTACTTATGACCCTGAATAACTTTATATTTAACTTCCATATAGAAAGAGATCCTTGGTCCTTAGGGATACTGGAGTTAAGTACATACTTCCAAGCAATCTAACCCTCCAAGGATAACCAAAAAGACAGTGATAGTCATGATGGCTCTTGCTTACTCAAGAATGAACTGAGAATGCAAGACATATTCTATTGATTGTCTTTGAATAATAAAGATTGATTTCTTTATTTCTTCATTCAAAAGGTTTTATGCTATATTCCCAAAGTGTTACAACTAATACGTGTTAAGCACAAATCTGTTAGGTGTGTATCATTGGATGTGGTAAAGGCCCTGCTTAGCATGGAAAATAGAGTAGTCTTTGTAAAATTAAATATTCTGTGATGGTTCTAACGCATCAAATATTGGAAACTCAGAAGGTAGGCAAAGGACACATACATTGAAGTGTACTGACATGTTGACAGAGATGTAAAGCTAAATTTAGGCTGTGTTGAGAGAAAATGTTTTCCACTATCCAGCTTTGAAGATGAGCTGAGCACAGGTCTAGAGGAAGTAAAGATAGGGTCATTCATGTGGGTACCAGGGATGTGCTGGCTCTGGATCAGAGATAATCAGAGATAGAGAACTAAAAAAGTCAGAAAAGTCTTCAAGTTATGTGTCCAAGAATCACTGAACAGCTTTAATCAGAGATGGTAATAAAAGTATCCAGAATATCTTACTTATAAATGTTTTATTTCATTTTTAAATCTATTAGGTGTGTTTGCACATGAGTATGTGTGTGTGTTTGCTAGAAGGGGGGATTGTGCACATGAGCATGAATACAATATTTGTGAAGGTTAGGAAAGGGTGTCTGATCTTCTGGCCTCCTGGAGCTAGAGTTGCTGGTGGTTGTGAGGCACTGACTTGGGTTCTGGAAACCAAACTCTGGTCTTCTGAAGGAATAGTATATACTCTTTACTACTGAACCAACTCTGTGGTCCCAAGAGCATAGCTCTTGTCTCACTTCCCCTAAGGTTCAATCCTGACCTCTACTCAAACCCACTCATGTAAACCCTGGCAAATTAGTTCAGCTCTTCAGCTCTCTGGGCCTGGCACCACTATCCTTATGTGAAAATAGAATCACCCTATTTTAATCTTTCACGGGCTCATATTGTTTAAAGAGAAAATGTTTAGAGCTGTATTTGCACATAGTAGGGATGAAATAAATAATAATTTCCTACTTTTCCTATGAAAGAATGTTATGTTCTCACATTTCTCAATATTGAATGTATGTCCTATATTGCAGGAAGCATGTGGAGAATGGAGTTACAGGGAATGGTGAGCTTCTGGTGCTGCAATCTAAATTTGGTCCTATGCAAGAGCTATGAGTGCTCTTAAAAACTCAGGGCTTTCTCCAGTCTCAGGAAAGCATTTTAAGTGGGCTAGCTACCCTCACAAGAAAGAAATAGCATACGCAATTCATGTACATAATCCATATGTATTTTAAGTATTCTTACATGTTTATTTAAAAGCTGAACATCAGGCTTAAATAAGTTTTTTATTTAAGACAATATAGCTAATACGTTATGTAAATACTAAAGATGTAGTTTAATTTATTGGTTTATACAGTCTTCAACTCACTGCACACTTTACACTCAAAGCACATATTAAGTTAATTTTATCTCAAATGCTCACTAACTATATAGGATAATGCTATTCTTTTGGTCAGTACCCATCTTCAGAGTGATAGACCAACTAACGATAGAGGGTAGAGAATCACTGAAGTTTGGGTAGGCAAGGACTTGGAGAAATTTTGAAGCAGAATGCATGCTGTGCAAGAGCATTTGTCATAAATAAGCTCACATTGTTGGTTCTGATGCATGGTTCTGCCAGGAAAAAAATATTAGCTAATGGTGAGCAAAACATCAAATATTAATGGAATCAAACAAGATATTTCTCGAATATCCATCTATCTCTCTCCCACAATTTCTCCTGTTACATCATCACAGCAGGGAAAGGGAAGAGAGGAAGAAAAGTATGCTTGGAAATAGAGAGCCAAATGGGTAAAATCATGGTTCCTCATAGTGATATTAGAACCAGGTAGAATACTGTACATCAGTACATATGCTAATATCTTGAAAGACAGATTGTGGTCAGAATACACCTATGAAATATTGAGAAATGATATTTAAAAGTGTGTTTATAAAGTAAATGCATAAATATTTATCATCTCCCAAACATGCAGCCAAATATTTGTAGAGAGCAAACACTGCATACTTCAGACTCTTGCTGGACTCTCTCTCCCACAAGACACTCTGAGTCACCTATAGAAATAATTTAAAGATTCCTCATCACAGAGCAGCTATAGTCATTGAAAGCCAAGTCTGAAAATTCACTGAGCCTGTTGGACCTACACTGCTAATGTGCAAAATCTGATTTCACAGGTTCCTGAAGCTTTCAAGTCTTCACCTTACTGGGAAGGGAGAAGCAAACAGCTTCCTTCCCTGTGGGTTGTTTTGAGATAGGGAGGAACACACAGCAAGGTGGTACAATTGCAGAGGAAGTGCAGTTAATGCAGCATCTACTAGTTGACAGGTACAGCCCTTTCCTTCCCAGTGGGCTCACAGGCTAACAGCATGTCTTGGCAAGGGCAAGCTTAATTAAAGTCACAGCTCACTTGGCAGCACCTCAACTCCACACCCACCTTCAGACCCTAGTTCCCCTAGATTCTTTCTCCTGTAATGATTTACCTCTCTAAATTTATTCTTCCACTGTGAAGAAAAAGGAAGTTTCTCTATCAGAGTTTTCTAGTTTCCAATCATATCCCCAATGCCTGCTGATTGTATTTGTAAATATCTCAGAGGACGACAAGCTCCCATACAACCTATGAATCAAATAAATGCTGCTGGAATGGAAGCAGTAATCAGTCCCTCTATCGCGTGTGTCAGAACAAAGATTAAGAGTAGATCTTCACCAGTCAATATATCCTATTAACTATTTATTCATCTTGTGGATGGGGAAAATATTTCTTAAGATCAGCATGTCCTGTGTCTGATGCACAGATTTGGCCAAGATTCAAACTTTCATTGTTTTACTTCAAAGTACACCATCATTCTCTTGGATAACCCTGCCTTATCTTGGGATACATGAAACATATTAAGTCTCACATCCACAGATGCGGAGCTCCTGATGGATGGAAGGTCTATTGATACAAGATCTGAAACATGAATCAAGACCAATAAACAGTGAATAGGGTACTTGATAATGAGTCATATTTACTTAACTGTAGTTGGTAGAACCGCTTTAATTTGTCCTTTGCTCTTGGTAATCAGTAACTTAATTGTGCTTGCACTGTAAGCAGTACTTAAATTACCTAGCTGTGAAACAGAACTCCTTGGTTTGAATCCCACTGGATTGGCAGACAATCACTCAATTTCTCTGTGCCTCATTTTACCTAAAATCTTCCATATGAATAAAGTGGCACCTACTTCATACAAGTATTTTATTATTGATATGAGTTATTGTTTTAAGGAAGATGGCCTAATGCATATTCAATGTCCTCTTCATGTAAAATACTAAGAGTTTACCACAACTTTACTGGGGAGAAGACAGTCCCCCCACAAGACTGCCTTAGTGCTCAGGGAATCATAGCTATTCATGCTTTGAGCAAGCAAAATTGGAATCCTACTACCTGTCTTTTCTTAAATAATATGACAGAATTTATAGAACTCAGTAGCCACTACCTACTCCTAATTGCATGTGTATCATAATGAAAACTGGTAAGAGGCAGAAAATTGAAGAAGGTGGTATGGGGATAACTGACTTTTTTTCATAGTATCCATCAGTTTCCAGTCACATTAGTGTGCATCAACAGTCAGGAGGTTTTATTAGTTTCTGGTAAGCACAAAGTTAGTCTTTTTTGATGCGGTAGTTTTATCCTTAAACTATTTTAGTATTGATCATAAGTACACTGTTTAAAGAAAATTGAATTGTTGTCTGGGGAACCCAAATGAATATTCCAAGAATTTGGTAGCTTTCAGTTAAGAGCCAGGGACAAAGGGCAGCAAAGCAATGACATAATGAATGGTACATAATATTGACTTATTCTGGGGTCAGATACCATTTATGTAAGTGTCTAAATTGTAAATGCTTCAGACTCCATGGGTCACTTAGTTTCTATAGCTATTCTTCTATATTTTTAAGTAGCTATACAAGTTGTAAAACTGATTTAGCTTATATTTATCCTTAATGCTTAACAATTTAAAATTAATTCTATATCATTTAATTAATATGCAATATTAATTTGTGCCATGATTTAATAAAAGATTATTTAGAAAAACTTATTTATCTTATTTTGTTATTATTGGGATGTTGTTGCTATTGTTTTTATTGTTAGAATATTGATATGAAAAGACATGGGAAAAAGTAGTTGAAAATCTCCACTCAGAATATGAGTTGTGATTATGTAAGAGTGGGGCTATCCAAACTGGATTCTATGGTACAGTCTTGGGTAGAATTTTCTGCCATAGTATAGATAAGATTTGCAAAGAGGAAAAAAATTCTACTCTATTCATTGTTTGTCATTTGCTTTCACACCCTATCATCTTGGTTGATCTAAAATGGAATTGCTCTCTGTCAGTATTCTCTATAATGCCAGAAGAAGAAATTTTAAATCTTTGGATTAGCACTTGGTTAGGTGGGTCTTTTCTTCTGTTTCTACTTACCTTTTTTAAACTAATGTGTCTGCACTCACTGTTTCCTGCTTAAAGAAAGATTTGTTTTAATCCTTGTGGTTGAAGATGTAGCCATGAAGTAGACATTTGCGCTCATTTTAAAGAATATTTTCAGTTTAAGACAAAATGTACTTGCATCATTTCTCCCTTCCCTCCAATTTCTTCCATGATCTCTCCTTCTCAAAGTCATGGTCTCTTTGTTAAATATTATATAATATGCATATTATAAACTTAAACCCAACCTGTTGAGTTTACTTAGTGTTACATATATATCTCACTAACCACTTGGCATTTGAAAACAGCTTGGCACTCATCCCTGGAAGAGCATAGTTTCCCCTTTCTGAGCAGTCATGAATTGACTGAAGCTCTTCTTTTAGAAAAGGACCTGGTGAGATCCCCTCTTCCACAGTGATGAGTCAACTGTCATCACTGTTAGGGACTTGGTCAGACAACCATGCAGTTAGTTTCTATGAAGCTAAATTATGTTCTCATAATTCCCAAGACTGGAATTAGTGTGATATCCACACTAGACAGCAGTTACTTCAAGGTTCATATAAAATGACAATAATAAAGGAAGACACATGATGTAGTCTTTGAGATTCAGAGACTGGCACAGGACTCGACAGTATTGACTAATGAGCAAGAGGCAAGGAAATCAGTTTAAAGATTTAAACCAGTTGATTTTTTAATTCACTTGAGCATCAGTCTCATTTCATTCTTAAATATTTGTCTTCCTTCCCAGAGGCAAGAAACGGACAAATTATGTGGCATTTGTCTAAAATGATAGGTCTAATTACCACTCTAAATCATGAAATATTTTAAAATACCACTAAAAGTCAAATGCAAGAATTTAATAATGATCTTTAAATTGATCTGAAACCTTGATTTTCTTTGTTGTGCCTGAGTAGTATAGGAGGGGAAAAAATAACTAAGTAGAAAGGAAACTGATTTTTTTGCACTAGGATCACTTCTGATCCTCTGTAATCAGACAATTATGTTTAATATAAATAGAGAACATTGGAAAGAGATTGCTGACATTCAGGGAAACACAGAGAATGGGTTGGGTTCATTCTGATTAAGCAAGAAAGATAATTAGAACAGCGTTCCCAGGATCTTTTATACTTACTTGTAAATGCAAATTAATCCCCCCATTAGTTTTCTGTGCTGGGCTAGAATTTCTGATCCTAAATCTCTGATCCTCTAGTCTTAATCTCTGAGAAAGTAGACCGTACATGTATGTGTCATATTACCTGTTTAATAAATGCAACTTACAACACAATCCACTAAGGGAGTTCTTTCTTGACCACAAATACATGCTTTTTAGGAATGATATTGGTCATTTTATATGTTTTATTACATAATTACTAAAGCACGAGTACCTTCTATATGGAAACTCATGGTGAGGCCTTTTATAAAACACATTAATATTTTACAATCCACAGAGCCAGACCTCTTCATGTGGGATACAAAAGTTATGTTCTAAAAAGAATGATTTTCTTAATTTGAGAAATAGCTCACTTAGACTAGAGTGTGGCAAAGTGGGAAAGTGTACTGGTTAAGCCATTGACAATTAAGAGCAAGGAACATTTCTCAAATCTCTGTTGCATTTATTATACTGGCTCTTTCCTGTGCTGTGAGCCTTTGATTTTTTTCCCCATTTGCTCCACCTAGCATGTTCACCATTATGAACATATTATGCAAGACTCACCGTAGGCAATGCCGCTTTTTCAAGGCTTTGCCTACAGACAACAGTGTGATTTGTTTGTCTTCTCTCTGTTAACCACCAGTCTTTGCTTCTATCAGAGTTTACCACTACAGTGTTTGTTGATTTCTTCATGGTTTTCCTCCTCTGGTGTGCTTTGATGTTTTTTACCAAATGTCCTATGTGTCAATGGTCAATAAATATTAGATGGATTGATGAAAAATGGATGAATGAAACAAGGAATATATGAAGAAATTCTATTGCCTCAGAGAGTAGTCTGAATCCTGGTGTTTGAAAATAACATTCTACATGGGTATGGAAGGGTAACAAAACCAATGTTGCATTTTTTCAGGGAAATTGATATCCATATCTGTAAGGCTGTATTTTGAGCAAATTCACTAAAGATAAAAGCAAGCTTAATGTACATTATTTCTATAGTTTCTTAGCCCCTCAGTGAAAATTTCTTACACTGTGTTCCTTGCTTTACCTGTCAAGCTTCCCTACTCTCCATTTTTGGAATGGTGCTATTGTTTGTATATGTGCATAAAGTGTGTATTATATTTCTTCTCAACCTTTTGGCACATAAGAGTTTGGATTTTTTCTTCCGCAAACCAACTTTCAATATCTCAGAGTTCCAATTTTTAAATTTCAATTAAAAGCACTATAAATATATCATTAGTTAATATGTATTTAATATATAGTATTTTCTTTCTCTCTCCCTATAGAATATATGATCAGTTTTAGAGATAACCACAGGGTTAAAATTAGACTTACATACATTTAATAATAAAGATAAGCAAAGAAGCTGGGCGGGGGTGGCACACGCCTTTAATCCCAACACTCGTGAGGCAGAGGCAGGCAGATTTCTGTGAGTTCGAGGGCAGCCTGGTCTACAAGAGCTAGTTCCATGACAGGAACCAAAAGTTATGGAGAAACCCTGTCTCGAAAATAAAAAAATAAATAAATAAATAAATGATAAGCAAAGAATACACATGTATCAAAACAGCTGTAAGTTTTTTATTATCATAATGTCTATAAAAAAGGAAAATTTAATGACGACTTTTAAAGATCTTACTAATATAAAGATGCTACTAAAGGAATCAGTTAGTATTGTATTTGACCTCTCTTCTGAGCTCAGTTATCTTTAAAATGGGGATAATATTTTCTCCATTATGAACACCATACAGACTCAAGTGGGAAACAATAATGAATGTAAAGTCATTTTGTGTACAACTAGATGCTGGGTAGCTATACCTGATAGAATTATTTTCTTAGGTTCCTGCTCTTTGCCAAAGAAACAATAACTGAAGTTCTATTCATGTAATAATAGATGTCTTTTGTGTTCATGCACTAACAGATGTCATAGGGTTCACAAGCAATATTGTTCCTAAAACTAGGCAATTCATACAGGGCAAGTCTTGGTAAAACTAATGAAGCAGCAGCATAGAAGGCAGTGCTTATGTAGGCAGTAGAAAGAGGCACACTAGAGAATCTGCTTTTGTTCTCATCATTATGAAGGTAAGAGCAAAGCTAAATCTTGCTCCCAACCATGGCTTCATGGTTTCTTAGACGTGCCAATTTTCTCTACATATTCAATTTGGCAGTAGGTGGAAACTCATTTAAAAAAGGTTTGCAAAACTCTTCCATTCTTCCACCACTAGTGGAAATAGATAAGAGGACATTATTGAGATTGCAAGAAATTTTTAGATTCAATTTTTACAATTTCAGATTAGCCCTATCCCACTCAAATACACACCATATGCAAGAAAATAGTCATACTTTTCAAGGTGTTTATGAATTTCTTAGGTCTTTCTAACCCAAGTTAGTAGTCATGGCATATGAATGTAATCAGAATTTAGTCCCAAGTTAAAGAAGCTATAGCATGTGTTTCCTTTTCATTGTTTGTTCTTGGTAAATCACTGCATTGCACACACATTATCTCGTCATATGCACTTTCTCAGAAATGATAGGGACTATCTAGTCAGGCCATGCTGAGAATTAGATAAGCTCTAATTCTTGGAATTTATTGAAATTGTACATAGAATAGGGAATTAACATTACTTTTAGACATAAGACTATGAGTACTTCATTCATGAGAATCAAATAATAGAAAAGGAAGTATCCCTTCCCCTTAACGTAGAAGGTGTTTATATATCTCTAGCTGTTCAGAAAGGCACTGAATACTCAGATTTTGCCCATTATTCTGTTTTGCTTTATTCAGGGAAAGGTACCACTGACTGCATTGGAATCTCTCTCTGGGGATGAGTGATAGCTCATGGAGTCATGACTGTTGATTGGATGTGAAAGCACCAGACCTCTGAATGTGACAGGGTTATCCCCTGAGTCACTGAAGGACTTGCAGGTTGCTGGTGGCACTAATTTCACATGAAAGCAATGTATTTGCCAAAGGAAAGACAGATGGTACCAGTCACCAGTTATTTATTTCTATAATTAGTAGCATGCTGTTATTCAGGTCTTGAAGAAATTTCCACTTCCCATGGAATTCCTCCCTTCATTAGATGAGAAATAGATATTGGAAGCCAAGAAGATTTTTTTTTTTTTGTAGGATACCTCTTTCGATCTAAAGGCTTATAGTTGTGCTGGGAGGAAGGACACGATCTAGAGATATAATCTATAATCTGGATTAGCCAGGATACTGAGCTTTTAAATCCAGTTCTTTTAGTGCCATATTTTCATAAAAAATTACCATATGTGTGTTTCATATATGTCGTCTAAGAGAGAAGAGTACTTGAGAAAATAAGTCTGACCATGGTCATCATGATATAATTATACTATTGGAATCTGTAGAACACATTGGTGTGATGAAAGATATGAAAATGTAAATTTCTGGACAGCAAAGAATGAGTTTGAGTTAAGGAACTCCAGTAATTAGCTAATTAAACAAATGACATTAACTATTAGATCCTATCATCTCTGCATAGATGAATAATTATAATCCATTTAGCAGAGCTTTTCTAAGAATTCAATGAGGAAATAGGAATATCCCAAGACTAATTAAACAGTCACTAAATGGACTCTATTGTCTTTATTATTATTTTGTTATTATTATTTCAAAATATGGTTTCTCTGTGTAACATCCCTAGATGTCCTGAAACTTGTTTTGTAGAGCAGGCTGACCTCGAACTCAAACAGATTCACCTGCCTCTGCCTTCCTGGTGCTGGGATTAACGGCATGCACTGTGACTGCCTAGCTAGTATTATTATTTAAATTTAACAGAGAAGATAGAAATTGAAAACATTTACTTGGTAAAACATGCAATAAGCATAGTGCTAAATTTTGTTAAGATCTATGTAAGTTGGGGAAAGGAAGACATGATTAAAATCGACAGCATTCACTGGCCCATTTTTACTATGAATTTTTTTTAATTTATTTTTTTACTATTTTTAATACACATGTATACACATGGCATACTTTTATCCAATACCCTTTTACTGATCCCCATCTTCCCAACAAGTTCCTTTCTAAAATCACTTCATTTTTGTTTGTGTTTCTCCTACTGCATCCAATTAGAGTTGTTTGAACGAGTGTGGGTGGGGACTTACTTGAGCAATGCTGTTTATCAGTGGTTTCTTCAATTAAGAAAATAACTTGCTGCAGGACCTGGCTCAAACCAGGGACCTCTTCAGGAACAGGCCCAAACTAAGACCTCCACAGAGAAGGCCCAAGGGAGTGACCTCCACAGGAGCAAGTAAGAGGGAGCAACCACCGAAAGAGCAGGCCTGATTTACAGACCTCTGTGGGACCTAGTCCACGCCAGGGACCTCCAAAAAATCAGCAAGGAGTTAACAACCTCTGTTGGAGCAGGAACAGGTATGAGGAAGTGACTGCCAAGAGAACAGGTCTGAGACCTCTGTGGGCCCAAGGCAGGGACCTGGGTGGGAGCACATTCAAGCCAGGGACATTTATGGGAACAGGACCAAGCCAGCAACCTCCAAAAGAGAAGGACTGAGACAGCGACATCCTCTGGAGGATACCTGAGGCAGCAACCTCCACAGGAACAGGTACAATGAAGCAGTCACCGAGGGAGCAGGCCCGAGACCTCTGTGGGACCAGGTCTGAGCCAGGAACCTCTGCAAAAACAGGTCAAAAGCCAGTGACTTCAGCAGGAGCATGCCCAAACAAACAACCTCTGTGGGAGCAAGCCCATACAACCTCCAGAATTGCAGAGCGAACTACACAAGCACCAAGTGACCTCCAGAAACATCGAGTGACCTCTGGGTGACTGGAACTGTGGTCCTAACTGCAGCAAGGGGACTAACAATCTCAGCCTTGGATACACTGTGATCTCGAAGATTGATCAGAAGAGACACAGCCCAACTATACATATCAGAGGAAAAGATGGTCAGAGAAGGTGAGAACACATTGAACACCACAAACAACACGACACCAACAAAAACAAGTGGCCCTACAGCAGCAAGATTTGGACATCACAATACAGATGAAGCAGAAGAAAAATGATCTAAAAAATAACTTCAGGAGAATGTTTGAGGCACTTAAAAATGAAACGAAAGATTTCCTTAAAGAAATAAGGCAAAAAATTGAAACACATCAACAAATCTATTAAAGAAAACCAAAGAAAAGAAATCCTACTAATGAAAGAAATAATTCAAGACTTAAAAAGATAAATAGAAACAATAAAGAAAATTCAAACTGAGGGAATTCTGAACATGGGAAACATAAGAAAACAATCAGGAGCCACATATGCAAGCATAAACAACCCAATACAAGAGACAGAAGAAAGAATCACGAGCACTGGAGGTACCATAGAGGAAATAGACTCATGGGTCAAGGAAAAACATTAAATCTAATAAATGTTTAACACAAATTATCCAGGAAATATTAGACACTATAAAAAGACAAGACCTAAGAATAATAGGGAGAGAAGAAAGAGAAGTCCGACACAAAAGCACAGAAAATTTATTCAATAAAAATCATAGAAGAAAATTTTCCCAACCTAAGGAAAGATATGTATATGAAAATACAAGAAGTTTCCAGAACAACAAATAGACTGGACCAAATAAAAAGTTCCCTCAGCACATAATAATCCAAATACTAAACATATAGAATAAAGAAAAAATATTATGAGCTGCAAGGGAAAATGCCTCATAACATAAAGGCATACCTGTCAGAATCACACTCGATTTCTCAATGGAAACAATGAAATCCAGAAGGTCCTGGTCTACGTTATGCAGACATTTGGAGACCATGGATGCCAGCCCAAACTAGAATACCTAGCAAAACTTTCAATCATCATAGTCAACAAAACAAAATATACACAGAAATAAAACAAATTTAACCAATATCTAGCCACAAACCCAACCCTGCACAAAGTAGTCAAAGGAAAATTCCAACCCAAGGAAGTTAGCTACATCCAAAAAAAAAAATATAGAAAATGGATGATCTTAGAGCAGCAAATTCTAAAGAAGGGAAAAAATATACACACAATAAAATCACAACAACAAAAACTAAAATAACAAGAGATAGCAATCATTGATCATTGTATCCCTTAATATAAATGGATTCAACTCACCTATAAAAAGACACAGACTAACAGAATGAATATGAAAACAGAATCCATCCTTCTGTTGCATACAAGAAACACACCTCAACTTCAAAGACAAACATCACCTCAGAGTTAAGGTTGGGGAAATTTTTTTCAACCAGATGAACGTAAGGAACAAGCTGGTGCAGCTATCCGAATATCTAAAAAAGTAGACTTCAAACTAAGATCAATCAAAAGAGATAAAGAAGGACATTTCATTTTAGTCACAGGAAAAATCCATCCAGAGGAAATCTCAATACTGAACATCTATGCCTCAAATACAAGGTCACCCTTATATGTAAAAGAAACATTGGTAAAGTTTACATCACACACTAAATCCAATATACTAATAGTGGGAGACATCAACACTCCATTCTCACCACTAGACGGGTCTGTCAGACAGAAAATTAACAGAAAAATAAGGGAAGTAGCAATTGTTATGACGCCAATGAACCTAAAGTACATCTATAGAACATCCCATCCAAACATAAAAGAATATACCTTCTTCTTAGCAGCTGATGGAACCTTCTCAAAAATTGACCACATACTAGGTAACAAAGCAAACCTCAACAGACACAAAAAAATGGGGATAACCCCATGTATCTTATCAGATCACCATGGCTTAAAATTAGAATTCAACAGCAAAATAATTTCAGAAAGCCCATAAATACTTGAAAATTAAACAATGCTCACCTGAATCATCAATGGGTCAAAGAAGAAATAAAGGAATAAATTAAAGACTTCCTAAAATTCAATGAAAATAACTACAAAACATACCCCAAATTATGGGGCACAAAGAAAGTAGTGTTAAGAGGAAAATTCATAGCACTAAATGCCTACATAAAGAAGTTAACAAAATCCCACACTAGTGAGTTTACCAAACACCTGAAATTTCTAGAACAAAAAGAAGGAAACTCACCAGGAGGAGTAGATGGCAGGTAATTATCAAATTGAGGGCTGAAATTAACAAAATAGAAACAAAGAAAACAATACAAAGAATCAATGAGACAAATAGTTGGATCTTCAAGAAAATATACAAAATAAACATTTATCCAAACTAACCAAAAGGCAGAGAGAGAATATCCAAATTAGCAAAATCATAAATGAAAAGGGGGACATAACAACAGACAAGGAGAAAATCCAGAGATCCATCACATCATACTTCAAAAATCTTAACTCCACAAAATTGAAAAACTTTAAGAAGACCATATAAACAAATTAAATAGACCTATAAGTGCTAGAGAAATAGAAATAGTCATCAAAAGTCTCCAACCAAAAAAGCCCAAGACCAGATGATTTCAATGAAGAATTCTATATGATTTTCAAAGAACTAATAACGATACTCCTCAAATTGTTCCACTCAATAGAAAAAGAAGTAATATTGCCAAACTCTTTTTATGAGGCTACAAATACCCTGATATGCAAATCACATAAAGACATTGCTAAGAAAGAGAATTACACACTAATTTCACTCATGAACACTGATGAAAAAATATTCAATAAAATACTGGCAAACCGAATCCAAGAACACATCAAAAAATATTCACAATGATCAAGTCAGTTTCTCCCCAGAAATACAGGGATGGTTCAACGTACAAAACTCTGTCAATGTAATTCACTATATAAACAAACTGCACAACAACAACAAAGAAACACATGATCATCTCATTACATGCTGTAAAAGTCTTTGACCAAATACAACATCCTTTCATGATAAAAGTCTTGGGAGAGAGCAGGAATATAAGGAAGATATCTAATCATAATAAAGGCGATAGCCAACATCAAACTAAATGAAGAAAAGCTCAAAGTGATACCACTGAAATCAGGAACAAGCAAGGCTGTCCACTCTCTCCGTATCTAGTCAATGTAGTACTGGAGGTTCTAGCTAGAGCAATAAGACAACAAAAACAGATCAAAGAGATACAAATTGGAAAACAAGAAGTCAAACTCTCACTATTTGCTGATGATATCGTAGTTTACATAAGTAACCCCAAATTCTACCAGTGAACTTCTGCAACTCATAAACATCTTCAGTAATGTAGAGGATATAAGATTAACTTGAAAAAAGTCAGTAGACCTTCTTTTACAGATGATAAGTGGACTGAGAAAGAAATCAGAGAAACATCACCCATTACAATAGCAACAAATAACTTAAAATATCTTGGAGTAACTCTAACCAAACAAGAGGAAGATCTATATGACAAGTCCTTTTAATCTTTGAACAAAAAAAAAATGAAGAAGACACCAAAAAATGGAAAGATCTTTCATGCTTTGGACATATAGAATTAACGTAGTAAAAATGACAGTATTACCAAAAGCTATCTACAGATTCAAAGCAATGCTCAGCAAAATCCCAGCAAAATTCTTCACAGACCTCGAAATAACAAGCTTAAGTTCATCTGGAAAGGAAAACAAACAAACAAACAAACAAAACCTGGGTATCCAAAACATTCCTGTACAATAAAGGAACTTCTGGATCCATCACAATTCCTGACTTCAAACTATACTACGGAGTTCCAGTACTGAAAACAGCCTGGTATTGGCATTAACAACAGACAGGAGAACCAATCGAACTAAATCAAATACACAGATATCAATCCACACACCTTCAAACACCTGAATTTTGACAAAGAAGCAAAAAATATAAAATGGATAAAATAAAGCATATTCAACAAATGGTGCTGGCATAACTGGATATCAACATATGGAAAAATGAAAATAGACTCATATTTATCACCATGCACAAAACTCAAGTCCAAATATATCAAAGACCTCAAAATAAAACCAACCACACTGAAACTCATAGAAGAAAAATTGGGAAGTTCACTTGAATGCATTGGCTGGTGGGATTGCAAACTGGTACAGCTGCTTTGGATATCAGTATGGTTATTTCTCAGTAAATTAGGAAACAACCCACCTCAAGACCCAGCAATACCATGTTAGGATATATACATATACATTTGCTCAACTATGTTCATAGCATTTTTTGTCATAGCTAGAACCTGGAAACAACCTTAATGCCCCTCGGCTGAAAAATGAATAAGGAAAATATGATACATTTACACAATGGAGTACTACACAGCAGAAAAACGATGACATGTCAATATTTGCAGGAAAATGGATGTGTCTAGATAATATTATATTGAGTGAGGTAACCCAGACCCAGAAAGACAAATTTCATATATACTCACTCATAGGTGGATTTTAAACATAAAACAAAAAAAAAAGACAGTCTACAAATCACAATCCCAGAGAACCTAGACAATATACATTGATCTAATCTATATGGGAAGTAGAAAAAGACAAGATCTCCTGAGTAAATTGGGAACATGAGGACCATGGGAGAGGATTGAGAGGGAAGGCAGAGGGGCAGAGAAAATGTATAGCTCAATGAAATCAATAAAAGAAAAAAAATTAAAGTATCTTTTTTTTTAATGGTTTGTGTAGATATGGGTATCTGCCCTATCATGTCCACAAACTTATGTTTTGCAGCATTTTCCCAATCATCCTACTGGTGTTTATATTCTTTTTGACCCCCCTTCTGAAATCTTTCCTGAGACTTGGACGTGATATAGTTGACCTGTTTGTTTAGTGATGAGTACTCAACAGTCTCTTCCTCTCATCATTTTAACCAGCTATCAGTCTTTAAATTAACCGCTATCAACAGCAAACAGAAATATCCCAGTACTCATGGGACTAAAACAGGAGGGTTGCCAAGAGTTTGAGAGCAGTTTTGGCTACATAGTGAGATTCCAGCCAGCCCAGGCTAGACAATGAGATTTATGTAGGTTTAGAACTCAGACCATGCCAGTGTATAAAATTCTAGATGAGCCAAACTGCATGTTGTGTACACTCAGAAATAAATTGCACAGAAAAAAAATCATTCTCGTATTAGTATAAGAAAGAGAAAATGGGCTAGAATGACAGACAGATCCTGTCTGCTCACTTATTTGTTTATATTAATTGATACTTTCAAGGCAGTTCTTCCTTAAAGAGCCTCAGGTCCTCTGCATGTGCTTGTCATAAAGTCTTTTTCTGTGTAGTACTGGGGAAGAAAAACTGAAATACCTTATGTTCTATCCTATTCTAGTGTTCTGTCGTACATCCATGATTTCTCATTAAATCTTAACAATGAAACCAAATATGCATCAATAGCGCAAGCACATTATTATACTTTAGATTACAGACTTCCTCAGAATTCCTATGACTAAAACCCCTCCTCCACCAATGTCAGTGACCCATTCCTCCATTTATAACATCCCACCCACCTGGTTAAGCAAGCAAGATAGCTAAAGACTTTGCTATATTTATTTTGCATGCAGTTTAGAGAAGAAATACAAAAAAAATACAGGAGGATATTGCAACATCTAGCAATGGATTGCATATAGTATATTTGCAAAGAGATGGAGAGAAACGGATGTAATCAGTAGATAATTAAATTATACATATAGGGGCTAGGGAAATGGATCAATGAGTAAAAGGCTTTCCCATAGGCGTAATACTTGAGGTTGATCCCCAGAATTCAAATCTTATCCAGCACAGGAAAGATGGAGGGATAAAGATCCTGAGGCTTGCTGAATCACCAATCTAGCTTTATCAACCTGACCAAAGCTCAATAATAATCCTTGTCTGAGAAAATATAGTTTAGAGAAACTGGGGAGATATTTCAGTTGTTAATAGCACTGGTTAATCTTCCAGAGGACCAAGATTAGAATTCCAGCACTTATGTGGTGTTTTCAAATGTCTGGAACTCTAGTTCCAGGGGATCTGAAATATTTTTCTGCCCCCCCGGGCACCAGGAGCACATGTGGTACAAATGTACACATGCAAGCAAAACATCATAATACAAAATAAAATTAAGTATAATAATTATAAAATAAAATGGAGAGCTGAGAAAGATAACATCTACACTGGTCTTCATATGCATGTAGACTCACACACATAAGTGAAATATATTTCTAAATAATTTTGTATAAGGTTTTAATTTAGGATATAAAAAGATGCTGAAATCTAAATTATACCCTTGAGTATTGTTTCTTCTGTCTCTTAGCACAGTTTTAGTGGGAGAATATTTTTATTAGTTGGTTTAATTTTTGTTGCTTGATATGTAAGTTACATAAAAATAAAGACTAGTACTTTTATCAGTACAGATTTTATAGTGATATAGTGATGCTTGAATTATACAAATTTTATATTACAGTATGCTTAACATGCTCAGAACATAATGAGTTTGTAAGACGTTTTTGTATAGGAATGTATGTTTTATCTTCATAAGAGTGATAAATATAGGTTCATAAATGAAAAATGGGAAGGGAACAATTAAAACTGTGATTATTCATGGGCCCCTTTACATCTGGTTAGTATCGCCAGTCTTTTCCTAATAATAAGAATGCAGATAATTGGTATTCATTCACCACATCACATCTAACACAAAGGAGGGAGGATGGAAAAGATGTTTTACTATGCTCAGTCCTCTGCTGGGTATTGGTATATCTGTGTATCAAATTAATTTTTAAAGACAAGCAACAGATGTTGCCTTTATTTGTCCTTGAAAGGAGCCTTCATTTTCTTGATGGAAGTTATATTTTTGAGACTAAATGTACAGGTCAAAGTAATTGCCTGAAAGGTAAACACTTAGATAGAACTTCCCATGAGTCTTCTCCCACCTCTATGCTATAAATATTCCTAACTCTCTGATATTCCAAAATATATTCTTACTTCCTTTCCTTGACCTTCTGGCATTTTCCCTGACTCTTCTACCTGAACTTTGAGTATTCACCTAGAATGTGCAATTTGACTCTGAAGTTTGTAAGTTTGAACTTTTAAAATTCTTTTCTCTTGGCCGGGCGGTGGTGGCGCATGCCTTTAATCCCAGCACTCGGGAGGCAGAGGCAGGCGGATCTCTGTGAGTTCGAGACCAGCCTGGTCTACAGAGCTAGTTCCAGGACAGGCTCCAAAGCCACAGAGAAACCCTATCTCGAAAAAAACCAAAAAAAAAAAAATTCTTTTCTCTTTTTTTAAATTGATTTTTATTGAGCTCTTCATTTTTTTCTGCTCCCCTCCCTGCCTCCGCCCTCCCCTTCAACCATCTCCCAAAGTCCCTATGATGCTCCCAATTTACTCAGGAGATCTTGTCCTTTTCACATGTAGATTAGATCTATGTATGTCTCTATTAGGGTTCTCATTGTTGTCTATGTTCTCTGAGATTGTGATTTGTGGTCTGGTTTTCTTTGCTTTATGTTTAAAAAAACACTTATGAGTGAGTACATGTGATAATTGTCTTTCTGGGTCTGGGTTTCCTCACTCAAAATGATGTTTTCTAATTCCATCCAATGGCCTGCATAATTCAAGATGTCATCATTTTTTTCTGCTGTGTAGTACTCCATTGTGTAAATGTACCACATTTTCCTTATCCATTTTTCAATTCTTTTCTCTTAAATAAGACATGGGTACCAACTTGGAGAACGAGAGAGGCACCCTGATGTGGGATAACTAAGGTCCAGAGCACCATACCAGAACATTACACAGTGTTGATTAAATAGCATTTAACTCAAAACCTATATATTTTAGTATAATTAATTCAAGTAAAATACCAAGCCTCCCATTTGTCTTTGATTCATATATTATTCAACAAATTATAATACTTTATTCCAAAATATACCTTAGACATTATTAAATATACAAAGCACTCAGCATAATGCTCAGAACAAAGACTTAAGGATTACAACATCTTTGTTTCTTCAATATTTTAGAAATTATCACCTCATCCTCTCATTACAGTTGAGTAAACTGAATCTCAGAGATGATTAAGAATTTCCCCCAAATCATAACTGATAAACAATAGGCCTGAATGTGAGTATTATATGGGGCCTATTTTGTGTAATGTCCCTTATGCTATGGTTATGTTTTCTGTTAAACTTTTTCTCTAAAAACTTACACACTGGAGGCTTAATTCCCACTTTGTTGATTTAAAATCACTGAGAGATGAGGGTTCTGACTTCATCAATAGGTTCATCTACTGATTGATTCATATTGTGCTGAGATTATTGGTGAGTAGTGCAAAATTTAGGAAGTAGGACCTAATTGGAGGAAGGGACCAAATAGGAGTGTTTGTGAAGGGTTATATCTTTCACCTTTTTACCTATTTCTTTCTGCTTCACAACAGACATGAGTTAATCAGACTCCTCTAACTTGTGTCTCACTCCAGTGGCACAGCCTATACAGTCAGATCATTTATGTTAAATTACATTCATTTGTCATCATAAATTGATTATATATAGGAAAATATATTCAAACCCATTATCATTAAAGCCTTCGTTTTGATTCACTTGTTACCTGTTTACCACTCTAGCCACATCCTATAAGCTTTCCACCAGTTTTTCCCAGGCTCCAACTGACCTTTCTGAATACTTGAACTACATGAATTTCTGACTTTAAGAGTTGGCTAGGGATGTACCTTGGGGAGATTTGTGGTACTTGCTGAGATCAGATCTTTCACTTAAAGAGAGGCTGTCCATGGCCATGTGATAAGAATGGCCACCTACTTCCTTCATGTGAGCACTCAAACTCATTTTATGAAAGCACGGGTGATTACTTTGTAGTGTTTCTTTTCTAAACATTTTTGTGAATATTTGATTACCTTTTACTCTTTTGACATGTACACACCTTGAAAATATCATCTGCCTTGTTCACAATGTTTCTGCAATGCCACAAAACCCATCTTCTTCCTGGCAGGTATCAATATAGTTGTACTGAATGGAAGAAAAAATAATAAAAGAGTGGATAGATGGAGAACTGTCCTTGTTTCCCGGGTCCTCTACTCCTCATGCTGTGGCTATGGGCTGTAGGGGAGAGAAAAGCAATCAACAGAATCTGCTTGCTCCTGAGAAAAAGCACACTTTGAAAAATGAAGTGTTCCTTGTCATTAGCTTTCAGTCAAGCATCACATCAGGAGACTTTTGCATCATATGCTGTGATTGGACCTTGAGGGGGGACACCTGCGATGCGGGTCCCAGCCTCCTGTGAGCTCAAACAGATGGTTTTCTCACACACATCTAAATAAAGCTGTAATAGTGTTGGCCTGCCAACACAGCACAGGTGAATCTTTTTATCCAAAAAAAAAAAAAAAAAACTAAGTATATCTTGGTTGTCATGTAAAAATAAATTTTTACAGTGCTACGAGTTTTCATTTTAGACCACCAATTATCTTCTTTTTGGATGCCTCATCAAGAGACTGCACTTCCTGGTTTACTACTAGAGGCTTCCAAAATATTCTTCCACTGAAAGGCTGTGTACAGTTAGGAATATCCTGTTAGAACATCACATTTGTAATGTGTTCCTGTCTTCTTTTATTAAATTAATGAGCCTCTATCACGTATCTGACCAAGACTGTGAATTGAACAGAGTATACTCTGTGTTCTGATTAAATAATCATAGCATGGCCATTACCAACATTACACAGCACTGGAAGTATCTTGGAGAGATGAGTCTGCAGACCATTTTGAAAGAACCCCTGGAAAACATACAGTATATGTTTGTTTGTGTACATACAAAAATAAGGAGAGTACAGCATATGACAGTAAAGGGTGAGTTGTTTTCTCAGTCACACACTCAAATTACAGAAAGTAGTAGGGGCCAATTTTCAGCTCCCCAAGGATCAAGTGAAGATATATTGGTATTCTCTAAGTATACTTATTTACATTTCCTTTTCACTAGAATTAGCTTCAGGAAACCCAGGACCTGTGTTATCTACCACCACTGTATCTCTCTGCCTTATTAAGCACAACCTGTAGAGCCTCACAATGTCTTTTAGAAAACAGTGAGACCAACATTAGAGGTTACCAGGAAGAACATTCACAGTGAGTCAGGGAGTATCATAGGAAAGAAAGTAACAAGGAAGCAGGGGCCAGATGACAAAGCCTTTTCATCATTTTTGGTGTCATAAATGCCTGTTAAAGGTGAGACTATGGAGCATAGATTATTTTAGGATTTATATAACACTAGTGAGAAGTGTACGATATATGTATTTCTTATTAGTTGTTTGATACAGAGTATTTTTCAGACTTTAGTAGTCATTTATGTATCATTCAGGTAGTTTATTTATGCACCATACAGGGCTGAGTAGATTTGGGACATGAAAAATAATGCATTATTTTGTACCTTTATTCATAAGTATTACATATTTTTAAAGAATTCCTGAGGTTTGTAATAAGATTAATTAAGAAACAAGACATGCTAATTAAAGCAAGTCAGGTACAAACAGTTATGTCATGTAGAATCTAAATAATTAAATGCATGAAAGTAGTTGCTAGAAGCTGAGAACAGGAAAGATTCGATTTTGGTCAGAAGATGGAACGGTGTAGTTAAACAGAAAGCACTGCGCTTTTTAAGATAACAGCATGTTAATTCAGTAACCCCACATGTACATATCATAACATTACCATGTAACTCATATTATATATGTTTAGAATTTTTCCCCAAGTAAGATGAAATAAAATATAATTTAAAACCCAGAAAAATTGCTTAGCATCAATAACTATTAAGGAAATAGCTACTGAAATATTTTATCAAAAATATATTTTATGGAAATCAATAATTAATTAAAATGTAGCTGAATATATACTGTTCCTTGAGAAAGAAGCTGAAGCAGTTTATTAATTAACTACAGTTCGTTGTAATAGTTAGCACTATGTGAATTGGCTATATGCATTAACTTTCTGGGCTTCTCACAGGAAATTTTAGAACTGTATAATGAATCTGTTACTTTTCAAAAGGAACTTGAAGCCGGGCGGTGGTGGCGCAAAGGAAAGTTAATGCATAATGAATCTGTTACTTTTCAAAAGGAACTTGAAGCCGGGCGGTGGTGGCGCAAAAGGAACTTGAAAATTTAGAAAAGCAAATCATAACTTCCACAAACATTTAAATACAAATTAGATCTGAACCTGAAATCCCTTTCTCAGAGAAATACAATTTTTCCTCTTGGTACCATATCCTAAAGACATGGCCTAAAGATGAAAGCTAAGTTTCTCCTCTGACAGTGTAGCAGTTACTTTTTTGTTGCTGTGATACGGTACCCAGGCAATGACGAATGGTTAGAAAGATAGTCCATCATAGCCAGAAAACCACAGCAACAGTTAGGGGAATCATGGCAGCCGGAAGTAGGAAACAGGAAGTGGGAGTGAGAGAAACGGGTATAGAGTGGGGCCAGCCTATAAAACTCAAAAGCCTGGCCTCGTAGTGTACTTTGTCCAGCAAGGCTCCATTTCCCGAAGTTCAATCACATTTTCAAGCAGCACCACTATCTGTTTCTTCAAACACATGAGTCAAAGTGAGACATTTCACCCTGAAACAGCTACATACATGGTATAAATATATTTTCTAAGGCCCTAACTAAACCATATTTGCCAGTTGTTCTTATGTTGACACACAGACATTTAGAGAGTAGATAGGAACTATCAGGCACATTTCCTGTTATTTCTTCCGACATGATATCCAGCAGTGACTAACTTTGGAGTTAGGGATTCTCTCCTATTAGTAGATGGAGCTTTAGAATTCCTCCTACCATACAGAGAAGTAATACCATCAGCACTCAACTATTCCGTTAGTTTTTACTCAGCCCTGCATTTGGCTATTCCTGGAGAAGATTAAATGCATTTTAAAAAGATTAGATTAGAAGTCAGCCTGGAAGTCTGTGTTTCATAGCCACAAGCTTCCACTACTGACTGCTTTTGAAAGTCACTCATTTTTCTCACTGCTGCGCGTTCCACACTTTCTTTTTTTTTTCTTTTTTTATTTTTTTTTATTTAAATTTATTTATTTATTAAGGATTTCTGCCTCGTCCCCGCAACCGTTTCCCATTTCCCTCCCCCAACCCCGATCAAGTCCCCCTCCCTCATCTGCTCGAAGAGCAATCAGGGTTCCCTGACCTGTGGGAAGCCCAAGGACTGCCCACCTCTATCCAGGTCTCGTAGAGGCAGGCGGATCTCTGTGAGTTCGAGACCAGCCTGGTCTACAAGAGCTAGTTCCAGGACAGGCTCCAAAGCCACAAAGAAACCCTGTCTTGAAAAACCACACTTTCTTTAAAGGAGAGTTTTTAGCTGAGTACCTCTGAGTTCCCTTTCTGCATTAACAGTTTGCAAACATCAGAGGTACTTAGAGCAGTTTGTCAGCCCTGCACCATATTCCCAGACGTTAGCAAACCTGACATACTAATTACTGCTAAGTTTTAGCTGAACCTTTTTCTAGCCTGGTATTTATCATTTCTGTATTTCAAAATATTTTCAATAATACAATCTTTATATTTAAAAAATGTGTGTGCTGCAAAACTGGAATTTTATCATGTATAAATACAACATAGGAAAGGCATGCAAGTTCTTTTCTCTTCTTTTAGCCATAAACTACTGAGAAGCTGTGGGATCATAGGGATAGATGATCCAGGTTTCTTATCATGTTTCATCACACAAGCAAGAATGAAATGGATTCTGTTGACATTAGTACACCAAGAGTTCATCTCTCTATAATCTTTTAATCCAAGAGAAAGGTGACTTTGTATGTGTAGATAAGGACAGATACCACTTAAGGAAGGCCTGTGTGAGACAAGATAAGAAGTGTGCCTCGAGTCATGCCCACTTGTAAGTTCATGCTTCAGAGTAAGCGTCCATATCCTCTTTTTGCCTTCCTGACCACAATCTTAAATAAATATTTTTTTTATATCATGTTGTGAAAATGGTGCCTTTGTTCTTGTCAGTATATGTCTCTGAAATCAATGATAATTTTGATTAGTGTTTTACTTCTAATCATATTACTAATTGCTTCTATGAAATATTAATAAGCAATCTTTACTTATGTGTCTTCAATAAATGACCTCATTAGCCTAAACTTGTTTTTTGTTTGGTTTTAAGGTCTTATGAAAGTGTTGCTTCTTTCTAAACCAGTGATAACCTCCTTTCATTTTAAAAAAAAGATATTTAATACTTCTTATTTTCTGCAGGTAAAATAATATGAACACATTATCCTTCCACTTAATTTCATTAATTCTTCCTCTTTGAGCCTTTTACTATTCACTCAGAATTTTCCCCGTGTTCTAGAAAGAGTTGTTGATGATCCTGTGTTTGATTTTGGAGAGCATATTGTTCATCTCATATTATATCAATCAGCAGTGCCAGTGCTTCCTTGTTGGATGTCTTTTTACTTCTCTACAAAGAGTATAGCAAAATAATAAAGAAATCAGAACACTGTAGTGAAATAACATGAAATCAATTGTATCTTCCCAAGGTCATTCATATGTTTGTTTGTGTGTGTATGTTCAAAGCTCAAATTTTGACAGAGAAATTCCTTCACAAAAACTCCATAATTTACTCACATTCTTTTTCTCAGTGCATGAGTTAAGAGCAGACATGATGTAACTAATTGCTTGGAGAAGAGACCATTTCAGAGAGAAATTCTAGATATCATGTTTGCCAGAGATAATAGATCAAATTATAGTTGAGAAATTTTATGTAATATATCAATAAAAACAATGTTGACTAATATTAATTTAAAATAATTAATTAAAGATACTAATTGTGTGTTCTTAATATTATTGTGCTAATAATACATTTCGACTCCAGAAATTTTGTTTCATTTTCTTGTTTTCTAACTGGATCTTGGTAGTGAAGAGTTGCAGTCTCCACATTAAAGGATGTAACAACCATCACTTTATCATACATTTCCTTTGTTTTACTTTATTTTGCACCCATTTTTAATAGTATAATTTCTCATGTCTACTCACTCTCCCACAAGAATATGAAATTAATCTACATCCTCACAAAATATTTTATGCTATACATATTTTATGATTTTGCTTTTAATATATACAATTATATATGTCCAAATTAATTCATTTATTAAGGAGTAATTTAGTGAGCAAACTCATGTTGCTACTGGTATATTTAGTCTATACAATCAATTTTCTTCATAATTTCTCATGTGATATATACATAATGAATTTCTTTGAACCTGGGTTTCACCATATATCCCTAGGAGGTCCACAGCTTGCTTTGCAGTCCAGGCTGGACTTCTACCTCTCTCTCCTTTTTGAGTGATAGGTTTAAACAAACATTTTTATATTTCAATTTTATGGTAAAACCCTACCTACAAATTTTATGGTTACAGACCCTACCTACAAATATATTTTTGTATATATCTCTTATGTACCTGTCTGCAAGATTTCTTTAGGATACTTACTCAGGAAAGAGATGATTGGCTCAGTTTAAAATTACTTAATTTTATTGATTTATTTACATTTTTATATTCTCATCACTGGGGTAAATGTGCAGTCTCACTCTATGTTAATTATAATTAATATAGTTTTCTCATGTTTAAAGTACTGACTCCAAATGCTATTTTAGTAGAAATAGAAAATAATAAATTAGTCATGCAAATAAATGCAAATTTAGGTAAAATTATTGCTAACATTAGTCATAATATATAAGTTGAAACTCTTTGATTGCCATGAACAAAAATTGATTATGAGTTACATTTTATTTTTATTATTGTTTTTAAATTTGCCCATTTCTTATTTTTAGGTTGTTTTTCAGATTATAATACAACATTTCTTACTTCCTTTCCCTATCTCCAAACCCTTCCATATAACCAACCCTCCCAACTCCTTCATATTCGTGGCCTTTTTGACACTGATTATCAAATACCTATATTTATTTGAATACACATACATATTTATAAATATAGCCTTCTCAGTTTGTATACTGCTGCTTCTATTTATGTTTTCAGGGCTTATTGTTTAACACTGGACGCCCATTTGGTGTACTCTTCCTTTGAAGAACACCTCTCTCATTCTTTGTTTTCTCAGTTGCCTATAGTTCATTGGGTAGAGTGGAGTTCCTGCGTGCTTATCACTGTATACTTTGCAATGTCCATTGGTGAAATCCTTGTTTAGATCACATTTTGGAATACTAAAACTAAGTATCAAGAAAATCAGTTTTTAAATAGACAAGGAAGAGGTCCAGAAAGTTAGCAGCAGGCAATTACAGGTCACTTTCTCAAGGCTCACTTCTTAGAATGATAATGTCTAACAATCTCAGACTAGGTGTCATAGAAATGCCAACATATACAAGTAAGTCAATAATTTATATTGCCAAAGAATGAAATATATATTGGCAAAATTGTTTCTATGCTACATGACTCAGAGCAATGAAGGTAGAGGGAAACCCAACAATTGTGATAGGTAGCAATCAACTGATCGTTGTTATGATTTTCTAATGCTTTCACTATTTTATGGCATATCTAAGAGAACAGGAACATGAGCACATTCAGCTTCATGAAATGCTTCAATTCTATCTATCTCCCAGTTTTCCTTCATTCTGTTGTTTTCTACTGATCCACCTACACAACAGTTACATTCTTAGCTGCTCTGTAGATTAAGTTGTGATTAAAAGAACTCAGAGTTTCAAAGTTAGTGAAGTATGACACAGACTGAACAATTGAGTTCAATTTCCTACACTACACAAAGCTCATAGCCTGGGCTTCATATGCAATGTGATGTTCCAGTTACTTCTGTATTTTGTACTCCTTAATACTTCATGATATTTTCATGAGGATTTTTATGCCCCATTATTGAAGTGTATAGACAGGAGTCATGACAAATTGCAGCAGTGACGCTGAGCGTGTTTATGACACAGGCTAGCATGGTGAAGAAGAGTTTAAGCATCTAAATGTGAAATTGAAGTGCTTCTAGCATTCTGTGATCCTGAACAAGTTTCAAAAGTGTTTTGATAAGTTCTTACCAATACAATCACCGTACTATCAATAATATCCACTTAATTGGTTTGAAAATTGAATATACATAAATTACTTGTTGAAGGTTTTAAGAAATTCTTAATATAACTATACATTAATAAAATTACTACATGAAAACAAAATACTTCACATATTTAATAGCACATTAAAGTAGTGTCTATAAAACTTTATAGCAAATGATTCTTTGATTCTCATGTGAACTTTGCTCATTTGTTTTAATGTTTCATAGCAATTTATTTGAACTTTCCTACCAATAATGTGTTTCTCATTCCTAGTATTTTGAAATATATAGTAGAAATTTCACACATCTTCTGCGGGTGCTAACTTTTGATAAAGGCAAAACACTAAAAGAATATATTTTTGTCAAGAAAAATCTATGTGAAAATTTTTGAACAATACAAATTATGCTTTCAAAAAGGACTCATAAACTACTTATATAAAGAAACTCAAGTCTTGTCAAAAATATCTGGATTCTGAATAACCTTTTGTTTAAAATATTCCAAAAAGATCTTGAAGCTCAAACTAACCTGCCATAAGGCAGTAAGACCTTATGACTTTGAAATCTCCTCCTGTTTGGAGTGCATTTGGTAGATAGTGAATCAGAACAAGCCTTCTTGGCAGTGTCATTGGGCACTTGTTATTGGGAACTTTCACCTTATGCCTGTGAACATTTCCCCACTTTCTTTGGTCTGCTCATTTCACTGTGCTTCAGAGGGCCAGTGTTAACCACAAAAATATTAAGACTGGCACTTATGTCCCCTTTTCTATACCCTGGTGACTCCTGTTTGGCTATTATGGGTGGCTTCAAGCTACTTAACATCAGCTGGAATCCCTCCAAAGAGTAGCTCAGCAGAGGGTGATTCTGGAGCCAATAAAGGATGGCAAATCACTTTATGGAAATTAGCTTTTAATTATTCATTGGCAATTTGACTGCAATCCAGCAGGTGTCCTGATAGGAAGAAAATGACTTAATAAGTATGTTTTGCTTTTTTTCCTGTTCAAAATCCACATTCAGCTTTTCAGCTCAAAATTTCCATGGGGAAGAAACAATCCATCACCTCCTCCGATTAGCAATTGCAGTAAGGATGACATTCATTCATTGATTCACTCACTCACTAACCCATACAAATGATTTTTATGTTTTGCTAGTTATTTGTTTATGAGAAAAGAAAATGTTTGATAGAAAGAAAAATTTTAAAAGCATCTAATATGAAGTCATGGGTCATCATATTTTGACTTTTACTTCTCTACTCAATCCATAGGACATGGGAAATATGGTATTATGAGGAAAAAATTAGCAACCTGACCTATATTTGAACTAAAATGTCACCAGTTATTGGCTGTTTGACCTCAGAAAAATCAATTAACCTCTCTGAACCTCAATTTCTTCAAGTGAAAATATCAAGATATTAAAATCTTGAATGATGAGTAAAATTGTGTTCTGTGTATTTGAAAAAAATCTTTTTTAAATAAATGATAAAGAATATGAACATTATGCAGCAAAATCCCTTTCAAAGTATCTTAGGAGGCTAATAAACTATCTAGGCAGGGCTATTTGTCAGTTAAACTGTGTGTAGACCCATTTAAATGTCATTTCACCAAGGATGTTTGAAACTTCCAGTTTATAAACTGCACAACCAGATAATCAACTTGCCCCTTATACAAAAACTCTTCTTGATTGGCTGAAAATCAGGCTTTGGGAATACAGAACCTATCTTTTCAAACATAATTTTAGAAACCTAGCCATGAGTGAGTATGACTGCATGAATGTGAAACCACTTTCATATGATGCAAACTGTCATTCACTATAACAAAGATAATGATGATATACCAGGATTCTAGACATCGAGGATTCTGACTTTGATTAATAATTGAGGATTTATATTTGAACAACAAAGACAAAATAGAGAAAACAGTCTAAGACTTAATGTACACATTTAATTCATTTCCCCCTTAGCAAACAAAGACAATGAGTCTCCCCCAAGTATTTTTTCTGCAACTTTTCATTTTACAATGAACCATTGTTTCTCCATACAGATGAATTTATGTTGCTATAAATCCAAAGAAGACAGAATATACAACTGTGAGCCAGTATTTTTGATCTGTAAGGCATTTTACATTCCTTTCTGCTCAGGATATAGCTTCTTATCACTTCAATGTTACCATCCAACATCATACTATTTACACAGTATGACCTGCAAGGGTGGAAAATGTTCCTTGTCTGTTAAACTTACCTTAAGACCATACAGGCAACTGAATGTATTCCACGTTGACACAACCCATGCACGATTAGTTGAAGCTGAAGCACAAGTCTAAAGGAAGGAGATATTTTAAAACTGTGTGATATCTTAAAGAAAATAACTTGATTTTCTTCCTGAAGAAAAAACTACCTGTGGTAGTATGCTTTATTTAGCTGGGGTCTTGAATCTACATATCTCCTGGGAAGAATGATGGGTTATAACACCTTTACTTTTCTGTTTATCTTTTTATGATAGAATTAAGAAGAGGTCTCATATATCCCAGGCTGGTTCCAAGGATGACACCTCTCTCTCTCTCTCTCTCTCTCTCTCTCTCTCTCTCTCTCTCTCTGTGTGTGTGTGTGTGTGTGTGTGTGTGTGTGTGTGTGTGTGTGCATGGGCATGCATATTGTGGACATGCCTGATGTTGCAGAAGTCATAAGAACATGTGGATGTCCTGGAACTAGAGTTATAAAAGGTTGTGAGCAGCTGTGTGGATACTGGAAACTGAGCACAGTCTGCTTAATGACCAGGAAGTGCTCTTAACCACTGAACCAACTGTCCAGTCACTAAGATATTTTATTTTCTATTATTTGAAAATTCTTCATGGAAAACATGGAATGAAAAAATGGGGAGAATGAGTGAGAAAAAGGGAGCTCCAGGGGGAGGGATAACACCTCAAAAAAAACATGTAAATCAATTAAAAAAGCACTGAGAAAAGTTGGGCAGCAGGGAAGAAATCTAAAAAATCCAGAAAGAAAAGAAAGAAAGAAATACATGTAGGAAAATGGATAAATCTACAGAAACTCATAAAAGAAGGGGAAAGGGAGGAGAGAGAAGAGATGCAGGAGAGAGACATGGGCCAGGGCTGGAGTTGGAACCCAAGAAAGGGTTATGAGAAAGAGCAAGGAAAAGAAGAATAAAATCAACTAACTTATTGTAGCATATGGTAAATGTTACAACAAAGGATCAAAGAAAATCATGTTTTGTCAAAGTAGACAACATAGTAAATTAAAAATTGGGAGAAATTTATGGGAAAATCAAATGCTATAGAAAGAGAAAAGAAAAGGGGAGAGGCATCGGGCAGATGGGGAATGAGACAGAGAACAATGAGAAACTAACTGGGGAGTTCCAAAACCAGAAAACACCTCAGACATAAACTCAAAAATCCAGCAATGTGAATTCTAAATACCCTGGAAGCATTTTGTCTAAGTTCTGGGAAATCACATATATACAAAGTAAAGTCAGGTGTAATCTTTGGAAGATCTCATGATTCAGTGCATGCAGTTGGAAAGTTGGTGGAGGGAACCTAGGCTGTATCATTCATGTGGTCTGTGCACGTTTAAAAAATTACTTGGGACCTCAATTTATCTGTGAAATTGGAGTCATAGCCTATGTATAAACTGTAAGAATCTTTCCAACTCCAAGATGGTGTTGAATTTTCAAAGCTGAAACATTGCACAATTGATGGGACATCATTGTTTGATAACAATATAAACTCAGCTCAAGATCACCTGCAGTGTCCTCAGTTTCCTCATCAGAGTCTTATGCTTGATGCTGAGAAGGAGGAAAGCAAACTGGATTCTCCGCTTTGCTATCTTCTGGAAACTTCACTGTGTTGCCTCAGATAGACTATTCACTTGTCTTCGTGTCTATTTTCTAATGTGTATAATTTATATGTATGACTCCAGGTACACGGGGAGATGAAGATGATAAATTAACAGCTAGATCATATCGTACATTGTCTGCTCAAATGCTTATGAAGCAGTGCAGGTAGAAGAGAGGTCAGACAGACAGAAAGGAGAGCCAGGATCCAGGAGCATGTCATGCTCTACCTGAAACAGATAGAAATGGTTAGTTCTTGGATTCAATTAGAATTTCACAGTATCTGTGGCCACAGGAGTCAACCATATGGCCAGCAAGATATCTTAAGGGATAAATACACTTTCCTCCAAGTCTGACCACCTGACTTGGATGATAAAAGCCATGTGGTATATGGAGAGAATCATTTCTTACAGGTTGTACTCTGACTTGGCACCTATGCATGTACACACATACACACACACACACACACACACACAAACACACACAGATAGGTGATAGATAGATAGATATAAACAGAGAGAGCAATTAATTGTTAAAATAATAATAGAGTTTTTAAAGAGTATTATTGATTTTTGCTACTATACTGTGAGCCTTTTAATAGAGAAGCTAATGGCAAGAAATATCAAAATCATGAGGCCCAATGGAATGACAGCCTTACATAGGAGCAGAAAAGAAATTAGAAACCATGACTTTGTCCTCATTTCTAGTCATGTTTGTGCACTTTTCTTACATGAAAAAGGAAAACATCTGCTGCTCTAGACAAGACTAGGTACAATATTGTATGTATCATCATTGCTATACACTGCTCTTATCCAGGTCTAAAGTAAAAACAATGAACAGAATAGAAAGATGTGTTCAGACATACTATTTGGTGCAGACAGAAATGCAAGAGAAACAAATACATAAAAGATAGTTTCAGATGAAGTAGTTGCAATTGTTCAAGATTAGTATAGAAGCAACACCACCTACTCCACACTGGGAAAATGTGGGAGGTTCAACAAAAGGCAAGAACCTACATATAGAAGGCTTTGGGTTGTGAAAATGCAAATTTATCAGAGAGGTTCATCTTCAAAAACAACTACCATAAGGTACTTCTTGTTGCCTAGCTTCTCTGTGGTCATGGATGATAGGCTGGTTATTCTTTGCTTTACATCTAATATTCAATTATGAATAAGTACATACCATGTTTATCTTTCTATGTCTGGGTTACCTCATTCAGGATGTTTTTTTTTTTCTAGATCCATCCATTTGCCTACAAATTTCAAGATGTTATTGTTTTTAGTGTTAAGTAGTATTCCATTGTGTTAATGTTTCACATTTTCTTTATCTATTCTTCATTTGCAGGCCATCTAGATTATTTTCACGTTCCAGCTATTACAAATCATGCTACTATGGACACAGCTGAGCAAATGTTCTCTTGGTATGAGTGTGCATCCTTTGAGTATATGCCCAACAGTGTTATTGCTGAGAACCCCAAAAGAGACATATATGGATCCCTCTGGGAAGGAGAAATAGACAGTATCTCATGAGAAAATTGGGAGCAAGTTAGGGGAAAAGGTGGGTGGAAGGGGAGGGATAGGGAAAATGAGAGGGCAGAAGACAGCATGAGGGAAATGAATGTGTGAGTTGGGGAAGAACAAAGAGGAGAGCAAGGGAAGAGATATCTTGATTGGGGAAGTCATTATGGTGTTCATGTGAAACCAAGTAATAGAAAAATTCTCAGAAATTCACAAAGATGACCCCAGATAAGACTTTAAGCAATAGCAGAGAGGATACTTGAACTGGCCTTCCCCTGTAATAAAATTGATGACTACCTTAATTGTCATCATAGAATCCTCATTCTGTAACTGATGGAAGCATAGGGAGACATCCACAGCTAAGTACTGGGCAGAGCTTCTGGAGACCAGTTGAAGAGGAGGAAGAACAATAGGATGAGCAAAGTAGTGAAGACCATGATGGGGATACCCACAGAAACTGCTGACCTAAGCTAGTGGGAGCTATCTGATTCCAGACCAATGATGGGCAAACCTTTAGAGAACCAAACTCAGCTCTCTACATGTGGGTGACAGTTGTGTGGCTTGGGCAGTCTGTGCAGCCTCTTGCAGTGGGACCAGGATTTATCCCTACTGCTTGAACTGCCATTTAGGAGCCAGTTCTCTTTGGGACAAAGTCTTGTTCCATCTAGATATAAGGAGGGAGGGCCTTGGTTCTGCCTCGAAGAGATGTGTCAGACTGTTGACTCCCTGTTGGAAGCCTTACTCTCTCTGAGGAGTTGATTGAGGGTGAGATGAGAAGAAGGTTGGGCGAGTGGGTGAAGGGGAGAGTGTAGAAACAGGGATAGGTGCATAAAGTGATAAAGATTGTTTAAAATATGAATTAAAAAACAAAACTGTTGATGGAGGGAGGAGTGGGCCTGCTTTTGGTCCTTGCCACCCGGCTAGCTTATACCCAAAATAATCACGCAGAAATTGTATTAATTTAATTACTGCCTGGCCCATTATATCTAGCCTCTTCTTGGCCAACTCTCACCTCCTGATCTATCCCATTTCCGTTAATCTGTATATCACCATGAGGTAACCGAGAAAGATTCAGCATCTCTGATCTGGCAACTTGATGGTGGCTCTCCCTATCTGCCTTACTCCTCCCAGCATTCACTTCTGTCTTCCTACCTATCTAAGTACTGCCTTATTAAAAGGCCAAGGCAGTTTCTTTATTTAACCAATGAAAGCAACATAAATACAGAAGTACCTCCTACACTACTAAACAATAAAAAACAACTACTAAAGCATATATTTTCCCAGATTTAGCTCTGAAGGTATATATAAGCTATAAAAAATTGTAGTCCAAAGTGTCAAACTACATTTCAACTTGGAAGCAGAACTTGATAGCATCATCCACATAGTTCTGAGCTTTGTGGGCATAAAACATATATGTGTAAGGGAGATGAGTGAGTTTGTGTTGAGTTTCCATAAAACTCATAAGTCCAGAAATTATATTGCAGGGATAGGATCCTTGAGAGGATTCCATCAGAAACCATTGCACAAAACTAGGAAGATAAAGTATAAATTGCAATGAAGACTCTGGATGTTGGAGATGTTAGATTCATGGGACAACAGTCAAGGAAAGCTTCAGGATAGAATAGCAGCTGCCTTAAGCAGGAGGTAGAGGTGAGTGAATGAGACAACCAAAGCCAGTTGGAACCAAGGTAACTCCATTATGATTTCCCTGATAGTTTTAACTTTGCTTGGGTTTTCTTTCCTTGACATATATATATGGTTTTTCGAGACAGGGTTTCTCTGTAGCTTTGGAGCCTGTCCCGGAACTCCCTTTGTAGACCAGGCTGGCCTTGAACTCACAGAGATCCACCTGCCTCTGCCTCCCGAGTGCTGGGATTAAAGGCATGCGCCACCACCGCCCAGCTTCCTTGATATTTTCTTGTTCATCACATTTTATGTGTTATTTTGTGTATTGAATAAATATAACCTATTTTATGTTATTTTACAACTTCATATAGTTGAGATTATCTTGAATCTTAGGAAAAATCTGCACTTTTAAGCAGTATTAAGACTGTTAAAAACAATAAGGGCTTTTAAAATTGTAGAGAATATGTGTTTTGCATTGTGAGATGGAGATGAAATTCTAGGGATGAGGGATGGAATTGTGATGGCTAATATTGACTGTCAGTTTGACAGGATCTAGAATAATCTAGGAGATAAGCCTCAGGGCACAGCTATGATGAGTTATAGAGATTAGCTTAGCCTCTGGGCCTGCTTGTTGAAGATTAAAAATTTAGGTTAATTGAGGTTAATTGAGATGAGAAGACACACCTTAAAAGTGAACAGTATAATTCTTTTTGCTTTAATCTAGGATTATCTCTAAAGTTGCTTTGGTCCAGGTGTCTGGCCATAACAATGGTAAAAAGACCTAATACATAAAAGAACTAAAAGTAAAGTCTTTGGATTCATACATCATAAAGTAAGCTGTATTAAAAATAATGCTAAAATTGACCAAATATATAAATAAAATCTGTCACATTTTTCCTTTCTTAGTGTCTGACCCTTGGCATATATTTATATGGTCATCATTTTTCCTGAAAGCCTGGTTCTTAGTCTTAGCATGAATGGTCTGTGCACTGTGCTCACTGCATCAAAACATGCTGAGCTGTTCTGTGATGTGATTTTACCTCTGACATTTAGAACTTTTCTTGGTTTTTTTCTTCCCTACTGGCTAAAGTTCCTTTCAATTTTAAGAACTTCCTTTTTGACTTCTTATAAGACAGAACTAGTGAAAATATATTCTCTCGGGTTCTGATTGTCTGACAATGTTTTTATCTCTACCAAGTTTCCAAAGAATAGCTTGCTGGGTATAAGATTACTGGTTGATAACTTTCCTTTTCTCCTCAGCATTGTGAAGATATCATCCCACTCTCTCCTGGCCTGTAGGATTTCTGCTAAGAAATGAGCTGTCAGATGCATCTCGATACTTTTTTGTATTGTTTCTTTGTTCTTGCTGCCCTGAAAAAAACTCCTCCTTAGTTTTAACCTTTGAGAGTTTAGTGTTTTAGAGTAGACTTGAGTTTTATCAGGCTGCTCTCTTTGCATACTTCCTTTTTTTTTTTTAGGGGAGAGAGTTCAATTTCTGTTATATTTTGTTAGGATTACTTTTCCTCTCAAGTAACTGTTAAGCAATAATCACTTGACTAATGTCTCCATTCATTTCTTTTATTCTTACTAACTCTTCTTCTGTTTGATCTAGCCTAATTGTGATGCCTTCTTTTTTACTTTAAACTTTCTTAAAGCATATTTCAGGTTAAGGGATTTGTGTTCCAACTTAAACAGATTTTCCCCTCGTATCTTTCTTTTAGTCTACTGGGTTAAAGTACCAAATTACTTATTGATGTTTTATTGAAGACATTCACTTTCCTTATATTGTTGTTTTAAATTTGTTGTATTAGAGTTAGTCCATATTGTTTATTGCAGGGTTAGACTGAAACCTAATGTTTCAGCAGTTTCATGATGCTGTTTCTCAGAAAGCTCTTCATGGCCTATAACAGCGTCTCTGCATTAAGGGGATGGAGTGTTTATTCCAATGTCCTAATCTGCCTTATTTGTGCCCATCTTATTGGAAGTTCTAAGTGAGTTGCTTTTAACCACTTCTGCTATTTCAGAACTAGATGGTGTTCAAGTCCAGGCAAACTGTGAAGTCATTCTCTGTAAATTACCAGTCTTTCAGAGTAAGAGGGCAACCCAAGCCTGGTTATTTTCAAAGTTAACGTGAACACATTTCTCAATAAAATCAGGGGAAAGGGTCATTCTCAAAAACCCAGTTCCAGTGTCTTAGATGGTTCTGTATTTTTAGCCTACATGCCTTCATCTATAGTATGTTAGTTTGAGAGTTTTCCAGTTTCCATGTAAAAAATACAGAGTAATGTATAATTATTATAATTATTCTATTCTACCAATGTCTATGCCATCCTAAAGTCTTTGATACCGTATATCACCTGCACTGTATAACTGTGGTATCCTGGCGAATTTGGGATATTTAAATTGGATCATTTATGGTACCTGGTCTTAAGGCCTGAAAGATCTTCATGGTAGCACGTACCTTTACCCAAAACCTGTATTCGTTTTCTTGTTTCATTCTCCAATGAGAATGAAGTTTCCTGTTCTGTGTCCAAGGTAAACGAAAAGATAACAGTAGCAATCTCCTTGACACCCAATGAATGCAGTTCCTTAGCTCAGTCTTCTGATACTGTCCTTGGGGGATAAGTTGTACAGTTCTGTCTAATACTGAATGTGACCTCACAGAGCCTTATGCTGGATTTTAAGTCTGTAACCTAAACTTAATTCTCATACAGTTCTCATGTCCGAAAAAGTAATGATTTTATTAACTCTTTCCTGAATTCTTTCTTTGTTGTATTGAAAGGAATCACTTTGTTCTCTCATCAAAAATCTCTGCTCATATTAATATAATTTTTTAAATAAATAGGTATAAAAACTCATTTGTCTTTAATTATTTCTAGAAGATCATCTTAGACAGTATCTTATTCCATATAACTCAAGGACTTTTTGTAAAACTATTCGCAGACTTATTGAGATTTTATATATTAAAATTTAAATAATCATAAGAGATTGTTTCAAATGAGAATAGAAAATTACAAATTCAAATCAAAGTATTAGGAATAATATTTAGTTGGAGAAAGAGGATACTTTCTTTCAACTCAAAGTTTTAGAGCCTACTAAACCATAAAGCAATATAAATCCTTTTTACTAAGTAATTAACTTTATGAAATATTTATATAATAATTTTTTCACATTATTTTGTCTCTTGGCTTCATTTGATATTGTCTTTCTATGATAAATCTTTTGTAATATTCTTTAAAAGAATAAAAGACAATTTGATCTGTTCTCTAATAATGCTGTTCAAAATCTGCTTTCCATTGAGAGAGACTCCAGATAACATTCTACTTCACTAATTACTGGACTAGCTTATAAATTTTAAGATTGTAATTAAATTTGGCCTTCTCTTTAATATGTTTCTTTCATATGTAATTTATGAATATTAACACAGAACTTAATCTCATGCCCTTTTTGAGTTTACATTATTAAGAGCTTTATTAAAGCCATTTCTATTCTGGAATGGTCAAAATTAACCTACATATTATTAACGTGACTCTAAGCTATGTAAATACATTGTACTTAAGCTCAAACATTAGGTATCATCAACTCTACTTACCCAAATTCTAGAAATAATTATATTGTCCACTTGGCTCAGTCTCACTGCCGGATCATAAAAACAAACAAACAAAGAAAACGACAACAACAACAAAAACATCATTAACGTGATGTTTTCTAAATAACCCATGTTGACTTTTTACTTTTAAGGAGGCTGAGAAGATGAATGTTGTAAATGCAATATCATTACTAAGTACAATATGGGGTCTTATTCTCCATTAACAGCATTCTGGGTCCTCATGTACTAGAATGCAAGGAAAATTCCTACAAAGGCACAAATCAAAATGATAATGACTCTGTTTCCATAGCTTAATCATCTCTTAAAAGTATCATTTCAAAATTCTAATACCACAGAGCTTAAAATTTAGTACATGAGTTTTGAGGATATATCAATAATTAGGTATTTCACTAGTCACCATGAGAAAAAACAGTACATTGTGAAGTCAAAGTGGAAGAAACTATTTACATCAATCATTATTAAGGTGCTTAATTGTTGAAAATTTCACAAGGAACTCTCCTAGCAAGTGAGAAAACAGTCCCACAAACAACAACAAAAATAATCCCCACCCTAACTCCAAAGATTTCCAGTGAGCCCATTCAGCTAAGGAGCTCTGAACTTTCTCTTTGCCTTCTCAGTGATTTCAATTTCGCTACTAATTATTGCCTATGGATGGCTCTTCCAGGAGTAAATAAAATAGGTAGCTCTACCCTTTTTGTGCTACTTCTTCATGTCTTACTAACTTCCATTTAATAGGTCTTAATGGCACTGCAGGTTTCTCTCATTTATTTCTTCAAACGTTAGTCTCTAGTTCAGTGTTGTCTGATAGGTTGCCAAAGTCATATGCCACTGATTAAGTTAATTTAGAAATTAAGTGGAATAGAATTTAAGCACAGCTTCTTAGTTCCCTTATCCATTTTCACCAGACTAAGCAGCCACAGGCAGCTGATTCTCACCATTTCAGTTGAAGCAAAGTTTGAACAAGTCTGGGATCACAGGACATGGAACAGGGCAGTTTTCACTACATAGGCATCTAGGACGCAGGAATTTCAGTGTCAAGTAGGTTTGAAAGATGCTGCATCCACAGGCAGCTGATTCTCACCATTTCAGTTGAGCAAAGTTGGAACAATTCTGGGATCACAGGACATGGAACAGGGCAGTTTTCACTACAGAGGCATCTAGGACGCGGGAATTTCAGTGTCAAGTAGGTTTGAAAGATGCTGCATCCACAGGCAGCTGATTCTCACCATTTCAGTTGAGCAAAGTTTGAACAAGTTTGGAATCACAGGACATGGAACAGGGCAGTTTTTACTACAGGGGCATCTAGGATGCAGGAATTTCAGTGTCAAGTAGGTTTGAAAGATGTTGTTGATAGCATTTTCCTTTAAGATTAATGATATTAAGTAATGAGCATTCTGGTGTGGCGAAACACAGTTGGCCCAGCTTTTCCAAGGTGATTGAAAATTGATCCCCCGTACCCTTTTCCATTATGTTTTGTTTGATTTGTCATATTGTGATTTTTCAAGATGCTTATATTTTTGTTTTACCAACACAAGTTTATTTAAAATGATAAAGCTAATCTGCTAAATATAATATAAAACCAAATATAAAACCCTTTGTTCAAATATATCATATGATCATCATGATGATTTCATACAGATAAACTAACAATATTTTCTTACAAATAAGAAGCTAGAAATCCCTGAGTTAAGAAACACATTTAAATTCACAAAACTTGTACACCTTTTCCGGGAGTCCTTCACCATACTTATGCCTTCTCTTTCAGTCATTGATGAAGGTAGAGTATAGGGACAATTCCAGCTCATACAAACTTCCAGGGTGTGGGTGTGGCTTCTTTCCTATCCCCAAATCAATTGTTGATTTTTCCCTTTGGGGATGGAATTGGTTAAGACAGACAAAGCAGCATAAATTGCTGCAGAATAAATTTAAAATTTTAAAAATCTTTTTAATATTGAGCACAACTCTAGGGTCTGTAAGGTGTGACTTTAATATATTAGGTGACTGGATAATTATGATTGTCTCTGTGTTTGAAGTACAGGTTATAAACAATTGTGGGGGCTGGTGAGATAGCGCAGCAGGATAAGTTGCTTGCCTCCAGATATGACCTGCACCAAAGGAGAAGGGAAGAGGCTCCTACAAGCTGTCCTCAAACTTCAACATAATCATCGTGGCATGCATGTGTAATTACATGGACTGTAATTAAAAATAAATGAAATTTAAAATAGAAGCAATTGCAGTAGCCTCTACAACTTGTTCACACAGGAGATGCCCCTAAACATGTTGGAACAGAGGACGAGACAGTTTAAGAATAGTAATGTAATTATGTGTTCTAAAAAGAAAAGTTTGAATCCTTAATGAGTCATCTGAACACTTGGAATCAATCTTTTCCTATCAATGATTCTTTAGTTTCTACTCAGAAAAAGAATGTGGGTGGAAAGAAGCATAGGGTTTATCTGTGCCATCATCGCAATTAAGATATCTATAGTCCAATGTCTTTCTTCCAGAATACACAAGAACTCACACACCTGAGAAGATTTAATACAATAATTCTGGGTTCAGTTTGTATGGTAAATAGTGAAATTAATGAGTACAGAATAATATTAAAGATATGAAGTCTGAATTACATGATTCATGTAAAATATTCTAGGTAATTAAATGAACATAATATACTTACTGCCTTTCTGTATCAACCAAATAACCATTGTTTTTCTGCCCTTCTGTGTGCATATTCTGTGTTTGTTCCCTTGTTCCTGTCTCCTTCTCCATATATAACAACGTCGTTCAGGCTTAAAAGTTTATTCCTCAGAGAATGATGGAGGAACTGGTACATGTTCCAGATGGCAAAGAATTGTATAAATGTAGTATGCCTTTGCTATGATAGCCTCCCTGTACACCACCCACCCCCCAGTTTTTAACACAAGAACTCAAGCCAACTTTGTCAGTAAGGCAGACTGTCTAAAGGCAAAAACCCATGGTTTCGTGGGGCTTTAGTGTGACCTGTATCTGACACAACTGGCCTCTGGCAATGAGTTTCGTGCTGGTGCAGTATGCATCATATCAGAGTGGTATGTCTCTGCAAGCCCATAAAGAAATTTTTGCTTTATTTCTTTTGTTCAAAAATGGAGATTGCACCCTCTGTACCACCTGTGTACACTTGAGCAGTTTTGCTGCCTGTAGGGTTATCTTGGAAACTATGAGATGGATAAAACAGAACATGACATTCAGTGATTGAGAGTCAAGTGTGCATATGTGCTCTGAGAGTGCATGTATGTGTATCCTCCAACAAAAGAAGACACTGTAATTCCTTTGTTTCAAAGGGCAGTTCTTCTCAGAAGTGGCTAATCTGTCACTGTCACTAGGCAAGAAAGAGGTGGGGGAGGTGGCAGCGGGGTGGGGACATGCCAAGTTTGCTCAGAATGCTCATTGCACAGGACGATCCCCACAGCTGTGGTGCACCCAATGTAAATATGGACAGCCCCATTCATCACAGAGTCGCCTTCTGCAGCACATGTCCAAACACGGGGATGATTTAATGCCTGCAGCTGGGGCCGCACCACGCTTCCTCAGAACAGCGGAGTTTAAATATTAGGGGGTAGAACTCGAGAGGAGACAGGGGTTACAATGAGGGAGCAACTAATTCCAGGTTTCTGGGAAAAGAGAAGGGCAACAGGGGTGAGACACTCCAGGGTCCGCTACTTTACTCTAAGTTCAGTTCTCACCACAAATATGTTGGTTTCAGTGGAGCTAAGTCATCTGAATCAGCATTTTCTCTGTCTCCTGATTAGCACAAGCCTCAGCAATAGATGCACAAGGTCCTCAGGACCTCTTCTTTAAATATTATTGATCCAAAACTCCAGGAATCCTCTGTGAGGACAGCAGGATAAGAAAAAAAAAGTTCAGTTTTTGCTAAGTATGGGTACAAATCATTCACTCATTCATTCATCAAATACTTGTAGGATTCTAAAAAAAATGATTCATTAGCTAAGGTCATTGCTGGGCAAATATGAGGACCTGAGTTTAGTTCTTCAGCATCCCTATAAAGGTCGGTGCTCTGAGAAACTGTAACCATAATATTTGGAGATGGAGGGCCTTCTCTGTATGGCCAGTCTAGCAGGATAGTGAGTTCAAGGTCCATTGAAAGACCTTGTATCAAAATATAAGGCAGAGAGCTATAGAACACCGAGCATCATCCTCTGACCCCATATGCACATTGAGCATGGTCTAGTGCAACCTGCAAAGAAACACACATACATGTGGGGATACAAAAATATATATTTTTTAGAGGATGGTAAAGAAGAAAATTTATTTTCTTTTCCCCTTTTACATATATAATCAAAATATATATAAGTATATATTTTCAAAATACATATAATCAAAATACATATATAATTAATCAAAATATAATTAAATGTCAGTGTAATAAGTTCACAAATTAGGAATTGTACTCTCTGCTCAGTACCTAGCAGGTGTACAGTGATTGCTGCAAACAAATAGAGAATCTTATCCTGTCCTGTTTAGAAATACATTTTCTTTGCTGACATAGCAAACTGTTTTAGACCAGGAAGAGATAGTACAAAGACAACTGTACGTTCCCAGAAAAAAAAAATTGTCATCTTAGCAAAATAATCAAGTGAGATTTGGAAAGGTTCCCTACCAGTACATGTAGCTGTTGAAACAACAACACAAAAAACTCATTGTATGCTGTGGTGGAAGAATGGGGGGAGAGTTACCTAGCCTGTGTGGATTGTTTTCAGATTGTGGATTTTTTTAATTAGTTATTTTTTTAAAAGAGAAAAGAAGCAATCTTTTTTATCATTTTACACACCAATCCCAATTTCCACTCACTCTTATCCTCCCCTTCCCTCCACCTAACACCCTCCCATCCAGTCCTCAGAGAGGGTAAGGCACATTGCTTTGGGAAATTTCCAAGGCTCTCCTTACTATATCTAGGCTGAGCAAGGTATCCATCCAAAGAGAGTAGGTTACAAATAAAATCTAGTACAAGCAGTAGGGACAAATCCTGGTACCACTGCCAGTGGCTCCATAGTCTGCCCCAACCATGGAACTGTCACCCACATCCAGAGGGACTAGTTGAGACTTATGCTCTTTCCTTCCCTGTCTGGCTGGAGCTGTCAAGCTCCCATTAGCTCAGGTAAACTGTTTCAGTTGGTGAACGCATCACGGGCTTGACCTCTTTGTTCATATTTTCACTCCTCCTACTCTTCAACTGGACTTTGGGAGCTGAGTCCAATGCAGGTCTCCACCTCTGTTTCCATCAGTTGCTGGATATAGGTTCTGCAGTGATATTTAAGATATTCATTGGTCTGATTACAGGGCAAGGCCAGTTTGGGCACCCTCTCTCCTCTATTGCTAATGGTCTTATCTGGGGTCAAACTTGTGAATTCCAGGAATTTTCTCTAGTGCCAGATTTCTTGCTAGCCCCATAATGGCTCCCTCAATCAAAAGATCTCTTTCTTTACTCTCATCTTTGTCTTTCCTCCATCTCATCTATCCCATTCCCTTAAGTTTTCCTTCCCTTTCCCCTTCTCCCCTTGTCTTCCTCTCCCATACTCCCTACTCCCTCCATCCTCATGCACCCAATATCCTCAGGTGGTCTTGTCTGTTTCCCCTTTCCAGGTAGATCTATGTATGTTTTTCTTAGGGTTCACTTTGTTACTTAGCTTCTCCAGGATCAGGAACTATAGTCTCAAAATCCTATGTTTTTCAGCTGGTATCCACTTATGAGTGATTTGTAAGTGCATTAATTGTAACACTAATTGTAACAACAAAGCCTGTAATGCAAGATATTCTAGCCTCACGTCAGTGAATTTACAGAACCTAGTGAACATTTTTATTTGGTAAAGTCATTGTCTTCCAATTTAAAATCCATTTTGTTATTCTAGGTTTTGATTCGTGGGCTATGTATTGGAAAATACATATCTTTCCCTGAAATCTGGTTTCGTGGAAATTCTGTACCTAGGAGCTATTAGAAAAAGTCTGTTTGTGAGCAGATGCTTTTTTTTTTATTGAGAAAAGGAAAAAAAAAAGTTTCCCCCTCCTTCCAGCCTCCCATTTCCCTCCCCCTCCTCCCGGGTGGGGTGGGTTGGGGGTAAGGGGAGATGGGGAGAGAAAAGTGAGAAGGGGAGGATGGGGGGAACTTGGGGAAACGGGATGATTGGGATAAAGGAAGGCTGGATAGGGGAGCACGGAAGCACAATTCTTAGTTAAGGGAGCCACCTTAGGGCTGGCAAGAGACTTGAACCTAGAGTGGCTCCCAGGAGCCCAAGGCGATGTCCCCAGTTAGTTCCTTGGGCAGCTGAGGATAGGGAAACTGAAATGACCCTATCCTATAGCAATATTGACGAATATCTTGCATATCACCATAGAACCTTTATCTGGTGATGGATGGAGATAGAGACAGAGATCCACACTGGAGCAGATGCTTTTTATGCGACAAGAATGACCTAAGATGATTACTTCCCTTAAGAATTTCCAGGCTTTAACCTCACAGGCAGCTGTTGGAGCTCAACATGGGTCTTCTGCCTGTGAACCACCTTCTCTATTACTATAGGATTACTACAGTCTACATTATTCTTTCATCCAGAGGACATGTTTCTGGAGTCTTTAATATTTCTATTCTCTCTCTCTTCTCTCTCTCTCGCTCTCTCCCTCTCTCTCTTTCTCTCGCTCTCTGTGTGTGTCCCTCTTTCCCTCATGTCTCTCGCTGTCTCTACTCCCTTCTCCTCTACACCTGATACTCATATACCTGTATTAGAATCTTATCTAACAACACAATAGCTTTAATGTGCAATTAAAAATATTGGCTTGTATTAGGTATAGAGCTTCAATACAGACATATCTAAAGCTTTATAATGATACATATCATTAGTTATATATGCTGCTTTATGGGGTTGCATAAATATAGAGCACACTAAAACTATCTCAAAAATGCAATCTGATGGTGTTTCTCCTATGGCTTTAATGAAAACAGCAACATTGTAAAACAGAAAAGCATAAACTGTGCCTTCATGTACTTTGAAAGTTTCAGACTTTATTTGAGGTTAGTTTGATACTCATAGAACCTTTTATTCATGTGCTTTATTCTCACTGCATTCTAGTGAGGAAAATTTTGTAAGTTTATAATCTTGATCATATAACTCATTAAATATAAGATTTGAAAATTAATCCATACAACCTCTGTTAACACTCAAATCCTACGTGCATGTTTTACAATGAAGTATTCATTAACTCAAAGTGAGTAATGCATGTTAGGAAGACACATTGTATAAAATATGTAGAAGGCATAGGTAAAATAGAGTACAGGGAGACTAAATGTCTTATCCAAAGGTACTGGTTTCCCGATGCTCTATCGACTATATTAGAAAAACCATTAGGAAAAGCCATTAGAAAATATTAATGAAAATTGATTGTATGGAGGAATAAAGATATACAGGACCAAAAGATTTCAAGGTATGCTCAAAATGGTTATGTAAAGCAGAGGACATTTTGGAATTTATTTTAAAAGACCCGACATACAGTGTGGTGCATCTTTCAATTAAGATTATATTGGATGATCTTAAAATTAAGAACCAAATATGTATGAGATTTCAAAAAAACTAATCAGCATTGGGAATTTGATATAAGTACATGCCATATTTTAAAAAGAAAAACAGGTTAAATATAATTTTGACATTTTATTGCTGAAAAACTTGGAAAGGAAAAAGAAGAAAACAAAAACAAAATTATTTTTCTAAGCCTGGAGCTAGTATCTTGAGAAGCTGATTTGTCAGAGAGAAGGTGAGTTCAGATTTGCAGGTGTTAATTTTAAATTTTAAGCTGGTAGTGAAGAATCACAGTGACAAAGTTCAATCAGTAATTGGAAATGAATCCAGGTTTTAGGAAGGAAAGTGATTTATTTGAAGCTCTTGGAGCCTGTGTATTGAGTATATATGCAAAGCCCTCCTCATATTCATGCATAATTGCTACTGAAAGGTGGTGAAACGTATTCAAGACAATTAAAAATAGGTTATTTAAAATGTTTTAATTTTGAATAGGGGTGATCTCTAAGACCTTGCTTTTGAGCATTGATTTTTTAATAACATATATAGATAAACAGTGAGAAAGGTACAGTAAGAAACCAAAAGTAACCAATGTCCAGAGACAGGATGTCACTAGTAGCCGACTAGAGGAAACTAAGAAAATCTAAGGTAGATTCAATACTTCTTGAATGCAATGCATTCACTTTCTTTCCACAAGAATTAAGTAAGCATTCACTCACTAATCTTTGGATAGCCCCCTCCCTTGTGCCTCATATGTGATATAGAAAGGGCAAGGTATTCTTGAATGCACACTAAACCATTTGAAACTTTTTGAGCCATGAACTCTTTTCCATTTTCTAAGATTTTAGTCAATGTTCTCTGTCATCTAAACCTATCCTGATACCCTGAGCCTCTCTTCTAAGGTTGCTTTGCTGGCAAGAAGTGTGCATGTGTTAAATGACTAATGAAAGCAATCTGGAAAGATTGCTTGGGTGACTGTTGACAGATGTTTCTACATGTGGCTGTAGAACTGAAGCAGAATCTGGGGTGATGAAAAGTCCACAGAACTTGAAGCCAAAGGACCTGGATTCAATCCCAGCCTGACCTTTACCACATACAGAATTTTTACATAATTAACTCTCATGGTGGATGTGGAGACCCGCACATATGGAGGTAAACATTAAGACAAATGATCGTGTAACAAATTTTGTCACAGAAAATATACTGAACTTAGTGCCAAGCCTTGCATAGTTTCTTATGATGTAATATGAGACTATGATGTAATATAGCATTTAGGAGCAGTCTAAAATTCATGTGATACTATCTATATTTAAAATACCTCAATAGAGCACAGGGTTGAATCTAAGGACGTAATTGGTCCTATATATATTGTGGGTTAGTCAAAAGGTCAGAAGTAACACTGAGTTTTTGTTAGACTTTCCACTCTAGTGTTCAAACCATAAAACCGATGTTTAGGTGTTGCTTTTGAGATCATTGGTTTAGCTTGTTCTGTAAATACATTCCATATGTAAATTTTTCAGATCTGAGTTACAAAAACTGATAAACAGCATTTAATATTCTACTTTTGACTAAAGTACGAGTCAAGAGAGTATAGGTTTCAAGAGGAAGAAATTTTTATTTTAATTTATTTTTTTAAAAAAACTATCTTTTCATTTTACATGCCAAATCCATTTCCCACTCCCTCCATTCCTCCTTCTCCCTCCATCTTCTCCCCTACCCCTATCCCACCCCCACATCCACTCTTCAGAGTGGTTAAGTCTTCCCATGAGGAGAAAACAAAATCTAGTACATTGCTGTACATTGCTTTGATGCAGGACCAAGTATCCCTCCACTATATCTCTCCAGAGAGAATAGGTTCCAAAAAGTCATAACAAGTGGTAGGGATAAATCCTGGTTTCACAGCAAGTGGCCCCACAGTCTGCCACAGACAAACAACTGTCACCCACATTCAAAGGACCTAGTTTGATCCTATGCTGTTTCCCTCACTATCAGGCTGGAGTTGAAAAGTTTCTATTAGCTCAGGCAAGTTGTTTCAGTGGGTGTCCCCATCATGATCTTGACCTCTTTGCTCATATTCTCACTGCTCCCTCTCCTTAGCTGGACTTTGGGAACTCAGCCCAAATTCTCTGCTTCCATCAGTTGCTTGATGTAGGTTCAATCATAATGTTTAAGATAGTCATCAATACACGCAAGGCCAATTCAAGCAACCTCTCTGCCATTTCTTAGGGTCTTAGCCGGGGTCATTCTTCTGAATTGCTGGCAATTTCTCTAGTGCTAGGTTTCTTGCTAGTCCCATAATGGCTCCCTCAATAAAAGTATCTCTTTTCTTGTTCTCCATCTCTGTCCTTCCTTCATCTTGACCATAAGGTTTCTTCTGGTTATCCTCCCCAAACCCCTTTTCCCTTCCTGTTTCCCTTACACCTTCCCTTCTTCCCTCACCCCCACGCTCCCAATTTTCTTAGAAGATCTTGCGTATTTCTCCTTCCCAGTTGGATCTATGTATGCTTCTCTTAGGGTTCTCCTTGTTACTTAGCTTCTCTGGGGTCGTGGACTATAGGTTCCTTATCCTTTGCTTTACAGCTAGTATTCACCAATGTGTGTGTACATACCATGCTCTTCTTTCTGAGTCTAGGTTACCTCATTCAGGATGGGATTTTTTCTAGTTCCATCCATGTGCATGCAATTTTCAAGTTTTTTTCTTTCTTTCTTTCTTTTTTTTTTTTTAACTGCTGAGTAGTATACTCCATTGGAGAAATGTGCCACATTTTTCTTAACCATTCTTCAGTTGAGGGGCATCAGAGTTATTTCTGGATTCTGGCTATTGCAAATAATGTTGCTATGAACATAGCTGAACAAATGTATTTGTAGAATGATTGAGCATCCTTTGGGTATATTCCCAAGAGTGATATTGATGGATCTTTCTATAGGTTGATCTCTAATTCTCTGACAAACCACTATACTAATTTCCAGAGTGGTTGAACAAATTTTCATTCCCACTAGCAATGGAGGAGTGTTCCCTTTACTCCTCATCCATATTGTTCTTTTGAGGTCAGTGAAGAATTGTGTTGGGATTTTGATGGGTATTGTATTGAATCTGTAGATTGCTTTGGTAGAATTGCCATTTTTTTATGTTGATCCTACCTATTAAAGAGCATGGGAGATCTTTCTATTTTCTGATATCTTGGTTCAATTCCTTTATTCAATAACTTAACGTTTTTATTGAATAGGTCCTCCACTTGTTTGGTTAGTGTTACCTCAAGATATTATGGTGATGTTTCTCTGATTTCTTTCTCCACTTCTTTATCATTTGTATATAGGAAAGTTACTGATTTTTATGAATTGATCTTGTATCCTGCCCCATTACTGAAGGTGTTTATTATCTAGTGGCACTCCCTAGTAGATTTCATGGGGTCACTTTTGTATACTAGCATACCATCTGCAAATAGTGAAAAATTGACATTGCTTTTTCCAATTTGTATCCCTTTGATCTCCTTTTCTTGTCTTATTACTCTAGCTAGAACTTAAAGAACCATGTTGAATAGATATGGGATGCCTTTGTCTTGTTCTTGGGTTAAGAAAGAAATAAAGAAGGATTAAAGACTTCCTATAATTCAATGAAAGTGAAGGTACAATGTGCCCAAACATATGGCACACTATGAAAGCAGTGCAAATAGAAAATTTCATAGCACTAAGTGCCTAATAAAGAAAGTGGAAAAATCTCACACTATTGACTTAACAAAACACCTAATAAACAAACCTTCCTCCAAACTAACCCAAAGACAGAGAGAGAACATCCTGATTAACAAAATCAGAAATTAAAAGGGGGACTTAAATATAAACACTGAGAAAATCCAGAGAATCATTAAGTCATACTACAAAAACCTGTACTCCACAAAATTGGAAAATATAAAAGAAATGGGCAAAATTCTGGATAGGTACCACATACCAAAAATTAAATCACAACCAAGTGAACAATTTAAATAGACCTATAAACTGTAAGGATAGAAGCTGTCATCAAATGCCTCCCAACCAAAAAAACCCAGGGCCAGATGATTTCAGTGCAGAATTCTACCAGAACTTCAAAAAAGAACTAATATTTCTACTCCTCAAATTTTTCCACATAATACAAACAAAAGGAACATAGCCAAACGCTTTCAATGTGGCTACAGTTTCTATGATACTGAAATTAAATAAAGACTCAACCAAGAAAGAGAATTAGAGTCCAATCTCCTTCATGAACACTGATAAAAGAATACTCAATAAAATACTGGCAAATCAAATGCAAGAATACATTTAAAAAATCATTCCCATGGTCAAGTTGGCTTCAATCCAGAGATGCAGGAATGGTTCAACATATGACAGTCTATCAATGTAATCCACTATATAAATAAATGAAAGAAAATAAAAACATATAATCATTTCATTAGATGCTAAAAAAAATCATTTGACAAAATCCAACACCTATTCATGAAGAAGGTCTTGGAGGGATCAGGAATACAAGGAACATATCTAAACACAATAAAATCAACATACATCAAGCCAACAGTCAACATCAAATTACATGGAGAGAAACTCAAAGTGACGCCAGAACTTTACCCAATAAACCACATCCCTGTGGCAATACACAGATTAATGGAAATACGCTTAAGCTTTTGGCCAATCAGTATTGCAAATAATATGATTTCTATGTGATTATTTTGGGGCTGAGCAGCCAGTTCTCTTATTTCTCTGTTAAGTTTCTGTTTGGTTCAACTTTTTTTTTTTTTTGGTTTTTTTTTTTGGTTTTTCAAGACAGGGTTTCTCTGTGGTTTTGGAGCCTGTCCTGGAACTAGCTCTTGTAGACCAGGCTGGTCTCGAACTCACAGAGATCCGCCTGCCTCTGCCTCCCGAGTGCTGGGATTAAAGGCGTGTGCCACCACCACCCGGCTGGTTCAACTCTTGAGAAGGGGGTGTTGAGGTCTCCTACTATTTGTGTGGTTTGATGTGCAATTTAAGCTTCAGTAATTCTTCTTTTACATATGTGGGTGCTTTTGTATTGGGGTCAAAAATGTTCAGGATTGAAACTTCATCTAGATGGATTTTTTTCCCCCTGTGATGGGTATGAAGTGTCCTTCTCTATCTCTTCTGATTGATTTTAGTTTGAAGTCTATTTTGTTAGATATTAGCATAGCTATACCTGGTTGGGTACTTTCTTGGGTCCATTTGATTGGAAAATTCTTTCCCATCTTTTTAGTCTGAAGTAATATTTGTCCTTGAGGTTGAGATGTGTTTCTTTCATGCAATTTTTGTATCCATTCTGTTAGTCTATGTCTTTTTATAGGTGAATTGAGTCTACTGATATTAAGAGATATTAATGACCAGTGATTGTAAATTCCTGTTATTTTTTTGGTGGTAGTGATTGTGTGTTTCTGTCCTTTGTGGTTTCCTAGTGTGAGGTTATCTGTTACCTGTGTCTTTTGGGGTGCATTTAGCTTCCTTGGGTTGGATTTTTCTTTCCTATTCTTTCTGTAAGGCTGGGTTTGTGAATAGGTATTGTTTAAATTTGGTTTTGTCATAGAATATCTTCTTTTCTCTGTCAATAGTGATTGAAAGCTTTGCAAGGTATAGTAGTCTAGTCTTGCATATGTGGTCCCTTAGTGACTGGAACACATCTGTCCAGGACCTTCTGGCTTTCATGGTTTTAATTGAGAAATTGGATGTAATTCTGATAGGTCTGCCTTTATATGTTACTTGCCATTTTCCTTTTGCAACTCATTATATTATTCCTTTATTTTGTATGTTTTGTGTTTTGATTACTTTAAGATGAGGGTACTTTTTTTTCTCAGTCCAAGCTATTTGGTGTTTTGTAAGCTTGTTGTACCTTCATAGACATATCCTTCTTTAGGTTGGAAACTTTTTCTTCTATGATTTTGTTGAATATATTTTCCAAGCCTTTGAGTTGGAGTTTTCCTCGTTGTTTTATTCCTATTATTCTCAGGTTTCATCTTTCATGATGTCTCAGATTTTGGGGATGGTTTGTCTTAGGAATTTGTTGGATTTATCAATTTCTTTGACCAATGAATCTATTTCCTCTACAGTATCTTCAACATTTGAGATTCTCTCCTCCATCTTTTATATTTGCTGGTTGAGCTTTCATAAATATTTCCTGTTCATTTACCTGAATTTTCTGCTTCCAGAATTCATTTGGATTATGTTTTCTTTATTGCCTCTATTTCAGTTTTCAAGTAGTGAACTCTTTCCTCCACCTGTTTGTTTGTTTTTCTTGGTTTCTTGACTTTAAGAGATTTATTGTTTTCTTCCAATGTTTTGTTTTTCTTTTTTTTACCAATTCTTTAAGGGAATTTTTCATTTTTTCCTTAAGGGTCTCTATCATCTTCATAATGTTATATTTAAGATCATTTAATTCTGCTTTTCCTGTGTTTGAATGATCAGATATTTCTGTTGTATGGTCAATGATTTTTGGGCCTATCATGTTGCTTTTTAGGTTAATAAAATAAGTTTTGAATTGCACCCACCCATTTTTCCTTCTAATTGGTGCCAGCAGTATCTTTGCTGTCTGTGTCTTAAGTAGCTGCTCTTCGTCTACTCTGTGCAGTTGCTATTTGTGTCTCATGGCGTTGCTGAGATCTCCTTTGGCCCACTTCCTTGGTTTGCTCTGTCAGTTACAATCTGTGATTCAGAATTTCTTTGAGGTCATAGGAGATGGGTGGGTTTGGAGGCAGAGTGTGCATTGTAGCTTATAGGATCTAATTGATAGGGGTGCACTGGAGCAGCCTACCTGCAGGAAGCAGGATATCAAGTATCCAATTATATATCCAATGCAATCCAAATTATGAAATGACTTATTCTCTAAAGAAAGGTAAAGCAGAGGTCATGAAAGCATCACCATTTTATCTCTATGATAGAATATATCATAGAGTTTATTCACCTTTCCTTTGGATATATTAATCCTTTAATCATTCCTTTAGAACAGAGGAATTGACTCTCCTTGTGAAATCACCCTCTCACCCAAAGATTAAAAATTGGGGTTCAGCTTGAAGATCTAAAAAGCAAACCAGCCAGCTACTGGCTCTTAACTTCAGTCTGAAAATGTCAATCCTGCAAGCAGGAATTGTGTAATGAAACTGTGATTGAAAGCTCTCTCCTTCCATTTTATGATGCTCTCTGGGGCTGGGATTAAATGCATGCACCAGTAGGATTAAAGGCATTCACCGCCAGTTTTCTATGTAACTAGTGTGGCTGCTGGGATTAAAGGTGTGTGTTACCATTGCCTTGTCTGTAAAGATGACCAGTGGGGCTTTTTACTCTCTGATCTTCAAGAAAGTTTTATTTATTAAAATAGAAATGGAATACACTACAGATGCATGTTATAGGCGGCTGCTTGTTTTGTTCCTGATTGATCAGCCCCAAAATAATCACACAGAAATCATATTATTTACAATACTCTTTGGCCAATAGCTTAAGTGTATTTATGGCTAACTCATATCATGAATTAATCCATCTCCATTAATCTGTGTATTGCCATGAAGCTGTGGTTTACCGGGTGAAGTTCCAGCATCTGTCTCTGGCAGGGCTACCTGGTACTCTTGACTCTGCCCTCTTTCTCCAACCATTCAGTTTAGTTTTCCCTGCCTTCTCTACTCTGACCTATCAGGCCAAGCCAGGTTTTTTTTTTTTTATTAACTAATGCTATTTACAGCATTCAGAGAAGAATTGCACATCACCTCTACCTCTCCTTTTTTGTTTGAATAAAAAGGAAGGTTTTAACTTTAACATAGTAAAATCACATACAACAAAATAGGTATGAAGCAAGAATTACAGCTATAATATTTACATCTACTTTATCTTTTATCACAACTAAGAAAAACTATATCTATTATTCAACTCCATCAAAGACTCCAGAAGGATATAATAAACATGAAGTGCATTGTAAACAACTTCCAAAACTCTAGAATTGACAGAGACATCTTGTTGCCTGGACAGTATAAAGTTCTTCTGTAACTCTGGGGTACGCATTTCAGCCTACAGGCCCATAGTTTTCTGCAGACTTTTCCATGAAGCAGGAAATTTTAAAGACAGTTCCACCTATATTAGCAGTTTGTCAGTCACTTTCCTCTCTGTCCTGCAGAATATCTGGCAGACTCTTTCATGAAGCAGGAACCCTGAAGGACAGTCTCACCTTTAGGCAAGTTCAACAGTCATTTCTCTGTGGATCCTGCATCTCCAGATTGTACAGCATAACACCAAGCCATTCAGGAAATAAAAAGCAGTTTCTTGCCCAAATGGCTAACTATTGCCATAAAGAACCTCTTTGATGCCCATCTTCCTCTTGAAATAGATTGGTGCTGCCAGAAGCAGATGTGTATCATTGTCATGAAAAATTGAAGTTCTTAAAACATTTCAAATGCCATATTCTGTAGTCTTTGAAAGGTTTGGAGAATGCCTATCCATTTGAAATGCATCTCTGTACTTTTAGAAACTCTAACTAACATGACTACAAGCTTGACTATTATAGGTGATAATCTATTAACCTATATTTCTTAATTATACATTACATTTTTAAATGAGCTGGACAAACATAATACATTAATCAAGATCAGAAATATATAGTATAACAAAAATATATATCACAGTATAACAAAATTGATCTTAAATTTGTATCAATAAACCAAAGTCCTTACTAACGCAAGGTATTCATCTCCATATCAAAGTCTCCTATAAATGTAAACAAAATTTGGGAATTTTGGTGTAGTTCTCTCCAAACTGCTTCATGCTTTTTGTTGGGTGAAGTATTATTTTTGGGAAGAAGGAAGTTCACTGAGATGTTTCAGGGTATTTTGGTCCATCAAAATACATTAGTTTGGAAGGAATCCATAGGTTCTTATCCTCTGTTGAAAGAAAAGAAGAACCCCTTTCCCAAAGCAACATATCTTAGACCCATATTTCAAGTCAAGATACCTTTATGATATATATGTTGGTTTATCTTAGCAGCACATATAATGGAGTAAGTCACAAAACAATCCCACACTAGTCTGGAATTATGATTTATTTATTTAAATAAAAGATTATTTATTTAAAGGGAAAAACTTAGAGATTACAGTCCTAGACAACAGCCCTCTGCACCACCAGGAAATAAATCTGGTAGGATACCAAAGCAAGAGAGCGAGGACATGGCTACCACTGCCTTTTCAAGCCAAATAAACCATGCCCAAGTGGGCTGATATCTTAAAGGCTATTGGCTGAAGGAGCAGAAGGAGCTCCTGCAGGAACATACAATGAAATATCTTTCTGTACTTAGCTCCTTCATTGTCAAAAAATTCAAAGAAAACACAATAATACAAATAATCCAGACTCTCAGTATGTTTTCCATCTTTACTTGGATTATTTTTCGTACTCTATTACTTTTTCTACAATTTTAAAATCTATTTTATTATCTTTACTCCTTTAATTAATGACTTTCTTTACTCTTTTATATTATATTTACTGCCATGTTACTCCTTCTCTTCTCTCTCCCAAGCCTGTGTTCACTCTTTAAATACATTGTGACCCATTTAGAGGTCTTTTTCATCTGAATTTGTCTTTACTTTGAATCTGTAATCCTTTTTTGACCAGGACGACTTCTTAAAATGCTAAGCACTTCTTATGAAGCTAAGCCACTGACCCCAATTTGTTATAGGAAAGCTGCTAGTTTTGTTTCCAGTTGTCCAGCCCCAAAATAATCACACAGAAACCATATTATTTGTAATATTGCTTGGCTAATACCTTAGGCATATTTCTGGCTAACTCATATCTTAAATTAACCCATCTCCATTAATCTGTGTATTGCCACAAGGCTGTGGTTTACCTGGTAATGTCCCGGTATCTGTCTCTAGCAGGGCTACATGGCTTCTCCTGACTCTGCCCTCTTTCTCCCAGCATTCAGTTCAGTTTACCCTACTTAGGTCTACTCTGCTCTATTGGGCCAAACCAGTTTCTTTATTAAGCAATGGTATTCACAGCATACACAGGAGAATCCCACATCATATATATATATATATATATATATATATATATATATATATAGAGAGAGAGAGAGAGAGAGAGAGAGAGAGAGAGGAGAGATAATAAGAAATATGGCATCTGTCCCCAGATGATTTAGTAATTTGGCTGGTGATCATGTTAAGTAAATTTTCAACTGTCAAAGACAAGACTTTATGTAATAGTATGGAAATATACAAACACACACACACACAAACACTCAAATGTAAAACTAATAACACTCAAACCTTAATTTTAAAGATGTTTGTCAAGAGATGAATGTTTTTAGAAGTTGATCAGAAATGATCATTATTTTTCCTTTCAAACTTTCTAATTTAAATTTCAGGAGTTTAGGAAAAGTATATCTTCAACTTCTCCACTTTTATTTTTTAAAATCCAGGAAATTATACTACATGCATAGCATTTAATAAAATAGGAAAAATAAAAACACATTGTGCAAAAGTTATATTTTAAGCTTATTTTGAAAAAAGAAATGTTTCTTCCTTTAAAATATATTAGAGGAAAATGTTCAAATGTCTAAGCCTGTAAAGGAGTGGGAAAAAACTTTTTGGCAGAAATGTCTATGGGACAAATACAGGAGCATAGCAGAAGTCTCACAGAAGTTTCTGAAAATTACTGCTCTAGAAGCAGGAGGCATTATGGATATATGAGGTTATACATGTGGCCTCTAGTTCTGGTTTAAAATAAGACAAATGGTTCAAGAACAAGAATGATTGTAGGTGTAGCTCAGAGGTAGAGCTCTTTCCTGGAAGGCATAATGCCCTGCATTCATTTCTTAGTACTGTCAAAATGTAGAAAGAATAAAAGATATTCCATATTTCTATCTGAAGAAAAAGCCCATACTTTTATTGTACAATGAGTGCTACTATGATACATGTTTGCAAGCCAAAGTTAAATGACATATTAACACGTAGCAGATAGATGGCTAAACATCAGATTGGCTGATTATATTATCTCACATAATTGGTAGGATTACATAGGACTGCTAAAACAATTTACATGGTTTTCTGCATTAACAATTCGTCACAGATAAATCTTGTGACTTCCTAATTCAAACACAAGGATTTTTTATACTATGGAAGAAACAATAGTGACTTGTGTAAAAGACCATTTACTTTCAATAATCCTAAAGGACACAATAATTACTAATGCCTTCGTTCTTTGTTGCTCTCTTTTTCTTTGTCACAATATTAGCAGGACAGACAAGGAAAGCTTGTCTTGGCAAGTAATTCAATTCTTTGAGTCTGAGAAAGGAAGGTTCACTCGTTTGCTGAGTCTTCACTCAGTAAGCACAAATAGGACATGGTAACTTTACCAGCATAACTAATTTTATGTAACTTATAGGAAAAAATAACTGAAGTTTTTATATAGTTAATATATTGTCAAAGTGCCCAGTCTGAACATAACGTTTGTGCTTCTATTTAATATTTAAAAGAAAAGTTCACATTTGAAAGAAATAAGGATTATTATCATTTTTGAACACCAGAATGCTTTAACTTTTATCTCTCATCCATGCTACACTGTGTGAAAAACTATTTTACATTATTCAAATCTTCTGTGTTAGTGAATTTTTTGTTGTTGTGTTAAAACTCCATAACCAAACATAACTTAAGAAAGTTTATTTTGGCTTATGATTTCAGAAGGTCAGATGCTCCTAATGACACGGGAGGTATTGTGGCATAGGACAAAAACAGGAAGCTGGTTTATCATATTTTGTTCACACAGAAAGCAGAGAGAATAGACATTTCAGTAAGGCAATAAAACCACATAGCCTCCTTGCAGTGACTTGCTTTCTTCAATAAGGCTGCCTCCTAAAGGTTCCATAACTGTCCCAGAGCAGCCAACTGGTGAGACATATATAGGCTTAATGGGGGACATTTCTCTTCTAATTCACACTATCTTATATTATGTTAGCATCACTAGTAGAAACTGAAATTCCTTAGGACAGTCTCAGACTCCCCATAACATACCTCCTACATTTCTGTTCCAGTGTCTTACCTCTTGAACACTATATTTTTGCCACCTTTTCAATGTAATCTCTCTAATATTAGTAATGTTGAGATCATGAATGGAAATGTATTTTATTATGTTTGGAGATATATTTGAATTTTCATATAAAATTTATTTCATTGATATTGTCACTTAAATATGTGTAGTTGCTCTCTTTTATTGGTATGTTTGTATTTTATTTATATCTTTTAGAGCTTTGTAGTGATATTTCATGTTCATTTTAATAAAGGAAGCTTATCTGCAAATCAGACAGTAAAGCAGCCACAGTGGTCTACTATACAAACCAGGCAGTGGTGGCACACACCTTTACTTCCAGGAACCACACTAGTTCACTAAAGAAGACTGGATGTAGTGGTGCATTTCTTGAGGACCAGTCTCAAGAAAGAAATAATAAAAAAAAAAAAATAAAAAAAAAACAAAAAACACTTCTTTCCAGGGTAGAGGCATAGGAATTAAAGAAATATAAGTGAAAGATACAAAGACATATAAAAATAATAAGACTGAAAACATAAGACAGCATCAGGAGTGAATTTCCGGGATCATTCAAATCCTGCAAATCTTTGAGTTCACCTTTTTTTTTTTTATTGAAAAAAGGAGAAGAAAAAAAAAAACAAAACAAGTTTCCACCTCATCACAGCCTCCCATTTCCCTCCCCCTCCTCCCACCCTTTTCCCCCTCCTCCCACCCTTCTCCCCCTCCCCCCACTCCTTTCCCCCTCCCTCTCCAGTCCAAAGAGCAGTCAGAGTTTTCTGCCCTGTGGTAAGACCTAGGACCTCCCACCTCCGTCCATATCTAGGAAGGTGAACATCCAAACTGGCTAGGCTCCCACAAAGCCATCACATTACGTAGGATCAAAACCCCGTGCCATTGTCCTTTGTGTCTCATCAGCCCTCATTGTTCGCCATGTTGAGAGAGTCCAGTTTTATCCCATGCTTTTTCAGTCACAGTCCAGCTGGCCTTGGTGAGCTCCCAATAGATCAGCTGCACTGTCTCAGTGGGTGGGTGCACCCCTCGTGGTCCTGACTTCTTTGCTCATGTTCTCCCTCCTTCTGCTCCTCCTTGGGACCTTGGGAGCTCAGTCCAGTGCTCCAGTGTGGGTCTCTGTTTCTATCTCCATCCATCACCAGATGAAGGTTCTATGATGATATGCAAGATATTCGTCATTATTGCTCTAGGATAGGGTCATTTCTGGTTCCCTATCCTCAGCTGCCCAAGGAACTAACTGGGGACCTCGGCTTAGGCACCTGGGAGCCCCTCTAGGGTCAGGTCTCTGGCAAATCCTAAAGTGGCTCCCTTAACTAAGAATTGTGGTTCCGTGCTCCCCTGTCCAACCTTCCTTTATCCCAATCCTCCTGTTTTCCCAAGGCCCTACCTCCTTCCCTTCTAACTTTTCTCTCCCCATCTCCCCTTACCCCAATCCCACCCCACCCCCAAGATCCCAATTTTCTCCCCGGCAATTTTGTCTACTTCCCTTAGCCAAGAGGATAACTATATGTTTTTCCTTGGGTTCACCTTCTTATTTAGCTTCTTTAGATTCACCTATTGTAGACTCCGTGACCCTTATTTATGGCAGGAAACCAATTATGAGTGAGTACATCCCATGTTCATCTTTTTGGGTCTGGGATACCTCACTCAGGATAGTGTTTTTTATTTCCATCCATTTGCATGCAAAATTCGAGAAGTCATTGTTTTTTACCGCAGCGTAGTACTCTAGCGTGTATATATTCCATACTTTCTTCATCCATTCTTCCATTGAAGGGCATCTAGGTTGTTTCCAGGTTCTGGCTATTGCAAATAATACTGCTATGAACATTGTTGTACAAATGCTTTTGTCATATGATAGGGCATTTCTTGGGTATATTCCCAAGAGTGGTATTGCTGGGTCCAGGGGTAGGTTGATCCCGAATTTCCTGAGAAACTGAAACACTGACTTCCACAGTGGTTGCACAAGATTGTATTCCCACCAGCAATGGATGAGGGTACCCCTTCCTCCACAGCCTCTCCAGCAAAGGCTATCCTTGGTGTTTTTGACTTTAACAAAAAATCCAGGATAGCCAAAACAATCCTATACAATAAAGGATCTTCTGGAGGCATTACCATCCCTGACTTCAAACTCTATTACAGAGCTACAGTAATGAAAACAGTGTGGTACTGGCATAAAAACAGAGAAGTCGACCAATGGAATCGTATAGAAGACCCGGATTTTAACCCACAAACCTATGAACACCTCATTTTCGATAAAGGAGCTAAAAGTATACAATGGAAGAAAGAAAGCTTCTTCAACAAATGGTGCTGGCACAACTGGATGTCAACCTGTAGAAGAATGAAAATAGACCCATATCTATCACCGTGCAGAAAACTCAAGTCCAAATGGATTAAAGACCTCAATATCAGCCCGAACACACTGAAAATGACAGAAGAGAAAGTGGGAACTACCCTACAACAGATGGGCACAGGAGATCACTTCCTATGTATAACCCCAGAAGCACAGACATTAAGGGCAACATTTAATAAATGGGACCTACTAAACCTGAAAAGCTTCTGTAAAGCAAAGGACACTGTCGCTAAGACACAAAGGCAACCTACTGACTGGGAGAAGAACTTCACCAACCCCGTAACAGACAAAGATCTGATCTCCAAAATATATAGAGAACTCAAGAAACTAAACTGTAAAATGCTAATTAACCCAATTAAAAAATGGGGCACTGAACTGAACAGAGAATTCTCAACAGAAGAAGTTCAAATGGCCAAAAGATACTTAAGGTTGTGCTCAACTTCCTTAGCAATCAGGGAAATGCAAATCAAAACAACTTTGAGATATCATCTTACACCTGTCAAAATGGGTTCACCTTTTTATTTAGCTTCTCTAGGATCATGAAATATAGACTCAATATCCTTTATTTATGGGTAGAATCCACTTATGAGTGAGTACATACCATATTGGAAGTAGACAAGATTGCCAGGCAAAAATTGGGAGCTTGGGGTGGGGGTGTGGTGGGGGTAAGGGGAGATGGGGAGAGAGAAAGGAGAAGGGGAGGATGGGGAGGCCTTGGTGGAATGGGACAGCAGGGATGGAGGAAGGGTGGATATGGGAGTAGGGAAGTATATATCCTAATTAAGGGAGCCATTTAGGGTTGGCAAGTTACTTGACTCTAGAGGGGTTCCCAGGTGTCCAAGAAGATGTCCTCAGCTTGTTCCTTGGGCAGCTGAGGAGAGAACGCCTAAATTGGCCCTATCCTACAGCCACACTGATGAATATCTTGATGATGGGTGGAGATAGAGACAGAGACCCACACTGGAGCACTGGAATGAGCTCCCAATGTCCAAATGAGGAGCAGAAGGAGGACAAACATGAGCAAGGAAGTCAGGACCGTGAGGGGTGCACCCACCCACTGAGATGGGGCTGATCTAATGGGAGCTCACCGAGGCCAGCTGGACTGGGACTGATGGAGCATGAATCAAACCGTACTCTCTGAACGTGGCTGAAAATGAGGGCTGACTGAGAAGCCAAGAACAATGGCACTGGGTTTTGATTCTACTGCCTGTACTGCCTTTTCCTAGTCTATTTGGATGCTCACCTTCCTATATCTGGATGGAGAGGGGAGGACCTTGGACTTCCCACAGGGCAGGGAACCCTAACTGCTCTTTGGACTGCAAAGGGAGGGGGAGGGGAGAGTGGGTGGGAAATGGGAGGAGGGGAGGAGGTGGAAATTTTTAATAAAAATAAAAAATAAACAAATCCGGAAATCACCAGTGTTTCTTTTTCCATAGCTTTTATACAAACTGTAAACCAGGGGAGAAGATAACAAAAGGCTTCATTAACATTCTGTTGCCTAGGTAGCGGGATGACTCAAGTCACCTTTACTCATGTACATAGGCAGACAACACATCCTCCCCAGGTGACCTCATAGTTACAGTGGGAAGAGCAGAATTACATTGGCATCTCCTCACCACCTGTCAGGATGGCACTGAATCTACTTAATTTCAAAAAGGGGCCAGGTAGCCATCTCCTGTATTGGAAGGTTCAAATTGTGCCTGTTTGCCTTTCAAATTCTCTGACTACCAGACAATGGTGAGAAATGGGTCTAATCTCCCCAGGAATTTTATCATAAAGGGATGTCAGGTTTTGTTAAAGGCTTTTTCAGGATCTAATGGGTTCAGGATCTTTTTTTTTTCTTTGTTTATATGGTGGACTATATTGACAGTTATTCATATGTTGACCCAATCCTGTATCTCTGGGATGGAAACTACTTGATCATTCATGGTGCTTGATCTTTTTGGTGTATTTCTGGAATTAGTTTGTGAGTATTTTATTGCATATTTTTTGCATCAATGTTCAAGAGGTATATTAGTCTATGATTCTTTCTTGGTTTTGTCTTTGTGTGGATTGGGTATCAGGGTTTGTGGCCTCATAAACTGAATATCTCAATGTTCCTTCTGTTTCTACTTTGTGGAATAATTTGAGAAGTATTTATACTAGCTCTTCTTTGAAAGTATGATAGAATTCTGCACTAAAACAATCTTTCCTGGCCTTTAGAAATTGTTTATCCTTGTGTCTTTCATGCTTCCTGACTGAGTGAGTATATGGTCAATTTTGGAGAATATTCTTTGTGGTGCTGAGATGAAAGCATATTATCTTAATATTTGGGTAAAGTATTCTATAAATACTGTGAGGTCCATTTGGTAGATAAAGTCTGTTATTTCACTATTTCTCTGTTTAATTTATTTCTGAATGACTTGTTCATTGGTTAGAGTGGTGTATTGAAGTCTCTCAGTATCAATGTATGAGGGAATATGTGTGATTTAAGCTTTAATAACATTTATTTTACAAATGTGGGTGCCATTGCATTTGTGGCACAGATGTGAAAAATTGAAAATTTATCATGATGAATTTTTCCTTTGCTATATCTTTTGATTAATTTTTGTCTGAAATCTATTTTGTTAGATATTAGAATAGCTACACCAGCTTACATCTTTGGGCCATTTGATTGGAAAATATTCTTCCAACCTTTTACACTGAGGTAATGTCTATCTTTGATAGTGAGGTGTTTTGTTGTATATAGTGGAAAGATGGCTTCTGTTTTAATACCCATTCTGTTAGTTTGTGCTTTTATTCTCTCTCTGCATCTGTCTCTGTCTCTGTCTCTGTTTCTCTCTCTCTCTCTCTCTCTCTCTCTCTCTCTCTCTCTGTGTGTGTGTGTGTGTGTGTGTGTGTGAGTGTGTGTGTGTGTGTGTTTTCCTTCTTTGGTTTGTCTTGGTGTGACATTAATCATTGCCTGTGCTTTGTGTGTGTGTGTACTTAACCTCCTTGGGTTGAAGTTTTTGTTCTAGCTTTTAGCTTCTGCTGTCTACCTTCTAGTTCTACCTTCTGTAAAAATGGATTTGTTGACTGATATTGTTTAAATTGTACTTTATCATGGAATATCTTGTTTTCTTCATCATGGTCATTCTACGTTTTGTTGGGTATAGTAGTCTGAACTGTCATCCTTGGTCTCTTCAAGTCTATAGCACATCTTTTCAGACCTCTATGGCTTTTAGAGTCTCCATTGAGAAACTGGGTGTACTTCTAGTAGGTCTGACTTTACATGCTATTGGCATTTCCTATTGCAGCTTTTAATATTCTTCTTTGCTCTATATGTTTATTATTTTGATTGTTATATGACACTGGGATATTCTTTTCTAATCCAACTTCTTTGGTGTTCTGTGAGTTTCTTGTATGTCTTTTTTAGGTTAAGAAAGTTTTGATTTTGTTAAAAGTATTTCCTAGGCATTTATGTTGGAAATTTTCTCCTATTCCTATATTCTTAGGTTTGATTTTTTTTCATAGTGTCCCAGATTTTCTGGATATTTTGTGTGAGGTTTGATACACACACACACACACACACACACATATATATATATATATATATTTCACATTTTCCTTGACTGGTGTATCTATTCCTTCTATTTTGTCTTCAATGCATGACATTCTTTCTTCCGTCTTCGTCTCTTGAATTCTGTTGTTCCCGTTTGCTGTATTTTCTATTTTTGAATTTCCTCAGTTTATGTTTTCTTTATTGCTTCTATTTCTATTTTCAGGTCTTGACTTCTATTCATTTTCTTCAACTGTTTGTTTTTTCCTTGACTTTCTTGACATTCTATGAGAGACTTAGTAATTTCCTCTGAATTTTTTATTATTTTTCCTCTATTTCTTTGAGGGGTTTATTGATTTCCTTTTTTACGATCTCTATCATCTTCATAAAGTTTGTTTCAAGGTCATTTTTTGTGCTTCAGCTGTGTTGGAATATTCAGGGCTTTTTCTAGTTGGGATTTCTGAGCTCTGGTGGCAATATATTGCCCTAGCCATTTGTGTTCTTAAACTGATGTTTAGGTATCTGATTTGGAGTGATTATTGATCTTAATGCTGATTTCTAGGTTTTTCTTTGATGAATGAACGTTTTCTCCTTTGGTTTTCGTTTTCTATCTGGTTTTCTGGCTGTAGTGGCTTGTAGTTTTGAAGATCATCTCTGTCCAAGTTGGGAACTATATTTCTGTTGGCCCAGATGCCCTCTGGTTTAGCAGGAGTTGCAGACCAAATTGGAGGTGGGAGTTTCTGGTCACGTGCACGGCCTTTTGTCTGGCCAGGAATCCTTGGTGGTCTGACAGAGGTGTGAGTCATGATATGGTGAAGAGGAGAAGAGGGATAGTTGGAGTTTTGCTAAACATGCATTATCAGGGTAGAGGGACTGTCTTTTCTATGTTTCAGGATGCTAGCCTAGTCTCTTGTGGGGTGGGAGGCTCCAGTAAGTTTTCACAAAGCTGGTCTGGCTCTGATAGAGCATGAGGATTCAAGCAGGATATGATGATGAGATGAGGAAGGGCAGGTGGATGGTTATGCGGTTAGTCACAGGTCCCTTGGAGGAGCAGTCTTACCCTGAGTTCAGCGAGCAGGTCTGGCCACTAATTGGGTCCAGGTATCAATTTCTTAATAACAACCAGGCATTCACACAGCAAAACTTTTTGATAAAATTTGAGAGCTATTCCAATATGTATAAATTTAGAATGCACTCTGATTCCATGTACATTTAGAAATATAATGGCATAAGTTTATCCTTTGGGCCTGTAAACCTTGGCCAGAACTGCAGGACCAGCATGTGTTTTATACTATAGAGTTGTTCTTAAATTAAATCAGAGAGTGCTTGGTTAACATCTGTGCCAAAACTGAATCCATCGATATACATTGCCACTCTGGTCATTATTGCATTTCATAGGATTCTTGTCTTCATGAAATCACTGATGACTTTTTCCCCAGCACTCTGGTGTTGTGTACCAGTTTCTTCTGACATAAAAAAATATCTCTTCAGGGAAAACTTCTTAAGACAGGAAATCAGCAACTCAAAACAATTTCAAGATATCTCTGAAACAGACTACATTATGAAGGCTCCTACATTCCTAAGATTATAGACACAGTAAAGACTTCTGAAAAAATTCTCCGACTAATGTGCTTCTTGAAAGAGGCTCAGACTGAGCACCTCTAAATAGCCTGAAAGATACAAAGACAAGTAGATTGGAAGAAGTAGAAACCAGCCAGGCTGCCTACAAGAAACAAAGACAAGTTGAGTTGCTGGGAAGACACACTGACCAATTGAGCCACCACAAAAGGACACCATCAAACCTGTTAAACTGCCTTCAGTCTCTGCAGTGTGCTCCTTGTTTCCACAGTTTGTGAGTTGTCACTCAGACTGGGGTGGCATTTTGATGATTCAGCTGTCTTTGAGTCATTTCTGCTCTTATTAAAAATGCCTCTCCTGTAGTCCAGTAAGTAACTCCAGTAAAACTCATTGGGTCACAAAGTTGGACTTTGATTATATTGATATTTTAGTCAACCATTGGTTCTTTATTGGGGGTCAGTAGACATTTTTTGAGCTCTCTCTAGAAATAGTGTCACACAAAATTTACAGATCACCCTTGAAGAATTTGAGTGTTGTATGCTTGTTGTATAAAGTATCTGACTTAATTATGACATTTTTATATGTATTTCATATACTATCCCTGAAATTCACAATTCTTAGCTTTCCCTTCTTCCCTCTGGGCTTCCCTCTACTTTGATTATATATATATATTCATGAATTCACATATTATTATGTACATACATATTTTATTTTGTTTATAAAAAATCAAGGAATATTTGTCTGTGGTGATGTTTTGAAAGGCTTCCCTTACTCTGGAGCTGAAGAGCTCTGAATCCTCCTGGATCCCCCACTCTGACCTTTATATTCTTGTAGGAAAAAAGTAATATAGAAAATGATTTAAAAAAAAACTTTAATACTCTAGAGGCCATTGGATTTGAGAAACATGGAAATATATGAGATGGTTTGATTCTACTCAGTGGTTTCATCTTTTTTCCTTCTCTTTCTTTAACATTTGATTTAAATTGGGGACTTGAGAGAGAGAGAGAGAGAGAGAGAGAGAGAGAGAGAGAGAAGAAATTAAAGGCAAACAAAACAAAAAAAAAGAAAGAAAACAAGCAACAGCAACTCCCTCTCTCATTCACTTAAATGTAATTCTTGGCATGAGAATTCCCTAGAACTATGAAGTAATAAGGGCGGCGGGGCTGCGTCCCCAACACCCCAGCCACCTGCCCGGCTAGCTTATGCCCCAAAATAATTACACAGACACTGTATTCTTTTAATCACTGCTTGGCCCATTCTCTTCTAGGCTAATTCTCACATATTAATTTAGCCCATTTCTAATCATCTGTGTGTAGCACCCCAAGGTGCGCTTACCCGGAAGATTCTAGCCTATGTCCATCCTGGGTCGGAGCTTCATCCTGGGAGCAGGGCATGGCATCTCTGACCTCACTTCCTGTTCCTCCCAGCGTTCTGTTCTGATTACCCCTCCCACCTATCCTCTAACCAATAAAATGGGCCAGGGCAGTTCCTTTATTAGACAATGACCTTCCTCCATCAGAACTAAGTAAGTTTTCTGTTTTCATATATTTTCTCTCTATCTGTACTACTTAGATTTCATTCCAGAGAGGAGGAAAATGGCTTATTCTGTGCCTCCTGGTAAGGATGGGAAAGGTTAATTAAAAGGGAAGAGCTTCCCAATTTTCCACATTTTGTGTCCCTGTTCATACATGTTGGCTTGTGAGAGGATGTCTGGCTTTCCTGACTTGTGCTCTCCTGGATGTGTGTCTGACTCAGCTCCCCATTTTGTTGTCTCCAAAGCCTATAATCCAAATAGACTCATTCATCCAACATGGCAAAATTTCTTCAGTATAAGGAGTAGTGAATAAAATAGAGTGGCTAGACTCATGGAAAATGTTTTTCTTCAGCACTCTGAAAATCTTCAGGCAGCTAGGCATGATCCTAAGTGAGTGAGGGCCATTTAATCTAAATAATCTATACAATGATTTTTGAGTGCAAGAAGAACTACAATTACTTTTTAGATGAAGAGTAAGGCACTTGGGGAGATGAAGTACTGCAATTTTGTGTATTATATGAACATGTGTGTGTATGTGTATATATGCATACTATGTGAAATATAGTGATAGCTTGACATATATGCATTTTATTATTTAATATTTAAAATGTTCTCACTGACAATATTACAAATGTAAGGAATTCATCATGGTTTTAATTGAATTCATAGGACCTAAAAGACACATAACTAGTAATTTTTCCCATGAGTATAAGTATTTCAATGTGTATAAACATTATCAGATAACATTAAGATATTATTGAAGAGTTTAAAGTAAATATCAGAAAATAACAAAAATAGAAAATTTTATGTGATATTATTATTTCATATTTGTCGGATATCTGTTAGTTTCTATAATTTATTATGAAATACATTTCTCTGCTTCAACTAGTCCATAAGCTCTTTTAAATCCACAATTATTTCCTGTTGATCTATAAAGAAGAGAAATGCAGATTATCTGTTCATATATAAGTACTAAAGAATGAAGTTAACATAAATGAAGTCATCGAGGAAAAAAGTGGTGGATACATTGGAAACTATTGCTCCAAAGCCAAATGTCCTAGAAGTAATATGGCACTCAGAGACAAAGTGAGTTATGGTGCAAATTATTTCTGGATGAGCAAATGACGTGTACTGAGAAATGAAAAACAGAATTAAACAAAACAAAGCACCGATGATAGTGCAGTATAGTGGGGGAGCAGAACTTGGGCCGAGAAAACTTAATAAATGAAAGTAGAGGCCTGACAGTGGTGGCGCATGCCTTTAATCCCAGCACTCAGGAGGCAGAGGCAGGTGAATTCCTGTGATTTTGAGGCCAGCCTGGTCTACAAGAACAAGTTCCAGGACAGGTAGGACTGTTACACAAGAAAACCCTGTCTTAAAAAACAAAACAAAACAAAACAAAACAAAGGCAAGTAGGTAAATATATGGATAGTGGTCAGCTGTTATCCTTAGAATATGAAATGCCCACCCCACAGGCTCAGAAGTTAGAGATTGTGTTCAGAAAATTTAAGAATTAGACTCTCACTAGAGGGTACAAGCTGCTGGGGACTTATACTTGAGGACTTTTTCTTGTCCCTAGCCTTTTCTTCTCTCTCTGTGCTTCCTGCACGTCATATAGTGAAAAGCCTCTGCCACATGCTTCTGCTATCAAGATATCCATCATGAGTACAGAACCATCAGAGTCAACGATAATGTACTAAAACTTCTGAAATGTTAGCCAGAGAAAGAAAATAACGTTTCTTCCTTACTTGATGTCAAGGCATTTTGCCGTAATGGTAGGAAGGCCAGTTAACACATGGTTGAGGAATTGCCTGCCATTCTGTGGTTTGGACATATATCATTCTCACCCGGGAAGCAGCAAGTGAGTCCCCAACTGTGCATAATTTAAAAAGAACTCATTTTTGATTGGATACAAGTGTAGACTTGTTCCTAGCACCGCTTCTATGCTGGGTGTGTTAAAAGTTTACACCTCTGAGTGCCTCCTTCAGTTCACTCTGGTTATGGAACTGAACTCTACCCTGTAAGTCTGCGTTAGAAGCTATATTTTAACCAGTTGCTAGTATAGGTACATTTCATGTACATTCAGTTCTACAATAGTTGTAAAGTCTCTTCACCCTGTGTTTGTGGTTGTAGACTGTTCTGGGAATGATAATTTTTGCTTTATACATTAAGTTAGAAGGCTCCTCCTTTATTTAGAAATTGTGGGAGCATTTAGAGTGAGTCATATAAGATTCTGAAGAAGCCAGTTAGAGGGATGTTACACTGACTCAGAGCTGAAAGAGCATCGAGTATTAACTCTATGGATAGACTATGTTGGAGGCAGAAACTAAGACCACTTTGCTTGAGGCTATAGTAACCAAGTGGTTTCACAGACCGTATCATGGTGGAGAAAGAAAAAGGAAGTGGAGATGATGAGAAATGATGTGTTAACATATGGAGATGCTAAAGCTGCTGAAGTTTAGATTATCCACCATAATATATGATTGTCCATCTCCCGTTCATAAAGAGAGTTGAAATATAAGCACACATCTCAGAACTGTCATCTCAAAAAAGTAATCCAGGCTGTAAGAGAAAGGATTTCTACAGCGTGACGAACAAGGAAATAGGAAACAGAGACTGGAAAATGTAAAGTTCTAAGTTACATAATATATGAACAATTACTTTCGTTTTGAAAATTAATTTCACATTTTATCATTTGAACAGCAGTCACTTCTTTGGGAAGGGATGGCACCATTATTATCCTCATTTCACACATAAAGGAACTGAGGCTTACAATATTTAGGATGTTTTGGCTAGTAAATCTTCCAGCTGAATGCACAGCTGGAGCAGATCCAGCTGCATTATAAGACGTTCAGTTAAAAGAGAAACAGAGTAGAATGCACTGTAGGCTTAATAAAGATATACAGAAATGATGGAGAACACTATGCTTAGCAAAACCTTCAGGTATAAGGTGCATATTATTTTACCAACTGCTATACTTATCTTGGACCATATAGCTTTTAAGGGACTATTTATGGTTTAATTAATAATTTTGCTAATAACACTATGGTTAACTGTTTGGAAGTCCTGGATAATTGTTGATAAAATAAATGCTTTACTGACTAATTACTGTTTAATACTATAGATCTTATTCATTTTTATTTTATTTTACTTTATTTTATTTTGAGTTTTCAAGACAGGGTTTCTCTGAGGCTTTGGAGCCTGTCCTCTTATAGACCATGCTGGCCTTGAACTCACAGAGATCCACCTGCCTCTGCCTCCCATGTTCTGGGATTAAACTTGTGTGCCACCACCGTCCGGCTTTATAAATTTTAAAATGATCCATGCAAGATAGTAAGATTTAATTGCTTGGGACTGGGGCAATAGCTCAGCAGTTAAGAACATCCAAAGGATGAGTTCAATTGTCAGTAACCTCAAGGAGATTCACAACTCTCTGTAACTCCAGTCCCTGCAGGGGTCCAAAGCCCCTATCGGATCTTTGTGATCCCTGGCACTCTTTTCTTGTCTTTTGGGGTACTACACACAGTGGCACATAGATACACATTTAGACAAACAAACATGTATAGAAAATAAAAGTAAAAAAAATCTGTTTAAAAGCTATTTATTTTAAAATATTGAATGGCAAAAATCTTATCAGAAATATCTCTTCATTATCTTTTTTACATAAAGACACAATTATGATGATATAATATGTACTATGATACATTGCTGTAGCAAACATTTCACATATACAGTAACTATTTTATTATGGGAACCATGAGAAGATACTCTTAATCTAATGGGAAATTATTACTATTTGGAAACTTAAAGTCAACATTCTCTATTTCTGTAAATAGTCCCCATTTTATTCTCAAAGAGTTTATAAGTACATCTTAATCATGTTCTAGTGAAGAAATCAAAGAAATGTAGTAATTCCTATTATAATTATGGGGTTTGTTACATTTTAAAGTATTATAACACCTAATGTTAATTTCATAATTACCAGAAAAGCAAAATTTAAACTTTTGCTTCTGATTTTATCTTAAGACATAGGCAAAATAAATATGTGGATTAAATCTTATTCACTGTAAATGATTAATTGGTAGCAGTGGTTTCAATACAAATGATTTAATGTGAGTAATTGCATGCTAGCAATTGAGCCAAGTGCTTTAGAGTCATCATTCGATTTAATTCTCACAATGAACTGAGTATTATTATCCTCATTTACATAAAATAAACCTAAACCTTGAATAAGTCAAAAAAATGCAAAGCAGCACAGACCATATATAATAGAAAATTTGAAGCCAGCTCTGACTTTAAATCTTCCCTCTTTGAAGCATTCAGCAATGTTTTACTGACTCTTCACTAAGACAAGGATGCAGTTGTAGACACTGAATATTGATGATTGTTATTTACAAATAATAGTTAAGGTTATAGTATCAAAAACTAGATGACAAAAGCCTAAATATCCTTAAATATGCATAATATATTCATTGACTATTCTTCTGAGAACTGTAGTTCAATGAGTCTATAGATAATGGTTCTGAAATAATGTTGGAGAAAGGGGAACTGATGAGAAGACAGACCATGACAGAAGATGAAGAAGAATATGACCAAAGTACACTTTGTACATGTATAGAAATGGCATAATTATTTTTGAAAATATACATGCAATAGATAGATGACTGACAGATAAATCAATATTATACAAGGAACAGTCAGTACTGTAGATAACACTACTACTGGAAATCTAAGCGAGTTTTAGAGTGGAAGATTACATTCTTTTTTTTTTTTTTTTTTTTTAATAATTTTTTTATTAAGAAAAGAAGAAAAAAAACATAAACAAAAAACAAGTTTCCACCTCCTCCCAGCCTCCCATCTCCCTCCCCCTCCTCCCACCCTTCTCCCCCTCCTCCCACCCTTCTACCCCTCCCCCCACTCCTCTCCCCCTCCCTCTTCTTGAACATATAGTTTTCTCAATAGATAATAAGAAATTTTCAATTTGAGAAGAGCAAGGATAGAAACCTGGAAAGAGGAGTGAGTATATAGAATAATTCCGATCATACCCAATATGCTTTATACAGTTATATAATAGTTGTGGGGTAACATTTTATGAGAAATTTCATTGGAACAAAACTGTCACACTTTCTTTGGTCAAAGCAATACTTAAGAGTTAATAGATGAAAAAAGTAAATCTATTTCCTAGAATAATTGTTGACTGTTTCACAACATAAAAAAATAGGAGACAGGAGAGTGATTTGTCATTTTGTAAGTGGGTGCCAAATGTTTCACTCAGGGGAATAGCAGTACTCATAAAGATATTTTTAGAGTCAGAATGCATATGATTGAATAGCTGCTAGCTATCTTTATTATAGTAATTTTCATTAAATTAATTTTACTAAGATAAAGTTACACTGCTTTTTAAAAATATGTATGGGTGCTTTGCATATACATACATATTTAATGCCCACAGATAGCAGAAGAGGGTTTGCGATTCTGTGGAACCTGAGAAGTGGGCAGTTATAAGCCACCACTGAGTGCTAGAATTGAATCTTACTCTTCTGAAAGAGTATCCTTCTTCTAACCTGCTTAGGCAGCTCTTCAGCCTTAATTTATTCTGTTTTTAATGACATTTTCTAAATAACAAGATCTTTTTATATTAGGTTCTTGAATGGAGATCTACTGCATCTGATCAAAGCACTTGATCTTCCTTTGTCAAGTGAAAAGTCATTGGATCTTGTGTCCATAACTCACTCCAATTAGTTCTAGACATTTAGAGATAAGGATTGAGGCTTGTTTTTTTGTGCGTTCATCACATGCCTACCTTTGTCTCCGAAGAACAAAAAAAATGTATTTCTTGTTGATTTAGAAATGAACTAATAATATGCATTTTTCACGTGAGCTTAAAAGGGAACTTAATTCAGAGTGGGATATATCTGCTCTCCATACTTTTAACATTTCTACTTCAAATATAATATTGTATTGGGACTTATTTTAGTGTTCTTTCTATTATTATACTAACTATGCCTTTTACAATGTTTAAAATATTTATCCAGTTAAATAAGTCATAAATAATTAATTAATATTTTTGTCTTATGTGTTATGTGTTTTGATTCCTAGTATCTTTCCTTTCTATAAAGGAACATTTGTGATTTTTCTCATTACTTGCCTGACAAACTTAGCTATTCAATTATTATTTTTTTTTATCTTTTGAGATTCTAATATAATTACACCATTTCCTCCTTCCCATATACTCTCACATATCCTCCTCCTTACTTTCTGTCAAGTTCAAGGATTGTTTTTACATATGTATGTATATAAGCACACATATATACATGTGCATGTTTATATATATTCCTAAGTACATAAATGTATATTGTTCAGTCTGTATAATGTTATTCATATGTATATTTGGGGGTATTAGAAATCAGATAGGTGTACTATTCCCCAAGGAAGACAATTTTCTTTTAAGCTTAGCACTTCATAGTTACCTGTACTTCTGTATATAGGCTTGAGGACTTTGTGCTCATTCCTCTTCTACTTTAGAATATCTGTTGCTATTTTCCTTACTCAGTTTATGTTTAGGCAGTCAGACTTTATAAGCGTATCTTCTGATATTTTTAGGATACACAATATCATAACAAATTCCATGTTTCTGCCTCCTCTTTCTCAATGGCCTATGAACATTAGATACATGAGTTCACTTGTACATGTACTTAGTGGGTATGTCTTCACAACTCTGCATATTCATTGACTGTGGTTTTGTGCAAAGTTCTCTGGTTAAAAAAAATCCTTCCTGATAAGAGAAGAGGATTACAATATCTGTGGGTATAAGGATAAATATATAGAGTGTTAGAATTTATGCTGGTTTGATAAAGTGGTAGTTGTAGGTTCTACTTAAAAATCCATAATGTCACATGCCCTTGGTAGTTGGCTAGGTTTCCAGTACCAGTCATATTTTCCTCTAGTTGAGTGGGCCTTAAGTCTAATTAAAGAGTTGTTTATTGGCAAGACATTTGAGTTCCTCCTACAGCCTTAGGGTTAGGCAACACGCTATCCTGTTGGCTTTATAATCATCATAGCTTGGTAGCACTGTTGGTTTCTTCCATTTTTTAGAATCTTGCATGTAGCTTCTGGTACCATGATAGCTTGTCCTCAAGGAGGGAGAAATATTCATCCCAAACACCAGGAGATTCCCAAAGCTGATTCCTTACACTTTCTATGAAGTTTTCAATCAAAGCTTCCCTAATTCATATTCTGTATGAATGAGCCTCAGGAAAGAATCAAGGCACATGGGTTTCACGAAAAAGGATGACTGTGAGTTGTAGAGAATTTTTCACTTTCTTCTTTTTAATGCATAACCTATGCATCAAGTATAGCTCAAAAACAATTGTTTAAAAACACTATTAAAAATCCCCCTTCTATTCAATTTATGTTAAGTTGAAGACAGAATACATTGCCTTTATATGGTCTGTTGATACTTTGTTACAAAATCATCTATGTCACCACATATGCTTCTAAACAAGTTTTTTATTTATTCACAGTAAATTACAAGTAATACCACCAAGGTAAATTATGTTAAAATCTTTCTTATTCATATGACTATATCAACTGACAACTTTGGTGCTAATTCTAAACCTTAAACATTACTGCAATCATATTTCTACCAACTGTTGTTATTCTGCTTTTGGGCTTACCCATCCATCATACACTATTACAACTGTGTACTGACTCTTCTTCTTCTGTAAGGTTTGGCCTCTATTGCTATTTATGACTGGGCATTTCCTTATAAATTCTTTTCACAATTACAGAACAGAATGTCTACTATTTATACCCAATCCAGCTATGATGATTTGCTCTCTATATGTTAATGGCTCCCTTCAATTGTGGCAAAAATCATGTGTATACCTGTTAGGACAAAATGTATTTCAACAGTAATCCTTTGTACTGTGCAACTATCATAATATAAACAAACAAAAACTATAATTTTATACATTCTCTTGCTATTTAACTTGTTCCTCTCACTCATACTTCTGTTTGGCCTCCACTCTGGTTGTATATGGTGATGTGATTGTTTCCTACTTTTCTGTTTTGTTCATAAATACTTGTACAATGTTCACCTCATGCTATTTTGGACTTCATAAAAACTAGAACTGCAAACCAAGTAAACATATTTGACTGCATTAGCCAGATATTTTCCTAAGCAATATATAAGGAATAAGATAATCTGTGACAGTTTGTACAATAAGTCCATTCAGCTAAATGATGTGTGTCTGATTTCCCGACAAAGTCCCAGTTAGATGCCCCTATGCCATTCATCTCTATCTTCATGACAACAAACTTAGAGTATCCGTTATTCTCTGACTCCTGGGTAGCTCACATATTTCAGCTGAAACAAAATCAACCTTTGTAGATATTGCACCTCTGCTCTGGTATGATGACAAAGAAATGATAAAGAAGAATTATTCAGCTTAGGTAGATAATTGATGAATTTCAAGTGTCCCTTTGTATAAAAGACTTTTGATTGTAGAATAAATGCCTAACAGATCAAGTGCCTTCTAGGAGATAGCCTGGATGCTTTTGTTTTATTCTACTCAATGTGTACCTTTTCTTTATAACTTAAGGTATGAAGGGAAATCATTGACTGGAGTGACAGCTTTTAGGTTACTAAATTTAATGAGCAAAATATTTTGATGGCCTTCTGCTGATAGACTTGTGCTATGTCTTCCAGGCCTTGACATGATGAGTTTGCTATGTCCTTCTTTAAATTAAAAATAAAAAAACTATCACTTTACTAGAATTTATTAGTTGTAGATGGTTTTGACAACTTGATTTGCTGCCTGTAAATTAGTTAATGGTTGGTTCAGGTGGCAACAGCCTCCAGCAAGGATTATGGCTTATGCTCAAGGCTAAAAACCTTGAAATATAGGCTCAAATCCCAGAGTGGTAAGATAAAAAAATCACAAGTACAGAAATAATGTATCTTATCTAGAAAGTATCCTCCCTCCTCCCCACATCATACTAAAAAGAAAGAAAAAATAAACTGTGGAATGGAATTTTCCTACAAATTGAGAGAATGATAAAATATTCTAAGTATTGAATATGGTTTGTTTAAGTTCTTGGTTATGTTCATTCATTAATATAGGAACCAAGGCCTTTGATTCTTGTCCAAAGTTCTTTCCATACAGTTTTTATTTTTTACTTCTTGCAAAAATAATTGTTAAAAAACCATTAGGAGCATGTAATTCTAATATGATGCTCAACAGGACAACGGGGAGGGAAAGTAAAAGATAAAGAAGCTGCTGAACATATTGGTCAATATTGTTTAATACAAGTATGAATACCCAGCCAGGCAATAGTGGCACAGGCCTTTAATCTCAGCACTTAGGAGGCAGAAGCAGGAGGATCTCTGTGAGTTTGATACCAGCCTGGTCTACAAGAGCTAATTCCAGTATAGGAATCAAGGCTGCAGAGAGAAGCCCTGTCTTGAAAAACAAACAAACAAAAATAAACAAAACCAAAACAAGTATGTACAAACAGATTTTTCTACCCAACACAAGAATCAGCATTTTCATTTTGTACAGATTTTATAGTCAAAGAATCAATACATCTTTAGCCTGCAGAATGCTGCTTTTTTCTAGTATCAAGCAGTCCTGGGATCAATATGAGTCATAATGACAGGGACTGGGTGGTAATAAAAGTCCTGTATTATGCCACATTAAGAATCATCTTCCCATGAAACTGGTAAGCTGCTCAAGTATTCCCCTGTGTGGTCTCAGACACAACCATCAAATATTTAGCACGGATTTTTGGCTAATGTGACTCATTTATTCCCCAAGACAGTCTAGTAAAACAGGCGTTCATATTACTACCCTTTCATGGAGAGATTAACCAGACAAGACAAGCATCCTTGAGTAGCTGAGCCAATCTCTTAGATCTGTTACTACAATATTCACTCCCTGCTTCTCTTGGCTCTAAGACCTGGAAGAATTTTAGAGATTCTCTTCACAGCCTCTCTCCAGCTGCTCTTTCTGCAGCCAGAGGTTATGATTGCTTGCTGGCATTAAGCTTTGCCGCCCTCCCCCTTTACAACCACTCTTGAGTTTGTCCCTTCCCTAGCCTCAGATAGTGACACCCATCCAACCTCCCCTTGGCTTAACCTCCCTCATCCTGAAAGACCAATTTTGTTTACTGAGCAGAGAAGCTAATAGAAGGCAACAAAATTTAAGCTTCCCTGGGACTTGCTGTACAGGCTGACAAAATCATTCTTTTCTCGCTCTCACTCTGTTAAATATTCATGGCTCTCAGATTTTTAGATACAAAGGTACATTTTGTTTTAAAATGTGCTGATCCAGGGCATACTGGATTGCATTGATTTCCCCTTCTTTGCATTTCTATTGCATTGGAAATAAAGAGGTCCTCATTCACTTCTTCTGAAATATGAACCTGAATTTATCTTTGCTTTTCTTTTTAATTGTATTGCCATTAGACGAAAGGGCTGACATTCATAGATGATTTATGTGTTTGATAATTTCTCTCTTTTGACATTGCATACACAGACACAGAGAGTGTGGGGAGAGGAAGGGAGGGAGGAGGAGATGGGGCAGCCACAATATTTTCTAAATATCTAGGGAAAGTATTAGTATAATTTGAAAGGCATCTTCAAAAAGATTTGATCTACTATAGGTATCAAATATTTTTACTCTGGAAATTAAATAAAATATACATATTTACAGAGTAAATATTTACAGACTTAGAGACATATATTGCCCTGAAACAACTAATAGAAAATAGAAAATGAAATGAGAGCATCTGTGACCATGTGAAAAGAGCAACACCATGCTGTAAGGATTGTGGAAGGAGCCTAAGGGACTGCAAGTGGAAAGAGAACCCTGCATAATGGAGGCCCCAGGTCCTTTAACAGGGAGTCACAATGCAGACTGTACAAAGGCATTCAGACTTTGGATGTTACATATTTGGATTGTTGCTTTGTTTTCTTGTTTGTTTTTGCTTTCTTTCTTTTTCGCTTTTGCCATTAGTCTCACATACAATGTTATATGTTATTGAAAGAAAAATAATCTATTGATTAGCAAACTATAGGTTTCTTCTGAGTATAGTAAAGGGATATAACATTTTGCAATACTCTTAATGTTTAGATTAAGGAGGAAAAATATAAGATTTTTACAAGCTTAGCTATTCTTGAAACATTTTCAGGGCTAGAGAGATTGCTCAATGCTTAAGAACACTGCTGTCTCTTTTGTGTAAATGGAGACTGCTCTTATGTTTCCTGGCTGTCCAGACCCAAATAATCACACAGAAACTACATTAATTACAATTCTGCTTGGCATATTTGCTAAGGCTTCTAATTGACTAATTCTCACATCTGAAACTAACCCATTTCTCTTAATCTGTGTATCATAAGACTGTGTTTTATTGGTAAAGTTTCAGCATCCTTCTTTTTCAACAGCTACATGGCATCTCCTTGACTCGGACTACTCTCTCTCTCTCTCTCTCTCTCTCTCTCTCTCTCTATATATATATATATATATATATATATATATGTGTGTGTGTGTGTGTGTGTGTGTGTGTGTGTGTGTATGTGTGTGTGTGTGTGTATCTGTTTAGATTTCCCAACTAGCTTTACTCTGATAACTCACTGACCAAAATAGTTTTACTCATTATCCAATAAGAGCAACACATATACAGAGGGGCATTCCTAATTCAAAAAGAAATAATAAAAAAAAAACTTTAACATAGTAAAATTACATACAAAAAACAGGTATCAAGTAAGAATTACAGTTACAATATTTCTTTATGAGCCTAAAGTTTCATATCTAATTTATCCTTTTTCATAACTAAGGATAACTATAACTATAGTTATCTGTATTCACCTCTTCAAAGACCTCAGAAAGATATATTACCTAAGTAAATAGAAAGTACATTGTAAGCAACTCCCAAAATTCTAGAATTGACAAAGGCGTCTCACTGCCTGGACAGTCACTCAAATTTCTTCTATAACATTGGGGCATCAGTCTTCAGCCTACAGGTCCATGGTATCCAGTACACTTTTTCATGAAGCAGGAAACTTGAAGATCTGTTGTGCCTTCTAATGGCAAAGCTCATGAGTTGTCCTGCAGAGTCTGGCAGGTTCTTCTGTGAAGCAGAAATCATGAAGGACCATCCATCTTTTGGAAAATTCAGCAGTCACTTTTCTGTGGGTCCTGTATGGGCAACTCATATATCAAAAAACAATCTAGGCTATAGCAGTTTCTTGTCCATATTGCTAACCTTATCACATTGAAGGCAAATTACATAATGAGTTTCTTCAGTCCCAATCAACCTCTATCAAATTATAAGCTGCCAGAAACAGACAAGTCTCACTGTCAAGAAAAGACTTAAGCTCTTAAAACCTTTTAAATGCCATATTCTGTAAGTCTTTAAAGTGTTGTTTATCTCTCTAACTGAAATACAGCTCTGTATATCTAGAAAATATAACTAACATGACTACAAATTAGGCTATTATAAATGATTATCTATTAATCTGTAATTTTTAATTAGACTTTACATTTTTAAATTGAGCTGTATAAACATAATACCTTAAACAAGAACATAAACACGAATATACATAGTGTAACAAGTGGACCTTACGTTTATATCAATAGACCAAGATCAATGCTAATGCAAAGTATTCATCTCTCTATCATATCCCTCTTTAAATGAAAATAAATATTTATAAACAATTATTTTGGAAATTTGGACATAGTTGTCTCCAAATTGCTTCCTGCTGTTTGTTGGATGAAGAATTTTTAGGGTTCACAGAGACCTTTCAGTTTGTTTTATTCTATCAAACCACATTATCCTGAAAAGAATCCATAGGTTTCCATTCTCTGTGGATACAAAAGCAAAACCTCTTTTCCAAAGTAACATATCCTTAGACTCAATTTTGAAGTCAAAATACCTTTAAAAATATATGTTTGTTTAGCTTAACAACCTGTAAATGAAGTGTCTTTCTGTAGTTAACTCATTCACTATCAAAAAAATTCAAAGAAAACATAATAATATACATAATCCAGACTTTCTGTGTATTTTTCATCCTTATGTGGTTTATTTTTTGCTCTATTATTTTTAATATTTAATTATCTTTATTCCTTTAATCTATGACTGTCTGTACTTTTATATTACTTTTGCTGTATCTTTAAAGACTGCTTTATTTTTTTTAACTATTTCTTTTTATAACTGTCTATACACTTTTTCTTCTCTCTCCTAAGCCTATGTACTTTTTAAAAACACACTCTGTCTTGTTTAGAGGTCTTTTATGTTTGAATTTGTCCTATCGTGTATCTGAAATCCTTTTCTGATAAAGAAAAATTTCAAAAGGTAATCAGTGTGGTCTTGGCAGCCCTGGATTCTGGCTCCCTTTCTTGGGGTCTTAAAATTGCAGAGGTAGTTCCTGCCAGCTCTGGGACCACTGGGTGGAAGCTGTGATCATTACCTCAATTCTGGAAGGCAGTTGGCCCATGCTACCAACAAGTAACTTGCAGCAGGCTGCCCACAAACCCCATTCAGGAGCTTGGCCTCCTGAAAGACTCAGAGCTGTTTCTTTCAAAGAAGCTGCACAGATGTTGCTGCTTATGCTGAGTCAGAAAGCTGTCTCTTAAAGTAGCCCTGCCTCTGTTTATTGCCAGCAAACAGAGCTTATCTGAAAAAAAAATAAAAAGGCAGCTACCAAGAAGTTGTGCTTAGCTCCCATTTTTGTAGGTCTAGATGACCTTATTTAAAAAAAAAAAAAAGCTTTTTTAGGTCTTATGCAGATCCATGCCCCAGATGGTGGGTGCCATTTTGTAAATGAAGAGTGCTCTTACATATTCTGGTAGCCACGACTTGAATAATCAGACGGAAACTATATTAATTATAATGCTTTTTGACCTATTATAAGCTCAAGCTTCTTATTAACTATTTGTTACATCTTATATTAACCCATTTCTATTAATCTGTGTTTCACCACAAGGTTTGGCCTACTGATAAAGTTCCACATTATTCTCCAACTACATGGTATCTCCCTGGCTCTGTGTACTCACTCTCTAAATATTTCTGTTCATATTTGCGACCTGACTTTACTCTGCTAATCCTTTGGTTGAAACAGCCTTACTCATTAGTCAATAAAAGCAACACATATACAGAAGGACAACCCACATCACTTCTGAAGGACCCTGATTCTATTCCCAGCACCCATATGGTGGCTCACAGATGTCTGTAACTACAATTCCATTGAATCTGATACCTTGATACCAGTGCACATAGATAAAATTTAAAAACGTAAAGCAAATTTCATTGAGTCTAAGTATAGGTGAAAACATCATTGTCTATTATTAAAGATTTAGTAATTGGAAGAGTTTGCTTATTGACTGATATAGTAAAAATGGACATTTGATATTCTTATAAAGTGCTGTAAAGATGCTATGCTATGATAAATGAATAAATTATCTTTTCTCACTCCTCCCCCCCAAAAAACCCAGTTTCTCAGGATCATAATTACATGCTGATGAAGGCAATTGGGGGTTTGGATGGTCTGAGATCCTAAGTGTAAATTCTCTTGATTCAAAAAACACCTATATACTTATCAAGCCTCTCTTTGCCTACAATCATGAATTTCTTTGCAACATGCTGTTCAAGTGCTTGTTCACCTTTATATCAAAGCCAATGCAAAATTCTAAAGAAAGCAGCAAACACTATTGGGTACCTTGTCTAAATTTCTAATATTAGTGTGATTTTGATGTTTTTCTGAGTCTCTAGTATTTCTTTCTCTATTATCTTGTTATTTATTTACATTGTTCACATTAAGCCTAAACCAAAAACTTGTGCAACTCAATACACCTACTCTACCATTGAACTACCTACTCAGCCATTTCTGTTCTTGAACTTGCTTTGCTGTCCAGGTTACATTTCAGTTAATGTATCTTCTTCTAGGATGGCAGACATGCAGCACTTCATTCCAATCTAAGTGTTTTTGTTTTTGTTTGTTTGTTTTCGAATTAATTGAAGATGGCTTTACTCTCCTCCGACCTGTTTTAACCTCATGGCATTTGTTACTCTTCATACTCATAAATTCCTCTTCTCAAAACTGTCTCAAACTCTTTCCCACCCCAATGGCCTACTTCTTGTCTCTTATACACTTACTTTCTTATAGCTATGAACACCTGTCTTGATGGATAGATCCATAAATTTCACCAATTAAACACTCCTTCTGGTGAGAAACGAAGTTCTATCATAAAAGAATGATGTGATATTTTCCCAAAGGAAATATTATAGTAGTATTTCCATATTGAGCATGGTAGATCATCTCGATTTGAAAACAAAATAATGAAGACATCAAATGCAGAAAAATAGCAACTTCAATGACCCACTTTTTTACCATCAACATGGATTTTGGAAAGCATCATTATTTACAAAACTCAACAATTCTAATGAATGCAATATTCTTAATCACAAGACCAGGGGTCTGCATTTATTTTCAGATATTTCAATTTCTTTGCTTAATCAAACTTCTTCATTGTCCATAGAATTTACGAAAGTTAGATATAGTTGTCTGATTTTAGTTTTATAAATTATTTTATTTAATTGATTTTTTAAATTGACATAGAAAACAAGAGGTTTGAAATATGTATACATGGTGGGATGTTTAGACGAAACTGTACTTAGCAGCATTTTGCTGTGTGAAGACCACTCATGAAGTTTACCTCTTGGCTATATTTAAGAACTTAATTTATTAATAGTAATTATAGTTACCCTGTCTTATAACCAGATCTCTTGAATTTATTTATCCACTCTATTTTTTTTTTATTATTATTTGACCTGCTCATTCCCAAATCCTGGGCAGAACCATTCTACCTTCTGCTTCAAGTAATCCACTCCTTTTTGGGAGATTATTTAATAATGTATATTTCTAGCAGATTTTTATGCTGTATTTATATCATTGGTGTACTTGCAGTGAATGTGGCATATGAACAATGATGCTTAAAAAATACCATGAGATTTACACATGTAATAGGCTGTCTTAGGCTGATAACAATTTAATCACCTTTGCATTAAAAATTAAACTCTGATATGGGGGCATGGCTCAGTTGGTAACAGAAATACCATACAAGATAAGGACCTGAGTTTAGCTCCTTGACACACACACCACACACACACACACACACACACACACACACACACACACACCAAAATAGCAACGACAAAACTGGGTATTGAGTAGTCCAGCTGTAATTCTATCACTTACATTCTTGGGGATTGTAGACTAAAATGATTGAACTGCAGGTTCAGTGAAAGACCACATCTCAAGAAGCAAATAAATAAATAAATGAGTTGGTGTGTTGTTATCTATGTACATGTGTCCATATACTTACATATATAAAATGAACATTTACACATATCACTAGATAAATAAAAACAATCTTTCCATGTATACTCTATTATTTCTCCAGATTTTAGACATTTGTTGTATGAGTGTGTGTGGACAATCATCTATATGTATTTGTGAAGACCAGAAGTTGATTTCAAGTGTCTGTCTCCATTGCGTACCAGCTTACTTTTTGTGTCAGAGTCCCTCAAGGAAACCTAGTGATCATTCATTTAAATAAAGTCGCTGCCAAGTAAATGCTTCAGGTTTCAGAATACTCTTGTCTGGATCCCCAGTGCTCTACGGGTCCACCAACACTGCTTTATCTGTGTGTGCTAGAAATAGAACTAAGGTTCTCTTGCACAGTAAAGTATGCTTTACCCATACACTCATCTCCCAAAATTGTTCTTTTATTTTTATTTTATAAGTCATATATTTTATTCTTTATGCCCACAGAAATATTATTGCAACTACTCTCAGTCATGTTTTTATCTCTAGTTTTCATATGATTAAAGATGTGATTTTTATGCCATTATTATAGATTGATTTTTAATTTGACTGTAGTTACATTTACAACTTAAACAGTTTTACTTTAAAATGTTTTTGTATTTTGCATTATCATTCTCTTTAGTGAAAAAAACACTTTAATATTTTTTCCAAGAGAGTTATTTCTGGTAGTATAGATATAAAAAGTCCTAAGGCATTAAGTTGTTTTTGTTGGGAATAGTATTATTAATCTTTATCTAATTCCTGCTGAGTAGTTTTGATGTTAAGTGTTCTTAGTTGACTATTTTCTGAAGCATTTATAGTACCAGACTACTCTCTCCTGAAAATAATGGTAGTGCTGAGAAATTCACTACTAACCTTATTGAGAATAATGTTTGTGAGATATTATTTCTTTCTAATTTTCAGGCTACTTGTTTGACTTGATTGCTGGGGCTTTATTATATATTTAGTGTGAATTTAATCTGTTTGTAGAACTTTAACCTTCTTTTATCTGGGTCTTTATGTTGTCAGATTTGGAAAGATTCTCTGTCTGACTAAGTAGAATTTCTACCCCACTTTGTTTCTGTCTTTCTTCTTTAGTTTTTGTGATTCAAACATGAAAATTTTTGATGCTGTTCTGAACACATGTGAGTTTACAAATATTATTAATTATGCTCCTTATTGTCTTTCTCTTTAATTTTAGTATTTTTCAGCTACAGATTTTTATGTTTTGTTTTTGAACTACCATTTTGTCATTATTGCTGTTAAATTTCTCATTTCGGGTTACTGATCTCTATAAACAGTCCTTGTCAGGCAGTTTTTAACCTTCATTATTTGTCCCAGTTACTGGTGATACTTTTTATTGTTGTTTTGGTGTTGTCTGTTAATATGGCCACTATTTTATGCTTCTTTGGTCACAGCAGATACAGAGGTCAACGTGTGAAAAGGGAACTGTCCTTCAAAACATCTTTCCTTTTTATGCTATGTAATACTTGACCAAATTTCCTTAGCATTTGTTAAATTATTTTAAGGCATAGATAGTTATGCCACTGGTGTTTCTTAGAGAAATGAGAGTTTGGAAGTTTTATCTTATCTTCTGGCTGTCATTATTGCTTACTAATTTTATCTGCATTGCATTAAATTTAAGTGTCACTGTCAGGGACCTTTACTGTTTAGTACTTAATCCTAATTTGCATGCTTTATTGAGTAGCAAAACAATATGCTCTTATAAATACAGTTGAGAAAAATTAATTACTGAATATGCAGTAATCTTCACTTACCTATACAGTTATCTGAAAACACTTTGACACCAAAGATATGTAATAGCAAAGACACAGCCAAGTGGCACTAAAGCATCTTCCTTGTTATGGGCCTCAGTGTGGTATTGGTTCTAACATTGCCTGTACTATTTTATGATCATGGGTCAAAATATGATGTATATTCATACAGAAACTGAGAATTTTTAACTTCCTGCTTCATTTTAGAAAATGCACTCTTGGTATAGTTTCATGTGCAGCTTTATCCTCTATAGATGGTTTAACTATAAAACTATAGAACAAGCAGGTGTATCATCTATTGACAAAGAATCCAGAAGTTGATAAAAGTTTACTTTCAAATGATGGTTATACCATTGACTATAGGAAATTGTGTGCTTAGGAACTTTGAGCCCTAGCTTTATCTTTGTTGAAACAGGACAAAATTTTGCAGCTTTGCAGAGTGGCTTAGAGAGGTAAATGCCACAAAGAAAAGCCTGTTTTTAATTACTAAGAACAATTAAAACATTATCTTTATTTCAATGTGAAGAAAAATATAGTTTTAGAGATTGAGAAACTTTCCTAATGTGTACCTTTGGTAAGATTTGAAGTTGCTGGCTTAAGAGATGGTCTAGTTGGTAAAATTATCTTGTTAAAAATCACAAAAATATGTCTCTTGATGACCAGAAAATGAAGGTTAAAAACGTTAAGTCATGCATCCTGTCCCATGTTTGGATACCAACACTGAAAGCAAAAGGGTAGGTGATCTCTAGTTAGACATCCTAGGAATCGAAACTCAATGACACCTTGATTAAAATGAGAAAGTAAAAGAGAGAGAAGAAGAAAAGAACATGACGAAACAATTCATATGATATAAGAAATAACAAATAATTTAGGTTTCTACACATAGACATTCATGGATCCCATCAAGCACACACACACACACACACACACACACACACACAGAGAGAGAGAGAGAGAGAGAGAGAGAGAGAGAGAGAGAGAGAGAGATACAATCATTCATTCATTCATTCATTCAGGAATCGCCATTGCAGACATGAATCTAAATGGTTGAGTATTGCCCACAGATATTATAGCGCAAATAGGTATTCAATATGTACCCCTGGATGCCATGCTTTTAACTACTGCACTTTACAGGCTCTCTATTTTGGAGGACACTATACTACACCTTGAGATATCTAGAGATAAATAAGTTTAAAGTTTTAGGACTAGCTACTAAAGAAGGTATGAACTAAAATTCACACAGTAGAGTCACATTTATGTTAGAGATTCTATAAGGCTCATTAACTGCTTACAATTTCATGATTGAATAGAACTGAATGTTTCAGATTTTTTTCCACAATTAAAATTACTTGGGGTTTCATTAGTTCCCTTATTAGTCACTTATTGTCTGCCTTTGTGTCTGACTTAATATCCTCTTGGCTATATAGTAAAATATTTGAAATGTATTTGAAAATGCCTTGAATGACATCTTTTGTAGAATTTTTTGATCACTAAAGTGTTTCTACATTGTAACATATTATTGGCATTAGCATAAATCGAGGTTAATCAGTCATACTTGGTTGTAGAGTAAGCTCTCCCTAATCATTTTGGGGTTTGAACTGTGTTCGATGTTCACACAGAGAAAGTAGTAGTTGGAAAAACGAGCTAGCAGCATCTATCTAAAATTAGCATAAGAGGGAACCATGGTCAACAAAACCAAAATCATAAACTAATGCTTACACAAAAAGTTCATCAAATATTTGCTGAATAAATGCATATTTATAAAGCCAGTAGAAAATTTTCAATCTTAAGTTAGAGAAAGAAAATGTTCTTCAAGCCAAAAAATCTTTGATTCACAGAATTAAACTTTAAAGGGTTTGAAAACAGAGCTGGGGTGTGAGGACACAGTAAAGTAGTAAAGTATTTTCAACACAAGCACATACGCACAAGTGCCTGAGTTGATGTCCGAGAATCCTTGCAAAAATCATGGATATGATGACATATGCCTGTAATTGCATGGTTGATGCTTGCTAGCAAGTCAGGATAGTCAAATGAGTAAACTTCAGATTCAGTGAAAGAACTTTTCTCAAAAATCAGGTAGAACAAAACTGAAGGAAACACACTGCATCAAATTCTGGTCCTCATACACATGCATATATGTGCACACACAGAGAAAGTTTTGAAGACCTTCTTATCATCCCCACATGATTATTACTATCTTCACATTCTTTCAGGCCCATGGTAAGTCAGTAAAAGAAAGGGAGTGTCTGTATTATAGAGAAGAAACAAGAAGATCAGAAATCCAGTCCACAGAGAGTGTAAGAAGCTGACAATGACAGAGTCCAAGAGCCTCCTGTTTACAGCCAGCTGTTTGATATCTAGGAAGGACAAGATTAATACTACACTAATGATGACTATAAACACAAAAGTGAGTCTCCAACAGCAAAAAGATGCTTGTCCACATGACGTCAGTTCTCACCTACTGAGTTTTTTTCAGAATTTGTTTTTAATTGTTCACATGTCCCTGTTAGCTCATGCAGCCAATGTCTCAGAGATGACAGTTCCTCTTTGGTTCACCAGTCTGATTGTTGTTGAGGACCTCTAAAATATGAAGGACCTATAAAATATATGCCATTTAATTGAGCATGTTTCAGTTAATGATCCTGTTCAGATAGTGTTTTACCAGCCAAGTATGCGAGACACCATGAGAGCAACCATGAGAGTAACAGGTTCATGAGTTTTGGGGGTAAGTAGATAAATTATTGTATAAAATAGATACTCCACTCAAGTCAATAATAACAGCCTTAGCAGTAGATCTAACTCATAGACCTGACTCCCTTGGTCAAATGAATATTGATCAAGATTATCTGTTATCTTGGGTTGCTGCTAAGATTACAAATATTTACAGTCTACTTGATATTAGCTACATAGAAAGAGCAACTGACACAGAATTATTTGTTATATCTATTATGCAATCCAAATTACTTTGCCTCTATACTCCAAATTCCTTTTTCTGACAAGGCAAAAATACTCATCTAGGATCAGTCTTTATAATGAAACATCCCTAACCCCAGACAATATTTTCTGATAGTTTAGTTGAAAATATCTGGTTCAAATTAGAGGAAAGAATAAATCACAGTACACAATACAAGCATCAGACATTTGAGATATATTTGATGTCTCTCATCAAAAAATGAATAAAATCAAAGTAACACTTTACAAATTTACCTATTTAGCTGTTTAATGATCACATTTATTGAATATTATAAATAAATGTGTTATGTGAGTGGGTTTGCTGTTTAGGGAACATTTTTTTGTCTTTTTTACTACTAAATCTATCGGAAGAGAAAAGAAAATGTGTCTATATATAGTTATAATATCAAAGAATCTGACTTTGTAACATGAAGCATGAAGTTATGTTATCAGAGAAAATAGGATCACAGCTCGTCATAGAAACAAAACTCCCTGGAGGCAGGGTCTCCAAGCCAACAGCCCAGAGTAAGAACATAATTAAATCAGAAAAAGAGAGCATGGAAAGCTATTGCAGACAGACAGAATAATGTGACAAGGGTATATAGAACATTTAATGATGTGTGGAGATATTTTGTTTGTGATCTAACAAATAAAGCTTGCCTGAAGATGAGAGTATGGAGCTAAGCCACTAGTCAGCCATATGCCCAGGCAGTGGTGGCACACACCTTTAATCTCAGCACTCAGGAGGTAGAAGCAGATGATCTCTGAGTTCAAGGCTACCTTTCACTAATTGAGATTGATGGAGTCCAAAAGAGAAACAGAGCCAGGTGGTGATGGACACACCTTTAATCCCAGGAAGTAGGAGTCACATAGCCTTTAGTCACACTTCCCAGTACTATGAATGTAGAGACAGGGAGGGATATGGCTGGGCAGAGAGGGGAATATCAGGCAGTAGGATACAGGAGCTGAAGGCATTCAGTCTGAGGATTTGTGGTGACAGAATCTTGCCCCCTTTGGTCTGGGGAATCATTAGAGGTAAAATGTTTTTGTAATGGCTGACTCATTTACTTCTCTGATCTTTCAGCATTTACCCCAATATCTGACTCCAGGTTTTTATTATTAAGAACAACTGGAATTCATGCTATATCTGGTGTACAACTTTTGGGTCATGGATTGACAAAAAAAGCTGCTACCTCTGGCTTTGCAGTCAATAGCATACATGTGTTGTTTGCCAATAGAGCTACATGTGGCCAGAGTCATCATCCCAGGGCTATATTTTCCTTTCTTCTCTCCCAGTGGGTTGTGGAATTTCCATGGACCCTCTTCTAAGGCTGCTGCCAAACAAGGTAGCTGCCTTGAAAGCCACTCAGTCAGCTACTGTTCTATACAACAACAATCATTTTTCAAGATTGTTTTGGCTATCCTGGGTTTTTTTGTTTTTGCATATAAAGTTGATTATTGTTCTCTCAAGGTCCTTGAAGAATTTTGATGGGATTTTGATGGGGATTGCATTGAATCTATAGATTGCTTTTGGTAGAATTGCCACTTTTACTATGTTGATCCTCCCAATCCAAGAGCAAGGGAGATCCTTCCATTTTCTGGTATCCTTTTCAATTTCTTTCTTCAAAGACTTAAAGTTCTTGTCAAAAACATCTTTCACTTCCTTGGTTAGAGTTACTGCAAGATACTTTATGGTATTTGTGGCTATCGTGAAAGGTGATGCTTTGCTGATTTCCCTCTCTGCTTCTTTATCCTTTGTGTATAGGAGGGCAACTGATTTTTTTGGAGTTGATCTTGTATCCTGCCACATTACTAAAGGTATATATCAGCTGTAGGAGTTCTTTGGTAGAGCTTTTGGGGTCGCTTATGTACACTATCATATCATCTGCAAATAATAAAAGTTTAACTTCTTCCATTACAATTTAAATCCCCTTGATCTCCTTATGCTGTCTTATTGCTATTGCAAGAACTTCAAGCACTATATTGAAGAGATATGGCGAGTAGACAGCCTTGTCTTGTTCCTGATTTTAGTGGAATGGCTTTGAGTTTCTCTCCATTTAATTTGATGTTAGCTGTCGGCTTGCTGTAAATAGCTTTTATTATATTTAGGTATGAACCTTGCACTGAACTGAACTGAGAATTTTCAACAGAAGAAGTTCAAATGGCCAAAAGACACTTAAGGTCATGCTCAACCTCTTTAGCGATCAGGGAAATGCAAATCAAAACAACTTTGAGATACCATCTTACACCTGTCAGAATGGCTAAAATAAAAAATAAACACTAATGATAGCCTTTGCTGGGGAGGTGGTGGAGGAAGGGGTACCCTCATCCATTGCTGGTGGGAATGTAAATTTGTGCAAACACTTTGGAAATCAGTGTGGTGGTTTCTCAGGAAATTCGGGATCAACCTACCCCTGGATCCAGCAATACCACTCTTGGGAATATACCCAAGAGAGGCCTTATCATACTACAAAAACATTTGTTCAACTATGTTCATAGCAGCATTATTTGTAATAGCTAGAACCTGGAAACAACCGAGATGCCCTTCAATGGAAGAATGGATAAAGAAAGTGTGGAATATATACACATTAGAGTACTACTTAGCTGTAAAAAAACAATGACATCTTGAACTTTACATGCAAACGGATGGAAATAGAAAACACTATCCTGAGTGAGGTAACCCAGACCAAAAAAGATGAATGTTATATGTACTCACTCATAAGTGGATTCTAGACATAAATAAAGGTCAGTGAGCCTATAATTAGTGATCCTAGAGAAGTTAAATAAGAAGGTGAACGCAAAGAAAAACATATAATTATCTTCCTGGATATTGGAAGTAGACTAGATTGCCAGGCAAAAATTGGGATCTTGGGGGTGGGGGTTGGGAAGAGTAAAGTGAAGAGGGGAGGATGGGGAGACCCTGGGGGAATGGGATGGTTGGAATAGAGGAAGGGTGGATATGGGAGCAGGGAAGAAGATATCTTAATTAAGGGAGCCATTTAGGGTTGGCAAGAGACTTGACTCTAGAGGGGTTCCCAGGTGATCACGGAGATATCCCCAGCTAGTTCCTTGGGCAGCTGAGGAGAGGGAGCCTGAAATGGCCCTATCCTATAGCCACACTGATGAATATCTTGCATATCACCATAGAGGCTTCATCTGGCGATGGGTGGAGATAGAGACAGAGACCCACATTGGAGTGCTGGACTGAGCACACAAGGTCCAAATGAGGAGCAGAAGGAGGGAGATCATGAGCAAGGAAGTCAGTACTGCGAGGGGTGCGCCCACCCATTGAGACGGTGGGGCTGATCTAATGGGAGCTCACCAAGGCCAGCTTGACTGGAACTGAGAAAGCATGGGATCAAACCGAACTCTCTGAACTTGGCGGACAACGAGAGCTGACTAAGAAGCCAAGGACAATGGCACTGTGTTTTGATCCTACTGCATGTACTGGCTTTGAGGGAACCTAGTCTGTTTAGATGGGCACCTTCCTGGACCTGGATGGAGGGCGGAGGACCTTGGACTTCCCACAAGGCAGGGAACCCTGACTGCTCATTGGAGTGGAGAGGGAGGGCGAGGGGAGTGAAGGGGAGGGAAATGGGAGGTGTGGAGGAGGCAGAAATTTTTAATAAAAATAAATAAATAAATAAATGGAAATACTCTAGCTCTCTAATACAGTTTGGAGTCAGGGACTGTGATGCCTCCAGAAATTCCATTATTGTACAGAATTGTTTTGGCTATCCTGTGTTTTTTTTATATTTTTCCATATGAACTTTACTATTGTTGTTTTGAGATCTGTAAAGAATTTTACTGGTATTTTGATGGGCATTGCATATTAAATTTGTAGCTTGCGTTTGGCAGGACTGTCATTTTTTATGTTAATTCTGCCTACCCAAGGGCATGGAAGATCTTTCCATTTTCTGTTGTCTTCTTCAATTTCTTTTTTCAAAGGCTTAAAGTTCTGGTTATACAGGTCTTCCACTTGTTTGGTTAGAGGTACTCCAAGATATCTTATGTTATTTGTCTGTATTTTGAAGGATGATATTTCTCTGATTTCTTTCTCAGCCCATTTAATATCTGCGTAAATATGGCTGCTGACTTTTTTTTTTTTTTTGAGTTTCTGATCTTGTATCCTGCTACATTGCTGAGGATGTTTATGAGTTGTAGAAATTCCTTGGTAGAATTCTCAGGGTCATTTATGTAAACTATCACATCATTAGCAAATAGTGAGAGCTTAACTTCTTTTAAAATTTGTATCCCCTTTATCTCCGTTTGTTTTCTTATTATTCTAGCTAGAATCTCAATACTATATTGAATAGATATGGAGAGAGTGGACAAACTTGTTTTGTCCCTGATTCCAGTGGAATCACTTTGAGATTCTCTCCATTTAGTTTGATGTTGAATGTTGGCTTGCTGTATATTGTTTTATTATATTTAGATAGGTTTCTTGTATCCTTGCTCTCTCCTAGATATTAAACATGAACATGTGATATATTATTTTGAAGTCTTTCAGCAGCTAATGAGATGATCATTATTTTCAAGTTTGTTTAGATGGTGGATTATTTAGACATACTTTTGTGTGTTGAACCATCCCTGCATCTCTGGAATGAAGCCTACTTGATCATGGTGCATGATTTTTCTAGTATGTTCTTGGATTTGGTTTACCAGTATTTTATTGAGTATTTTTGAATCAATATTCATGAATGTGTTTGGTCTGTAATTCTTTTTCTTGGCTATGTCTTTGTGTTATTTGATTATCAGAGCAATTATAGCCTTGTAGAAAGAATTTGGCAGTATCCTTCTGTTTCTATTGTATGGAACAATTTGAGGAGTATCGGTATTAGTTCTTAGTAAATCCTGTAGAATTCTGCATTGAAACCATCTTGTCCTACACTTATTTTTGGTTGGGAGACTTTTGATGAGAATTTCAATTTTTTGGAGGAATTACAGTCTCTGACTTCAAACTCTACTACAGAGCTACAGTATTGAAACCAGACTGGTACTAACATAAAAACAAACAGGAGGACCAATGGAATCAAGTCAAAGAACTGGATATCAGTCAAAACACCTATAAACACCTGATTTTTGAGAAGAAACAGAAAATATAAAAATGAAGAAAAGAAAGCATATTCAACAAATGGTGCTGGTATAACTGGATATCAACATATAGAAGAATAAAAATTGATCCAAATATACTAACATGCACAAAAATTAAATCCAAATGGATCAAAGATCTTAACATAAAACCAACTACACTGAAACTCATAGAAGAGAAAATGGGAGGTACACTTGAACGCATTGACACGGGAGACTACTTCTTAAATATAACCCTGTAGCATAGACACTGAGAATAATAATAAATAAATGGGACCTACTGGAACTGAAAATCTTCCTGGTAAGCCACCACTTTGTGGTGCTACACACATTAAAAGAAATGGATTAACCAAGATGTGAGAATTAGCCAGCAAGAGGCTAGAGCTAATGGGTCAGGCAGTGTTTAAATGAATACAGTTTCCATGTAATTATTTTGGGTAAAACTAGCCCGTGGCTGGGAGCTGGTGTCAGGAAGTGGCCTGCAGATCCATCTACAGTGAACCCAATTTCTGACACTGAATTTTTATTAATCATATGTCACAGAGCTAAACAGAGAACTCTCAACAGAGGAATCTAAAATGTCTGAAAGACATGTAGCAAATGTTCAACATCTTTAACCATCAGAGAAATACAAATGAAAACAACTCTGAGATTCTATCTTATACCTGTCAGAATGCCCTAGATCAAAACCCCTGATGAAAACTTGTGCAGGAGTGGATGTAGGGAAAAGAGAATACTCTTCCATTGCTGGTGAGAGTCCAAACTGGTGGAGCTGCTTCAGGAATCAGTATGGCAGTTTATCAGAAAATTAGGTAACAACCTATCTCAAGACCAGCAACACCACTTTTGTATACATACCCAAAGTATGTGCTCATCTATGTTCATAGCATAATTTGTAATAGCCAGTATGTGGAAATAACTTAAATGCCTCTCAATTGAAGAACTGATAATGAAATTGGGACCATGGAGATGATGAAAGTGAGTAGAATGGGAGGGGGAAGAAGAAAAGAAAGCAGAAAAATATAGCTCAATAAAAATAATAAAAATTAAATGAAAAAACAAAGAATGGGAAATACTAACACAACAGAGAAAATTAGGTTTCTGTATGAATATGCAATGCATGATTTAAAATTAAAGCAACAAAATCAATTTTAAAAACAAGTTTACTGGAATTGACATAATGGTTATTATCATTTTGATACTCTTTTTGGTTGGTTTGATAATTCTTAATTTATTTCTAAAAAAAATTGGTTGATGTGAATGCCAAAATAAAGATGTTAAAAAAAACATATTAAAACATATTATAGAGATATTCAGATCCAGACAATAGAATTTAAAGGAAACTAGTTTCAGTGTCACATTATAAGGTTAGAGAGAAACAGCCAAAGGTTTTTAAGCAACCAACCTTAGATTGACCACTCACTTTATAAGAACTGCCAACTGACAGATATTTCCAAGGCTATTTAAATGATCACTGAAATCCTGTGGAAATGTTAGATTTAGGGAGATTCAAGAAATGTATAGTGTCATATGGCAAGCATTCAGTTTTTGTGAAACACATGTTAAGCACATAATCAAATTTAATATAATTATACCCCAACACTGGAAAGACTTAGTTACAGAATTCCTGGGGTTTGGTTCTCAATTATAATGGAGGATCTGGTAACGAGATGCAACTAAGACAAATTAACAGTGAATTAGGGCTAGAAGTATAAAATCTCCCAAGAGCGATTTCTTGGAGAGAGTGAGTATGCTGATGTACAAAGACAATCTCTATATGGGAGGGCTCACCTTGACTTTATGCAGCTTTGAATGCTTGAGCCTGAATTGGAGAAGTAGGAAAGAAAATTGATTCATTTACTAAAGTTACAAAAGGCCCAAAGGAAACCTTTGTATATTTCTTACAAAGATTGACTTCAGCAGTAAATAGAATGATACCAAATTCAGAATCTAGACAATAGTTGATTCCCTGGCTATTGAAAATGCTAATGCAGAATGAAAATGGGTAACTAGGCTTTTAAATGCAAGATAAGAACCCTTGGAGGAATGGATCCAAGATACAATCAATATTTAATCTAACGGTGATGATAATGCTTGGATAGGAGAGATGATTTCCATCATTTGAAAATAAATAAAACTTTCAAGTATTTCAATTATGGTAAACAAAGTCACCTAAAAAGGAATTGTAAACAGAGCATTCCTAGAAACATTTTTTTCTAAGCATAATCTAAACAGAGTGTCCCTCCATTCTGAATTGTGCATAAGGTGTGGTAAGAGCTGACATTCAACTATTGAATGTAGAACAACAAGGGACAGTTGTTCCCTGTCATTGTGGAGAAAATTATTACCCAGAGCAATTATAGAACATAATGCCTATTGTAAAAAATCATACTGCTCTGAATGATAGAAAAGAGAAAATAAAAATTCAGGACAAACCATGAAACAAATATTGATAATCTTCTATAAGTGAACAAAGACCAAAATTAAAAAAAAAATTGAATAAATGATACTGTTTTAAATTATATTGAATATGTTAACATTTTTTGTCTACCATTTCTGTATATCTATACAAAGGTATTTTGTCATGTACATTTGCATGCTTCTCTCTCTGCTTAATACATTATTGTATATTGATACAATTTTAGGACATTTATACCTCTGATCAAGACACTTATACATTGTTTACATTTTGAAGTCATTTCCATCATTTGTTGCACAGTTGTTTATTGAATAATATTCTAATATGAAGTATTAGTCTTTAAGTTATATCGGTATTAAGAATTTTAGATCAATAGTCATTTATGTTTGTCATACTTATAGTTAGACTTATCAGTTTCTTTAGATACATGGAGATTGTATTCTGCATATATAGGTAATCTTCAGCCACTTCAAAGAGCTGTAAAATTTAAATAACAGAGTCCTGATGAAGTGAGACACAATTGCCCCTGGCAGTACCTGAAAGACCTGGATAAACCCAGACCCTCTCAGCAGGAAGAGAAGAATCAAAAATCTAGGAGTAGCCGGTTTGGTGACTGTGTTTCCGGAACTAGCTGAAGATAAAGTTAGACTGTAATCTTGAGAAACAGGGAGTTTCCCCCTTGTGATTATCATGGTACTATGTTTTAGGAAGTAGCTGATTATGACCTTGGGAGAGATCTTGAGAGGCAGGGAGTTGAACCCTGTGACTGTCACTGGGTTTTTGGAATTTTCTATGACCCTTTTGGAGTACTGGGCTGTGGTTTCTTCCCTTAAAAACTCCTTCTCCTGGTCACTCAGGGTCAAACTCTTCTGCTGCATGGGTTATGAGTCTCAGCCCCAGTGCACTGGTTCCTGTCTCATCTCATCAATTAAAGCCTAGTGTGATTGCAGCAAGTATGGTCTCTCATGAGTTAGGGGGGGGGGTCGTGTTATCCGAAAACTTGAGTAAGAGTCTCCCCAGCACTGGGGGTCTTTCATACCCATCATATACAAGAGAATGTTGAAAACTACTTGGAACTTGTTTTCTTCTTGGCAAAACTGGTCTTTGGGCATGGAATTGCCCTTGCCTTAACCACTGTCAAAGTACATGGTATCCGAAAATGGATAAGCAAGACACAAGGAATAAGACTGTCAAATCTTACCAAGACAGGGTAAGACAGTTTTAAAAATTTTTCCTGCCTCTGAAAATGGTCTGTCGGTTACTCTAGGCCTTAGCCAAAGTTAGTTGCTTCTCTATTTGTTGCACTTTTTGGAAGTTGTTCGATTACAATTCCTGCTTACTCAAGTAATATTATTTCCCTTCTCAAATCTTCAATGGGGTTCAAGACTGAATAGTTGTAGTTATTTGCTCTCATGACTTGGCCATAGTATTTATTATATAATACTTAACTCATTAGAATAAGATAATTATTGAATATGATTGTTCTTATTGTATATAATTTTGTATTAGGCTTAGAACTCTCTTGATGGAGGAAGGTCATTGGATAATAAAGAAAATGCCTTGGCCCATTTGATAGGCCAACCCTTAGGTGGGTGGAGTAGACAGAATAGAATGCTGGGAAGAAGGGAAGTGAGGTCAGAGAAGCCATAGCTCTCCTCTCTGAGGCAGATGCAATGAAGCAAGCCGCCAGGTCAGACATGCTGAATCTTTCCTGGTAAGACTGGTGCTACACAGATTACTAAATATGGGTTAGGCAAGATGTGGAATTAGCCATTGAGATGCTAGAACTAATGGGCCAAGCAGTGTTTAAAAGAATACAGTTTCCGTGTAATTATTTCGGGGCATAAGCTAGCTGGTGGCCGGGAGCTGGGCGGCGGAAAGCAGCCCACAGCTCCCCACTACACTCTCTTATTTAAAGAAAAGGGGGAAGTGATATAAGAAATCATACAGCCAGTATCCTTTAAGTTACCCACCCACTCGGGCATAGCCTCTTATACTATTTATGCCAATGAAAAGCATGTGTCTGGCCTCTTTTCTGGTTGTGGGATTCAGTTGCTGTTCTCCATTCCAGCAGAGGATATTGATTTTTAAGTAAACCCTTAAATAAATAACCAACTGTTATTCTCAATGCCGAGCTAGTGTGGGATTTCTTTTATGTGTCTTTCTTCACGTTAGTTTACCTTCTAGACATTCTCCATCAGGAATATTAATGCAGGGCAGAGATACTATCTTATATCTTTTAACCACATAAACAGAGTAAAAAATTAAAAACTTATTTGGATAATGTCTCTAAGTTGATTCTTTTTTTTTTTTATTGAGAATAGGAAAAAAAAAACAAGTTTCCGCCACCTCCCAGCCTTCCATTTCCCTCCCCCTCCTCCCACCCTTCTCCCCTCCCACAACTCCTCTCCCCCTCCATCTCCAGTCCAAAGAGAAGTCATGGTTCCCTGCCCTGTGGTAAGTCCTAGGTCCTCCCCACTCCGTTCATATCTAGGAACGTGAACATCCAAACTGGCTAGGCTCCCACAAAGCCAGCACATCAAGTAGGATCAAAACCCTTTGCCATTGTCCTTGTCTTCTCATCAGCCCTCATTGTTTGCCAAGTTCAAAGAGTCCAGCCCTATCCCAAGCTTTTTGAGTCACAGTCCAACTGGCCTTGGTGAGTTCCCAATAGATCAGTTTCAGTGTCTCAGTGGGTGGGTGCACCCCTCGTGGTCCTGACTTCCTTGCTCATCTTCTCCCTCCTTCCACTCCTCATTGGGATCTTGGGAGCTCAGTCCAGTGCTCAAGTGTGGATCTCTGTCTCTATCTCCATCCATCACCAGATGAAGGTTCTATGGTGATATGCAAGATATTCGTCAGTATTGCTCTAGGATAGGGTCATTTCAAGTTCCCTATTCTCAGCTGCCCAAGGAACTAACTGGGGACATCGCCTTGGGCACCTGGGAGCCACTCTAGGTTCAAGTCTCTTGCCAACCCCAGGGTAGCTCCCTTAACTAAGAATTGTGCTTCCGTGCTCCCCTATCCAACCTTCCTTTATCCCAATCATCCTTTTCCCCCAAGTTCCCCCCATCCTCCCCTTCTCCCTTTTCTCTCCCCTTCTCCCCTTACCCCCATCCTACCCCACCCCCTACACGGTGGTAAAAAACAGTGACTTCTCGAATTTTGCATGCAAATGGATGGAAATAGAAAACACTATACTGAGTGAGGTAACCCAGACCCAAAAAGATGAACATGGGATGTACTCACTCATAATTGGTTTCTAGCCATAAATAAGGGTCACAGAATCTACAATTGGTGAACCTAAAGAAGCTGAGTAAGAAGGTGAACCCAAGGAAAAACATATAGTTATCCTCTTGGCTATAGAAAGTAGACAAAATTGCCGGGGAGAAAATTGGGATCTAAGTTGATTCTTAAATGAAAATTGAGAATTGCCAATGAGTAGGAATAGATCCAGCAGAAATTGTGGTACCTTTGAGTAAAACTGAAATTGGTGAATTATTGGCAGAAAGTGAACCCTGGGAACGAGCTTGCTTTTTTGGAGAAATTAGTAACAAATATCCTCAAAGCAATAGAATTCAATTCATAAAGAGAACTTATTGTATGCTTCCTCATATTGCTTGATGACCCCAATATCCAGAGCCCCTACATTATATATTAACCCAAGTAAATCAGGAAAGAAATGTTATCAAACAGAAAATTTAGGTAGAGTGACTCAAAGCCCTTATGACTTGGTCCAAAAGTCAAAATCATATGCTATTCTCATCATATTCATGGATTTTCCAGTACTTCTTAACATAGTTACTGATTCACAATATGCAAAGAGAGTTTTTTTCATATTAAAACTGCTTAATTTATAACAGATGATACAGAATTGACTTCATTATTTTTACAGTTACAAGAAATAATCAGGAACAGGAATCATCACATATATAGCATACATCTTATCCCATATAGATCTGCCAGGACCTCTAGCACAAGGTAATGAATAAATTAATTAACTATTGATAGGAAATGTGCTGAAGGCCTCAGGATTTTTATAAAAACATCATGTTAATAGCAAACATTTTAGAGATATACAGAAAAAGCCAATTGAGATGTTTTAATACTTTAAGTTCTTTTTATGACAATGAAAAATATCTGTTCCTACCAATATCAGTCTTCTTTAGAGAAGATGATGGGTGTCAAAGAAACTCCATATGGAGTTTACTTTTTGTGGCAAAAGTTAGCCACTGGGCAATAAAGTGTCCTTGCTTCAATTGCTTACAGTATGCTGTCTGAATTGGACAATTGGGACACAAAAGAGTGTCTGCCAAACCTTGCCAAGACAAGATGAGATAGCCCTTCAGAAATCCTGCATTATAGAAAATTCTGTAGAATGGTCTAGGCATGTAGGCCAAAAATGGATGCCCCAATGTTACAAAGGATCTTTGCTTACATAACCAGGCAGCCAGCTGTTTCTGTTATTTCTCACATTTTTTGAAAATCACTTGTTTTCACTTCCTGTTTACTCAGTTAATATTATTTCCTCTTCGGTATCCAAGGGAGTTGAAGACTAGATTGTTATAGCTTTCCTTGTTTGCCAGATTAAGAAAAGAAGCTCACTAAAGAGGTGCAAAGTGCATAAAGTTGAGAGAAATTAGAAGACAGTTTGGGTGGTAATGCAAGTTAGTGAATTAGTTATAAGACTTTGGACTCACTAGGAAAAGATAGATATGGAACATTTTTTTCTGAATTTGTCAAATGCAAACAGACTAGATATTGTTGATATATTTATTGCCCATATATGTTATATACAGTTATTGTACATATTGGATGTAGTTTTTATTATATTAGTTATAACCTTTGTTATGCTAGACAAAAGTGGGAAATATGGTGATATTTTGCTTGTGATCTAAGAAATAAAGCTTGTCTGAAGATCAGAGTGTAGAACTAAGATTGATGCAGTTTAAAAGAGAAACAGATCCAGGTAGTGATAAACACACCTTTAATTCCAGTACTGCGAGTCACATGGCCTTAGTCACACTTCACATCACTAAGAATGTTGAGATGGCTGGGAAAAAAGAGGAATAAATGACTGGAGGAGATGTTAGCTCAAGGTATTCAGTCTGAGGATTTGTGGATACAGAATACTTGAGGATTTGTGGAGACAGAATCTTGCCCCATTTGCTCTGAGGATTCAACCAAGGTAAACAGTTTCTCTAATGAATGACTTCTTAATTTTTCTGATCTTTCACCATTTACTCTGATATCTGACTCCAGGTTTTATTATTAAGACCAAATAGAATTCAAGCTACAATGATGATAAAGCACATTAATTCTAGTTTAGTATTAGCACAATTATGTGTCTGGAATGTGGATGAAATTCCAGATCTTGGAATCTTTGGAAAACTCTATATCATATTGTATTATATTATATTATATTATATTCCACTACTTTTCATGTTAGGGAAACGTGTCAGTCATCAGAGATTATTATTTCCATGTGTAATGTTCACTTGAATTATTTAAGGTCACAGAACTTTCATGACTTTTATTATGATATTGCCTTTCTTAAAAACACTTTCTCTAAAATTTAAGTTATGGATACATGATTACTTTTTCCCTTGTTCATTTCACACTGTCTTCCTGTTCACACCCACCTCAGAATAATTTTGCATTCAAATACATAGAAGCTTAGGGCCTGGGAGACTTTTGCCCTTAAATTTTTAATTCTGTTTAGGTTGACTGAAGAAGTTCATGAAATTCCAATCAAAACCCTAGAAGATTCATTCACAAAAATTGGGAAAGCCAATTCTAAAATTTCCACAAATTTTTAAAGTAGCTAACACTACTTTGAAGAAGAATGTTCCAAGGATTTAGAGAGTATGATTTTAAACATGCACTGTATTAATATAACCACTGTGGAGCTCAGGAAACAGTAAATTAATACATAATTGAAATACAGAACATTTGGTCATAAACTGACTACATATCCACATATCTACATTTTTATAGAACATAGTGTTAAAAGAAAAACTACTTTTTCAACCAATTATAGTGAAACAATTAGATGTCTATTTATAAAAAAATCTAAGTTTGATATTTTGAACCATATATAAATAAAATTAAAATTCTTTATAAAACTTAACACTGTATTAGAAAAAAGTTAAATGTCTCTGAAATTAGAAATGATTAATCTCAATTTGATTGTATCACAAGCCTTGACCCTGAAACTGATCACTTGGATGAAACAATTTTATGTTAGATTTAAACATAGAAACAACATGATATTGAAAAACTGTGAAGAAAAAATTTAAAACCCTCAATGCCTTCAAATAAAGTTTACTTGCACTGTGATCAACCTGTCCATTCTTATACAGGGACAAAGATGCTTTTATACTTGACTGCTAATATCACAGAATCCAACAGGTAATTATTATTGTTAATATTCGTCTTTTTTATCTTTGTGAATTCCTCAAGGCCAACCTTTTACTCAAAATTTCCTATTGAAGTAACCTGAGTTCTGGTATGACCAGACAAAGGTCAATTCTGAGTTCATGTTTTGCGTTTTTAATATCATTTTTTCTTTTATTCTTAATGTCTGTATTTTATCTAAGGACTGCAAACATTCCCAGTTTTAAGAGACTGACATTCTATCCCTGAACCTGGAGTCCTGCTGTGTCTTCTCAGCTCTTCTTGATCACTTTCGGCAGGCTCACCAGGATCTATATTTGTCCTGAATGTGGGGTCCTTATAACATATTCTGTTTGTCAGTTCTTGTCTACTAAGCCATTAGGAATCACAATGTCAACGCTCAGGCCTCCCATCACACCTTGCTCTACTTACATGACTACTTGCTCCAAGCACCTGTAATTGAGCCCCATCTGCAGGTGTACTAAATGCTAAACCAGATTTTATTGACTATATTTTGTCTAGCATAGCTTCTGATTCTTCCCCCTGAATAATTGTTTATATAACCTTTGTGAAATACCACAAGAATAGCTTAAACATTGCCCCCAAACAATGGCCAAATATAAACTTTGTGAAATGAATAGAAATATAGAGGAGGTTTGATAATTTCCTCACTGTTTATACCTAGCCATTGTTGTTTCCGAGAATTAGAAAAGGGGATGATTTTGCTCTGCGCCCATGGAAAATTAATGTTTGATTATTTATTTGAAAAGAAATTCAATCAATACACATTTAAAAGATATGAAATTAATGACCAAAAGTACATAGCACTTATGTTTTGGCTGTGAATAATAAGACTACTTACAGAATGTTTCTAAAGGAGTACAGTCCAAGACTTAAATTGTAAATTTAAGGTAAGTATTGTATTGAGTATTTTAGTGATATGGCCACACAACAGTGCTCATATCCTATATTCATTTTCTTCTCGTTGGTAACACAGTTTGCTTATGAAAGAAAAGATAAAGTCATGTAATTTTATTGAATCTTAATTAAATGAAATAATGAGATGTTTAATCACCTTTATTAATGATTTTGTTTTATAAAGTCAATATTGAGAACCATGGAGGATCCAAGAATTGTGCAAGGAGATTAGATAAAGCTCTGAAATATGTGTTTTCACTCAGTGTCTTCCTGAATCCCCTGGATTCCAAAAACATAAACCAGTGTTGACAATGAATGCTTTTCTTACATAATGTTTCACAAAACATTAAAGAATCAGGCATTATTGTTTTTCTTTGCTCCATTTCTTTTTATTTTTATGCTTTATAATTATTGAAAGCATGTTAGACTTTACAAATGCTACAATGTGAGTAAAAGAAATTGTGTTATAGTAATATATATAAACAATGTCCAAAATGAAAAATTGATATTGACAAAGTATGAGTATTTAACCTACATATGGTACTAGAGTCTAGCAGTCATTTCACTGAAGAAACTTTGTGGCTTAATATGAAGGCAAGAATCACATTCTATATATAAGTCTCATTTCTCCATTTCTTTTTGCCTTAAATACTTTGATTTTTTTGGGGGGGTGTTAAATAGGCTCAGACAATTAAATGGTTAATATAATAACACTACTTGGGAATAATTAGTAGGTAGGGTCTTTTTGAAGTGCATGTTGCCTTGCTGGAGGAAGTATGTCAGTGGGATGGTCTTTGAGATTTCAAAAGTCTAAGCCAGGCCCAATGTCTCGCTCTTCTTGTAGCCTTTGGATTTGGATATTGAACTCTTAGCTACCTTTCCAAAACTTGTTTGCCTACATGCTGCTATATTCCCTACCATGATGATCATGAGCTAAATCTATGAAACTGTAAGCAAGCCACAATTAAATGTTTTATTTTCTGAATTGTCAAGGTGATTGTGTCTCTGCACAGCAATAACGAGTAACTAGGACAATATTGTAGACAATAGTGGATTGTTATTTTGTTTAAGTCTCCAAATTTTTGTTTCCTGTATGTTCCTATGGTAAGATTTAAAATATCTGTGTTTTTTTTGGGGGGGGGGGGTAGGAGGTGTTTTTGGTTGAGAATTGCATAGCAGTGAGGTGCTCTTCTTATTGTTTCAGTTTGCTGTCCTATCTCTACTACCTGATTACTACAATTCTGATGATATTAACTTCTGTTCACTTAGCCAATTATGTGTATACTTTATTTACACTTAATACTTAATTGCTTTCTTCATAAACTGTACCTGTGAGGACAACTTTGGGACTACATAAAGCAATTATTTCTTTTGACATGTGAACTAAATGCCTGTCATATGATGCCATGGAAGAGTGAATAGATGTGGGACATCTATGGTTTTCAATGAAGTAATCCTTCCCAATTCCAACATGAAGATACTGCAACACTTTCACAGTACAAATGGCACATGTTTTTATATGACATTCCAGACTCCTCATTCAGAACTTCTCTAATACTGGGTCTTTGCAAACACAGCCCACAAATGAGTCTGATATTACAGAGAGGTTTCATTCTGTCCTGTTGTGTCTGTCAGACTGTGAAATAGTGGGTGGCATAAACAATTAAAGAGAAAGAAAGAATATTTTTCCTACAGCTTCAAAGATTTCTTTGACTCCATTGCTTCTGGACTGGTGGTGAGACAAAGCAGCAATGAAGTAGAAGAATTTAGAACGGGAAGCTTTTCACCCTTGTGCAGAAAAGAAAACAGAGTCACGAACAGACCTGGGACTGGGGGAAAGGATTTTCTCTGGGTTGTTACTGTAACTTTTTAAAATTGTGTCACTGTTTGGGCACCAAGCCTTTAACACAATCTCCTATCAGAACCATTTCATATTCAAATTTTGATTTTGGCAAGTTTTTTTTTTTTTTTTTTTTTTTTTTTTTCTGGTGGGTTGAGAGTTGTGTTTTCAAGAATTCTATGCTACCAGTCAAGGTCAGAGAGAGCAAATCCTTAACAAAGGACTTCCCAAGTATTTACGTGTGTAGATGTTCATAGTATGAGGAAAAACAAAAATCAGGGAAATAAGCAAGGGAATACAGCAGGAGTGTTTCTGTGTTATTTGTTGTTCAGCTTGGTGACAGCCCACCCCTCACACAGGCTGATTGTCAGTAGTGAGAAATGGAGGGGGAGATAAAGAAAGGAGTTTTTCTTTTCCTGACAGTGTTTAAGGAGTTATTCCTTTTATCACTGGATCTGGACTCTAATGAATGGATCCAGCTGTGCTTATCCATCTCCTGAACAGGAGGCAAACCCAGGGCCTGTGCTCCTGGGCTGGCAGCCTGGACTCTTTTTTTTTTTTCTTTGTACTACTGTATTCACAGTCATCTGTTCTCATGCATAAACTATTTTCCCCTCTTCCTTTACAGGCAGCAAGTTTGTCTAGTAATCCTCAAATGAAGCCATGGGATGGCTCTACGTCAAAGGGACAGAAGTAAGCTTTCTCCTCCAGAGCAACATCTGAATTCGGGCCCTCAGGGAATATTTAATGCCTTGTATCTGACTTTGCAAGACTGATCTTTTTTTTATGTATTTGAAACTAAATAAAACTTTTTATAATCTAAATTTCCATAAATTAAAATTAACTTGGAAATGTGAAACACCGATTCCATGTTTCAAAGTCAAATATCAAATTCATGGCAGTTTTCCCTCTCAGCATCTGTCTTTTCCTTTGGGACATCTCTGTCTACCTCTAGCTTTCATTATTCTGTAGAAAACTCCCCTTTCCCTATATCAACTCCTTTTCTCCCATTCCAGGCCTTGTCTTCTCTTCCAGTCTTTCAGGATCTCCTTTCCAAGTCCAAGTGTGAAAACAGCTGCTAACTGCTGCTACATCCAAATTGAGATGGGGCCACAATGCAAGCAAGAGGCCAAGACAAGAATCATTTTAAATAGAAAATGGCTTGGCAGGGTCTAATGCTCTGGGACCCATCTGTGAGGAGAGATCATTAATGTTAATCTAAGTGAGCTCACAGAGGGAAGAAGTAGAGCTGTGTTTTCTGAAGGAAATCACTTGTGCTAAGGGCTGGTTTTATTTGACAGGGACAATGAGAAACGACTTGTCTGTGCTAAATAGAGACATGATTATCTCTAACTGATACATGGTTTTCTACAGTCCTTACTGCTCTGGGGCAGAGCAACCCATAAGGACGCAGTGTCTGTGCCCAGACCAAGAAAGTCAAGTGAAAAGTCTTCTAATGCCAAAGACTGTGCCCTGGGATGGGGCAGGGATTTTTATTCCGTTAAGGAATATGGTTGCTTACAAAGAACATAAGATTTAAGACTTCTTATGCAGTTTTAAAATTGTATAAGCTAATTCACAATGATTTAATTTATCATACTCTAATAGTAAATAGGTAAGACTTTGAATCAGAGTGCCATATATGTAAGTTTTGACATAAACAACAGTGACTACATAATCTGAAGTAAGCAATCTAAAAATCAAAGCATATTTTCATCTACATACTGTGGGGATAGCTGTATTTACCTCCTAAAGTGGTCTGTAGTCAGTTTTAATAATGAGAAATTAGATTTTAGAAATGTTCATTGTATGTCATAGGACCTATGAGGTTTGTGTAATTGCAAATATTTTATATGACAGAAAACATAAATGCTGATAATATGACTGTAATGGAAAAGGAATGGAATCTGAACATTTTTATATGGCACAGAAGTTTAACCTACACTAAACTTCACCATTTGCAGAAACACTGTGGTGTAGTACTGTCCAAATAACAGAATTCTGCAGAAGTATCTTAAGAAGTAAATGTGATGAATATAAGACTCCAATGTCCTCCAATACTATAAAATCAACTCCCTTTCATAACACATACTCAGGTTATCCATTGGTGCAGAACATTATTAATAGTCTTCACCCTTGACAATGTGTTAAAATTGATGCACAATTAATCTCCTAACTGTAATGTTATCCTTCTACTCACTCTAATGATGTAAACTACAGGCTGCACTAGACCAGAGCACCTTTTGAAAGACTCTAGTGTATGCCAGAAGCTCAGGTCTCAGTTGGAGTTCTATAAATGCAAATTGAGTCAATAAAATGTGTTTTAAGCACCTTTTCGAGGAGTCCTGAAGTCTGTAAAACCCTGTGCCCAGAACAAGATGTTAGGCAGCCAATCTTGTTTGCCAATAGAATAAGAAGAAAGGGATGGAGTTCTGTAACCAATCTTTCTTTTCTGAAAGTATCTTTATTTTATTTTTTTTTTTTGCCAGCCTTTAATGTCCTTGTTTTAAAATGCAGATTGAAGGCTAGAGGGAAGTTGGGATAGGAGGTAGAAAGTGTTCTTCAAAGGATCAATTTAAAACAACCTTTCTACGTGACCCTTATTTATGGCTAGAAACCAATAATGAGTGAGTACATCCCATGTTCATCTTTTAGGGTCTGGGTTACCTCACTCAGTATAGTGTTTTCTATTTCCATCCATTTGCATGCAAAATTCGAGAAGTCATTGTTTTTTACTGCAGCGTAGTACTCTAATGTGTATATATTCCACACTTTCTTCATCCATTCTTCCATTGAAGGGCATCTAGGTTGTTTCCAGGTTCTGGCTATTACAAATAATACTGCTATGAACATAGTTGAACAAATGCTCTTGTCATATGATAGGGCATCTCTTGGGTATATTCCCAGGAGTGGTATTGCTGGGTCCAGGGGTAGGTTGATCCCGAATTTCCTGAGAAACCGAAACACTGATTTCCAAAGTGGTTGCACAAGATTGCATTCCCACCAGCAATGGATGAGTGTACCCCTTTCTCCACAACCTCTCCAACAAAGGCTATCATTGGAGTTTTTTATTTTAGCCATTCTGACAGGTGTAAGATGATATCTCAAAGTTGTTTTTATTTGCATTTCCCTGATCGCTAAGGAGGTTGAGCAGGACCTTAAGTGTCTTTTGGCCATTTGAACTTCTTCTGTTGAGAATTCTCTGTTCAGTTCAGTTGGTAAACCTAAAGTAGCTAAGTAAGAAGGTGAACCAAAGGAAAAACATATAGTTATCCTCTTAGCTATGGGAAGTAGACAAAATTGCTGGGGAGAAAATTGGGATCTTGGGGGTGGGGTGCGATGGGAATAAGGGGAGATGGGGAGAGAAAAGGGAGAAGGGGAGGATGGGGGGAACTTGGGGAAAAAGGAGGATTGGGATAAAGGAATGTTGGATAGGGGAGCACGGAAGCACAATTCTTAGTTAAGGGAGCCACCTTAGGGTTGGCAAGAGACTTGAACTTAGAGTGGCTCCCATGAGCCCAAGGCGATGTCCCCAGTTAGTTCCTTGGGCAACTGAGGATAGGGAACCTGAAATGACCCTATCCTAGAGCAATACTGACGAATATCTTGCATATCACCGTAGAACCTTCATCTGGTGATGGATGGAGACAGAGACAGAGACCCACACTGGAGCACTGGACTGAGCTCCCAAGGTCCCAATGAGGAGCAGAAGGAGGGAGAACATGAGCAAAGAAGTCGGGACCACGGGGGGGGGGGGGGGGGGTGCACCGACCCACTGAGACAGTGGAGCTGATCTATTGGGAGCTCACCAAGGCCAGCTGGACTGTGCCTGAAAAAGCATGGGATAAAACCGGACTCTCTGAACATGGTGAACAATGAGGGCTGATGAGAAGCCAAGGACAATGGCACAGGGTTTTGATCCTACTTAATGTGCTGGCTTTGTGGGAGCCTAGCCAGTTTGGATGTTCACGTTCCTAGATATGAACGGAGGGGGGAGGACCTAGGACTTACCACAGGGCAGGGAACCCTGACTGCTCTTTGGACTGGAAAGGGAGGGGGAGACGAGTGGGGGGAGGGGAAAAGGGTGGGAGGAGGGGGAGAAGGGTGGGATGGGGGAGGGAAATGGGAGGCTGGGAGGAGGCGGAAACTTGTTTTTTTTTTCCTTTTCTCAATAAAAAAAAATAAAAAAAAAAAAACCTCTCTCCTTATATTAACCCAATGGGGTGAGGAAGCATTTAAGCCCCTCTCTATTCTGTAAAAGATGAGATGATCCTTTTTGGGGTTCACTTTTAAGTCACTGAGTAGAAAAGATTAATTTACAAATATAGATATATCATCCAAGGCAGATTACAATGGCAGACATTTGAGTCAGACACTATGATTTGTGGTGACTTACAGATGAAAATTAACAATTAGTTGGGAAAGAGACATTATAGTAAAAACATCATTTAGTTGAAGAGGAAGGAAGGTAAATAGAGGATGTAGTATAATAACTTCAAGTATCAGGTAGCTGGGAAATGTATCTATAAGAAAGTCAAATATCTTGCCTAATGTTAGGCAACTCAACTGTAGAGCCAAGATTTGATTCTCGGTGGAGATAACAGTTCTGATTTTAATCACTGAGGTAATATTTATTTTCTAATTATTTAATTATGAAACAAACTTCAAATTAGTTTATATATGATATATATTATATAACATATTTATGTTTGTATGATGGCACAGTGCACAGTGTACTTGAAGAAAGTTATTTGGAGAAATCACCACAGTAAAGGTGATTATAAATTTTAGCATGTATAGGTAAAGAACAAAAATTTCTAAGAAGAAACATTTAAAACTAAAGATAATTCAATGTCCCAGAAATAAGTACACTTCTGCCCTTATTTTACTGCCTCACACTTTATGAACTAAAATAAATTCCACTCACACAAACCACTTCAACATATTTTGTTTTTAATCTTCCCAACATAGGAGAACAAATTTAACAATGAGATTCTGTTTCTGTTCTGTACATGTGGAATAATTAAATTTGCATCCCACTTAGGTGTCAGATCTGCTGTTTGAAAGGAGATGTATCAATTGGATGCATGCCCCGTGAATTCTTGTCTGTAAATATGGCTTTTGGAGGTTGGAGCAGAAACATCTTTCTCCTAAGAAATAATCACAGTCTAATCTTAACGTGGTGACAGCTTGTTTGAGGTTGGATTAATTCCCATTTGAGAGGGAACAAGGAGGCCAGGAAGAAAAGAAAGGAAGCTGAAGAGAGGCAGAGCATAATTAGAGAAAATCCTGGGGACAGAGAAAGTCCCAGGGGACTTTGGAGTGGAGGTTTGCAGCAGAGCTCAGTTGGCAAATATCTAAAGAGAACCTATATTAGAGACATTTTTTCAGTCTCTGACTTAGTTGCAAGGTCTCAATATTTTTGTCCACATGAATGTGAGGTGCTGGGCCTCAGTCGCAGCAGATGAAACTGTTATGGTCTATAATGAACTTATGCATTAGTAGTACAGTGGTGAGCTGGGTTAAAGCCTCAGTCCTGTCTTACTCTGTCTTTGAGACCTTGAGCAAGTACCTGATGTCTCTGATGTTTCATCGTCAGCGAGAATCAGTATGATGATTATTTCTACGCCCATTGCATCTGTCAGGGGGAAAAAGAATACTAAATAGAAATTTTTATTTTTTATTGAATTTTATTGAGCTCTACATTTTTCTCTGCTCCACTTCCTGCCTTTCCCAAGCCCTAACCCTCTCCCAAGGTCCCCATGCTGCCAATTTACTTAGGAAATCTTGTTTTTTTCTACTTCCCATGTAGATTGGATCTATGTATTTCTCAGAGTTCTCATTGTTGTCCAGGTTCTCTGGGATTGTGATTTGTGAACTGGTTTTCTTTGCTTTATGTTTAAAAAGCATTTATGAGTGAATACATGTGATAATTGCCTTTCTGGGTCTAGGTAACCTCAATGAAAATGATGTTTTCTAGCTCCATACATTTGCCTGCAAAATTCAAGATGTTGTTATTTTTTCCTGCTGTGTCCATTGTGTAAATGTACCATATTTTCCTTATTCATTCTTCAGTCAAGGGGCATTTAGGTTGTTTCTAGTTTCTGGTTATGACAAAAAAAAAACTGCTATAAACATAGTTGAACACATGTCCTTGTGGCACAACTGAGCATCCTTTGGATATATACCCAAAGTAGTATTATTGGGTCTTGAGGACGGTTGTTTCCTAATTTTCTGAGAAATCACCACACTGACATCCTAGGGGCTGTACCAGCTTGCATTCCTACCAGCAATGCAGGAGTGTTCCCTTTACCCCACAACCTCACCAGCATAAGTTGTCATTAGTGTTTTGATCTTTGCTTTTGGTAAGATTGCCCACTTAAGTGATTTCTGAAAGCAAGTGACTAATAAAGGACCACCATGAGAAAGTCAACATTTCACACTCAAGGCCTTTTTCATCGAGTTTGAGTCAGTTATGATTATTTTGAAATTTTTGTTCCCCATGGTATTTGTATGTAGTTGTTATTTTATTTCTTCTGACTACATGTTCAAGTTGTTTCTCGAAAATATATATAAGGTTATATATATATATATATATATATATATTCTTTTAATTTTCTGTATGAAAACTAGTCTTATATTTGAGATATTAGCCTCTGGGTGAAAATTGCTTGTATCTGTGCTCAACTCCTACAATGACAAGGTTTGGTGCTCCATAGTGAGTGTTCCCTTTACCCCATAACCTCTCCATCATAAGTTGTCATCACTGTTTTTGATCTTGGCCATTCTTACAGGTATAATAAGATGGAATCTCAGGGTTTTTTGATTTGCATTTCTCTGATGACTAAGAACGTTGAACATTTCAAGTGTCTTTTTTTTTTTTCTCATTAAACTTGTTTTAATGGGTCTCAAAATTCTGTGACAGATTTTTGGTCAAGTTGTTTCCATTAAAAAGTACTGATTTTGAAAACTAATAACTTAAAACTGCCACACACAAAAAAAATGGTCCACAAAACATTCTCCTTTCCTTCTGAAGGTTTTACGATGCATTGTTATCATTAACCAGTCTTTTACTATTAAACTTAAATGGTCAATTGAGACAAACAGTTCTGAGACCGTTCTTCCACCACTGATTAAGACTGGGGTGGCAGGTGTTAGGGATAATATTCATTTAGCCTTCTGAGCTTTCTGGGCAGACTTGGTGACCTTGCCAGCTCCAGCAGCCTTCTTGTCCACAGCTTTGATGACACCCACAGCAACTGTCTGCCTCATGTCACGAACAAGTGTCTTTCAACCATTTTAGAATCCTCTGTTGAGAGTTTTCTGTTTAAGTCTGTACTCCATTTTTTATTGGATTACTTGTTCTTTTGATGACTAATTTCTTGAGTTATTTGTATATTTTGGAGATGAGACCTCTGTATGATGTGGGTTTAGTAAAGATTTTTTTCCCATTCTGTAGGCTGTTGCCAAGTCCAAATGAATCAAAGACCTTAACATAAAGCCAGCCACACCGAACCCTGTAGAAGAGAAGGTGGGAAGTATACTTGAAAGTTTTGGCATAAGTGATCACTTCTTAAATATAACACCAGTATCACAGACACTGAGAGAAACAATTAATAAACGGGACCTCTTGAAACTTAAAAGCTTCTGTAAAGCAAAGGACACAGTCAACAAGACAAAAGGACAGCCTAAATAAGAATTTTTGACATGTATTTGGGTATCAAACATTTTACTTACTATCTCTTTCTATCATCATTTCAACACACCCTTTGCATTAATTTGCCATTATTTTCTTTTAAAAACTACTTTTTATATTACAGAAGATGCAGAAGAAATAGCCAAGACATTGAGAATACTTCTGTCTCTATTAAATGAGAGAATTGTGCTAAATGAAATTCAAAACAAGCAGCTGAATAAACCAAAACCCCACCAGATAATTCCTTGTAACCTAGTGCCCTCCAAACATTTTTGTTTACTATAGCCTAATCTAATTGCACATGGTAATTGAATAAGTAAATAAATACAGGAAATGGAAGAAGAAAGGGAGAGACACAAAGAAAAATTGAGGACATTAGCTTATTGGCTAAGTACTTTCTTAACAAGCATAAAGTCAAGTGTTCCACCATTAGTACCATATTCATTCAACCAATAATCAAGGGTGAAATTAATTATAAAGTAATTTGAAGATATGTTTAATCAAGAATCAGTATGCCACTGGACTATGATCTCCCTTTGAATGTTTTTTTTGTTTGTTTGTTTGTTTGTTTGAAACAAGGTTTACAGTGCTGAAAATGTATTTTTTTTTCCTGGTGAGTAGATCTACAATCCAATCAGAGAGTGCTGATTTCCCCCATAACATCAGTGTTAGCTACTGTAGTTCATAGGCCTTGTAGATAGATGAGACACTTGATGCTTTTTTTTCATCAGCAGCTGGCTTAGCTCCTTTTGGGACTCTGAAACCAAGCTAAGGAGGAAGCATGACACTCATTTCCAGCATTGATCTCTCTGTTTTATGCAACCTTTTTGCTGTTACTTAAAACAAGACAATTGTCAAGAACCTGTGTTTCTTTGGCTGCTTCTGGCTTTTCCCTACAACAGTGTATAAAGAATCATCTCATCGTTAGCATTGTGATTTTGTTTAATAGCCCAAGACTTGTTGAGAATCCTTTTGTAGCTATATAATGTATCTCCCATCAACCTCTTCTTAATAATATAAATTATACATTTTTAATTTAATTGTCACACATTTCCCTATGGCTTTTTAATGACCCCTTCATTCTGGTTATTCCCATCCTCTGTTTTTTCATTTCCCCTATATCCCAATCTCTCCCTGCAAATATTTCTTTATCATAAATATTCTTTTTTAACCTATATTCTTATCTTTAGGCCTGCCCTTCTTGTGAGTTCCTTCTAATTTATTGACTTCTACAGAAACTCCAAGTGTGTACATAACAAAATTAAACAATTGAAGCTAAAGTCCATGGGTGAGACAGAACATGCTGACTTTGTTTCTGTGCCTGCATCACCTCATTCAATATTATTATCCAATTTCACCTCCTTGCTTTCAACTTTTGTTTTTCCTAACAGCAGACTAAAACTTCATTGTATATATGTTCAACATTTCACTATCAATTTATATTCATTAATTGTTGGGTATGCAAACTGATTTTGTTTCCTTGATAATATTAATAGAGTTGCAACACATGGATAAGTACATATCTCTGTAAAAGGATGGTGAATCCTGGTATATACTGAGAATTGGCACAATTGATTCACAATGTCGTTTTCTTTCTAGGCTTTTGAGGAACTCTATACTGTCCTCCACAGTGACTGGAACTGTGTGCAATTTCATAAGCAGTAAGGGGTTTCATTTCTCCTTGTTTTCACAAGGATTTAATATTATTTGATTTCTTTAGAACAGATATTCTGAATGGCATCAGATAAATATCAAGGTATTTTAATTTGCATTCTTATCACAGCTGATGACCCTTGATACTTTGATAGTTGTTTGTTATTCATTGATTATTCTATTTTTGAGAATTATCTGTTCAGAACTTTAACCATCTTTTTATTATGTTTTATGTATTGATCATTTTATTTATTTATTTTTGGTTCCATATGTGTTCTAGATAGATTCTATGTTGGATGTATAGTTGACAATTTTTCTATGATTCTGTAGACTACCTTTCTACTTGATTTACTATTTCAGTTTGTATAAAAGATTTTAGCTTCATGAGTCCCCATTTGTCACAGGCTATCCTTCATTCATGTGTTCTGAATCCCATTTAGAAAGTACTTGCTTAGCCGGGCGATGGTGGCACACGCCTTTAATCCCAGCACTCGGGAGGCAGAGGCAGGCGGATCTCTGTGAGTTCGAGACCAGCCTGGTCTACAGAGCTAGTTCCAGGACAGACAGGTTCCAAAGCCACAGAGAAACCCTGTCTCAAAAAAAAAACAAAACAAAACAAAACAAAACAAAACAAAAAAAAACAACAACAAAAAAAAACAAAAACCGGACTCTCTAAACATGGCGAACAATGAGGGCTGATGAGAAGCCAGGGACAATGGCATGGGGTTTTGATCCTACTTAATGTTCTGGCTTTGTGGGAGCCTAGCCAGTTTGAATGTCCAGGGACAATGGCATGGGGTTTTGATCCTACTTAATGTTCTGGCTTTGTGGGAGCCTAGCCAGTTTGAATGTTCACCTTCCTAGACATGGACGGAGGGGGGAGGACCTTGGACTTTCCACAGGGCAGGGAACCCTGACTGCTCTTTGGACTGGAGAGGGAGAGGGAGAGGAGTGGGGGGAGGGGGAGAAGGGTGGAAGGAGGGGGAGGGAAATGGGAGGCTAAGAGGAGGCAGAAACTTTTTTTTTCCTTTTCTCAATAATAATAAAAAAAAAAAAAAAAAGACTGCTGGCTGAGATGATCCAGCCTCACAGAATCAGTCAAGACTTAAAAAAAAAAAAAGAAAGAAAGTACTTGCTTATGCCTGTATGCTGTACCATATTCCTTTCTTCTAGCAATTTCAGAGTTTGGAGTTGAAATATCCTTTTCATTAATATAGTGCCAGGAACTAACATACACATATTCCTTTCTTTTCCTTCTCAGAAATACTTATAATGCTCATCATACCACAAAAAGTCACTTGTATTTTACAACTACCATTATGAATATGGAGTACAAAGTGGACCAGTAGGCATAGGCATGGTATGACTTCATTAGCATAAAGGTGACATTTGAAGATGGGGTGATAAAATAAACTGGCTACAAAACCTGAGGCAAACTTGTTGCATGGATCTCAAATAAAATGAAGTGTAATGAATGTTTAACTCCTCAAAGAGAACCCAGAGACATCTCTCTCAATTCAAGAACAATATTAACTTTAAATTCTAAGAGTCAAAGAACAACATTGGAAAACAATAAAGATTTGGAAGCAATAACTTTCCAGATGTTTTAAAAGTTGAATCAATATAGTTATCTTTATGGAATCATGGTAGCTTAAATAATTTCTATTATTGTTAAGTTTGTGCAGAATACCTCTCAACAACTCGTCTGGCAGGTTGACAAAAGACAATACTTAATCATTTCCATGACTTCTACAACTTTGTGGTACAGCACAATTATATTTGGTTAAATTCATTTTCATCATACTTTGGGGAATTTTTCCCCATATTTAAGTGTTCTACACATTTTATAAAAATTAGCACATGGCCACACGAATATTAAAACACTTTGGAATTTTTTGTGTTTTTTTTTAAATATTTTTTTAATTTTTTCAAATAATTTTATATGAACTCAGTATATACAACATGGTATTTTAAAGAATAGACTAAATCTACTTAATTAGCATATACTTACCGACTTATTATTTTTTGCAAAGAATTAATTTGCCATTGTTAAAGAATGTAAATTAGCCCAGCACTTCCCTTATCAGATGCAGCAATCTACAAACCCTACTCTGACCCCAAACCCAACCATCCTCTGTAACTTCAGCAGCTCCCTGAGATAGATTGCACCAGCAAAAGAGGATGAGACAGTGAATGACCAGTCTCTGCTTGTGCAGCCCAGTCTCTAGGTCCTAGGCCATGGGGTAAGACCCTGCGCCTCTCCCCCACCCATCTCAGCCTCAAGGGCAAGTGATGTGGGAGTGTCATATATCAATCTGTTGATTTCATTGGTTAAGCAATAAAGAAACTGCTTGGCTGGCCCTCATAGGTTAAAACATAGGTAGGTGGAGTAAACAGAACAGAAGGCTGGGAAAAAGAAGCTGAGTCAGGGAGTTGCCATGATTCTCCCACTCCAGGCAGATGCAAGTTAAGATCATTCCTGGTAAGCCAGCTCGTGGGTTACAGCAGATTATTAGAAATGGGCTAGTCCAGGTGCGAGAGCTAGCCTAGAAGAGGCTAGATAGAAATGGGCCAAGCGGTGTTTAAAAGAATACAGTTTCTGTGTAATTATTTCGGGTAAAGCTAGCCGTGGGGGCGGCCGGGTGCCGGGGACGCAGCCCGCTGCTCCTATTACAACAGGCAAGACTCTTGCATCCAGGCTGCTCTAACACGTCTCCAACAGACTTTGTAATATACAATACTCATTCCACCCCCAAACTCACCCATGTCCTGTGACATCAGTGGCTCTCTGAGACACAGATAGTGATGACGTGGGAGTGTCATATATCAATCTGTTGATTTCATTGGTTAAGCAATAAAGAAACTGCTTGGCCCTCATAGGTTAAAACATAGGTGGGAGGAGTAAACAGAACAGAATACTGGGAGGAAGAGGAAGTGAGGTAAGACACCTCAGAGAGACTCGACAGCTCTGCTCTCTGGAGCAGAGACGCCATGCTCCCGGCTCCTGGGCAGACACACGCTATGAAGCTCTAACCTAGAATGGACGTAGGCTAGAATCTTCCCGGTAAGACCGGTGCTCACAGATTATTAGAGATGGGTTGATCAGGATATCAGAATTAGCCAGTAAGGGCTAGAGCTAAAGGGCCAAGCAGTGTTTAAATGAATACAGTTTGTGTGTTATTATTTTCGGGGCATATGCTAGCCAGGCAGCCGGGGTGCTGGGGACACAGCCCCACCGCTCTTATTACTACATAGTGACTTCACCAATTGGTCCAAAAGAGGATCCCTGAGACATTGAAACATATTGCAAGAATTAGACCAAGGAACAAAGACACTGCATGTAAAAATTGGAGTAAGAAATGGGAAGATGTCAATGCATGAATATATTCAACAACCTATAAAGCAATATGGGAACTTCAGGACCTCATAGTCCTACAACAGGAAGACTTATATATCCCAATTCAGAAAAAGCAGAAGAGAATGACCTTAAAAGTAACTTCATGAAGATGATAGAAACCTTTAAAGAGGAAATGAGAAATTACCTTAAAGAAATGGAGAAAAAGACAAACACAGATTTTGAAAGAAAAAAAAAATCAACAAATTCCTTTCAAAAAAATCTAAAAAAAAAAAAGCTATCAAACAGGTAAAGGACACAATTCAAGACCTGAAAGTTGAAATAGACACAATAAAGCAAACACAAACTGAGGAAATCCTAGAAATGAAAAATCTGTGTAAACAAAAAGGAACTACAGATTCAAACTTAAACAACAGAATACAGGAGATAGAAGGGAGAATCTAAGACACTGAAGATATAATAGAATAAATATATTTATACATCAAGAAAAATATTAATGCCAACAAAGTCATAACACAAAATATCCAGGACATCTGGGACACCATGAAAAGACCAAACCTAAGAATAACAGGGATAGAAGAAGGAAAAGAATACCAGCTCAAAGGCATAGATTCAGCAAAATCGTAGAAGAAAACTTTCTCAGTCTAATGAAGAAAATACCTAAGAAGATAGAAAAAGCTCAAAGAACACCAAATAAATGGGGCTCCAGAAAGTGTCTTGGCCACAAAATAGTCAAATCACAAAATATGAAGAATAAAGCAACAATATTAAGAGCTGCAAAGAAAAAAGGCCAAGTAACATATAAAAGCAGACCCATCAGAATAATATGCAACTTCTCAGAGGAGATTGAGTGCTAGAAGGTGTTGGACAGATATTATGAAGACACTAAGAGATCATGAATCCAACCTAGAGTACTCTACCCAACAAAACTTCCAATCACCAGAGATGGAGAAAATAGGATATCCCATGGGGAAAAACAGATTTAAACAATACCTGTACACAAATCCTGCCCTGCAAGAAGTATTAGAAGGAATATTCCAACCCAAGGAAGTTAGCTGTACCCGTGCAAGCACAGGCAATAGATAAGCCCACACCAGCAAATCCTAAAGAAGAGAAATATTACTGCCATCAAAAAAAAAAAAGGAATTAACAATCACTGGTCCTTGATATCTCTTAATAGTAATGGACTCAACTCACCTATAAAAAGACACAGAATAACAGAATGAATACAGAAACAGCATCCATCCTTCTACTGCATACAGGAAACACACCTCAATTTCAAAGACAGATATTTACTTAGAATAAAGGATTGGTGAAAAGACTTTCCAATCAAATGGACCTGAGAAGCAAACTGGACTAGTTATTATAATATGCAAGAAAATGGACTTTAAAGTAAAGGTAATCAAAAGAGATGAAGAAGGATATTTCATATTCATCAAAGGAATAATACATCAAGAAGTCTCAATCCTGAATGAACATTTGTGCCCCAAATACAAGGCCACCCACATTTGTAAAAACAATATTACTAAAGTATAAATCACAATCATTTCCCCACACACTAATAGTGGGAGAATTATTACTATGTTCTCACTGAAGGAAATGTCTTCCAGAGAAACAAGAGACTTATCAGATATTATGACTCAAATGGTCTTAACAGATACCTATAGAACACTCCACCCAAACAGAAAAGAATATATCTTCTTCTCAGCATCTTATAGATCCTTGTCTAAAATTGACCACATATTTAGTCACAAAGTAAATCTCAACATATTAAAAAAGTGAAAAAATGTATTTTATCACATCACCATAGCTTAAAGTTAGAATTCAATAACAATAAATTTCCAGAAAGCTTACAAACACATGAATACTGAATGATGTTCAACTGATTCATCCCTGGGTCAAGAAATAAATAAAGAAAGAAATTAAAGACTTCCTAGAATTCAATTCAAATGAAGGTCCTAAATATCCAAACTTATAGGACACTATAAAAGCAGTACTAAGAAAAAATTCATAGCACTAAATGCCTATGAAGTTGGAGAAATCCTACACTAGCAACTTAACAGAACCCCTGAAAGCTCTAGAACAAAAAAAAAAAGGAAACACACTCAGGAGTAGACACCAGAATATCATCAAATTGAGTGCTGAAATCAACAAAATAGAAACAAAGAGAATAATACAAAGATTCAATGAAACAAAGAGTTGGTTCTTCAGGAAAACCAACAAGATAGACAAACCCTTATTGCTAACCAAAATGCAAAGAGACAATATTCAAATTAACAAAATCAGAAATGAAAGTGGGACATAACAACAAACACTAAAAAAATTCAGAGAATCATCAGATCATACTTCAAAAATTTGTACTCCACACAATTGGAAAATGTACAAGAAATGGATAACTTTATTGATAGGTTCCAAATTGTGTTGGAATAACTGAATGTCAACATGTATAAGATTGCAAGTTAATTCATATTCATCACCATGCACAAAACTATAGTGAAGATCGATCAAGGACCTCAACATAAATCTGGTTACATTGGACCTGATAGAAGAGAAAGTGAGAAGTAGTTTTAAATTTTGAATACACTGGAATAGGAAATTACTTCTCAGATATAACACCAGTTGCACAGATGCTGAGAGCAATAATCCATAAATGGTATCTCCTGAAACTGAAAAGCTTCTGTAAATCAAAGCACACAATATATAAGACAAAATGACAGCCTACCAAATGGAAAAAGATTTTCACCAACCCCACATCTGACAGATGACTGATCTCCCAAATATATAGATAAATCAAGCAACTAGACTTTAAAATGCAAAATTATTCAATTAAAAATGGTGTCCATAGCTAAACAGAATTTTCAGTAGTAGAGCAAATGGCTGAAAGACATTTATATAGTTGTTTAATATTTTTAATCATCAAGGAAACACAAACAAAAACAACTCTGAGATACCATCTGACACCTCTCAGAATGGCTAAGATTAAAAGTACGAAGAACAGCTTATGTTGTAGAGGATGTGGAATCAGGGGATCATTCCTCCACTGCTATGGCAGTCCAAAATTTTATAGCCATGTTGGAAATCAGTATGGTGGTTTCTCAGAAAATTGAGAATCAATCTATGTCAATACTCAGTGATACCTCTGTAGATGACCCATAGGTAGAATTACCTTGTTGATAGTTCCTACATATTTCACCATACTCCATTTACCAGATTTCTTTTTAACCACAAATACAGGAGAATTCCAAGGGCTGGTTGATTCTTCAATATGGTGAGCATCTAGTTGCTCATGTACCTGCTGTTATAAGTCTGCAGTTTGTCTTTTGTTAAAGACCATTGCTTAACACATATAGGTTTTTCAATTAACCATTTTAAAGATATGGCCATTGATACCTCTAAAGGTTTGATAGTTTATTTCTGTTCTTATACAATCTGATTGTCTGGTGATCTTTGCATATAGTACCTTATAATATTCTTCCCAGAAATATGAGTTTTGGGGGACTGTAAGAATGTTAATGTGGGTATTCCATTGCTGCTGTAGGTCATGACCCCATAAATTTACTGTGATATTAAATGATAAATTTATGTGCCAAGTGGTTGACTATATCCATGTAAAATCTGACAAAGCTTGAAAAAGAATTCTAGATACAAAATACTTTAGCCACATTTTTTTGACTGGCAGTGTGCCACAGCTACTTTAAGGGAGGTCTTCCAGATTCAGTGGTAGCAAATAAATAAATAAATAAATAAACCAGGTGGTTTTGAAATGGCAGCTTTCTGAACCATGCTGCCAGCATGACTCTTTCGGGAGCTCTGGCTATGGAGCATTTAAATGGGTTCTGTGTGCAGAGTGCTACAACTTGCATAATAGCAACATAGATCCAATGTATGATTAAAAATGGGGCAATGTACATGGCTTTCAGGGTCAACACAAACGCCCCCAACATGTTGGGCTGGGCAGAGCCAAATGACAAAACAGCATTACTTGTTGCTTAGCATTTTAAGAAGCACTCCAGGACAGAAAAGATTTTCAGATACACAATAGGACAGATTCAGACATAAGAGACCTCTTATCAAGACACAGTGTGTCTAAAAATTGTAAATAGGCTTGAGAGAGAGAAGAAAAACATCAAAGAGACCTTAAATGTAATATAAACGTGTACAGACGTCGTAGACTAAAGGAGTAAAGATAATAAAATAAATATTAAACTTGTTGAGAGTAAGAAAAATAAGCCATACAAAGATGAAAAATTCACAGGGAGTCTGGATTATGTATATTATTGTATTTTCTTTGAATATTTTTTACTGTGAAAAAGATAAGTATAGAGACATTTTATTGGATGGGCAGCTAAGCTAAACCAACACATATCTTTTAAAGGTTTTATGACTTCACAATTTGGGTCTAAGGATTTGTTCCTTTTGAAAAGAGGTTCTTGTTTTGTTTCCACAGAGGACGAGAACCTGTAGAATCCTTCTAGACTAATGTGATTTGATGGACCAAGACCCCCCAAAAGATCACCATAAACATCCCCAAAAATTACTTTGTCCAACAAAAAGTAGGAAGTAGTTTGGAGAAAACTATGTCCAAATTCCCTAAATGTTTATAATTGTTTGTTTCCATTTAAAGGGGGATATGATATAGAGATGAATACATTGCATTGGTATGTATCTTGGTCTATTGATACACATTTAAGGTTAGTTTTTTATATGTATATTTATTCTCTTAATTAAGGTATTGTGTTTGTTAAGCTCATTTAAAGTTGTATAATTAAGAAATATAGTTTAATAGAGAGTCATCCATAATAGTTAAGCTTTAAGTCATGTTAGTTAGGTTTTCTAGGTGTATAAAGATATGTTTCAGATGGATAGTTGTTCTTCAAACCTTTCAAAGACTACAGAATATGGCATTTAAATGTTTTTAGAACTTGGACTTTTTATGATAATGAGACACATCTGCTCCTGGCAGCACCAATCTACTTCAAGAAAAAGATGAGCAACGAAGAGGCTATTTGTGGAGATTGCTAGCCATTTGGAGAAGAAACTTTTTTTTTTTTTTGCCTAGATTGCATGAGGTTATGCTGTATGAAGAAGACAAGCAGGACCCACAAAAACAACTGCTGAACTTGCCTAAAAGTGAGATAGTCCTTCAGGGTTACTGGGTTACTGCTTCATGAAAGAGTCTGCCAGACATCCTGCAGAACTGCCAATATAGGTGAAACTGTCTTTGAAATTTCCTGCTTCGTGGAAAAGTCTGCCAGATACTATGGTCCAGTGGGATGAATATGGGTGCCCACAAGGTTACAGAAGAACTTTGGTTGACTATCCAGGAAGTGAGATATCTCTGTCAAATCTCGAGTTTTGGAAGTTGCTTACAATGTATTTCCTGTTTACTTAGGCATCCTTCTTGAGTCTTTGATGGAGTTGAAGGATAGATAGCTATATTTATACTTTTCCTTAGTTATGATAAAAGATAAAGTAAATATAAATGTTGTAACTGTAATTCTTGCTTAATACCTATCTTGTTATATGTAATTTTACTACGTTAAAGTTAAAACCTTCTTTTTTTATTTAAAAAGAAAAAGGAAAATAGTGTGGGAAGTCATACTGTATATGTGTTGCTTTTATTGGTTAATCAATAAATCTGTTTTGGTCAGTGACTTAACAGAAATAGAATGAGGCTGGAAAACTAAACTGAATGCTGGGAGAAAGAAGGCAGAGTCATGAAATGTCATGTGGCTTCCAGAGAGAAAAGGTGCAAGCTGTCAGCTGGAATCTTGCCAGTAGGTCATAAGCCTTGTGGTAAAATATAAAATAATGGAAATTAGTTAATTTTAGATGCAAGAGCTTGCTTGCAATACACTCAAGTTATTGGCCAAACAGTGATCTAGATAATATGTTTTCTAAGTGATTATTTTGGGTTGGAGCAGCTGGGAACAAAAAAGCAGCTTCTGCCTACATACCTCTCCTGGTGATATACCAAAAGAATATTCAATCATACCACAAGGACACTTGCTCAACAACATTTATAAAAGCACTTTTAGTAATAGACAGAACATGGAAACAACCTAGATGTCCCTCAACTGAAGAAAGGATAAAGAAAATGTGCTAAATTTATACAATGGAGTACTACTCAGTTGTAAAAAACAGTGACATAGTGAAATTTCCAGGCAAATGGATCAAGCTAGAAAAAAACATCCAGAGTGATGTAAGCCAGACTTAGAGAGATAAACATGGTATTTACTCACTCATAAATGGATATTAGATGCAAAGCAAAGAATAATTGGGCTATAGTCCACAGTTCCACAGAAGCTAGGGAGAAAGAAAAAGAAAAACCCTGAGAGGGTAATATGGTTCAACCAGGTAAGGGTAACCTGGGGAAAAGGTGGCAGTGGTAAAGGGAATGAGAAGAGGATGAGAACATGAGGGAACAGGATGGATGAGTAGGGCAGTGATGTAGCAGGGGAACAATGAAAGAAAAACAGTGATAGAGAATATCATTTTGGGGTTAGGGATTAACCTAGTTCTATAGAAATTCCCAAGAATCCATTTATGACTCCTAGCAATAGTAGAGAGAGAGAGCCCAAACTGACGTTCCCCTGTAATCATATTGGTGAATACCCTAACTATTATCAGAGAGCCTTCATCCAGCAACTGAAAGAACCAGATACAAAGATCCACAACCAAGCATGAGACTGAGCTCCAGGAACCAAATCATAAAAGGGAGGAGGGAAAATATAAGCAAGGGAGGTCAAAATCATGATGGGGAAATCTACAGAGACAGGTGAACCAAACTCATGGAAATTCAGTAACTCTGGACCAACAGCTGTGAGGACTCCATGAGACTGCACTAGGACTTCCATGTGTGGGAAGCAGTGGGAAACCTTGGACTAGCTGTGGGGCCACTAGCAGTAGAATCAGGACCTAACCCTGGTGTATGAGCTAGCTTATTCGAGCCCAGTTGCTATGGTGGGATGCCATGCTCAGCCTTAATGCAGGAGGTAGGGGCTTGTTCCAAACCCAACCTAAAGTGCAGACTATTTTGATTTTCCATGGGACCCCTTACCCATTGTGAGGAGTGGATTGGAGTGAGCAGAGAGGGATGGAGGAGGGACAGGGCGAAGAACTGTGGATGGAATGTAAAATAAAATTAAAAATCAATTAAAAGAAAAAAAGAATGTAAATTATCTTGGTAATTACAACCACCATATTTTACAATAGAACTTTTGAGCTTGGTTCACTTAATTAACTGAAGAATTGCAGGGGAGACCCAACCAATCACCTTGCTAGCAGGGGGCGGGGTCCCCCAAGGATATTTTTTACTTATAAAGATTGCAGGTGTGCTCCCAGCCACCCCTTCTGCTTTCCTGTTCTCTGTGGGAACCTCTGGTTCTGTAAGTCTATTTCCCCAATAAAGATGTATATATTTTTACAATCTGTCTCCATTCATTTTACGCCGATAAAGAATGGTTGGTACTTTTAGTTAGAGCAATATCTTTTGAATCCAATAAAGTCAACAGTGAATTAAGAGCAGAGATACATTGAAAGTATTGAAATATCAACATGTTATTGTTGTCTACTTGTTAATGAATATAAAATACTGATTTCCATGTAGCTATTAATATTTATACCCCTTAGAAATATTATTTGGCATTCCCCTTTCCCTACATCTTGGGTTACATGTATTTTATTTACTTTTTTTTTTGATACAGAGCGTCTCTGTATGTCATTCTCTGAATGTACTGACACTTGTCTATAGACAATAATGCATCTTGGATTTCATTGTCACCATATAGAACAGGGGATTTCTCTATCATATGGCTGTTTCACCCACTTTCAGTTTTTTGACTTATCAAGCCATACATATTTCTTCTGACTAGGGTGTTAAAGTATGTATCTAGTGAACTACCAATATGCAAAATCAATAGTCACAATTATATTTTATATGTAAAATTGTCCTTAACTTTCTGTTGTCTTTTACTTTTTTGTAGTGAGCAATTCAATTCAGGTACTCAAAATTCCCATCCCATCTTCTCTACACCTTTTTAAAACATATTAGTAAGAAGAACCTGTGTGCATTCCTCTTGCACCTGACTAGGTGATTACAAAGGTACTAAATCTCGAGAATATTCTTATGTTTAAAGGTGGTATGTTTATGTGTGTGTATATGGATATGGATATAAGTATATATGCTTAATCTCTTATGTCAATATATTCTAACAGAAAAACAGTTTAGAAATTCATGCTTAACTTCAAGCCTAACTGATATGCATTTCATCTCTCATTGACATGAGCCCGGTATAAAGTTATAGTCATTCACTTGAGTTCTAAATTGCATTTTGCTTTCTATTTAGTTACTTTTCTTTTCATAACTATGATATTGGCTAAAAATACCAAAGGCAAGCAAAGGAGAAACATTTCAATTCAATTTCCAAGTATGAAACATTATTTTCCATCTTCTACTAGTACACCTCATTGATGAAGTTTCTTGATTTACACAAATCCACATTGATTTTACTTCTATGTTTTCATCATTATTGATAGCCTATTACCATAGGTTTCAGTGCTGAATTATGTTCTGGTTCAACTACGATGGTAATTGTTTTATTACTTCTAATTAAATTGTGATATCATTGAAGGTAGAACTAGTTAATATTTGTTTGCTATCATCTCTGTAGTTTCAACTGGCTGAATGAGGATCTGACATTTTAGTATGAAGTTCACAAAGCCTTCTTGCTGATATGTTCACTTTTTCAATCAATATTAGATTAATAAATTGCCTAAGTAATCTTTTCCTGTGAATGTAAGTGGTTAAATAAATACATACAATCTTTTATAGGTAAAATAAAGATAGGAATGAAAGAGTTAGTGTGTACAGAAGCGGGGATTGAAGAGAAATTGTATCAATTGAAAAGGACAGCCTTTTTTAAATTTAATCTGGGAAATTACTTAACTACAAAAACATTGTAAGGGTGATATTTCCATGTTTTAATAAAATATGAGTTTGTTCCGATCCTTTTCCGTCACAATGCTTATATTTCCTCCTCCACACATTTATTCGCTCTAATCCTAACCTCTCTTTTCCCTGCCATACCTGAATTGTGCAACATGGAGGCACACCCAAAATAATTTTATTTTAGGAAATACAACCAATTAATACTTCTTATTATTACATAGAAATGAGCCATCTTAAATTGGGAGTAAGTATATATCAATCTAAATTTTTTTCACAATTTAGTTCAAATTAAATCTACTTTGTTCAATTAAACGAATTCAATATGAGAGAGGAGGTAGGAAATTTGGGTGTTAAGTATCTCTTATAAAAGGGAATCAGATGCAGTTCCATAAATAAAACATTTTATTTTCAGAGATTATTAGTTTAAATAAAAAATACAACATGTTGCTAATTTTTGCTCTCTTTAAAAATTGTGAATTACTCATTTTATTTTGTTGCCCCCCCCCCACTTTTTTGCCTGGTACTGAGAGATTACAGGAAGAAAGAGAACCATGATCTTGATTCCAACATTTTTATTTGGCTGTATTATATTGAAGTATAAATATTTTAGTGAAATTTCTTTGCTAAAATCATGATCAACTCATAATAACTCTGACAATTTTAGGTGGGAAAGCTGCCTAGAGTTAGCTGCCTAGAGTTAGGCATCTGTACCTGCAAAGACAAAGCCTCTGCCTTCCGGTTCTTTTGAACACCTTGCCATTTTGTCATAATCATTTCACTATGTATAAGAAGTACAGCTTGCTGTTTTTCAAAAGCCAAATATTTAAGATGAATATAACACTATGTGAATCTTTTCTGAAAAACTCTAGGCAAGGGAGAAGTTTTTCATGCTTATGAAATCTTAGAAAATAGAAATGGCTTGTGAAATTCGGTGTAGGAATGTAGTAAAAAAATGGAGGGAATCAGGTAAGATTGAGGGGTTTGTGCTTTATTTATAAAAGAAAGGAAGTCATTCCAGGAGTTCACAATTGCACACACAAGGAAGATGATGACAGCTGTAATAGCTCTTCTAGGCATTCACAAGAGTATGAACATCAATATATGTATATGTAGCTATACAATATATAACCTATTTATGTGCATTAATGTTAAATATTTCAGTTTTTAAATCTTACTGCAGGTTTTATAAAATTTATCTGGAGCTGAATTTTCCCATCATTCTACCATATATAATCTCTTGAGAGAATCACACAGAGTGAACAGATACATACTCTGCATGACCCCACTTCTCTCTTATTTGTGTATGGCAGACATTGCTCTTTCATTGCTCATGGAATTCTTTCCTTCCCACCTTCTAGAAATGAACTGAAAATGACTTCTGATAAGCACTCTAAACATCCATTACCACTATTCAGAGGTGAATGAAGTATCTGTCTAAAATCCTCGACACAGGTAAATTAGTCATCACATTCATTGTTTTTTTCCATGTATGCTAGACAAATTTAAAACTTGGATAAAAAGCTGGGTCAGACACTAAATTATAATAATTATACCTCATTATTTGATTGTCTTGTTCAACTTATAATCATGTTCAAATATCTTTTATAATTAGAGTCACAAGGATCTTTATGAGGTAGGACAGAAAGTGTGTCCATATTAAAGCAGAGAAAACAAATGTTCACAGAAGTTAAATGAGCTACCAAAGGTCAGACATCTAGTAATTAGAAATAAAAAAAGATGGTGGCTGGGGTAGATGTGATCTTTACAATAATAATAAAACATCACCAAAAAGAATCTGTAGGTAGAAGAGAAATTAAACCCTTAGTGCTTCATCAAAAAGAAGCAGAAAATGTTCCACCCAGAATTCAGGTAGCTTCCACCTCAGTCATAGCTGAAAAGACAATTTGTACTCATGGAAATCCTCCTCCAATGGAGTGTGTGACTCTTCCTTTGTCTTTGGAGAACTTTCTCATATTTACCCTGATGGCTTCAGAAAGCACAGATGGGCAGTGGAAAAGGAGGGAAAGATTCCAAGACCGCCACTCTTGGTTAGTGAATGACAGAATTCTTCCCCTGTTTCTAGCTTTATTTCTCACCTTGTGAATTACATTTCCTGCTTACCATGACAGCCACCCTTCTGTCTTTATCCAGAGATTTATAAAAGAGTTTTTCCACTTTCTTCACATATGTGAGGAGGAAAATATTCTGATGGGACATAAATGCCATTGACCCTTTCTAAGAAAAACTGAGATACTATAGGTTCTTGTCACCATTCCCTAACTGCAAGATGGCTGTTCTGGTGTTTGTGATATTGATGATGTTTTGTTGTTTCATTAATAATTCTTCTCATTTGTGAATTTTTAACAAGCCATACATGCTTTCTTTTATTGCCTTATATTTAATTCTCTCAGAAACCTCTCAGGTAAACAGAAAAGGTAATTTGAGGGGCAGAAAGTTTCATCTTCACTAATAAAATGTCAAAAATCAAATCAAATAAAGGCAATAGCAAAGGTTAACATTTACAGTGTGAGAATAGAGGGAGGGATGCTATGAAAAATACTGGCAGACACACTAAAATGTACAAGGATTTATTAGCTGTTAAAAATCTTGCACCGTCACCCCATTCCAGGGCATCTGGTAGTTCTTGGCTTTTATAATCCATTATTTTAACTAATATGTTTCCATGGTTAGCAGAGAATAGCATGAGGCAAGTTGATGGTCCAGATACAGACTTTCAGAAGTTGTAACACTATTCCTGTAAAAAAGTGAAATTTTTAAAATTACTTCACATCAACCCAAACATTACATCACTTTAGAGAAATTTGTATGTGAGTGGTGAGATTCCTGGATTAAGTTCTTTCCTTATTACTATACACACAAATGGGTTGAAAACAAATATATGATATTTGTCCGTTTAATCATTCTCTTTATTTATTAATGCTCCTGTTGACATTCTTTTTTGAGAATTTCTGAGTCCCACTTTACTGATATTTATCTGTAAAATATTTCAAAGTTTAATTTAATTTTCTTTAACAAAGTCAAATCTATAGTGTATAACATATCAACCCATATCACAAATGCTTTGAATAGCCATGAAATACATAGCTTTTTACAATTACATCAACATCATTCCTTTACTAAGTACTAACCTCATTAAAACCCTTACATTTATTCATGATAGCAGTTTTGTGTCCATTTAACTGTTTATTTATGATGTCAATAAAAATATTAACTGCTAGAGTTTAGAGCCAAGGGAACAATGTAATCCCCTAGAGGAGTTTAGTTGTTGTTTGTTTGTTTGTTTATGGGCTTTGATCACAGAGACATATTTAAAGAACAGAAAGAAATTTTGGAAATATGGACTTTTGTTTCCCCTCACAGAATTTCAAATATAAATTGTTTTAGATAGAATTTATGAATTTGAACTGAAAATATTCTTCAAATATTTTAATATAAGACCACTAAAAAAGTTATTGTGTTCTCATTCTACTATCAGTAGGGAACATTATTCCTCAATTTATCATTAACACTATTGATATGTAGCAACTAGCTTGCTAATTTTCAAAGATGCATGTTGCTAAAAATAATGAAAAGCTTATTAGTGGAGAAATCCCTCCACTTTCCATAACATTTTCATGATGCTCCCTCTATTAAAACATTAAAATATTACTTTCTGTTATGACCAAAAAGAACCAAACCAGAAACCTAAAATTAAACACATTTTATAATATACAAGAAACATAGAAAACTAGTAAGAAAATATTTTAACTATATGAAACTCTAGAGACCAAAAGTCTAATTTTCTTACCAAATATTTCTCTTTGAAAAATATTTAGAAGTTTGTCTCCCACAGGCTGACATGCATTTGCAAGATACAGCCCACACATAAAATGCATAGATATCACTTAGATTTTAATTTTTAAATTTATAATAAAACATAACGCAATTCTTTACCAATAAATTACTTTAAAATCTTTAAATCTTATTTTGGACTGTTTTTTTTTTATTTTTTTATTTTTTAACAAAGTCTCCCTTTGTAGCCCAACATAGCCTCAAGTTTCTCATCACCTCTTTGCCCCACACACCCAAGAGCTTGGATTACAAGTAGCGCCATAATGCACATTGTTAATTTATATTTATCAGGAACTTTTTTAGTTTCTTTCACTTGCAAATTTGTATTTTGTTTATGTGTATATATTAATTTTATTGTTTTTTTGAAAATTACATATATTATATTTTTAACATATCTACCCTTCCCTCCTATCTCCTCCCATCCAACTTCATATCTTCATTTTTTTAAGCCCTTTCTTCCTATTAGTGTTATCTATACAATCTCAAGAATGTGGCCATACAATTGAAAGTGTGTGTGTTAGAATACATGGAATACAGCATTTAGGAAAGCTTGACCATAATCTTTGTATAAACATTGTGGTAAGGATTATTCTAGTGGGCCCGAGGCTATGTGTATGATGACTCCTCTGTTCCTCCTTGGGCTGCTGGGCTTAAGAAAACACAAATGAACACACCCAGACTGAATGACAAGTTGAGGAGGAAGAAAACCGAATAGGTGAGAGTTTCCTCTCCACTGTCTTGGTCACTTGTTTCTCCAGATAGGACAGCTATATAAGAGGCCGGCAGGCTGTAATTGCTTGTATCTAATTACTTGTTATACAGATTGTTATATTTGTGGCTTACTCATCTATCTGCAGGAGAAAGATTATGGTAGCTAAAACTTGAGAATGACCACAACTCTGGATCTGCAGCTTAGTGACTCTGTGATCAAGGTAGGAATTTTATCTCATAGATATTTAGAGATTCAATTTCCTTAATTAATGAGGACTGGAAAAAAATTCCCTCTACACCACTCTCAGGTAGAAGTAGACAAGCATGTGAAATGGCTTCAGAGATTGTAAAGCATGGAATCTGGGGGTACTAGTTAGTCAACCACCTCTACTTTCCAGGATTTTTGTCACTTGTTAACCCTTTGAACATTTAATTCATTTCCCAATAGTAACAAGATTTTTCCAACTAATAGGTTCAAATTATTCCACTATAAGAAATAATTAGGAACTTAAATACTATGAATCATTGTGTTTAGTAGAGTCTCTCACACCTGAGTGTGATGCAATTTCAAAATTGCTAGCATAACTTAATAATTTTCAAATTAGCAGCCAGACACGTTGGGAAATATGTAGACATTACTAAATGTACTCCATCATTATTAGGTAGGCCTCCTAGGCTATCTATCTATCATCTATCTATCTATCTATCTATTCATCTATCTATCTATCTATCTATCTATCTATCTATCTATCTCATGCCTAAGGCCTGGAAGAATATAGAATAAAAATGTGATAATTGGAGTTTTCATTTTTTTTTATTTTCTTTTGCTATTTTCCCCCAGATATACAGAAGACAGGAAGATTTGACCTTAGCCCCATGAAGCCAGGATTTCAAAAGAAATAGTACGATTCTTGGTTTTCAAATTAACCTTCACATGTGCATATACATCTGTACATAGGTGTCCAAGTACTTTAAACTCTAAACTACTTTAAATTTAACAAATGCTGCTGATTGATCACATTATACAGATTGGATATGTCATTCCTTCTGTTCTTCAACTTATTCCATTTTGATGAGACTCTTTCTTTGTTATATACACACACATTTCTCTCTCTCTCTCTCTCTCTCACACACACACACACACACACACAGAGAGAGAGAGAGAGAGAGAGAGAGAGAGAGAGAGAGAGAGAGAGCGCAACTACTAATACATTCAGTTTTACTTTTGACAATAAAATATGGTGGTTATATTTTAAAGTTTTACAGTTATTATTTGGGAATGGGCTCCAAACTCTGCATTTAGATTGCTCGTGATTTTCTATAATTGTCTTCATTGGCTGCAAATAGAATGTTCTTTGATGAGGGATGAGGAATACACTTATCTGTGGCTATAAAGATAAATACTATGTTTCCTAGAAAAGCTACACCCACAAAGCCTCACCACGGTGCCTTTATAAACATGACCTGACAAAGAAGATAATAGACATGCTAACGTAGAAGGAAGAACTCACAAGGCCTTGGCCCTACACAAACAGCTACAAGTAACTAAGGATGCTGAGGGAAGAGCACACATATTAGCTTTCCAATTCCAAAGAATCATCTCTGAAAAAAAATACATACAAATAATTTATATTGGCTTAACAGATTGTATCTATATATTTCTAAATGTAATATATAACAGAAAAAAGAGGCCATAAATTTGAAAGATAGCAAGTGGCTGGGTAGAAAGAAGAGCTTGGAATCAGGAAAGGGAGGGAGTAGTAATATAATTTTATTTTAATCTCAAATAAAAAAATATTATTGTGACTAGAGCATTGGTGCGATGGTTAAGAACTTACTCCTGTCATGTAAACCACAGAGGACCTGGGTTTGAGTCTCAGCATCCAGATGGTCATTCACATTAGTCTGTAACTCTAGACCCAGAAATCTGAAGTCCTCTTCTAACCTTTGAAGGAACCAGGCATGAGTGTGGTACATAGACATACATACAGGCAAAACACTCATACACAGAAAACTAATAAAATAAATTAGTACAAAAGACAGAATCATGACAGTTACCCACTGTTTATTTTAAAGTAGATTAAAAAACAATCCAATTTTTTGTTGTTTAGCTATTTCTTCTTACTTGAAACATACCTCTCTAGTATAGGGGAAACCAGTTCATAACACAAAGGGAGTAAAGGAAGCATGCAAGGGCCTAAAAAGTAAATTAAGCTGGAAAGGCTATGGTGGCTTCTGATAGTTAAAGAGGTCACAAGAGCCCCCCCCCACACACACACACATCATATAATCACTGATAATTGCTACCAGAGAAGGTTTTCCAACCAGTGAAGCTGCCTTCAAGTTGTGCAGAGAGCTCTATGAAGGCTGCTTTTTAAGTCATCACCAAGAATGGGGTCAGTGGACGTTTTGATGATGAATCTGCCTTTGAGTTCTCCATGTTTTTGAGTAAAGTGTTCCCTCATCCATGGTCATGTAAATAGCCCTAGCCTACTTCCTGGTTCACCAAACTAGATGCGAACTCAATCATTTCTTTGGTCTGATGTCAGTGTTCCACCAGGGAAACACAGTTGTTTACTCAGGTTCCACCCAAAAAGTCACGCCCTGTTTAGAGACTGGTTAGCTATCATCTAACTGTGAATCATTTTGGGCAAGTCATTTAACCTCTGTGTCTCATAGTGTCTGCATATACAAAGTATAATGACTGTAATACAACTCATTTCATGATAGTATGAGAATGAAATGACTCCATATATAAATGTGAACTGTTCTTGGCACAAAAGACTACCAAAGTATTAGCAGTTGATATATATTATATATCCACCCTGGAAACTTCCCCAGTCCATATAGGGATTGCTCTGTATTCTTTCATTGCATTCAAATTGTCTTATTTCCCATTAGGTTTTAATCAGCATGAGAAGAACCACAGATGCAATATTTTATATCAAAAGCCTAGCATAGGGTTGATCATGTAATAAGCACTAACAGTACTTCTGAACAGATGGGATAAAAAGTGAAGTAATAGAATCTAGAGTGAGTGTATATCATCTTCTCCATCCTAACTTGTATGTCTTATCATATGGAAACAAACATGACTTTAGCATGAAATCCTCCTTTTGTAATGCCTACAATATGAATATTCATGAAGCTCTCTTGCCTAGATGAGATTTGTTTATATTAAAGTAATCATGTGAGTTGTGGAACTCCTTCATTGTTTCCATTTTAAATGACAGATATTTCATTTTATCAAAGCTTCCCTTTATAGTTGTCTCATATTTATTCTACCACAGTTCATTATAGCTAACTTCAAATGCAAGGATATCAGACATTCTCTCCATAGGTGGCTCATTTGTATTTCAATAATGTATATTGCTGTATAATATATATTTTACAGAGTATATTCTAGGGAGTGATATTTCTGCAGATGTTAGAAAACATGACTGTAAAATTAAAAATTTATAATAAGTTTGGGGAATGTTATGGTAAGCAATATTAAACTGATACCATTTGTAAAATTTTTCAGAGTTTTTAATATTTAAATGTGTTTTGTGAATCTCCAAAGTCTCTTGGAATATGTAGCTTGTGCAAAAGTTATTATTTGTCCAAAGAAGTGATTTGTTTTTTAAAGGCATCTTCCAGTCCTACTCTTCCTGGGAAAGCTCAGTTAAATTTATTTTGAATAACTATTGGTTTAAGTTTTTTATTTGACATTCTAATATATTGTTTTTTAAAATAACATCCCTGTATTTTAAATTAATTGCTAATTTTAATTGCAAAATTGTGTTTTATGAGGGTATTCTTGTGCACACATCTAAACCTTTTCTATGCTATCTTAAAATGGTGTGAGTTATGCATGGTCACAATATTCAATATGGCAATTCCAGAATATCTTTACTAGATTTTATGTTTCATTGAGACCTCCTCATTTTTCCACCATGTACTTAATGCCCAGGATCTCATCTAGCACCTTGTGTTAGATTTAATAGCTTGGATTTATGCTCTCTTAATTGTGTCAGCAACTCACGTTTCAGAAACCTTTTATTTTTTTTTCCATTTTTGATAAAGCTGATGGCTTTATGGTCAGGTATTTTGTTGAACATCTTGCAGTTAAGATTTCTAGAGCAGTTTTTCTCATGATTAGACTTGGTATGTTTAGACTTGGAAAGCTTACAGTAGTGTCTTTTGGCTCACATCATGTCAAGGTGCACAACATCCGTAGATTTTCCAAAATTAATCACATTTTCTGAGGTTACACTTGCCTCTGCACACCTTCCTACATGTAAGCCATGTCCTGTTACTCTCTGCTGCATTAAAGCAGTTTGTTGAATAACTTTTGCATAGTTTTTTTTATGTTTCCTAGACAGTGTTTGTTCAACTATTATTTTTTATCATCATGATCTCATGAATATTTATATTAAACTCTAATATCCAATTCCTGCCTGAATTTTATTCTTAATGAAGAATCTCAATACATGTTCTAGGCAGGTTTTCACCTCAGTGTTAATTAGGCTATACTGTCCTTGAATTTGTGATACTCCTGTCTTAGGCTCCCAAGTGCTGAGATTACAAGCTTGTTGATCATGTCTAGATCTGCTTTGCTTTGTATTAAATTATCCAGCATTGATCACTGAAAGCGTCTTCTGAACATATCTACTCCATTTCTATAGAACCCGAGACTTGTGTGTTTGTCCATGTTGGGATATATCTTTGTACTTTTATACTTCTTGCTCATCTTGTACACTTCCCGTTCTGTTCTACAGTTGTCCATTTCTTCAGATAACTCTTAAATAACATCATTGTAATCCAAGAACTGGGTAATAATCTTATCTACTACTCCTGACATTACTTTCTTTTAAACCCTCTATTTACAGAAAAAGTGACATTTTGTAGAGAGTTTTATATGTAATCTGTATTTTAACATTAATTTAAATACAACTTGGTACTGTGTTTCCACACAAACCAATTTACCTCTTTTTTTCTTGGCATTAGTAACTTTCTGCCCTACAATAAAATGGCTTCATCATTTCCACCTGTAAATATATTATTGATGCTCAATACTTATGGAGTGGTATTATGGACAGTTAAGCAATTTTATAGGTAGGAGCTACTTTATCAACTAAAACCTTATGCTATATATGATTCATGACATCATTAGTATTACATTCACTTCCAAACTTAGTCTCTTCAGTAATTTTTTCCCATTGGTGCCTTAGGAGAGATTGGCATATTATCATTGTTCCTTGCTGTAAAGGCTAAATTTTGTCATTGATACCATGACAAAATTACTTACTTAAAACAGCTGTTCTCCTCTAAATAAGTTTGTTTTTTGAAGCCACCATATCACTATAACATTTCTTTTTCTGTACTTTTTTCCAATCTCAAATCAGTTGATGACAAACATATGGCTCTGAAGATATAACCACTGTGATTTAGGTAGCATCAAAATTGCCAAGCTCTTGAGGGAGATCGGTTCCCAATTTTTCAGAAATTGCCACATTGAATTCCAAAATGCTTGTAGAAGATTGCACTCCTACCAGCAGTGGAGAAGTAAGTGTTCCCCTTGCTCCACATCCTCACCAGCATGAGCTGTCACTTGTATTTTTTATATAAGCCATTTTTTCAGGTGTAAGATGGAATTTCAATGTCATTTTGATTTGTATTTCCCTGATGGCTAAGGATGCTGAATATTTCTTTAATTATTTCTTAGATACTTGAGATTCCTCTCTTGAGAATTCTATTTAGATCTATAATTACATTTTATCTGAAGTTTTACTGCCAAATAGTTTGTTAGTTTGGTTCTTGAGTTCTTTATATATTTGGAAATTATGAATCTGTCAGATGTGAGATTGGTGAAGACAAACTACTGCTTTGTCCTTTTCTGTGTGTGTGTGTGTATGTGTGTGTGTGTGTGGTTTTTTTTTTTTTTGAGACAGGATTATTCTCTGTAACTTTGAAGTCTATGCTGGAACTTGCTCTGTAGACCAAGTTGGCCTCAAACTCACAGAAAACTACCTGCCTCTGCCTCCTGAGTGCTAGGATTAAAGGCATGAGCTACTGTTTTGTATATTTAATGTTGTCATTTGAGACACTATTTGAGTCCAAACTTTCATGAGGTCTCATCTATTAATTGTTGATCTTAGTGCCTGTACACTTAGGATTTATTCAGGAAGTTGTCTTCTGGTCAAACGCATGTAAGACTATTTTCCAATTTCAGTTATCTGGTTCTATGTTGAGGCCTTTGATCTACTTAGACTTTAATTTGATGTAGAGTGATAGATATGAATCTTCTTGAATTCATCTATATTCAGTTAGAACAGCAGCATTTATTGAAGATGTTTTCTTTTCCATTGGGTAATTCTGCCTCCTTCGTCAAAAATCAGGTATCAATAGGTGCTTGACCTTATTTCTGGGTCTTCAATTCAATGTCATTGATACACCTGTCTGTTTTGTGCCAATACTATCCAGTTTTGTAAATCTATACTTCTGTAGTTCAGCTTTATAGGCATATATCCAAAAATGCTACATCCTACCACAAGATACTTTCTCAACTATATTCATAGCATGTTCATAATAGCCAGAAACTGGAAACTGCCTTGATGTCCCTCAACAAAAAATATATATATGCAGAAAAGATGGTACATTTACACAATGGATTATTACTAAGCAGTTAAAAAATGACCTCATGAAATTTGCAAGCAAATGGATAGTTCAAGAAAAAATTCATCCTAAGTGAGGCAACCCAGAACAGAATGACAAACATGGTATGTACTCACTTAAAAGTGTATATAACTGTAAAGGATTATTATGCTATAAGCTGCAGACCCAGAGAAGCTAAGTAACAGAATGATTCAAGGAGGGATTCATGCCTGTTCCTGGGAAGGGAAATAGAATAAATTTCACAGGTGGACTAGGAGCAGATGGAGGTGGAAATTGGAGGGATCAGGTAGGGGAAATGATAAAGGGAAAGGTTACGGAGAGATAGAACTGAAACTGAAGGATACTTCAAGCTTGAAGTAGAAACCTAGTGCAAGGGAAATTTCTTGGAACTTATGAGGATGACTATAGGAAAGACTCCTAGTAATGGGGGATATTGATCCTGAATTTGTCATGTTCTGTAACATGTAACACCAATTGCCTAGCCCACAAAACCTTCAGGTTGTACTGACTGCAAAATGTGCTGGTGTAAAGTGGGCCCAGAACTTGTGGAAGTGGCCAAAATGACAGGTACAATTTGAGATCAATGCCATGAGAGGGAGCAGTCATCTGACACTGCCTAGTGGAACAAGGCCCAGAACCTGATAGCCCAGAGACCTAAGATAGAACCAATCATGTCTGGGAGAAAAAGTCAATGAAATTATTTCTAGTAGTATTTGGCTATACTCATAGACTGAAATCTTACATAATTGTCATCAGAGAAGTTTCTTACAGAAACTGATAGGAGGAAATACAGAGGCCCACAGTCAAACATTAGGTAGAGCTCAGGGAATCTCACAGAAGTTGGGGAGGGAGGATTGTAGAAGTCAAAGGGGTCAAGGATACCACAAGAAAGTGGCCCACAGACTCAACTAACCAGGACTCATAGAAATTAAAGCGACAATCAGAAAAATTGTATAGGTCTGGCACAGGTCCTCTGTATATATACTATGTTTATGTGGTCTGGTGTTCTTGTATGCTTTCTAACAGTGGGAATGGGGGTTGTCTCCAACTCTTTTGTCTGGTTTTGGAACCATTATCCTCCTACTGAATTTTCTTGACTAGCCTTGATATCAGGGTATATGCCTAATTTTAGTATTTCTTGTTATGCCATGTTTGTTTGCTATCCATAGGAGGCCTGCTCTTTTTGAAGGGAAAGGCAGAAGAGTAGATCTGGGGTAAAGGTAGGAACGGGAGGGACTGTGAGGAGAGGAGAGAGGGGAAACTGTGGTATTATATGAGAGGACAAAATAAATAAATAAATAAATAAAAATAAAGTATAACATAATATAATAAAGCAAAATAAAATATTGTCAGGATCATTTCCACTTTGTGTCAACATGATTTTTAGGACTGAGCATTGAATTAAAGAATAAGGTAGTGATTCTTTTTTTTTAATTAATGTATATTTTAATTATAATATAGTATAATTTCAATATATATATATTGAAATGTGTACATTTCCACAAAGCATTTATAGCCACTTACAAAACAAGAATGATAACAAAATCCCTCAACAACCACATAATAAAATGTTAGCAGAAAGAACAATTTGTAAAATGGTATCTGGAAAAAAAACATAAATATCATCATAATGGTCAACATAAATATTATAATTAGGACTCAGATTACAGTTAAACTCTGAGGACCCAAAGCCTCAGAGAGAATGGAGGCTTAGCCAGTGCTGAAGTCTGATGAGGGGCATGATGTGTCCTGCTCCATAAAGGGGAAATGAGCCATACACAGGGCTTTGTCCTCCACAATAAGTCCAACGCAAACACAACATGGGATGTCAGGTTTGCAGGTTCAAAGAAGCCTGTAAGTTAGTTCACGTCCACAAGCCCCAAGGCATGGATGAAGGATGGTATAGTCATCAGTAGCCCAAAGTAAGGGGTCAATAGAAGTGACATTGTTTGCTATAGGAAGCAGATGGCAAGCCTTACAAGCTGAGCTTTTGTGAAGATCTCTCTGCTCAGAACTTCCAGTAAGACCTAACTAAGAGCCAGGCAGCTTGAGGCTGTACTTCCTGGTGAATCAGTGTGGAGAATGCTGGCATTCTGTGTTGCTTGTTGAAGACAGACTCACATGCTTGGGAAATCAGATTCTTTTTTATTTATTTATTTATTTATTAAAGACTTCTGTCTCTTCCCCGCCACTGCCTCCCATTTCCCTCCCCCTCCCCCAATTGAGTCCCCCCCCCCCTCAGCCAGAAAAGCAATCAGGGTTCCCTGTCCTGTGGGAAGTCCAAGGAACTCCCACCTCCATCCAGGTCTAGTAAGTTGTGCATCCAAACTGCCTAGGCTCCCACAAAGCCAGTGCGTGCAGTAGGATCAGAAACACATTGCCATTGTTCTTGAGTTCTCAGTAGTCCTCATTGTCCGCTATGTTCAGAGAGTCCGGTTTTATCCCAGGCTTTTCCAGACCCAGGCCAGCTGGCCTTGGTGAGTTCCCAGTAGAACATCCCCATTGTCTCAGTGTGTGGGTGCACCTCTCGCGGTCCTGAGTTCCTTGCTCGTGCTCTCTCTCCTTCTGCTCCTGATTTGGACCTTGAGGTTTATGTCCTGTGCTCCAATGTGGGTCTCTGTCTCTGTCTCCTTTCATCGCTTGCTGAAGGTTAATATTCAGGAGGATGCCTACATGTTTTTCTTTGGGTTCTCCTTATTTAGCTTCTCTAGGATCACTAATTATAGGCTCAATGTCCTTGGTTTATGGCTAGAAACCAAATATGAATGAGTACATCCCATGTTCCTCTTTTTGGGTCTGGCTTACATCACTCAGGATAGTGTTTTCTATTTCCATCCATTTGCATGCAAAATTCAAGAAGTCCTTGTTTTTTATTGCTGAGTAGTACTCTAATATGTATATATTCCATACTTTCTTCATCCATTCTTCCATTGAAGGGCATCTAGGTTGTTTCCAGGTTCTGGCTATCACAAACAATGCTGCAATGAACATCGCAGAGCATATACTTTTGTTGTATGATAAGGCCTCTCTTGGGTATATTCCAAAGAGTGGTATTGCTGGGTCCAGGGGTAACTTGATCCCGAATTTCCTGAGAAACCGCCACACTGCTTTCCAAAGTGGTTGCACAAGTTTGCATTCCCACCAGCAATGGATGAGTGTACCCCTTTCTCCACAACCTCTCCAACAAAGGCTATCATTGGTGTTTTTTTTTTTATTTTAGCCATTCTGACAGGTGTAAGATGGTATCTTAAAGTTGTCTTGATTTGCATTTCCCTGATCACTAAGGATGTTGAGCATGACCTTAAGTGTCTTTTGGCCATTTGAAGTTCTTCTGTTGAGAATTCTCTCTTCAGATCAATGCCCCATTTTATAAATGGGTTGGTTAGCCTTTTACGGTCTAGTTTCTTGAGTTCTTTATATATTTTGGAGATCAGACCTTTGTCAGTTGCGGGGTTGGTGAAGATCTTCTCCCAGTTAGTGGGTTGCCTTTGTGTCTTAGCGACAGTGTCCTTTGCTTTACAGAAGCTTCTCAGTCTCAGGAGGTCCCATTTATTCAATGAGGCTCTTAATGTCTGTGCTGGTGGGGTAATACATAGGAAATGGTCTCCTGTGCCCATCTGTTGTAGGGTATTTCCTACTTTCTCTTCTATCAGGTTCAGTGTGTTCAGACTGATATTGAGGTCTTTAATCCATTTGGACTTGAGTTTTGTGCATGGTGATTGATATGGATCTATTTTCATTCTTCTACAGGTTGACATCCAGTTTTGCCAGCACAATTTGTTGAAGATGCTCTCTTTTTTCCATTGTATACTTTTAGCTCCTTTATCGAAAATCAGGTGTTCATAGGTTTGTGGGTTAATGTCAGGGTCTTCTATTCGATTCCTTTGGTCGACCTCTCTGTTTTTATGACAATACCAAGCTGTTTTCAATACTGTAGCTCTGTAGTAGAGTTTGAAGTCAGGGATGGTAATGCCTCCAGATGCTCCTTTGTTGTATAAGATTGTTTTGGCTATCCTGGGTTTTTTGTTTTTCCATATAAAGTTGATTATTGTCCTCTCCAGATCTGTGAAGAATTTTGATGGGATTTTGATGGGGATTGCATTGAATCTATAGATTGCTTTTGGTAGAATTGCCATTTTTACTATGTTGATCCTCCCAAACCAGGAGCAAGGAAGATCTTTCCATTTTCTGGTGTCCTCTTCAATTTCTTTCTTCAAAGACTTAAAGTTCTTGTCAAATAGATCTTTCACATCCTTTGTCAGAGTTACCCCAGGATATTTTATACTATTTGTGGCTATCGTAAAAGGTGATGCTTCTCTAATTTCCCTCTCTGTTTCCTTGTCCTTAGTGTATAGGAAGGCCACTGATTTTTTGGAGTTGATCTTGTATCCTGCCACATTACTAAAGGTGTTTATCAGCTGTAGGAGTTCTTTGGTAGAGTTTTTGGGGTCGCTTATGTATACTATCATATCATCTGCAAATAACGAGAGCTTAACTTCTTCTTTACCGATACGAATCACCTTGATCCCTTTATGTTGTCTTATTGCTATTGCTAGAACTTTAAGCACTATATTGAAGAGGTATGGAGAGAGTGGACATCCTTGTCGTGTTCCTGATTTTAGTGGGATGGCTTTGAGTTTTTCTCCATTTAATTTAATGTTCGCTGTCGGCTTGCTGTAAATAGCTTTTATTATATTTAGGTATGACCCTTGTATCCCTAATCTCTCCAAGACTTTTATCATAAAGGGGTGTTGAATATTGTCAAATGCTTTTTCAGCATCTAATGAAATGATCATATGGTTTTTTTCTTTCAGTTTATTTATATGCTGCATTACATTGATAGATTTGCGTATGTTGAACCAGCCCTGCATTGCTGGGATGAAGCCTACTTGATCATAATCGATAATTTTTCTAATGTGTTCTTGTATTCGGTTTGCCAGTATTTTATTGAGAATTTTTGCATCGATATTCATGAGTGAGATAGGCCTGTAATTTTCTTTCTTGGTTGGGTCTTTGTGTGGTTTTGGTATCAGGGTAACTGTAGCTTCATAAAAGGAATTTGGCAATGACTCTTCTGTTTCTATATTGCGAAATACATTGAGGACTATAGGTATTAGCTCTTCTTTTAAGTTCTGGTAGAATTCTGCATTGAAATCATCTGGTCCTGGGCATTTTTTGGAAGGTAGATTTTTGATAACAGTTTCTAGTTCTTCGTGACTAACAGATCTATTTAGATCGTTCACCTGGTTTTGGTTTAGCTTTGGTATGTGGCACTTATCTAAAAAAAAATGTCCATTTCTTTTGCATTTTCTAGTTCTGTGGCATACAGGCTTTTGTAGTAAGATCTAATGAGTCTCTGAATTTCCTCTTTGTCTGTGGTTATGTCCCCTTTTCATTTCTGATCATATTAATTTGCGTGTTCTCTCTCTGTCGTTTAATTAGTTTGGATAGGGGTTTGTCGATCTTGTTGATTTTCTCCAAGAACCAACTTTTTGTTTCATTGATTCTTTGGACTGTTTTCTGTGTTTCTATTTTGTTGATTTTAGCCCTCAGTTTGATTATTTCCAATATTCTAAACCTCCTGGGCGTGTCTGCTTCTTTTTTTTCTAAAGCTTTCAGGTGTGCTGTTAAGTCTCCGATGTATGCTTTCTCTGTTTTCTTTAAGTGGGCACTTAGTGCTATGAACTTTCCTCTTAGAACTGCTTTCATAGTGTCCCATAGGTTTGAGTATGTTGTCCCTTTATTTTCATTAAATTCAAGGAAGACTTTAATTTCTTTCTTGATTTCTTCCTTGACCCAGGTGTGGTTCAGTAGTTGACTGTTCAGTTTCCATGAGTTTGTTGGCTTTCTGGAGGTAGGATTGTTGTTGAATTCTAACTTTAATCCGTAGTGATCTGATAAGACGCAGGTGGACACTGATATTTTTTTGTATCTGTGGAGGTTTCCTTCGTTTCCGAGTACGTGGTCAATTTTCGAGAGGGTTCCATGGGCTGCAGAGAAGAACGTATATTCTTTCCTATTTGGGTGGAATGTTCTATAGATGTCTGTTAAGTCCATTTGCTTCATTACCTCCAGTAGTTCTCTTACTTCTCTATTAGGTTTCTGTCTGATTGACCTGTCCATTGCTGAGAGAGGTGTATTGAAGTCTCCTACTACTATTGTGTGTGGTTTGATGTCTGCCTTGAGTTTTAGTAATGTTTCTTTTACATATGTGGGTGCTTTTATATTAGGGGCTTAAATATTCAGGATTGAGACGTCATCCTGACAAATTGTTCCTGTTATGAGTATAAAGTGTCCCTCTCAATCTCTTCTGATTGATTTTAGTTTGAAGTCAGTTTTGTTAGGAATTAATATGGCCACACCTGCTTTTTTCTTAGGACCATTTGCTTGAAAGACCTTTTCCCAACCTTTTACTCTGAGTAGATGCCTGTCTTTGTGGTTGAGATGTGTTTCTTGCAAACAGCAGAGTGTTGGATCCTGTTTTCTTATCCAATCTCTTAGCCTGTGCCTTTTTATAGGTGAGTTGAGTCCATTGACATTAAGTGATATTAATGACCAGCGGTTGTTTATGCCGGATATTCTTATTGCTTTTGGAAGTAGAATTTGTGTGTCTCCCTTTTTTGAGTTGTGCTAGTGAAGGGTCGCTAGATGCCCGAGTTATTGTAGGCAGTGTTGGCAATGTTGGATTCCTTGGGTTGCGGTTTTCCTTCTATTACTTTCTGTAGGGCTGGGTTCGTGGCTACGTATTGCTTAAATTTGTTCTTATCCTGGAATGTCTTGATTTCTCCATTTATAGTGAACGAAAGCTTGGCTGGTTATAGAAGTCTGGGCTTGCATCCCTGGTCTCTTAGCTTCTGCAGTACTTCTATCCAGGACATTCTGTCTTTCATTATTTCCATAAAGAAATCAGGTGTAAGTCTGATCGGTTTACCTTTATAAGTTACTTGGCCTTTTTCCTTTGCAGCTCTTAGTATTCTTTCTTTAACCTGTATAGTTTGTGTTTTGATTATTATATGGTGAGGGGATGTTTTCCTTTGATACAGTCTGTTTGGTGTTCATTATGCTTCTTGAATATTCAAAGGAATATTTTTCTTTATGTTGGGAAAGTTTTCTTCCATAAATTTGTCCAAAATATTTTCTGGGCCTTTAAGGTGTGCCTCTTCTCCTTCTTCTATTCCTATTATTCTTAGATTTGGTCGTTTTATTGTGTCCTATAATTCCTGAATGTTTTGTGATGAGAATTTGTTGGCTTTCCAGTTTTCTTTGATCAGAGCATTTATTTTCTCTATGGTGTCCTCAGAATCTGAGATTCTTTCTTCTATTTCTTGTATTCTATTGATTATGCTTGATTCTGTAGGCTCTGCTCGTTGACCTAGATTTTCCATATCCAGCTGGTCCTTAGTTTGTGTTTTCTTCCTTGCTTCCATTTCAGTTTTCAATTCTTGAACCGTTTCCATTACCTGTTTGATCGTTCTTTCTTGGTTTCCCAGGGTATTATGTACATATTTACTCATTTCTTCAAATTTTTGGTTATACTTCTCATCCATTTCTATAAGGACATTTTTCACATGTTGTTTAAGAGATTCTACTGCTTTCAGAAAGTCAATTTTTTCCACTTCTTCTGTGTTAGGGTGTTGGAGACCTTCTGTTGTAAGATCATTGGGTTCTGGTGTTTTCATGTTGTTTTTCAGATTATTGGGTGAATTCTTTCCTTGGTGCCTGCCCATCTCCTCCTATCAATGCTATCTAAGGGGTCTGTTAAAACTGGTTCATGTTTCCCTGCTGGCCAGGGGCTCCTCTTACAAAATGCCCTTGCTCTGTTTCCTGGATCCTGCCGGGGGCCAAGATCCCTCTCACCCCTCAGAAGGGTCTTCAGGAATAGGACCCCACTCCTCCTTTGCCAGGGACCTCCCCAACCGAAGGCCTACCTCTTTGGTTAATTGTAGTGGGGCGATCTGTTCTGGGTGTTGCGCATGGTCCCTACAGCCTGCTTTTGCTGCTGGGATGGTTCCCGCTGCCAGCAGCCTGTGTCCTCTGCTGCCGCTCAGGTCCCAGCCAGTTCCAGCCTGTCCCAGTCATTCCCCCCCGGTCGGAAATCAGATTCTTAACACACAGTGCAGGACTCTTTCTCTCCAGAAGCTTACTTAAGTCATTGATATTATTGATACTCTCTTTTCACTTCCAACATGAAAGGTTCTACTTAAGAATTACTCTTTTAAAATGATTCTTCTGGCCCCAGCATTTTTGGTTCCTTTAACAGTACAGGGAATATCTTATGAACAAAAATTCCTTGATACTTAAGCAGTTATTCATTGCCAACAGTTTGTGAGCCAGTTTAATTCAATTAACCTAAGTGGCAATTAGTCTAGTTTATTAAAAATATAGTTTTGCCATATTCATTTACAAATGAGAAACTGAAGTCTTGGGAATAAATAGAAGACAACTTAGTCAAGCTCATACAGTTGTTTGGTAGTCATAGAAACATATAACCCCAAACGTTTCCATCTAATTTTACTTTGTAGAACTGCCTGAAACCTGAAGTATCTTTTGACTTTATGTTGTCATAGTTAGGTCACTCTTAGGAAGTTTTTGAGGGTATGAACAGTTTTACTGTAATAATCACAATTTATACCTCCAGTACTAGGCACATTAACATGGTAATAGAGGAATCCTAGAGGGTACTGCTCAAGCACATCACTGGCAAGATCATAACTGAGAAGAGTTCACTTTAAAATTAAAAGTAATCTATTCATTCTTATTTGATTAGGTTGTCCTCATTTTATTCAAACAGTTCCAACTCTGGTTGTATCAGAAACATTGTATTTTTGCTTTGTTTTCTTCACTGATAAGGATGTTTTGTCCACCTTTCCATTTCCTGTGCCTCATTTCCTAACACAAAATAAGCATCTGGCATAAATATGTTATGATATCTACAAAGCAGCATTTTGATACTCCCTATTGCTTATTCTGAATCCACAGAAGCTATCAATATATTATGAACTATATTCAGTCTTACATTAAAATCTAATCACCAAATGCTACTTGCTGAATATTGAGTCTTTCAAAGACGTATCTATGGTAAATTTTAAGAGAGATTCTGTCTCTTTTAGTCTCTGTCTCCCTGTCTCTGTTACACACACAAACACACACACGGACACACACAAGCGCGCGCGCACACACACACACACACACATATTCAAAGGCAGAAGAAGAACACAGAAAAATGTCTTCTTAAAGTTGAGTAGAGAGGACTTACCTGCACAAATGTTGATCTTGAACTATAGTCTCTAGAACTGTGAGAAAATAAGCTTGTGTTTTAACCTATCCAGTGTTGTCCGAATTTCTGTTCTGCCCAGTTCCCACAACGGTTAAGTCCCCCAAAAAAATCACACAGAGGTCTACATTAACTATAAACTGATTGGCACATTAGCTCAGGCTTCTTATTAACTCTTATAACTTATATTAGTCCATTATTTTTACTTCTGTTTGCCACATGGCTTAGTACATTTTTCAGTGAGGCAGTCACAACTTGCTTCTTCTATGACTGGGCCAGGACTGCAGAGGAATGAGCTTCCTTCTTCCCCAAATTCTACTGTTCTCCTTGACCCACCTCTACTTCCTGTCTAGTTGTCTTACCTACACATCCCACCTGACTACTGGCCAATCAGTATTTATTTAAACTATAATTGACAGAATACAGACCATGGTCCCACATCAATCAAATAGAATTATATTCAAATGTTAATGTGTTGCTTTTAACTAAATCTCAATCATTCAATTTTACTAATAAAGACTTAGGAGTTATATGCTAAGATGAAAGCCTGCTCAGAAACTTATCCACTTATCTATTTATCACCCTACTCTGCAGTATCCCACAACAACTCCCTTTTTTCCTGTTATCTTAAACAAACAAAAAGGCCCAAACTGAATGTCCATCTTCCTGATTCCCTCTTACTCTCTGTTTATTTTTCTTGTTCACTTCCTATCAACTGGATGTTTGCTCTGCCTCTTGACCTATGGTTGACTTTATTTAATCATGTTTATAATAAGTAGCAAGCTCTCAGAATAAAGATGTAAGCTAGAACTGAGTCACGCTACAACTAGAAATAGTTTTTCCAGTAAATAACACAATCTCAGGATTCACAGAATGACCAAATATCCTGCAACATTATTGCCTACACTTCTTTGTTTTTATGTCTCCCCAAATGTATGTAAAATGTTTCTTTGAATACAGTTTCTTACTTGGAATACACAGATCTAAACCCAAGCATTTTTTTTTCATTAATTTGTGTTGAGCTCTACATTTTTCTCTGCAAGATTTTAAAAGAAAATTCAGAGTCTCTGTCTCATATCAGAAGAGCCACCTGGTATGTGAAAAAAGAAAACTAAAATATAGTGACTATTTTGCTCCCAAATCTCCTACCCTTCGAATTACTTTTCACTTTTTAAAACTTTTCTTTAGGTATAGTACTATCTCACAATTCTAACTTTGTCTTCTGATATTAATAATATTTATGTTTTTTAAAGTGAATGATAAACATTTCTAACATCAATATCTAAAGTCTCCAAAAAGATGATGAGTACCCACAATGATGATTTAACCTAGACTGTAATAATGCCACTCAGCTGATAAACAGTGCATGAAGATTGGCTTTGTACTACAAACTGCTCAGGACAATTTCTTGGTTTCTAGCTAGGATGGTCCTCACTCATGTGACAATACAGCCAATACTTCAAATAAACTCTATACCTTTCCATTACTCAGAGACTGGCAACAAATGATGTTGCTGTTTCTCCCCAAATGTAACCATTGTTCTTTTTTGGGGGGGGTCCCTAAAAGATGGTATCACCTCCAATATAGCAGAAAGTAATTTCAATAATACTGTGCCCACTTTCCCAAGAAGTGTGGTGGGCATTTTTGGTCTTTCATAAGGTTATGAATATTTGTTATTATGTAGGGGGGTTGATTACCAGCTTCAATAGAGTAAAGGACTGAACAAAAAAATAGACTCAGAGATCTCATTTGGAAACAAAAAGGGGGATAGATATGATAGGATAAAAAGGTAGATTATTAAATCTACGTGCAAACTGAAAAAAAACAGTTATCAGTGTTAAATAATTTACATTGGTATAGATTTTGTACATTGATACAAATTCAATATTATTTTTGTTATACTATGCATGGTCCCTCTTTTGCTTAAGATAGTTTTGTATATTGTTACAAACTTGAGGTTATTGTCTTTATAGTGTACATCTGTTTCTACTTTTGCTTAAGGTATTACCTATCAACTCATACAGTTTGTTTACTGTGAAGTCTTAGTCCTCAAAAGCAAAATAGGATAGAAAGAATTACAAGTTAATAGTCACACATATTTATCAAAATTATACTCATATGAGTAATGTTTTCTAGGTGTACATAAATATGTTTAAAATAGGCAGTCAATCTTCAAACCTTTCAAAGACCGATAGAATATGGCATCTAAAATACTTTTGTAATTTAGACTTTTCTAGACATGAGACATGTCTGCTCCTGGCAGTCCCTATCCAGTTATAAAGAGGTTGATGGAGTCTAATAACACTCCATATTTAGTTTGCTTTCTTTGTAACACAAACTGACCTATAAGGCAAAATACTGTCCTTGCCTTGATTACTGATAGTAAGTACGGTATCCAACCTGGACAAGCAAGACACAAAGAAAGGTAACTGCTGAACTTTGCCAAGACAAGGTTAAACAGTCCTTCAAAATTTCCTGATCCTGAAAAAGGTCTGTCAGATATTTCAGGCATGTAGACCAAAGATGGATGCTCCAACATTATAAAGGAATTTTGGCTGACTGTTCAGGAAGGCAGTTGTTTCTATTGTTTTATATACTTTTTTGGAAGTTACTTGCTTTTACTTCTTGCTTACTGAGGTAACATTATTTTCTTTCTCTGGTTTTTGATGGCATCAAAGATTAGACAGTTATGGTTACAGTCCTCCTGATTCTTCACTAAAATATATAGGTACAAGCTTTGGGCTCTTCTGAAAAGGACAGTTATTGGTGTAATCTCTATAAATCCATCAATTACTTGGGGTCTAGACATTTAGAATGCATTTCATACTCCATAATTATTTTTGGTATATATGGTTTCATTTTTGTTGATGTTATTATCTCTTAATTCTTCTGGATAATACTTAATATTGTAGATGGTTTTATGCTAGTACTAAAATTCTTATACAATACTTCTTATTGTATATAGCTTTATTAAGTTATAATTGGAAATTTCCATCTTAATTAGACAGAAGGAGGGAAATGTTGTGGGAATTCTATCACTGCTCTGCGGGCCAATTGTGAGGGGTAGTCTGGCAGAAAGGGAAGAAATGGATTGAAGTATATGTGACCTGAAAAGGGGGCATGGGCCAGGGGTTGCACATCCTCTTGGAAAGTGAACAGACTGGAAGCATGACAAGGAAGGATTCTCAGTTGGTGGCTTGGTTCCTCCTTTGGAATGAGTAAGTGGTGGTGTACCAGTTGAGCCTACATCAGTAGAGCATCTTTGTTCTGTGTTGTGAGTATAGTGCACCAATTTTGCCTATTAATAAACTGTAACGTGACACCCATTGATTTCCATCATTTGAGATGTGCTTAATAAATCCCTCTCCTCAGTGTTCAGGGAAACCTTTAAAAGATGAGGCAGAAGGAATAGGGGAATGCAGAGGGGATGGAGGGCATCAAGAGAACAAGGCTCTCTAAACTGGAACACTTATGAACTCACAGAGACTGAAGCACCAATTACAGGGCCTACAAGGATCTTTACCCTTAATATACATAAAAGCTTTCAATTAGTACTTTTATGGGACTCCTGAATGTGTGGATGAGTGAGTCTGTGTTTCTTGTGTCCACTTTTGGGGCACTTTTATTTTTTTCTTTTGCCTTATCTTTTCCAATCTCTGTAAGTTTTTTTTTATTTATCTTAATATATTTTATTTTTAGAACTAAAAGTAAGTTAAAAATGAAAGTCTCTATTATAATTTGTATAACAGCTTATTGCAATTTGTACCCAGAACATAGAAGATGGTAAGTAAATCTATGTAAACAATACATTAGTATTAATTGGAAATAATGAATAGCAATTAAATATTCACCTTAAAGACTATAAATAGATTAACTTTCTTCTTTATCCAACATTTTTGACCCATTTTTTAATATATAACATTGTCAGAATTGCTCAGTTTTATTTTTGCTAGGCCATATACATCTAGTGACATACGTGTCTGTCCAACATATAGAAAATCTCTCATTGGCTCTGTGTTATTTATTCACACTAAATAAATGGTATTACCTTAACTTCTCACTTGTCTGGTATATAAGCTATTAGCTGATTTCATCCACTATTAGTATTTATTGACTGAACCTCTGACAATTCATGATGTCATAGGGATGCTACTCTTTTATTGTCAAAACCAATTCATTGCATCTACATGTGCTGCATTGCTTTTCCTACATGTCTCTGGACTGATTATTTTGCATTTCCATATTCTTTTCAGAGACTGGTATCAGAAGCCTAAACATCTAGAGTTTATTGCTATGATGACATGCCTGAGGTGGAATACTTATGAAACTAAAGTTTATTTAACTCACATTGTTGGCAATTCAAAGTCAGTGGATCATCATTAACTTCATTCTGCTGAGGAGCCATTGAACTAATTATATCATAGTAGAGAGTATGGCATGAAGCATATGCAAATTATTCCATCTTGGTACAGGAAGCCAGAACAGTGAATAGAACCAGATTCAGATATTTACAGAAACATATTTACAAGAACTTAGTTCATTCCAACAGCACAGTCCCCAGTGACCAAAGGACATCTAATTAAGCCCTTCTATTTACAAGTCCCATCAGCTTACACAGGGCCTAGTCTCTTCAGCTTCCACTTGACTAAATTGGGAATTATGTCCTCTAATCTTTGAATTTCTAAGGAACATTCAAATAAAGCCCAACCATGAAAATCTACAAATTCTCCCTCACTCTCTAGGCATTTGAAAATCAACTGTGGGATGTCCTTGCTCCACCCCAAGAAAACACATTTCCTTGCACGCCTCTTCTTCTTTTTATTTTAATTTATTTATTTATTAAGGATTTCTGCCTCCTCCCCGCAACCACTTCCCATTTCCCTCCCCTGAAGCCGTATTTAATTTTCCAATGCCCCATGAACTTTCAGAAAAAAATCATCACAAATACCCAGGTATGCTTTGTTAGCTCTCCAAGGTAATTTACCTACCTAGAAGCAAGTAACAAATTGAACCATTAATTGTCAGAAACACAAAGGAAAATTTCCTCTATCCATACATTGCAATATGTTCTCAAGAAAGAAATTAACTTGTCTTCATGAATAAAATCAACTTAAAAGATTTAAAAATTTAACATGAAAACGGAGGAAGTAAATGCTTACCTCCGGGTTTTTTTTTTTTTTTCCAATCACAAGGAAACACTCCATTTGTCTTGACAGCACACAGTAAACAATCTGAGATAAAGGGATAGAAGGGAAGATTGCTTAATACAATCCATTCTTTTGCCCCTATACCTTAGACAGCTTCAGTTCAATGTCTGTCTCATTTCTCTTTTACATAATACCTGCACCAAAATGTGCGATGATGCATTTGTTTAATTCCTAGAAGAGATAGCTGCAAGCACAGAGTTCAGGGAAGACACACTGCAATTATAAAGCTGGGCTAAGGAGCACGAGGTGGATGTGATGACTCAGAATTCCATTCTTTTGTTTAAACTGACTGCTTGGAAATTTCAAGACATCAATCTTCAGCCTGATAGAGCTGGGATGGAAATGGATAGGCCTCATATAAAATATGTCTAAACACTGTAAGAAACTGAAGCCCAGAAAGACAAATGATAATCCCAGATCCATGGACTCATCTGATGCCATTTAAATAATTCGCTAAGCCCAAACTGATTTCACAGAATTCTGACACTTCTGGTGTTTTCTTTGCATATATTTGCTTGAGAATTTACCATTTGGTGACTAATTTATTGAAACTTCTCTCTAAATTTATACAAATTTATATTTTCCCAAATCACATATTGTGGAGGCCCCAAAATGTGAGCCTATTTCCACCTTGCCTGAAGGACAGAGAGCTTCAGCTTGCTCAAAGTTGTTGCCTTAACATCCTGACCAAAGGTCAGAGATTTGGAACTTATTTTTATTCCTTCAAGGTTATTGTCTGTTTATACCTTAAACAAAGGTCCTACCTTGATTAAGACTAGAGAGTCCTCTCTCAAGGTTATTGACAAAACGTATGGTTAACTTCCAGACCTTGTATTTCAGATGTAGAGAAGTAGATCTGTTTCTAGCTCAAACAAAAGTCTAATAATCCAACTAAGTTTCTACTTCCTTAGGGTCGTAACAGTGGATTCCACCAAGGGAGTGTTTTACCTACAGAATGTTTTGGTCTAGGGTGTGAGCATTACTTGTCTTGTTTTATAACAGAATGTAGCCCGCAAACTTCAAGTGTTCAAGTATGTTCATTTATTGGTATCATGTTAATGCAGTTTTTTTTTTTTCATCTTGCACCTACCTTTTGGGGTTAGGAGTATTTTAAGCAAGTGGAGATTAAATGCAGACAATTTCAGTACTCACTGGAACTCCCTCCCAGTGCTATTCTATGCTTCTGTCTGCTACTTTCACATTTATCTCTTTTCTTTTTATATATTTTCTAATCCCATGTCTCTATCCTGGTAAGTAATAATTTTGTTAAAGCTGGTCTCCAACAACTGATACATTTTGGTAATATTTTGGAAAATTAATTTTAGCTAGGATTCAGAATAAATGGGTGAATGAATGAATAAATAAATGAATAATAAATAATGTAATTTTTTTCTAACTTCTGGTCTATTTCCTTTTCAGATAGTTGCCAAAGACTAATCATTTTATCCCTGACATTCTGAGCTTTTTTCCTCCTTCTCTGATCTTTCCCTATGTTTTGGCCATGCAGCTGCCTATTTGTCCAGTGGTTGCTTGCTGAACATATCAGCATAATCCACCTCTCTACTCTGGGCAGCTGTTGCTTTTCCTACACTCTAATAAAATTGTCCTTATGTTTCTATTGAGTTTATTTCTAAATTCCTTTACCAGTGAAACTCAGAATCCCAAAGCATGAGCAATGTTCCTCTGTAACAGTTTGCTACAATTCTTTAAATAAGGATTGACATTAGAGAGTGGAACTTGTTTTACTATCTTTGGTCCTATTATATTTACGGTATACTCTTATTTCCTGGATTTCTTCATCTCTTTGTCTTAAGACACAGTTAAGTTCAGTCTATTGAATTAATCATGTCTTTGAAATCTCTTTTATTGCCATTGGGGATTTGATACCTCACCCTCTAAGTATTGCCTTCTCTATCTTTCTGTATCATGGTTCTCTCTGCAGTGTTGCCATTGCTCCTAGGCGAATAGATAGAAATAGAGATTTAAACCTAAGAAAGAGAATCTTGGAAATGTACATTTTGTATTCTAGTTTTAAATTGAAACATTTAACATAACTTTTCTTATAAAAAAAACTATGATGTATTTCTAAAGGGAAATTATTGATTCCTAGTATAATTTCAAGCTTAGTTTGCAGTGCTTTAGTTTTTAAATATATATAAAATAAAATAAATACAAAGTTTGCCTGGCAAAAAGATAAGTCAGCAGTTAAAAGCTTTTATTTTTCTTACAGAAGACCTGAGCTTGGATCCCAACTATCACCACAAGTATTTCACAACTTCCAGCTCCAGTTTATCACAGGCCCTCTTATGAACTTCTTGAACATTACATACAAGTAGTATGTACACAGACATGTAGCTATACATATATACAAGCACATTTTTGAAAATCAATTAAAAAGAAAATTCTATATTATGAAATTACTGAAAACAATTTCCTCTTTTGTATTGCAATGCTACCAGCTTGATAAGCATGATTTACCTGTTTAACTTTGCATTTTCTCACTTATTATTATATCAATGTTTTTGTTTGCTTGTTTGTTTTCACTTTTATAGAGGTAGAATTTAGAAATGGAAATTTGGACATCTGAGTCATGTGATTTAATATTTTAACATGAGCATATATTGTGAATAATACTACATGTATAGAAATATATATATGAGGGTAGGGAGAAAAAGAGAGAGAGAAATGTGGTTTCAAGTTATCCTTAAGAGTGATAGTAACAGCTTGGTGGTGGTGGCACAAGCCTTTAATCCCAGAACTTGGGAGGCAGAGGCAGGCGTATCTATGTGAGTTCGAGGCCAGCCTGGTCTACAAGAGCTAGTTCCAGGACAGGAACCAAAAAGCTAAGGAGAAAACCTCCTCTAAAATCAAAAAAAAAAGAGTCATAGTAACAAACACAACCCAGTATTGCCACAAAAATAGACATAAAAGTCAATGAAGCAGAAATCACATAGCTACAGCCACCTGCTTTTTAACAATGGTACCAAAACACAAATTGGATAAAAGATCTTACACAAATGCTGTTAGAAAATCTGGCTATCCCAATTCACATCTTGAAGAAGAAAATTAGATCTATATCTCTCAGTTTTTCACAAATCAACTTATAATGTGAAACATCTTAATGTAAAAACTGGCATTTATTGACTCTTAGCTGAAAACATAGTAAAAGCACTTCAAGATCGAGAAATAGGCAATAATATTTGGAAAGACTCTAATAACTTAGGAAATAACAGTCAATGTTGGCAAATTGGATTGAATAAATTAAAAAGCATATATATATATATATGCAATTATATATACAATATGTATAGAAGAAAATGCTTATGTGAAAAATAGTAACTCTGACAGCTTTATATCTGACTATAGAATAATTTCTTTAGGATCACAAATTATAGGCTCAATATTCTTTATTTATGGCTAGAAACCAATTATGAGTGAGTACATCCCATGTTCATCTTTTTGGGTCTGGGCTACCTCACTCAGGATAGTGTTTTCTATTTCCATCCATTTGCTTGCAAAATTCAAGATGTCATTGTTTTGTTTTTTTTTTCCACTGAGTAGTACTCTAATATGTATATATTCCTCACTGTCTTCATCTATTCTTCCATTGAAGGGCATCTAGGTTGTTTCCAGGTTCTGGCTATTACAAATAATACTGCTATGAACATAGTTGAACAAATGCTTTTGTCATATGATAGGGCATCTCTTGGGTATATTCCCAAGAGTGGGATAACTGGGTCTTGGGGTAGGTTTATCCCAAATTTCCTGAGATATCGCCACACTGATTTCCAAAGTGGTTGCACAGGTTTGCATTCCCACCAGCAATGGATGAGTGTACCCCTTTCTCCACAACCTCTTCAGCAAAAGCTATCATTGGTGTTTTTTATTTTAGCCATTCTGACAGGTGCAAGATGGTATCTCAAAATTGTTTTAATTTGCATTTCCCTGATCACTAAGGAGGCTGAGCAGGACCTTAAGTGTCTTTTGGCCATTTGAACTTCTTCTGTTGAGAATTCTCTGTTCAGGTCAGTGCCCCATTTTTTAATTGGGTTAATTAGCATTTTAAAGTCTAGTTTCTTGAGTTCTTTTGATATTTTGAAGATCAGACCTTTGTCTGTTATAGGGCTGGTGAAGATCTTCTCCCAGTCAGTGGGTTTCCTTTTGGTCTTAGTGACAGTGTCCTTTGTTTTACAAATCTTCTCAGTTTCAGGTGGTCCTATTTATTCAATGTTGTCCTTAATGTCTGTGCTATGAAGGTGAACCCAAAGAAAAACATGTAGTCATCCGCCTGGATATGGGAAATAGACAAGATTGCCAGGGAAAAACTGGGAACTTGGGGTGGAGTAGGATGGGGGTAAGGGGAAATGAGGAGAGAAAAGTGAGAAGGGGAGGATTGGGGGAGCTTGGGGGAATGGGATGGTTGGGATAAAGGAAGGGTGGATATGGGAGCAGGGAAGTATATATCCTAATTAAGGAAGCCATCTTAAGGTTGGCAAGAGACTTGACTCTAGAGGGGCTTGCAGGTGTCCAGGGAGATGTCCCCAGCTAGTTCCTTAGGCAACTGAGGAGAGGGAACCTGAAATGACCCCATCCTATAGCCATACTAATGAATATCTGGCATATCACCATAGAACCTTCATATTGCAATGGATGGAGATAGAGACAGAGACTCACATTGGAGCAATGGACTGAGCTCCCAAGGTCCAAATTAGAAGTAGAAGGAGGGATAACATGAGCAAGAACGTCAGGACCGTGAGAGGTGGAACCACTCACTGTCACAGTGGGGTGATCTATTGGGAGCTCAACAAAGCCAGCTGGTCTGAGACTGAGTAAGCATGGGATAAACCCGGACTCTCAGAACAAGGCAGACAAAGAGGGCTGATGAGAAGCCAAGGGCAATGGCACTGGGTTTTGATCCTACTGCATGTACTGGCTTTGTGGGAGCCTAGCTTGTTTGGATGCTCACCTTCCTGGACCTGGATGGAGCGGGGAGGACCTTGGACTTCCCACAGGGCAGGAAATCCAGACTGCTCTTCAGACTGGAGAGGGAGGGGGAATTGAGTGGGAGGAGGGGGAGAGGAGAGGGGGAGGGGAAGAGGGTTTGGGGGAGGTGGATGACAATGGGAGGTGGGGAGGAGGCAGAAATTTTTTCAATAAGAAAATAAAAATAATTTAAAAAAAGCTAAAAAAATAATAATTTCTTAAACATACAAGGAACTCAATGACTTCATGACTTTTCCTCAACATTTCCCCCATTATTTTTCTCTTTCTAGACTTGAACTATTTAGAGTAGTATCTTCCAAGGTTCCTTTTTCACACATGCACACACATGCATGTACTCATCACACATCACATTTTCACACATGCACACACATGGATGCACACACATCACATTTGTCCTTACCCATTTCTCATTATGAACATTTTGGCTTAATTGACAGGACACCTTTTTCAATATAGCACCTCCTAAAGGACATGATTAGGAGTGTTCCGATATCTCCTTAGCATACTAATTTCATATCCTTTGAATATGCCCATAAGGAAGATATTGCTAGATCATTTGGCAATGATATGTTATTATTTGTTGTTATTAATTGTTGAATTGGAAGAAATGTCAATATCTTTTCCCTAATGGCCAACCCAAATCACTTCCATGTAGTCACTGTACAAATTCCTCCTTTCTTCACATCCTCAACAACATTCATTCATAATAATTGTTTAAACCAGAATCAACTGATGGGTTATAGTTGTTTTACTTTTCATTTCTCTGATGATTTGTAATAGTGAGCACAATTTTTTGTATCATTAACTGGTTATAATTCTCTTGAAAGGTGTTCGTTTTTCATTTGTTTGGTTTTAAATTGAGTATTTATTTTTCTATTGTGTTATCTGACTTCTTTATGAACTTGAGGCATTAGGTATTTGATTTGAAAGTATTTTCTCCAATTCTGTTAAGCTATATTTTCATTTAACTTTACCTGTGTAGAAGCTTTTAAATTTGATGAAATCCGATGTATCTATATTTGTTTACTTAGCTGTTCTTCTGACTCCATGCTCTGTAGGTTTCAGGTAAAACAAAAGAAAACAAAGAAAAACAACATAAAACATTACCAGGATCCAATTTTCTTTTTAATGTATACAATTTTTAAATCACACAGAATTAGTGAAGGTATTATGTTACTTAGGACACAACAGTTATACCTGGGCATGGCAATAAATGCTGGCAATCCTAGCACTTGAAAAAAATGCAAAATTTAAAAGAAGAATGAAAATAGACCCATATCTATCAGCATGCACAAAACTCAAGTCCAAATGGATCAAAGACCTTAACATAAAGCCAGCCACATTGAACCTTATAGATGAGAAAGTGGGAAGTACACTTGAATGCATTGGCACAAGAGACCACTTCCTAAATATAACCCCAGCAGCACAGAAACTGAGAGAAACATTTAATAAATGGGACCTCCTGAAACTGAAAAGATTCTGTAAAGCAAAACATTAGTTTAAAATTATTTTCAGGATCAATTGCTTCAGTCTGTTTCCTCACTGACCTGGTGCCTAATTATATTTATTAGATTTTATTTATTCTTGCCATTTGTATAATCATATAAATTTCAAACATATTTGAAGTAATGATTAGCATTTTCATATATCTTCATACTTAATGTATTCTAAAATCATTTATTCACCTCTATGAATAAATCATATTTTTTATTTGTGTACATTATCACAGTACACTACTGATGTGGGAGTGTCATATATCAATCTATTGATTTCATTGTTTAAGCAATAAAGAAACTGCTTGCCCTCATAGGTTAAAACATAGGTGGGAGGAGTAAACAGAACAAAATGCTGGGAGGAAGAGGAAGTGAGCTCAGACTCGACAGCTCTGCTCGCTGGAGCAGAGACACCATGCCCCACTCCTGGGCAGACACACACAATGAAGCTCCGACCCAGGATGGACGTAGGCTAGAATCTTCCCAGTAAGACCAGTGCTCACAGATTATTAGAGATGGGTTGATCGGGATATCAGAATTAGCCAGTAAGGGCTAGAGCTAAAGGGCCAAGCAGTGTTTAAATGAATACAATTTGTGTGTTGTTATTTTGGGGCATAAGCTAGCCAGGCGGCCTGGGTGCTGGGGATGCAGCCCCGCCACTCTTATTACAACAGATGGCTCCCAGACATGTGGACAACTGTATCAACTGAAAGCCTGAGAAAGCTTGGGAAAGAGTAAAGCATGTTTTCTTGGTAGCTGCCATTTCTCGGTTCTATTCTGCTTGCTAGAGGCAAGCAAGTGCTCTCATCTAAGAGAGGCTTCCTGACTCAGCTTTAGCTGCAAATCCCTTCAGCTCATTAAGAGGTCCTGCCACGAAACACTTAAAGGATGTTGACAAAAAGCTGAACGCATGCATTTTGGTTTTCAGCCATAGCAGGAAAAAAGCTGCGCCGTTTAAAAATGCCAGCTTTCTGGGCTGTCCTGCCAGGGCAAACACTGACTGTTTGAGGCAGGAGGGCCAGCTACAGAGAGAGGACTTGAGTGTTGTCTGTTGCAGCTTGTTTGATGGCAAGGACCTGGAAACACTGTAGACTTGTGGCACCGAATGCGGCTCTGGCTGGTACCTCAGCCACAACAAGGTTGGAATGGCAGAAAGCTAAGGAATGGGCTACATCTAGCCGGCAAAGCCATGACTTTAGTCCTCCTGAGATTGCTTGGTAAATTAAAGACTCATGTGGTCAGAAAAAGAGAGAGAGATTCAGTAAAAAGAGAGATTCAAAGACAAAGAAAATTTTTAAATGATTTACAGCGTGTTAAAAATATATGCAGACTAAAAGTTGAAGTTCTTAAAGTAAAAAACAAAACAAAAGAAAAAGCAAGAGAGTTGTTGTGTGTGGTAGTACATACCTTTAATCCCAACACTTGGGAGGCAGAGGGAGATTGGCCTCTGTGACTTCAAGGTGTGGTAGCACATGCCTTTAATCCCAGTGCCTAGAAGGCAGAGACAAACAGATCTCTGTGAGTTCAAGGTGTAGTAGTTTACACCTTTAATCCCAATGCCTGGGAGGCAGAGACAGGCAGATCTCTCAGAGTTCAAGGACAGCCTGGTCAACAGAGTAATTCCAGGTCAAAGATATACAAAAAAATCTGTCTCAAAAAACAAAATAAAAGTGAAAATAAACAAAATAGAGGTTAAAATAAAGCCACACAAAGATGGAAAATACACAGAGAATTTTGATACTGTATGCTACTATGCTCTGTTTAAATTGTTTGAATGCTGAGAAAAGAGCAACAGCTGCTAAAAGGTTTGATAGCCATTTGGGCAAGAAACTGTTCTTGCCTGGACTATTGCATAAACTGACACAGAGAACCCGCAAAGAGAGGACTGCTAAACTTGCCTAAAGGTGAGATGGTCTTTCGGGGTTCCTGATTCATGAAAGAGTCTTCAAGACATTCTTCAGGACAAGCAGATAGTGAGTGCCTTTGAAATTTCCTGTTTTGTGGAAATGTCTGCTGGAAACTATGGGCCTGTAGGCCGAAGATGGATGCCCCAACGGTACAGAAGAACTTTGGGTGACTGTACAGGCAGCGAGATGTCTCTGTCATGTCTAGAGTTTTTGAAAATTGCTTACTTTTTGTTTGCTTAAGTAATATTGTAGTCTTCTAGAGTCTTTGATGGAGTTGCAGAATAGATAGATAGTTATAGTTATAGTTTTCCATGGTTATGATAAAAGATAAAATAGATATAAATATTGTAACTGTAATTCTTGCTTGAAAACTGTTTTGTTATATGTAATTTTGCTATGTTAAAGTTAAAGCCTTCCTTTTTTTTTGTTTAAACAGAAAAAGGGGACGTGACGTGGGAGTGTCATATATCAATCTGTTGATTTCATTGTTTAAGCAATAAAGAAACTGCTTGCCCTCATAGGTTAAAACATAGGTGGGAGGAGTAAACAGAACAGAATGCTGGGAGGAAGAGGAAGTGAGCTCAGACTCGACAGCTCTGCTCGCTGGAGCAGAGACACCATGCCCCACTCCTGGGCAGACACACACAATGAAGCTCCGACCCAGGATGGACGTAGGCTAGAATCTTCCCGGTAATACCGGTGCTCACAGATTATTAGAGATGGGTTGATCGGGATAACAGGATTAGCCAGTAAGGGCTAGAGCTAAAGGGCCAAGCAGTGTTTAAATGAATACAATTTGTGTGTTGTTATTTTGGGGCATAAGCTAGCCAGGCGGCCTGGGTGCTGGGGACGCAGCCCCCCCGCTCTTATTACAACACACTACGTGGAAATACAATATGATTTGACAGGCTATTACTGATGAATATATGGGATATTTTCAGTCTTTTCTAATTACATGAAAAATAGGATCAGTGAAGACTACATGTGTGCACCACTTACTGCTTTTATAGCTTTTGAGAAGCTGCTGTGAATCACTGTGAAACCCACGAGTGTTCTCTCCTTCTTTACCAAATATGCCTTCTTCTTCTGGGAAAGATGTTTTCCTACTGCACTGTGTGAGATTTGTGAAAGTCCCCCATCAGATTCTCTAATACAGACAGATATTCCTTTTTCTCATACATCTGTCTAGCTATATTTTCTTCATTATTCAGGTCACATACTGAACTCCAACTTTCCATATATCGCTCCATGATCAATTCATCTGCCAAACATTCTTCTTGCTTTGAAATTCTGTAACAAGATTACTCCTCTTGGAACAAAATCAGTAACCATCCTATTGTTTTATCGAGATATGGCATATGTCAGTATCATATTATTACAATGAAATATTACATTACTGAAGGAAGAAACTGCAAATTTTTTTTCTATTTCTTTCTCATAACTCTCTATCATTGGATTGATTACAAGATAAGCATGCAATAAAAGTACTTACTAAATTGAATTAGATCAAATTGGATTGATTCCCCTGGATCATCAGCATTTTCTGTGGCATGATATAAAGCTTTCCTATTCATAGGAAACAATACTTTTTCTGATGCCTCATTCCAGAGTGGAATTTGTAAAAAGTGGTTTCAGCACACATCTTATGTTACCAGAGACAGCAATGACATTATAAACAGAAGCATGGCTTAGAATATGAGCAAACATTGGAGTGGTTTAGTATTCCAGAAGTATAAGAGTCTGCCATGTTTGGAAGACGTGGCAGCATAAGCAAGGCATGACAGACAGAGCAGGAAGGTGAGAGCACACATCCTTGCCACAAGCAGAGAGCAGAGAGAGAAAACTCAAATTAGAGAGACAGTAAATCTCATAACAATCCTCTAGTTATGAGCAAGTTTCAGCAAGTGTTCTGTTCCTGAAAGAGCATGGACAATTAACTGTGTTTAAGGGTTATATGCAGGATTACGGGAGAATGTTTCCCTTCCCAAACCTTTCCACACATAGGCTGACTCTGTTCTCATTGGTAGAATGGTAGGGCAAACCCCAACTTATTAAAGTTGCAATAAAACACTGAATTCATAAATTAAACTCTTCATTGAGAAAAATAAAAGTTTAATAAAATATAAGAAAAAAGGCAGGTTTTTGGCCCACGACTCTAACAGTACATGTTGCTTCACTTTGTTCTTTTTAGCAATGCTCCAATGGCTGATTCACTTAACCTCACTGAGGAAAGATATAATAAGTTCTAAAACCATAATAAAAGGAATGGAATGGAGAAAATATTAAGATTTTTTTCCACTGAGTATGCCCATGCTGTTTATAATCACAGAAATAAAGAACAGAAGTCATGAAAGATTGTCTCAGTTACTTGCTGTGTTACTGGAGCAAACTCAACAAAAGCAATTTAAGGAATGAAGAAAGACTTCATTGCAGTCTGGAGTGCTAGAATGTATGGCATGAAACTATGGCAACAGAACCTTGATGCTTTTTATGTTTATAGAAAAACAAAACAAACAACCCCCCAAAAAAACCACCAGAAAAAAAAGAGTGAAGGGTACTTGCCCCCAACTATCTTTTCCTTTTTATGTGGGCCAGGATTCAACCACTAGGAATAGTGTTTCAGTATGTTAGGGTTCATCTTCTAATCTTAATTAATCCAATCCACATAATCCCTTACAGGGTGCCTCAGAGGCTAACTTAGTCTAAATATCCTTCTGACTATATCAGATGGAGGGTTTCCTACTTGAATCTAGATTCTGTCAAGTTAACAATATTAATTGTCACAGTGTTGAAAGTGCCCCATTACATAGTCAGTGACACTACTGAAAGGAGCTAGAGGATTTATTCACAGTTCTGTTTCTAGGCCTCCAGTTTTCAATTTCTAGCTTCTAGTAACCAGTATCAAAGATGTATTATTGCCTTGCCTTTCCCTACTAATTTAGGGAGGTTCACACCTTCTCCTTAGCCATTTTGTATTTATCTCCTTTAATTCCAATAACTTAATTTATTATGTTATTTATTTTTGAGTTGCTTGATGTGGATTTTTTCTACTATGAAGCCTGGAGGTCTGACATTGAATCACTGAATATGGGCACATGAAGATCGCCTTCAAAGTAAGTGCACACAGTCACTGCAGGCTGTCAACCTAGAAGCAAAAGGCTGTGCACTTCAAAACTTATTCTTCAACTCAAATCGTCTTTCCAAATCAGATTTTTTTTATTGTGTTTAAGAAAAACAGCAGAGAATTCCCAAGTCTCCGATGTCAGTTTCTGAAGTAACTAGAAACCCTGTCAAATATGACCTTCTTAAACAACATCTCTCTTTTTTTTTCCATAGGAAAACTGCAAAGATAAAGTCTCTGCTGCACGTAGTACCTAATTAAACAAATGTAAGAAAGCTGAGAAAGGTCAGGTTGTCAAAAATCATTGGTATATATTTCCTGGATTGTATTTAAAAACTGATTGCAACAAAGGAAATAACTCAGTAAGAAGAGTGAGAGTGGAATAGCAAATGAGCTCAAGGGGCAGACTTTTGCCTGGCATGTATTTGAAAACTTCAAGATAAAAATTTAGGAAATAAACCATAGGGGAATGAAGAGAAGAACATATGTGGTTAGAGAAAAAAACAACTAATATTAATATGGAGAAGAGCTTCAATATGCCTGCTTTGAGGAGGAGTAATACAAAATTACATATGACAGTTCATTGACTTAACTTTTTCCTATTTAATTTAACGAATAAATGGAATAGGTCTATAAAAGATGCTGCCAGAAAAGTCACCCATAATTACATGCCCAAGATTAAGTAGATAAGGGGAAATCAGGTATTTCACCCCATGAAAATATCATGTTCTGTGGGGAAAATATTGGTAGTTACTGCTACATTCTCAGAACCCCCTAGCATACATATATTTATTTGAAGTGACTTCAAATGTGTCTTGCTTCTGTTCTACTACTCTCTGCCATATGAACTGAAGTGAGGGATGTATATAAAGAGCTAACACACACACACACACACACACACACACACACACACACACACACAAAATACAAACCAAAGTATGAATCCCTTGCTCTAAATTAAGAGCTTCTGCCTTGAGAAAGAGGGAAGATGAAATACTATTTTCTTTCTCAAATATACTTTATTTTTTGAAACATTAGCCATGAACCCATTGGGAAATGCTGAGGGGTGGTAGTTAGCATGTGAGTACAGTTTTCAGTTCAGTAGAAATTAATCTGTTTTTTGATCCTTTCTTCTCTGTCTCTGAGGATGTGGTGTAATTTGAAAAAAAAAAAAAAAGGTCCGTGGCTTCTGGAAATGAACTGCCTGTGTTTTTTTTTTTTTTAAAGTTAAATAGAGTATATATATTTTAGTAGTTCTTCAGGAAGTCAGATCTATGTAAGGATGAAATGATACAAAAGCAGAAGTCCCCCAAAACAAATAGATGAGTATGTGTTGTGTTGGAGTGTTTGTATGTGTGTGTGTGTGTGTGTGTGTGTGTGTGTGTGTGTGTATGTGTGTGTGTGTGTGTGTATGATCAAACTATTTCTTCATTCAAACCATCACCAATCCTTGGACTCCCCTCTCTCTCCATGGCCTCATTTAATATTCATAAACCAAAATATAATAGAGTTTATAACGTGCAAGAACAAAGCAGTACATTTTTATTACTCTGACAGGTGAGAAATCTGCCTTTCCCCTCAACCTTGAGGGTGGTTTAGATACCATCTTGCCATGAACAACTGACAAGACTTTTGAAGTGTGTCAACGCAAGCTTAATTGCGATTTGTTGTAATTTCTGCTCAAATTCCTCTCTGACACAGTTGATTTATTTTGCAAATCAGTGCATCTAGAGGCTGTACTGTGTCGCATTATGGGCCTTTGATACAGAATCTTTGTTTTATAACAGAGAAAATAATTAGCTTTTGGACAAGCCTGAGTTGCCATGTCGGGTGCTATCTGTGGTGCTGAAAGAAATTATTAGCGTTAAGCTAATGAAGGCACTCAGCCAGGCTCTGCCACCTTACTAATTTGTCTCTTTGGGATTTTCGCAAAATTAAAAATGAGATAAGCACAAAATTGAATGAATTTCATAAGAAAAACAGTAAATTTGTTGAAAGAATTTTCTGAGGACCCATTAAAGCTGAATTTAAGTAAAATTATCGTTTACCAGTTTGTCATTTGAACATTGGTTTCCTTTGGGTTGGAATGAAACTCTTTAAACATATTTTAATTAACATCTGTATCTGAGATATCAAAGCTTTGTTTGAAATTATCAGCAAGTTGCAGTGTCAGCAAGCACCACGAGTTAAATAAGGATCTAATTTCAGCCTACCCACTTTGAGGCTGCAAAGTCAATTTGCATTAAAGGCAAATTTATATGATAAGTAGAATTAAACTAGAGATAGTTCATTTTCAAATGTAATTCTTGGCCCAGAGTTACCTATGGTTTCATTTGCTCTCCTCAGAAACTGTTAAAGTCTGGTGGTAAAGTCACTGCTACTTCCTCTGAGCTGTTTGCATTATGATCAGGAGCATGTTTAATTTGGCGCTGGTTAGGGGTACTAAGACTCAGTCCTAAACAAAATCAGCACCAGGTAGATATATTATATTGTTATTAGGTACAAAATAGCACTTAGGTACACAATGATAATCTCAAAGCCATGATACTGAGAAAAATAAATAATCATAATAAATTAACCTTCATGAATAACAAGTGAGGTTCCATTTCGCTTCATTTCTGTTCATTTTAAAACCAGCATTAGCTTTTCTGGCACATAATTTTTCATTGTTTGCTGAACACAGCTCTATTAGAATGATTCACTGTCTTTAATATTAGTGATTATGGTACATTTCAATTACACAGTGTGTTTTATAGTTTGTTGTATTACTCTCCACATTTTTTGCTATTTTACTCTGCTGGAAAAGATTAAATGCAACAAAATGGTAAGAAGTTGGATTTTGAGGGTGGGAAAGAACCCTTGTAAAGACTGATAAAGTAAGGTGGAAAAGGGTTCATAAATAAATAAACTTCATAAATTTTCAAGGTGGAAAGATGGATTTATGTCACATTTTTATGTCAATTAGCATACAGTTTAGCAATTTTTATCATATAGGTATATAGATATAATGTAAATATAAATTTGGATCACTTTAGTGGTGATATAACTTACATACATTAAAGTCATACATTTTAGAGATTTTTTTTTAAACTGTGTATCTGTATGTGTGTCTATTTGCTTAGATTCCTGAGGAGGCCAGAACTGGAGTTACAGGAATTTGTAGGCCCTGCAACCTAGGCTCTCGGAAATGAAGTTGGATCCTTTATGAAAGTAGTATATTCTCTTAACCAGTGAACCATCTCTTCATGCTCTCCAAAACTTTCATCTCAAACATCTATTCTGAAGAACTTTATAAAAACATGTGACCATAATACTGCTCTAGTTAATAATAAAATATTTCTACTCTTCCTTAATGTGCTTTTTCTAGAGACCTCTGGTAATTTTTCACCTCATTTTGAAATTATATAACTTTATATAAATGGAATAATAAAGAAATATGTTTTCATGTCCTTATATGTGTAAATCGGATTCAGGTTATTGGACTTGTAGTGTGTCTTCTAGTTCAGATGCTAATATATAAATATATAATTTGATGATTCATTCGTGAATGATTAACATTAAAAATTTCAAATACATGCTGATTTTGGTATTGGGAATTTGAACAATTGAGTTCTTAGTATATAATATTAATTATCTATTTTGATAGTTAGGATTTCAAATCCTAACTCATATGCTAAAATATTGTTAATTATTGTTGTGATAGGAGGAGCAGTGGGCTACGTTCCTGGCACCCAGCTGCCTGCATGGCTAGCTTTACCCGGAAATAATTACACAGAAACTGTATTCTTTTAAACACTGCCTGGCCCATTAGTTCCAGCGTCTTATTGGCTAGCTCTTACATATTGATCTAACCCATTTCTAATAATCTGTGTAGCCCACGAGGTGGCTTACCAGGGAAGATCTTAACCTGTGGCTGCCTGGAGTGGGAGAATCATGGAGACTCTCTGACTCAGCTTCTTTCTCCCAGCATTCTGTTCTGTTTACTCCACCCACCTAAGGGTTGGCCTATCAAATGGGCCTAGGCAGTTTCCTTATTAATTAACCAATGAAAGCAACAGATTAGAAAGAAATCACTCCCACATTATTTTATATGAAATATATATTATTGAACACAATTTTCAATCCTTTCAGTTTTATATATTTCTAGCTATTATGATACATTGTAATCAACATTCAATATTACCAAACTCTTTAATATTAGTTGTTCTTGGAGTTTGATTGTGCTTTTCTGGGATTTCAAAATTACTTTCATTAATAACTATTAATACTTATTTGTAATTTCTCTTGAAGTTCTGTGCTTGGGCCTAAAGTTATGGCTTAGAAGTTAAGAGGACAGTTGTATGTTACTTTTTTGGGGGGTGGGTGGGAGTTAAAACAGGGTTTCTCTATGTAACAGCCCTAGCTGTCCTGGAACTAGTTCTGTAGACCAGGCTAGCCTCAAACTCACAAAGATCTGTCTGCCTCTGCCTCCCAAGTGCTAGGGTTAAAGGACAGTACCACCACCACTCAACCTTGTATATTGCTCTTGTAGAGGACCACAGTTTGGTTCTTAGAACTCATTATAATGATCTGTCTCCTTAAGAGACAAGCCATGCCCACTCCCTTGCAATCCGCTGTGGCAAGCTGATCTTCAGCTCCCAGCTTGAGTTCTCTCTTTTCCATCTTCCTCTCAGAGAGGCAACTTCCATCTCTCCCTTCTCTCCTCTCTCTCTCTCTCTCTCTCTCTCTCTCTCCTCTTCTCCCCTTCTCCCCTTCTCACTTACCTTCCATAACTCACTTAATAAATATCTAACCTCACTCTGCATGGCGTGCCTATCCATCTGTCTCTCGCCCGCCTCCGCCACATGGCTTGCCTCCAGGTACCAGCCACCTTCAGACACCTGCAGCATTGTCTTGGGTAACAGAACTGCCTGCCATGGGTGTGATAGGTTATTAAAAAATGCTGCAGATCCCTGGCAGGCAGGGGGCAGTAGGTCCTGAGAGCAGCCAGTCCCAGACAGGGGTGAGGGGGCAACCAGAGACCATGCTACAGGTGCCATTTCTCACTTTCCCACAGGTTAATTAATGCATACAACATTTTGTCTTCTACTGTAACTATTTCCTATTGATATTCCACTATATGTATTTCTAGTGCATCCCTTTTTCCACTTACTTTTTTCTCTGTATCCTGTTCCCAAAAATGTTACCCAATTCACCCTTGAATGTTATTGTTTTCCTTCTTACAGCAGCAGGTTTGGAATAATATGTTTTTGATCTACTTCTTTTCAGCAACCTTTGGAAATGTTCCTTCCTAACAAAGCTGAAACAATTTTAGGAACTCATTTGATCATACATCAACTGCTTTTTCAGTGTTAGGAAATATCTCAAAACTGCCATTTCACACATCTAGTACTTTAGGACTAGTTACTTTGTCAAGATCTAAAGTGACCTCATCATTTTTAATATACCAGAACAATATACCGTTCACCCTTCTATACCCTCAAAAGACAAATCTGCCCATTCTCCCATGACTCCATTGCTTAGAGATCCATTCATCAAAGAATGATAGCTCTGGTTAACTTTTTGTCAACTTGACACAAGCTGTTGCCATCTGGGTAGAGGGAACCTCAATTGAAAGAATACCTCCATTGAATAATCACACCTATTGGCAAGACAATGGGAACGTTTTCTTGATTAAAGAATGATATATAAAAGCCCAATCAACTATGATCATTGCCACTTATGCATAGGTGGTCATAGGTTGCTTAAGAAAGCAAGCTAAACAAGCCACAGGGATCAAAACAGGAAGCAGTATTTTGCTCCATATCCTCTGGTTTAGTATCTTCCTTGAGCTCCTACCCTGATTTCTCTCAGTCATAGACTATGACCTGCACTATGTAGGTCAAATAAAAATTTTGTTTATGTATTTCCTTTAGTCATCCTTTTTTTCACAACAATAGAAAACAACCCTGGACAACAATGAATACAGATTAGTGTTAATGTTGTAGGCAATGGTTGATTTTGAATATATATAGCTTATTCAATGATTACTTAATTCCTGAGAATTGAAGCTGAAGGTACCTGACAAGGAAAAGAGTATGACAGAAAAATTTTTGGGGGCTCTTTCATTCATATAGATAGTTAAACTTAATTCAATCAACGTTTGCTGATGTATAGGTAATTAAATTGAGAATTAATTTATATAAATCTGATATCATCCAAATTATCTGTAGAGATGGGAAAATTAGGAGCTAGACAGCTGAGGTTCAGAATGCAAATAAGTAATAGATTTTGTCTTTTTATCTTCCCTAAGTATCATGCTTCAGTGATCTTTCTACTTTTTAAAAAGAAGTTATCTTAATTTATGTGACATTATTACTACTTGATTTGTTTTCTTACAATGAGGTTACAACAAATTAAAATCATTAGTTTGGAGATCAGTTTTGGTCTTTCAGCTGAGAGATAACTAATGATTGAATGAACACATATTAAGTTCATTTGAATTCAGAAACTTCTAAGACCTTACATAAACTGTAATTGAGCATAGTCTTCAGAGTATGGTACTTGTTTTTGAAATTCTGTCAAAAAGGGTTTGTTGATTGTTGGTATTCCCTCATAGAAGTAGGGGATGGGAAGGGTTATTTGGCCCTCACTTGAGACTCTAGCCACTACTCCCAGACATTTATATACAATTCAGCACGAACAGAGTTTCTGAGGGGGTAGATTATACCAGATGGGAAAGGCAGTTGAAGTGGGCTCCATTTATGTGGCTATGGTAATGACAACAGCCATCTTAGAAGAGGAAATTTCAGCATGGGTGATTTGTTGTCATCCATGCCCTCATGCCTTTCTTAAACTCTGTAAGCAATGCCTATGACCTCAATTGATTCCTGAGAGTGAACTTTGCTTTGTTGTTTGTGTCTTAGAAGGCAATAGGTATTTACTTCTATCCAGAAATCCAGGAAAGGCTCTCTGACATAACCAATCTTACCTTAATCATTCAGCATATCAACCATAACATTATATTTTACCAGAATAATTGTCTCTTCAGCTTTACATTTACTTCAATTTCTTTTTCTTTTAAAAATATCATAACCATATCTTCTTGGAAAAACTCAGTCCTTCATATTCTACCAGAAATACACAGCTAACATAGTATTTGTGAAACTATGAAACTGTGGCTACAGGAATCAGGCTTCAATTTAGACCCCAATCAAATTGGTCTTTTCCCTGTGTATGTGATATTTTTATCAGTAGAGACTTACCTTCAGCCAATATCTTATATTGTTTATGGAGTCATTAGGAAACCCTGGCCAACAGCTCCATTGGAAATTTCTCATTCTTGGTACTTGGATTTTTTATATACTTTATATATTTTATGTCTCTTGGGCTGTATTGTCAGTCCAATGGTATAACATCAAGCTTCCAAAGGACAGAAGCAAGCTGTCTTATAAAAGTTGTGATGCCAATGAAATATAAGAAAGACCAGCATGACAAGCATCCCTAAACTTTCTATAGAGGCACTCATATATTGGTGGTAAATATTAACTCAATAACTTGATTTAAGGCATTCCTAATAGGAAAGAAATTAATGATATTGGAATCCTGGCCAAATATGCAGGGCTAGTGAGGTCATAGATCTTAGAGGAGAATCTACCACCATCACTTTACTGTTTCAGCAGGATTCCTAACTAATGCTTATCCATATTTACATAAATAAATGTTATTTTTTACCCCACATCAGAGAAACATTTCTTTGCTGAAAATGGAGATTATTACAGAAAAACATGAGATGTCACAATGCACTCCTATACCTGTGGCTCTTAGAACATCCCAGTAGAGAGGACAGAAAGATTGTAAGAGCCAGAGAAAGAATGTGATTCCTAAAAACAACAAGGATGATATACCTCAACAGTATGGATGTCTAACTAGGCTTTAACAATGAAAATATCACTGAGTATGGTACCATGGAAATGCAAAATCTCTTGAGGTCACACGCATAGGAAAAGAACTTTAGACAACTAATGACTTAGGACGATAAAAAATTAGCCTCTTTTCAGGAATAATTTCCAAATTAGTTATCTAATTAAAAGTGATCAGTCTTGAAATCATATATAGACAAGTCACACTGGATGGACTTGAGAGTTTGTATTCATACATGTATGCATATATATGTAAAAATAATAATCAAAATTATGCCATCAATTTGAAAAAAGAGCGAAGAAAACATGGGAGGAGTTGAACAGAGGGAGCAAAGACAGAGCTGGATAGAGAAAAGGGAAGAAGGAAAGTAATATAATTATATTTTAAATACAAATTTTAATATGAAACTAATACATAACTGAATTTAAGATTGAAAACAAACTGATATGAAAGCCAAAAACTTACTGAAGCCTGAGGAAATGATTCAGTTTGTAAAGTGATTGCCTTTTTAGCATGAGGATCCAAGTTTGATACCCAAACCCTTCTAAGAAAGTCTAATTGAGTGGTGCACACTTGTAATCCCAGACTGGGTAGGCAGAGACTGGTGGGTCCTAGGGCCTGCTGCACAGTCCATCTAATATCTTGGCAGGTTTCCAGTCAATGAGAGACTTTATCTCAATAAAAAGTGGAAACATAATCCAAGGATTTTCTTTCAAGGCTTTCCTCTGATTTCCAGATGTATAGACACATACATGAACACACATTTACATACATGTGATCTTGTACACAAACATGCATATCTAGTTTGGTGAACCAGGAAGTAGACCAGGGTCAATTATATGACAATGGGTGACAGACCACTTTACTCAAAAGCATGGAAAACTCAAAGAGAGATTCATCATCAAAACGTCTAGCCTCCTCAGCCAGGGTGATGACTTCCTAGATCTTTCTGAACAACTTGACGGCAGCTTTACTGGTAGGAAAACTTTCTCTGGATAGCAATTATTAGTGTTTATATGACCTTGGTTGGGCCTTGTGACCTCTGTAAATATCAGAAGTTACCATAGCCTTCTCTAGCTGGTGATCCCTATGGTATTTCTTCCATCAGTCCAGCACATACAGTTTATGCTACTTCTCCAGCCGGCAATCCTTGCAGCATTTCTTTCCCAACACAGTGTGCAAAGTTCATGGCTTGCAACTGATGGAAAGCTGTGGGTTTCCTTCTTATTCTGACTATCAAATATCAGAATAGCTCTAATTGTCCTTAATAACTGCTCTTAATTTGTTTTAAAAAGCATATTTATTAGTGTCTAAGTAGGAGACATCATGCAGAACCAGAACAAATGATCCTGGAGGAGCAGATGGGAGGTTCTCCTCTGCATCCCTCTGCCATTTGGCTGCAACCATGACACCTGCTGGTAAATAAAGATTATTGCACCTATTCCAATTCATAATTACCTAAGGCAGGTAAGATTAGAGAATTATATGATGACTAACAATATTACCATTCAGAAATTTAATAACCATTTTGCTTATACTATGGATAGTACTCTAAAGGCTTATGTGATTTTCCTTATACATCCATTTATTTGAATTAGTTTTGTTTTTCATATTATATCATTAAGAAAAATGGTTTGATAACAGCAAAAAATGAGGCACTATTAGAAATGATACAGTCTTTACAGACTAATAATGTACAGCTAGCTAAAAAAATTAATACTATAGAAAAGGAAACATTAATTTGACAGAAAAATTCCAATGTCAAAGGGTATTGGGCTATTATCTGAAAGAAATTGTGCTGATGAGTTTAACGATTAAAATCTGTTGAAAAGTTATGATAGGTTGCTGGATAAGGTATCTCTCCAGGAAGACAATATGCATGCCATAAAAATTATGTCCAAGAATGATACACTATCTTTACTATAAAAATTTCATACCTTGGAATCATCAATGAGGGCATTAGAATAGAACACTGGACAGGAGATTCAGAATTTACAAAAGGCAGTGGTAATATTTGAAATGATTAAAGAAATTATCAAGATTGATGAGAAGAGAGAGAAGGTACAATCTCTCCAGTACGTGCCAGAGTCTGAGATGACATACCCAGAGTCTTAGCTACCTATCTGGTAATATCTTCTAAGAAGCTACTTGCCACTCTAAGGTAGACAAAGAATTTAAATGGCAACCGACAGATATGAGTGATCTGAAGGAAATTAAACAAGCAATAGTATCTTATGGCCTGCATTTACCTTTTGTTAGGGAAATGCTGAAAACGTGGGCTTCAAGCAATAGGGCCACCCTACACATTTGGCTTCAATTAGTCTCTTCAGTCCTAGATGATAAACCCCAGATTCTATGAAAATGTTGTTGGTAAAAACAGTCAAAACTTTTAGAATAAAAGGAGTTGAGACTTTCCAAGATAAAATACTTGGCAAGGGCAATTACCCAGACACTGAGGACCAGGCTCTCTACAACAAACATACCTTGTCCCTATGTACCAAAGCAGCTGTAAATGCTTGAGATAGAATTCAGGAACAAGGAAAGAGAATCATCATATAACAGGGTTAAACAGGGCCAGAAATACCCATTCCGTGACTTTTTACAAAGATTAACTAAGGCTGTATAAGTAGGAGTAACAGACCCAGAAGCTAGTTGTATACTTATTGAATCTCTGGCTTTTGAAAATGCCAACTTAAAATGCAAAATTATCATTGGGCCTGCAAAGGTCATATCAGTACCAGTAGATGAATGGATCTTTTTTATTATTATTAATGAAAACACTGCTTTGCCCATTAGCTCTAGCTTCTTTTTGGCTAACTTTTACCTCTTAATTTAACCCATTTCTATTCATCTGTATATGACCATGAAGTTGTGGCCTACCAACAAAATTTCAGTATGTCTATCATTCCCCCAGATGAATGGATTTTGCATACACTGAATGTTGAGACATTTGACTATAGTATTGAGGCTTGGTTAGGAGAAGCAATTTCCCATGATATGAAGAGACACCAAAATGATAAATGTTTTAATTGTGGTAGAATAGGATATCTACAAAGGGATTATAGACAAGAAATTTCTAGAAATAATTTTTCCTCTGGGAATGCCAAGAATAAAAGGTCTCAAATGTTTGGAATATGTAAGAGAAGTGGTAAAGGCCCACATTTGACCAATGAATAAATGCCAACAAAATACAGACAAGGCAACCTGATACCACTGAGAAACTCTTTGGGGATGGCCTCTAACAGGCCACCATGTCAAATGTGGTCCAGTCATTTCTGCCACTGTGGAGAACATTTCTCACCAGAAAAATTTAAAAATCCTGTGTTTACTGTAAAAAAAAAACACACATACTGGTCTGGATGACAGAATAGACATGGAGGATGAATCAAAATCTCCAGTAGAAAACAGAAAACATGTTTTGGCAAACTTCTATAAATGATCAAAGAACAAAGCTAAGAGTGTGTATAAATAACATTTTAATTGGGGGATTGATAGACACAGGTGCAGATTTGAGTATCATTATTCCAGAATCTTGTCATTTGAATTGGCCTCTTCAAGACGCAGATGTTCAATTCCAAGGAATTGGAATCATATCTCAAGTGAAACAAAGCATGACATGGGTTGAATGCATAGGGTCATAAGGACAGGAAGGAAGGCTGAGGCTGTATGTGGCTAATATTGGAGTTGGCTAATATGGCCTTGAGTCCCAGGAACTCATAATTCTAGGAAAGTACTATACAAAAGGCCACCAGCCATTCAGGCTGTACAAGAACATAAAGCAACTTGCAAACCTTTAGAAGTTCCAACAGCCCTATCTTTAAAATGGTTAACTGAGAAATATGAGTTAAGCAGTAACCTCTAGCTTATGATAAATTGCAGTCTTTAGAACAGCTAGTACAAGAGCAACTAGATACTAACTAGATATTGAAGAATCAACCAGCCCCTGGAATTCTTCTGTATTTGTTGTAAAATAGAAATCTGGTAAATGAAGAATTGTGACAGATCTATGAGCTGTCAACAAGAGTTTTCATCCCTAAGGCCCTATACAATTTGGAATTCCTCTGTCTTCTCTATTGCCAAAAAGATGGTCTCTCATAGTTATTGATTTAAAAGATTGTTTCTTTAATGTACCTTTTCATGAAAAGAACAGAAAAATTTGCCTTCACAGTGCCTACTTATAATAGTTCTTGGCCTTCTAGGAGATATATCAATGGACCACCTTCCCATAGCAAATGCTCAAAAATCCCAATCCTGTGCCAATATTTTGTAAGTCAGCCATTGGAAATAATACACAAGCAATTTCCTAAGTCTGCAATTTACCATTGCTAGGATGACATTTGCTATCTGATTCAAATGCAGATAAGTTAGAAAAAAATGTTGGAAGAAGTAAAAATGTTTTTGGCTAAATAGGGATTTCAAATTGCTTCTGAAAAAAATACAAAAATGAGATTTAGTACATTACTTAGATTATAAAATAGGTTTACAGAAAATTAGAACACAAAAGGCACAAATTAGGAGAGACCAACTACTGACTCTTAATTACTTTCAAAGATTGCTAAAAGACAATTCTAGTCTATGACTATGTGTTTGGGTTAAACCTGATCTAATAATTCATTTAAACAAAACTTTAGATGTTGTCAAAGGCTTAAATAATGCTGAGGAATTAACAGCTGAGGCTGAGAAATAATTAATATTTGTTGAAGAGAAATTATAGGAGGCTAATGTTGATAGGATAGCTCCAAATCTTAATTGCAGACTAGTCATATTCCTTTCCTGAATTACGCCTACAGGTATTTTAATGGAGAGAAAAGGTATTATCTTAGATTGGATTCTTCTACTAATAAACCAAGAAAAAGATTAAACCTTATGTGGAAAAGTTCTCTGAATTAATTACAAAAGGAAAATTGCAACTTTATCAAGTTGCAGGTATAGAACCAACAGAAATTATAGTGCCTTTTACTACTGATGAAGTTAAAAATTAAGGGAAGACAGTGAACCCTGGAAAAGAGCTTTCTCTACTATTTTAGGAAATAATAATAGCAATTATCACAAAAGGGATAGAATTAACTTTATAAAGCAAAGTACTTGGATTCTTCCCTGAACTGCATGCTACATATCAATAACTGGAGCCCATACATTTTTTAATGATGCAAAGAAATCAGGAAAGTCAGGTTACAAATCAGAAGATTTAATTAATGTGGAACAAAGCTCTTATAATTCTGTCCAAAAGGCAGAGATATATGCCATTTTCATAGTACTAAGGGTGTTTAAAAAATATCTCAATACAGTTATTGATTCTCAGTATGCAGAAAGAGTTGTCTTGCATATTGAAACCACTGAACTTATAGCAGATGATACAGAATTCATTTCATTATTCATTCAGGTTTAAAGTATAATAAGAAATAGACCTTGTCCCAGATACATAACACATATTTTATCCCATACATGTTTGCTAGGTTCTCTAGCACAAGGTAATTCAGAAATTGAAGAATTTTGATTGGAAGTATGCTGATGGGCTCAGAATTTCATAAAAAAACATTATGTCAATAGCAAAGGTTTAAAGAAAGAGTTTTCTATCACATGGCAACAATCTAAGAAGATTATAAAGAGATGTTCTACTTGCTCTTTTTTTTTTAATAACACAATACTGTTACCTCTGAGGGGTACTCAAACCTTAATAAGCCTTATTTGGAGCTAGTATAGGATTATTTGATTCATGTTCCCCCCATCTGATGCATTCTGACATGTTCTGCTTCACATATTCACAAACATATACACCCCATAGAAACCTGATTATTGTCTCTCTATTTCTCCTTTTTCCTGTCAAACATACACTCACATGTACAAACAAACAAACAAACAAACAAAATCAAGTGAATACACATTATTGGTTTTTCCTTTTTTTACTATCAAACTGACAACATACCATCTTTTAAAAAAAAAACATAATACTATTACCATTTGTTGAATATAGCATTACAGATAAGTTTATCTGATGGGATTTTTTTATTATTTTGAGTTTCTAATTATTTTTACATTATAATGTGCATGTGCTCACGTGTGTGTGTGTGTGTGTGTGTGTGTGCATGTGTGTTGAGTGAACACATATGAGTGTTATCAACATACATTCCATTATTCTGGGGAGAGATTTCAACAAGGTTATGATACAAACATATAATGACCATTTTCTGGAAATAGATTTTCCCTAAATATCATTTCCAAGAATGCTATGGGCTTTACAAAAGTTTTATAATAACAGATGCAAAAAAAATTGACATCAAAGGAAATTTTTAAAACATATTGTGGAAGTGTTAGACAGATAGGATACAGAATAGTGAGAGTCTGTCTTAGGCCTCAGGTGTTTTCTGATGTTATACTGGGATGGTGCAAACTAAGGGATCTGTTTTCACATTACAAAAATGATTTTACCTAGAAATCACAAGGATATCAAGGTAGAGGTTGGAAATAAATGACATTATAAAAGCTAAAAATAATCCAAGACAATCTGACTCCTATCATAAAACATTCCACCTTTCCATAATCACAAAAGTTATAGTCAATCAGCCTTGTAGAATTGTTAACTTAAGTATAAGTCTTTTAATGACAACATTAAATCCCAAAGGCAAAAAGGAACAAACAAATACAAAAAGACCATGCTTATAGGAAGAAAATATTTTCTTTTAGAAAGACTATTATAGCTAGTCTTATAATGGAAGGAACATGTTGTCATAATTTCTTTGGTAACAGGAAAATTAATAACTTGGTAAGATGACTGCCATGATTTTGCAGTTGAGAAATGGAAGAGGGAAAAAGAGGTTTCTTATAGGCTATATTATAAGAAACATTTGATTACTTCACTCTCCATAATTTTCTAGAAAAAAATAACACATAAATTTATGACACTGATATTGGGAATCTGCACAACTAAGACAAAACACTTATAATCAAATATAAAATATATCTGACAGAACTCTAAACATTGGTAGTACAAATATGACAAAAATATAATAGTGTCATGATAGAAAAAAGTCAGTGTGAAATAAGTAATAAAGCAAATTGTGATACAGTATATACTACTCATGCTTTGGCAAGATGTTTCCAGAATCTTTTGTCCAAGCTCTGCCTTTTATTCTGTGCAGTTTGTTCCTCATAGAGTACACACATGTCTTGCCTTGGAAACTGGGCTTTTTTTTTCTGATATATCGCTCATAAAGAGAAGAATCTCAAAACCTGCTTCTGAGAAAGTCAGATAAAGTTGCATGGTGATACCCTTTACAATCTATCACTTTTTGGCCCTTTTTTACATTACTTATCTTCAGTTCATCTTTTGAAGTTATCAGTTCAAAATACAAAATCAGGTATCATTTATAGGTGAAGTAGTTAATCTGAATTATAACAAACTTAAATTTGAGCCTACTCAAATATGAAAATAAATTTTATGGAATGATTTCTATCCACGTTTATATTACAAGGACACATTAGGGTTTGCAATTTAATTTCAATTACTCCATGTGTGAGGTACTACCTTGTTATAAAACACCACAAAGACATGCTGTGGGACGATGGTTATACCCTGTAAATATTTGTTTCTTGTACTTGTTTAATAAAATGCTGATTGTCCGGTAGCCAGGCAGGAAGCATAGTGGGGTGACCAGGCAGGAAGTAGAGGTGGGGCAATGAGAAAAGGAGAATTCTGTGCAGTGATCCAGACACAGAGCAATCAAGATGTGACACTTTTGCCAGTAAAGGTACTGAGCCACATGGTTAACATAGACAAGAGTAATAAGATAATATAAGTTATAAGATTTAATAAGAAGCTTGAGCTACTAGGCTAATCAGTTTATAACTAATGTAGACCTCTGTGTGACTTCTTTAGGACTTAACAACTGTAAGGATTGGGCAGGACAGAAACCTCAGTCAACAGAATGGCACCCAAGGTGGGGCAACTGCATTCACATAAAGCCTGAGAGAGCTCAAGAACTAGTTCTAGACAGAAAAGAAAAAAAAATAGAGTAAGGCATGGTTTATTTATAGCAACCTTTTCTCAGGTGGACTCTGCTTGCTAGAGTCAAGCACTCTCATTTAAGAGAAGCTTCTTGACTCAGCCTTAGCTGCAAAATCTTCCAGCTCTTTTAAGAGGTCTTACCACAAAACACTTAAAGTGTTGATGAAAAGCTGACCACATACATTTTGGTGGTGGCAGGGAGCTTGAAATGCAATAGAATGGTGGCAATAAACATGGCTCCAGCCAGTATATCTGCCATCTGGCTTGACTCTCAGAAAATTAAGCTAAGGAATGGGCTAGATCCAGTCATTAAAGTCATGGTTTTAATCCTAGCCAGATCACTTAACAAATTAAAGACTCATGTGGTCAGAAAAAGAGAGAGATACAGTAAAGATATATTCAAAGACAAAACCTCTAAATGGTTTACAGTGTGTTTAAAATATACATAGGCTTGTGAGAAAAGAGAAAAGGTTAAAGTCCATAAAATAAGAAAAGAAAGAAAAAGAGTAGTTGGGTTGGTGGCACACACTTTTAATCCCAACACTTGGGAGGCAGAGACAAACAGATCCCTATGTGTTCAAAGTGTGGTGGCACATACCTTTAATCCTAGTACTTGAGAGGCAGAAGCAGGTAGATCTCTGTGAGTTCTAAAACAGCCTGGTCTATAGAGAAAGTTCCAGGAATAAGATACATAGAAAACCCTGTCTCACAAAGCCAAAAATTAAAAATAAAAATAAAAGAAATAGAATTTAAAGTAAAGTCATGTAAAGATGGAAAATACATACAGAGTCTGGATACTGTATATTATGTTGTCTTTGAGTTGCTTGGCATCTGAGGAAGGAGCAAAAGTTACTAAAAGACATGTGAATATAAATGCTGCTAGATTAATAAGAGATAAATATTTTGTAAATGTCTTGACTTCAAAATTGAAGTCAAAACATATGTTACTTTGGAGAAGAAGTTTTGCTTTTGTTTTCACAGGAAATGAGAGGCTGTGGATTTATTCTGGTCTAAGAGAAATCAGGTTTGATCATGGAAGACCCCCTGAGAAATCTCTCATTGAGTGAATGGCCCAGATGTCTGAGTTTTACAGTTTTACATCCAACACAGCCTCCAGACTGCTGGTTGAGATGATCAAAACTCATAGGATACTCTAGTCACGAACTGATCATAATTCTAAATATTCTTAGGTCCACATGAGATTATTAGTGCCCCAATTAAACAGGAAGTAGCCTGAATAACTACAACTACATTCCGCCCCAAATGGACTATGGATATTTTCCTTTGTTTAGAATGTTGGTTACAAGTTATTGTGAATAATGGTCTGAAGAAAAGCTAAACAAAGAATATTTGATTCAGAGTTCTTGATCTTTTTTTTTTAAAGGGGGGGGTGCTGTGGGACAAAAGTTTTACCCTGTAAACATTTGTTTCTTGTATTTGTTTAATAAAGTGTTGACTGGCTGGTAGCCATGCAGGAAGTATAGTTTGGACAACCAGACAGGAAGTAGAGGTGGGACAATGAGAACAGGAAGATTCTGCAGTCTGCAGTTGTGATCCAGACATGACTCAGAAAAGCAAGATGTGACTGCTTAGCCAAAAGAGGTACCGAGTTACAGGGTTAACATAGACAAGAATAATGAGCCAATATAAGTTATAAGAGTTAATAAGAAGTCTAAGCTACTAGGTCAATCAGTTTATAACTAATGTAGACCTCTGTGTGATTTCTTGGGACTTTATGACTGTGAGGATCAGGCAGGACAGAAACTGCAGTCAACAAAGACATACTTGAAATCTAATAATCTTGTGACTGTTTCTGTGCATGTGTGCATGGACTTGTGCTTTTGAGTGCAAGTGTGTGTTCAGAAGTCAGCTGTGCACACAGGATATGCAAAATAAAATACCAGAAGGAAGTGTGTGTTCAGAAGTCAGTTGTGCACACAGGATATGCAAAATAAAATGCCAGAAGGAAGTGTGTGTTCAGAAGTCAGCTGTGCACACAGGATATGCAAAATAAAATACCAGAAGGAAGTGTGTGTTCAGAAGTCAGCTGTGCACACAGGATATGCAAAATAAAATACCAGAAGGAAGTGTGTGTTCAGAAGTCAGTGTGCACACAGGATATGCAAAATAAAATACCAGAAGGAAGGTCCACTCAGAGTCAACATTTTACAAAGGTGTATTGAATGGTTAGAATTTCACTGCTTGTGGAAAGGTTTGAAATGCTTCCTGTCCAGAACAAAATTGTGTTCAATGCCCATTTATTGGTATATTTCACATAGAACTGAGCATCCAGTAATCGGTAAATTCTTTGAAAGGTGTGAAAAGATACGTAGTTTCCACAAATTCTAAGAGTGTGAATAGAAAACATCTGAGGCCCACAGCAGAGGTTTACTTGCTTGCTGTCACCTGTCTACCAGATATATACATCATTGTCTTTGAAAAATGTTTGATTTAAAACTTTTTTTTTTTGCTCTGCTATTATAAAGAATTGAGAAGATTGTAACTTCATTGGAACATCAAATTTGAATTAATCCATATCTGGGTTTCCAGACAATAGTCACTTACATTTAGTTCCAAAATAATCCATCTTTTATTTCATTTGAGGTGAGAGATGTGATTTTGTTTAGACACGTCTTCCTGCCTCAATTTGGCCACTCATTATTTTTCAATTTTTTATTTACTTTTCAATTTTTAATTAATAATGCCTGTATATTATGAAATAGGATCATATTATCCTTGTTTCCTTCCTCTAACTCCCCTCATTATGATTGTATTATTTGTCTAAATTCTTAAGACAATGTCTTTCATTCACTCAATCTTGATGCTTGCTGATGGGGTTAGCCTGGCTGGTTGGTAAGCTAAGAATCCTCTCGCTTATACTACCACTACACAGTGCTGGAATTAAGGCCTTTGGATGACACATTTGGCTTCTTAAAATCTACTTTGCGTCAAATTCAAGTCATTTTGCTTGACCGACAAACATTTATAATTTACAGATTAAAATATCTCCCAAGCCTCAGAATCGAAAGTTTATCTTAATAAAGAAGTTTTTATTATGCTTTTCTAAATCATTTGGAGAAATAAGCCTAAAGAAACAAGTTAGTAAATATTTATACATTTTTGTCTGGCAGCAACTTTTTATTCAGAAAGCATTCAAATTAAATAAAATTAAGAGAGGTATTGGCAGTCAAAGAACAATAAAGCATGTCTCTCTTTCTAAGTGGACAATGGAGAAATATTTCCATTTTACATATCTATCACTCTAATCTAATGGATATTTGAAATACTTCTCCTAGTGATTATATTTGAAAGCAAAGTACTTAAACATCTAAATCTTTTATGAGCTTGTAAAAATACAAACTGAAACATTAAAGCCTATTGGTAAAATAAATAGAGAACTTGGTTACACAGTAAAATGTTAACAGAACTGTTTTCGTCTAATGTACTAAATCTAATAATAGCAAATTGTTTGTTATTAGAAAATATGTGCACAAAATTTGCTCTCTTATCTGGTATTCTTAAATATAGGTGAAAGTTGAAGGATACAATTGTGATCATTTTCTCATTTATTAACGTCTTGAATGTAACAGAATATAAAAAAAAGAAAAAGGAACCCAGACTCTGTCTCACTGTGTAAAATGCACAGTAATCTAAAAGCAGTAAATATATGAATGACCTCATAAGAACATTTAATCTTTCTAGGACAGACAAATTTTACTAGGATCATATTCTAAAGAGAAAACTAATAGTTTGAACAAAAATACATTAAAATATCATCAAATAATTATCTTCAGATATTAGAAACATGAGCCCAAAATGGAACTAAACCTCTGTTTTTTTCTACCACAATCATTTACTCAAATATTGAAGGGGAATTTTAGGCACAGAGGAGTTATCTAATTCAGAATGTAAAACAAACAAGCAAATAAAATCATGGTGAGTTTGAGATGCTGACATGGATAGAAATAGTGGGGCCAAGCATCAACTGAAAACAACTCAGACATTGTATCAGACTCTTTAAGCTTATATTTAAGGATTGTTATATGTGTCTTACTAGAATATAGGAAATAGGGCCAAAAATAGTTTCTGGTGATAAAATGCCTATTTATAAATTGATCAACTCAGGTGTTCACAACATAAAGACATTCAAATACAGATCACAAAAATGGAATAACTGTTTCAAACACAGATATGCATTTGCATGTTCTGTAAATTGTCAAAAAGAGAATTACAGACTAGTGTTAAAGTCTACCCAAGAAATGGTCACCAAATGTACAACCCCTCATGAGAGATGACGGGTATCTAAAAGGTAATTGATTTCCTACTCATAAAATCCACATTTTCAAAGTAAGACAACAAAATCTATCAGAATCAACAGAAGCACAGTGTGAAATTTTGAGGTGATGACCTTGATAGACAAGTCACTTAATGCACCTGTTGTATTAATTGAGTGTACCTCCTCAGCACTTCAGATAAGATAAATTTCACTGAATAAAGGCCATCTTCTAAACAATCAAGTCAGACACTTAATTAAGTTATGGTACCTATTTTTCTACATATCATCTGAAGGTAACTTTAAACAACCTGTTAAATACTTTGTGCATGAGGCTGTCTCATAGCTTCGATGTTTCCAACTGTATGTCATGATATAAACGTTTCAGAGTTTAGCGCATTTCATGTTTTCAAACTTCATTATGGAATGTTTAACCTGCTGTCATGTTTAAAGACTTAAAGAAGAATATTAAGAAACTAGGAATAAAATATTTAATGTAAATACTTTTAGAAAAATTTCAGTTAAATAAAATTAGTCAATAGAAAGGATATGCTGATATTGGTATTAAAAATTTGTAAATTTGTAACCACATTATAGTGATATTTTATTAATGTTTTAATAAATAAACCCTGTATGAAGATCAGAAGGTAAAACTAAGCCAATGGAGGCCAGGCAGAGGTGTCAAAGACCTTTAATCCCAGATTTGGGAAACAGAGGCAGGTGGTTCTCTGTGATTTTATGGCCATTCTGGACTATTCAAGATCAGTGCAGAAACAGATCCAGGTTGTGGTGACTCACGTATTTTTATCCTAGTACTAGGGAGTCATATGTTTTTAATCCCAGCACCAAAGGGAAATATAAAATGGCAGGACACAGAGGTTGAGGGTTCAGTCTATAATCATCCAGACGTGGTAGAGGTAGGAATTTTCTAGTGGTTTGGATATTTTGCTTTTCTGATGTTTAGATTGAACTGCAATATCTCTCTCTGGGTATTTATTATATGTGCCACACCACATTTCTTTATTTTCATACTAATTTTACTCTTTTTGGATGTGTTTGTGTAAAACTATATATATAAAAGCCTTCCAACATTCTGGAGAAGTGAAGCTCCTGACAAAACATCCAGAACCATATTTTGATATTTTGTGACAATGTCCACTGAACAAACAGAATAGCATTCCATATGCACCTCTTAGTTGCTTAAAATTGGGTCTGAAGTGTTTATTGAAACTAACACCTTTATATCTGAAATTTACACTCACCCTTGTGTTGGAATCAAATCCCAGGATGCATTTGATATGAGCAACAGTAGAGAACATTTTACCAAATATTACTCTTGAAATTTCCAGAAATATTGTTTTTTTTAACTTTTTTTTTATTGAGAAAAGAAAGAAAAAAAAACAAATTTCTACCTCCTCCCAGCCTCCCATTTCCCTTCCCCTCCTCCCACCCTTCTCCCCCTCCCCCCACTCCTCCCCCCCCCTCTCCAGTCCACAGAGCAGTCCGGGTTCCCTGCCCTGTGGTAAGTCCTAGGTCCTCCCCCCTCCGTCCATATCTAGGAAGGTGAACATCCAAACTGGCTAGGCTCCCACAAAGCCAGCACATTACGTAGGTTCAAAACCCCGTGCCATTGTCCTTGGGTTCTCATCAGCCCTCATTGTTCGCCATGCTCAGAGTCCAGTTTTATCCCATGCTTTTTCAGTCACAGTTCAGCTGGCCTTGGTGAGTTCCCAATAGATCAGCTCCACTGTCTCAGTGGGTGGGTGCACCCCTCGTGGTCCCGACTTCTTTGCTCATGTTCTCCCTCCTTCTGCTCCTCATTGGGACCTTGGGAGCTCAGTCCAGTGCTCCAGTGTGGGTCTCTGTCTCTGTCTCCATCCATCACCAGATGAAGGTTCTATGATGATATGCAAGATATTCGTCAGTATTGCTCTAGGATAGGGTCATTTCAGGTTCCCTATCCTCAGCTGCCCAAGGAACTAACTGGGGACCTCGGCTTGGGCATCTGGGAGCCACTCTAGGTTCAAGTCTCTTGCCAACCCCAGGGTGGCTCCCTTAACTAAGAATTGTGCTTCCGTGCTCCCCTAACCAACCTTCCTTTATCCCAATCCTCCTTTTTCCCCAAGTTCCCCCCATTCTCCCCTTCTCCCTTTTCTCTCCCCATCTCTCCTTACCCCCATCCCACCCCACCCCCAGGATCTCAATGTTCGTAGCAGTATTATTTGTAATAGCCAGAACCTGGAAACAACCTAGATGCCCTTCAATGGAAGAATGGATGAAGAAAGTGTGGAATATCTACACATTAGAGTACTACTCAGTGGTAAAAAACAATGACTTCTCAAATTTTGCATGCAAATGGATGGAAATAGAAAACACTATCCTGAGTGAGGTAACCCAGACCCAAAAAAAAATGAATATGGGATGTACTCACTCATAATTGGTTTCTAGCCATAAACAAGGCTCACAGAGTCTACAATTGGTGATCCCAAAGAAGCTAAATAAGAAGGTGAACCAAAGGAAAAGCATATAGTTGTCCTCTTGGCTATGGGAAGTAGACAAAATTGCCGGGGAGAAAATTCAGAAATATTATTAAGGGGCAAGGGAGGAAGTTGTTTGTCTTGAAATGAAGTTATGTTGGACATAATAGTGCTTGACTGTAATTCCAGAATTTGGGAATCTTAGGTAAGAGGATTATAAATTTAAGTCAGCATGGGTTTCATAGAAAGATTGTCTTAAATCCTAAAGATGGACTTACTTGTTCCAGCTGTTCAACAGTAACTAAAAGTCAAGATGGAATGCAGAAATGTCTCCTATACCTCCTAACCTGACTCTACCTGAGTGTCTTCTAATCTTGGTTTTTACTTGTATTCTACTTGTGGTATTGTTTCAGACATGGGCATATTCTATCACAATATTATGCTATAAAACAAAGAACAAGGAATGTAACATCTTGTCTGTTAGGAATGATTATATTCAAAACAGTCATTTATGTCTTCTTTTGGGTATTAGACCATTTAAACAATACATCCTTCAAAAATTATAATTATATATATTATTAAAAGAAAAAATATATATTTCCTTTTGGGAGAGGAAGTGGTTAAAGTCCTCCTTGAATCCCAAGGTGAAAGAATTTTTCTCATTAAAAGCTCAGACTTTCCTGAGGATCTTTCTGGAGAGAATTGGGGCTGAGAAAGGGGTAGGTAAGTCTGTATACCCCAATGATCTTCTCAGGTTTCACAACAATTGTATTCTGTTTAAAGCCTACTCTCATCTCAGAATCTCTGAAGATGAACTTGAACTTGGTGTAGTCAGAGATCTTTTTGTCCCTTTTTTTGCTTTCTCTGCTTGTTATTATTGAATATCATCCTCAACAGCAACAAAAATGGAAGTAAATAAAAAAACAAGGAAAGTCTGCTTGGGGCCCACCAGACATGAAACCAATGTAACAAATAACTTGAAAATAATTTTTCAAAATCTAAAGAAACTAATTTTTGTATCAATAAGTGCATATCATTTCTAAGGTCAAAAATGTAAATTTTAAGTCATAGACATTATACAGTTCAAAATAATCAGCCAAATTAATGGTAATATTTTATTGGAAACAAAATACATCCCAAGAAGAGTATTGTGAAGATCAACTGGTTTGGATTAATTAAAATAATGGGAATTTTTTTCAAAAAGTAACTTTGAGAAAATCATAGAACATTATAAAAAGAAATCCAAAGTATGCCTAGCTGAAGTCTAACATAGGAAAATGATAAGGAGAAATAAAGTAAAGAAAAGATCACCCGATTAAGGGAGATTGAAGTACACAGACAGTGTCAAGCCTAGAAGTACAAATTCAAAAGAAACAGCTTTGTATCAAACACAATGTAAAGTAAACTCAAAAGTTAAAATAAAATTTAAAAAAGATGAAAGTTTAGTGAAATTTCTCAGTGAGTAAAGACTAGCCACCAAACCTGATGACCAGAGTTCTATCCCCAGGATCCAAATGACGGAAAGATAGAATCAGCTCCCACAAGTTTCCTGTGATTGCCAAACATATGCTGTAGCATGTTCACGCACCATCCTCAATAAATAAACAAATGTAAAAAAAATAATTTTGCATGCAAATGGATGGAAATAGAAAACATTATCCCGAGTGAGGTAAGCCAGACCCAAAAAGAGGTACATGGGATGTACTCACTCATATTTGGTTTCTAGCAATAAATAAAGGACATTGAGCCTATAATTAGTGATCCTAGAGAAGCTAAATAAGAAAGAGAACCCAAAGAAAAATATACAAGCATCCTACTGAATATTTACCTTCATCAGGCGATGAAGGAGACAGAGACAGAGACACACATTGGAGCACCGGACAGAAATCTCAAGGTCCAAATCAGGACCAGAAAGAGAGAGAGCACGAACAAGGAACTCAGGACCACGAGGGGTGCACCCACACACTGAGACAATGGGGATGATCTATTGGGAACTCACCAAGGCCAGCTGGCCTGGGTCTGAAAAAGCCTGGGATAAAACCAGATTCGCTGAACATAATGGACATTGAGGACTACTGAGAACTCAAGAACAATGGCAATGGGTTTTTGATCCTACTGCACGTACTGGCTTTGGGGGAGCCTAGGCAGTTTGGATGCTCACCTTACTAGACATGGATGGAGGTGGGTGGTCCTTGAACTTCCCACTGGGCAGGGAACCCTGATAGCTCTATGGGGTGACAAGGGAGGGGAACTTGATTGGGGGAGGGGGAGGGAAATGGGAGGCGGTGGCGGGAAAAAGACAGACATCTTTAATAAATAAATACATAACAAAAAAAAAACAATGAAAATTTCTTCCCAATGTGACCTCAATGATTAAATCTCCCATACTGCCAATTAATGGAAAAATTTAATATTTCTGAAAATAGTCTTATTCAACTTACGAGCAAAATGGATAATTTGGCCTTTGCAGGCTTTCATATCAGGACTGAGTTCATCTATAACATGAACCCTGGACACTTGGATTTTCAACTGGTTGCATTGTCTTTAGCAAATAAGTAATAGAAACATCAGTTTTTAACTCAAATGCCTTACAAACAAATGTCCTACAATTGGCATCCCTAAGGTTCAGTCACAGAACAGCAAACCCACAAGGAACCATTTCTTTATGTCTCATACTTCTCTAGATTCTACTCATACTACTTCTAAATTCACAGTCAGGTTTCTCTACAAAGAATGGAAAGTGTGCTTTGTTCATGTTCTGTGTGTTTTCCCTGTTAAGTCAACACTGCATGTCATGATCTGGTCATCATATAATTTTACAAAATGCTCTTCAGATTTCTGCATTAAACATTTATCATTTATTATAAAAATAAGATATAAATGAAAATTAAATAAACAAAATTTAAAGAAAAGAAAACCCTGGGCACTCTGAAGGGGGGAAAACGTACATTACTCTAAATGAACACAGATAAGATTTAGCAAAGATGGTCATAAACACTGAGGTCTGAGAACATTAAAATAATAAAATTTCATGGAATGATAAAAACAGGTCAACATTTTACATCTGTGGACAAACAAAAGGGAAGGTCAAATGAAGCAAATTCTTAAGCAAAGAAAACTGACATGTCTGTCAGCAGATAATCAAATAACAACAGCTTGCTGACTAGAAGCTCAGTTCTTCAGGGAGCAGATTAAGAGAATGCATCAGAGCCCACCTGTCTTCCCAGATGCTCTGAAGGCCAGAGGGTCCCTGAGCCCAGGAGTTTCAGAGCAGACTCTCAAGTACTAGATATCATCAGAAGGAGGGGGAAAGATTAATGGAAACAGTAAATATGAGAAAAAATACATCACAGGGAAGGATCTTTTATAAATCTCAAGGAAAGAAAAATGCATGACTATCCAGGGCAATGCTTATAACATTTTTAATAAAGTCTTAAAATTTAATATATATGATAATGGTTCTAAGTATTGGGGTGTGGCATAGATACATGCTGTTTCAAGACTTTTTTTCTGAAATAATTCAATATTATCTCTAAATATACTGGGATAGCTTAAAGAATATTGCTAGTCTTAGAACAGCCACTGAAAAACAATAGGAAACAGTATTTAAAAAGTTGTAAAATATTAAAAAATACTATTTTCAATAGCATTAAATGCCTAAAACTACCTAGAGTTGAATGTAATTAAAAGCTCCACTTACACTGAATTTTTAAAAATAACACTGAAAGAAATAGAATAATGCCTAAATAAATGGAGGAAATGTACAATGCATACTGCACTAAGGAATTCTTGTTTTAAATATAGGCATTATTTCTCCAAATTATCTATAATTTAAAGCAATTTAATCACAATTTTGGCAAAATTATGTGTAGAAATGGAACAGTACACACAAACAAAAATTTTAGGGCTCATAGGTTTACATGTAAAATCTAAAAGACTTTAATAACTCCCTTAAAATACAAAACAATCTAAAATTATAGATTACTACTGTTTTTGATGGTAATGTGGTTTGGACCTAGGAACATGCAAACACCAATCAAATGCTATTCTAGTAAGTTGTATCTCTGTCCCAACAGTTTTATTATGTGATTTTAAAAGGCTATATCAGCTACATTTGGTATTTATTATTTTTCTCCAAGCAAGTGTCTATATTTTGGGGTGCCATGGCAGAATACCATATGACAAGGAACAGGAAACATTAGTGAAATGTTGAATAAAGAATTGAGTCCCACCACTGTGTCCTTAAATAAATGAAGAAGTGATTTCTTCCTCAGTTGAGATTTGAGATTACTAGGTCCTTGAATACAGTCTGTCTTGATAACAGCTGAGCTGAGCCAAGTAAGGACCTCTGGCACCATTAAAATGCATAGTAAATATTTAATAATGGTAAAATGTATTTTAACAAATGTTAACTGTGTTATATATTCTCTTTTTCTATATGTTAAGTTTCAATATAGTCCACTGAGAATGAAAAGTCTGCACTTGGAATGAGCAATTTCAGACAGGATCCATAACATACAAGTCACACGGAAAGTTAACTATAGCCTTCATGGAAATTCAAAAATTCAGCATAAGAAAAATGAATAGACAAATCAGAAACAGCAAAGAATTAAACACGGTGAAATATACCTCTTGAAGTAATAAGGGCGGCGTGGCTGCGTTCCCAGCACCCCGGCCGCCTGCTCAGCTAGCTTATGCCCCGAAATAATTACACAGACACTGTATTCTTTTAAGCACTGCTTGGCCCTTTAGCCCTAGCCCTTACTGGCTAATTCTCACATCCCGATCAACCCATCTCTAATAATCTGTGAGAACCGGTCTTACCGGGAAGATTCTAGCCTAGTCCATCCTGGGTCGGAGCTTCATGCCGGGAGCGGGGCATGGCGTCTCTCTCAGGCGTCTGCTCCTGAGAGGAAAACTGTCGAGACTGAGCTCACTTCCTCTTCCTCCCAGCATTTTGTTCTGTTTACTCCTCCCACCTATCCTCTAACCAATAAAATGGGCCAGGGCAGTGCCTTTATTAGCCAATGACCTTCCTCCATCATTTCCCCTTTTTCGGTTTAAACAAAAAAAAAAAAGGCTTAAACATAGCAAAATTACATATAACAAAACAGTTATCAAGTAAAAGTTACAATAATCTTTATCATAACTAAGGAAAACTATAAATATAACTAACTATTCTTAACTCCATCAAAGACTCCAGAAAGATATATTACCTAAGTAAACAAGAACTAAGAAACTTAGTTCTAGAAATGACAAAGACATCTCGCTGCCTGGACAGTCACCCAAAGTTCTTTTGTACCGTTGGGGCATCCATCTTCAGCCTTCAGGCCCATGGTATCCAGCAGACATTTCCATAAAGCAGGAAAATTCAAAGTCAGTTCAGTCACTATCTGTTGTGTCCTGCAGAATGTCTCGCAGACTCTTTCAAAATGAATCAGGAACCCCAAAAGATCATCTCACCTTAGGCAAGTTCAGTAGTCCTCTCTCTGCGGGTTCTCTGTGTCCAGTTTATGCAATAGTCCAGGCAAGAGCAGTTTCTTGCCCAAATGGCTATCAAACTCCATAAGGTGCCTCTTCGATGCCCATCTTCCTCTTGAAGTAGATTGGTGCTGCCAGGAGCAGACGTGTCTCATTGTCATGAAAAGTCCTATTCTGTAATCTTTGAAAGACATGAAGAATGTCTATCTAAAATATATCTCTATATATCTAGAAAATCTAATTAACATGACTACAAGCTTTACTATTATTGATGATTATCCATTAACAACCTATATTTCTTAATTATACAGTACATATTTAAATGAACTACACAATCACAATACCTTAATCAAAATCAGAAACACTTATACATATAACAAAACTGACCTTAAATCTCTGTCAATAAAGCAAAATCTATACTAATGCAAATTATTCATACCTATATCATATCCCCCTTTAAATGTTAAAGAACATTTATAAACATTTTTTGGGAATATGGGCGCAGTTATTTCTCTCCAAACTGCTTCCTGCTGAATGGGGCGTCGTTAATTAGGTCTTTCATGGTATAACCTGTGTGCTAGTTTTATCTCAGTTGGCAGTTGAGCGAAGCAATTTTCTGAAGGTGTGCACAGGAACCATTCAGGAGGACGTGGTCCATCATACCAAATCGGAATAGAAGAAATGAACAGCGTCTCATCCTCTGTGAAAACAAAATAAGAAACTCTTTTCCAAAGTATCATATCCTTAGATCCAAATTCAAGATATCTATGTTGGATTAGTTCAGCAGTATTTATAAATAAATATCTTTTAGCAGCTGTTGCTCCTTCCTCAGCATTCAAATAATTCAAAGAGAGCATAATAGCATACAGTATCAAGATTCTCTGTGTATTTTCCATCTTTGTACAGCTTTGTTTTAACCTCTATTTCATTTATTTTTACTTTTAACTTTTTGCTTTTTGAGACAGGTTCTCTGTATCTTTGACCTGAAGTAACTCTGTAGACCAGGCTGTCTTTGAACTCTCAGAGATCCGCCTGTCTCTGCCTCCCAGGCATTGGGATTAAAGGTGTACACTACTACACCTTGAACTCACAGAGATCTTTGTCTCTGCCTTCTAGGCACTGGGATTAAAGGTGTGTGCTACCACACATAACAACTCTCTTCCTTTTTTTTTGTTTTTTACTTTAAGAACTTCAACTTTTAGTCTGCATATATTTTTAACACACTGTAAACCATTTAAAAATTTTCTTTGCCTTTGAATCTCTCTTTACTGTATATCTCTCTTTTTCTGACCTCATGAATCTTTAATTTACCAAGCAATCTCAGTAGTACTAAAAGCGTGGCTTTGCCAGCTAGATCCAGTCCATTCCTTAGCTTTCCAGCCTCATGGCGGATATACAGGCTGTAGCCATGTTTACTGCCACAAGTGTATGGCATTTCAAGGTCCCTGCCAGCAAGTGAGCTACAACAGACAACACTCAAGTCCTCTCTAGGTAGCCGGCCCTCCTGCCTCAAACAGTCAGAGTTTGCCCTGGCAGGATGGCCCAGAAAGCCGGCATTTTTACACGGCGCAGCTTTTTTCCTGCTACGGCTGAAAACCGAAAAGCATGCGTTCAGCTTTTTGTCAACACTGTTTAAGTGTTTCGTGGCAGGACCTCTTAATGAGCTGCAGGCTTTGCAGCTAAAGCTGAGTCAGGAAGCCTCTCTTAGATGAAGCGCTTGCTTGCCTCTAACAAGCAGAGCAGACCCGAGAACACAGCGAGTCTAGTTGCCATCAAACAAATTGTAGCACTTTACTCCAAATGCTTTATTCAAAAGCTCTGTCTCCCACAGGAGCCAGACAGAGATCACAATGGCGGCACAGCCCCAGGAAGTCGCGCTTTAAAATGACACAGCATTTTTTCTGCTACTGTTGCTGAATCAGGAAATCTCTCTACAGCACACCACCAACAAACAGCAAAAATCTGTATTAAACTCTCTCTCCCTTATTTTTAAGCCTTCTCAGGTTTTTTAAGTGGGTTTAGTTTATCACGTGGGGCGCCATATGAAGTAATAAGGGCGGCGTGGCTGCGTTCCCAGCACCCCGGCCGCCTGCTCAGCTAGCTTATGCCCCGAAATAATTACACAGACACTGTATTCTTTTAAGCACTGCTTGGCCCTTTAGCCCTAGCCCTTACTGGCTAATTCTCACATCCCGATCAACCCATCTCTAATAATCTGTGAGAACCGGTCTTACCGGGAAGATTCTAGCCTAGTCCATCCTGGGTCGGAGCTTCATGCCAGGAGCGGGGCATGGCGTCTCTCTCAGGCGTCTGCTCCTGAGAGGAAAACTGTCGAGACTGAGCTCACTTCCTCTTCCTCCCAGCATTTTGTTCTGTTTACTCCTCCCACCTATCCTCTAACCAATAAAATGGGCCAGGGCAGTGCCTTTATTAGCCAATGACCTTCCTCCATCAACCTCTATTTGCCTAGAATAATTAAAAATAAACTAAAATCCATCATGAATGAAGGGAATATAGGCCAGTGGCAGAGCTTTCATTTAGCATGTACAAAGTCCTTTATAAGTGTTTATAAGAGTTAGAGGAGGAACTTTGCCTTTAGTTTGTACTTGAGGAATGATAATTACAAGTACATTAGAATGTAGCTCAAAATAAGTAAATGCTTCAGATGTAGGAAAACATTGATTTTGGGTAGACCCTCCAAGACAACACCACCATTTTGAAAGTGAATATAGAGAAAAGAGTTTAGAACAAATATAGAAAATAAGCTTGTATGAATATGTAACAGAATAATAGAACTGAGCAAAGAAATGCTCAAAACTCTGTAACCCACCAGTAACAAGAGAGCTGCCTGCCATGGTCCTTCCCTAGAACCTGCTGACCAATCACAATCATAGGAAAATAAAGTCTAAGACAGGGCTGTCAGCCCTGTGAAGCTACACCTTTATTTTTCCAAGCCATGGTTATGCAATAGCAACTGAAAACAAACATACTAAACATTGCACAGGCAGAAAAAATTATAATTATGTATTTAGGAATTGTGTGTGTGTGTGTGTGTGTGTATGTTGTGTGGGGGATGGTGTAAAAATAACAGTTAATGAAATATCAGATTGTGCATTTAAAAAGAGCAAAGGGAAATGTATGAGAGGGCCTGGCAGAGGAAAGGAAAGTGAGAATTGACATATTATTTTACAAAATTATTTTACTAAAACAAATAGTTATAATGTATGTAAACTCCCAGGTATGTACCCAAAGGACTGAAAAATATGTGTGAACAAACAATTCTGAATTCAAGGTTTCATCATATATTGTTTCTTAGCGCCCAAAGCTGGGAGCTGTCTAAACGTTCCTTGATAGAAGAAGGACCAAAAATGATCATTCTATATTCAGTTGATTGACTAGTGCTTGGCATTTAAAGCACTTACATGTTGGGTACATGGAGGAATATGAATGAACATAACTGTATGGTAAATGGAAGAACCTATTAAAAAGATAATTTTGTTTTATTTCATTTACATGATTTATATGAAGCTTTAAAATAAAAATCAATTAGGATCTATATTTTGCAGAGAGCTCACAGACCCTGGACAAACTTCTAGGAAGATGGCATGGGAACAACCTTGTCCCTTTGCGTCTGGGTGACAATTGTATAGCTTGGACCTTTGTGGAGCCACTAGGAGTGGGCAGGACCTGTTTCTGATGCATGCACTGGCTCTTTGGCATAAATAAATTAAGCAGTAGCAGGAAAGTAAAATAACCCTGTAGCACATAGTTGAAAATCAGACTGCAAAATTTAGAGCAAAATGTGTTGGTTCTGGGTTTACACTCAGCATTTGACTTGGGACAGTGAACACTTGGTATCTGTGTGCAGTATCTGTGTAGTATCTGAGTGTAGTGTCCAGTAGAACTGTTTCCTAGGAGCTGAAAGTTTCTGTACTTGAGGGAGAAGAGAGGATGTAAAACTCAAAAAACTATAGACACTTAAAAGGATCAGAAAGCTCCCGAAGCTACAAAATTAGCAAGCCCTTTCCAAAAGGTATCAATATTCTAGCAATTGCTTAGGAAAGGAAATACTATTTATTCATGCTCTCTCTAAGTTTGTTAGGCTTGAAACCCCAGTGATTATTTTCCTGAGGCATCGCCCATGCTTCATTAGTCTTTCGAATATTCAGCTGCCTTTTAGTCCACACATGATCCTATGAGTAGTCCTGGCAAATTCATTGGGTAAAATTTTTTTGTCACTCTGTCATTAGTATCCTACCCAATATGAACAGACATTTGTTAATATTTCCATGGGAAAATTCATACAATATACTTAAGCTCTCTGAAATTTATTTTCCTCATTTGTAAACTTGGCATATTTATATCGACATTGTACTTACATAGCAGGACATAATCTATTAAATAAAACAATGTCTGTAAAGTGCTCAATGAATTACAGACATTACACAGCAAGTCTCTTCACTTCACTGACTCTAAGATTTCCCTTGAGCAGTGCAATACTGCTAGCTGATATCAGAGTTAATTTTCAGCTATAGTTCTACAATGAACATATTGAGTGAATGCACTTGAGAAGAGGAAAAGAAATGAAATGGACAATTCAGGCATGAAAATGAAAAGGTTGCTACGAAATGACATACACTGAATATTTACTAACACAAATAGGAAAAAACTCTTCATTTTCTTTTGGAATGTATCTGGAGTGTAAACAGAATATACAGTTTCTCTCCAAGGAATACTTGCTGAATGCATTCTGTGTTCCATATTTCATGCACGAGGGGCTACAACTGCATATTAGACAACATTTCAAGTAACATAGACCTTCTGTACTAGTGGTGTGTTGTGTAGAAATTTCTTCTGAGAGTAAATTCTTCCAGTTTGGAGAGAATCTCATTAAGACACAGGATGTTAAAAGGGAGGTGAAACAACAGGATGATCTCCATCTTGGGGGAATCTTGGTAAACTCAGAGAATAAACAACTCAAAAGCTTTAGAAAGTCCCTGATACTGACCAGTGTACCAGGCCTTTCCCTTCCCAAACACAGACACATGCACACACATACTCACAAATACACATACATATACTCTCTCTGTCTCTTTCTGTCTCTGTCTCTCTCTTGCTCTCTCTCTCTCACACACACACATACACAAAGAGTGTAAGTACTGTTGAGAGACACTCTAAGATCAGATGATCTGACTGAAAGAAGAAACTAGTCAAGACACCTGAGGTAAACAAAGATGAGCAGAGCAGCCTGGGAGAGATTCAGATCAATGGAACTCAATAAAATGCCTGCAAATGAGTAGTGAGTTCCAAGATTCCAGCTTTTGTACTCTGTCACTCACACTGAAGAGCATGGTGACACATTTGTCTTTGAGTCACTGTGTTTCTATAAGTAGCCCCAATAAGACTCATTGTTTCACCATGTTGGACTTTGGCAGTATCTATCCTTAGGTCTGTCCTTAGTTTTTCATCTATATACTTGTTCATTTCGTCTAGGGAATAGCGTTGTAATGTATGGTGGTAAAGAGAGGCTATGCATGTATACAAACAAAAACAAATGACAAAAGAAAACTCAAATTACATTTAAAAAATTCAGAAATATTGATGAAAAAAGTGCAGTTTCAGAGACATATGAGGCAGTGGTTGTACATGCCTTTAATTCCATCAGTTAGGAGGCAGTGACAGACAGATCTCTGAGTCTGAGACCAGCTTACTCTATAGAGCTAATTTCAAGACAGTCAAGGATACACAGAACAATCCTGTTTCATAAACCAAAAATAATTAATTAATTAATTAATTAATTAAAAACATTTTTTTGTAGAAGATTTAGTGGGTAAGAGCACTGACTGCCCTTCCAGAGAAGATCAATTCCCAGCACCCACAAGGAAGCTCACAACTGAATGTAAGTTCCAGGGCATCTGGCACCCTCACACAGATCTACATCCAGGGAAAACACCAGTGCCCATTAAATAAATAGTGGCATTAGGATCTTCTGTAGTTCAGTAGTTTTAACAATGACTTCTGTGAAAAGTCTGGCTTTTAGGCAGAACCATATATATATATATATATATATATATATATATATATATATATATATATATATTGAGTGTAATGTAAAACCAAGAAGAGAGATATGTAAGGGATGAAGATATGGCTCAATTGATGAAGTGGTTCGAAGCTGTGAGAAGAGAAAAATGAGGAGAAAAGAAAACAAAAGAGAATATATATATATATATATATATATACAGAGAGAGAGAGAGAGAGAGAGAGAGAGAGAGAGAGAGAGTCAACCACATAAAGACTTTTGCAATGGAGTTTTCCCGGGTACTTTAACAAGCAAAGTCTAGCTTTTTAGTGGCTTTTTAAACTATAAACTCATGTTATTCTTACCTAGTAGTCTAGCACAGTTATTTTTATATTAGTGGTTTTTCATGTGTTGATTCCAGGATCTGTCTCATTTTGCTTTTGTACCTCAGAAACCTCCAATTCTTACACTTTGGAAATAAAAGAATCAATAAAGAAAGACATAGTTGCTCCTTAAATTTACCAATCAAAATTACAAATGCCATTTCTTTCTACTAAAATCTCGTTGGCAGTGCCTTGTCACAGATACACTGACAATGGCAAATTACAGGAGTCCTAAAGAGTCACACTCCACAGGAATTTTAAGAAATTAAAAGAAGTCAAGGTATATCTCCTCTCAAATTCTCTGTTTATCTCCTCTTCTTTCTCCTCCTCCTTCTCCTCCTTCTCCTCCTCCTTCTCCTTCTCCTCCTCTTCATTTTTCTCTTCTCACAGCTTCAAACCACTTCATCAATTGAGCCATATTCTCATCCCTTACATATCCCTCTTCTTGGTTTTACATTACACTCAAATTTCTCCTGGTAACAATGTAGTTTTACAAAGTCAAATTGTCTACTTTAAAGAATATGCTTTTCAACTGACTCATTTTCTTTCCCACATTTTCAAGAGTTTTAATTGACTAAAGACTCATGAACAAAAAATTTGAGCAATGAATCTTCCCATGCATTACCTCCATACTTCAACCTGTGTTTATACCTGGCACAAAAAAGGTGTTGGAATTCCTACAGCCAGGAGCTACCTGCCCACTGTGGTGTGGCCTCTTATACTATTTATGCCAATGTAGAGCATGCATCTGGCCTCTTTTCTGGCTGTGGGATTCGGTTTCTGATCTACTTTCCAGCAGAGGATTCTGATTTGTGAGTCGACCCCTAAATAAATTACCAGCTACTTCTCAATTCTGAGCTAGTGTGGGGTTTCTTTTAACTATCCTTCTTCATCTGGTGCCCATGTGGATTCGGACACCAGATCTACCAGGTGGAGGGCCTGCAGGCCTAGCCAGTCCATGGCCCAGACAGTCTTCCAACCCTGCCCAGTTGGCTTGCTTTTACTTAAGCAGGATTTTGTAGAACGCCCCCCTCCCACACGCACACAGCAGAGCTTACTACATGTGGCCACATGGAAATTTCCCAAGCACATGCATGGCTGCCACATTCTCTGGCATGGTTCCTGGCGTGGTTCTTCATGGTGTGGCAACTTGTCCAGCTTCCGGTTTCTGCTCCCTGCCTGTGAGTTCTGCTTTTCTTGCTCCATTCAGGAAGTGGTTTAATTGCTGTTAATTTGTCAAGCAAAGTATATTTCTCAGTATTTAACCAGTGCTAAGGTGGGTGACTAAAGCAGCTCAGAAACTAAAGCACCTCAAGACTGTTCCTGTAGCCACCGCAGCTCTGTAACCACAACATCTGCTGGACAATAAAGATTACCACACCTAAAATAATTACCAGATGTCATAACAGCTAATTAGTAAATCAGTATAACAGATTACATTAATATTGAAATTTTTAGTAACTTTTTTGCTTTGTCCTATATACATAACACATATCTGATTCCATATGAGTTTTCCACATTCTCTAGCACAAGGTAATGCAGAAATTGATCAATTGTTGATTGGAAACGTGTCACAGGCCTCAGAGTTTCCTAAAAAACATCATGTCAATAGCAAAGTCAACATGGCAATAAGATAAGGAGATTACGATGAGATGCCCTACTTGATCTTTCTATAACCAAACACTGCTCCCTACAGGCACTCACTCAAACGGTATTCACAGCAATGAATTCTGGCAAATGTGTTCCACTTTGCAGAATTTGGACAATTAAAATGTGTACACCACACCATTGACACTTATTCAGGTTTTCAGTAGGCAACTGCTTTAAGCTCAGAAAAGGCTGACTCAGTAATCATACGTTTTTAGAAGTTATGGCCATCATAGTTATACCTGCACAAATAAAGACAGATAATGGTCCAGCATATGTCTCTAAGAATATGAAATGTTTTTTCCTTATTATAATAAGTATATTATAGGTGTACCACACAATTTTAAATGTCAGGTAGTTATAGAAAGATCAAATCAAAATATAAAGGATATGTTAAACAAACAGAAAGGGTTCAAAAATACCCCCAGAAATAGATTACATAATGCTTTATAATCCTTGGATTTTCTTAACACTAATGAGAAAGGGACAACAGTAGCAGAGTGACATTGGATAATAATAAATTCTTGTGAATTAAGTTAACCAGTTTATTTCTAATTTTCCTGGGGAGGTGTGTCCCACACAGTGACTACGAATGACTGGACCACTTTTGACCTGGGGATCTGCAAGTGATCTCCCAAGGAGTTTTCTGATGATAATGGATTGCCTTGCTTGTCTCTTGTTGATCTGCATTCATTGGTCCAATGTTGACCTTTGCTGCATCTTCTACATAAGAAGATTGAGACCTTGTATTTTTGTCATTCCTAGAGGGAACATTATTTCTAGTAACACCTTGTACAGAATCCCTTCTCAGATGTCCAATTGTGCCACAACTAAAATATTTGATATTTTGATGTCTTTTCACATCTTTGGAAATTGCTTCTCCTAACCAAGCTTCAGTATTATAGTCCAATGACTTGATATTGACAGTGTGCAGGGTCCATTCATTCATTGGTTCTGATCTAATGTTTAAAGGTTTTTGCATTCTAAGATGTCATTTTCAAAAGTCAGAGATTCAATAAGCACTTGTCTAGCTTCTGAATCTCTTCTATTTGTACATATTTAGTTAATCTTTGTAAAATGTCACTTAAGTGTTCTCTTGGGCCTTGTATAACCTTAGTAGATGACTCAATTCTTCCTAATTCTTGAATCTTGTCCCAAGCATTCAAGGCTATTGTATGGCATAGGGATAAGATGTGTTCTTGTAAATAGCTTCACTCTGTGGATCAGCATAATGGCCCTTGTCAAGAATTTTATCTTGGGAAGCTTCAAATTCTTCGACTCTACCTTGCTGTTCTAGTACTTTAGCCTACTCTCTCCAAAAGTACTTCCATTGTAACTGCATTTCATCTTCTAGCACTGCTGAAACTAATTGAAGTCACTCACGTGAAGTAATCTAATTTCATGAAGCTCATGCCTTTACGATATTCCTAACAAAGGGTGAATGCATGTCATAAGATATAACTGCTAGCTTAATTTCTTTTAACTCTTTAATACTTATAGGTTTTTTTTTTTTTTTTTTTTTTTTTTTTTTTTTTTTTTTTTTTTAGTTTTTCGAAACAGGGTTTCTCTGTAGCTTTGGAGCCTGTCCTGGCACTAGCTCTTGTAGACCAGGCTGGCCTCAAACTCACAGAGATCCGCCTGCCTCTGCCTCCCGAGTGCTGTGATTAAAGGCGTGTGCCACCACCGCCCGGCAATACTTATAGGTTTCCATTTTCATTCTGATTTTCCATTTGGGCAGTGAGCATTTGCTGGATTTTCAGAGGTAATAACAGGATAAGTAGCTGAAACTCTTGGTTAAGTTATCTATGACTCTGAGAGGTATTGTTGACTCTAAATCTTTGCCTGTACCTCCTCCCTTTGTTTATCTGCCATAACAAGTTCTTTAATCAATTCAAATCATTTTACCATTGTCTTTAGTATAGCCTAAATCTCTTGACCTGTGAATATTTCTAATGATTTCATCAATTCAATTATTGTCTGGTTCTCAGTCTGTACATGTGACTCTAAGGTGATGGAGGAGGGTCATCTGTCTATGTGTTACCCTCATTGGTTAATAAAGAAACTGCCTTGGCTTTTTGATAGGGCAGGATTTAGATAGGTGGACTAAACAGAACAGAATGCTGGGAAGAAGGGAAATGAGGCAGACGCCATGGAGCCAGCCACCAGGTCAGACATGCTGCATCTTTCCCGGTAAACCACCACCTCATGGTGCTACACAGATTATTAGAAATGGGTTAGTCAAGATGTGAGAATTAGCCAATAAGAGACTGTAACTAATGAGCTAGGCAGTGTTTAAATGAATACAATGTGTATGTTGTTATTTCGGGTGTAAAACTAGCCATGCGGGATCCGGGCAGGCCAAAAAGCAGGCCTGGTTGCCTCATCACTACACTAAGGTTTTAAATTTTTCCATTAATCACATCTTCGTGCCCTAAGATATTATTTTGATGATGTGTAGGTTGCCTTTTTGGATGGATGCTATATTTACTAGCTTATCATAACTTTTTAACAGATTTTGATTGTTAATTTCAACAGTACCAATCCTTTCAGATAATTTCTCAGTATCCTTTTCTAAGGTTTGATAGTCCATTGACATGGATTGAATTTTGCCTGTCAAATTAAGATTATTATTTCCAATAGTATGAATCCTTTCAGCTACAGACTTTATTCTTCCTAAAAGTTTTGCAGTCCTGACTCTGTTGTCAAACCATTTCTTTAAGGATATAACATGCAGTACAAAGTTAATAGTTGCCATGATCACAAAATTAAGTGGCTCATATTGCTCTTGCAGAATTTCATCCATAGTAAAACCCCCCAAAAAAACTGTTAAATGACTGGATGGTGGTATTACCTGCCATTATCTTGGAGTTGGTTTCCAAGTTTCTAATTTATTTATTTATTGACCAAATAATATTATCATTATATTATATCATTATATTTTTCAGAAAATTTTGGAGGTATCATAACCTTGATTGGCCAGCAAGTGTCACAATTGTGGCAGTAAAGCAGGTACTAGATCACTACCTGGATTACCTGAAACTTAATTACAATCAAATTTAGTTAATTACTTAAGAGCAGCACATCTGTATATGCAGAAGGTTTGAGTAGAGCAGAATATCAAGAAACGAGTAACATTCAGGTAGCCATGAGACTCGAGGTTACTGACCAGAGCTCAGGTCAGGCATTTTTGGATCCAAACTGGGAATAGAACACCTAGTAGCCCCTGCTCTAGAGCAGGCATGGCAGAAACTAGAGAATTTGCGGATCAGTTTTGGCAAAACTTGCTGGCCGCAGCAAGTCAGCCGCTTAGTGTTTGGGACCAAGCCACACGGTGTATGGAAGAGCAAACTTGCCAAGTCAACCATGCTGAGAGCCAGTTAAACAGTGCACATCTGTGCCCCAGAGGAGTTGTTCATTTGTAGAGAGGTAGTTTAGCTGTGTGTGGTGGGAGAAGTTTGCAGATGGGGATCTGGGCAGGGTCTATCAATGGCATAGACTCTGGTCTTGGGTGAAAATTTGTTGGTGTACAAAAGAGTTCCACAATAGTCCAAAATGGAGTATAACAAAGGTGTATTTATCAGGGGACAAACTCATAGAAAAAAATAGAGATCTGCATGACCTGTAAACTAGAACCGAATCCAGCATCCAAAAGGCCTGCACATGCTTTTTGTCTGCATTTATAATATATGAGACCATGCCCAAAGTGAGCTGGTATCTTAATGGCTGTTGTCTGAAGGAATTTAAACAGCAGAATTTACATCAAGTCAACCTCATGTTCAGCAACCTCATGTTCAGCAACCTCATGTGACATTGTACACATAAGGTGAGAGAGCATTACCAGAAGTATCTTATAAACTGAGTTATTGTTGATTATCAGCAGCAATGAGATTTTCTGAAAGAGATGAATAGACGCTAGTAGGATTATGATTCTAGTAAAGGTTAGTCGGATTTCTAAGGTAAGTCGGGAATTTCTAAAATCAACACAAATCTTCCAAACCTGAAGACTTCTCCTAAGATATTGTTTTTTAATTATGAAAACAAGATCTCAAAACAAAAAAATGGGGTTCAAATCTTTAAAAAGAAGTTTATTTCCAGAAAAAAAATTAACTATTTTAAGTTTTTAAATTTAAAAAAAAAGTCTCTCTGGCTAAAAACAATGGAAAGTAAGAGAATCTAAATAATATTGGCTATTGCATAGTAAGTAAGTGTTCTTCGACATGCACAGCTATGTCAATCAAAGGACAAATCAAGATGTATTATGACGATTGTTGGATCCATGTTTTTAGGAACACAGTGATACAAAACACATTGTACATTATACCAAACACATACTCCAAGGAATAAACTGTAATTTATTTTATGTTAGATAATGCCTCCAATACTTCCTGCCTCATCTTAATTGATGATGCTCTTGCTTCCTACTTCATAAGGAGAAGCAACTTTTTATAACTATCACACTATACCATTTATACACTCTTCTTCTTTGTTAGTTATTATGAACTCTCTTCCCAATTTATGCACAAATCAATCCCACACCAGTTATGATTTAAGGGGATATTTATTTAGTGGGGTAAAACTCATGAAACACCAACCATCAGGAAAGGAGCCTAGTCCCCGAGCAGGAACCAAGTGCCGGAACCAAGAGAGTGGGCCGAGGCTTACCGCTCTTTTTAAAAGATAAATAGACAACGCCCCAGTGGGCTGCTATTTCAACAGCTATTGGCTGAAGGAACAGAAGATCCTCCTGCAGCAACCTATGAAACCATCCTTATATACAACCTTCCTTTTCTTAGTAGAAAATCAATTTAATTCTGTTCTTTTCTTTCTTCTTATTTTGTATTTATTTTTAATTTTTGTTCAGAACAAAATACACAGTTATTTTAAATCATCTGTCACATGCCATGCTCATTGTGAACCTTCACAGTTAATTGATTCTACCTTCAAGTATCCAGAAAGATTCCATAGTAGAACTACTACATTCATGATTTTTTTTCCTCTTTTCCTCTTCTTTTCCTAAAACACGGGATACTGCATGTTCTTGCAGGGGAATAGCAGTGTTGAGACACATTTTTGATTGTTATAAATGACGAACGTGGGAGTCCAGGTAGAAATCCAGGGTAGAAATCAGAAATGCTACTAAAATTACATAATGTATAATCCAGTTTCCAAAATAAGTAATTTCTAGACTCAAAGTGTCATTGGTCCCCCAACTGAGAAAAAGTGACTTATGACTTATTTTCAAATCAGCCAACAGAGTTAACTCCTGTAGAAACTAAGATTTTCCAACAACTCTCCAGTTCCTATAGGACAAAGGCCTAATTCCAATTACCTGTTCTCATCCACAAGGTGCTGGAATACTTGGTGTTACTTTTATGATCCAGGACACACTGTCTCATTGTTTTATATATATAGCAGCCACACTACTTGATCTTGTACATCCCTGGTTATTCCAGAACCTTCAGACTGACTGTTCTCTCTGGTGAGTCACTCTCTTACCAGATACCCACAGTGCCATCTCCCTGCGCTCTTTCATTGTTTGTACCAAAGTTGCCATTTCACTTCACTGTCCCATTAATACTGAGCACACTTCAACATACCCTATTTTACTTACAGATATTTTCATTATAATATTATGAACTGAATTGTGCTTCCCAAATTCACATATTAAAATCCTGACTCCCAATATCTAGAATGTGATATCATTTGGAAATGGTGCATTTAAATAACTAAGTTAAAATGAAGTAGGGAAGACTCAATTTTACCATGACCAATGTCTTTATGAAGAGGATACAGGGCCTGCAGAAGGAGAACACTGGAGGAAGAAGGTACTATTTATATGCCCGAGAGTGAGGTGCCCTAAAAATCGCCTATCCTGTTCATTCTTTGATGTCAGAAATTCAGAATGTAGGATACTGAGAAAGTCAATTTTTCTTGTTAAAGCCATACATGCTGTGATACTTTACTACAGTCGTCCCAAAAATTAGCATAGTAATTGTTACCTTATATTGTGTAGTACAGTTTTATTTTAAGAAAAACTTTTTGTTTACTTGCTGCCTTCTTAAAATTCACTGTAAACTATATAAAAGCAAGGTATTTGATTATTTTGTTTTTCTCAGATGTGTCGATTTCAAAGTCCAAGGCTTTGAGCAGGAGTAAAGAGAGATGAAGGGAATTAAAATGACTATTACTCATTAAGAAATGAGTAGCAGAGGCAGGAGGAATTCTAGTGTACCTAATAAACTTACTTCATCCCAGAATAACAAATTTCTAAATGCAAATTGCAAGGCAGAGAAAAACAGAAGCCATAAAAAAATAGAAATTGTAGATTAAAACCTACAGTTAGATTTCATGGTTGTCTCCTTTGTTACTTGCACAAATGGTTATAAGCTTAGGTTATAAATATAAATATTTATTTCTTATCCTTTCCCAAGATACAACTGCAACTTGCCAAATTGGCAACTTCCTCTATCATGCTTCTATGAGCTGGGCAAACTAAACAGTTTATGTAGAGTTAACAAAGAGGCTTCCGACACAAACAATGCTTTGTTCTCATGGAAGAACTCCCTGTGTTCTCATCTTTCACTGTGATTTCCTTTTAGCCAGAATTGTCTGCCAAAAAGCTAACTAAACAAATAAATAAGCAAATAAATAAAATAAAATAAATGAGTAAATAGGAAGAGGTGGGGAGGGAAACATACCCTGATTGTATATATTTTCATCTCTTGAAAAATATCTTAATTTTCACTTATATTCCATGCCTGTAGCTGAGGGCCATTAAAACTAATAAAAGTACATCATTTGTGACAGATTTTAGAAAATAGTTTCTGCATTCCACTGCACTCTCAAATGCTCATTAGAAATAGTGCTTTTTCTTTTTTAAAGGATGCTGGCTGAATGCTTAAAATACCTTCTCTCCAGCTTTTTCAGGTCAAACTGGCAATTGTGTGTTTGAAGCAACGTCTTGACATAAAAAAGGTATGGTGTAACTATATCAAACATGACCAGGCACAATACATCACAGCAGAGAAAGTGAGGATGCAAAGCAGTTGGAAGAGAGAGAATTAACATATTTTTTGTTCATTGACATTGCCTGGCACCATATAAACTGAGAATCTGCATTTAGTATAGGCAAAATATTCAAAAGGTTTTGAGTTATCAAACACAACAGGTATTACATCATTCCCTTGAAATCAAAAGACCCTTGGTTATATAATGTACTAGTATTTTATAGATATTTATGTTTATCGCTTAATAAAAGCAATTGCAGTATAAAACAATATTTACTGTTTCTGATAATTTTGTGTGTAAAAAGTGAATGCATAAGAGAAACTAAGAAATGTTAGTGATTCATCAAATGACGACACCTATTATTTGTAATAATTTTACTGAGCACTTTCTGTATTTTGTTTTATTTTGAGACAAGGGCTTCCTGAGGAATCTAGCCTGATCTTGAACTCACAATTCTCCAACGAGAGATTTTCGGCGGCTAAAACTAAAGTCAAATCCTGCCAATTTGTGCCTGTAGTAAATTTCACATTTAAGATGTATGCCTTCAGTTGTATTCATAAAAACTGAACGACATCCTTGTTATAAGAATTTGAGTAGTGTGATTAGTTATTGATTTTAAAACAAGTCTTATCATCACATTTTATTTATGTTTGTTTATTAACTAATTTATTAAATATGGAGTGGCTACGACTATAATACCTTGCATGTATATAGAGGTTAGAAGACAACTTGGAAGAGGTCGCTCTCCAACCATGTGAGTTCTGTGGGTCAAATTGGAGTTGTATGACTTGGCAGCAAAAAACTTTACAAAAGAAAGTAAAAATTCATAAAAAGACAATTTTGAGTTGAGTATCAATCAGCTGAGTGTAACATGCCCAGCCTTCCAATCATATAAATGTACATGTGTGTGTTTAAGTTTTAAAATGTTATTTCAAATATCATACGTACTCACTCATAAGTGATTTTTAGAGATAAAGCAAAGAAAGCCAGCCTACACATCACAGTCCCAGAAAATTTAGACAACAATGAGGACTCTAAGAAAGACATACATGGATTTAATATGCATGGGGAGTAGAAAAAGAGATCTCCTGAGTAAATTGGGAGAATGGGGACCACAGGAGAGGATTGAAGGGGAGAAATAGGGAAGAGAGCATAAAAATATATATCTCAAAAAAATCAATATAAAAAATGTAACTCATAACTTGACTTTGTTTCTTAACGAAACTGCAAATGTAACAAATAATAAACATAAAACACAACAAAGAAAGAACAAAATTCTGGCAAACTTCCTTGATATAGCACCTAATCCCTTTTTTGTCAGCAAGTTTCCAATCTTGTTACTGAGTAACTTTAGAAGACTGCCCATTGAGCAAATGATAATATCCCATCTAAAAGGATATAAATGTTTCCTTTATTTTTAGTTTTGGAGTGGTGGTTATTGCTCTTCTAGATGATTCTGACACTTAAACACAAGAGATAATGTAGAGGTGATATCTTTATATCATGAAAAATAAATAGGGTATTGGGAAGGAAAAGACACCTCTCATTCATACCAAAATAAGGAAGGCCTATTCATCATGGATACCAACATAACACATTTTGTAGACATTCCTGCTATCCATCACTATGTACTATCACCTGTTTCATATTCCATAAAAGCAAGTAAAAAATCTTGGTTTCCATGTCAATGCTATTACTGTTGGAAGTCAGTGATTACCCATCCCACCTATTTGTAGTTATGCTGTTCTTCTCTGGGGTCTTAAAGCAGACATGAGCAATTTCAGATTTATAAACATGAAGGGGTAAATAAAGAATTGCTGGGAACCAATAGAACCAATTCTAAATGGCATTATCAGTCTTTTCCCGACTACTCATTTCTTCAAGAAGTGGCCTATCGTGTCAGAGAAACCTGCAGAGAATTTGGAAGTTCACAATTTCCATTCTCATGAAGATATGTCCATATAAATGTGACGGCCTTATTTCTTCTCAATTAATGTCTAAACTTCAGTACTAAGAACTTTTCTGACTTTGTTGATTCATTTTTCATTAAAATTCAATGACTTCCATCACCACAAATCAGTTATATTTGTTTCTTCTTCTTAGGGTAGATACTGATAACTTTACTATTTCACCCCTTCTTCATATTTCAAAGCAATTAAGTTGAGTCAAACAAGTGTATTGTTCATATTAACTTGGCTAAAATATTTGATCACAATACAAATTAGTCACTCAGAGCTTTGCTTTCATTTGATTACAGGTATTTAGAGGTGATATGATCAAAATTCAATAGAAAACCCAAAACTAGTACAGAAATAAAAAATAACCTTAAGATGCTATCTCTTTGGATATTTCCCAATCCCAAAATGTATGGTAGATAAAATGAGAATGTCTACCATAGACTCTGGTGTTTGAATAGTTAGTTGACAGTTGTGGGTACTCTTTGGAAAGCTTTAGAGGATGTGTCCTTTCTAGAGGAAGTACAATATGGTGGGTGATTTTGAGGTTTGAAAGCCATATGCTTTTACAAGTTGATTCTGTGATTCCTGCTTGCTGTTGAAGATACAAGCCTTCAGTTTTCTGCTCTATCCACCATGCTTGCTTACTGCTATGCTTCCCTTAACTGATAGTGATAGACTTTTATCACTCGAATCATAAATTCAAAAATATCCTCCAAATTAGTTTCCTTGATTAAGGTGTTTTGCAATAAAAAAAATTAACTAATGCAAAAGGCAAGTAACAATAATTGTGGCCTCCAGGACTATATCATGCAGGAAGCAGGATGTAATCAGAAAAGTTGCACTGTAAAGATATGTAGGGTTTTGATGTGTTGTAGGGGTAGATAAGAAAATTGCTGTTGTCTTAGGAAGATAAAGTAGATATAAAATAAGAAACGCAAGGACAATGTGAGGCCTTTGAAACTGTCTTGAAACTGTAGCTTATTCTAATTGCCTGAATTGGTTTTTTGGAGAAACTGATGTTGTTAATCAAAGTTAAATTAACTTCTAGCCCAGAAGCAGAAGTCACTGAAGTCAAATCCAGGAATGATAGTAAAATTGTGGTCGTGGCTAGAGCTTCACACCAAGAAAGGAAAATCAATGGGTGAGTCATGAAATGTTTGAAGACAGAAGTACCTGGTCATACTGTAGCTAAAGAATAAAACCCAATATGGCATCTATTTCAACTATGCCATCTAAATCTCTAGTGACAATGTTTTCTGTAACACCCTGATGGAAAATGCAAAGAGAGGAAAATTAATTTACCTGGTAAATGTGAAGCATTACAAAACCATTCAAATCCCATTTCCTGAGTGAATTTTTTTATACTTAGAAAACCTCAATGTTTTCAACTATCTGCATTTTTTCTGCTAATAATCTATAGGCATGAATCATTGTCAAATCTCCATTTTCATGTATTAAGATGAACAGTTATATTCCGTTCTTTAAAAATGTTCCTGAATAGATTAGTTGAAAAAATTCAATTTGTGTTTAAATTATAAGTTAAATGAGATATCATATATTAGGTAATTGGCATGAGTATATACTTATCAAGTATTAATTACTTTCCACTACCAAAAATGAATAACCTCTTTCATTTTGTTTCTTGAGTTGTGTCAATCATTTTTATTTCTGTTTTCATTTTCTTAAACACATTAAAAATCTGTGAAAAAAAACCTGGGATAAAACCAGACTCGCTGAAATTAGCAGACAGTGAGGACTATGGAGAACTCAAGAACAATGGCAGTGGGTTTTTTATCCTATTGCATGTACTGGCTTTATGGGAGCCTAGGCAGTTTGGATGCTCACCTTACTAGACCTGGATGGAGGTGGGTGGTCCTTGAACTTCCCACTCAGCAGGGAACCCTGATAGCTCTATGTCGTGACAAGGGAGGGGAACTTGATTGGGGGAGGGGGAGGGAAATGGGAGGAGGTGGCGGGAAGAGACAGAAATCTTTAATAAATAAATAAACGGGAAAAAAATCTCTGTTGACTGTAATCAGACATTTTTTCAGTACACCTGACTCTGCAATAATGACATGGAGACATATTATTAATTATAAAAGCTCGGCTAATAGCTTCAGGCTTGTTACTATCAGCTCTTACAATCAATCAACATGTTACCACATGGCTCATGGCTTTTACCTGTCCTCCAGCATTTCTTGCTTCCTCTGTGTCTGCCAGCACCCCGAATCTTCTTTTTACCAAAGTTCTCTCTGTTTGGCTATCCTGCCTATACCTCCTGTCTTGTTAATTGCTTAGCTCTTTATTAAACCAATCAGAAGGCACTTTAACAACAACACATCTTCACAGCGTACAAAAAGATTATTCTACAAAATCTCCCTCTTTTGTCTAAATAAAAAGGAAAGGATTAAGTTTAACACAGTGAAAGTTTATACAGTAAAAATAATTATCAGATAAGAATTATAATTACAATGTTCAGATCATTTGTATTTCACTATTTTAGAGAAAATATTCCATTATTCCACCTATCATAGTGAGTCCAGAATTCTGTATCCAATTTACCTTCAATTATAAATAAGAAAAACTGTAACTATGACTACTACATCTTCAATTTCATCAAAGACCTCAGAAAGATATAATATAGTAAAATGTAAGTAAACAACTTCCAAAGCTATAGGAAATAATAGAAACAACTGGCTTCCTACACAGTCACTCAAGTTTCCTCTGCTATCTTTGGGCATCCATATTCAGCCTATAGGCCCAGAAATTTGACAGATTTTTCTGTGAAGCAGTAATTTGAAGGAGTGTCCTTCCCTGCTATGGCAAAGTTCAGCTGTCACTTTTTTAGGTCCTTATTTTCCATTTTGGACAGTATACTGTCAGCAATTAAGGCAAATTACTAGCTTTGGCCACAAAAAAAAGGCATACTCCATATTGAGGTCCTTTGCTTCCAGTAATTTTTTTTTTTTATTGAGAAAAGGAAAAAAAAAAGTTTCCCCCTCCTCCCAGCCTCCCATTTCCCTCCCCCTCCTCTCACCTTTCTCCCCCTCCCCCCACTCCTCTCCCCCTCCCTCTCCAGTCCAAAGAGCAGTCAGGGTTCCCTGCCCTGTGGAAAGTCCAAGGTTCTCTCCACTCCGTCCATATCTAGGAAGGTGAACATCCAAACTGGCTAGGCTCCCACAAAGCCAGAACATGAAGTAGGATCAAAACACCATGCCTTTGTCCTTGGCTTCTCATCATCCCTCATTGTTCGCCATGTTCAGAGAGTCCGGTTTTATCCCATGCTTTTTCAGTCAGAGTCCAGCTGGCCTTGGTGAGCTCCCAATAGATCAGTCCCACTGTCTCAGTGGGTGGGTGCACCCCTCATGGTCCTGACTTCCTTGCTCATCTTCTCCCTCCTTCTGCTCCTCATTGGGACCTTGGGAGATCAGTCCAGTGCTCCAGTGTGGGTCTCTGTTTTCATCTCCATCCATCACCAGATGAAGGTTCTATGGTGATATGCAAGATATTCGTCAGTATTGCTATAGGATTCTTTTTTTTTAAAGTAAATTGGTGCTGCAAAGTGTAGCTGTAGCTCACAGTCATGAAAAGTCTTCTGCTATTAAAGCATTTTAAATACCATATTTTTTAGGTCTTTTAAGTGTTTGAAGACCACCTATCTACTTAAAAATAAATCTGTTCAACTTTGAAAATATACCTAATATGACTACAAGTTTTATATTTATAGATGAGTAACTACTAAGTTACATTTCTTAATTATCCTAAACAGTTTATAATAATAGTTTTTAAGGACTTGAACTTTATGTTATATTTTCAAATGAGCTGCATAGGTACACTATCTTAAACAAAAAGAGAAATATATACAGAGTATATTCTAACAAAAAACACTTAAATTTATATCAACATATAAAAATTTATCCCAATGTAAAACATTTTAGACTAGTGGTTGTTCAAAAGTATACTCAACAACTATCCCTCTTGTCATACCATTTTTATACTATATCCTCTTTTTTCCTCCAGAAAGAGATCTCTTTGTTTAGTGTTTTTTTTTTTCTGAAAATTACCAATAACAACTAGCTTATATCTTTTGAATTGTGGTGGCCTTAGTAACTCACTTCCAGGGAACAAATGAAATGCATGTAAAATGGTAACTTTAGTGACTGAATCACGGATGTCGATAAGTGTTCTAAACAAGTACCTAATGCATGTGTGTCTGGAGTCATGAGCCCCATGTGGGGCATGTTACTTCCCCAAAGCTTCTGTGCTAAAGAAGTATCCTAGGTGCCAACTGATTCAGTCTTTAGCTAATTGAGTTTTTTTTCCAGTTCTTTCACCAAACATGTAAGTGTAAAAGTCTTCGGCATGGTCATAGCTTTTGGCAATATATGATTTAAATTACTGGAAAAGTACAAGGGAACGTATGGCTGAGCTCATACAACTGCCAAAGCCAAGTGTTGAGATAGATGATAGTGTTCTTGTGGCATGATATTGAGTTTGGGGCAAGTGACTGTGTGAAGGCCTTGATAACTAACATAGTATTTGTGACCACGGATTCTTTCCCAGTCTCTAAATTTACATTGTAATGATCTTTAATTGATTGATTGTAATAAGTATTGACTGAGATAATAATAACATTAACAGCACTAAATATTTCTAAGGAGTAAAATATGAGGACAATATGAGTTTGGTAGTGTATTCCTCTAATGTCAGTACTTGGGTGGATGAAGACCAGGTGATTCACCTGTGCCCTCGTTATACATATAGTAAGTTCAGCTCATGCAAGCTTAGGCTATATTAGATTGTGTCAGGGAAAAAATATATCTGTCTGTCTGTCTCTCTACTCACAACTGATACATGTTTGCAGCTAAAGTAAAAGTATAAATATAATAGTGTGTTTCACATTAAGGAGCTTAGGGTACTTACTTCTTTAGGGTATTTTCTAAAAACCAAAAAGTTTGCAAAAATACAGAAACAATTTGGCAAGTTCAAAATAATCTCATGAGGTGTTTCCAATTTGAATTCATTTATCACTTATTTATTTACAACTGAGTTTTTTTTATACTTACAAGTTATAATATTGGAACTGGGGAGATGACTTAGTAGTTAAGAGCACTTATTGCTCTATTTGAGGATATCAGCTCAGTTCTCAGCATATATGGGTTTTCTCACAAGAACCTGAGAACGCAACTCTGTGGTACTTTGATATACTGTGGGCACCTGCAAGCCTGTGACATATACACACATATATCATAAACATAAATAAATCTTAAAAAATAGTTATAAAAGAATTAATCTGCTCTTTGGGATAAACAGATGAAATCTCACTGTTGTAGTGTCAGGTACATGGATTAAAAATTATCAAACCATTAAGCATTATGATTATATAATCTATTCTCTATATTTCTTCTTAAAGAACAAGTTGATATATTATGATAAGAGAAAACTCAAACCACTTATACACAACTTTTCTTAAAAGAAAAGGTATAAGATGAAAAATCTGCTCTGGGGCAGGATATAGCACAGCCTGAAAAAAAACTGCAATAGTGGGAAATTGGGATTTTTCATTTACAGAGGAATAAACCTGCCTTCTGAAGCATAGCCCAGTGTGTATCATGGACTCTTCCTAAGCACCAGTGGGAATAGCTCATCCTGTAGGACAGTGGGTGGAAGACCTGGGGATACTAGAGAAAAGGAGGCAAAATATTTCACTCCTGGAAAACAGAACTAGGTGATGCTTTCTGATTTATAGTGAAGAAGCCTGTGTAGATTGAGTTGGTTGAAATCAGCTTTATTTTCCTGCACACAACTTAATTGTCCCAGGAATCAATAAGGCCCATCTAGTTGACAAGTAGAAAAGGACAAATTTGTCTGTGTAGGCTTGCTATGAACTCGTCCTCTGTGGCAGCATTACCACACAGATGAGCAAGTCTTTCTCTGCAGGTGGAATAAGCACTAAGTGCTGACAAGCTTTCTGCTTAAAATTTAAAAATTAGGTGTGTGTGTGTGTGTGTGTGTGTGTGTGTGTCCTGGTGCATGTTTGGAGATTAAAGAGCAATTTTGGGATGGCAATTATCACCTTTCACCTTGTTCATAAAGGATCTCTTGTGTTTCTTTCATGTTATCTGGCCCATGACCTTCCAGGTGATTCCCCTGTCTTTTCCACCTAGGAATTCTGGAATGACAAATTGGAGGCATTGCGTCTGTCTTTTTTTCAAACACTAACTTTGCTTAGGTTGCCAGGCTTGTGCATAAAATGTTTAGGCCTGCTGAGTCATCGTGTCAGGGTTTCTTATCCTTTCCCCAGGTCTAATGTCTTACCACTCTAAAACTCTTATATGTCAAAAATAAATGGGTATATAAAGTAGTTGTCATAAACTAATTTTACTAAAGATAAAAATAATTTTGCATTTTAACTAGATAGATATGCTAGTTTATAAAATTCAATGAATTACTAATTTGATACCTGCAAAGGAATGGTGATAGGAAATATTAAATGTCATTGTTATTCATACTGAGATTTTTATATGTACTATAAAAAGGCTATAGTTTATAACAAATAATTTCAAATCTGAACCAAGGAGTTACAGGCAATGCTGATTTGTACTGGCACTGGGTGGCTTGATAGCATGTACAGTATGAAGAATAAGTGCTATATGTCTAAAACATAGGCATTTTAGTTACATTTTAATTGCTGTGAAAAAAATATCATGACCATAAGCAGTTTGGGAAGGAAGGTTTTGCTTCATTTTACAATTCTACAGCACAGTCCTTGAGGAAATTAGTGCAGGAACTCAATCAAGAACTTGGAAGCGGGAGATGATTGTTGAAGCCTTGGATGAGTGCTACTTACTGGCTTTCTTCTCATGACTTGTTCACCTGATTTGCTTATTCCCTCCTCCTCTCCTCCTCCTTTTCTTCCTCCTCCTCCTCCTCCTCCTCCTCCTCCTCCTCCTCTTCTTCTTTTGTAGTGTTCGTTTTTTGTTTTTGTTTTTATTTTTAAGACAGAGCTCTGATTGTCCTGGAAATCACTATGTAGACTAGACTGCCATGAAACTCACAAAGATCCACTTGCCTCTGCCTTGAAAGTGCTGAGATTAAACGGATGCACCACTACCACCCAGTCATCTTCTTTCTTATAGCACCCAGTATCACTAGGAGTGGTACTGACCAGAATGAACTGTCCCTCATACATCAAGCATCAATCAAGAAAATGCATCACAGGCTTTCCCACAGACCAATATAGAAAAGATATAGTAAAGGCGTTTTCTCAATTAAGGTTCTCTCTTCCAAAATGAGTGTAACTTGTGTCATTTACATAAAACTAGCAAGCATATAAGGCTAAATTGAAGTATGATACAGCAGAGACAAGCACAGCAAGTAATAGCTTGATTCATTATTAGTTTGACTTTGAATTAAGTCTTGATATAAATATATAAATATTTTTTAGTTAAATAACATTTTTCATTTATTCTACATACAAACAAGTTTCTCTTCCCTTTTCTCCTACCACCCCACCTCCTTTTTTTGTCTACCCTACTTCTCCTTCATCTGCATGCAGAAAGGGGTACCGGCTTCCCATGTGCTTGCAAAATGCATGGTCCATCAAGTTGAGGCAGGACTGAGCTCCTGTACTCATGTCCAGTCAGCACAAGGAAATCCAACTTGGAGAACATGTTATCAAAAGCCAACTAAGTGCCAGGAAGAGTTCCTCCTCCCATAGTAAGTTAGAAGCCTTACTATGAGACCAAACAAAAACAACAAAAAAATGTTACACAGATATAGAGATCCTAACATCAGAGTCATGCTGGCTCCCTGTTAGTCCAGAATTGATGAACTCTCATGAATTCAGGCCCGCAATAGGTGTAGGTTCTCCCATTATGACACACCTGGCTCATACAATCCTTCCTCACTTTCTTCCATGCAGTGATTGTCTGTGGATCTCTGCCTCTGCTTCCAGAAGTTACTGGAGAGAGTAACTTTCACAACAGTTAGAGAAGTCACCAATCTGCTTACAGTCGACAGTCAGTTCAGACACCCTCTCTACTATTGCTTAGTTGGGGTCATTCTTATGGCTTCCTGAGCATCTCCTTATCACCAGCTTTTAACCTAAGCCCGAAATGTCCCCATCAAGACATCTCTTTTGTTACTCTTTCACTCCAACTTGCCTCCAACCAGTCTCCTGCACCCAGCTCCCTCTATCTAGTTCCCATTTTTCTATCCTTCCAATCCCTGACCCCAGATTACCCAGAAGATGTTTTCTACTTCCCTTTCCCTGAGAAATCCATGCATTCCTCTTTGTGGCTTCTTTATTATCTAGACTCTCTAGGATTGTGGACAGTAAGTTGGTTATCCTATTCTTTACTCCTATTAATTACCTGGTATGGGACAATTGTATTCTGTCAATTATGTTTTAAATGATTTTACTGATTGGCCAGTAGACAGGCAGGGAGTATAGGCAAAACAGCAAGACAGGAAAAATAGATGGAGGATGACAACAGGAGTATTCTGGGAAGAAGGAAGTTTCCTCTGTAGTCCTGCCCAGACAACGGAAGAAACAAGATGTGATCTACCCCACTGAAAAAGGTATGGAGCCATGTGGCTAACATAGATAAGATTAATGGGTTAATATAAGTTATAAGAGCTAATGCAAAGCCTGAGACAATGGGCCAACCAGTTTACACCTAATGCAAACTCTCTGTGTGTTTTTCTTTGGGGCTTACTGGCTGTGGGAACTGGGCAGGACAGAAACCCCAACAAACAGGTCCTCATGTGAAAACTACTTATGAGTTAATACATACCATGTTTCTCTTTCTGGGTCTGGATTATCTCACTCAGAATTTTTTTTTCTAGTTTCATCCATTTCCCTAAAAATTCCATGAGGGAATTCAAAAGTCAGGATAGTTAAAACAATTCTGTACAATAAATTAACTTTCAGAGGCATCACCAGTTCTGAAATCATACTATACTATAGAGCTATAATAATAAAACAGCTTGGTATTGGTACAAAAAAAAAACCAGATATATGGGTCAATGGAATTAAAAAAAAACCCTGAATTAAATCAATACACACCTATGTGCACCTGAGTTTTGATGATGAAGCCAAAACTGCACAATGAAAAAAAGGAAGCATCTTCAAGAAATGGTACTGGCATAACTGGATGTGAGCACATAGAAGAATGCAAATAGATCCATATTTATCACCCTGCACAAAACCCAAGTCCATGTGAATCAAAAACCTCAGCATAAATCCAACTATGCTGAAGCAGATAGAAGAGAAAATGGGAAGTAGCCTTGAATGCATTGGCACAGGAGATTACTTCCTAAATATTACACCAGTAGCACAGACACTGTCATCAACAATTAATAAATGTGATCTCCTTAAACTGAAAAGTTTCTGTAAGGCAAAGGACATTGTCAATAAGACAAAATAACGGGCTACAGAATGGGAAAAGATTCTCACCAACCGCACATCTGACAGAGAACTTATCTCCAAAATATATAATGGACCAAAATGCTAAATATCAGCCTGGAGGTTGTGGCATACACCTTGAATATCAGCACTTGGGAGACAGAGGCAGGTGGATCTCTGTGAATTCAAGACCAGTCTGTTCTACAAGAACTAGTTCCAAGATGGCTAGGGATGTTACACAGACAAACCCTGTCTCAAAACAAACAAACAACAAAAACACCAAAAAAGAAATTCAATATCAAAATATTAAATAATATAGTTAAAAATGGGCTAGGTATGTAAACAGAGAAATCTTAGCAGAAGACTCTCAAATGGTCAAAAGACACTCAACATATTTAGACATCAGGGAAATGAAAATCAAAACATCTCTGAGATTTCATTTTATACCTCTCAGAATGGCTAAATTAAAAAAAAACACTAATGATAGCTTAAGCTAGAGAAGATGTGGAGTAAGCAGAACACTGCTCCACTACTGGTGGGAGTGCAATTTGTACAGATATTTTGGAAATTGGTATGGCAGTTTCTTAAAAAATGGAAATCAATCTACCTCAAGGCACAGCTGTACCAGTCTTGCATATATACCCAAAGGATGTGCAATCTTACCACAAGGTCACTTGCTCAACTATGTTTATAGCAAAATTATTTGTAATCCAAAGCCTGTAAATAACCTTGATGCCCCTCAGCTGAATAATGGATCATGAAAATGTGGTACAAATGGAGTACTACTCAGCGGTAAAAGACAATCACCTCATTAAATTTGCAGGTAAATCGATGGAAGAATAAATCATTTTTTTTTGCTTTCAAATATTTTTAGAACCCTCTCATGCAGCAACCTGACAAAACATGAGTTTGGAACTCTTGTTTTAATACTCGATGACACAGTGTAAAAGACATCACACTTTAAGCCTAGACCTATTTCCTAGAAATGTCATTCTTTGTGTCTAAGAAAGTTTTCTGGTTCGTAGTCTTAGATTCAGGCTGAGTGTAATTTCATGAGCTGTTATTTAGACAAATAATTTTCAAGTAAATTCTAAAATTTACTCTATACTTGTTTTGCTCTATTTTGATTTTGATAATTCATACTTGCATTTTCATCAGAATCTATGAATTTTAATATTCCCTCCTCTATTTCTAAAACAGAAGATTATTTTCTCTAGGAGTACATTGTTTATTTCCAAGTATTTGATAAGTTTGTTTTTTATCTTGTTATCATGATGCCATAAAACAATCCCAGTTCAGAATTATAAAAAGGGTTATTTATTTAAGGGGAAAAACTTACAGAACACTGTCCCAAACAATAATCCTCTGAGTGAAAACAGGAGACAGAGTCTAGCAGCCAAAATGAGAGCCAGAAGCAAGTGGGCACATGGTTCCTACTGCTTTTTAAATATAAAAGGCCACACCCAAGTGGGTTGGTATCTTAAAGGCTATTGGTTGAAGGAGCAGAATGTGCTCCCAAAACACCATAAGTTTTTGGTTTTATTCCATGATCTACTGGTGAGATTAGAGAAATCACTATGACTCTTTTGCATTTATTCATGTGGTGGTTTGAATGTAAACATATTTTCTATGGGCTCATATATCTGAACATTTGGTCCTGAGGAGTTTGTTGTTTGGGAAGGTTATAAAACATGGAGTCCTGATGGAAAATGTATGCATGTCACTAGGGGCGGGTTTGACAGTTTATTGCCTCAATGCACTGTAGGCTCTTTTTCTCCATTTTGTATGTGCAACTGTGATGTGATCTATCAACATCTTCTTCCAAACATATACTGTTATGCTGTGCCCAGTATCGTAGGTTCTCCAAATACACTAGTTCTTCTACAAATTGCTTTGATTCATGATATTCAATTATAGCAACATGAAAGTTACTAGTACAATCAATAGTCACTGTATTTCCAAGAATATGATCTATTTTTGAAGAGCTTTAAGGGATTCTTTAAAAAAACTATATTCTTGGGGTATACTGTTGAATCAAACAAGCATGGAAACAAAGTAGTCTGAACAAAAGTAAAAGCAGAAGTTCAGAGTTTAGGGTTCAAAGGAAAATAGCTGGATATAACAGAGATTAATTAGGGTTGAGATTTCATCAAACTTGTACTTTAAATGAGGTCAGTTCTGCATTTTAGAGATGGTGGGAGAGGGCATGTGGATACTTCAGGCAGGCTGGACCATGAGGACCCATCTGACCCACAAGGTGCCTGGAAGGTATGTGGTACTTTATGCAGGCTGGACCATGATAACACAGGCCACCTGATGGTGCCTTTTGCCTACCGGATCCTCATGACTTCAGTGGGTCTATTGATGCTTTTGGCAGCCTAGACTGTGAGCTATATAATTCACCCACCCTCTCTCTCTCTCTCTCTCTCTCTCTCTCTCTCTCTCTCTCTCTCATTTAGTTTGTTTCCAGAGAACTTCCTCCTTCCTCCTCAGTGTTTGTGCCCTGGCCCTGATGCCGCCCCAGGGTGACATCCTGACCTGAACTGCTTTCTATGGTCATATCTGGGTCTGTGAGAGTCAGTGTCTGTGTTGACATCCATGACTCATGTTTCCACCAAGGTCATGGGGATATGAGAGGCGTGGGCTGCAACCTGTAGCCATTCAGACATCCCAGGACTGAGCCTCCACCAGATCCATATTGATTTGTGTGACCTGTACCTTCACTTGGCAACATAATGACATTTAAACCTAAGTTGCTGCTAGTAGCTGTTGCAAGGAGGGAGCCCACTTGTTCTTCCCAGCCACCCGGGTAGCTTAGCCCCAAAATAACCACACAGAAACTGTGTTCATTAAATCACTGCTTGGCCTATTGGCTCTACCATCTTATTGGCTAACTGTTACACCTTAATTTAGCCCATGTCTGATTCTGGTAGCTCCGTGGTGTCTCTCTCCTACTCTGCCTTTCTCCCTCCCAGCATTCAGTTCTGTCTTCCCCACCTACCTAAGTTCTGCCCTATCAATTAGGCCAAAGCAGTTTCTTTTTTAACCAATGAAAGCAACAAAAAGACAGAAGGACCTCGTACACCAAGTATCCATTTCCGGGTTGTTGAGCATCCAGCAACCAATGTCTGAGTTGATATCCATGGCTTTGGTAACCACTGAAGGCCACATAGTTGACTGGATTCTGGTCAGATATCTGAGTCCATGTTGTTCTCCTAGGGCCATGGTTGCAAAATGGTTATACTAATCTGGATGACCTGTGCTGCCACTCAGGAGTCTAGGCGATGTCATGGTGCCACATCTGGGTCCCTGGCCTTACCACAGCCAGTCTATGGCTTGGTATGTGTGACTCCTGACACCACTGAATGTGATTTTTTTTTGTTTGCTTGCTTGCTTTGTTTTGGTTATAATTAATTTGGGAAGCATATAGCAAGGTTGAGGGGCAGACATGGAGAGACTGGGAAATGGGCAGCATTGGAGTGAATGGTGTGAAATTTACAAAGAATCAATTAAGGATGATACCTAATTTTTATATGTGAGTCATACATATAAAGAATGCACAAAAGTAGGAAGAGGATTGTTTGGAAAGAAGTTTCAGGAGAAGGAGTGACTGAGGCAGGGGAACAGAAGGTGAAATTGACTAAAATTCATTATAGAAATTGTATGCCACTGTCAAACCAAAAAGAAAAATTAAGTGAAGAGAATGGTGACACATTATACACAATATAATAAAGTAATGTAATGAAACTAATAATAAGGGTTATCTGCCCTACCTCGCAAAGAGAAAGAAAATTTAGCTTTCATTTCTTCTGAGCCATCACATACTTTGTAATACACAGAAGCTGTAAATTGGGATTTTTCTGAAATTTGTAAACTTCCTGGAGTCAAACTTGAGAATGTTGAATCTTAATTTGTATAGAGCCACAGGGAAGTTTAGTCTATACCTTGACCAGTGTTACAGAGTATTTGAAAGATGATGGCTTAACCTAAAAGAATCAGCTGGAACAATGGGGAAACAAAACAAAATAATTATAGAAAATGTGAGCTATTTTGCTTCCTGTTTTCTATCAATTTCTTTATTTAATTTTTATTTATTTTTTTATTTTTATTTTATTTTATTTCTATCAATTTATTTTTATTTTATTTTTTAATTAACTAATTCATTTATTTATTTTTTTTACACTTTTTTTATTGAGAAAAGGAAAAAAAAAACAAGTTTCCACCTCCTCCCAGCCTCCCATTTCCCTCCCCCTCCTCCCACCCTTCTCCCCCTTCCCCCACTCCTCTCCCCCTCCCTCTCCAATCCAAAGAGCAGTCAGGGTTCTCTGCCCTGTGGTAAGTCCTAGGTCCTCTCCCCTCCGTCCATATCTAGGAAGGTGAACATCCAAACTGGCTAGGCTCCCACAAAGCCAGCACATTAAGTAGGACCAAAACCCTGTGCCATTGTCCTTGGCTTCCCATCAGCCCTCATTGTTCGCCATGTTCAGAGCGTCCGGTTTTATCCCATGCTTTTTCAGTCACAGTCCAGCTGGCCTTGGTGAGCTCCCAATAGATCAGCTCCGCTGTCTCAGTGGGTGGGTGCACCCTTCGTGGTCCCGACTTCCTTGCTCATGTTCTCCCTCCTTCTGCTCCTTATTGGGACAAACAGAGTCTACAGAAACAAGCATAACCAACAGAATACAAGAGTTAGAAGAAAGAATCTCAGATTCTGAAGATACCATAGAGAAAATAGACACACTGATCAAAGAAAACAGCAAGTCCAACAAACTCTCATCACAAAACATTCAGGAAATCTGGGACACAATGAAAAGACCGAACCTAAGAATAATAGGAGTAGAAGAAGGAGAAGAAGTGCAGCTCAATGGTCCAGAAACTATATTTAATAAAATTATAGAAGAAAACTTTCCTAATCTAAAGAAAGGTTCAAGAAGCATACAGAACACTGAATAGGCTGGATCAAAAAAATAAAAATAAAAATAAAAAAAAACAAACATCCCCTCTCCATATAATAATCAAAACACAAAGCATTCAGAATAAGGAAAGAATTTTAAGAGCTGCAAAGGAAAAAGGCCAAGTCACTTATAAAGGTAAACCTATCAATTTCTTAAGAATCAGTAAAGGGAACATTGAGAGAGAATTATAAGGCACATGTTTGTACTATTTTACCAGGTAACAACCATATCTCTAATATATGACTGTATGTCAACAGGGTCTGTTTTCCAAGATTTACTTACAACTATGTAAGTTTAATTTTTACTTTCATATAAATATTCAGATAAGTTAACATGTGAAATCTTCATCACTGATCTTGGGAGAGGAATCATCAGTTTCAAATTCTGAGATTCAGAAGTTGAAGATCTCAACAACATTTCATAGAAGGAAGTATGACCATTCTCTTTTGTCACTGCAGCCCAGAAGCCTAACCATTAAAAAAATTCTCCTTGTCCGGCTGGGGCTATAGCATTGGTAAAGCACATGGTTACCATGCTTAAGAAGTTAGGTTTAGTCCCCATTATTAATTCAGTTAATGTATTTATCAATCAATATTACCATTTATGTCTTTACTTGAACTACATGTAGTATATTGTGCTATTTTGGAGATTTCTCACAGAACAGTGAAATAACAAAGATAATGGTCACGACAATAATAAAATTAATATTTGTATTGCATACAGTGAAGGCATATGCTAAACAGTTAGTCCATAATGGATATTTTGTTCTTTACCACCCTCCACATGAAACTTCCTCTTTCCTTGTGGTTGCTATTTGAAGAGTCCAATTAAAACACCACAAAAGTCAGAGCTGGGAAATTAGAACTGCCACCATGCAGCACAGAAAAGAGTCACCTGGCCTGCAGTTCTCAAACCTATCTACGCATATAAAGGATGTTGTTGGGGACCAGGAAAGAAGTGTGGTTTTGTGCTGCTATTTAAAGTTGAAATTAACTATGTATTAGTGATTCACAAATAGAGAAAACATGGTACTGGACATATGGGTTAGGACTTTGTTTTGGGCTGATAGAGCATATAGATGCTAGGAATCAGATGTGCTTGAGCAGCTGTAACCCCAAATGCAGAACTGAGGAAGCTGCTACACATCCCACATAGCTCAGCTTATAACAGTGTTTCTCGCCCCTCCCTGATATGAAATGTTTTCTTTCTTTACAGTTGCTGTTTTAGGAAGCAAATGTCAGTCTCAACATTCTTCACTCCAAAAGCATTGCCAATAATCAATAACAAACTCTCCCGTATCTCAGATCATTAATCACTGGGCTATCCTGGTATTAAAAGGTTGTGACTCTGATTAGCTAATTCATACCCAGTTGTGAATGAATAATGATGTGTTTATAAGTTTTCTGTTTGAGAGGCTGATTGGATTTCTATGAAGGTTCACTAACATTTCTTCAAGGAAATATGACATGTGGAAATGTCTAAAATTGTTTCTAGCTGGACAAAAGGCATTAAGGGCTTAAATGATACTAAAACTGTGGCATCTGAAAGAAAAAAATGGGGGGAGGATATTAAAGGGGTTAGTGTGCTAAATCAATCAAGAAGAAACAAAATAAGATAAACTACTTTACAACATGAGATAGTGAGTCATGCTTGGTCTGAGAAATATCTGGTTACTACCCACCCCAGGAAATTCAGCTTGCATTTATGTGGATGTCCATCTCTAGCAAATATCCTTTTCTTTCTCAGATCATTAAGACAACAGGAAGAAGTTTCTCCTCCATGCAAGCCACCACTGTTTCTCTCACTGCTAGAGTCTAGAATTGTTAATCCACCCTTTGTGGATGGCTTACTTCCTAACATAAAGGACTGACAGTTAAACCACTTGAAGTATAAAAAAAATAGGCAAGCTAAACTTATGAAAGACTGTCATTAATTAAGCAGCCTACATTTATAATTTAGGTGTACAGCATGAAAAAGTTTCTATTTCACCAGTTTTAGCTTAGCAGTATCTTCCTAAGAGCTTTCTTAAATCTATGAAACAAACTTGTGGAGGATAATCTTGAGAGGATTACTAGACATTTGACGAATTCTATAATGCCACTTTTTAATATTGACTATTAAATCATGCACTGACAACTTGTTATTTTCTTGATATTAGGAGTCTTCCTCAGTGAAATTCTGGATTTAACACTATAAAGAATCAATGAGCTGGATACTAAGGAAAATACTTGCTTTGTTAGTTTAGTTCTCTGACTAAAGATATTTAGAAAAATCTAGCCTAGCCCCAAGACCTAAGTATGAGCCTTTCTATATTCTCATTGAATACATAGTTTTTAATTCTGGAAAGGAAACAAATGCTTGTTTAACTTTCTTACTGAGCTACAGTCTTGGCAAGAGTAGACCTGCCCAGAACAGGCCACAGATGGATGTGTATGCTTAGAACTTCAGAGTGTTAAACCCCTCAAAGCATGCAAAAGACTCTGCACAAAACCTAGCCAATTGTTTGTGGTTAGACTTAACAATTTTTAAACCAGGTAGAGAATTCCCAGTTCACAAAGACAAGTCTTGTAACTCTGTCTTGTTTATTTATTTTCTGTTTCCCAGTTTTCTTATGCAAACCACCCATAGATATCCATATTTTGCTGTGAGTGCACAATGAGTGGCATTAGAAAACTTTAATACAGTGTATATATCCTGCACACCTTTAAAGTAGGTACCACTGGTAGCAGTGGGTTGGCTTACAGCAAAAAATGTCAATTGGTCTAATTTCCCAGCACCCATGTGACTCATAGCTCTTTTTATTTCCAGCCTGAGGCTTCTGAGACCACCTTCTGTACTCTATGACACTGCCTTTAGATGTGCAAAGCCACATTCAGATACAAATAATTTTAATTTTTTTTAAAAAAAAAATCAACAGTTCTAGGTGGTGGTGGTAGTGGTGCATACCTTTAATTCCAGCACTCTGGAGACAAAGGCAGTTGGATCTCTGAGTTTATGGCCAGCCCAGTCTATAGAGAGAGTTCTATGACAGACAGGAATACACAAAGAAATCCTGTCTTGAAACTCCATCCCCCAAAATGATTCAACTTTAGCATCACTTGAAAATGACTTTACAACATTAAGTTCTTTGTGGTTTTTGTTCATTTTTGCACATTGACAGTTTTGAAGCAGTTGAGAGTTATATAAAGTTTTTTTTTTCTTTAAGAAAATTTACCTTAAAAAACATGGGATTTGTCTTTTGGAACATACCTGTGTTATGTTGATAATAATAACCTAATGCTTGTAGCTACACACCAAATCCAACTCCAGAGCATACATTCTAAAAGACCTTGAGCAAGACATGGCTTTCATACCTCCACCTCATCATCATCTATAGTAAGTATGTGGAGAATAATATCAATTTTACAAGGTTATTTTGGTGACTAAATGTGTTAGGAAGTAAACTTGGTAAAACTCAGCAGTGCAAAAAGATCTTCAATAATCTGATAACCACCTTTTTTCATAGCCCATTCCTGTTATAGATAGTATTTGATGAGTGTAATATATATGGTTATACATTTGCATTAGTCAATATGTTTCACTTTTAAACTAATATGTATTGCTTCTCGTATATCACATTAAATGTTCTCATTAGTTTTGACATTAAATGATCTAGCTAGCTTGAACTTCATTGATAAGTATATAACTATCTTTGCAAAACCTAGATAGGACCAAGAAATTCTTGACTTATAGTTGATGAAAATAATGCATACATTAACTAATTCAAAAGTTGGTGAAGCATCATCACAAAGGACTGACTATCAATACCATTGCAACGATGTAATGCTGCCTGAGTGGTATATTTTCACAGGTATGTTTAATTTTCTTTTAATATCTGATTATGTTTTCCTCAAAAGACACCTTCTCTTAAATCATACTGGAAATACAAGTCCATTTAACTTGAGGAGCTCAGAAAATTCTCTACTTGCTTGCAGGAAAACAGCACATTAATATATGAAGATGCAAATTCTGAAAACTTCTGCCACTCCAAGAACTTATTCACTACTGGTGTAGAAGGTCCTTCTGTCTATTTGTTGCTTTTATTGGCTAATGAATAAAGCCTTGGTTTGTTGATAGGGCAGAACTTAAGTAGGCAGGGGAAAAACTAAACTGAATGCTGGAAGAAAGAAGGGTGGAGTCAGGGGAGATGCCAGGGAGCTGCCACTGGAGATAAATGTGCTAAAACTTTGCTGGTAGACCACAACCTCATGGTGATACACAGACTAATAGAAATGGGTTAAATTAAGATGGAAGAGTTAACCAATATGAAGCTAGAAATAAAGGGACAAGCAGTGATTTAATTAATAGAGTTTCTGTGTGGTCATTTCAGATCTAAGCTAGCCAGACAGACAGGAATAAGAAGTGGCCCCCTCCTCCAACACACTACATTTTGGAAAGGTTCTGCAGAAGTCCTTGGTTTTACCTTGCTGTTCCCAAGATTAGAGCTCCCTGTGTTAGCTACAGGTGTTAAAACTTAATTACAACTTCCTTGCTCCATCTAAGAATCCCATTTCTTGCCAACTTTCTTTCACTTTTCTTTGCTCTATCCCATAAACCTTTCATTTGAAGTCCTAGTCTGTTAGAGCTTCTCTCTTTTTTCATCTCATATGAATACTATACATTTTTTCTTAAGGAGATTAATGTCACAGCACTGTACTTATCTCCTGCTTTGCTTCTGGTTTATTTATTCGGAGCCTTACTGTTTATTTAAAACATATAGCATTTAGTCTCAAAGAGTCTAGTTACTTTCGCTGAATCTATCTAAGTAAACAATAGGAAGAATTTCTTTAAGGCTTTTAAATACTCTTACTGAGATCCACTAAGAAGTTTTGGTATAGAACGGGGTTTGTGAACACTTCAGATAAAAACCAGGGTTTATTTTCTGCCCATTGTCTGCTCACTGTTTTATTGTTTGCTTCAGTGCATGTAGCAGAATTTCCACAGCACATGCCCTGGCAGCCTCTACTTGCATAAAACATGATGCTCTATCTTGAACAATGCTAGAATATATTACATAAATTTCCTTTTGATACCCAGCATGTTCTCTACTCTAATAGAAACTGAGCAGAATCTCATCTTCTTTCCTTCAGTGTTCCCGTTGTGTTTCATAACTCTCTCTTCTGTGAATCCAATAACCATCTTCAAGCTATTAGAAAGGATGCTTCTCAATGAAGGGTGAAAGTTGCTCAGAGGGACACAGCAAAAGATGATCTAGCATGCAGTTAAATTGTGGCAAAACAGAACACATTCTGAAGGCTTAGGAAGCTGTGTACCCAAATTTTTCCATTAAAATTCTTACAGGATGGAGATGCCAGATTAAAATGCAGGGAAACTCCCAAACTGATCATATTTCAGATCTGGTTGTAAGAACTTTTAACTTGTTGGAGTTCCTTTCTGTAGAAGCCATTACAATGTGATTCACCTCCCATCACACTCAAATATCATGCCTTTCAACCCTCAATGGAGGTACACACTCTTCAATCACTTTTTTGTCACTAAACAAAGCTAGTTAAGGCCAAGAAGATGAAAGAAGACCTCTGCATTGAACATCTTGAAAATGTTTTGTTACTCTGATACAAAGGGATAAAAAAAATACCAGAGTACCACTCTTCAACATTTGGATGCTTCTGTAATTCAGAATCTATAAAATGTCCATTATTAACAAACAAAGAAGAATTGGAATTTTTACAAAAACCCTAGCACTAATACTTTTGAAATGGCAATCCAATTTTGCCTTCACTTAATTTTTGTGCAATGGCCAATAAATGAGTAGAACACCTATGTTTAAGTATTGGAAAACATTTCTGGTTGGTAGAGGTTGAAGTCTTCCTAAGGCCTTGCAGGTATCTTAATAGCTTGGCAATGTGGGACTCCATCCTCCCAACAGAGCTTCTTGCCTCTGCATGCCCTTATATGGATAATCTCCCTGAGATTAAAAAACTGACCTTATTTGAAAGCTCTCTCTAAAACCTTGATATCTGTCTCTAAAACAAATATGACTTATTTTTTGCTTGAAACCTGATATGGATCCCTGCTAGAAGGTTCTCTTGCTGTACATATAATAAATAAGACCTATGCTAGGAGCTTTATAATAAGAGTATGCCACTCAACACAAATTATGGTTTGTTCCCAGGTTCCCCAATCCTACATATTCCTTATACTCTGGAATAATGTTGGGCTGATTCTTTGAAGTCTCTTTTCAGGAGAGCTGCCTCCATTCATGCTCATGGACCATGTACAAAGTATGTTTTTACTGCTACCGCCTCATGTCCTCTAGACCCAATAGTCAACAGACCCACATTTATGCTAGATGTATAATTTATGTGATTTGGTTTTATTGATTGCAATGAAAAGTATTATGCCTCCCAAAACACCACTAACCTGAAGATTTTTATGTTTTGAAAAAACTATAATAAATACCATAATTTGTTGTAAAACCTGAAAATGACAATTATCAGTCCCAGTTTCTTGGAAAAATCACATTAGAAATAGCTTTATCCCAAAGTACTCTCTGTTCTCTTCACTAATCATGTGATATCAGAGAAGCCAACAAAATAGTTAAATATTGAGTTTGAAATTGAGTCATTGCCTCTTCTTGAATTTGAGAAGTTCATCTCAATACATGTAGTGTAGAATATTCCTGGATACTTAGTGAATATATGTCACTATGATTGGTTTAATAAAGAAGCAAACAGGCCGATAGCTGGACAGTTAGCGGATAGGTGGGATCTTCAGACTAAAGGAGAGCAAAATAAAGAAGGGGAGTAGTTTCAGGGTTGGCAGGAGACACAAAGAGAAGTAAATTAAACTTGCCACACTGAGAAAAGGTACCAAGCCATGTGACAGAGCATGGATTAAAAAAATGAATTAATTTAAAATATGAGCTAGCTAGTAATAATACTGAGCTATTGGTTAAACATTTATAATTAATAATGTATCCAGGTGGTTATTTAGGAAGTGACTGGCCATACAGAAATGTCCACCTACACCATATTGTACCCCCAAAGACTGAGCAACACTCTGGTGAGATGGTAGGTGACGTTCACATTTCAATGTTGCTGAGCCATTCATTCTATTCATTTTCTTAAGTTTTAACCACAAAGTTACAATTCCTAAAGGTTTCTTTAATCTCAATTTTCTCGTGGCTTTTACATAAATTCTGTTACAGTCACAATTCTTTCAAAGTTGTTTGACTTTCATTGTTTTGCTTTTGCTGTGTTAAAAATTAATGCAAATAATTCCACCTACATTTTTGAGCTATATTCTGAAAAAATTATAACCATTCTATATAAAAGTACTGAGCTTACATGCTTCATAAAGATATTCCATTAGATAGAAATTATACAATTTCATTTTATTCCAGCCTCTTTTCTGTAGTCTCCACATTGTCTGCCATGACAACTGCACTTACTTAAGTTATGTATTTGATAACTAGTTTTATGAATGCCCTTTTATTTTTATTGAAGATAGACTCTCATCCCAATTATAGTTTCCTATCTCTCTGGTCCTCTTAGAAACTGTCCACCTTCCCTCTTCACCAGATCCACTGAGAATATTCCTAACTCACAAATTGACCCCAGAGACATTTAAATTGTAAATTGTATATTACATCATTAGAGGGACTGGTTTATAGCTACAGAAGTTGGTGTCTTAAGTCCATTCCAGCTTGACTATTCTAGTATTCCATGACAAGCTATGTTGTTTTTGAGACTTTGATGTATTACTTGACAAATCATTGAGTGAGCTGCCTTGAGCTTGTCTTAGAAGTCACTAAAGAGAGCAACACTGTGCTTGTCACAATTGATCAGAGATGAAAACACTGACAGGTTAGAATCAGGGGTTGCAGGCAGGCCCTTCTCTAAAAATCTGAATAAACATAATCAGTCTACCCAGTGTTTAAGCAAGAGTTTCTCAAAGCATGTTTGTGAATGTGTTTATAAAGCAAGAATCCTAAATCTATCAGCTCTCAAAGAGCTAATCAATATATTCCAAGCTGATCTCAGTGAAATTTTGCTCCTGGGAAGTATAATTTATTTCAATACATGGTGATGAAAAACCAAGCATCTAAGACATTTTGACAAAAGTGAAAAAGTGAACAATGTTGTATCAGCACTAATTCCATTTTTAATTTTCTCTTTTATTAGAACAGGTCACCCTACCCAGTGAAATAACTAGGTGTTACTCAGGCTTGGGGTAAGTGAATTGGTGAAGATAGAAAGGAGCAAACATGGTAGTTTCAAGAGGCACTGCTACTCATAACCTCTACTTTCTGTCAAAATATTTGTTCTAGAAAGAGACTATGAATCCAGGGAAGGGATTTAGTATATAATCTACTGTATAAATTTTCTTTTAATAGTTTCTGTATCTGGAAATAATCACTTCTCATAGATAGGGTGTTTGCCCCCCACAAAATAAATTTCTGAAATGTCTCTAAAGGATGGATATCAAGTGCCATTTCCCTTTTAGAATCTGGCACAGTAATGGCATCAGCAATTCCCAGGAGAATACTTCTTATTTTTATGCACCTGAAATAGAATCCAGGTCTATCATCCACCGAAAGTCAGCAAAGCTCACTAGCTGGTCCCAAGGGAAATATGCAGAGTGATAGAAATGGAAATGTGTTATCTTGGGAACCCTGCTATATTACACACAGCATCAGTGGCATGTGTTTGCATAAGTGATACACCAGTCTGGATTCTTTTTAAAAATGTGGTTTAAGTAAACAACAGTGTCTACTGTCCTTAAAAAACTCAGAGATAGTATCAGAAAAGCAATACTAACTTGGATTAAGGAAGGATTTTAATGAAGAAAAGACATTTTGGAGGAATTGTTTGAGCTTCTTTATCCTAGAAATAGATACTAGAGTTAAAGTACACCAGATAGGGTAGTTGTCCATAAGCACTAAAAAAGCAGATCACATTCATTCCAGAGGCAGGCATTAAGAAGTGAGTTGTCCCAATTTTCTATGGATCGTACTCAGAAAACTGCTGTACTTGTGAATCTGGAGATAGAAGCTATCATCATGAAAGCAGTTAGATGTCATTTGATGATCTCATGGATTTAAGTTCACAACAGCAAAGACAACTTTAAGGAGATGAGACATGGAAGAAGAGATGATAGAATTAAAGCAATACAGTGTTTATGCTAGATTGTAATGTGCCTTTCAGTTACAATAGTAATCACCTTTTATGCAACTGTGCCCCTTGCTTTGTTATATAAGTCCTGGCATTGACATATTTCCAGCATCATGTCTAGCTCAGAAATATCAGTTTTCACAAGTGATCTCCTACTATCACATATCTCTTCTTAATAAACATAGAAGTAGGACAGATTACATATATTAATTTTAGAATGACAAATACATAGACTCACCATCATTTTATACGTTTAGATTCTCATAATTCACACATAGAGATATCTATTGTCAAAAGCATTATGTACAGTCAGTTGGTACACAATGGACTTGTGACATTTACATTTCCCACTATTGTATCATTTCATTCATAAATTCCTAAATATTTCCAACTTTATTCATAAATTGTTCAATATTAGTGGAGCATGACCAGAATTGTAAGAAGTAAATTACCATTGGTATAATTACAAGGTGAATGACAATTGCCTCCTTATTGTTTCCAAAGTCACAATTATGCTTGCCTGCTTATTCAGAGAATACTGCATTGATTGTTCTGTAATTTATAGGTCCACCAGCTTTCATACAGTTAAATTATCACAAAATTTATAACACATTACAATGATACTCTTGATGGGTAAAAATATTTATTATGATACTAAAATATTGCACATAATGATATTTAAACATAGAGAATTACAGTCATCATTTACATTGAATCACTACATTGTTATTCAGTAGTTTTAGTTGCTTATTGTCTCTATTCTCAAAAGAATGGTTCTAAATAGAGAAGGTGAGGGATATGAAACAAAATTTGGTGACTCCTGACAGCCTATATTACACAAGAAGACAGTGTTAAAAAAGTAATAATGATAAAATCAACATAAAGTGAAAAGCAGAATGGAAAATGTGTGCATTATCTCAAGGACAAAAAATAAGCAATGGTAAGATTCTGTTAAGACAAAGAAACTTAAGATTTCTATTGTTATAGATATATAAGAATGTTTATTATTAGCATTTATGTTTGAGAACATCCAAGAAGGAAATATATGAATAGGGTGGGGATGAACTTTAGCTCCTTTAAGCAATTCAGGAAATAATTTCATAAAACATGTACTAAGCAAGCTATTAAAGTTTTTTATTAATTAATTAATTTAAAATTTTCACCTTCTCTCATTTCCCTCCCACTCACTCTCATTTCCCTCCTCCTCACTCTTCAGTCCTAAGAGAAATCAGGGTGCCCTGCCTTGTGGGAAGTCCAAGGCCTCTCCCTCAATCCTAGGAAGGTGTGCATCCAAACAGACTAGGCTCCCAAAAAGCCAGTACATGCAGTAGAATCAAAATCCAGTACCATTACCATTGCCTTCTCAGTCTGCCCTCATTGTCAGCCACATTCAGAGAGTCCAGTTTGATCACATGCTTGTTCAGTCCCAGTCCAGCTGGAAGCTATTAACGTTTTGCAACACCATTCATAGTACAATGTGGCGGAAGTCTGGTGTTACAAATTTCAGTCACTCATCTTTTGGAGGTAAAAGACATTCTTGTAGGTGTATAAATGAATAAAAAGAGCAAACTGACTACTAGAGACTACGTCACAAACTTATATTTTAACATACCTAAACTTAGAATAAATAAATTGCTAGATCCATGTGATTTATTAAATTCAAATCAAGGAAATTAAAAAAATATGAATTTGAGGGAGAAATGAATGACTACCAAAAGAGAAAATTTCACAACTGCATAGCCTTGTTGATGAGTTCCCCAACCATCAAAGGATGACATACACCATTGCTTCTTACATTACATCATAAAGTAGGAAGGTCTTCAACATTACAGAACTCTTTCTAGGAAACCATTATTACTTTGTTCTTCATAACAGAAAAGATGCCAGAACTTTACCCGGTAGGCCACAGTCTCATGCCGATACACTGATGAAGAGAAATGGGTTAAAATAATTTGTAAGAGTTACTCAATAAGAAACTAGAGCTAGCCAGGCAGTGGTGGTGCACACCTTTAATCCCAGCACTCAAGAGTCAGAGGCAGGTGGATTTTTTGAGTTAAAGGCCAGCCTGGGCTATAAGAGCTAGTTCCAGGACAGGCTCCAAAGCTACAGAGAAACCCTATCTCAAAAAAAAAAAAAGAAAACCTAGAACTAATGGGCCAAGCAGTGATTTAATAATATAGATTCTATGTGATTACTTTGGGTCTGAGCTGCCAGGCAACTGGGAAACAAACTAGCAGCATCCCAAAACAAATTGGCATGCTAACGTGGTGAACTAAATCTATGTAAAACATGAGAAAGCATAAAAAGAAATCCTAGACACAAAATAACAAAGTTAAGCATATTTTGGTAGTGGCATTTTCTTGGGTGGGTATTGTTTGCTAGAAGCAAGTAGAGGCATGACTCATTTAAGAAAGGTTTTCCTTATTCAACATTACCAGATAGAAAAGCTGTGCCATTTTTAAATCCCAGCTTTTTGGCCATGCTGCCAGTGCAAACTGTGATGAGGTCTGGCTATGGTGCATTTAAATGTGGTCATGAGCTGCTGCAGCAATGGAATACCCAGATTAACATTCCTACAATCCCAGAAACTCATAATTCTGGGGAGGATATTATAAGGTACTATATACAAAAGTCACCAGCCATTCAGGCTGTACCAGAATACAAAGCAACTAGCAAACATTTAGAGGTACAAGTAACCCTGCCTTTAAAATTAACTGAGAAACCAATATGGATTGAAGATTGGCCATTATCAGAAGACAAACTGGGAGTCAATCCACCTCAAGATCCAGCAATTCCACTCTTGGAAATATACCCAAAAGATGCCCAATCATACTACAAGACCATATGTTCAACAATGTTCATAGCAGCACTATTTGTAATAACCAGAACCTGCAAACAACCTAGGTGCCTCTCAATAGAAGTATGAAAAAAGAAGGTGTGGCACATATATACTTTAGAGTTCTACTCAGCAGTAAAAAACAATGATATCTTTAACTTTGCATGCAAATGGATGGAAATAGAAAACACTATCCTGAGTGAGGTAACCCAGACCCAAAGAGAGGAATATGGTATGTACTCACTCGTAAGCAGATTCTAGCCATAAACAAAGGACATTGAGCCTATAGTTCGTGATCCTAGAGAAGCTAAATAAGAAGGTGAACCCAAAGAAAAAACATACATTTATCCTCCTGGATACTGGAAGTCGACAAGATTATTGGAAAAAAGTTTGGAGTAGGGGGGTAAGGGTGGATTGGAGGGAAGGGGAGATGGGGAGAGAAAAGTGAAAAATTGGGGAGAGCTTGGGGGAATGTGATAATTGAGATGGAGGAAGAGTGGATATGGGAGCAGGGAAGAAGTTATGCTACCAAGGAAGCCATTTTAGGGTTGGCTAGAGCCTTGGCTCTAGAGGGGTTCTCAGGTGGCCAATGGGATTTCCCCAACTAGGTCCATGGGCATGTAGTAATAAAGGTGGGGGGAACCACTCTGTTGTAGGAGTTGCAGGCTGCGTTTCTGGCACCCGGCTGCCTGCACGGCTAGCTATATCTGAAATAATTACATGGAAAATGTATTCTTTTAAACATTGCCTGGCCCATTAGTTCCATCCTCTTATTGGTTAGCTTTTACATATTGATCTAACCCATTTTTAATATTTTGTGTAGCACCATGAGCTGGCTTACCAGAAAAGATCTTAACCTGCGTCTGTCTGGAGTGGGAGAATCATGGCGACTCACTGATTCAGCTTCTTTCTCCCAGCATTCTGTTCTGTCTACTCCACCTACCTAATTTTTTGTCCTATCAGAGGCCAAGCAGTTTCTTTATTACTTAACCAATGAAACAACAGATAGAAAGATGACCCTCCTCCATCAGCAGCAGAGGAGATGGTACCTGTACTGGCCTTATCCTATAGCCACACTGATGAATATCTTGCATATATCATCATAGAACCTTCATCTGGTGATGGATGGAAATAGATACAGAAACCCACATTGGAGCACTGGACTGAGCTCCCAAGGACCAAATGAGGAGCAGAAGGACAGAGAACATGAGCAAGGAAGTCAGGACCGCGAGGGGTGCATCCACCCACTGAGACAATGGGACTGATCTAATGGGAGCTCACCAAGGCCAGCTGGACTGGGAATGATGGAGCATGTGATCAAACTGGACTCTCTGAATGTGGCTGACAATGAGGACTGACTGAGAAGCCACGGACAATGGCACTGGGTTTTGATTCTACTGCATGGACTGGCCTTGTGGGAGCCTAGCCAGTCTGGATGCTCACCTTCCTAGACCTGGATGGAGTGGGGAGGACCTTGGACTTCCCACAGGTCAGGAAACCCTGACTGCTCTTAGGACTGGAGAGGAAGGAGGAGAGGAGTAGGGGAAGTGGGAGGGAAATGGGAGGAAGGGAGGATGTGGAAAGTTTCAATAAATAAATAAATTAATTAAAAAAAAAGATTCAACAAAAGCATCAAACTGGCAAGGAGTCCTAAGTGGGAAAAGAGCCAAAAGACAGAAGTCTTTTATTTGTTTCATCTTTCTTTCTTTATTTTTTGACCCAATCTGCCTCTGTGTGAGTATGAATTCCTATACATAACAAAAGAAAGTAATATTTGGAGACAAAATAATTCCATTTTGAGAAATTATCCCAATATAATAGCAGTTCAATAACCATGGAAACAGTCTAGTCATCAGAGTATATGGGTATTTTTCCAAATGAATCCTTGAGATAGCTTTTATTTCTTTGAAATTTTGTAGAAATAGGTATGTATATTATGGAAGTGAGGAATGTGCAAATTTTCCATCACTGCCATCATATCTTGTGTGTGTGTGTGTGTGTGTGTGTGTGTGTGTGTGTGTGTGCGCGTGTTTATGGTGTCTTTGATGATGAATGTACATATCCATCTACACCTTCTTTTCCTAAACTTTCTCCTTCCAAAATGATTTTAAAGATGTTTTCCAGGACAGAATGGCAAAAGGTAGGAGAATGCAGTACATGTTTGAAAGTGAAGATACTTTGTTTAAGACACATCTTTGAGTGAGGAAAGTGGTGGAAGTAGGTAGGAATATCTAAAAATGTCTCCATCATGAACTGTCTTTTTATTTCAGGTCTTTGCTACTATACAAGGTGAATCTGGAGTCTATGCTGATGCCCAAAGTTCAATACCAATTCTCTTTGGATTATTTGAAAGGACTTTCAGCTTAGGTTAAAACTCTCCAGATTCCTCATTCCCAATTATTTCTCTAATGGGGCCAGAAAGGTCTTTCAAAACTGTAACTTGATCATATCAGTGAGACTGTTCACAGACTAACTACTGTCTGAAGAATATAGTTCATGCACCTTCTCTCTCACTGTATGGTCTCTGCTAACCTCTTCAGATTTAGCAGCTCCTCTGATCCTCTTATTTTCTCAACTCCATCAGCACCACCATTTCCAGACTCTCTGCCTTTTCTTCAACTTATCATTCTCTATCCCCTTTACACTGTGTTCTTTTCTCTCAGACTAAAAGGATCTGCACATGTCTCGCTAATGTCCTTTTTTTCCTCTTGATTCTTTTTCTTGGCCACTCTCAGCTGTCTCATACTCCAGTCCTATCCTGTTTCAAACAAATTGCAGTCCTTACATGCAACACAAGTTAAATGGGGATTCCAGTGCTTTTGTAGTCTCCGTGTACTTATATTTTATTGAATGTGTAGTGTATCTTTTCCCATCACTAAATCCAAAGAGTGAAAATATATGATTTTCATCTTTCTGTAATCCTAGTTTCTATTATGAAAGTATGAAATGGACCCTTTGCCATTCTTTGTTAAATGCTAAATAGAATTTAATAAATACATATATGAATAAGTGAATGAAACCATGCATCACTAATATTACAGACATCCTGTTTCATTCATTCATGATGCCCTGACTTTTTGCCACACCCCTAATGCAATATTTACTTTTTTCTGATTGAAAGCATTTGTTCACTACTAGACTAATTCCTTATTTTTTTCTCTGCTTCAATTTTTTGTGTGTCCTCTTTTCTCTTCCTTTCCCTTTCTCTATTCCAGCCCTCTCCTGCCCTCTCTCTTTCATCACAACCATGTTTATTGAAATTGTACTACCAGGCACCAGATTTTAACCTGAATACTTGTGAGACTAACTTAAATTCTCTTCCAAGAGCGTTTAATAAATGCATAATTAGCAACAGTATTTTGTGTCCCCAAAGGCGGAAAATACTATGTTAAAGATTAAAGTACAAAGAGGATTTATATAATTTATATGCTCAAACAAGACATTTCTGTGATGAAATGATAGCGTATTTAAGTTCCCCCGCCCCCAAATACACAGTTTCCTGGAATGTGACAAATGGAAGCAAATGTAATTTGGATGCAAGTGGCAGTCTATATAATACCTTCACCTAGAAGAAAGTCACTGGCATAATGCAAAATAGAGTAAGATTGTACATAAATTAGTCATTTACAAGAAACATGAACATTGTCTCTTTGGCTAAGACATATGGCTTTCTTACTACTTGTAAATAATAGAGTTGAAAATATATCCTGTTACTTAACCTTTCCTCTGTTTGCCCATTTTTCTCATGATTAAAACTATTGTCTTATCTGAATTCTTTCAGCAAGATTTTCATCAGATTTAGGCAAAACACAAGCAATACAAACTTGCAGCATACTAAAGAAATATTAAACAACCAAATTTTTAGAGGCTATGAAGCCTGACTTGATGTTTGGCATCTGTCAAATTTTGAAGTAAGTGATAAGATATCAACTATTAAAAAGAATTCCCATAAAATTTATCAACTCCCAAGAAGCAAAACATCTATGTTTTGTAATATTTCTGGAAATCCACTACATCAATTCTCATTCTTTTATAAATGATTGTGTAGAAATGAACATATGATATATGGTTTGAACCTGAAATGATCCCAGCAGGCTCATGTTTTGAGCACTTGTTCACAGATGGGGTGGGGTACTTAGAAATTCTATAAAAGTGTCACCTAGATGGAGAAATGGGTAACTGAGGCAAGTGTATGAATATTATAATTCTGGCTTATTTCTTTTTCCCAGTTTATACCAACTGCATAGCTATGCTGGAAGATCTTATTGCCATGACTGAGCCATTCTGCCATTTTTTTTCTATAAGAAGTGGACTTAAGCACACTGAACAGTGCATATATATATATATATATATATATATATATATATATATTCTCATAATATGTTTTAGTTTGGTATATTGGTAATAGACATCAGGAAACAACTAAGAAAACTAAGACATCCTTCAGCTTGTGGTTCATGGGAAGACAGACATTAAAAAATAATTTCCTTTACAAGAGAAAACCATTTTAAGAAATTTTATAGAAGTTGAAAGAAAACAGTTCTTCCAGATTGATGAAAGTTTGTTTTATTACATGCTGTATGCATGTATCTATAAGTTGTAAGTTATATAATGTGTGAAAAAGAAGATATGGAAAAACAAGATTTTGTAAAATATCACACAACTTCTAATGACAAAGATTATTCTAGAACTCATTTATTTGATTTTTATGTATATTATTTTTACTTATTATTGATTACTGATCAAAATACAACAGTTTTGTGTATTGTACTTCATTGTAATTCATAACATAAATCATATAAGGCAATGGGCATAACAACAAAAGAACTGTTTTGAATCAGTGAGATTGTGACTGATATTCTTTGCTACCAACCTGGCTGGGTTTAGAATCACCCAGGAAACATGGTGACTGGGTCTGTGAGGGTAGTTCCAGAGGGAAGTGAAAAGAGAATGCCTTCTGGCATGTCAGGAGATATACCCACCTATGATGGTCTTCTTGATTGAAGAAAGGGAAAGTAATTTCAATGCCAGCATTTATCTATTTTATTTTATTTGTTCTTCTCTCCTGTATCACATCCCAACTACAGTTCCCCCCCCCCAACTTCTCACAGTCCCTCCCACCCACCTCCCTTCTCCTCTGTTTCCCTTCAGAAAAGAGAAGTCCTCCAAAAGATGTTAGCTGAGCATAACATGTTACAATAAGACTAGATATATAACCTCATAACAAGTCTGCACAAGGCAACCCAGCAGAAGGAAAAGGGTCCCTAGCGACACTGCCACTCTGATTGCTAGGAGTTCAAAAAAAACCCACATGTGTGCATAGGCCATTGTAAAGACCTATGCAGGCTCCATGGTTGCTGTTCTGTGTCTATGAGTCTCTATGTGTCCTGGTTTATTATTTCTGTAGGCCATGTTCTTGTGCTATCTTCCACCTGTCTGCCAACTACTGTCTTACTTCCCAATATTCCCCAGAGTTCTCCATATCTGTCTAATGTTTGATTGAGGTTCTTTGCATGTGATTTTATCAGTTGCAGGATGTGACCTCTCTGAAAAAAATTATGCTAGACTCCTGTCTAGAAGTATAGCAGAATATCATTAATAATCATTTCATCGACTCTTTTTTTTCCCCATCTTGTTTGATTTTGTCCCAGGTCCCTGGGCTATCCGTCTTCTGGTTCCTGGTCATGCATTCAGTGTCAGATATAGCCTCTGTCATGGTGTGGGCTTCAAGCTGAAGCAGTCATTGGTTTGCCATCCCCACGTCAACCCAGCCACAAAACTATTGACCTACAATTTGTCTTGCTTCCAAGATGTTCTGGGTTAGAATTTGTGGGAACATTTATCTTGTATTGCTTATAACTGTGGAGGTAATATGACCAGACATCTCAAGTTCTTTCACCATGCATACCTCTTCACGGTAATGAACAATATGCCCTCAAATGGTAAGCCAAAATAAACCATTCTTCTGTCTTTTGTCACATCAGTGAGAAAAATAACTAACACAATGATTCTTCAGTGTTTTTGATACTTAGAGCTAATATGGGAATGAAATATTTAAACATTGGAGTTACTCATTACAATAAACAAAATAGTTTAGAATGTTTCTTTTAATTGAATCATAATTAAACCAATTTTTATATTCATAATTTATATTTTATTACTTGGAATGAACATAAAAATGCACCATTAGTTAAAAGGCTCAATTTGTTTTCAGCAGGTATGCATTAGTGACGTAATGACCACTCAGAACAAGGAACATATCACTTCCAGCATTGTACAATCTTCCAGATTTCTTTATATGCTTCTTTCCTTCCCTACTCCCACTAGAAAGTGGCTGTTTTACTGAATTCTAACTCAATGGATGGTTTGACAACTTTTGAATTGTTCACACATCTTATGATACATCATATCTTCCTTTGTACTTGGAAGTTTTTTATTGTTTGTAACTTTATCTTGCTGAATGTAGTAATGACCGCCCAATGGCTAAAATTATTTGCAAATATTCCAAAGTATTTATTTTCTTCTTTGGGTGGATACTTAATTTATTTTAGCTGGTGTTTATAAATAGTACTATTTTCATAAATTTTCTTGAATACTTCTTCATCCAGATCATCCATATTTTCTCTTGATACTTACAGGAAGAACTGGTAGGTCCCAATTTTAAGTGGATGCTAGGTTTTCCTATATAGCTAACAACCATTTTTCCAGTATGGTTTTATCATCCTGAAAGTTTCCGTGTTTCATCTCTAAATGTCTTTCCCACCTCTACATAACTTTATACAACTCATTAATCTTATTGCTTCTTTACCATTTTATTTTTAAATCAGATGGTCATATTATTAGAACCATATAGTCTTTTATGAGTGAGTTATTTTTCTTTGAATCATACATTTATACTTTCTGTGCCTTAAGAACACAATGATTTTGCTTCTGAATAATAGTGCAATATCTCACAAAAATCATCACATCTTCTGGGTTCCACATTGCTGTTCTAGGTCAGCAGATTGCATCAATATCTTTGTAAGTGTTTCTGCAAATTTTAATGCATAAAAATCCCTGAGATCTCAACATTCTCCCATGTGCAATATCTTCTCATGGCTTGACTTGCTCAAGCTGTATCAATATAACATGCACCACTTTCTTTGTTTTTACATAGAACTTCATTTCTTCTTGGTCTGATTTTATTTATTGTTTGTCTTAACTTCTTTATTTACCACTCTTTTTTTTTGTCATTTTATCTGTGAATATGGCATTTACTTTGAGAAGAAGTTCCTGCAGATGGGGTTTTGGGATTTCTTTCTGTAAGAACCTGGGTCCTCTGGTCTAGATAAATTGGCTGATCCAATATTCAATTGTTATCCTTTTAAGCTTGCTGAAACCTTTGATCTTTAGCCTTTATTTTAATAACTTTATATTTTCATATGACACCCATGGTGGCATTTGATCTGAAAGGAAATATAATTATTAGAATGTTGGTTTATAGCTTTTTGGTTACTTTGCTTCTTTAATTTTGGCTACTCACAACCTGCCTTCCTTACTCAGACTCACTGTCAATCTTGGGTTTATCTGTTTTTTTCTCGGTATTCTTTGTGTATGGTCCATCATAAGTCATTCAATTTTTAGCAAAAAGTAGTCTCCTCAAAGTCAGTTTAGTAAAGACAACAGTTGATTTCCTCATTTTAAGTACTAAACTGGATTTGAGACATGTGACAATGTGTTTAACACCATAAAGTGAACAGGAGCCAGGGTTAGGTCAGAAAACCACAGCTGGTTTGCACTCATTTTGGTGTTCTCTATTCTGGCTTAGGAACACTTCAGTTCAACTCATCAGCAAATTTTTGACCTGTGAAAAATAAATGTATGAATCTGAATTAATACATTCAAACCATGGTATTAAAATTAAATAAGAATAAATTACTTGAAATGTCATCAGCAGTCCAGTTTATATAGTTCAAATAATATAATTTTCTTCTTGTTAACATTATTCTTTCTAGGACTTTAGTATTCTTCCTCATATGTCTTTCAAACACACATACATCCTTATGTAATACTTTCAAATATATGTATAATGTTTATATAATATTTTGTATAATACTTAATATTCAAAGGTTTTTGAGGGGGCTGGAGAGATGGCTCAGTGGTTAAGAGCATTGTCTGCTCTTCCAAAGGTCCTGAGTTCATTCCCAGCAACCACATGTGTTCACAACAGTCTGCAATGAGATTTAGTGCCCTCTTCTGGTCTGCAGGGATACATGCAGGCAGAACACTGTATACATAATAAATAAACTTAAAAAATGGGCTGGAGAGATGGCTCAGAGGCTAAGAGCATTGCCTGCTCTTCCAAAGGTCCTGAGATCAATTCCCAACAACCACATGGTGGCTTACAGCCATCTGTAATGGGGTCTGGTGCCCTCTTCTGGCCTGCAGGCATACGCACAGATAGAATATTGTATGCATAATAAATAATTTTTGAAACAGAATTTTATCTCTAAATTGTATATTCAAATGGGTATATTGATATAATTATATTATTTCAATAATATATTTATGTTTCACATAAATTCACACATTCACAATAAATATATGTGAGTTTTCAGCATTAACAAGATACACATAGTCAATATAATAAGGTTGTTACCACAGATCTTTCAAAGATCTGTTATGCTGTAATATATGATTAATATATTTAAATAGCACCAAAGGGGACAAACTTGTATCTCGGCATTTTGAAAGATATATTTTACAAAAGGATATACATTTAAATATTCATATGTCAAAACTAAGTTTATCTCCCTTCTTTATTTATGCAGCTGGTATTTTTCTGGACATCTTGGAAGGAAGATCCTGCTTTGTTGGATTCTTGTGTTCTCATGTGGATGTTGACATTGAATAGAGAACAAAGAAGCATGAGATTGTCAAATGTGAGATAAGACTTTCCTGTTCTCTGTTCATAAATGCCCTGGTGAACACTACTGTGAATTTACATGAAAAATAATTTTTCCTATCAAAACTTTGCTGACTAGTTGAACTTAAATTTCTCTAGCACCCAACAGAGAACATCAAGATTAACCCAATATAGATACATATTTCAACCAAGCTGGAATCCCAGAGAAACAGTAAATACTATTGTGTTCCTCAGTGGAGCCCTTCCATATCTATTGCTGACACAAGAATTCCTAGAGACTTTCTTCATCTCTCTATCACTATTTCATATCACATCTGGGAAATCTCAAAGTTCTCTCCCTCCATTCTATGTTTCTTCACATCTATGATATCATTCAGTTGTAATTCTTCCAATCTCTGCTTCCTAGTACCCTTATTGCCCATTTTCTTGTTTCCATGTCTGGCCACTTTATTCCCTTACTAACCACCTCTTAAAACACAAATGTCTTATAGTGCTTGCCAGGGCATTTAATAACAGAGATCAGGATAGTTTTATCTCACAATTTGGCAATCTCATGCTTTTTTATTTTCTATTCAATATCAATGTTCACTTCTCATCACTGGAATCTAATGGAGCTAGGACTTCCTTCTAAAATGTCCACAATGGACCATTTGTATGAATAAAGAAGGGAGCTAAACTTTGTTTGGGCATATGACTATCAGAGTGTATATCATTGCCTACCTAGCATATAACTTTGAAAAAATGAAGAGATTCATGCCCACCCCCCTTTGGTGCTACTTAAATATATCACCCAGATATTACAACATGACAGGTCCTTGAAACATCTGTGATAACAGCCTTATTATACTAACTGAACCTTGTTTATGATGAAAACTCATTCACATATACTCCTTATAAGAATGAAGACAAGTTTTTTAATATGATAACAGCTCAGAAAGTATTCTATAATTTAACCATTAGGTTTCCAGAGAACAGAACACTTAATAATATACAATAACTATCCTGTGACTTTTTAATACAATATCTGAGTTGATGATTTTTCAGGCAACACTGTTGCCATTTTACTGCATGACTGAATGTGGAGGGCAAAGCATACATAGTAGGTGTTCAGAATCAAGGCAACAATGCATTTGAGGAATACAATCTCTCTAAACATTGCCATAAACATCACAGATCTATTCTATTATGAATTAGATTACTACTTAGCTTTTGGTTGGTTGTCAAAGTTAAGAAACTTTATTGTTGACCAACTTTTATGATCCTCACATACAGTTTTACAAACCTGTATGGGACTATAAGTCACAGTTGAAGAAGCTTGACTGAAAAAATCAGGGTTTTAAACTCCAACATTTGTGACATTGCTACTGTTTTACTCTACTTCCCACAGCTTGCATGTCTGCTGAATTAATTCAGGAAATATTGTTGAATAAATATGAATTAATTTTTCCTCACATATTAATAGTATTTGATTTAAGAGGAAGAACCCATGTTAAAATAGATATAAAATTTATTCAGGGTGGGAACACTTGCCTCAAAAGTTGGCAGCATGCACAAATAAATGTTCCTATTGGTATACAGTTTGTAAGACACAGTGACATTTTAGACAAGATCGAAGGAATTAGTCAGAGTGTTGTTTTTCTGAATGTTTCATTAACGTTTCAAAGACAGTGCTATTAATAATAAAGAAATGAATAATGGGATTTTTTACAGTACTTGGAAAATTATAAATCTGTTTCAAAACAATTAAATTGCTCATGATGGAGTAGTTGCAACTCAAGTTTCTCTCTTCGTTATGCATACCAAAATCATTCAAATGCTGTGATAAACATAAAATGAAACAAATAAAAAGCAATGCATTTTAAATAAGTATTTCTGATCATAGGATAAGAGTGTCTTCCTAGCTATACATCATGCCACAATCTAAATGCATAGTCACCAGAGTGACTATACATGCAAAGATTGCCACTATCATGTGTTGATGAGAGACTAGGCCTTGCAGCTATCATACATTTCCTGTAGAAATGTGAATAACTGTATATATTTTAGCAGTACCTGCTAATTTTGAGTAATCTGTTAACTACTTATTCTGCTTCTAGTATAATTATCCATGAATAAAATCGTGTATAATCAATCATGGCCACAGCAGCTATATTCATGACATCTTAACAATTAACAGAATCCATCAGTAAGAGATCATTTTTTTAATCAACTATGCTATATTCTAGTACACCCAAAATTATGACTATGAATTTGAAGAGCATTGTCTGGAACTGAAGCATATGTAAACATAAAAAGCATACATTGTATAATTCCTTTGACAACAGGTGACAGTTTTGCAATAGAAAAAGTTATACTTGAGGAAAATCAGAATAGAATGGTTTCCAATGATGTTTTGTGACTTTTTTTGGGAAGACTTGAACAAATGTCTTCACTTAAAATAAGGTACCAATGACAAACCAAACAAACAATGTCAAGCAAGGCTACCTTGGAAGACCAATGAGTTTATTGGAATTATTAACATAAACATGAATGAGGGGTTACTTACATGAGCATAAGAGACCCAGACAGAGCCATAACATGAATATCCCTTCCTAGTCGAGGTGATGACTCACAGAAGTTTGAATCATAATGCCTCCTCTACAATATACAGACTGCTTTTAAAAAACAATCTCTCCTCAGTAAATGACGCTTTCTTTATAACCTTCAGGAGGGCCTAAAGAATCTTGTAACATCTGAGCTTCTGCTGCCTGTTAAGTTTCATGGATTTCCTGATGCTTGTATATTTCTTAACCTTCCTGAAACTCACTAGCCTCCTTCCTTCCTCCATTACAGAAAGTTTCAATTCAAAGGAACTATGTAAAGAATTAATAGCAAGTAGAGATGTAATTGCTACCAAAGAAGCATAAAGGATTAAAATATTGCAAACAAATGTACATTAAAAAATTGTTGTCTAATTTTGCAATATTTGGAATACTTTTTAAAATTATATCAGTATTCTTTATTTTTATCTGGAAAGGATTCTTTTATCTAGCTTCAATACTTTATATTGAATCCATTTCATCATACATCCAAGAAAAACTAAAAATAAAAATTCTAAAGACTGCATTGTGTTCATTATCATAACCACTCTTTGATATAGACACTCCATTGGTACAAAATTATCTGAAATTTCTTACATGACTTTGTCAAGGTCACATCAAAAACAGGAGAGGCTAGTCTTACATATATGTCTTCTTATTCTGACTGTTAGGGTTAAATCTACCAGAAGGATACTTAAACTGATTTTTGACATGAGTATCTGTCTCACATTCCTGTCCTAAGTTTCCAACAATGAGGAACTTCAACATGAAATTGTAAGTCAAATAAGACCCTTCTCTCCTAAGTATCATTTTAACAGAGTATTTTACCACAGGAACAGAAATGAGAGATGGACAGTGACTTTAAAGGAGTTTGCAAGACAGTTTTCAAATTATTTTTCTATCTACTTTATTTTCTCTTTGCTATCTTTAGACTAGCTCACTTCACAAAGAGGGAGCAATTTGGGGGAGAGGGAAGGTAGGGGAAAACTGGGAGGATGGAAGAGAGGGGGAACTGTGGTCAGGGTGTATTTTATGAAAAAAGAATCAGTTTCCAATGGGGGAAAAAAAAACAAGTCAGGAATAATTACTGGAGGTGGGAGAAGTATTTTGGGAGTATAAAAGAGTATGGGAAAGATGAACTGTGTAAGCTGGGGATTAGAGTAAGAAAAATATAGTTTCTTTAATAAAATAAATAAGTAAATAAATAATGTACTTTTAAGTAGATACAATTTTTAGATTGGTAACCCACACATCAACATATGCCTATTATACATACTTGGATTTTGAGAATCTGTATGGTATTAGGATTTTGGTGTGAATCTCAGAGAATTTAGGAAGAGTTGTAGGGTAGGTCATTTGAATATGATTGTCAATCCTTTTCATTACTACAAATGCTGGCCATCAATGTAAGAGTAAAAACAATAATAGCAACAAAATAGCTAAAAGTTTCCTTTTAGCTACCTCTAATATAACTAGGGAATGAGTGTCCTCCCCTGTTTTGGAAATTGTTTCTTCAGGTATAAAAAGTGAAGTTGTTTAGTTCTATATAGACTTTGCATAGTAAATCTCACAGCTATATGAAATTAGGCAGTTATCCTATGCCATTGGGAACAGTATCAGTTACATAATGAAAATGAAGACCAACCTGCAGTCAGTTTCATATACATGTGAAATGCTGGCACTGCCACCTACGACAATGGTGGCATCAGAGTCAGGGCAGCTTCCAAGGATCCTGTCTGAGTCCATGGTTGTGCAGAAGCCAGGATTTGGGATGATGTCCATAGCCCATGTCACCACCGAGGGCCACATGGATACCCAGGTCCTGGGTTCAACGTTTGTTGCCATCCTGAAGACCAAAGATATGTCACAGCTGGGACCATAAAGATTTGGGTGGCATGCCCTGCCACCAGTGACTATGATGTCAACTGGACCAGAGCAGTTACTGCTGGGGAGCATGCCTTTGTTTGTGACCCCAACATAGCCAGTGTTTGTGTTGATGTTAGTGGCATGTATTACCACTGAAGGCTGTAAAGATGCTAGGGGTATGGGCCAAAACCTGAGGCCATGTTAGTGGCCAAAAGTCACACTGTCATGGGGGCCATACAGATTGGGATGGACAGTGTTACCACCTAGGACCATGGAAACATCTACAACCAAGCTGCAGCCCAAAGCTACTCAGTGTCCATGACCCTACCACAGCTGGGGACTGGACTGTGTTGATGTATATGGCTCCTGTTACCATCAAAAGCAATACAGAAACCCTGGGTCTGGAAGAAACCTTTGGTCTCCTAAGGTCATGCAGCCGCCATGGTCATATGGATCTAAGTACTGTGCACAAGAAGCTGGGCCATGGTGAAATCCAGGCCTGGGCTGCAACCTAGGGCAATGTCTGAACAAATGGCCCTGCTGAAACCATGGTCTGTGTTGATATCTATGGCTCCTGTTACTATAGAAGGCAAGGTGGTTGACTGAGGTCTGGACTCCCACATGAGGTCATGCTATTGTCTGAAGACCGTGTTGCAGCTGGGGCAATGCAAATCTGAGTAACGTGGACAGCCACAGAGGATGATGTCTTGATCTCTGTTCCTATAGCAATCTGGCTCTGTGGTGATGTCCACACCCATGTTGTCATCAAAGGTCACAAGAATCACTGGCCTCTAGACTCCATGTTGGGTTTGAGGGATATTTCTCTGTAGAAACCACACCAACTTCAGTGACCTGCACTGCCACCTGTGGACCTGTGGCCCTATCAGAGCCAGGGTCTGCTAGTATGTCCAAGGCCTCAGGTACCACAATAGGGAATGCAGCTGCCTAGGGTCTGGGTAGACCCCTGAGCTATCTTGGAGGGTAATGCTATTTTCAGGACCATGCAGATTAGATCAGGTGGCCTAACTTGGGACCATGTTGACAACATTGGCCAAACTGGGGCTGAGGATCACGTCTTTGTCCATTATCTTGCCACAGCAAAAGTCTATGCTGAGGTCAATGCATCCAGTTTCAAAGGTCCAGGGTCAAAAACATCATATGGGGCCAGGTTGGAGCCCAGACACCATGCAGCTTTTGGGTCCACCCTGATCTGAGAAGTGTGTGCTTCCACTCAGGGACATGGAGACATCAAGCCCCAACCTGCTGCCCATGACCACATCTGGGTCTGTGGTCCTGCAGCAGCTGGGATCTATGTGGATGTCTGTTGCCTCTCTCACCACAGGGACCCTTGAGAACTATGTATTGAACCACGTGTTGAAGTCAAGGGTCCTACTGAATTGTCCCTATCAGTCACCAGCCCAGAGTAACCTCCCTTATACCCAAGTGAGAGCTAACCCTGAACCACCCAGGTCTTGAGATAAAAGACCTTGATGACCTCAGCATGGGAAAGACAGCCTTGCCCTTAATAGGAGAGCTGCCCCTCCACACTTGGGAAAGCTCATCCCACCCCTTAACGTGGGCTTGGGGGAACTGACTCTGCCCCTCACCTGAAAGGAATGGACCCAGTGTCCAGATCTGATCAGCTAGGCTGCCACCCAGGCAGATCCAGAATTCGGAGTATGCACACTCCAACATCTATTCCACCTATGCCCTGCTGGGATGTGTGAAGGGACTGGTTGGAGAACCCTAGATGCAGGGTCTCCATGACTCAGGGCAACAGCAGGACATTGCAAAGGAACTTCAGTGAGGGTCCAGTACAAGGCCTCAAATCTGACCGATAACTTACTATACAATGAACATTTGCAAGTAAAGCTGTTTCAACAAAAGTATATCACATGATGCACAGCAGCTACAAATACCACTAAGATGAATGAATGAAAGGGTGATGGAGAGGAAGCAAATAGAGGAATGAAGTGTTTTTCTTTGTGTTTTATTTTTAAATATTTTTCAAATTAAAATTTTATTGATTCTTCCCAGATTTCACACCATGCATCCTGATCCCAACCCTCTGCACATCTCCCCAATCTACTCTCCTCCCTTGCAACATCTCCCACAAAACAATACAAAATTTTAAAGAAAAACCAACCAATCAAGAAACAAACAAAAACACAAAATAACAACAAAGAAGAAAGCAAAAATAGAAAAACAAACAAACAAAACAAAACAAGAAAAATCTCATCATCGTGGAAGCTGTAGTGTATGGCCTGTTGAGTCTCAGTTCACCTGCTGTCCTTTCATCTTCACTTGCAAATGTTCACTGCCATGCATCATTGGTTTGGTTCTAAACCAATGGCTTCTGCTACACAGTAGATAATGGCTTCCTACTGGATTTCTTCTTGGATCCTGTTGTTGTCATGAGTCATGGGGCTCCAGCAATTTTGGGCCTGTGGGTTCAGCCCCCTTAACATGCCTAAACAGTTCATAGATGAAGTGGATGTTGGGGTGGGCCAAAAACATAGCCCTGGTTCTGGGCCTGGGTGGGCAACTTTGCTTAGTTAGCCTGCCAGTTTTCCCCACTTGTCACTACCTGGGTGAGCTCTCCAGCACTGTCTCAGACAGCTCACCCAACACAGCCTGAAGTAAGGAGAAGGACAGGTTCTTGGATCTAGCTCACCCACACTCACACCACCTAGGCCAGCTCCACTGTCTTACCCATCTTACCCAGGCAAGGCACGGGAGGCTCTCTCCATATTGCTGTAAAGAGTATGGAGGAGGGGATGTTTATCCCCACCATTCTTATATTTTCAGGGCCACCTCACCTGCATCCCTGACAACAGGGACAGATCTAGTGAACACTAGACCTGACCTGTCCAGGTGAGTTGCACATCAGTGGTGAGCAGTGGGACCATCTGTCCTGATAGTGGGGACCAGCACTCCTGCTACCATCCTTATATTTATCAGGGGGCAGGGCCACCTGTCCAAGAGCTAGTGAGGGGTGGGGACAGCTTAGTTAAACCCTCCAATTTCAACACACTTGGTTCCTAAGACTTCCACACCTCCCCGGCCATGGATATCAACACAGACCAAGACCACATCATGGCCATGAACTAGCCTTGGTCCTTGGCAGCATCCCAGCCCTGGATGTCGCCATGACCCCAGGAGGCAGTGCAGGCCAATCAAATTAGCATAGGCCCCAGGGCAGCATGACCCTAGGACCCCAACCTGGCTCCAGGTGACTGCCCAGACCACAGGCCTCTACACATCCTCAGTGGCAACATAAGTCACAGACATTACCTCACATGCCCTCAACTGATTCAGGGCCAAATACCAAGATTAGCTTTTGACAGTAGCCCAGGCCGAGAAATTGCCCAGGTGGCCAGTAGTCCATTCAATGTAGTCTGTTCCTTACCACTCTCACTTCTTCAGATCCTCTTCTCTCCACAGCCCATTAACTGTTCTTCCTCCTCTCTCTTCCATCACCCACCCAGGCCCAGAACCAGGGCTCTGAATTGACCCACCCCAACATCCACTTCATATATGAACTGTTTCAGCATGTGAAGGGGAATGAACCTACAGATCCAAAATTGCTGAAACTTCATGTCCCACAACAACAATGGGATCCAGGAAGAGCCCCAGTAGAAAACCATTATCAGTGGTGTAGCAGAAGCCATTGGTTTAGATCCCCACAATGGTGCTGACTGCACTTGTCAGCCTCATGTCATGGCTGGGAGATGTTTCTGTGTCATAGGTCAGGGCTAGAGTTCCCAGGAAGCTTCTGGTTGTATCCTTCTCTTTCTCAGCCACAGGCATAGCAGGGAACTGTTGCTATTGGTGTGGCATAAACCCAGGGAGGTTGCTGATTGAGTCCTGCCATGTCAGACCCATGGCATAGACAGATGTTTTTGGGTTTTGTTTGTTTGTATGTTTATTTTTATCTTATTTTAATTCATTTTTAGATTTCATTTGGAGTGCTTCAGGAGGGAGGGACTGTTGTGAGGAGAGCTTCTTATTGGCTCCCGGCTGCTCAGTCTCAGAATTATCACACAGAAACCATATTATTTGCAATATTATTTAGCCAATAGCTTAACTGTATTTCTGGCTAACTCTTATATCCTAAACTAGCCCATCTCTATTAAATTGTGCATCACCACAAGGTTGTGGCCTATCAGCAAAATTTCAGCACATTTGTTTCCAGCAGCAGCTCCATGGCTTCTCTCTGACTCTACCCTTCTTTCTCCCAGCATTCAGTTTAGTTCTCCTTGCCTTGCTCTACCCTACCTTATCAGGCCAAGTCAGTTTTCTTTATTCATTAATAGTAATCACAACATACAAAGGGGAAATTCACATAACCTCCCATTTCTGTTTAAATAAAAAGGAAGTCTTAAACTTTAACAGAGTAAAATTACATATAACAAAACAGGTATCAAGCAAGAATTAGAGTTTTAACATTTACATCTATTTTCTATCTATTCTTCAACTCCATCAAAGACTCTAGAAGATATATTATTACCTATGTAAACTGGAGGTGCATTGTAAGCAACTTTCAAAACTGTAGAAGTGATTAAAAAACACCTCGATACCTGGACAGTCACTCAAAGTTCTTCTGTCCATTGGGGTATCCATCTTCAGTCTATAGGCCCTTAGTAATCAGCAGATTTTTCCAAGAAGCAGGAAATTTCAATGACAGTTTCACCTCTATTGGTAGTTTGTCAATCACTTTCTTCTGTATTCTGCAGGATGTCTAGGAGACTCTTTCTATTTTTTCATGAAGCAGAAACCCCAAAGGACTGTCTCACCATTTAAGGCTGGATCAGCATTCATTTCTCTATAGTCCTTTATGTCCAGTTCATCAAGTAGTCCAGGAAAGATCAGTTTCTTGCCCAAATGGCTAACCAACTCCATAAGACACCTCTTCGATGCCCACCTTCCTCTTGAAGTAACTGGTGCTTCTAGGAGCAGATGTGTCTCACTGTCATGAAAAGCCCTAAATTCTTAACAACACTTTATGCCATATTCTGTAGTCTTTGAAAGATTTGAAGAATCCATAACCATCTGAAATTTATCTCTGTATATCTAGAAAACCTAACTAACATGACTACATGTAACATGAAGGGCCAGGCCTGTTTGTTGTTGGAGTTTTTGCCCCACAGCTGTTTAGCCCCAAACATAGGTCTCCATAAATTATAAGCTGATTGGCCCATTAACTCTAGCCTCTCATTGGCTAATTCTCACACCTTGATTAATCCATTTTTCTGATCTATTTTAGCCATGTGGCTCAGTACCTTTTTTCAGTGGGGCAGATCACATCCTGCTTCTTCGGTGGTCTGGCCAGGAGTGGGAGGAATCAACTTCCTCCTTCCCAGAATTCTCCTGTTCTCATTACATCATTTCTACTTCCTGTCTTGTTTTCCCACCTTTATTTCCTGAGTGGCCAATCAGCGTTCATTTATAACATGATTGACAGAATACAGACAATTCTTTCACACCAACTACATGCTGACTATTATAGACAACAATCTATTTACTTATATTTCTTAATAATATATATACCATACCTAATAAAGAGCATATATATATATATATATACACATATAAAAAAAATTGACCTTAAATTTTTATCAACAAACAAAGATCCATACCAATGCAAATATCTGTATCATATGCCCCTTTAAATATAAACAAATATAAACAATATTTGGGAATATGAGTGTAGTTCTTCGCGAAACAGCTTCCTGATGTTTATTGGGTGAAATAATTTTTGGGGGTGTTCACAGATACCTTTTGGGAGGTCTTGATACATCAGTCCACATTAGTCTGGATATTTCTACAGGTTCTAATCCTCTGTGAAAACAAAAGAAAAACCTCTTTTCCAAAGCAACATATACTTAGATCCATATTTTGAAATAAAGATATCTTCAAAGTATATATTTTGGCTTAGCTGCACAATCCCAGAATCAAATGTCTCTCTGCAGTCAAAAAAAAAAAAAATAAAGAAAACACAATAATATACATAATCTAGATTCTCTGGGTATATTACATCTTTATGTGGAGGTCTTTTTTTTTTTATCTGAATCTGTCTTTATTGTGTATCTATAATTATTTTCTCTCCAGGAATGTTTCTTAAAATGCTGAGCACGTTTTAAAAACTTAAGCTGCAATGAAAGGAGACAGAGAAAGAGACCCACATTGGAACACCGGACTGAAATCCCAAGGTCCAAATCAGGAGCAGAAGGAGAGAGAGTACGAGCAAGGAACTCAGGACAGCGAGGGATGCACCCACACACTGAGACAATGGGGATGTTCTATTGGGAACTCACCAAGGCCAGCTGGCCTGGGTCTGAAAAAGCAGGGGATAAAACCAGACTTGCTGAACATAGTGGACAGTGAGGACTACTGAGAACTCAAGAACAATGGCACTGGGTTTTGATCCTATTGCAGGTACTGGCTTTGTGGGAGCCTAGGCAGTTTGGATGCTAGCCTAACTAGACCTGGAAGGAGGTGGGTGGTCCTTGGACTTCCCACAGGGCAGGGAACCCTGATTGCTCTTCAGGCTGATGAGGGAGGGAGACTTGACTGGGGGAGGGAGAAGGAAATGGGAGGTGGTGGTGGGGAGGAGGCAAAAATCTTTAATAAACAAACAAACAAACAAATAAATAAATAAAAACTTAAGCTGCATCATTGCCTGGGGTAATATAGCACTTCCTGCTTTTCCTGCCCACGGCACCATTGTGGACCTGTTCACTGCCTCTGGGAGCCATGTATATTGCCCCATTTTCAGGTATGCATTGAGTCAATGTCAAGCTATTAAGCACTGCTTACAAATCTCATTTCTTTTTCCCCCTTTTTTTATTACTTTTTGATGAGCTCTACATTTTTCTCTGCTCCCCTCACTGCCACTCACCTTCCCTTCAACTCTCTCTCAAGGACCCCATTCTCCCAATTTATTCAGGAGATTTTGTCTTTTCTTCTACCCATGTAGATTAGATCTATGTATGTTGCTCTTAGGGTTCTCATTGTTGTCTAGTTTTTTTCTGGGATTGTGGTTTGGGGGCTGGTTTTCTTTGCTTTATGCTGAAAAACCACTTATGAGTGAGTACATATGATAATTGTCTTCCTGTGTCTAGGATACTTCACTCAAAATGGTGTTTTCTAGCTCCATCCATTTGCCTGCAAAATTAAAGATGTTAATTTTTTCTGCTGTGTAGTACTACATTATATAAATGTACCACATTTTCTTTATCCATTCTTCAGTCAAAGGGCATTTAGGTTGTGGCATGACTGAACATCCTTTGGATATATACCCCAAAGTGATCTTACTGGGTCTTAAGGAAAGTTGTTTCTTATTTTTTCTAAGAAATTGCCACACTGACATCCAAAGGGATTTTACCAGCTTGCATTCTCACTAGCAATGCAGAAGTGTTCCCTTTTCCCAATCACCTTGCCAGCATAAGCTCTCATCAGTGTTTTTGATCTTGGCCATTCTTACACGTGTAAGATAGAATCTCAGAGTTGTTCTGATTTGTATTTCTCTGATAACTAAGGATGTTGAACATTTCCTTAAGTGTTTTTCTACCATTTTAGATTCTTCTGTTGAGAGTTCTCTGTTTAGGTCTGTACTCTATTTTTTTATTGGATTATTTGTTCTTTTGATGACCAATTTCTTGAGTTCTTTGTATATTGTGGAGATCAGACCTCTGTCTGATGTGGAGTTAGTGAAGATTTTATTCCATCCTGTAGGTTGTCATTTTGTCATGTTGACCATGTCCTTTGCTTTACAGAAGATTTTCAGACCCCATTTAAATACTTGGTCTCCTGAAAAAGCCAGTTCACTGGCAACACAGCCCAGAAAGAGGGCATTTTAAAATAGCACAGCTCTTTTTCTGCTGCTGCTGCTGAGTCAGGAAAACCTCTCTTAAAGGAGCTATTGTATGCCACCAGCAAACAAAAAGAAGCTATTAAACTCTGTATTTTTGTGTCTAGAATCCATTTTCAAGTCCTCTTAGGTTTTAAGTGAATTTTAGTCAACTACATTGCAGGAGGGCCGCTTATGGGTTCCTAAATGCACAGTTCTAAAATTATCATACAAAACCATATTATTTAATACTACTGTTTCACTAATAGCTTTAGAGTATTTCTGGCTAACTCTTATTTCCTAAACTAGTCCATCTCTATTAAATTGTGCATTACCATAAGGTCATGACCTATGAGCAAAGTTTCAGCATGTCTGTCTCTGGCAGCAGCTCCATGGCTTCTCTCTGACTCTGCCCTTCTTTCTCCCTGAATTCAGTTTAGTTCTCCCTGCCTAGCTCTACTTTAACTTATCAGACCAGGCCAATTTTCTTTATTCATTAATGGTACTCCCATCATACAAAGGGGAATCCTAAATCAAGGGACCAATACAGAAATACTGGGAAATAAATAGAATTGAGGTATATGATGTAATGTTCCCAAAGAATCAATAAAAATTTTTTGAGACCTTAAAAAGACGTGCAAATTGGGAAAAGGGTTCCAGGCAACAATCAGTCCAATTCCAGGTATATAATAAAGCTGAAGGTGTGACTAAATAGGGGAGAGTGAGTTCTATAGGTAAAGGGGCAAGTAACTAGCATTAGTGCTGCTCTGTCATCTGTAGCATGAGATCATCAGCTAGAAAGTACTTGTGACATCTATACTAAGGATGGGGGGTGGTCTAGGAAAGAAAGATTCTGGGATAATCATTCTAGAGAATTAGGGTGAGGTTTGTTCCTTCAGATCAAAAAAAGGTCACTAGGACATTAACAACCTCCACTTTCAACTTTCCAGATGGAATACCCATATTGGATTTGTATCTCCCCCATTGCAGAGACATCCCTGTGTAATTAACGTTCTTGGTTTTCTAAGTACTTCTCTGTGAGTACAAGGACCACTCTGCACTCAACAATGCATATTTAAAGAAGAAGAGATTGTGGATTTGATAGCAGATAGTGGCATGAAAGAAGTTGAAGGGAGATGAAGGAAGAGTAGAAATAAAATTAAAGAAAATAAAAAGGATAAGGCCAGTTCAGGCATCCTCTCCTCTGCTCCCCAAGGAACAAGCTGGGGTCATTTCCTTGGACACCTGGGAACCCCTCCAGAGTCAAGTCTCTTTCTAACCCTAAAATGGCCCCCTTAATTAAGATATCTACTTCCCTGTTCCCACATCCACCCCTCCTTCATCCCAACCATCCCATTCCTTCAATTTCTCCCTATCCTCCCCTTCTCCCTTCTCTCTCTCCATCTCCCCGTATCCCCACCTCATCCCCAGCCCATGTTCCCAACCCCTGTTTGGCAATTGGGTCCACTTCCAATATCCAAGAGGATAACTATATGTTATTCTTTAGGTTCATTTTCTTATTTAGCTTCTCTAAGATCACGAATTATAGGCTCAATGTTCTTTATTTGTGGCTAGAATCCACTTATGAGTGAGTACATACCATATTCATCCTTTTGGGTCTGGGTTACCTCACTCAGGATAGCATTTTCTATTTCCATCCATTTGCATGCAGAATTCAAGCTGTCATTGCTTTTTACCACTGAGTAGAACTCTAAAGTGTATATGTGCCACTGATAATATCTTGCATATCATCATAGAACCTTCATCTGGCCATGGATGGAGATAGAGACAGAGACCCACATTGGAGCACCGGACTGAGCTCCCAAAGTCCATATGAAGAGCAGAAGAAAGGAGAACATGAGCAAAGAAGTCAGGACTGTGAGGGGTGCATTGACCCACTGAGACAGTGGGACTGATCTAACGGGAGATCACCAAGGCCAGTTGGACTGGAACTGATGGAGCATGTGATCAAACTGGACTCTTTGAATGTGGCTGATGGTGGAGGCTGACGGAGAAGCCAAGGACAATGGTGCTGGGTTTTGATTCTACTGCATGGACAGGCTTTGCTTAGTCTGTTTGGATGCTCACCTTCCTGGACCTGGGGGGAAGAGGGAGGACCTTGGACTTCCCATAGAGTAGAAAACCCTGACTTCTTCTTGGACTGGAGAGGGAGGAGGAGGGGGATTGGGGGGAGGAGAGGGAAGTGGGAGGAGGGGAGGAGGTGGAAATTTTCAATTATAGATAAATTAATTAATTAATTAAAAAGGAGAGAAATTTTCCAAAAAGTTCATTTAGGTGAAGTGGTGATGTGATGTGATTAATTTTGAATAAACAAACTTTATTCAGAAACTGGGAGATAAATCAAAATAAAGGTACTTGCACTTTAATATCCTATACCACCATCGTGTTCCCACACTGTAATTGATGGCTGTCTTAGCTGTCACCTATGATACTTATATACCAAAATCATATTTATTTAATCCTGACTTACAACATTGACTTCTTGAGAATTTTGTGCACTTACGAATGGAAGCTATTATACCCTGACAAGTAGATCTTAAATTGCTTTCATTGAGAGAATCAAAGCAACTTTTTCAATCATTATTTTATACCTAAAAGGATGTGTCACATGTATAAAAGTAAGCAAGTGAAGTGACTTGCATATAGAAGTTCTACCTGTCAGCATAGCAAGAATTAAAAGAGTCAAAAGAGTTTGTGTAATTTTCTTATTCTTGGCATTTCTGTACTTAAGTTCACAAAGATCTTGGAAGGAATGATGTGGTCAAGAGGAGTTTTATTCATGCATTCTTCATTCACCTTACTTGTCATAAGTGGTTTCTAAAAAACTTTATAAGCCCATAATCTTCCTGAAGTCATGAGATAATCTGGGTATCTGTCAATCCATCTATCTATCTTGTAGAAGGATCGGCGGGCTGCATTCCCGGCGCCCGGCCACCTGCATGGCTAGCTTTACACCCGAAATAATTACATGAAAACTGTATTTTTTTAAACACTGCTTGGCCCATTAGCTCTAGCCTCTTACTGGCTAACTCTCACATCTTGATTAACCCATTTCTAATGAGTGTAGCACTATGAGGTGGTGTCTTACTGGGAATATTCTTAACCTACATTCATCTTGAAGAGGAGAGCTATGGTGACTGCCTGACTCGGATTTCTTTCTCCCAGAATTCTGTTCTGTCTACTCCACCCACCTAAGGACTGGCCTATCAAAAGCCAAGCAGTTTCTTTATTAATTAACCAATGAAAGCAACAGATAGATGACACTCCCATCTATCTATCTATCTATCTATCTATCTATCTATCTATCATCTATCTACTTATCTATCTATCATCAGTATATGTATCTACCTACTATCTATATCATCTATCAATCATCTATATCTACCATCTATTTATCTATTTAATAACCATCTAACATATATCTACCATCTCTTTGTCTATTAACTCTTTATCAATACGCATCTTTTTCATTTATTTACAAGACCTTTAAACTCAGACATTTGTATGGTCTATGACAGAATCTGATCAGAGGACCATCCAACATGGACAATACTGTATAAGGAAACTCCAACCACAGAAACAGTTGGAGTTATGAACAAAGGTTATTATTTCCTCTGTCTCACTGGGTGTGATTCAAGTGCTTCCAATTCAAAGGAATCATGTCAGATTAGTGTTAGCAGTCATAAAGAAGTCTCTGAGTTTATCTGAAGAAAAGAAGAGACAATGCTTCTTGTGCTTTGGACTGTAAAATAACACATAAATGCTAAGTGTAATTACAGAGTTTTATGCTACAGGCTGTAGCTAAAATGCTTAGACTCATTGTCAGGCAAGCTCCTCACTTTTCCACTCTCCTGTGAAAGCAAACAAATGCTATCATAGTCTAAATACATACAAATGTCAAGTAGCGACTTGTTTCTGACTGTGACTGGCATTGAATGAACTGGTTGTTAGTCTTTTTTTTTTTAATTTAACCCTCATAACATATTATGAGAAGTTGGCATGAAGATGAAGAAATTGAGGTTATAAAGACTAAGTAGCATTTCCTAGGTACATAGAACTTTTACACATCAAACCCAGCTCTGTATAGGGCCCAACACTGTCATTTTTCTTATAATAACATTCTTACATGACACTGTTCCTCTAAAGCCGGCTTGTTTTTAACTCAAACGCATTCCTTTCATTTTTTAGACTCACAAAAAAATCTTTGTCTCCAGGAATTATATGATTCAAGTAATTTTTTGAATAGTTTCTGTTGTCAAGACACCTTCTGAGAGCAGATAATAGGCATACTGTCTCTTCATTTGTCAGTGTAGTCTGTGTTGCACTGTGACAGCAGAATCTCCTGATATTCTCAGTGGATTATCATACCAGCTTTTCTTTCACCATTATTTATCCTGTTATACATCCATGTGACTCTTAGTGCGTCCCTGGATCCTTGAATGTTTTGGGGTATCAGAAGGCAAAGACACATGATTTTAAGTTTAAGGCCAGTAAGAGGTACAAAGGAACATTTTGTCAAGAATGAAGAGTAGGAGGGGAGTACAAAGGAAAAAAAATTCAGATCATTACTTATTTTTTGGAATGCTGGATGAATTCCTCTTTTTGAGGTTTTATTAGCTCTTTTGTAGTTTCCTACACCATTTTTTATCCTGTTAAACCATTTAAACTTTCCAGATCCTAAACTGTGTTTTGTAAAGTTTTGTTCACGCATGAGAATAATGGTGGTGGGAAATTATGTGATATCTATTCACACTTCAGGGTTCTTTTGTTCTTTTCTTCTATTTTCAAAGTTGTTGATATACATATACATATATATATATATATAATGTATTTTTAAACTTCATGAATTTATGTGCAGTATATCTGTACCTGTGGATGGTTGAGCCACTATATGGGCATTGGGAAATGGTCCTGTGTCTTCTGGAAGAACTCTAAATGTTCTTAAATAATGAACCATCTCTTCAGCTTCCTTGTTTCTTAGTTGTCACTCTGTTGTTTTTTTGTTTTGTCATTTGTTTGTGTGTGTGTGTTGGAGACAAGAACTCACTATATAACTTTGGATTGCATGAAAATTCCTAGGTAGACCAGGTTGTCTTAAACTCAGAAATCTGCCTGCCTCAGAGATCTTCCTGCCTCTGCATTCCAACTGCATGATTCTTCTTTACTATTTCAACTGAGAAGTGACATTATGCTGTCTAGTCTTATAGCAACTTGACACAGAAAACAGATATTTTGAATCTATGGGACCTCCTTAATATAAGGAAATTCCTCTATATTCAACTGTATGTCATATTTTTAATTAGTTATTGATGGGTGAACTATTGTGGGTGGGCCCATCCCTTGGCTGGTAATCCTAGGTTTTATCAAACAGCACACTGAATAGGTGATGGGAAGAAAGCCAATAAGCAACAAACACTCTTTTATGGCCTCTGTATCAGTGATTACTTCTATATTCCTGCCCTCTTTGAGTTCCTGTCCTGATGGCTTTCAAGATGAACAGTGATATGGAAGTTTAAGTAAAATAAACCTTTCCCTCCCCAATTTGTTCTTCGATCATGGTATTTCACCACAGCAATATAGACCCTAACTAATGCATACAGCAATACCTTTTCATTTCATTGATCAAGATGTATCAAATGGTGCCAACTCTATGTAATAGGACTGATAGCTTTAGGGGAAAAAGAAATTTCTCTGCTATGTATTTGAGCTCCTAGTGAAACAATATTTAAAATAATATGTCACAAAGATGATGTTTTCCTGGACCATGCCTGACATACAGTCAGAACTGGATACATATTTTATAGTTATCATACATATGGCATGTACATATTATCATAGTGAAGCACAGAAGCAGCCACTTTTTATGTTTCCATGTATTTCATCCCAGTTGGATTTCAGAACTCTGAGGAAATCATCTTTTACCTATATTCAACTTCCCAGTCTTTTCTCTATTTGGCAAACCCTTTATACTGGAAGGAAAATTAATACGTAACTATGGATTAAGTATGCAATGCATTTGTGAGCTTCTTTGGTGACTATAACACTCATCATAGTGTGTGTGGGTTTGCATCATATCTTCAAAGATAGCATGTGATTCTATTACCACTGTTCATACTCATACTTCAGAGGTGTGCATCCAACTTCGTACATGAAGAGGATATTGTTGCAGGATATTTTGATTGCACTCTGACACTTTCAAGTCTGACAATAAAGATTTCTTTGAGTCAGAGGGTATATCTATCTAGTAGATGACTAAAATTATTTATAGATATTTTGGAGGACACATATAGAAAGACACAGGAGGTAGTAGCATGGGACTTAGAAAGAAACTTGACACATTTGGATAGAGGAAGGAGACAGAGGAAGTCACTGGTCATTTCACTGATGCTTCTCTGTTCTTTCAGGTTCTTACCTTCATAACTGACTCCTGAGTTTTTATTGATTAAGAATAATTAAATAAATGCTTCATCTGGGGTTGAACATGGGGCCTGGGATCTTTCAGCAGCCTCTGGAGCTGCTGCTGTGTCAGGAATTTCCTCCCTTCCTACAGGCCCTCTATGTACTACTATGGGATTTTCCTTTTGCAGCCTCTCTACAACAGCCTCCAACTGCCACCCATCCCAGGCAACAAATGCCATTGCCGTTATCTGCTCAATGCCCACTTGTGCCCCATACCCTGGCTTCCTGTCATGAAGACTTCTTCTGCACATTAACTGTGTCTTGTTTACAGGTGACTAACTCTCCTTAACTGTGGATGAAAGACTTTCCCTGAACCCACTTCTTAGGATGCTGCCCCACCAGGTTGTTCAACCTGACACCTACTAGGACTTTTACTGCTGCTGCCACTGCCACACACTTTTAGTTCCCAACTACACATGAGCAAGTACAACTGCTGTCAATTAGGTAAAACAAAATGCTACATGAGTCAAGTGTATAGATATAGAAGGACATATAGGAAAATTAAAACCATATGTGACTAACATAGGAATGAATTTATGAGAACCTGATTTGTTACAACAATGCAAAACTTGGATTAACATTCCTCCAATTGTGAAAAAAATAATAAAACAAAGAATGCTTCTGAGAAAAATATTAAAAGGTTTTATCAAGAATAGTTGCCAACTTTTCAGGTTGTACATAAAAGGACACAACAGTTGTAGAATTTTCAAAGGTACCAATAACCCAACCTTTAAAATGGTTAACTGATAAATCTTTCTTGGTGAAACAATGGCTTTTGAATTAAAAATGTTACACACGTTAGAACAGCTGATATAGGAGCACTACATGCTCAACATATTGAATAATCAACCAGTCTTTGGAAGTCAACTATATTTGTCATTAAAAAGAAATATAGAACCTGGAGAATGGTAACACACCTAAGAACTACTAAAGTGATCCAGTCAATGAGACCTTTACAGCTTGGAATTCCTTTTGAATTATGTAAAGGATAAACAATTAGCATAATTGATTTAAGGACTGCTTTTATTAAACTATATCTTTACAAGAACATAGTAGAGAAAATTTTGCTTTCACGGTACCTACTTACAATAATTCTCAGTCTATTAAAAGATATCAATGAAAAATTCTTCCTCAATGGATATTAAAAAGTCACACCTTGTATCAATATTTTGTATAGTCTCTGTTGGAAAACTTCACAAACAGTTTCTTCAATGTTTTATTTAACATTATATGGATGTATCTTCAGATGAGATTCAGCTTCAGTTACTTTAGAAATCTTTTAAATGGTAAAGGAAATTTTGCCTCATTGGGGATTACAAATTATTCCTGAAAATAATTACAAAGAAGAAATTCTATTAATTATTTAGAATATAAGCTAAGTTTAAAAATTCAACCACAGAAATTATATAAATCAGTAGAGATAAATTACAAATATTAATGATTTTCAAAAATTGCTGGGAGATATTGGCTAGGGCCCACAATTGGATTGACTACTCAATAACTAAGTAATTTTGCATACTTCAAATAGTCCAAGAAAATTATCAGCTGACGTCAAGAGAGAATTTGTTTTGGAAGAAAAGAAATTACAGGAAAGGCATGTGGATAATTTGGATTCAGAGCTTGAGTTTACCTTGATCATACTACCTTCCAGGCATTCTCCCAAAGGAATTCTTATGTGGAAGGAATATAATATTTTAGAATGAATATTTGTACCACACAAGCAAAGTAAAAAATTTAAATACCTATGTAGAAAAGTTTTCTTAATTGATTCTGAAAGAAATGGTAAGATTTCATCAAGCAGAAATATACACAGCAGAAATGGTGGTGCTGTATTCTAATGAAGAAATTACTTCTTCATGGACAGAAAATGATTATTGATAAAGTGCTTGCATTAATTTTGAAATAGATTAACATCAATATCTCAAAGGCAAGAGACTTCAATTTGTAACACCAAAGAGCTAATTGGATCTTTCTTCACATTGTATAGGGAACACCAATTTCTGGAGACCTTACATTCATACTGGTACAAATAAATTGGTAATGACAGGAAAATTAAGCGGCACAAAACCCTTGAAATTCTGTTCAAAAGTCAGAATTCTATGCTACTCTCTTGGTATAATTATTTTTTCTGAACATCTTAATATAACTATTGACATCTAATATGCAGAAAGTGTTGTTTCATATATTGTAACCACTGAACTTATTTCAAGTTACTTTGTTATTTTTTAAATTACAATAAACAATTGTAAATAGTAATTATTCTATGTATATAATACATATCAGCTCTCAAACAAGTCTACCAGGCCTTCTAGCACAAAGTAATTATGAAATTTATCAGTTATTTATTGAAAATGTGTTAGAAGCCTCAGAATTTCATAAGAAAAAATACACATTAATAAGAAAAGTTCGAAGAAAGATTTTTTTCTACCATTTGGCAGCAAACTAAGGAAGTGTCCTACTGTTTCTTCACATAAACAAACTTCATTAAATGCAGGAAGTATATCAAACAGTATTTTAAAAAATAAAATTTGAGGGGCTGGAGAGATGGCTCAGAGGTTAAGAGCATTGCCTGCTCTTCCAAAGGTCCTGAGTTCAATTCCCAGCAACCATATGGTGGCTCACAACCATCTGTAATGGGATCTGGTTACCTCTTCTGGCCTGCAGACATACACACAGACAGACTATTATATACATAATAAAAAATAAAATTTGACAAATGGATATGTATCTTTTGTGTAGTTTAGAAAATTAAACTTTGTGTACCATAACAGAGATATGTATTCAAGATTTCAGTATGTGCACTATACCATAGACAAATATTTAAGATTTCAATGGACAACTACCTTAAATTCTGAAAAGGTCAACTCTGCATTTATACATTATTTAGAAGCTATATCCATCATAGGAATACTTGTAAAAATTAAGAATGACCATACCCTAGCATATTTCTCTAGGAAAATGAAGAAGTTTTGCATATTACAATGTAAAGGGTATTAGATGAATACTGTATAAACCTATAAACAGACACTTAAACAAAGATCTAACAAAACTTTAAGAAATATGATTAATAAACCAAAGGATGTTAAAAAGCAGAGATAGATATACAATCCTCTATTAACTATAAATTTTAATGCTAATGAGAAAGGAATCACAGCTGCAGAGAGATATCCAATAATAAAACAAATCATGCTGAATTAAATCAGCCTGTATACTTCATAGATGTGTTAACCTTAGAATGAAGAACAACATATGTGTTGCATTGGGAAAGAGGCTTTATTTTGTTTCCATGGGTGAAAAGAGCTCTAGATACCATCAAAATTGATAAAGATTAGATTTGAGCAGGAGAGCCCACTTCATTAAAAGAGGCAAGAATTCATTCACCACCCTGACCATTAAATCTAAACTAACTTACAATACTAAGAAATGGCTATTGTGTGAAATTTTCATTGTTTTCTGACAAATAGAACTTGCTTGGAGTCTGCAGAGCTCCCCATAAGTTAACCATAGAGATTTGGAGGTCTATATAGAGAGAAGGAGGAAGTGATAATACTAAGTGGAAATAGGATGTTGGACCTTTTAGTCTGAGAAACAGAAGAGGTAGGAAAGAACTGTGACTTTTCCTGTGAATTACTCTGGCAATTCAGGTTTTACCCTGATTTCTGACTCTGTATATTTACTGATAAGAATAACTATGTTTATGTTTCATTTGGTGGCCCATAAGGTGACCGATATGTAAACAGAAGTTTCTTTCCCACCAGCATCTCTTATTACCTAGTAGCCACTTCCCAAATTAACCTAAAAGAGACTTACATCAATCATGAATACTTAGTTGGCAGCTCAGGCTTGTTACTAGCTAACTCTTACACTTAAATTAACTCATATTTCTATTTATGCTTTGCCACATTGTGGTACCTTTAAATCATGTTCATTTCCTGCTCTTTCTGCATTTGCTGGTGACCTCTCTCACTCTGCCATTCTCCTTCCAATCATCCTTAGTTTTGTCACCCTGTATTTACCCCCTGCCTCAATACTGGCTAGTTGGCACTTTTATTAAACCAATTTGAGTAGAAAATCTTTACAGTGTACAAGAGTACTATTCCACAGCAAATGACTTTCATTTGATCAAATATAACTTGCCAAAAAAGAAAACTCCCCAAAGTGAGGGATGAGAGAGAGTTTTCCTTTTGTCTTTCTAGGAGAATAAATGCACCCAACTAAGGAATATAAAGACCACTCAACAAATGTAACATCTAAAGGAAAGGATGAATCAACCAGAGAAATAACTGCGGAAAAAGAGTACATTGGTCTATAGCATATTTCCAATAGAAAAAGCTTTCATAAATCCTTTCAAATGTTTGCTTCTGCTGTTCTCTAGAGACATCTAAAGCAAATGACCATATTGTGATCCCAGTTAATTAAAAAAAATTAAAGCTGGATTTGGAGATGTAGCATGACTCTCTCCTTCTTTAAACACAATCATGCCTGTTAAAGGATAATATAAATTCTATGTCTCAAATCAGAAGGCCACCTTGTATGGAACAGAGGAAAAAGCAAAATTAAGGTACTTTTCTATTGCCACTAATATCATTATCGTTTGTTTTAATTTTGACTTTTGAAGATTTTTCTTATGGCATAAATATTGTATCAAAATCTGGAAAAGACACATGTACTTTCTGTTGTGACTTTCATGATCATATAGACTACTAATTCCAGAAACAGGCTTCATACTGCTTCTTGTATGTGATTTTGGTCTTGAGTCTGAAGCAGGTAACTAGAAATTAAGTATATGTAGCATGTAGACCTGGATGTATTTAATAGTTTATGGTCTTTTATCCTTACTGAGATTTGCTTGCTGCATATGACATTTAAAATGTAGAATTTTGGCAGACACGGCGGAGAGGTGCGGTGCAGACGTGGCATGGCGGTGAGGCTCGGCAATCAGGAATAGGCTTTGGGGGACCGGTGCAGTGGCAGACGCAAGCAGCGGGATAGGTGCGCAATAACGACAGCAGATCACCCCACTACAATTAAACCAAAGAGGTAGGCCTTTTGTTGACAAGGTGACAGGCAAACAGGGAGCCTGGTCCTGTTCCTGAATACCCTTCGGAGGGGTGAGAGGGTTCTTGGCCTGCGGCAGGAACCAGGAAACAGAGCGAGGACATTTTGTAAGCAGAGCTCTTGGCCAGCAGAGAAACCTGATTCGGTTTTAAAAGACACATTAGATAGGATCAATAGAAGGAGATGGGCAGGCGCCAAGGCAAGAATTCACCCAATAATCTGAAAAACAACATGAAAACACCAGAACCCAATAATATTACAACAGAAATATTTGAACACCCTAACACAGAAGAAGTGAAAAAAATTGACATTATGAAAGCAATAGAGTCCCTTAAACAACATGTAAAAAATGCCCTTATAGAAAAGGATGAGAAGTATAACAAAAGTTTGAAGAAATGAGTAAATACGTACATGATACCCTGGGAAACCAAGAAAAAACGATCAAACAGTAATGGAAACAGTTCAAGAATTGAAAACTGAAATGAAGGCAAGGAAGAAAACACAAACTGAGGACCAGCTGGATATGGAAAATCTAGGTCAACAAGCAGAGTCTACAGAAACAAGCATAATCAATAGAATACAAGAGATAGAAGAAAGAATCTCAGATTCTGAGGACGCCATAGAGAAAATAAACGCACTGATCAAAGAAAACAGCAAAGCCAACAAATTCTCATCACAAAACATTCAGGAAATCTGGGACACAATAAAAAGACCAAACCTAAGAATAATAGCGGTAGAAGAAAGTGAGGAAGTACAGCTCAACAGTCAAGAAAATATATTTAATAAAATTAAAGAAGAAAACTTTCCCAACCTAAAGGAAGATATTCCTTTGAAGGTTCAAGAAGCATACAGAGCACTGAATAGACTGGATCAAAAAAAAATCCCCTCACCATATAATAATCAAAACACAAAGCATACAGAATAAAGAAAGAATATTAAGAGCTGCAAAGGAAAAAGGTCAAGTATCTTATAAAGGTAAACGGATCAGACTTACACCTGACTTCCCTATGGAAACCATGAAAGCCAGAGGTCCTGGATAGATGTACTTTAGAAGCTAAGAGACCATGGATGCAAACCCAAACTACTATACCCAGCCAAGTTTCATTCACTATAAATTGAGAAAAAAAAGACATTCCAGGATAAGAACAAATTTAAACAATAGGTAGCCATAAATCCAGCCCTACAGAAAGTAATAGAAGGAAAATCGCAACCCAAGGAATCCAACATTGCCAACACTGCCTACAAAAACTCAGGCATTGAGCAACCCTTCACCAGCACATCTCAAAGAAGGGAGACACACAAACTCTACTACCAAAAACAATAAGAATAACTGGAGTAAACAACCACTGGTTATTAATATCACTTAATATTAATGGGCTCAATTCACCTATAAAAAGGCACAGGCTAAGAAATTGGATACGAAAACAGGATCCAACATTCTGTTGTTTGCAAGAAACACATCTCAACCACAAAGACAGGCATCTACTCAGAATAAAGGGTTGGGAAAAGGTGTTTCAACAAAACTAACTTCAAACTAAAATCAATCAGAAGAGATCGAGATGGACACTTTATACATATAACAGGAACAATTCATCAGGAGGACGTCTCAATCCTGAATATCTACACACCAAATATAAAAGCACCCACTTATGTAAAAGAAATATTAATAAAACTCAAGGCAGACATCAAACCACACACACTAATAGTAGGAGACTTCAACACACCTCTGTCTCCAACGGACAGGTCAATCAGACAGAAACCTAATAGAGAATTAAGAGAATTATTAGACGTAATGAAGCAAATGGACTTAACAGACATCTATATAACATTCCACCAAAATAGGAAAGAATATACCTTCTTCTCTGCAGCTCATGGAACCTTCTCGAAAATTGACCACATACTCAGAAACAAAGGAAACCTCCACAGATACAAAAAAAAAATATCAGTGTCCACCTTTGCCTTATCTGATCACATCGAATTAAAGTTAGAAGGCAACAACAATACTACCTCCAGAAAGCCAACAAACACACGGAAACTGAGCAGTCAACTACTGAACTACACCGGGGTCATGGAAGAAATTAAGAAAGAAATTAAAGTCTTCCTTGAATTTAATGAAAATAAAGAGATAACATACTCAAACCGATGAGACACTATGAAAGCAGTGCTAAGAGGAAATTTCCTTGGACTAAGTGCCCACTTAAAGAAAACGGAGAATGCATACATTGGGGACTTAACAACACACCTGAAAGCTCTAGAAAAAAAAAAAAGAAGCAGATGCGCCTAGGAGAAGTAGAAGACTGGAAATAATAAAACTGAGGGTGGAAATCAACAAAATAGAAACTCAGAAAACAATCCAAAGAATCAATGAAACAAAAAGTTGGTTCTTGGAGAAAATCAACAAGATTGACAAACCCCTATCCAAACTAATTAAACGACACAGAGAGAACACGCAAATAAATAAGATCAGAAATGAAAAGGGGGACATAAGCACAGACACAGAGGAAATTCAGAGAATCATTAGATCTTACTACAAAAGCCTGTATGCCACAAAACTAGAAAATTCAAAAGAAATGGACATTTTTTAAATTAGTACCATATACCAAACCTAAACCAAGACCAGGTGAATGATCTAAATAGACCTGTGAATCGCGAAGAACAAGAAACTGTTATCAAAAACCTCCCTACCAAAAAAAGTCCTTGACTAGATGGTTTCAATGCAGAATTCTACCAGAACTTCCAAGAAGAGATAATACCTATACTCCTTAATGTATTTCACAATATAGAAACAGAAGAATCATTACCAAATTCCTTTTATGAAGCTACAGTTACTCTGATACCAAAACCACACAAAGACCCAACCAAGAAAGAGAATTACAGGCCTATCTCACTCATGAATACCGACACAAAAATTCTCAATAAAATACTGGCAAACCGAATCCAAGAACACATTAAAAAAATTATCCATTATGATCAAGTAGGCTTCATCCCAGAGAAGTAGGGCTGGTTCAACATACAAAAATCTAGCAATGTATTCCACCATATAAATAAACTGAAAGAAAAAAAAAAACCATATGATCATTTCATTAGATGCTGAAAAAGCATTCAACAAAATTCAAAACCCCTTTATGATAAGGTCATGGAGAGATTAGGGATAAAAGGGTAATACCTAAATATAATAAAAGCTATTTACAGCAAGCCGACAGCAAACATTAAATTAAACGGAGAAAAACTCAAAGCCATCCCACTAAACTCAGGAACACGACAAGGATGTCCACTCTCTCTATACCTCTTCAATATAGTGCTTGAAGTTCTAGCAATAGCAATAAGACAACATAAGGGGATCAAGGGGATTCATATTGGAAAGAAAGAAGTTAAGCTTTGTTATTTGCAAATGATAAGATAGTGTATATAAGCGACCCCAAAAACTCTACCAAAGAACTCATACAGCTGATAAACACCTTTAGTAATGTGGCAGGATACAAGATCAACTACAAAAAATCAGTTGCCTTCCTACACACTAAGGATAAGAAAGCAGAGAGAGAATTCAGAGAAGCATCACCTTTCACGCTAGCCACAAATAGCATAAAATATCTTGGGGTAACTCTGACCAAGGACGTGAAAGATCTATTTGACAAGAACTTTAAGTCTTTGAAGAAAGAAACTGAAGAGGACACCAGAAATTGGAAGGACCTCCCTTGCTCTTGGATTGGGAGGATCAACATAGTTAAAATGGCAATTCTACCAAAAGCAATCTATAGATTCAATGCAATCCCCATCAAGATCCCATGAAAATTCTTCAAAGATCTGGAGAGGACAATAATCAACTTTATATGGAAAAACAAACAAACAAAAAAAAACCAAAATAGCCCAAACAATCCTATACAATAAAGGATTGTCTGGAGGCATTACCATCCCTGACTTCAAACTCTATTACAGAGCTACAGTAATGAAAACAGTGTGCTACTGGCATAAAAACAGAGAAGTCGACCAATGGAATCATATAGAAGACCCGGATTTTAACCCACAAACCTATGAACACCTCATTTTCAATAAAGGAGCTAAATGTATACAATCGAAGAAAGAAAGCATCTTCAACAAATGGTGCTGACACAACTGGATGTCAACCTGTAGAAGAATGAAAATAGACCCATATCTATCACCATGCACAAAACTCAAGTCCAAATGGATTAAAGACCTCAATATCAGTCTGAACACACTGAACCTGATAGAAGAGAAGTGGGAAATACCCTACAACAGATGGGCACAGGAGATCGCTTCCTATGTATATCCCCAGCAGCACAGACATTAAGGGCAACATTGAATAAATGCGACCTCCTGAGACTGAGAAGCTTCTGTAAAGCAAAGGACACTGTCACTAAGACAAAAAGGCAACCTACTGACTGGGAGAAGATCTTCACCAACCCTGCAACAGACAAAGGTCTGATCTCCAAAATATATAGAGAACTCAAGAAACTAGACTTTAAAATGCTAATTAACCCAATTAAAAAATAGGTCACTGAACTGAACAGAGAATTTTCAACAGAAGAAGTTCAAATGGCCAAAAGACACTTAAAGTCATGTTCAACCTCCTTAGCGATCAGGGAAATGCAAATCAAGACAACTTTAAGATACCATCTTACACCTGTCAGAATGGCTAAAATAAAAAACAACAATGATAGCCTTTGCTGGAGAGGTTGTGGAGAAAGGGGTACATTCATCCATTACTGGTGGGAATGAAAACTTGTGCAACCACTCTGGAAAGAAGTGTTTCGGTTTCTCAGGAAATTCGGGATCAACCTACCCCTGGACCCAGCAATACCACTCTTGGGAATATACCCAAGAGAGGCCCTATCATACAACAAAAGTATATGCTCAACTATGTTCATAGCAGCATTGTTTGTAATAGCCAGAACCTGGAAACAAACTAGATGTCCTTCAATGGAAGAATGAATGAAGATAGTATGAAATATATACATATTAGAGTATTACTCAGCAGTAAAATACAAGGACTTCTTGAATTTTGCATACAAATGGATGGAAATAGAAAACACTATCCTGAGTGAGGTAAGCCAGACCCAAAAAGAGGAACATGGGATGTACTCACTCATCTTTTGTTTCTAGCCATAAATAAAGGACATTGAGCTTATAATTCGCGATCCTAGAGAAGCTAAATAAGAAGGTGAATTCAAAGACAAACATATAGGCATCCTCCTGAATATTAACCTTCATCGGGCGATGAAAGGAGACAGAGACCCACATTGGAGCACCGGACAGAAATCTCAAGGTCCAAATCAGGAGCAGAAAGAGAGTGAGCACGAGCAAGGAACTCAGGACAGAGAGGGGTGCACCCACACACTGAGACAATGGGAATGTTCTATCAGGAACTCACCAAGGCCAGCTGGCCTGGGTCTGAAAAAGCATGGGATAAAACCGGACTTGCTGAAAATAGCGGACAATGAGGTCTACTTAGAACTCAAGAACAATGGCAATGGGTTTTTGATCCTACTGCACATACTGGCTTTGGGGGAGCCTAGGCAGTTTGGATGCTCAACTTACTAGACCTGGATGGAGGTGGGCCGTCCTTGAACTTCCCACAGTTCAGGGAACCCTGATTGCTCTTTGAACTGTTGAGGGAGGGGGACCTAATCGGGGGAGGGGGAGGGAATTGGGAGGCGATGGCGGGGAGGAGGCAGAAATCCTTAATAAATAAATTAATTAAAAAAAATAAATAAAAATGGATTTTTTTTTGCAGTAAACCATGAATATTCCTAACAATGACCTTTGAAATCTTCAAAAATGATGGGGCCCCACAATGATGATTCCTTCTGGATTATGGTAGTGCCTTTAAGTGGACAAATACCTCCAAAAAATCAACTTTTTACTGCAAAATGCTAAGGACATTTTCAAGGTGGTTAGTTAATAATGACAATTTCAAGGTGGTTAGTTAAAATGGTCCATAATAGTAGAGTACTCTAGCCAGGACTTCAGATAAGCCGTCACACCAAGGCTGAACAACAACTGTCTCTCCCAGGACATGAGCATTTTCTCATTTTTTCAGAACCCCCTAAATATACCATAATTGCAAAGAGCAGGAAATAATTTTAAGACAATGTTGCCAAGATTCCAAAGAGCTGAGGTGGGTGTTTTTTGGTCATTCAGTGGGTTATGAAAATTTGCTGTCTTTACGGTATTTAGTTGCTAATTGTTACTGGTCATGGTAAGGGTAAAAACTAAACAAGAGAGGTCAAATTTAAGGATTTCTTTTTTAAAAAAGGGGGGATATAAGACGTTTAAGATAAAAGGGTAGATTATTGAATTTAAACAATAATCAGCTAATCTCAGAAATTTTACATTAGTATGCAGTTTTGTATGCTGATACAAATTTAAGTATGTCTTTTTGTACTGTCCACATGTTTCTACTCTTGTTTAAGGTATTTTATCTGTACAGCTCATTTAAAATTGTAATGTACAATAAATACAGGTTTGCAGATTGTCATATATAATTATCAGGGTTGTATTCATGGTAGATAGCATTTCAAGGTTAAACAGATTTATATTTTAGGTATATAGGTGGTCTTCAAACAATTCAGAGACCTACAGAATATGGCATTTAATTCATTTTTTAAAACCTAAGGATTTTCATGACAGTGAGACTTGTCTACAGCTGGCAGTCCCAATTTGCTTCAAAAAAAGTATGGTTGGCATCAAAGAACCTCATTGGGGAGTTTCCTTTAATTGTGACAAAATTTTCCCCTGGAGAAGAAACTATCCTTATCTCGATTGCTGATGGTATGCTTATCAATTTGGATTAGCGGGATACAAAAGATTGTGACTTCTGAACTTTGCCAAGACAAGATAGCATGGTCCTTAAAAAATCTTGCCTCATAGAAAAGTCTGTGAGAAATTCTAGGAATGTAGGCCAAAGATGGATGCTGCAGTTTTGCAAACTAAACTTAAGGTGACTGCCCAAGCAGCCAGTGGTTTTTGTCATTTCTACAGTTTTGGAAGTTGGTTTCTCTGCACTTCCTGTTTGTTTATGTAATAGTATATTCTTCTCAGAATCTGATGAAGTTAAAGACAGGGTTGGTATAGGTACAGGATTTCTTGTTACCAAATTCAGAAAATAAACTCACAAAAGAGATATAAATTGTCTAAGGCTGAGAGACATAAAATCATAAATATTTCATATAAAAATATTTTAAGGTCAATAAACATGGATTGGTATATGCATGTTAGGATAGAGACTAGGCACAAAACAATGGACTCAGCATAATAGGATAGATAATGGATTATTTTCTCTGAATATTCAAAATGCAAATGGACCGGACCATTGTGAGTGTAATGATTTCCGGATAAATGTTTTGGCTGTGTATAGTATTACCCTGTTAGAATTAAACCTTTTCTACTTATTTATACAAAAGGGGAAATGTTACGGGATGTTGCAAACACTCTGACACTCCCAAAACTGGCAATAAAGTTTTATTTTAATCAGAGGGTGGAAATAGCTACTAGTTTATCAAAATTAGTCATAGATGTTTTTAGGACATAGCACAGATAGAGAGACTCAGGAGATAGTAGGGTCAGGTTGGAAAGATTTTTTGACCCCTTTGATTGAGGAAGGTGAGTGGCAAGATCACTGGTAACTTATTTGCCACTTCCTTGATTATTCAGGTTCTTTTCCTGATAACTGACTCCTGAGGTTTTATTGATAAAGAATAAACACGACAGATATCCCTTCCTTTTCCTTTTTTCATCACATTTCTTTCTGTATATTTCCTTTCTTCTCTTTCTCTCTTTCTGTGTGTCCCATTCCTTCTTTCTTTTTATTTTCCTCTGCTCTTTCCATGTTTTTCTTTTGCCTCCATGTTCTTCCATTCCATCTCTTCTCTTCTCTTTACTTCAATTCCATTTCTTTTTTTTTTAACATCCTCCTACGTTCCTCTTTGTTTCTCTTAACCCCTTTTATCCTCTTTGTTTCACTTTCACTCTCCTCTTCTTCTTCCTCTCTATTTCCTGCCTGGATATAAAGACAATATATTAATGCCCTCAAATCTTAGAATAAATTATGTCTTAGTTATGGTTTCTATACCTGTGAAGAGACACCTTGAGCGAGACAATTCATATAAAGGAAATCATTTAGTTAGATTGCTTACATTTTAAAGGTTTAGTCCATTATTATCATAATTGGACATGGCCAAATGTAGAGAGAAATGGTACTGGAGAGGTAGCTGAGGGTTCTATTTCTTGTGTAGGCAAGAGGAAGTGAAATGTTTCACTGGATATATCTAGAGCATAGGAGACCTTGATACACTTCCTCTACCAAGGCCATACCTACTAAAAAAAAAAAAAAACAAAACACACTTCCTAATAGTGCTACTCCCTTTGGGGTCAATATTCTTTCAAACAATCACAATTCTCTTTTTCTTGAATACACAAAAAAATAATTATATCATAATATCTTCCAACAAATGAATTAAGTTTACAGGATATAAACTTAATTTCTATGAAAAGAATTCTGTGTTTATAGTTTTGTTAGGGAGTGGAGGAAGTCCTGAATGAATTGTTACTGTTTGACATGGTTGTGGTCATGTCAAGACTCAACTGATTCCTTCCCCATGGTAATACCAAACCCTTACTTTGTCAAGAGGCTCAAGACAGACAGCAAAACGCTTCTTCATAAATTGAAATACGATTTTTCTTAACAATTGAATAGTTTATGCAATGACTAACATCTTCCTACTCACAGATAAATAAAAAAAATAGTCTTCCTACTGAGACTAAAACCCCCTTTAAAATCCACTCAGTGGGTCCAGTTTGCTATTGGTTGTAGATGTCCTCCATCAAATATAGTAGATCCTACCTGATCCCAGTCTTCCTGCACATGCCTCAATATGTGTCTCCTTTCTTTATATTTTGCTGCTCATGGTCAGGGTTGCAGAAACCAATCAGCATGGGAAGCTGCATAGTATATAAAATAAGATCATTTTGTAATGTGAGTTTAGGTCTGATATATCTGGGGCAAAAAATTGTACCTCTCTTTTATAGTGGCTAATAACTGTCATTCACATTGTGTATTCGATATGAAAAACTAAACCACAGTTCTGGCAAATGAAGATTTCAGTAATAATATTTATTTTATTCAAACAATATCAATATATTTAAACTACTTTTTTGTTTTGTTTTCTTTAATTTATATTTTCTTTTTTAAAAATAATTTTCATTGAGCTTTATACTTTTTTCCACTTCCTTCCCTTCCTTCACCTCACCTCCCACCTTATCCCATGGTCCCCATGCTCCCAATTTACTCAAGAGATCGTGTCTTTTTATATTCCCCATGTAGATTAGATCAATATATTCTCTCTCTGGGTCCTTTCTGTTGTCCAGGTTCTCTGTGATTGTGAACTGTATACTTATTTTTTTTGCTTTATGTCTAAAAGTCACTTATGAGTGAGTACATATGATATTTATATTTCTGAATCTGGGTTACCCCGCTCAATATGATGCTCTCTAGATCCATTCGTTTCCCCAAAATTTCAATATATTACTTTTTTCTGCCATGTAGTACTCCATTGTGAAAATGTACCCCATTTCCCTTATCCATTCTTTGGTCAAGGGGCATTAAGGTTGTTTCCGGGTTCATGCTATGACAAACAATGCTGCTATGATTATAATTGAGCACATGTCCTTATGGTACGATTTAGCATCCTTTGGATAAATGCCCAGTAGTGGTATTGCTGGGTCTTGAGGTAGGTTGTTTCCTAATTTTCTTAGAAATCCTGTTCTGATTTTCAAAGGGGCTGTATCAGTTTGAACTCCTACCAGCAATGGAGGAGTGTTCCTTTTTTCATACATCCTTTCCATCATAAGTTGTCATCAGTGGCTTTGATCTTGGCAATTCTTACAGATGTAAGATGGAATTGCAGAGTTATTTGATTTGTCTTATTCTGATGGTGACCATGTCTTTAAGTGCCTTTTAGGCATTTTGGATTCCTCTAATGAGATTTTTTTGTTTAGGTTTTTATCCCATTTTTCTATTGGAATATTTGCTCTTTTTTGTGTATGTTTTTCTTTTTTTATATATTTTTATTTTTCCATTCAAAAATTTCCACTTCCTCCCCTCCTCTGATTCTCCTCCCACTCCCCTACTCACCCTCCTTTCTCCCCCTCCAGTCTTAAGAAAGAACAGGGTACCCTTCCCTTGGGAAGTCCAAGGCCCTCTCCCCTTCATCCAGGCCTAGGAAGGTGTGCATCCAAATAGACTAGGGTCCCCAAAAGCCAGTACATGCAGTAGAAACAAGTCCCAGTGCCTTTGTCAATGGTTTCTCAGTTAGCCCCCATTGTCAGCCACATTCAGAGAGTCCAGTTTGATCACATGCTCATTCAATCCCAGTCCAGATGGATTTGGTGAGCTCCCATTAGATCAGGCATACTGTCTCATCCTCCTGGAAATTGGAAGCAGACAAGATCACCTGGTAAAGGTTGGGAATATTTGCTCTTTTAATGACTAATTTCTCGAGTTCTTTGTATATTTTGGAGATAAGTCCTGTGTCTGATGTGGATTTGGTGAAGATATTATCCCATTCTGTAGGCTGCCATTTTGTCTTGTTGGCCATGTCCTTTGCTTTACAAAAGCTTCTTGGTTTCAGGATGCCCCATTTATTAATTGTTTTACTCAGGGTCTGTGCCACTGAGCTTATGTTTAGGAAGGGGTCTCCTGTATAAATGCATTCAAGTGTACTTCCCACTTTCTCTTCTTTGAGGTTCAGTATGTTTGGTTTTATATTGAGGTCTTGAATCCATTTGGACTTGACTTTTGTGTATGGCAACAGATATGGATCTAATTTCATTATTCTACATGTTGATATTTAGTTATGGCAGCACCATTTACTGAATATGCTTTCTTTTTTCCATTTTATAATGTTTGTTTCTTTATGAAAATCAGGCGTTCATAGGTGTGTGCATTAATATCTGGGTTTTCACGTTGCTTGCATTGGTCTTCCTCTTTGTTTTTATGCCAATGCTAGGCTGTTTTCAGTGCTATAGCTCTGTAATAGTCTTTGAAGTCAGGGATTGTGATGATTCCAGAAGTTCTAAATTGTGCAGGATTGCTTTGGCTATCCTGGTTTTTAATTTTTTCCATACGATGTTGATTATTGTTCTTTCAAGCTCTGTGAAGAATTATACTGGGATTTTAATGGGCATTGAATTGAATCATTAGATTGCTTTTTATATGATTGCCACTTTTACTGTTCTAATTCTACCTACCCAAGAGCAGGATCTTTCCATTTTCTGGTGTCTTCTTCTATTTCCTTATTCAACGATTTAAAGTTCTTATTATACGGGTCATCCAGTGGTTTGGTTAGAGGTAGACTGAGACATTTTATGCTATTTGTGGCTATTGTGAAGGGTGATGATTCTCTGATTTCTTTCTCAACACATTTATCTACTGTGTAAAGGAGGGCTACTGATTTTTTTTTCAAATAATCTTGTATCCTGCTATATTACTGAAGGTATTTATTAATTGTAGAAGTTCCTTGGTAGAATTTTTTGGGTTGCTGATGTCAACTATCACATCATCAGCAAATAGTGAGAATTTGACTTCTTATTTTCCAATTTGTATTCCCTTGATCTCCTTTTGTTGTCTTATTGCTCTAACTAGAACCTCAAAAGGTATATTGAATAGATATGGAGAGAGTGGACAACCTTCTCTTATTACTGATTTCAGTGAGATTGCTTTGAGTTTCTCTCCATCTATTTTATGTGGGCTGTTGGCTTGCTATATATAGCCTTTACTATGTTTAGGTATGTTCCTTGTATCCTTGATATCTCCAAGATGTTTATCATAAAGAAATGTTTTTCAGGAACAAAGAAGATAGAAATAAAAGAGTATGGAATTTCTCTAAAATAATATTGAAAGGCCTTCCTAATAGTGATCATACACATCTCCTTGGTCTATTTATTTACATACATAAGACAGAAAATTTAGTTTTATTTTAGTTCTTTAGAAGTTTGTTTGCTCTTAAGAAATTAAGAAGGGAGAATTTGACTAAGTTTTGGCAATAGTAGCCAGTCTCCATTCACTGAGCCTGTAACTGTTTATTTACTACTGGCCATCTCCTATGGAGCACACATTGCAGTGGACTGGGAAAATAACACTGGAAGCATAATCAGCCCTTACTGAAAGCCAGAGAGAGTTTATAGGGCTGTCAGAGTAGGAGCCACTGATTCGGGAGATTTAGAGCATAGAGCTAGAAAGAAAATACCTACAGAGAAATATCAGAAGAGTCAGAAGCCAACTAATTGTTAGGAACCTCATGAACTTCTAAGACAGTAGAGTCAAGTGAACCAATAATATTATTATACCAAATTCCACAAATAATCCTGAAATCTTTTCCCCTAATTTCTGATGTGTTGTTGCAAAGAGTGAATTAAAATCATAAACTGAATAATTTTATGGCTAGCTATATTCTATTATTCTCTAGGCTTAATTTTATAGTAGATTAGGTTCTTGCTATAAATTTTTCCCTACTCTCTACTAATATTACATAACAAAAACCCACTCCAAGAAATTTTATTCATGCCCTGCAACAGAAATTATAGTGTGTTTTTCTTCTTCCAGTGAAAAGCTTGGTCATGTGATTTGATTTGGCCTATGCCATGCCATCAGACTATGCTGCAGAGCCATTAAGAGTGTTTATGTGGTTTCCTTTCTTCTTTTATGTTCCTGCCATCTGCTGTAGAAACATACTCTGGATTGCTGCAGGTCACAGAATGGGGAAACATGTTGAGCAGATGTAAGCATACATATAACCAAGAGCCAAACTCCATCAATCAGAGAAGTATTACTGCCAATCCAGGTAGTTGAGAAATAAGCTTGTAACGCACTGAAATTGGAAATTATTTATTACACATGATTATTATTGCAAACTACATGGCTCTGCTTTCCTCATTTATATCTTATTTAATGCCTTTACAATTGTACATGTCATACTTAGTTTGGAAATTAAGAATTGTGATAATTGAAAATTATGTGACTTAGCTGAAACATAGAGCTACAAGAGAAAGAAGAGACAAAATGTCAGGTTTTCTCTAAGACATACCTTTCTAGTTTCCTCAGCTACCATTTTTTAAGTCTTAAGGCACACTTTCTCATGGATTTAAAGCACTAATAATATAAACTAGTACATTAAAAGTAGCTTTATCTGGAAAAGGGGATGCCCACTTTTCCATCTGTGATTTTCAGTAGATCCACTTCCATGGTTGTTTTTTTGACATGAGAAAAAAAAAATATAACAAAGGTATAGGAAGAATGGAGAACAATATTTTAAAATATTAGTTTAGGGACTGTTGAGATAGCTTAGCAGGTTAAGACACTTGTTATATCCTAATGACCTCAATTTCATCCCTAAAAGCCATATCATGGAATAAAAAAGAGAATCAAATCCTATTAGTGGTTCTCTGTCTTCCATACTGACACATGGAATTTCTCTACCATTCCTCTACACACACACACACACACACACACACACACACACATTGACACACACACACACACACAGAAAAAGAGAGAGAAGCCTTCCACACTCATATAAAAAAATTAAAAAAAAACATTGGTTGACAGAATGAAAAACGCAAAAATCAGATGAATTAAAGCTATAAGTCCACCTATAGACAACAGTTCTCCCTTTCTGAGATCACAAGCTCAGAAGCCAAGAGAAATTAAAGACTGACATTGGCCATTTAACACAATTGCAAGAGGGACAAAGACTGAATTGGAAAAAAAAATATTCTTTCAAAAAGAAATGTTATCCAAGAGAGTCTGTCAGAATTGCCAGGATGAAAAGTCCAAGTTGAGATGGCCACAGTGGGAGCTTTGAAGGAGTCCACCCTATCTTGTCTGTCCTGATGTTTGTATATAAAAACTGTTTTATAAATTTCTTGTTTTATACAAATTGAAATTCTGAAAAATCATATAAATGCTGACAATGTTAATTTAAGTTAAGTTTATTATTCCTTTTTTTGACAAAATCAATAAAACATAGAAGAACAATGTTAGCTGATTTTAAGTATTACAGAAATCTGATGAGGCCTAAATTATAACACTGAGTTAAGGGAAAGATTCTGGGACATACATAGTGTCACATATTTAGAATCACAAACTTTCTTTGTTGTAAGAGGATCAAGCATTAAAACCTAGCCTAGAATCACAGTAGGACTCAGTCACAAGTGGAAAAAAAGGACAAACAAAATGTCTTTAAATTATACCTTTTAGCTACCACATTGGATGTCTTTTTTTCTGAAATCCCCTGTTAGAAATATATCCAGATCAATCAAAGGGTTGATATTTCCAGAGTCGGACAAATCAAAAACTCTTTTATCACAGTTTTTAGTTTTCACTTATGTTGTAAAAGGCAATTGATGTTATTTATAGCAAAGTTAGTCTCTAGCACAATATCCCCTCCCTATTCCTAGAATAGAAAATCATGACTCTCATTTCCTGGAAAACTACAAATAGAAAACTTGGGAACTTTGATATTTTTAACCTTTTTCTGTTTGGAACCCTGTGATTGTCTCTTCTCTTGAAATTCTCTCTCTCTCTCTCTCTCTCTCTCTCTCTCTCTCTCTCTCCCTCTGTGTGTGTGTGCGTGTGTGTGTGTGTGTGTGTGTGTGTGTGTGTGTGTGAGAGAGAGAGAGAGAGAGAGAGAGAGAGAGAGAGAGAGATGTACTGTATCGTGGTAATACTTTCCCTACTTTTTTAATTTCACATATCATAGAGCTGGTCATAACAGAATAGTTTGAAGATTTGATGCATTTTTTCTTAGTTATTTTTCTATTGCTGTGATAAGAAACCATGACCAAGGCAATTTATACAAGAAAGCATTTAAATGGGAATATAGATTCCAAGGAATAGATTCAATGGTCATCCACAGCAGGAAGCATGACAGAAAGTAGGCAGGCATGATGTTGGAGCAGCAATTGAGAGCTTCCTTCTAGACTTAGGGGGTAGGAGGCAGAGAGAGAAAGAGAGAGTCAGAGAAACAGAGAGAGCCAGAAACAGGCAGAGACAGGGATATTGAGAAAGCTAACTGGGAATGATAAGTGCTTTTGAAACCTCAAACCCCAACAGTCATATCTGCCAGAAAACAAGGTAGTCTGCCCTGAAATTTCTCCGATCTTTCTGTATCCCCAAGAGATTAACAGAACACCAGTAGCAACATCCCTTTAGCTCTGTCCATTTCTTTTATGGATCCCACAAATCATCTCCCTCATGCCTACACCACTTCATCTCTATGTTACATCTCTCAACTCAGGCGGAAAAGCCTGCACAACCACAGAATATACATGCTAGTTGATCAGGTATCCTGACCATGTGAGCATTCTCTATTCTTTCTGTTTTCTCAGTGATGGGACTTAAAAATGTGAACTTATTCCACCTTGTCTGAATGTCAGAGAGTTTGATGCTCTTTCAAAATTGTTTACAGCAGGTGTGGCTACAAAACCAGATATTCTTACCAAGCGGGGGAGTTATTTGGTGTTTTGGACATTCAGATGGTCCACAGAGGAAAATACGCTCCACCCTTAGCAAACTCAGAGAATTCAGGCATATTTCTGCTCCTTCTTTTGAAATAGGAGGTTTTACTTAGGGAGTGGCTACCTGTAGGCTACTTGGTCTAGGGTTTGTTCTCTGCCCCAAACATCAAATGCTTTGTTCAGGAATCAATGCATTTATGTCTCAAGTATTGGAGCAAATAATTCTTCTTGTTGTTGTTTTTTTTTTATCATGTTAAAGTAGTCTTTTGCCTTCTACCCCTTGTTGCATTGGGATATAAATATGTATGGAAAATACATGTGGGGAGCTCAAATTGACGATCTACTGAGTTGCCCTCCTGGAATTACCCTTTGTCTCTGTGTTTTTTTATTATCTCTGTTTTTCCTGCCTAACATTTCTAATCCTTACTCCCTACCCTGGAATGTCCAAATCAGCCATGACAAGGATCACAGCAGAAGTCACCCTAAAATGGTGGCTCAGGACACCTTAGTCCCAATCCTCAGAATCACCCATGGTGCTATAACAGACTACCTCCCCTGTCTTCTTCTTCTCTCAACCTCCAACACTAGCAAATATTCCCCCCTGAACATACCAACTGAGCAGCCCAGTAAAACTGGCAATATTCAGCCAACACATTCTCTGAAAAACCAAAGAAAAAACAGAAACAAAAACACATAAATCAGTAAATAGATGTATAATTATCCCTAACACAGATATCTCAATGCCACCTTAAGAACGCTGGACTGGGTCTGAAAAAGCATGGGATAAAACCGGATGTGCTGAACATAGCAGTCAATAAGGACTACTGAGAAGTCAAGAACAATGGCACTGGGTTTTGATCCTACTGCACGTACTGGCTTTGTGGGAGCCTAGGCTGTTTGAATGCTCACCTTACTAGACCTGGAAGGAGGTGGGAGGTCCTTGGACTTCCCACAGAGCAGGGAACCCTGACTGCTCTTTGGGCAGATGAGGGAAGGGGAGTTGATTGGGGGAGGGGGAGGGAATTGGAGGCGGTGGTGGGGAGGAGACAGAAATCTTAAATAAATAAATAAATAAATAAATGAACATAATCAATAAAAGCTATGGATAGTATTATGGGTCCCAGCGAGCCCAGCTATCCTAACACAGTAGGTCCCGAATATTCCAACGTACCTGGAGCATAATAAAAAGACCTTAAAACCAAATTTATGATGATAATAAAGGTCCTTAAAAAGGACATAAATAAATTGTATAAAAAATCAAGGAAAACAAGCAAACAATTTGAGGAAATATAAATATCCCTTAAATAAAGCCAATGATAAATAAAAGTTGAAGGAAATAAATAAAATGTTTGAAGACATGAAAATGAAAAGTGAAGCATAAAGAAAACACAAACTGAAAGAGTTCTGGAAATAAAAAAAAAATAGAAATAAAAGCAGGAACTATAAAGCCAAGTTTAAGAACATAACATAGGAGATTAAAAAGAGAATACCAGGCATTAAACATGTGATAGAAGAAATAGATACACCTGTCAAAAATATTCAATCTAAAAATCTCATGACCCAAATATCTAGAAAGTATGGCCACCATGTAAAGATCAAACCAAATAAAAATAGAGCAGAGAATGAGAAAATATCCAGTTCAAAGGCCCAGAAATTATTTTCAACCAAATCATACAACAAAAATTTTCTAACCTAAAGAAAGGAAATGATGATAAACATACAAGAAGCAAACAGACATCAAATTGATTGGAATATAAAAGGATGTCTCCTAATCATGTAGGTACTATATTAATTATGAAACTGCATAATCTATTAGCTCAGGATTCTTATAAACTAACTCTTACAACTTAAATTAACCCATTTCTCTTATTTTATACTTTGCCATAAGGTTTGTGGGTCTTTTAACCTCACATCTTGCTTCTTGCATGGCTACATGGCATCTGCCTGACTCTGCGTTGTTTTCTCCTCCATCTGTGGTTGAATTGCCTGCTGTATTCTGTCCTGCCATAGGTCAATGCAGCTTCTTTATTAAACAATGGTAATAAAGCATATATAGAGCATACAGATGGGAATCCCACATCAATACCCAACCAAAATTTTAGTCAATGTAAGTGGACAAAATAAGATACTTCCTGATAAAATTAAATTAAAACAATATCTATTTATACAAGTCAGAACATGTGAGTGACCTGCCTTCCAGTTGAACTACCCCAGTCCTTATATTTGGTTGCCAAACCAATCCCATCCCCACTCCCTAACTCAAGGAAGAGCCCACAGCTAGCCCCTATCCTCAAAGCCAGCAGGTTACTTCTGCTCAGGTTCAGGCTACACCAATCAGAAAGACAGAGATCCCTCTGCTGTAACTAAGACAAAGATAGTCACAGAAAGTCTATCCCTCAAGTTAGAGAGAGAGCACTTCTGGATCAGAGGTCTTACCAACTGGCAGAAAGATAGACCACAAAGTCTAGAAGACCAAAGAGAACACAGAAACCACATAAGAAAACACTCACCAAACAAAGACAAACTCAGAAACCAACACCTAGACAGATAATCATTCTAATCCCTGATGACTAATTGTCAATGTAAGAACACAATCAAAACAGGAAAGACAATATGCCACCACCAAAACCTATTTATCCTACAACAGCAAGACCTGAATATTAAAATGCAGATACAGCAAAAAAACAATCTTAAAACCAATTTTATAAAGATGATAGATGTCCTTAAAGAGGAAATGAAAGAAATTTAGGAAAAGACAATCAAAAACTTGGGTTAAATCAATTAAATTCTTATGAATGTCAAGAAAACCAAAAAAATAACAATAACAAAATAAACAGATGAAGGGAATTGTTCAAGACTTTGAATTGAAAAACAGAATCAATAAAAAAACACAAACTGTGGGGAATTCTGAAAATGCAAACTGTGTCTAAGTGAATAAGAATTACAAATAAATCACTGATAGAATACAAGTGATGGAAAGAGAATCTCAGGCATTGAAGATGTGGGGGTCCCCTTTGTCTTCATGGTCCACTGGCTATCAGTTCACAAAAGCAAATTAGCAGAATCACTTACAAAGAGATTCTTATATACCCTGTGAACATGATGGAGACAGGTCTCCAAGAGACAGACTAAAGTAAATCAGTTCAACTTTATTCCAGAGTATAAGAAATATACAGGATTCAGGAACCTTGGGAAAAAACTTTATTTGTATTAAAAGGCGCATTGCTATCACAAGGCTTAATATGTGATAGTTGGATCCCATAGCAAAGCTCCTAGTGTATATGTCAGGAATCTGTGCCAGGGTCAAAGTAAAGATAAATCAACCATTTTGCTTAGAGGGAGCATTCAGATAATTGCTGGGAGAACACCTTTAGCCAACGGACTAATATGAACTAACCAAAGGCCTTTTTATGAGAAGAGAAACCGTAGGTTTTAGATCAGCTGGTACAGAAGCAATAATATGCTTGCCTTATTGAAGAATCATTTAGCTCTTGAAATTCTCCTGTATTTGGTTTTAAAAAGAAATCTAAAAAATGGAAAATAAGGTAATTCAATACATGCACACTCTTCAATCTGAAATTACTTTGCCTTCCCTATTACCTAAAGGATGGCTTTTCATAGTTATCAGTTGAAAAGATCGTTTCATCACTACATCTTTACAAGAAAAGGAGAGAGAAAAAAATTACCTTAAAAGTGCCAACTTATAATGATTCTCAGCCTACAAAAAGCTATCAATGGACTATCCTCCCACAGGGAATGCTCAATAGCCCCAATCTGTGCCAATGCTTTGTAATTCAGCCATTGGAAATAATTAGTAAGCAATTTCCTGTGTTTATAATTTACCATTACATGGATGACATTTTACTATCTGATTCAAATGTAGATTCTTTAGAAAAAGAAGTAAAGAGAATTTTAACTAAATGGGGATTACAAATTGCTCCTGAAAAAATTACAAAGAGGTGATTCTATCAATTACCTAGGTTATAAAATAGGTTTACAAAAAAAAATTAAAACACAAAAAGTTTCATTTATAATAGACAGATTGTGGACACTTAATGATGTTCAATTATTGTTAGGACACAATTCCAATCTATGATCCTGCTGTGTTGGGATAACACCTGATCTAATAATTCATTTAAACAAAGCCTAAGATACTGACAAGGATTGAAATAGTCCCAGGGAATTAACAGCTAAAGTTAAAAAGAAAAATTATCTTAGATTTAAAAAAAAAAATTAAAGGCACACATGCATTGGCTGGATCCAAATCTTAACTGCATTCTAGTTATATTGTATTCCAAAGATTTCCCTACAAAAATCTTAATGAAGAGGGAAGATATTATCTTAAAATAGATATTTTTACTACATAAACCGAGTAAAACCTTAAGAACTTATGTAAAAATATCTCTAAAGTAATTATAAAAGAAACATTGAAACATCATGAAATAGCAAAAATAGACCAACAGAGGTCATAATGCCTTGTTTTCATGACAAAACTAAAAATTATGGAAAGAAAATAAACCATGGCAAAGGGCTCATGCTAATTTTCTAGAAGAGATTTAATGGTAATTATCCCCAAAACTATAAAATTAACCTAAGAAACAGAGCTATGTGGATCTTTCCCCACATTTTATGTGACACCAATAACTGGAGCCCACACCTTCTATACTTATACAAATAAATCAATATAGGCAGGTTACAAATCAAAAGATTTAAGTAAAGTAAAGCAAAGCCCTCATAATTCTGTCCAAATTTCAGAATTATATTCTATTTTCACACTACTAAGGAATTTTAAAGAATAATTTAATACAGTTACTGATTTGCAATATGCAAAGAGTTGTTTTACATATAAAAACCACAAAATTTATACTAGATAATAAATAATTGTCCTTATTATTAATTCAGATTCAAGATATAATCAAAAATAAGTTTTGTCCCATATACATAGCACATTTTTAATATGAAGTAATACAAAATTTTTGATTAAAATATGATAAAAGCCTAAAAATTTTCATAAAAAATCATGTCAATAACAAAGGTCTACAACAAGAGTTTTCTATTACATGACAACAAACTAAGAAAATTATAAGGAGATGTCCAACTTGCTCTTGTTTTGCTATAACAAAACACTGCTACATTCAGGAAGTAGCACAAAAGGTACTCAAAAGAATAAAATCTGGCAGATAGTGGTGTTCTGCTTTAAAAATTTGAAAAATTAAACTAAGCACACAACACAATTGACACCTATTCAGTTTTTCAATGGGCAACTGCTTTAAGCTCAGAAAAGGCTGATTCAGTAGTCATATATTTATTAGAAGTTATGGCCATAATGGTTATACCTGCACAAATAAAGACAGATAATATTCTAGCATATATATATATATATATATATATATATATATATATATATCTCAAAGAAAATAAAAGTTTTTTGCTTATTATAATAGAAAGCATATTACAGGTATACCAAAAAATCCTACAGGTTAGACAGTTATAGAAAGATTAAATCAAACTATAAAGGATATGTGAAGAAATGAAAAGGGGTAAAATTATTCCCCCAAATAGATTTTATAATGCTTTATTAATCATGATTTTTCTTAATGCTAATAGAAAGGAATGATGGCTGTGGAGAGACATTGAATGACAAATTTATTTAAAAAAAAACCTTCTAAATTAAATCAGCCAGGATATTTCAAGGATGTGTTGAACTCAAAATAGAAAGCAGGGAATGTACTATGGTTGGGATTTGGTTTCACTCTTGTTTATACAGGAGAATAAAAGCTATGTACACCATCAAATTATTAAATATTCAGCTAAAAAAAACTTTTGAGATAGTAAAATGACAGCTCACCCACAAAGGTGACAATCATACAGGTGATAAGGAAACCTCATAAATGTTGGGGCTGGGTTCTATTTTTGCATTTGCAGAGAAATACCCACATTCAAAACATCAGCAATCCTTGAATATCTAGGTGTACAAAAAATGGGCATCAAAAAATTCACCAAACAAGAAGATTTTTGACTTATGGCAATATATGGTTAGTAGCAGGGTAAAATTTCTTTACACACAAACACACACACACACACACACACACACATGTAGTATGAATCAAAACAAATTTAAAAAAGGTTTTGCTACATAAATATTTTGTATCTATTCTACCTTTTATTAAATATATCTAAATAAATAATGTTTAAGATTTCCACAATATACAATAAATTTTACTACAGTAATCTTTAAAATTTCCAGGAAGAAAATGGGGTTCCACAATAATGATTCCATCTGGTTGACATGACATCTTAATGCATATAGTGCTACTTTAAATCAGTTTTGGGTAACAGTTGCTCAAGATGATTCCAACTTGGTTAGATAAAATGGTGCACCTTCTTAAAACTTTCTGGCCTAAGCCGGGCGATGGTGGCGCATGCCTTTAATCTCAGCACTCGGGAGGCAGAGGCAGGTGGATCTCTGTGAGCTCGAGACCAGCCTGGTCTACAAGAGCTAGTTCCAGGACAGGCTCCAAAACCACAGAGAAACCCTGTCTCGAAAAACAAAAACAAAAACAAACAAACAAAAAAAACAAAAACAAAAACAAACAAACAAAAAAAATTTCTGGCCTAAATTTTAAATGAAAACTTCAAAACAAACAAACAAAACAACACACCAACTACTCAGAGACTATTTACAATTATGCCAGACAGGAATCTTATAATGTAAACATCATTTTAGTTTACAAGATCCCATAAAATGAACACTGCCCCCATGACAGCTAAAAGTAATTCTAAAATACAATAATCCCTCTCCAAACAAATATTGTCTTCAGGGTTAGGGGCATGAATTATTGGTTGATTATAACTGTTATAAGGTTGGGGTTTGGGGTAGAAATTATGAAGGCTCAGGGATATCTTTTAAACAAGAAAGGAAAATAGGATAGTAGGTAGGTAGATTATTGTGAGCTTATTCACACTAATAATAATATTGAGCAATAGAGTAAGTTCTTGTGAGCTATTATTTATAGATAATTTACATTAGGCTGGATTCTTGTATATTGATACAGATTAAAATTATATTTGTTATATTGAATGTGCTCTGTTGAAAATATTTGTACACCTAGTCAAATTATTTTGTCATATTGTATGCATGTATATTTGTATTTCTTCTTAAGACTTTTAGTATATTGATACAATTTTAAAAATATGTTTTTCATATTGCACTATACCTTTCTACCCCAATTCAAGATACTTATAATTGTTTACATTTTGAGGTGTTGTCTTCATTTGATGTAGAGTGGTTTAAAGGTTGTTTAATTCCAATATAAAGCCTTATTCTTTAAGCTATATAAATATTAAGAATTATAGGTCAATAGTCATTCATGTTTGCCATATTTTAGTTAGACTATTCAGGTTCTTTAGATGTATAGAGATTGTATTCCACATAGACAGGTAATTTTCAACCTCTTCAAAGAACTTTAGAATATGGCATTTACATAACTTAGGGCTCTGTTAATGTGAGACATGATTTCTTATGGCAGTACCAATCTATTCCTGAGAAAATGTTGAGTACTGAAAACACTCCACTTGGAGCTTGTTTTCTTCTTGGCAAACTCACCTTTGGGCAAAGAACTACCTATACCTTGACCACTGAAAAAAATGCATGTTGGATCCTGCAAGGGCTATAATGCCCGATACCTCCTCTCTCTTCCTATCCCACTCAGCTTACATCCAGAAACCCCTAGACCCTGTCTCCCTCCCTCCCTCCCTCCCTCCCTCCCTCCCTCCCCTCTTTGGCGGCATAGCACCTCCCAGCTCAGCCTGCTTGGGTGCTGAGACTGAACCCGAATCGGGAGGGCAAAAAGGAGGGCAGTAGTTCCTTTGTCTCCATAGCCTGCCTGCAGCAAGCAGGGTGGGCCCTTTGTTTGCGAGCTACGCAAGCAGCACGGAGTTTCGATCTGGGCACCGGGAGAGCCATAATTGGGGTGAGTGAGTGCAGTGGCAGTGGAGATCAGGGAACTCAGACGTTCCTCATCCCTCCTCCAATTCCTCGTCATCCTGCAGGGGCTATACTGCCCGATAACTCCTCTCTCTTCCTATCCCATCCAGCTTACATCCAGATCCCCCTACTCCCTCCCTCGCTCCCTCCCTCCCCCCCTCCCCTCTTTGGCGGCATAGCACCTCCCAGATCAGCCTGCTCGGGAGCTGGGACTGAACCTGAATCAGGAGGGCAAAAAGGAGGGTGGTAGTTCCTTTGTCTCCATAGCCTGCCTGCAGCAAGCAGGGTGGGCCCTTTGTTTGTGAGCTACCCAAGCAGCACAGAGATCCAATCTGGACACCAGGAGAACCATCACTGGGGAGTGACATCACTGGAAAGATACATCAGTGGGCAAGAAGACCTGATCCTGTAAAAGAGGATCCATAGGGGAGTATTCGGAGGAAGAGATGGGCAGGCGCCAATGCAAGAATTTACCCAACAATCTGAAAAACAACATGAAACCACCAGAAGCCAGCGACCTCACAACAGGAGGACATGAACATCTTAATCAAGAAGAAGTAGAAAAAACTGACTTTATGAAAATGAAAGAGGCCCTTAAACAGCATATAAAAATGCCCTTATAGAAATGGATGAGAAGTATAAGAGAAAGTTCGAGGAATTGAGTAAATCAGTGAGTGATACCCTAGGAAATCAAGGAAAAACAATCAAGCAGATAATGAAAACAGTTCAAGACTTGAAAACAAAAATGGAGGCAAAGAAGAAAACACGAACAGAGGGCTGTCTGGACATGGAAAATCTAGGTAAACGAATAGAGACAACAGAAACAAGCATAACCAGCAGAATACAAGAGATAGAAGAAAGAATCTCAGATTCTGAAGATAACATAGAGAAAATAAACGCAATGATAAAAGAAAACAGCAAGTCCAACAAACTCTCATCACAAAACATTCAGGAAATATGGGACACAATAAAAAGACCAAACCTAAGAATAATTGGAGTAAAGAAGGAGAGGTGCAGCTCAACGGTCCAGAAAATATATTTAATAAAATTATAGAAGAAAACTTTCCCAACCTGAAGAAAGATGTACCTATGAAGATTCATGAAGCATACAGAACACCGAATAGGCTGGATAAAAAAAAATCCCCTCGCCATATAATAATCAAAACACAAAGCATAGAGAATAAAGAAAGATATTAAGAGCTGCAAAGGAAAAAGCCCAAGTTACTTATAAAGGTAAACCTATCAGACTTACACCTGACTTCTCTATGGAAACCATGAAAGCCAGAAGGTCCTGGATAGATGTACTGCAGAAACTAAGAGACCGTGGATGCAAGCCCAGACTACTATTCCCAGCCAAGCTTTCGTTCACTATAAATGGAGAAAACAAAATTTTCCAGGATAAAAACAAATTTAAACAATACATAGCCACAAATACAGCCTTACAGAAAATAATAAAAGGAAAATCACTAACCAAGGAGTCCAACAATGACCACAATAACTCAGACATCTAGAGACCCTTCACCAGCGCAACTCAAAAAGGGAAACACACAAACCCTACTACTAAAAAAGTGCCCGGAGTTAACAACCACTGCTCATTAATATTACTTAATGTCAATGTTCTCAACTCACCTATAAAAAGGCACAGGCTAAGAGACTGGATATGAAAACAGGAGCCAACATTCTGCTGTTCACAAGAAACACACCTCAACCACAAAGACAGGCACCTACTCAGAGTAAAGGGCTGGGAAAAGGCTTATCAAGCAAATGATCTAAGAAACAAGCAGGTGATGCCATACTAATTTTTAACAAAGTTGACTTCAAACTTAAATCAATCAGAAAAGATTGAGAGGGACATTTTATACTCATAACAGGAACAATACATCAGGATGAAGTCTCAATCCTGAATATCTAGGCCCCTAATATAAAAGCACCCACATACATAAAAGAAACATTACTAAAACTCAAGGCAGCCATCAAACCACACACACTAATAGTAGGAGACTTCAACACTACTCTCACACCAATGGACAGGACAATCAGACAGAATCCTAACAGAGAAATTAGAAAATAAATGGAGATAACGAAGCAAATGGACTTAACAGACATCTATAGAACATTCCAGCCAAATAGGACAGAATATACCTTCATCTCTGCAGCTCATGGAACCTTCTCGAAAATTGACCACATACTCAGTAACAAAGCTAACTTACACAGTTACAAAAAAATATTAGTAACCACCTGTGTCTTATCAGATCACCATGGATTAATGTTAGAATTCAACAACAATGCTATACCCAGAAAGCCTACAAACTCATGGAAACTGAACAGTCCACTACTGAACCATACCTGGATTAAGGAAGAAATAAAGAAAGAAATTAAAGTCTTCCTTGAATTCAATGAAAATAAAGAAACAACATACTCGAATTTATGGGACACTATGAAAGCAGTCCTAAGAGGAAAGTTCATAGCACTAAGTGCCCACTTAAAGAAAACAGAGAAAGCACATATTGGAGACTTATCAGCCCATCTGAAAGCACTTGAAAAAAAAGAAGCAGACTCTGCTAGGAGGAGTAGAAGACTGGAAATAATCAAACTGAGGGCTGAAATCAACAAAATAGAAACACAGAAAACAATCCAAAGAATCAATGAAACAAAAGGCTGGTTCCTGGAGAAAATCAACAAGATTGATGAACCCCTATCCAAATTAAGCAAACGGCACAGAGCGAATACGCAAATGAATAAGATCAGAAATGAAAATGGGGACATAACCACAGACACAGTGGAAATTCAGAGAATCATTAGATCTTACTACAAAAGCCTATATACCAAAAACTGGAAAATGTAAAATAAATGGACACGTTTTTAAATAAATACCATATACCAAAGTTAAAACAGGAACAGATGGACAATCTAAACAGACCTGTTAGTCGCGAAGAATTAGAAGCTGTTATCAGAAACCTCCCTACCAAAAAAAGCCCAGTACCAGATGGTTTCAATGCGGAATTCTACCAGAACTTCCAAGAAGAGATAATACCTATACTCCTTAATGTATTCCACAATATAGAAACAGAAGGGTAATTACCAAATTCCTTTTATGAAGCTACAGTTGCTCTGATACCAAAACCACACAAAGACTCAACCAGAAAGGAGAATTACAGGCCAATCTCACTCATGAACATCGAACCAAAAATCCTCAACAAAATACTGGCAAACCGAATCCAAGAACACATCCAAAAAATTATCCATTATGATCAGTAGGCTTCATCCCAGAGATGCAGGGCTGGTTCAACATACGAAAATCTAACAATGTAATCCATCATATAAATAAACAGAAAGAAAAAAAAAACATATGATCGTTTCATTAGATGCTGAAAAAGCATTTGACAAAATTCAACATCCCTTAATGATAAAAGTATTGGAGCGATTAGGGATAAAAGGGTCATACCCCCCCCAAAAAAAAGCTATATACAGCAAGCTGACAGCTAACATAAAATTAAACGGAGAGAAACTCAAAGCCATCCCACTAAACTCAGGAACACTACAAAGCTGTCCACTCTTGCCATACCTCTTCAATATAGTGCTTGAAGTTCTAGCAATAGCAATAAGACAACATAATGGGATCAAGGGGATTCGAATGGAAAGGAAGAATTTAAGCTTTCGTTATTTGCAGATGATATGATAGTGTACATAAGTGACCCCCAAAACTCCACCAAAGAACTTTTACAGCTGATAAACAGCTTTAGTAATGTGGCAGGATACAAGATCAACTCCAAAAAATCAGTCGCCCTCTTATACACAAAGGATATGGAAGCAGAGAGGGAAATCAGAGAAGTTTCCTCTTTCATGATAGCCACAAACAGCATAAAATATCTTGGGTTAAATCTAACCAAGGAAGTGAAAGATCTATTTGAAAAGAACTATAAGGCATTGAAGAAAGAAATTGAGGAGGATACAAGAAAATGGAAGGACCTCCCTTGCTCTTGGATTGGGAGGATCAACATAGTAAAAATGGCAATTCTACAAAAGGCAATTTACAGATTCAATGCAATCCCCATCAAGATCCCATGAAAATTCTTCACAGATCTGGAGAGGACAATAATCAACTTTACATGGAAAAAAAAAAAACCAAAATAGCCCAAACAATCCTATACAATAAAGGATTGTCTGGAGGCATTACCATCCCTGACTTCAAACTCTATTACAGAGCAACAGTAATGAAAACTGTGGTACTGGCATAAAAACAGAGAAGTCGACAAATGGAATCGTATAGAAGACCCGGATTTTAACCCACAAACCTATGAACACCTCATTTTCAATAAAGGAGCTAAATGTATACAATCGAAGAAAGGAAGCATCTTCAACAAATGGTGCTGACACAACTGGATGTCAACCTGTAGAAGAATGAAAATAGACCCATATCTATCACCATGCACAAAACTCAAGTCCAAATGGATTAAAGACCTCAATATAAGTCTGAACACACTGAACCTGATAGAAGAGAAGTGGGAAATACCCTACAACAGATGGGCACAGGAGATCGCTTCCTATGTATATCCCCAGCAGCACAGACATTAAGGGCAACATTGAATAAATGCGACCTCCTGAGACTGAGAAGCTTCTGTAAAGCAAAGGACACTGTCACTAAGACAAAAAGGCAACCTACTGACTGGGAGAAGATCTTCACCAACCCTGCAACAGACAAAGGTCTGATCTCCAAAATATATAGAGAACTCAAGAAACTAGACTTTAAAATGCTAATTAACCCAATTAAAAAATAGGTCACTGAACTGAACAGAGAATTTTCAACAGAAGAAGTTCAAATGGCCAAAAGACACTTAAAGTCATGTTCAACCTCCTTAGCGATCAGGCAAATGCAAATCAAAACAACTTTGAGATATCATCTTACCACTGTCAGAATGGCTAAATTCAAAAACACCAAGAATAGCCTTTGCTGGAGAGTCTGTGGAGGAAGGGGTACCCTCATCCATTGTTGGTGGGAATGCAAACTTGTGCAACCACTGTGGAAATCAGTGTTTCGGTTTCTCGGGAAATTCGGGATAAACCTACCCCTGGACCCAGCAATACCACTCTTGGGAATATACCCAAGAGATGCCCTATCATATGACAAAAGCATTTGTTCAACTCTGTTCATAGCAGTTTTATTTGTAATAGCCAGAACCTGGAAACAACCTAGATGTCCTTCAATAGAAGAATGGATGAACAAAGTATGGAATATATACACATTAGAGTACTATGCTGCGGTAAAAAAACAATGACTTCTCGAATTTTGCATGCAAATGGGTGGAAATAGAAAACACTATTCTGAGTGAGGTATCCCTCACCCAAAAAGATGAACATGGGATGTACTCACTCTTAATTGGTTTCTAGCCATAAATAAGGGTCACAGAGACTACAATTGGTAAACCTAAAGAAGGTAAATAAGAAGGTGGACCCAAGGAAAAACATATTGTTATCCTCTTGGCTATGGGAAGTAGACAAAATTGCCGGGTAGAAAAGTGGGATCTTGGGGTGGGGTGGGATGGGGGTAAGGGGAGATGGGAATTGAAAAGTGAGAAGGGAAGGAGGGGGGGAATTTGGGGAAACAGGATGATTGGGATAAAGGAAGGTTGGACCGGGGTGCACTGAAGCACAATTCTTAGTTAGGGGTTCCACCTTAGGGTTGGCAAGAGACTTGACCCTGGAGTTGCTCCCAGGAGCCCATGGTGATGTCCCCAGTTAGTTCCTTGGGCAGCTGAGGATAGGGAACCTGAAATGACCCTATCCTAGAGCAATACTGACGAATACCGTGCATATCACCATAGAACCTTCATCTGGTGATGGATGGAGATAGAGACAGAGACCCACACTAGAGCACTGGACTGAGCTCCCAAGGTCCCAATGAGGAGCAGAAGGAGGGAGAACATGAGCAACGAAGCCAGGACCACAAGGGGTGCACCCACCCACTGAGATAGTGGGACTGATCTATTGGGAGCTCACCAAGCCCGGCTGGACTGTGACTGAAAAAGCATGGGTTAAAACCGGACTCTCTCTCTCAACATGGCGAACATTGAGGACTAATGAGAAGCCAAGGACAATGGCACGGGGTTTTGACCCTACTTCATGTTCTGGCTTTGTGGGAGCCTAGCCAGTTTTGATGTTCACCTTCCTAGACATGGACGGAAGGGGGAGGACCTTGGACTTTTCACAATGCAGGGAACCCTGACTGCTCTTTGGACTGGAGAGGGAGGGGGAGAGGAGTTTGGGGGAGGGGGAGGGAAATGGGGGGCTGGGAGGAGGCGGATACTTTTTTTTTTCTTTTCTCAATAAAAAAAAAAGCATGTTGTCTGGACTGGACAAACAGAATACAAAGAAAAAAAAAGCTCATATTGAATAAAAGAAAGAAAGAAAGAAAGAAAGAAAGAAAGAAAGAAAGAAAAAAAAGACTGCCGAACCTCACCAAGACAGGGTAAGCCAGTTTTGGAAATTTTTCCTACCTCTAATAATGGTTTGTCACTTACTATAGGCCTTCTCTGTTATTTATTGCACATTTGGGAAGTTACTTGATTGAATTCCTGTTTAGTTAAGTAATATCATTTGCCCTCTCAGATCTTCAGTGGCGTTACAGACTAGATAGTCATGTTTACTTTCCTCTAATGACTTAGACAAGCCATTTATAATACGTACCTTAGACTCCTTAGAATAAGCTATTTATCAAAACATATAGCATATGTTTCTTGCTTGATATTGCTTATTCTGGTTGTAATTCTAATTTTTATATGTAATATCTGTTCTTATTGTAAGTAGTTTTATATTGAGTTTGGAACTCTCTTATTTAAACAAAAGAGTGTGGTACTGCCAAAACTTCTTCAACCTGTCATCTTGAGAAGTTGACCCACTTTAGGTGTGGCCTTGGGTACTATGTAAACAAATGTAAAATGTGCACACCCTCTTTGCTGCTGGATTTGACTCCTGCTCCCCACTTGTGCAGTGGACTGTTGATATTTTGTTCTAACCTTAAATAAAGAACCCTTTATTATACTCCATCCTGAGCTAGTGTGGGATTATTTTATTGTAATCTCCTGCAGATCGTATCAGTCCTCCAGACCTATGGAAATTCTCTAGACAAGGACAGTTGGAGAAAAAGAAGTTTCTCTCAGGAGCGAGGGAGCCTCTATGTTGCTGAACTTTTGGAAAATTCTGCCATACCATCATAGACTGCAACCACTGATCAGCTACTAAGGTTTTTTAATGGATACAGCAGTCAAAGATAATGTTAAGTCTAAAAAAAAATGAATATAAAGCATTCAGAAACTCTATGATACTAAGAAAAGATCAAACTTTACAATAGTCGAAATGAAAAAAGAAAAACTCTATAAAATCTATAAAGGTACAGTAAGTTTACAGAGCACCAAACAGATTATACCAGAAAAGAAAGTCTATGAACTACACAGTAATAAAGTATTAATCATACAGGCCAGACAAAGATTGCTAAATGCTGAAAAGGAAAAATGGTATGGGATGTCCTTTTGTATATGTGTTGCTTTTATTAGTTAATGAATAAAGCTGTTTTGGTCAATGGCTTAGTACAGGAAAGCCAGGTAGGAAATTTGAATAGAGATAGAGAGAGAATAAGCAGAATCAAAGCAGATGCCATGTATCTTCTGAAGGAGAAAGATGCCAGAACATTACCAGTAAGCCACAGACTCTTAATGATACATAGATTGATAGAAATATGTTAATATAAGATGTAAGACATAGAAATATACCTGAGTCATTGACCAAACAGTATTGTAATTAATATAGCTTCTGTGTGATCATTTGCATCTTGGCACCCAGGAAATGAAAGTAAAGTCTCCACTCACAGAAAATGGACAAGTAACTATAAAGACCTTCTGGAGGCATCACAATCCCTGACTTCTACAGAAGTCAGACTCAACTACACAGCTACAATACTTAAAACAGCCTAGTATTGACATAAAAATAGATAGGAGAAAAAATGGAACCAAATTGAAGAAGCAGATATCAAGCCATGCATCTATGAACACCTGATTTTTGACAAGGAAGCAAAAAAAAAGCATATGTAACAAATGGTGCTTGCATAACTGAATATCAGGATGTAGACGAATGAAAATAGATACATATCTAAGCCATGTACAAAACTCAAGTCAAAATGGATCAAAGACCTCAACATAAAACCAACCACACTGAACCTCAAAGAAGAGAAAGTGGAAAGAACACTTGAACACATTTGTAAAGGAGTCTACTTCCTAAATATAACCCCAGTAGCACAGACACTGAGAAAAACAATATATGGGCCATCCTGAAATGGAGAAGCTTCTTTAAAGCACAGGACATGGTCAACAAAACAAAATGGCTGCCTAATGAATAGGAAAAAATTCTTCACCAATCCCACATCAGCCATCAAAAAATGTAGAGGAGAAAGGAAGTCTGGACTGAGAGGGGTTGGGCAACAAATGAGACAGTGTGCCTGTTCTAATGGGATCTCACCAAATCCAGCTGGACCTGGACTGAATGAGCATGCAATCAAACCAAATTCTGAATGTGGCTGCCAATGGGGGCTGACTGAGAAGCCGTTGATAAAGGCACTGAGACATGTTTCTACAGCATGAACTGGATTTTTGGGACCCTAGTCTATTTGGATGCAAAGCTTCTTAGGTTTAGGGGGCAGGGCTTTGGACTTCCCACAGGGCAGGGTTCCTTGCCCTCTCTTAAGGAGGGAGGGAGGAGGAGGGTGAGTAGGGGAACGAGAGTAGAATGGGAGGAGAGGAGGAAGTGTAAATGTTTGAATAGAAAAAAATTAAAAAATGCAAATCAAAACAATTCTGAGATTCCATCGCAAAACTTTAAGAGTGGCTAAGATCAAAACCCTAATGAGAGCTTATGCTAAAGAGGATGTGGGGAAAAAATGAATACTCCTCCATGGCTGGTGGGAGTGTAAGCTGGTACAACCCCTTTGGATGTCATTGTGGTGATTTCTCAGAAAATTAGGAAACAACCTTTCTCAAGACCCAGCAATATTACTTTTGGATATATACCCAAAGGATGCTCAGTCATGCCACAAGGGACATGTACTCAACTATGTTCATAGCAGCATTGTTTGTCATAGCCAGAACTTTGGAACAACCTAAATGCCCCTTGACTGAAGAATGGATAAGAAAAATGTGGTACATTCACACAATGAAGTACTACATAGCAGAAAGAAATAATATATCTTGAAATTTGCAGGGAAATGAATGGATTTATAAAACATCATATTGAGTGTGGTAACCAAGACTCAGAAAGACAAATATCCTATGTACTCACACATAAGTCACGATTAGACATAAAGCAAAGAAAAACAGCCTAAAAATCACAATCCCAGAGAACATAGGCAACAAAGAGGACTCTATGAGAGACATGCATGAATTTAATCTATATGGGAAGAAGAAAAAGACAAAATCATCTCCTAAGTAAATTCTTAGTATGGAAACCATGGGAGAAGAGGGGAGGGCAGAGAAAGGGAGGAGAATGGAGAAAATGTATAGCTCAATAAAACAATAAAGAAAATAAAAATGGAAAAAAATAAAAAAGAATAGCAAGACAATTGAATTCAGATGGGAAATGAGATAAGTTTGTTGAAGCAAGATGCTCACAAGAAAGTCTTTGAGCATGTTTTGAGTCCCATTTCAATGCATTGAATTAATGAAGGGATATGGGGAAAGAGAATGCTATGGAATGTCCACATATACATAATATAAACCTACTTTGATATCCCACATACACTATTAGAAAACACTGACTGAAAATAAATGGTTCAGGAAGAGCTTAAAAAACTTCATATATTTGTCCCCTTGTGCATAGCCTTCTCTGAAAGATGTACACCCAAGAGCCTACAAGTTATCATGACTGAGAATAATGTTTGGTTTTAACAGAGCCCTTACTTAGGTAGACCTAAAGATCATAACCTCTATTATTTTTTCTAATGGTTGCTTATGTAACCTTATATTGTTTCTGCTTTCTGACATATGTTGATTTCTATGGCATTTAATTTCAAAAGCTACTCGCAAGTACACACTTTGTATGAAAGAGAAAAAAGTCTAAGCACCGGAGATGTTTTCTTGGTGTACATGGAAGAATATAAGCCTCCCGTCTCTCGTTGGGGATTGTCAGCACTCTCTGGAATTCTGTTACATCTCTGTCACTGTTGCCAGTGTCAGGTTCTCCTAAGAACACTGATGTGAGGAATCCCTCTAAAAGAGGGACTCTAATTGTTGGTTTAATTCTCATGTACATGACATTACCAACAAGGCCTCATATGCATATTAAATAAAAGTTTTCTTAAGTAAACATAAAAATGAAGATGTAAAGCTTTAAACAATAATAATATTGAAAACAAACCTATGGGCTGACGCCAGTCTGAGAGGGCTTTAGGGCAAGTAGGAACATCTCCAAACCACAGGGCAGTTTTGTCAACCACTGAGATGTGAGTCACACTAAAAATGATGATTTGGCATGAAAACATGACATTTCTTGCTTATTGCTTCTGGTGAAGAGAACTTCAACTTTAAATGACCACAGCAATGGAGACAAGGGTATGAGTCACCAAGTAGACTCCATATCAAACCTATGAGAGAGGAGTTGAAAAAAGTCCTATAGCATTTTACAACTGAACTCTGCTTCAACCTCAATGTAGCATAGTCAGAGTCTGTCTGTAGAAACTAAGTAAGTCATTCACATCTTGATCTTAAGTACACGTTAAAGATCAGGGTCTATAGAGCAGCCAAGAAAACAAGGACAGCACACACACACATATTCTGATAAAGCTTCATAGTTTTCATGGGATACTCTTAGAGAACCCCAATTTTTCATAAGTTCTTTTATGGAGAGAAAATTTTGGTTGGATAATCAAGTACAGGAAGGAAGACAAATTTGTACCAATTATTTTGTTTCCTTTCACTATACATTTTGGTTAAAATTCCAGAACATATAATAATTCTTCTGCCTTATTTGTTACTAAAAATTATATACTATATTTATGAGAAAGCTGCATGTACTCACAAAATTACAACAATTTGTATATACTTAAAGCATTGCTAAGTTTAATAATATATCAAATATTGCCATGCTAATTATGCTTATCAAAAATAAAAGGTTAAAGATGGATTTCCTCTCCCTTCTTCTAAATACAGTTTAGTCCCAAGCTGGAAGAATTCAGATGGTATAGTGTGATGATATTACACTTATATAAAACATCTAACAGCTACACTTGCTGTGTACAAGTCAGTCATTCAGACAAGGCAATATGACTTGCACTATCCTACAGAATGTCACCAAAGTCACATATTGTGTTTCTCTCACAAGACATTGCTGCAGTCTTTAGGGATGAAATTTCATTGGTCTTAATACCTGAGAAACAGTAATAAACTCCCTAATGATCAATTCAGTACATGCATCATGAACCACAAATATGTTTACTGTATTAAGAAGCTTTGGTTTGGGAATTATTTACATATAATCTAGCCAATTTGACCTACTCACAAGACCTCAAACACTATTTCCTCAGTGTTCATCTTCAATGATATACTGGTAAAATTATATCAGATGAAAGAGATACTTTAAATATTATATATTTTAAGTTTAATCCCCAAAGGAATGAAGGTTATAAATTACATATTCCTTGTGAGACTACAAAGATGGTTGCTGCTTATTCTTTCTCTCCTTATGGAAATATTCTCTGTGTTATATTAAGAAATGTGTCTAATCCCTGCTCTGACCTCTGCATTATCATTGTTTTATCATAAGTCCTGGTTAGTATTTAATTATTCTCTATCATATTTTTTAGGTTAAAGGCATTTATCAATAAAATAGTAGAAAATTTGAACTTTGACATACGTTTTTGGTTTTTTTCACTTAGCATAAAACACTAAAGATTTCTGTATTTCAATAAGCTGAATAGTTTCCCATTTTGAAGACAGAATAACCACCAATAAGTACTCTGAAAAAATACATTTGAATTGTTTCCAGTTTTGAAGTTTTACCAATAAGGTTGATGTGAAAGTTTAGTTATAGCTCAAATTGTGGGTATATTTTAATAAGAATATTATTGGAACTGCTTCAATTTTTGAGAAAGTGGATACTAAACAATGAACAAAATTCCATTCATTTATTCTGTTTTGTTTATTAATATAATTTAATCATTCCACAATATAGCCATACTAAAACAGTTCATTGTATCCTATAAAGATGTAATATATATGTATTTACATTACATACATATTCATCTATATATGTATATACATATAAATATAAATATGTTATGTGTATATGTATATGTATATGTTCAACATCAATTAAAATGTTATTTTAAAGACATAAAAGGAGAATATCCTTAACATTTTTCCATATCCATATCTTGAATTGTATCTCTTCATAGCATCTGAGATCATTCTGTTTTTGGCATTCAAATAAACATCTTTTCACCTTCAATTACTTTGTGCACAAAATGATATCAGCTCCTACGAGGAGCTTAAGGAGTGGTGTGAAAGAGGGAAGAATGAAACATTGTTTCTTTAATTGACTTTACCTCCTATAAATAAATTATTCTTACAGAACAAGCCTAGATTAATGTGTAGCAGTTCCCTGTAAGATTTGAACATATCATCCTGCAGGGAAACTCTGTAAGCAAGAAGGTTAACAATTCAAAACAGCTTCAGGATGTCTCTGCATCTATCCAGAGTCACTAGAGCCCACCCCACCAGAACAAATAAAGAGTGACTCTCAGACAAGTGAACCTCCAAAGAAGACTCTGAGCCTCTCCAGCAGCTGCTTGGAAGAAACAGAAAGCAGCCAAGTTGCCTGGAAGAAATTTAGACCAACTGAGTCACTTGGCAGGGACACTTGCCAACATTTGAGCTGCTTGCAGGGTGTGCAGTGTTTCCAGATTCCCAGCCTTTGTACATTGTCACACACACTGGGTGTGATTTGATGCTGCTTTGTCTTTGAATCATTTCTGCTCCTGTATGTAACCCCTCACCCATATTCCTGTTAAGTAAACCCAGTCACACTCCGTTGCTAAGCAAGTTGGACTGCAATTGTATCTGTAGTGGTCTATCATGTTTTGTTTTTTTTTTTTTTTTAATCTGTGTTGAGTGCTAGAAGACAGTCCCTTCAGTTGACAGGTCCAGAGAGGTTGGAAGATGTCACAGAGGGAAGAAGTGAGTCAGGCATGATAGTCAGGAAAATTTTGCAGCCTGACTAACAATCAGGTTTGTTCTTTCTTTATAAAGATTCATAAGACAAAGACAGACTCACGATTTTTTTCAAAAGAGACATATTATATCAGTTTGTCTCTGGACATATGTTTGATTTTCTATAACATGTGCAGGGTCATAGATTCAGTTACAATTAATACATACATATAGAACAGATTTTGCTTTTATCACAATCCCATAACCTTATTTCAAAGAATCCATTAGACTATTTTTGTTAGAGCAAGCATGTTTAATATATAACCACCTGTTTCCAGGCTGGCAGCATTTGAGGTTTTAAAGAGTTAGGTAAATATAAAATATGTGAACCAGTTCAGGTGAATCATGTTGCCTTGAATAGTGTGCTATCTGTTTTTAGAGTACAACGTGTTATTCATTAATTAGCCTGTCATTGAACTTTTAGTTATCCAGAAGCATGCCCTGCCAATCTTCCTATTTAATGTGTTACTTATTCAGCAAACTCTGAGTCTAATGTAAGAAGAGGCCTCCAGTCTGTTGTCAAGCTTCTTGATTAGTTGAAGCTTGTAAGTTTTCTTTAATTTTAAATTGTTTGAAATACCCTGTTTGAATTTGCTTGGGAGCAGATGTCCCAAGAAGTTTGTGGAGTCATGGCCTTATAAGAAAAGTTTCCAGCACCTTTTTGCTTTTCATAATCTTTGGAGCAAAAGGAAGTGTTTCAAATAGGGACGGATCAAATTATCTCCTGAAAACAGGGAGGGACACAAAATTGAGGATTTCCTAAAGAAGCTCAGACATAAGTTTCTTGGGGAAAGACATTAAATGAATTTTAATGTAGAAACACCCCTAAAGATGAAACAGACAGAGACCAAAGTTGAAAGTGAGAGATAGGATGACAGTGGTTTTAGCATTCAGTTCACCTATGCTGGAAATATGTCAGTCAGCTGTGCTGCCTTCATGACTGTTAGGTGTAGATGACTGTGCCTGGTGAGTAGACATGATGCACATCCTCCCAGGAATGTTTTTGTTAAACAATACAAGGAAGTTCTTAATAACTTACAAACTGGTCAGTGGCATGAGGTGGTTCAGATCTTTTTTTTTTCTCACAAGGTTGACATAAAGAAAGAATGAGAACAGAGGATACCACACAGTGGGAGAGTCCAGCAGAAGCAAAGCTGACTTTAATACTACAAAAGGGAATAAATTGAATGTTATATAATTAAAATAGACTTAAATCAGAATCATTTATGTAACTATGTTGTCATGTGGATGCTTAATATGCATATATATTTATAAGTGCAAGTGAAGACCAGAGGAAAAATATGAAGCACCATCATCACTCAACAGAAATCCATCTCCTTTTATTAAACATGTTTTATTACTTGCCTCAAGGCTGGATGACTAGTAAACCTCAGAGATCCATCTGTCTCCACCTCTCCACCTCCAAACTGTTCTATCTTCCCAATTACTCTTGTTAAAATTTATATTATTTTTTTTAGATTATGGTGTTATCTCATCATTTCTCCCTTCTTTTCTAACCTCTAAGCTCTCCCATGTACTTGCCCAATGCTCTCCTTCAATTAATCTCCTCTTTTTCTTTGCTGGTGTCAGCTCTATTCTTATCATGCTAAAAGAAGTTTTCCACGAGATTGTGTCTCCAAGCAAAGCAGTCTTGTCCACATGGTTTCCTAAACATGACCTGAAGAAGGACTACACAAATAGGTATGATACCATGAAAGGGGGAAATGCACACAAGATATCAACCGTGGACAAAGAGCTATATCCATTAGTTTTTACACTAGGCTTTCAACAAGGGACAATGTAGAGTGACAGTAAGGAGAGCCCAGAAAAGGGGGATTAAGGAAAAGCTACCTTGAATATGAAGAAGTTGATTTATAGATCCTTTAGGTTACTGGTAGTATTTGTGTGGTGTGGAAATTCTATGTTGGAGAAGGAGATACTAATCCCAACATCGGTTAAATGCCACAAGGTTACATTTGTATGTTGAGAATAAGAAAGTAAATTTTAGCTGTGTGGGAAGGAAGATAGAGGATGCTCTGGTGTAAGTATACAATGGGCATGAATTACTGAAACTATGTCTAATATTATATGAATGTTGAAACTAAATCTAATATTATAGCTACTTTACCCATCAAAACTGAAGCCCTTGGCAGAATAAACTAGAGGGTAGAGTCACATATACGTTCCTTCTGGTTACTGGTGGCCTAATTGCTATAAGAATTTTTCAATTCTGTTTGTCTTCTTTGCTAAAATTAGTTAATCTCAAATTTTTCTTCTATCATAGTTTATAACTTTAACTTTCATATAATTTCTTAAGGAATTCCTAATGATGAACTCTGGCAAAGTTATATTTACCTCTATAGAAACTATTTATCATCAAAAGATGAATGTATGAAGAAAATGTGGCATATTGACACAATGGAACAGCTATTCACCAATAAATAAGAAAGAAACTGATGCTATGGAAGGAAATGGATACAACTTGAATAGCTCTTTAATTTGTATACACATTTTAATAAAGAAGATAAGGAAATTTTTTTTGTTTGTTTTTTTGTTTTTCGAGACAGGGTTTCTCTGTGGCTTTGGAGCCTGTCCTGGAACTAGCTCTGTAGACCAGGCTGGTCTCGAACTCACAGAGATCCGCCTACCTCTGCCTCCCGAGTGCTGGGATTAAAGGCGTGCGCCACCATCGCCCGGCTAAGAAAAATGTTTTAAAAGAACTGTATAGTAAATGTAGCGAATAGAAGCCAAAGTCAGGATGGAAATCCATATTGCTTAGAAAGCAGAAAAACATGGAATTGAAAATGATACTTGAGGATAGTATTCTATGGAACAGATAACACAGAGGTGAGAGGGAGAAAGTAAAAACAAATAAGCAAAAAAACAAAACCAAAAATAAATAATATATTTTTGTTCATTTGAAATCAGAAAACAGAAGCTATGAAAACAATGGGATTACTAAAGAGGGTAAAAATATTAAGAACATAAGACGGAGGGGAGGTAAATGGGTATAATGATAAGAAGTATGTATAATTAAGTTATATTCATTTATGAAAATGTTATGTTAAAAGTCATTATTCAGTTTATACATCTTAATACAGTAAATTTTAAAACTTTAAATACCCATTATCTATAAGCTATAATAAACAGTTCTCTCTGTGTTATGTTTGCAAGGAGTCCATTGGGTATATACCTATGAGTGGTACACCTGGATTATAAGGTAGCTCTGTATTCTACTTTTTGAGAAACATTCATCATGATTGGTATATACATAAAGACTCTTATGCATCTGCATTCTTACAAACATTTTTTTGTTAATACTTTTTCTTCATGACAGTCATTGTGGATTAAGGGAGATGAAGTTTCAATAAACTTTTGATTTACATTCCTTTGAACATTTTTTGTGATATTTTTAGATATTTGTACTTCTTTTGAAAACTGTGTATTCAGTTCATTTATTTACTTATTGAGTAGCCTACTTGTTCATTTAGCGTTCAATTTCCCTAGTGTTTACATGTTTGGGATATTAATATTCTGTCAGATGAATAGCTGTTGAGGATTTTTCCCCACTTTGCAGGCTGTTTCTTCACTCGGTTGATGATTTCTTTGGCTGTAGATATTCTCTTCAGTCTGTTGAAAGCTCATTTGTCAACTTTTGCTATTATTTCTAAAGCTACTAAGGTTCTAGTCTGGAAGTCATTGCCTATTTTTATTTCTTAAAATAGTTTCCCATGCTTTGAAGTAATATTTTTATTCTACCAAGATCTTTAATGCATTTGATTTGTTTTAAGTAGAGGAACAGAGTCTTTAGTACCAATAGTTTACATGGAGATATTCACTTTTGCCAGAACCATCTGCTAAATGGATTGTGGTAACTTCATGTTTTACCCCCCTTTTACAGATTCAGAGAGTTGAGCCAACATGGATTCTGTATTGTATATATCACATATGCCTTCATGATAATGCCTTCTTTTCATCACCTATTACTCTGTAGTGTACTTGAAATCAGGTCTTGCATTGTTATGTTCACATATATCTTACCTTTCTATATAAATTATAGGGTATTTTTTTTAGTTCTATGAAGAATGTCATTGGTGTCTTTTAAGAAACTAATCTCTATGCTTTTATTTTAAAAGTTTTTAATCTCCTTGGTTAGGTTTATTTTTATTTTTAGTTTTGTTTTTGAAGTTATTCTGAAAGAGGGTATTTTGCTAATATCTTTCCCAGTAGATTTGTTATGAATTTGAAAAAAAAATTATTGCTCATGTTATTATTTAGAAAAAAGTCACTGAAATTTTAATTCACTGGTTTTTGTGTAGGTCTTTTGTATTTAAAGACAGCGGATTTTGAGGAAAACCAGTTTTATTTGGGGGTGTCATCATGAACTGATTACCAGTGCCCCAGTCGGATGGCACCAAACCCATATATTTGTGGATGTTAAACCTGAGAATCTCAAGAGAAAAATATTCCCACAACTTTGAAACAAATTTGAAGTGAACTTTAATTAAATATTGGCTAAGAAGATGGAGTCTGACCAGGATCATTGCAATGTTCCCAGGAAATATTGACAAGTCATGTTTTGCAGAGGCTTAAAAGGTAAAACCACAAGGCCAACTTATTACCCATTAAGTTCAATCAGCAAGCATATATCCTGGTAGTTCCTTCCTATGTACCTCCCACTCAAATCCATTCAAATACTTGCCATATAGACAAACTTGTCTGGAGGAAAAAAAAATGAGTGGCATGTTGTTTCTTAAAAACACAGCCATCAGCATTTTAGAAAGTATCTGTCCTTGGGTAAGTTGGTTTTACTGGTTAATTTTGGTTCTTGCAGCAGGCAGCAATAACTGGATTAAGGGAATTGCTCAAATAACAAAGTAAAAGAGGCCATGAACTTGGGAGAGTTTTGGAACAGGCCAGAAGAATTGAAAGGTGTGAATGGACAGTGACTATAATCAATATCTATTGTAAAAGTCAAAGGTGGGAATTCTGCACTAGATTGTGTTTCCAAAAAAATGACACAGAAACTTCATCCATGATACCTCAATAATATATCTGCCTAAACAAGACCTGTAAGAAGTGCAATAACAATAGAAATGCTAGTACAGGAGGTGATAAATCTCCTGAAGTTCATCCCTAGAAAAGAACTGCAGACAACGAAGGAATATGAGAAGGAATAAATAGCTGTTCACAGGGATGTGGTCCCTAATTGGAAGTTGAAGAGCAAATGGTCAGCTTGAACTCACATAAATGCAAGTAACATTAAATGGACCAACCAGGTTATATATCTATATCTCAGGAGAGGTGTACATGGAAGGGGTTGGGGACAGGAAAGGGAGGGGGAAATTATGATTATATTTTAATTAAAAGGGAATAAAATTTGAAAAGTAAAACATATTTTTCAAAATGTGCTCCTCATTTGTGTGTGTGTGTGTGTGTGTGTGTGTGTGTGTGTGTATTTTATATTCTACTTCACTGCTGATTTTTTTTTTCTAAATCAGATCTAAAACTTATTGGTTTGACTTTTGGATCTTTTAAATAGTGCCTCATTTCATTTGCAAATACAGATAATTTGACTTCTTCCCTTTCTCCTTTTTTATCTCCTTTATGTCTTTCTCTCATATTATTGCTCTGGCTTAGAATACAGACACACAGGCACTTTGAATGAGCACAAAGAATGAACATTCTTTTCTCTTCCTTATCTTAGATAAAATGCTTTCAGGTTTTCCACAATCCCTGGTTTTTGCTGTGGGCTTGTTGCATATCACCTTTATTATGTTGATGTCTGTGCATTCTCTTCCCGGTTTCCTTGGGGCTTTTGTCATAATGAAGAGATGCTAAATTGTGTAAGATGCTTTGTCTGCATCCATTGTGATGGTCCTGTGACTCTTATCCTTGTTTTTATGTGCTGCATGTTGTTTGTCATTTGTATATGTCAAACTATCCTTCATCCCTGAAATTTAACTGGTTTAAAAGTTATGCAAGAGCATTTTAATATGCTGTTAATTTCAGACATAAATTATCTTGTGGAGGATGTCTGGCTGTGCTGATCTAGGATACCACTCTCAATGTTGTTGCTGCATTTTTTGTTTCATTTTGTTTTGTTTTGTTTTTCCTTTGTGATTATGTACTAATCTGGTTTGGGTGTAATGGTATGAGGGTGATATTGTTTTGAAGTAATGAATATATGAGTGTTTCGTCCTGCTCTGTCTTATAAAATAATTTAAAGGGAACTGGTATTTATCTTCAGAGATGGATGTGATAAAATATTATTTGTAAGTCTAAATGCATTTTGTGTTGTTTTATTGGAAGATATCCACTAATGTTTTGCTCTTTCTTTTAGTTATTGATATGTTCAGGCATTTTGAATCATTTTTGAAAAGTTCTTGCACCCCGATAAACCTCTCTGCCTACATAATAATCCAAATCAGACGGAACCAAACTAAATTAGAAAAGGCCCAGTTTTAATGGATACCAGCGCTTCCAGGTGGCCTTGCAGCCCACAAAAGAGAAAATGGGCAAGAAAGAACAGGAAACCACTTGTTTCTTCTTTGGGATGCTGTTTAAATACCCTGTGGGAGTGGTCTTGAGCATCTCTGAGGAGTGATCTTCGTTTGTCAGGCTTTCTTGAGTGTGGAGTCTAGACTGAGGTAACTCCCAGGGGAGGGGAAATTGGAATGGGACTTCCACCCAAACACTCCAGACTCTTTGGGTGTATGGATATCAGGGGCTGGAGTTGAAGCCTTAACCAAAACAATTTTGTTTTAACTTTGGTAATTCTCATTAATATTAATGAGAAATATATATATATAAATGAGAATGTGTATATATATATATATATATATATATATATATATATATATATATATATTTTAAGTTTTTAAAATTTTGGAGTAAACGTTTTCAAATCAGTTCCCAGTGATCATCTACCCTATGGTGGGATCTGTTATACAAACCTTTTCTTCTCTAAGTCAGTTAATTTGGGCATGCTCTTGCTTTCTTTTGATTAGCTTGGCTAAGAATTAATCTTTTCAAAGATCATGTTTTGCTTCATGGATCCTTTGTAGTGTTCTTGTAGGCTCCATTTAATGAATTTATGCTCAGATCTTTAATATTTTTTTCCTTTACTGGTATTGAATTTAGCTTGTTATATTTCTGTAACCTTGAAATGCATGCATTTTAATTCATTTGACATCTCTCTGAAATTTTAATGTATGCAGTTATAGCTACAACTTTCCATCTGGGCACTGTGTTTGCTTCAGCTCACATATTTTTATGCATTGTCTTTTCATTTTTATTTGTTGCTAGGACTTTTCTCCCTGATTTAATCAATAACTGACAATTATTCAAAAGTATATTGTTCAACCTCCATGTGTTTATATAATTTCAATTTTTCCCTCTATTGATCTCTATTTTCACTCCATTATGATTTAATAAGATTAAAGAAATTATTCCAATGTTAGCCCTGATTAAGACTTGATATTTGAGATTAGAAATTGTCTATCATGGGGAAAGTTCTATGAGTTGACATAAAAATATTCTGCAGTTGTTGGCATGAGATATATTATAGAATCCTATATGTCTGTTTGATTTATACCATAGTTTAATTCTAATGATTTTTCTTTTTAAAAATACTTTTTTGCAGTCTTACTTATAAGCACCCAGTATCCTGAACATGTTTGACAAGTGATATTTCACCGAGCTAAACTTCAGTTAGTTTTTGTAATATTTTTATGTGGACAGTTTCTCTCTTGGTAAAAATGCACTATTTCCTTTAGCCACTCTATTATGATAGATTATCTGTTCTCATTTGTTAATGAATATAATTTGTTCTTTAATTCGATTCAATGACATTATATTGAATTATTTTAACTTTTTGATGTATTATCTTCTTGTCAATAAGTAGTGTATTTTTGTCACTTTGTAGTAATATTAGCTTAAAGTCTATTGTGTCAGATTTGAATATAGCAACTTTACTTTGCTCCAAGATTCCATTTCCTTGGAGTATGAGTCTTCTTTTGTCTTAGTCCCTTTTAAATTGGTGTAAAAAGAAATCATTTCTAAGGAATTTATAGAAGATTTTAAAAGTTTATGCTTTCAAAGACTGAGTCTTTGACTGTCATAATGGGGAACGTGGATGTAGGAAAGCAAACATGACGCCAGAGCAGCATCTGAGAGATCGCTTCCTTATCTAAAAGTATGAGAAGGCGGTAGAGAAGGAGAGAGAGGGAGAGAGAGAGGGAGAGAGAGAGGGAGAGAGAGAGGGAGAGAGAGAGGGAGAGAGAGAGGGAGAGAGAGAGGGAGAGATAGCGGGAGCATGGGCTTTTGAAATGTCAAAGTCCATTCTTTATGACATACATCCTTGAACAAGGCCCCACACCTGTCCTTCCCAAACAGTTCCACCAATGAGGGATCAAGTATTAAAATACGTAAGTATGTGAGAGCCAGTCTCCTTTTTTGGTTTTCAGTCCTTTGATATATGTTCTTTTCAGTCTATGCTTTCATAGAAATTTATGTTGATGATTATAATCAAAATGAGTATGTTCATTCCTCTCATTTAAGTTTTCTTAATATTTGATATTTGCCTTTGCTTGCCTACATTTTTGGGGAATCCATCCCTTCTTGTGCTCCTGGGGTTATACTTGCCTTTATCTTCTTTCTACAGTTTCTTTCTACACTGCTAACAGTAGTTTGGGGGTCTCTTTCATTTATGCTTATGCATGTCATTATTTCTCCTTATTATGAATGGAAACGTTGCTGGATAGAGTAATCTAAGTGGATATTTTTGTTTATTTCTTGACCATATTTCTGTTTATTTGTTTGTTTGTTTGTTTATTAAGAGAGAGTTTCTCTGTGTAGCCCTGGCTTTCCTGGAACTCACTCTGTAGATCAGTCTGGCCTCAAACTTAGAGATCTGCTTGCCTCTGCCTCCTTACTGCTGGGATTAATGATATGCACCACCACTATCCTGCATCCCTAAATTCTTTATCCCTACTCTTGTTTTTAGAGGTCCTATGTCACAGCCAGCTATTGTTGCAATGGCTTTCCTTTTGTAAGTGAATTGATGTTTCTCTTTTGCAGCTTTCAAGAGTCTTTGTTCTATGCTTTTGAGTTTTTAACTATAACACTGCTGGAGGATCTCAGATACTAATGTATCCTGCATATTCACAGATTTACATGATTGGAGAATTACCAACTCTTAATTTTCTGGTAAGCTAGCTGTAGTCTTTGCTAGTACCTGGACACTGTTTTCAATCTAAGAACATGTAAGTGTATGTATTTTTGACCTGTCTTAGTTTTGTATATTATGTTCACATTTCTTTTCCCTATTGCTCTCTTGTTCTAACAACATTGAATTTGTTTCAAAGTCCTGCATTTTTTTGATTTCTTTTATATAGCTTTCAACCTATTGAGCTTTGTTTTTTATGGCATTTGGCATTCTAGTCTTTCCATTGATTAAAACACAAAAAAACCCTGCATTTTCATCAAATTACTCTTTGTATCACCAAAGAGGCAACCCGAGCATGGGTCGTGACTGATCAAAGCTTTAGCCTTCAATCTCTCAGCATGACTTACAGCATTTCAGCTGATTGGAGAATGTTCTCTTTCCACAGCTACCTATTACTTCCATAATGTTGGAAGAGATAAATATCTTAGAATTATTGTGAATCGTGTTAGTTTCAGGAGCTCCCTTATATCTGTGAGTGGTTTCCCTTATACTCTCACGAGACTCCTTCTTCCATTTAGGAAAGAAATGTCCCAATTTCAAGCCAATTATCACTCAATAGCTTCTAACTTTATTTGTAGAAGTCCAATCTTGACTCCTTTTCCAATAATTGGGGTTTTAAGATTCAATGTCACTTTTAGTAGCTGGGAGTAGAATAATTTACATCTAAAATGGATTCAAAATTAGCTCCAATTGTGACCATATCACAATAACTGAGTAATTTTCATAAAAGCAAATTTGGAGAGTAAGAGAGAGTGGGAAACAGTGGAAAATTAGATTTATTCAAACATTTTAGTCTTCTTGACCAAAAATGCAGTTGTGATTTCATTTTCTTGATATTTTCATTCAAAATCATTTTAAGATTTCTATTACATTCTAAAGTAGAAAAACATACAATTTTTATATTTAAAGTACTTCAATAAATTTACAGTAAGAAAAGCAATTAAAAATATTTGTAGAGTCATTTCTTAGCTGCACCATGTCTTTCAAATTCACCTTTTCTACATTCCAGGTTACCATGCCAACTTCTCAGCTATTTCTGAGATACTCTTGTTAACATCTTTGTCTCATCCACCAGTTCATCTGTCTTAAATCAGTGATGGATTCTTTAAAGGAGTTTCTTGTACACCTGCACTAAAATATGTCATTCTACAATATAGTATCTGTCAATCTTTATTCAATTTTCTTTTAGTACTTTGGTTATCAATTCAGCTATAAACTCTCTTAGTTAAGGAACCATATACACTATTTGTCTTATCATAGTTTTCTGTGAATAGAACCATATAACATGGTTCGTCTTTAGGTTCAGAGAGTATCTCTTGTAAACACAAGATATATAGGGATAAAAACCAATATGACCCTTCTTTCCATATATAGTAAGGAAGATTTACTCATGTATTCAATCTTAGAAAATGTCTGTAAATATTCACTTTCTTTAGAATGGTCTAGGTCTTCTTAACAGATGGATGTTTGCAATCATTAGATCACTATGACATGTACTGCTAGGCACTTCAAACCAAAATTAACTCTATGTCCAAGGGAGTTGGGTTAAATGTCTGTGATAGAGCTTTGTAGCATTGCATTCCAGATTTATGAAGCAATGTTCACAATGAATGGGCACGGTCTATTTTTATTTGATCTGCACCACCCTAAAAGAAAATTGGAATTATAATTAAAGCAAGGGAAATGATAACTTAAGCATCGATTTCCCAATAAAGATGCCAACCCTCAGAACAATGTCCATTTTCTATGTCTCATATCCTGCTGTGTAGTTTTAAATGGTTGAGATCAAATTCTTCAATAGGTTTACTTACAACAGAGTGTGTAAATTTCAGACCCACTCATCTTTATACTGAGATATTGTTCAGGGCTTGTCTTAAAGGAAGGGTGCTTAGGAAATCAGGAAAGAGTTTTCCTCCTGGGACCAGCAGTTTACTATTGGAGACTGTTTATAAATCCCCTTCCCCGATAAACGTTCCTGCTCATCACAATTTGAGATTTCCTCTATCTCCTATAGATATGAAACACAAAGGAAATACCATTTATCTGTACAGGTAAAATTTACAGCAGCTGTAACACTTTCATAAATAGATATATCAACCACCACATTAATATAAAAGTGTAATCTGAAGGCAGAAGAACATTATATTTACTTACTGTCAGATATAAAGCTGTAGTTGCAAGTGACACGTGATTTTAATATGGCTTGATAATATGCTATCAGTCTGTGGGAGCTATAGATTGAACTCCTACAGATTTTTGGCTTCAGCTTCCAAGTAATCAATCGTGTCAAGATATGAAAATCATTTCATTCCTTTCAATTGAAAAGAAGATGTGATTTAAAATGCCAGGCCTTAGAAATATGGATGAGATTCCTGTAATAAATCATGCAAAATACACCATCTAATTTAGTGAATTTCCTGAAGTAGCTTTGGGGAAAACAAACTTTTTATTGCATAATATAGATAAAGTTCATGCATTATATATGCATCAATAATAAAGAAACACACAGACCTTTATTTTCTCATTTGTTTCTTTCTGCCTAGCAATCTTGGTAAGTAAATGGATTCTGGGGATCTTGAACTACAGGTCTTGGGAAGACAGTGTTGTCTATTGCATCTAATTATAATCAACTATGGACTAGAGACTCACAAAACCAGGTCAGATGATAGTTTTCATCAACATCTATCTATAAATAGCATAACCCAATGCTACTTAGCTATAGAGTAGAAACTTGAGATTCAGTTTCTCTGTAACCAGACTAATTCCATCTCTTCATAGGGTTGTAGTGCTATTGTACAAAAGAGAAGTGAGGAGGCTTTACACATGAAAACTCAATAATGCTATCAAAAAAACTAAGTGTGTGGTTAAGGCAGGAGAAAGGAGTATTGAAAGATACTGGTTTCACTTCTAAAACAATGATGAAGAACTGTGTTGGGTCTACCTAGATCAGAATTATATTCAGAATAACATTAACCTGAGGAATTGGCTCCGAATCAACCTCTAGATAATGGTAACTTGGTCTTTGCATGAGTATATTCCTAATCCTTTTTGAGCTACATATTTCTTTTGCATAATGAGAAAATTGTTATATCCCCCAATAAAATGACTTCTTTTTTAAATTGTTCTGATCATTATGTTTTGTCATAGGAATAGAAAAATAAGTAAGAGAATTCTTAACCAAAGGGCATAGGTGCATCATATTCTCTTAGCACTATTATATCACAAACAACAACTTGAACAAAATTCTTTAATCTACTCATGTTTGAAAAAAATCTAATTCATTTATTATTGAGACTGTAATATTAATAATGTTAAGCTGCATGTGGAAAATTCTTTTTCATGAGTAACATATTTTAAAAATTATGTTTTTAAACAATAAAAACAATTTATTGTATTTCTGTATGCCTTTCTCAGTCTTACCTTCTCATGGATTTGGTCTAAGTATAACTAACAAGTCACGGTTGGGTGTGAATCACCGAGAAGCATTGCTATGGCTCACTGACTACACAGACGATAATTTTGTTAACCTTTCAGTGTTCCTTGAATCTTTTAACGATGTGACTTAGAATACTTAAGATGGGAAGTTATTTGAAGTTATTTGCATATAACAAGTTTGTTTCTCTACAATATGGCAATGACATCTATAATTAAGAAAAATAAAGTTTATCAAGCTCTTTTTGGATTTTTTGTGCTAATTTCCAGGGATACAAAACCAATTAATAAGTGGAAATTACATTCTCAAGGAGTGAAAAGTAGAACACATTGCAGAAATTCAGGTAGTCAGTATAGAAAATGCATTTGACACTTTCTACCGACATCTGGAATCTTACATGCTTGCCTGCCTGTGTGAGAACATACCTTCTCATTTTCTGCCAATCTACTTGAAGCTCTGGTTTCTGTTAACTCATTCTCTGTGTACTTAAGAATATATGTGTTTTGCATAGTCTAGCTTTCATTTTGACTGATTGCCAAAGCTACTCATATTCATACTTCATAAAGTACAGAGAATGTTGTAATAAGATTTTGCTACTCCATTATTTCTCCACATAGCAGAGTGCTGTGTTCCTCTTTTTCTTCTTGGTCATTAATGATGCACCCAGCTTAGACACTTAACTCCATTCTAGTGCTTTATTTTTTTCTTTCATTTTCAAGTTCCATTTCCTCACTTTACTTGACACAGTTGGATATGCACTGAAGACTCATGGGTACCTTTGATTCTTCAATTATACATCTTAAATATTCCTTATTTATCCACTGGTTGAAATAGCAGCCTTAATCACAGAATAAGTATTAGGCAGTTAAAATATAAAAATGACCTAAGTATTTACAAATCCCAACAGCTAGTAAGTTTCAGTTCCAAATGTGATCCCGAGTTTTTAATCATTTTATCATTATGCCAAATTATGTTTGATGCAATATATTGCATCATATATCCCTGAAGAAAATGAAATTGATTGGCTTGCTTCAATATCTTCCTGTGTTGCAATTAAAATGATTTGATACCTGTTAAGTAACCAAAAATGTAAGGTCAATTCTCTTCCACACATTTCTTTTAACTCTTTGTCTGCCATTAAAACAACCACTGAAAATATACATAGTCCAGACATCTGTTGTCATATTTGCCAAGCACAATCTTCCCCAAGCTATCACCTTTCTTCATTTCTACAATAGTTTTCCAAATAGTCTCAACTTCTGTATTTTGTCTTCTATGCCTGCTTTCAACCTAGTAAATTTGTGAGATGTATTACATGTTGTTTCTCTACACCAGGCTCCCAACATATCTACAGCTCATTCAAAGTAGAAGATAAAAACTTTTCATTGTTATGACCCCCTAAACAGTTCTCTGGCCCCTGCCTCTCACAGTATATCTTCTAAGGCTGCTTCCCCTTACTTTTCTTTGAACACATTGCTGTGGGTAATGTTTTAATACACTGTAAAGATTTGTCATTTGTATTAGTTTATTAAAAGTCTGATTGGCTATGAGTCATATAGGAAGTATAGCAGGGTGACCAGACTAAGAGAATTCTGGGAAGAGGAAAAGCAGTCAGTCACCAGGTAGATGAAGAGGAATAAAGATGCGAATACCTTATTGAGAAAAGGTACCAAAACACATGGCTAATGACAGACAAGCATTATGAGTTAATTTAAGTTGTAAGAGATAGTTAATAATAAGTACAAGCTAATATTTTGTCAAACAGTTTATAATTAATATAAGCCTCTATGTGTTTCTTTGGGGCTAAATGGCTGTGGGGCCTGACAGAAGAGAAACTTCATGCTACACCTCACAGTGGTCATTAGTCATTAAATGTCAGGGATATGTCATCTGAGATCTCTGGTGTTGCTTCTCTACCTGGAATCTTTTCTTCATGGCATAGTAGCCTGCCTTTCTTACAGACCTCTTACTGGATAATGTTCTCATTTGCATTGATGCCTTTCATAACCACTGTATTTGAAAATTTACCTAGTGTGTAGCCTTTGGTTACCTCTTAGCCTGCAAAAACTCTGGTTAATTAATTGTTAGTTTTTTTTTTTTTGGGCTGTACTTGTAGTGCCTGGAAAATAGCTGCCCCTCAAATGTTGCTGAATTAATAGAAGAATAAACAAGATAAACAGTATTTCTTTGCCACCTCTTTCTGTCTCTTCCCCCTTCATCCTCCGTCTCTCACCTCTCTTAGCTATTCCTTTTACAGTTCCCATAATTATTCCATTTATTGAAGAACTTACTTTACAACTGTCTGTACTCTGGAGCTTTTCACCCTCTCAGTGCTATAGTGATTAACTCTAAACTTAAGTGGGAAAAAAATAGCTATCGGTGAAAGAAATCACCAAGTTCAGGAATTAAAACTAATGAATATTCATTCCTTTTCCCACTTAAAGGTGTATTTGAGAGCAATGGTTAGCAACAGTGATTCAGGAAGTCAGAAACACATGTCCCAGAAAAGATCACACTACAGACTCTACTTGTTCCTTCCTCTTGGTTGCTAGGTAGAAACAGTGGCTGCAATCAATACTCAAGTACATATAGAGGCCAAATGCAAAAGCCTATGTGGGAAAAGCCATTTTATTATATGTATCATACTTTAAGTATTGAAAGACTATTTATGGAATTTTATTTCCCATCTAGTGAATTTGCCTTTATATTTCCTTGTCTAGAAATATGAAGACGGATGCTAAAAAGAAATCCCACACTAGCTCAGAATTTGTTGTAAATAGGAATGGCGGGGCTGTGTCCCTGGCACCCGGCCACCCGCATGGCTAGCTTATGCTCCGAAATGACAACACACAAACTGTATGCATTTAAACACTGCTTGGCCCATTTCTATCTAGCCTCTTCTAGGCTAATTCTCACATATTAATTTAGCCCATTTCTAATCATCTGTGTAGCATCAGTCTTACCAGGAAAGATTCAGCATGTCTGACCTGGCGGCTTGCTTCATCGCTGCATCTGCCTGGGAGAGGGGAGCATGGTGTCTCTCTGAGGCATCTGTCCCGGAGAGGAGAGCTGTCGAGTATGAGCTCACTTCCTCTTCCTCCCAGCATTCTGTTCTGTTTACTCCTCCCACCTATGTTTTAACCTATGAGGCCAAGCAGTTTCTTTATTACTTAACCAATGACCTTCCTCCATCAAGAATTGAGTATAATAAAGGGTTATTTATTTAGGAGTAGACTTACAAATCCCAGTCTCTGCATGAATGGGGAAAAGGAACCAAATCTAGCAGCTGGAAGAGAGAGCAAGCACATGTGTGCTTTACATAGGAAATTATAGATAGCCCAAGTGGTCAGTCATCGTAAAGGCTACTGGCTGAATAATACCTACAGCACCTCCCCCTTTTGTGTGAATAAGAGAGTTCAAAGCCTAATATAAAATTATATTCAGTAAGAGCAAATATTAAGTATAAAAATTAGAATTGGAGCACCGGACTGAGCTCCCAATGTCCCAACGAGGAGCAGAAGGAGGGAGAACATGAGCAAAGAAGCCAGGACCACAAGGGGTGCACCCACCCACGGAGACAGTGGGGCTGATCTATTGGGAGCTCACCAAGGCCAGCTGGACTGTGACTGAAAAAGCATAGGATAAAACCGGACTCTCTGAATATGGCAGACAATGAGGGCTGTTGAGAAGCCAAGGACAATGGCACTGGGTTTTGATCCTACTTCATGTTCTGGCTTTGTGGGAGCCTAGCCAGTTTGGATGTTCACCTTTCTAGACCAAGATGGAGGGGGGAGGACTTTGGACTTTCCACAGGGCAGGGAACCCTGACTGCTCTTAAGACTGGAGAGGGAGGAGGAGAGAAGTGGGGGGAGGGGGAGAGAAGGGGGAGGAGGGGGAAGGAAATGGGAGGCTGGGAGGAGGCGGAATTTTTTTCTTTTCAAAAAAAATAAATAGAAAAATAGAAAAAATAGAATTACAACCAGCATAAACAATATCAAGCAAGAAACATATGATAAATGTTTTAACAATTGTCCTATCCTAAGGATTCAAAGTCTTGCATTAGAAATAACTTGGCCAAGTCATAAGAAGAAAGTCACTATGACTACCTAGTCTTCAACCTCAGTTGAAGATCTGAGATGGGAAATGATATCACTTGAGTAAGCAGGAAGTGCAATGAAGAAACTTCCAAAATGTGCAACAAATGACAGAGACAACTGGCTACCTGGGCAATTACCCAAAGTTTCATTTGCAATGTTGGAGCAACCAACTTTTGCTAAGGCCAAGAGTAACTGAGAGACTATTTTTCAGAGACAATAAATTTTTCAAAACTGTCTTACCCTGTCTTGGCAATATTTGACAGTCATTTTTCTTGTATCCTTCTTGTCCTGTCTGGACACCACAAATTTTATCAGTCATTGAGGCATGGGCATTTCCTTGCCCAAAGGCCAGTTTTTGCCAAAAGAAAACAAGCTTCAAGTAGACTCTCTTTGGTGCTCAACATTCTCTCAGGAATAGATCAGTGCTGCCAGGAGCAATTGTGTCTCACCTCAACAGAACCCTAAATTATTTAAGTGCCATATTCTACAGTTCTTTGAAGTGGTTGAAGATTACCTATCTTTGTGGAATATAATCTCTAAGTATCTAAAGAACCTGATAAGTCTAACTATAAGTATGACAAACATAGATGTCTATTGATCTACAATTCTCACACTAATCTACCTATTAGCCCATCCAATTTCCTTCTGTCTTTTAAGAGATACCCGAGCCTACATAATTTTCACCCCAACCCCCAGCCCCATACCAGTTATAATTGACCCCTAATTGATGTTTCTAACCCTGAGGAAATACTTTGCTGGGAGAGGAGACATCATCTTCTAGAATTACTTCCAGCTGTCATGTGGGCCATGTTTTTTTCTATGTGATTCAATTGTATAGAGTCTCTTGAGTATTCGATATGTTTTTTTCTGAGGTTCCTATTTGGAGTCCTGGCCAGAACATTGTAAGAATGTGTACCATTTCAGTTAACCAAGTTGGAACCATCCTGAGCAGTTGTTACCCAGGAGCAGTTTTATAGTAGTGCTATCAGTACATGACATCATATCAACCAGGTAGAGTGGTTGTTGTGGGGCCCCATATTCTTCCTGAAAGCTTCAAAATTTAATGCAGAAAAATCTTATGTTCACTGGAGAAAACTTAAACATTATACATATAGACATATATTCAATGAAAGATATGATATAGACAAAAATAAGCATGGGAAAAACCAAAATATTTCCTTAAAGTCTATCTTTTTTCTGTCCCTTAAGAGATGGCTCTTGACATGAGACAGAAACTCTGATTTTTTTCTTTGAACAGCATGCTTGGATTTAGAGAAGGATAGCCATTATCCAACTCCAAAGCCAGCTTTATCACTAAATCCAACTTTATATATCTGTATTTATATATAGATGTATAATGAATTTTTTAATATAATAATCTCAGAAAACAAAGATAGAAAACTTCGCTCAAGCAAAATATGTCCTTTTTATTATTCTTCCCCATTTCCTCCTAGTCTTTCTCAGGTTTTAATGTACACATTATGCCATGTTGTATGCATTTCCTGACTGATCTTTATCACTAGTCTAGACTAATAGTCCTTCTTCAGAGGACTCCATAGACATTGTTCAAAGAATGCTTTAATTCTGTCTTATAAGTGAGACTCCTTGAACATTCTTCCTATATATACAGGACATTATAAAGTACAGAGCTCACTATAAAATAATGTACTTTTGTTATTTTATTTAGAATTTTATGCATCTATCACCTACCTATAGAATGGATAATTATACCCAGAAAAGGGTGGATTGAAATGGCATGTATTAAAATTAGAGGTGCAGACATGTGATAGTGGTGCATGCCTTTGATCCTAGCACATAGTAGCCAGAGGTAGGCAGGTCTGTTTTTGAGTTCAAGACCAGCCAACTGTACAAAGTGAGTTCCAGGACAGGCAGGCTGTTACAGAGAGAAACCCTGTCTCAAAAAACTAATAAAATAATAAAAATATTAAAATTATAAGTGCTTTTTCTTATTGAATTTCAAAGTCTACTTATTTTTTCCAAGATTATCTCAATCTCTTTCTTATGCATCCCATGAGCAAAATTTAAAATTTGTGAATTTCAACCCATTTCCTATTTCTTTTAAGTACTTGACCTATGTCATTTAAATAGCATAACATATTTTATAAATGTATGTCTTTTGATCATTATTTGACTCAAAGCTATAAGACTTCATTTCCCCAATATTGATGGACATCAAGATGTAGGTTTGTAGCACAAATGAAATGTTATTTATTCTAACATTATATACATTTTTAATATATGATATGTATATAGAGGATTTTGGGAAAAGGGTGAAGAGGATGAATGTTGTAGTCTCTGTGCTTAAGCTGACTGAGTTAGAAACAGAATCAACATGGTTACTCATCAAATAAAGTTAATGCCAGTTAAGGGGAAGAGAGCATATCATAGAGAGCTAAGATTAGAGGATGTAGAACATTGAGTTCAACTCCCACTTCATTTCATATTGTGTGCAATACTATACAGAAAAATTGACTACCAAAACCGTAGTTTCCTTAACTGTGACATGAGGACCAACTTTACTACCTCTCAGGGATTGTAGGGTACTTCCAATTATATTTTTCTTACTAAATGGTTAGTTTTGTGTCTGGCACACACTTTGTTTTCAATAAGCCCTGAAATTTATTATTGTCATTAGTATAAACAAGGCACCATCATATTATAAAATATGAAGCATGTGCAAAATCATGTATTGAAGTAATTAAGGTAAATTAAATTAATATTTGTTTCTCCTAATGGTTAGGAACAATGTGCTTGATTTCTTCTACTTTAAGAGCCAGGTATCAAGAAGCTGCTCTACTGCAAGTGGGGAAATTAATATAATCTTCCATAGGTCCCACGATCTTTGGCCCCTCTGATGCCTTCATGTCACTTGCTATAATTCCTAGTATTTTATTTCTAGATTTCCTTCTCAGTAAATGGAACATAGATTTGAATTAAGAGATTTTATTTTTTGCTTTGTTTTGTTTTTGTTTTTTGCAAGACAGGGTTTCTCTGAAGTTTTGGAGCCTGTCCTGGAGCTAGCTCTTGTAGACCAGGCTTGTCTCAAACTCACAGAGATCCTCCTGCCTCTGCCTCCTGAATGCTGGAATTAAATGTGTGCACTACCACCGCCCAGTTGAATAAAGAGATTTTTAACTATGAGGAATGTTCAAGACATAAAGCGTCTTCAAATTCAACCAGCACAGTTCCTCAGTTGTACAGATGGTGAAATGGTGGTTTGGTACAAGTACTAAAGATGAATGCAGGTTATTGGAACACATAGTTACTCTTTGTTATTCAGGAGAAGAGGAGGCAAGAATCCAGTGCTGGTGACTTGAAGATGGGGTTTCCAAGATTAAGTTAGCCTAGTGATAGTAAACATGGATGGGAAAGTTAACACTGGTCAGGCTGTGATACATTCTAACTTTTCTGAGCTCTTTTGCTCCCCATTCAAAACGAATAAATGTCTTATTTAGTCATGTATTCAAAACAATATTGTCTTCTCAGGAAAATTTTTAAAAATTAAAAATGTATTGATAAATTAGTAAATGTAGGTGATATTTGTTTATTGTAAATCAGAAAAAAAGGGTGAATAGTGGTAAATTTGAAAAGTAGTAATAACTAATTGGCCATTGTCATTCACTGATGTCTAGATAACTTTCTTTTTCTCAGAGAAAACCTCACTGAGCAATATTTTCTGGACTTTTGTGTTCAAGAATATGTTTAGACATATATGATTATACATAAATGTATATTAAAGAAGCACCTTAAAATTATCTAGTTACCCCTCAGTGAGCATTTGAATCTCTTTTATAGTAACAACATATGCTTAGATCAAATAATAGGGGAGAACAGTTAGAAAGCTCATGAATCAATGACTTGTTCATGCCACTATTCTGAAAACTGAGTACTCTGGAGCTCAAATATGGGCTTCTTTTAAGGAGAGACAGGAGCATAGAAAAGGGCTGACTGGGACCTGGGAATACTCTAAAATGAAAATTCCCGAGACGTATCTTAATTAAGATTCTAAGTTTTGCATGCTTCCTTTAATAAAAATCTTTTTCTCTGTTTCTCTGTATCTGTCTCTTTTTACCCCACCCATCATTTCTTCTTTTTCTCCCTTTCCCCTCCACCTCTTCTCATTTCCCCCCTCCATATTTCTCCAGTTGCTCTCTCCTTCATATAGCAAATATTTTAGTTTATAAATTGTCTCCTGCCACATATAACAACTTCTGATTTTTAAAATTAGACTAATTTTGTCTTGATGGTTGCAACTCGATACTAGGAAAATTGTTTAAATTTGAATTTCTAAAAAACAAGTGCTACTCTCATCTGTGTGTGACTGACTCTCACATTAGAATTTCTTTACCATATATTTTGAAATGGTATCTTACTGAACCTGGAGCTGACAACTGGTTAACAATTTTAGCATACTCTGAATCTGAATTATAAACAAATGAAAAAACAAAAGGAAAATGAATGATGTAGAGAATTGAGAATTGTAGCAGGCGGTAAGGTTCGGTCTTACAAGGTAGGAAATTATCTATCAAAGAGGCTTAACAAGCTATTCTACCTCCCCCAGTACATGTTTCTCCACACATTCACAGAGGCATCAGTGGTTTTTGGTGAGTGATGGACTGTTAGACAACTTGGATGGTGAGACAGTAGGAATTACACTGAAAATAATATGGACAGAGTTAGTAGGCAAACACAGGATGATCTACCTTACTGTTTGCTAATGGTCTGGGGTCTTTTTTCTGTGAGGGTGTAATGCAAACTTGTTGGTGAGTTTCAAGAGGAAAGATGCAATGATTTGCTTTGTAAGGTTGTGTGGGGAATAGAGTGAATTCCATGAGATGCCTCACAAAGAAGGCATTCTACTACAGTGGTCCTCAAGATACACAGAAGCAGGAAGCCTTGAGATCATCTAGGGAAGATTGATTACCCACTTATTTCTTGTTCCTGTGAAATGTAAGAATGTTCATTTTTTTCCAGTTAGCCCATATATATGATATAGATTTAGTTTTTAATTACCACGTATGTTTGAAACCTGACTCTGTTTAAAATACTGACTCTGTAAGGAAGAGGCCTTTCTCCTTTCTTCCCTCATGGTAAAAATCAGAGTGAGTTGTAACTTGGCATGTGAAAGCTGTGAAATCCCAGAAGAATTCAGGAGATACTTACTGAAGACATGGGCTTAAAGGTATCACATGTTGTATTTCCCAGATTGTTGTTTAGGACTCTTGAAGACCATGGTAATGTCATTAAGGAAGAGTTTGGTCTGGAGGTTGCTGTGTTTTCCTTGCCATTTTCTCTCTGTGGCATTTGGTCCTATCTTTCTAGTCCTTAGTTTTGCATCCATTGAATGACGTACCGATAGGTGACACTCAGGGTTAATTTGGGGATTGAAAGAGCTATTCCACATGCAAATTGTAGAGATCATTTGAATTAAAATGAATTAATCCATTCAAGCTTCTTTGATCCACTAGCAACCTCTTGTCCACTAATCTCTGTCATTACTATTCAGGCTGTCAACTTGTGCACAGCCATGGTGGTGAGCACAGGGTTTACTCAAATCCTGGGGAAAAATAATTCAACTATATTAAAAGCTTACCATTTTCACTTTTAAAATTATATATATATTAATTTTTTATTGAGAAAAAGTTTCCGCCTCCTCCCAGCCTCCCATTTCGTTCCGCCCCCCACTCCTCCCCCTCTCCCGCTCCAGTCCAAAGAACAGTCTGGGTTCCCTGCCCTGTGGAAAATCCAAGGTTTTCTCCCATCCGTCCAGGTCTAGGAAGGTGAACATCCAAACTGGCTAGGCTCCCACAAAGCCAGAACATGAAGTAGGATCAAAACCCCGTGCCATTGTCCTTGGCCTCATTGTTCACCATGTTCAGAGAGTCCGATTTTATCCCATGCTTTTTCAGTCACAGTCACAGTCCAGCTGGCCTTGGTTATCTCCCAATAGATCAGTGGGTGGGTGCACCCCTCGTGGTCCCGACTTCCTTGCTCATCTTCTCCCTCCTTCTGCTCCTCTTTGTGACCTTGGGAGCTCAGTCCGGTGCTCCAGTGTGGGTCTCTGTCTCTATCTCTATCCATCACCAGATGAAGGTTCTATGGTGATATGCAAGATATTCGTCAGTATTGCTATAGGATAGGGTCATTTCAGGTTCCCTATCCTCAGCTGCCCAAGGAACTAACTGGGGACATCACCATGGGCACCTGGGAGCCACTCTAGGGTCAAGTCTCTTGCCAACCCTAAGGTGGCTCCCTTAACTAAAATATGTGTTTCCCTGCTCCCCTATCCAACCTTCCTTTATCCCAAACATACTGTTTCCCTAAATTCCCCCCATCCTCCCTGTTGTTCCTAATTTCTGGTGGCTTTCTTGTCTGCGGGTTAGAGGGTAAAGATGTTACATGGGGAAGAAAACACAGACATGCGGAGGTCCCACGTAGGTGCACTTTTAATGGGGGAGGGGTAACAGTGGGCAGGTACAGGTGTGCAGACACAATAGGAGAGGCAGGGAGAAAGAGAGGAAAAAAGGGAGGGAGTCGTAGTGACCCTCGCCTTGTAACTAGGAATGCAAAGGCTTCTGATAATGAGTCCGTAATCCAGGGGAAAGCTGGGAGCTGTAGTTCCACAAAGGAACAACACTCCCCTTCTCACTTTTCTCTCCCCATCTCCACTTACCCCCATCCCACCCCACCCCCAAGACCCCAATTTTTTGCCCGACAATTTTGTCTACTTCCCATAACCAGGAGGATAACTATATGTTTTCCTTTGGGTTCAGCTTCTTATTTAGCTTCTTTAGAAAAACAAATTATGGACTCAGTGACCTTTATTTATCGCTAGAAAACAATTATGAGTGAGTACATCCCATGTTCATCTTTTTGGGTCTGGGTTACCTCACTCAGGATAGTGTTTTCTATTTCCATCCATTTACATGCAAAATTCGAGAAGTCATTGTTTTTTACCGCAGCGTAGAACTCTAATGTGTATATATTGCACACTTTCTTCATCCATTCTTCCCTTGAAAGACAACTAGTTTTTTTCCAGGTTCTGGCTATTACAAATAATGCTGCTATGAACAGAGTTGAACAAATGCTTTTGTCATATGATAGGGCATCTCTTGGGTATATTCCCAGGAGTGGTATTGCTGGGTCCAGGGGTAGATTGATCCCGAATTTCCTGAGAAATCCCCGCACTGATTTCCAAAGTGGTTGCACAAGTTTGCATTCCCACCGGCAATGGATGAGGGTACCCCTTCGTACACAACCTCTCCAGCAGAGGCTATCATTGGTGTTTTTGATTTTAGCCATTCTGACAGGTATAAGATGTTATCTCAAAGTTGTTTTGATTTGCATTTGCCTGATCGCTAAGGAGGTTGAGCATGACCTTAAGTGTCTTTTGGCCATTTGAATTTGTTCTGTTGAGAATTCTCTGTTCAGTTCAGTGCCCCATTTTTAATTCCGTTAATTAGCATTTTAAAGTCTAGTTTCTTGAGTTCTTTATATATTTTGGAGATGAGACCTTTGTCTGTTGCAGGGTTGGTGAAGATCTTCTCCCAGTCAGTGGGTTGCCTTTTTGTCTTAGTGACAGTGTCTTTGCTTTACAGAAGCTTCTCAATTTCAGTATGTCCCATTTATTCAATATTGCCATTAATGTCTGTGCTGCTGGGGTTATACATAGGAAGCTATCTCCTGCGCCCATCTGTTGTAGGGTACTTCCCACTTTCTCTTCTATCAGGTTCAATGTGTTCAGATTGATATTGAGGTCTTTGATCCATTTGTACTTGAGTTTTGTGCATGGTGATAGATATGGGTCTATTTGCATTCTTCTACAGGTTGACATCCAGTTGTGCCAGCAGCATTTGTTGAAGATGCTTTCTTTCTTCCATTGTATACTTTTAGCTCCTTTATCGAAAATGAGTTCTTCATAGGTTTGTGGGTTAAAATCCAGGTCTTCTATATGATTCCATTGGTCGATTTCTCTGTTTTTATGCCAGAACCACACTGTTTTCATTGCTGTAGCTCTGTGATAGAGTTTGAAGTCAGGAATGGTAATGCCTCCAGAAGATCCTTTATTGTATAGGATTGTTTTGGCTATCCTGGGTTATTTTTTTTTCCATATAAAGTTGATTACTGTCCTCTCAAGACCTGAGAAGAATTTTGATGGGACCTTAATGGGGATTGCGTTGAATCTATAAATTGCCTTTGGTAGAATTGCCATTTTTACTATGTTGATCCTCCCAATCCAAGAGCAGGGGGGGGGGGTTCTCCATTTTCTGGTATCCTCTTCAATTTCTTTCTTCAATGCCTTATAGTTCTTGTCAAAAAGATCTTTCACTTCCTTGGTTAGAGTTACCCCAAGATATTTTATGCTGTTTGTGGCTATTGTGAAAGATGATGCTTCTCTGATTTTCCTCTCTGCATCCATATCCTTTGTGTATAAGAGGGCGACTGATTTTTGGAGTTGATCTTCTATCCTGCCACATTACTAAAGCTGTTTATCAGCTGTAAAAGTTCTTTGGTGGAGTTTTGGGGGTCGCTTATGTACACAATCATATCATCTGCAAATAAGGAAAGCTTCACTTCTTCCTTTCCAATTCGAATCCCCTTGATCCCCTTATGTTGTCTCATTGCTATTGCTAGGACTTCAAGCACTATATTGAAGAGGTATGGCGAGGGTTGACAGCCTTGTCGTGTAACTGATTTTAGTGGGATGGCTTTGAGTTTTCTCTCCATTTAATTTGATGTTAGCCATCGGCTAGCCTTAAATAGCTTTTATTATATTTAGGTTTGACCCTTTTGTCCCTAATCTCTCCAAGACTTTTATCATAAAGGGATGGTGAATTTTGTCAAATGGTTTTTCAGCATCTAATGAAATGATCATATGTAATTTTTTCTTTTTGTTTATTTATATAATGGATTACATTGATAGATTTTCATATGTTGAACTAGCCCTGCATCTCTGGGATGAAGCCTACTTGATCATAATGGATAATTTTTCCAATGTGTTCTTGGATTCGGTTTGCCAGTATTTTGTTGAGGATTTTTGCGTCGAAATTCATGAGTGAGATTGGTCGGTAATTCTCTTTCTTGATTGAATCCTTCTGTGGTTTTTGTATCAGAGTAACTGTAGCTTCACAAAAAGAATTTGGCAATGACTTTTCTGTTTCTATATTGTGAAATACATTAAGAAGTATAGGTATTAGTTCTTCTTGGAAGTTCTTGTAGAATTCCACATTGAAACCATCTGGTCCTGGGTCTTTTTAGGTAGGGAGGTTTTTGATATCAGCTTCTAATTCTTCACGACTAACAGGTCTATTTAGATTGTTCACCTGGGCCTGTTTTAACTTTGGTATATGGTATTTATCTAAAAAAGTGTCCATTTCTTTTACATTTTCCAGTTTTGTGGCATATAGGCTTCTGTAGTAAGATCTAATGATTCTCTGAATTTCCTCTGTGTCTGTAGTTATGTCCCCATTTTCACTTCTGATCTTATTAATTTGCATATATTCTCTGCCGTTTGATTAGTTTCGATGGGGGTTTATCAATCTTGTTGATTTTCTCCAGGAAGTAGCTTTTGTTTCATTGATTCTTTGGATTGTTTTCTGTGTTTCTATTTTGTTGATTTAAGCGCTTATTTTCTTTCCAGTCTTCTATTCCTCCTAGGTTAGTCTGCTTCTTTTTTTTTTCTAGAGCTTTTAGGTGGGCTGTTAAGTCTCCAATGTGTGCTTTCTCTGTTTTCTTTAAGTGGGCACATAGTGCTATGAGCTTTCCTCTTAAGACTGCTTTCATAGTGTCCCATAAGTTTGAGTTTGTTGTTTCTTTATTTTCGTTGAATTCAAGGAAGACTTTAATTTCTTCCTTTAATTCTTCCTTAATCCAGGTATGGTTCAGTAGTTGACTGTTCAGTTTCCATGAGTTTGTATGCTTTCTGGGGGTACCATTGTTGTTGAATTCTAACTTTAATCCATGGTGATCTGATAAGACACAGGTGGTTACTAATATTTTTTTGTAACTGTGTAATTTAGCTTTGTTACCGACTATGTGGTCGATTTTTGAGAAGGTTCCAGGAGCTGCAGGGAAGAAGGTATATTCTTTCCTATTTGGGTGGAATATTCTATAGATGTCTGTTAAGTCCATTTGATTCATTACCTCCATTAATTCTCTTATTTCTCTGTTCGGTTTCTGTCTGATTGACCTTTCCATTGGTGAGAGAGGAGTGTTGAAGTCTCCTACTATTAGTGTGTGCGGTTTGATGGCAGCCTTCAGTTTTAGTAATGTTTCTTTTACATATGTGGGTACTTTTATATTAGGGGCATAGATATTCAGCATTGAGACTTTATCCTGATGAATTGTTCCTGTTATGAGTATAAAATGTCCTTCTCCATCTCTTCTGATTTATTTAAGTTTGAAGTCAACTTTTTTTAGAAATTAGTATGGCCACACCTGCTTGTTTCATAGATCATTTGCTTGATAAGCCTTTTCCCAGCCCTTTACTCTGAGTAGGTGCCTGTCTTTGTGGTTGAGGTGTGTTTCTTGTAAACAGCAGAATGTTGGCTCCTGTTTCGTATCCAATCTCTTTGCCTGTGCCTTTTTATAGGTGAGTTGAGTCCATTGATATTAAGTAATATTAATGACCAGTGGTTGTTAACTCTGGTCACTTTTTTAGTAGTAGAGTTTGTGTGTTTCCCTTCTTTGAGTTGTGCTGGTGAAGGGTCTCTAGATGTCTGAGTTATTGTTGTCATGGTTGGACTTTTTGGTAAGTGATTTTCCTTCTATTACTTTCTATAAGGCTGGATTTGTGGCTACATTTTGTTTAAAATTGTTTTCATCCTGGAAAATTTTGTTTTCTCCATTTATAGTGAACGAAAGCTTGGCTGGGTATAGTAGTCTGAGCTTGCATCCATGGTCTCTTAGTTTTTGCAGTACATCTATCCAGGACCTTCTGGCTTTCATGTTTTCCATAGAGAAGTCAGGTGTAAGTCTGATAGGTTTACCTTTATAAGTAACTTGGCCTTTTCCTTTGCAGCTCTTAATATTCTTTCTTTATTCTCTATGCTTTGTGTTTTGATTGTTATATGGTGAGGGGATGTTTTTTTTTTTGATCCAGCCTATTCAGTGTTCTGTATGCTTCTTGAACCTTAATAGGTACATCTTTCTTTAGGGCAGGAAAGTTTTCTTTTATAATTTTATTAAATATATTTTCTGGACTGATGAGGTGCACTTCTTCTCCTTCTTCTACTCCTATTATTCTTATGTTTGGTCTTTTTATTGTGTCCCAGATTTCCTGAATGTTTTGTGATGAGAGTTTGTTGGACTTGCTGTTTTCTTTGATCAGTGCATTTATTTTCTCCTTGTTATCTTCAGAATATGAGATTCTTTCTTCTATCTCTTGTATTCTGCTTGTTATGCTTGTTTCTGTAGTCTCTATTCGTTTACCTAGATTTTCCATGTCCAGCTGGACCTCTGTTTGTGTTTTCTTTTTTGCCTCCATTTCAGTTTTCAAGTCTTGAACTGTTTCCATTATCAGCTTGATTGTCTTTCCTTGGTTTCCTATGGTATCATTTGCTGATTTATTCAATTCTTCAAACTTTCTGTTATACTTCTCATCCATTTCTGTAAGGGCATCTTTTATATGCTGTTTAAGGGCGTTAATCACTTTCATAAAGTCAATTTTTTCTACTTCTTCTTGATTAAGGTGTTCATGTCCTCCCGTTGTGAGGTCGCTGGGTTCTGGTGGTTTCATGTTTTTTTTTTTTTTTTCAGATTGTTGGGTGAATTCTTGCATTGGCGCCTGCCCATCTCTTCCTCCGAATGCTCCCCTATGGATCTACTTTTACAGGATCAGGTCTCCTTGCCTACTGATATACCTTCCCAGTGATGGCACTCCCCAATGATGGCTCTCCTGGTGCTTCAGTGATGTCTCTCCGGTTGCCAAGATCAGATCTCCATGCTGGTTGGGTAGCTCATATACAAAGCACCTACCTTGCCTGCTGCAGTCAGGCTAATGAAACAAAGGAACTCCAACCTGCCCGGTTGCCCTCAGGATTCGGCCCCAGGACCCAGACAGGCTGAGCTGGGTGATGTTATGTGCCCGAAGAGGGAAGGAAGGCAGAAGTGGGTAGTGTTCTGGATGCAAGCTGGGTGGGATAGGAAGAGAGAGGCAGTATGCTGGGAGTATAGGTCCAGTAGGAAGCCCAGGAAGTATAGGGAGGACCTTAAATTATATTTTTTAAAAAAGAAAACAAACTATCTTTTTTTTCATTTTAGATACAAATCCCAGTTCCCATTCCCTCCCCTACTCCCATTTCCTCCACCTATTTCCCCACCCCACCTCTCATCCACTCCTGAGAGAGGATAAGGCACATTGCTTTGGGGAATGTCCAAGGCCCTCCCTACTATATATAGGCTGAACAACATATACATTCAAAGAGAATACGTTTCAAAAAACCTGGTACAAGCAGTGGGGATACATTCTGGTTCCACTGCCAGTTGCCCCACAGTCTGCCCCAACCATGCAATTCTTACCCACTTTCAGAGGGACGAGTTTGGACCTATACTGTTTTATTCCTTATGTGACTGAAGTTGTTGAGCTTCCATTAGCTCATGTAAACTGTTTCAGTGTGTGTCCCTGTCATGGTCTTGACCTCTTTGTTCATATCCTCACTCCTCCAACTCTTCAACTGGACTTTGGGAGCTCAGTCCTGTGCTCCGAATCAGGTCTCTGCCTCTTTTTCCATCAGTTGCTGGATAAAGGTTCTATGGTGATATTGAAGATATTCATCAGTCTGACTATAGGGTAAACCCAGCTTGGGCACCCTCTCCTCTATTGCTTAGGGTCTTAGCTGGGGTCATTCTTGTGGATTCCTGGGAATTTCTCTAGAGCCAGGTTTCTTGCTAACCTTCTAAAGGCTCCCTCAGTCAAGAATTCCTTGATTTCGTCTCTGTCCTTCCTCTATCTCGACAATCCCATTCCCTCAAGTTCTTCTAGCTGCTCTTCTCCCCTCCTCTTCCTCTTCCACCCTCCTTTCTCCATCCCACCCCTATAATACCAATTTTGTCAGGTAATCTTGTCTATTTTGATTTTCCAGGTGGATCTATATATGTTTTTCTTAGGATTTACCTTGTTACTTAGCTTCTCTAGGGTCGTGAACTATAGAAAAAGCCTACTTTTAAGCAAGATGTTATTCTTATCTATGGTGCTAAAGACATGAGCCTTTTCTCCAGTGCCACTAGATGGCACTGGGATTCCTTTCTGCCTCTACCTCCTGTCCACTTATGCAGCCGCTAGCCACATTGATCCTGCATCTTAGCAGGCTCCACTGGGGTTGGGATGAATTAGTTTTCTGGGAAAATCTTAGGTCTCACAAGAGTGTGTGGGACATGAAATGCCTCATGGCCTTCGTGATTGTGGAACTTTCTCTTTTCTTGGTCTAGCTTTTTTTTTTTTTCCATCACATGATTTATCCACTTACTTACCCATAGAAGACAGGAAACCAAAGCAAAAATAGAGGCAGTAGCCGATGGGAGTTTTCAGGACCTTGAAAACCCTATTCCCAATACCAAAACACACAATTTCTGTTTGTAAACATGATGCATGATGTGAGCCAAGCTGTTTCTGGTGAAGGCATTATCATCCTGCCTTCTCCCACTCCTATGCACTACCCATACCATCCCAACTTCCTTTCCAGGTGGCCAGAAAAACAATATGCAAGAGTTTCTTCCCATGAGATCTGTAGACATTGGTTAGGCAGACTAATCTCATAAAAGGAGGATACTCATTTTCCAAACGGCTCATCCATGTCGCCTCTTTCTCACACTAATAACCATAGTGTATTCCTTCCTCCCCCATTCAAAGACCGCAAGATCATAACCCTTCCCAGATGGCAGGGACTAAGAAGCTTCCCATTTCTCTAGCCCAGTAGCTGGTCAAATCCAGTGTTGTAATCTCCTGGAAAACTTCAAACACAGATTTCCGGATGTCACCGATGGTTTATGGAGCAGGAACCTAGAGACAGTCTGAGAATTTTCACTGCTAAAGTCAAGGTCGGTCTTCCTTCTTCCAGGACCAAAGGGATTGTCAAATCCGTTGTTTCACCTGTGCAGAAACTGACCTTCACTGAAGTGAAATGATTGCTCAAAGTCACAAAGTCAACTGAAATTAGCAAGGACTTTAATCCTGAAGTCTTTTAAGCACAGCACTGTTAAGTCCCCATTCAAATATGGACTGGTTAGAAAATTTCTTTTATTTCCTTTATGGAGAAAGGATTTGCTGAACAAATTTACAGATGAAATCAGATGGTAGGTGAACTGTTTAATCTGTAATCACTTAAAATAGAGTTCTATTATTTTTTAAGTTTAAATTAAAGCACAAACTATGAGGAACCTGGTTCTAAGTGCAGCGGCTGACCTTTGCACACAACCACCACAGTGAAGCTTTTTGTAGTTGCCATTGCACCTGGGCAAAATTCCAAAGAAACTTGCCCTCTTGATTTACTCCCTCCCCCAACAATTATTGTCAACATTTTTTTTTCACAACTCAATGCCATGCCAGAATTCTTCCTTATAATAGCTTGAACATTTTGAATTTTCTAAAATGCAAATTTGAGATCTACTTAGAAAGGGTCTTTTTTTCCTAATAAATTGCTCCAGAATTGTGGAGCTGTCAGCCATTGTAGTAAGTAGGTTGATTACACAGATGTATGCATCTATGTGATAATCATTATAATAATATTTATAAATTTATTTTTATGGATACCTTCTGCTTTACTCAACAGACCCAGGCTTTCTTTTTAAATTAAGAATTTTTAATACAATCTTTTCTGATTTTACATAACTATCCCCATTCCCACTCCCTCTTTTCCTCCTGCTTCCCACACATCCCCCAACCGCACCTCCCATGCACTCTTCAGAAAGAGTAAGGCTTCCTATGAGGATCCTGTCAACACATTCTGACACCTCACTTTTAAGCAAGACCAAGGCTCCCCTCCCACCCCCTACTATATTTAGGCTGAGCAAGGTATCTCTCCAAAAACAATGTGCTCCTAGATGCTAGTTCAAGCACTAGGGTTAAATTCTGATCCCATTGTAAGTTGCCCCAGACTTCCCAAGCCTCACAACTGTTCCCCACATTTTGTGGGCCTAATTTGGTCCTATGCAGGTTCACCCATTATCAGTCCAGGGTCAGTGAGCTCTCACTCACTCAGGTCAGCTGTTTCTATAGGTATCACCATCATGGTCTTGACCCCTTTGTTCATATTATTGCTCCTCCCTCACTTGGGCTGGTCTCAGGTAGCTCTGCCCATTGCTTTGCTATAGATCTCTATATCTGCTTCCATTAGTTGCTGGTTGAAAGCTCTATGATGAAAATTAAGATAGTCATCAATCTGATTATAGGGGAAGGCCAGTTTAGGCATCCTTTCCACTGTTGCTTAGAGTCTTAGTTAGATCATCTTTGTGGATTCCTGGGAATTTCCCTAGAGCCATGTTTTGCAATAGCCATTTAATGACTCCCTAAATGAAGGTATCTCTTTCCTTTCTCTCCCTCACTGTCCTTGCCCCTTCTGAAGCATCTCATTCCCTCATGTCCTCCTCCTACATTCCCTTCCACCTTCCCTTCTACCCCACCTTCCTAATTTTTTTCAGGATGTCATCCCAGAGGGATTCATGTATGTTTCTCTTAGGGTTCTCCTTATTACCTAGCTTCTCTTGGATTGTGGACTAAAGTTTGGTTATTCTTTGCTTTACATCTAATATTCACTTATGAGTGAGTAAATACCATGCTTGTCTATCTGTGTCTGGGTTACCTCACTCAGGATGTTTTTTTTCTAGTTCCATCCATTTGCAGTCAAATTTCAAGATGTTATTGGTTTTTCCAGTGAGTAGTACTCCACTGTGTAAATGTACCACATTTTATTTATCCATTCTTCACTTGAGAGGCATATAGGTTGTTTTCAGGTCTTAACTATTATCAATAATTCGGCTATGAACACACTTGAGCAAATGTCCTTGTGGTATGAGTGTGCATCCTTTGGGTATATACCCAAGCGTGGTATTGCTGGGTTCTGAGGTAGGTTGATTCCTAATCTTTAAGAAACTACCATACTGTCTCCATCCATCACCAGATGAAGGTTATATGATGATATGCAAGATAGTCGTCAGTATTGCTATAGGATAGGGTCATTTCAGGTTCCCCATCCTCAGCTGCCCAAGGAACTAACTGGGGACCTCGGCTTGGGCATCTGGGAGCCACTCTAGTTTCAAGTCTCTTGCCAACCCTAAGGTGGCTCCCTTAACTAAGAACTGTGCTTCCGTGCTCCCACATCCAACCTTCCTTCATCCCAATCCTCCCCCTTCCCCAAGCTCCCCCCATTCTCCCCCTATCCCCCCTCTCTCCCCATCTCCCCTTACCCCCATCCCACCCCACCCCCAAGATCTCAATTTTCTCCCCGGCAATTTTGTCTACTTCCCATAGCCAAGAGGACAACTATATGCTTTTCCTTTGGTTCACCTTCTTACTTAGTTTCTTTGGGATCACCAATTGTAGACTCCGTGACCCTTGTTTATGGCTAGAAACCAATTATGAGTGAGTATATCCCATGTTCTTCTTTTTGGGTCTGGGTTACCTCACTCAGGATAGTGTTTTCTATTTCCATCCATTTTCATGCAAAATTTGAGAAGTCATTGTTTTTTACCGCAGCATAGTACTCTAATGTGTAGATATTCCACACTTTCTTCATCCATTCTTCCATTGAAGGGCATCTAGGTGGTTTCCAGGTTCTGGCTATTACAAATAATACTGCTATGAACATAGTTGAACAAATGCTCTTGTCATATGATAGGGCATCTCTTGGGTATATTCCCAAGAGTGGTATTGCTGGGTCCAGAGGTAAGTTGATCCCGAATTTCCTGGAGCACTGGACTGAGCTCCCAAGGTCCCAATGAGGAGCAGAAGGAGGGAGAACATGAGCAAAGAAGTCGGGATCACGAGGGGAGCACCCACCCACTGAGACAGTGGAGCTGATCTATTGGGAGCTCACCACGGCCAGCTGAACTGTGACTGAAAAAGCATGGGATAAAACTGGACTCTCTGAGCATGGTGAACAATGAGGGCTGATGAGAACCCAAGGACAATGCCACAGGGTTTTGAACCTATGTAATGTGCTGGCTTTGTGGGAGCCTAGCCAGTTTGGATGTTCACCTTCCTAGAAATGGACGGAGGGAGGAGGACCTAGGACTTACCACAGGGCAGGGAAATCTGACTGCTCTTTGGACTGGAGAGGGAGGGGGAGAGGAGTGGGGGGAGGGGGAGAAGGGTGCGAGGAGGGGGAGAAGGGTGGGAGGAGGGGGAGGGAAATGGGAGGCTGGGAGGAGGAGGAAATTTGTTTTTTTTCTTTTCTCAATAAAAAATAAAATTAAAAAAAAAAGAAACTACCATACTGATTTCCAAAGTGTCTCTACAGGTTTGCACTTCCACCAACAATGGGGGAGTGTTCCTCTTACTCCACATACTATCTGGCATAAGTTGTCATTGGTGTTTTTGATCTTATCCATTCTAACCAGTGTAAGATGGTATATCAGAGTTGTTTTGATTTGCATTTCCCTGATGGCTTAGAATGTTGATAAATTCATTAAGTGTCTTTTGGCCATTTGTAATTCCTCTTTTGAGAAGTCTCTGTTTCAATCTCTACCCCTTTTTCTTATTGGATTATTTGATAACTTGATGTCTAGTTTCTTGAGTTCTGTATATATTTTGAAGATCAGTCCTCTCTCAGATATGGTGTTAGTGAAGATCTTTTCCCATTCAGTAGTCTACAGTTATGTCTTTGAAGTCCAAGTCAAAGTTCCTGGCTTTAAATGGTTTTGTTAATAATATAATGTTTCATTTTTGCTATATTGAAAACTAAACTCAAGCCAGAGCCAAAGACTGCTGAGGGTCTATGAATCTAGTACCTTCAAGGGAGTAGACCTATCCCTGGACCCCTGTGGGTCTGGGCACGAGTCTTGGACCTCCCAGGAACTAGGCCTGAGCCCGGACCTCTGCTTATCTGGGTATGAGTGAACCTGAGACCTCCAAGGGAATAGGCAAAAATGAGATCTTGGTGGGGCCAGGTGTGAGTCTGGAACCTCAGAAGGAGTAGGCAAGAAGCAGTGATCTCTGTGGGGCCAGGCATGAGTCTGGGACCTCAGAGGGAGTAGGCCTGAGCCAAGACCTCTGTGGATCCAGGCATTGGTCTGAGACAACAAAGGGAATAGGCAGGAACCTGGAACCTCTGGGGATCTGAGCATGAGTCTCAGACATCTGAGTGAGTAAGACTGCACCAGGTCCTCAGCAATTCTGGGTACACCTGAGCCTAGAAACTCTGAGGCAGTAGACCAGAGCCAGAAACCTTTGTAGGACTAACTCCTTGCCAGGGACTTCTGCAGGAAAGGGTCAAGACCAGGATTTATAGAAAGAGGTCAAAGCCAGTAACCTAGGCCAAAGTAGGCCTGGCTCAGCAAACTCCAAGAAAGCAGAGTAAAGCACAGGAGCGCTGTGCTATCCCCAGGAACATGGAGTAACTAATGGGGTAACTAGAACTGTGGCACTGACTGTACCATGAGGAACAACCATCTGAGTTTTGGATTCACTGGTGCCTAGAAGATTAATCGACAGAATCTCAGACAGCCCCAACCACACCTATTAGAGGAAAATTTGAGTAGAAACGGTAAGAACACACACAACATCATAAAGAACAACACAACACCAGTAAAACCTAAAGACTCTACAACAGCAAGACCTGAACAACCAAATATAGATGAAGCAGAAGAAAATGACCTAAAAAATAACTTCAAGAGAATATTTGAATCTCTTAAAGAGGAAATGAGAAATTCCCTTAAAGAAATGGAGGAAAAAACAAATCAAAAATTGGAAAATATCAGCAAATCCCTTAAAGAAAACCAAGAAAAAGCAATCAAACTTATGAAAGAAACTACTCAACACTTGAAAACTGAAATAGAGTCAATAAAGAAAACACAAGCCAAGGGAACTGTAGAAACAGAAATCATGAGAAAATGACCAGGAACCACAAACGCAAGCATGTACATCAGAATACAAGAGATGGAAGAAAGAGTCTCAAGTGCTGAAGATACAATAGAGGAAATAGACTCATCAGGGCAGAAGGGAGAGCCAGGGAGGAGAGCAAAGAAGAGTGTAGAGCTCAATAAAAATCAATAAAAAATGAAAACTAAACTCAACTTAATAAAGTGCATTTAAAGGATAATGAGAATATTTGAGATTAAAGACAAACTTATTCTCATACTATTTGAATTCAAGCCATACACTTTACCCATTACAATCTTCTTCCCTATATTTCAAACTGAAAATTTTCATTGTTACAGGACTTTTGGAGATGTAAAATGAAGTCCACTAGGTCTTCATTCATATGAATGATATTCTTACGAAAGGAGATGATTAGAAGACCAACACAAAAGGAAAGCCATGAATCAAAGGAAGAACATGTGAAAACTCAACTATGGACAAACAAGGGAATTCTAAGAACTTCCTTGGAAGAAATTTTATCGGTTGACACCACATCTTGGATTTGTAGGTTTCAGAAATATGAGTAAACACATTTCTGTCTTTTAAATCACCAGGCTGTGATAATTGATAATTTGCATAGAAAACTATTAGAGAAAAGTAACTGAAAGTAATGCATACTTTTGCATAAGAATAATGGATTAAAACACAAAGATGGCGAGTATCTTTGAGATAGATGATATGTGAATATTCTTAATAATAAAGTGGATTTTGCTAAATATACATTAAGAAGGTATCTTTAAAGAAGGGTAGATGTGCAATTACAGTTACTTAGGCAACAGAAATACCCACATGCAGCATTATTTAATAAAGAAAAAAATAAAAAGTCAAACATTGTGAAAGATTCAAGAATTTATGAATCTTCAGCAAAGTATATTTAAAAACTCAAGTATATTTACTATCTATTTCTAAATAAACATGGCACAGCACCAGTAAAGAGGGCTTTGTGAATATGAGTGAGTATGAGATCAACCCCAGAGGCCGGGTTTGTAGCTCCATTGGTGCAATTGTTGCCTAGCATAGGTGAAAGCCTGGCTTCCACTCCCAGCATCACATAAACCAGACTTCTCCTACAGGCTAGGAAAAAAAAGTAGAGGCAGGAGAATCAGAAGTTAAGAGTTATCTTCAATTATATAGAGGATTTGAGGCCAGCCTGTGATACATGAGGAAAAGTGCTTCAAATTAGTCAATCAATAGAATCGATCTTCAACAAAATAAATACATACAAATAATTCTTCCTAGGAACTTAGAGCTCTTACATAGAATCTCTAATCCCAAGTGGCCAGTCCTGGATGGGTAAATGAGCAACATCGCATGGAGTCACACACATGCACACACACATACACATGCATACAAACACACACATACATATATACATACACACATTTAGCAATAATAATTTAAAGAATAAAGCATGAGTTTGGGATGAGGAAGATGAAGGAGGAGTTGCAAGGGGAGTGAGAGGCTGGAACGGTGTAGATGGAGTGATGTGGATGACATTTCAAAGACAAACAATCCAAACATCACTATGAGAACTGCAGTGACATTCTGAAGATCGAGTCAGGTGGCATGAAGCAAAGAGGGTTTATAGGATTTCTGAGTTTTAGAAAACTCACCATGAGAAGGGATTATTTCTTTACTCTTTAATGTTTAATCTCCTATGAGCATCTTAGTCCTTAAAATCTAGGGGTTACTGACTCAATAATTATAGAATAAACAAATGTTAGGAAAGAGAATTATGAGATAAAATAGCCACACTTCCATTCTGGATTTCATGTGATTTTATAGAAATGAGATGAGCAGATTAGAAGTTATTGCATTTCTATATCCTTGATAACAATATTCCAACAGTGAGTATTAAAGCTCACAACCATGGTGGTCTAACATAAAAACAATAAGTGTATATTGATGAAATTCATAGATAGAAGTATATTCTAAACAGGGCTTTTCCAGATACTTATGTATCCTGGGAGATTTCATTATGTAAGAATTAAAAATCATCACACTAATTCACATTTTAGAAACCTAGGAATATATTTAAAAATAAGGTATTCATTTATCTCAGCTATCTGGAAAAAAAGTTTTGATATACTGTTCTCAATTTTATGGACATTTGTATATATTACACATTAGGTATCATTTTCCTGTTTGGTTTCCTACAGGTTTTAAATTTTTATTTTTATTATAATAATTTTCACAGAAATAGAATTAAATCACTTCCCCTTCACTGTTTTCTTTCTTTAGCTGCTCCCAACTGCCCCCGTGAACTTTTCTCATGTCTCCTCACTCTCAAGTTGATAGTCTCTTTATATAAGTTAAGGCACCTACCATTGTAATCACATCAAGCAGTTCCAAACAATCAGGCATAGCCTGCTATAGCTGCATACAGAGGAGTATAAAGACTTTTTCAGGAAGACTACAGCCTTTCCCGTGAAGATAGAACTGGCAGATAGAGGTAGCAAATACACACACACACACACACACACACACACACACAAAAATAGAGTCTACAGCATTTTAATACTTCTACTTTCCCTACAGTTGTGCTAATACTGTATATGCCCATTTTTGATTATTCTGAAAAACCAATGTTAATTTTATTTAAGTTTCAGTTTCATTTACTTCTATGATTATAAATAGAATTTTGTGGTCATGGTTCATGACACTTGTGGTTATTTGTTTTAAGTTTTTTGAATATTTTATTGCACTCTAAAAATGTTCTACAACAATTCATTTTCCCTCTAAAAACAAAAATGTTAATTGTGAGCATAGCTCTTGGTAGATGTGGTCACATTCAGTGAGTAAAATTATTGTAAGGGTAAAGACCCAACTATGTTCTCCAGAACCCAGGAAAAACGACCTGCATAATAAAGTATGCATGCAGTCCCAGCATCTAGGAGGCAGAAACAGGCAGAAGGTTTGTGTGTGTGTGTGTGTGTGTATGTGTCTGAATATACTTGCACTGACATGGGAGTACACATTTCTGTTTGTGAATAGGCATACAGAAGCTAGAGGAAGAACTGAGATGCCACAAACACGAACAGCAGGATGCTTCTTATCAAGTTTACTATTTTTCCCCTTTTCATTTTAATTTTATTTTTGAAAACGGACATACTAAAATTTGATTTTACTTGGATGTATCAATTTTACTAAATTGTTGTATTGCTCTATGCATAGAGAGAACTTTGTCCTCTAAACATCAAATGCAAATGTGGATTTCTTTCCAATCGAGCCTATTTGTCAGTATATGAGATAAGTGTATAGCATGCTTTCCCAGTAGTGAGCCTGCAAATGATTCCTTTCTGTACCTCCAGCATCTTCTTAATTGGAAATAAGAGCACAGACCAGAAAGCATACTGAACAGGTGAGGTACCTGAAGTCACTTCTATAAAGCACTTTGGGACTACATTATCACATGACCTTCAGCAATTCAAATGACTCTTCTGAATCCTTAATAATTCATCTATAAAATTAAAACAGTGTAATTAAAAATAGCTATTTTCACCCTAAATCTCCTTGGCTCATTTACACAGTTTGTAGTCCTATGAAACACCCACCACTCCCTTAACTGTTACTAAGGTTGGAAAGACTAATTGTCAGGGAAACATTTTCCTTGAGTCTTTCTTTCATTTCTTTTTTAATATTTATTTATTATGTATACAATGTTCTGTCTGTGTGTGTGAATGCAGGCCGGAAGAGGGCACCAGACCCCATTACAGATGGTTGTGAGCCACCATGTGGTTGCTGGGAATAGAACTCAGGACCTTTGGAAGAACAGGCAATGCTCTTAACCGCTGAGCCATCTCTCCATCCCCTCCTTGAGTCTTTCTAAATTGAAAATGGTCAGTGAATCTGTGTCCTCACAGTAGTTCAAGAAGCTGCTGAATAAGCATGTCAGATGCAAGTAATTGTTTTAAAAGTCACGCAAACTATGGATTCTAACCTAAATACCTATGTTTAGGTAAATGAACTAAGAAATTTCCTGTTTATCCTGCGTTTCAAGATACATTTTTTTTAATTTATTTATTTATTAAGGATTTCTGCCTCGTCCCCACAACCGCTTCCCATTTCCCTCCCCCTCCCCCGATTAAGTCCCCCCCCCCTCATCTGCTCAAAGAGCAATCAGGGTTCCCTGACCTGTGGGAAGCCCAAGGACTGCCCACCTCTATCCAGGTCTCGTAAGGTGAGCATTCAAACTGCCTAGGCTCCCACAAAGCCAGTACGTGCAGTAGGATCAAAAACCCACTGCAATTGTTCTTGAATTCTCAGTATTCCTCATTGTCCGCTATGTTCAGCTAGTCCGGATTTATCCCATGCTTTTTCAGACCTAGGCCAGCTGGCCTTGGTGAGATCCCAATAGAACATCCCCATTGTCTTAGTGTGTGGGTGCACCCCTCGTGGTCCTGAGTTCCTTGCTCGTGCTCCGTCTCCTTCTGCTCCTGATTTGGACCTTGAGATTTCTGTCCGGTGCTCCCGTGTGGGTCTCTGTCTCTGTCTCCTTTCATCGCCTGATGAAGGTTAATATTCCTGAGGATGCCTATGTGTTTGTCTTTGGATTCACCTTATTTAGCTTCTCTAGGAACATGAATTATAGGCTCAATGTCCTTTATTTATGGCTAGAAACCAAATATGAGTGAGTACATCCCTCAAGACAACTTTAAGATACCACCTTACACCTGTCAGAATGGCTAAAATAAAAAACACCAATGATAGCCTTTGCTGGAGAGGTTGTGGAGAAAGGGGTACACTCACCCATTGCTGGTGGGAATGCAAACTTGTGCAACCACTCTGGAAAGCAGTGTTTCGGTTTCTCAGGAAATTCGGGATCAACCTACCCCTGGATCCAGCAATACCACTCTTGGGAATATACCCAAGAGAGGCCCTATCATACAACAAAAGTATATGCTCAACTATGTTCATGGCAGCATTGTTTGTAATAGCCAGAATCAAGATACATTTTGATTCTACTCATATGCAGCATTCTAATTTTACTTTCTTTGATGTCTCACTAAATATTTCTGTGTGTGTGTTTTGTGTGTGTGTGTGTGTGTGTGCGTGTGTGTGGGGTATGGTATGTGTGTGTATGTGTATGTGTACATGTATGTACTTTTGTGTGTGTGTGGTATGGTATGTGTGTATGTGTATGTGTACATGTATGCACTTTTGTGTGTGTGTGGTGTGGTATGTGTGTGTATGTGTTAGAATGTATGCATTTGTGTGTTTGTTCATGTATGTATTTGTGTGTGGGGGGTGTGGTATGTGTGTGTGTGAAAAAGAGAAAGAGAGAGAGAGAGAGAGAGAGAGAGAGAGAGAGAGAGATAGAGAGGATTTGTACGTGATTATGTGTTAGTACATAAGCCCAGAAGCCCAGAAACTATGGTGTTTTTTGTACATCATAGCCTACATAAGAAACATCAATATGCCTTGAACAGCCTATTCGAAAAAAACAAACACTAAAATTTGAAGTTTTGAACATTTCCTGTGATACTGGCATTGTGAAAGTAATTTATTCCACTCTTTGTATCTGAACTCTAAATCTCAGCTTTTAAAAGTTTAGGTAATATCTTGGTCGTGTGCTTTGTGTGTGTGTGGGGGGGGTGTTTTATTTTTTGTCATTTTTTCTATATTTTCAGTCTGTATTTCAATGAAAAGAAACTATTCCGTAACCTCATTTCTGTTTCTGAAAGCAGAACAATTTTATTTCGAAAACAACAAAAATGAATACAAATATATTGGTACTAAATATACTTATAATGATATGATTATCCTTATATTCATTAGTAATTATAAATGTAGAAATGATGTGCTTGAGATTTCAAGGAAAAGGTGGTAGAATGCCCCCTTATAGGAATGTTTTTATTGGGACATGCACTTGTGATTATAGGTATCTTAGAGTCCAGAGGTGTCAGATATCCCTCAAACTGGAGCTACAGGTGAGTAAGTTATCCAGCTCAGTTTGGAGAAGCATCATTGCCAAAGAGCATGGGAAAGAAAGGATTTCCTTAACTCACAGTCTCAAAAAACTGTGAGTTCATCATCAAAGCAGTGAGGGCAGGATCTCAAGCAAGACAGAAATCTGCACATAGCAGATGAGGCAGAGGCTAAATAAGAGTTACTGACTTAATTTTTATGGCTTACTTAGCCTATTTTCTTATAGAACACAGGACCACAAACCCAGAGATAGCATCACCCACAAGATAAAACCTCACAGGTGTATCCAAAGACACATCTCCCAGGTAATTTTAGATTCTTTCAAATTGACAACACTAACCATGACAGAAAATATAAGAAATTATAGTGATCATGGTAACCTTACATATTTGTAGTCTTTCTTTTGTTTTTGTCAGATTTGTGCATAATCTTGTTTAGAAAATATGCTATGGATTTTCAGATATATGTTATAAAGATTTGGATAGTTATCAATTATATCTTCTTCAATATACAATAGCACCTACTCAGCATATTTGGAAATTTTTTGTGTATGTGGCAACCTAGAACTAGAATTTTACATTGAAAGGTTAAACAACAAGGGAAAAACAAAACAACTAGCCAATGACCAGGCAGGTTCTTAGTGATGATGGAATTTCTATCACTTGAATCTTCAGATTTTTAAATACAGTACTTATCAGTGGACTAAACCCATTTGTCCTTCAAAGCATGACAGATTTGATTGCATTTTCAAGACCTGAAGTCATGAATTTTTCTAAAAATATTGTATATTTATTAATTTTTCAGTTGGCAAAGAGGAAGGATGAGCCATTTCTTTTTTGATGTTCCATTGCAAGGGTTAAATGGTATGAATATGGCTAAATTGGAACATTAAAATAAAAATTGCGTAAAGAATTAAAAAAAATATAAATTAAAGACACTTATGTCTACTGTAGTTTAAAAGAGTTAACATTTTAGCAGGCTAATGAAACATTATAGAGCAAGATTGTGGATACTGTGTCATAAACAACATTAATGAACCATGACTTAGATATAACAAAAGGCCACTGTAGGAGAAATTTGTGATAATTGACAAAAGCATTTTTTAAATTGAAGACAGGCTGTGATTGTTTTCTCTGAAACCTAGTGAAGCATGCCATGTACAATTACAGAGAGTTTGAGCTGGAAGGCTCTAATTGTTAGGCTATGTTCTGAAACTTCTATTTCTTTAGAAGCCTAAGTTTCTATTGTCTTTGGTTTCTAGAGTTCCATATGGATTTCTGACCATATCATGAAGTTATTGCACTGTAAGTTTTCAGTCTCATGGTTGACTATGATTGGAAGGTATCTAGAAGGTGGTTCGGTTACATAGCCATTCAGTTGGCAGTGACTGTTGGAAAAAATCAGTTAGGTAAAATTAAATATCTATGGTATGGTCTTTCCTGTTATTTTAAAATAATTTCAAACTAAGAAAGAAATAGCAACAGATTTACACTGACATGAGAAAATGAGGATAACATTTCTGGTTAGCGTAAGTTACAAATTTTTCTATAAAAAGTACATAAATCATTATACATGCTATAAAATACCAATAGAAAAGTCCATAAAAATATCTATGCTATTCAGGAATTTTAAATGGAGAACAAAAAGAAACCTCATCACAGAAAATCACTGTACCAAATTGTTTAATGGTATATTTTCCATAAGTGTGTTGGTTTAGAAGAGATAGTCTAAAATTTCTTTCTTTATTCATTCAAAATCAGATGCTTGCAATACATCATTGCATTGCTATGATTTTCTGTAACAATGGAGGTGTTTCCTGGGGTTGGTCAGGACCATTCTTAGAGCAGGTGTGATCACCCACCAGAGAACCTCAGGAGATTGGGTAGATTAGGAAGATCACTTGGTGATGGGAAGAGGTAGAATTAAAAGGTTCAAGACCTTTTGAAGATTCCCATAGACCCTTCTCCTTTCTGAGAATATGTAAGCATAATGAATTGATTGTTGAATTATGTAGGGAATATTTTGGAATGTCAGTTGCCTGAAGTTAGTCAAAAACCACTTCAGTATGAATTTACATCATGCATGTGAGAATCTAGTCAGCAGTGAAACTGCCGAGAGCAGTCTGTCTTTCTAATGCTGCGACCATTTAAAACAATTTATCATGTGATAACATCCAATCATAAAATTATTTTCTTGCTACTTTACACCTGTAAGTTTTCTACTGTTATGAATCATAGTGTAAATATTGGATATACAGGATATCTGATATACACCACTGTGAATCGTCATTCGACCTTAAAAGGTTAACCACTCACAGGTTGAGCTTCTCTGGTCTAGAAGATATCACAGTGATGTAGCTGCATTGCATTGCTCTGCATCTTATAAGTAACCTCAGGAAACTTTTGGTTCAACAAACTGGACATGGAGGAGTTCTTTAATCTACTAATGCCTTCTCTGTGTGGGGAATATGTATGGATGTTTATGTCTTCTCAAAAAAAGTCATAAAGCAGGTAAATGTGAATAAAACCCAATTTGTACAGTATTTCTTTTCTCTTACTCAAATGTGGTTTCTACTTGTTGTCTTTTATTCTTCTCCTTTTGCCATTTTGTTAAACTTAATGTGGTCTTTGAGGCCTGGAGACATGCCTCTCTGCAATACTTGAGTGGAATCATCCAGGCCTGTCACATAGTCTGAAACCTCAGCACTCTGTGGGGCAGAACAAGGAACACCATTGTGGCTTGCTGCCTGCCATTATAACGTTAAGTTCAGAAGGAAGCCCTGTATCAAGAAAATGGGCAGAGAACATAGACTCTCTTCCAGCCATCATGCTGCACATTGATGTTTGCTCCTCCAAAGAGAAAGAGACACACAGAGAGAGAAAGACAGAGAGAGAGGGAGAGAGAGAGAGAGAGAGAGAGAGAGAGAGAGAGAGAGAGAGAGGATAAAGCCAGTAGTACCCACAGGGGCCAGAAGACAGATTCAAAATCCTCTGGAGTTGGAGTTAAAGACTTTTGTGAGCCATCATGTGTTTCTGGGAACTGAACCCATGTCCTTTGTAAGGACAGCAAATGTTCTTTACCACTGAATCTTCTCTCCAGATATCAAATTTATATTTTTTCCTTAAATGTTTCTTCTAACACAGCTTCCCATCCATCTGGCTACTCAATATGTACATGTAGCTATGGAACTGACTTTTCAAAATGAGTAGTTAAAAACTAAAATAACCTTTCTTCCTAAATCTACTATACCCATTTTTTCTCATCTGAGTTCTATGATTCCTGTCAGTCTCTCTCTTTCTGTTTCTCCATCTATGACTTCTCTCTCTTTCTGTGTCTCCATCTACGACTATCTGTTTCTCGGTTTGCCTCTATCTTTCTGTGTTTCTGTCTCTCTTTCTCCCATAGTTAATGAATAGATTAATAAAAATCTCATTGGTGTTGGATCATAATACACCCTGAATTTATGTAACAGGCTGGTCAGTATCACCCTCATCTTACCTGGATTATGACACTAGTCTGTTTTATTACTTGTATTCCCTTTACCCAATAAAGATCTAACTTCATACAAAAGTGATTACTGTAAAGTATAAGTCATGCGGTATTGCTTCAGTGTTCAAACTGCATGGTCCCATATTTTACTCACTGCGAAAATTGGAGTCATTCCAACATGTTCAAGGTACTGTTTCTTCTCTCTGCCACCATCACCATATTTTTGGTATAACATTTATATCTCTTCCAATATTTTCATGTTGTCTCAACATTTCTCTAGTTTAATTTCTGCTATTCTGTGATATAACAAATACAGTCATAATTCAGAATCTTTTTATGTGCTGGTCTTTTTCCTTAGAATTCACTTTCTACAATCTTAGAAACTGTTTGGGTCACCTCTTCAAGTAAAACAAAATTAATGAATTATTACCTTTTTATGAGTATCCTTTATTTATTTTAATTCAACCTACAAATGTGAGCCAGTGGGATAGTTCATCAGCATAAGATACCTACAATGGAGGGAAAACATGAGCAAGGAAGTCAGGAACGCAAGGGTGCGTCCACCCATGGAGATGGTGGGACTCACCAAGACCAGCTCTACTGGGACTGAATGAGCATGTGATCAAACCAGACTCTCTGAATGTGGCTGACAATGAGGGTGGACTGAGAAGCCAATGATAATGACACTGGGTTTTGAATCTACTGCATGTACTGGCTTCTGCGGAGCCTAGTCCGTTTGAAGGCACACCTTCTTAGACCTGGATGGAGGGGGGAGAGCCTTGGACTTCCTACATGGAAGGGCACCCTGACTTCTTTTAGCACTGGAGAGGGAGGGAGCGGGGGAGTGGGGGGAGGGGGAGGGAAAAGGGGGGATGGAAGGAGGTGAAAATTTTTAATAAATAAATTAAAAAACATTTAAAAAGATACCTACAATCAAGTCTTATGGCTTAAGTTCAATATCTATGGTGCACATGTTAGAAGGAGAAAACAGGCTATTCTCTAAACTCACTTGAGTACCATGACATACACCCACCCCCAAGCACACACACATACACACACAAACACACACACACACATACGCACACACACAGTTATCTGTTTAGTACATGCTTATATATTTGTCATTAATCTTTACGTGCTCAAATAACAACATATTTTTTCCTGGGGATAAAAATCTCTATCTTTTTATTTCGAGAAGAATATCTGTCATAGAGGAGACAATAAGTAATGACTGAATTCATAGTTCTGTGAGGAAGCACTAGATTATTAAATTTGGCTATAGAAAAAAAGAAGGGTAATGATTTCTTGTGTGAAAATCATCAGTAAAAATGAATTAACTGTGTGAGTTTTATATGTACAAATATTGAAATCTTATTTGGTAAGTTTCACTAAAAAAGACTAATGGCATACCTCTTAAATTCATATCCATCTCATGGTAAATTTCTTGGCAAAATAAGTTATTGTTACTTTTAAAGTTTTGTGACAAAATACCATACCCAAGGAAACTTAAGTTTAATCATTTAGTTAGACATACAGTTTCAAATAGAGTCCATGATGATGAAACAAGGGCATGGTATCAGGAGCAGCTGAGAGCTCACGTTTTAACCCACAATCAGGAGATGGAAAATACACTAGGAATGTCACCAGGAGTCCATTGAAAAACCCAAAGCCAACCTTTGTGACACAGCTATTCCAAAGAGGCCATGCTTCCTAACACTTCCCCAAGAGTTCCACAATTGGGAGTCAAGAACTCAAACATATGTGCTTATGAAGGCCATTGTCATTCAAACTTGTATGAGTGAAAATATGAAAAATTTTGAAACTCATAAATTTTATATAATTTGAACATAAATGAAAATCTAAATAATTCCTCTAGAATTAAAGTCTAAGTTAACATATAGAAAATTTCAAGAACAATTACCTAAATTTACCTGCCAAAATTCTGCTAATTCTCTAAGACTCAGATTACATAAACATTTTTATTTTTATTTTTTATTTTTTTAATAACTTTTTTTTATTGAGAAAAGGAGAAAAAAAAACAAGTTTCCACCTCCTCCCAGCCTCCCACTTCCCTTGCCCTCCTCCCACCCTTCTTCCCCTCCTCCCATCCCTCTCCCCCTCCCCCCACTCCTCTCCCCCTCCCTCTCCAGTCCAAAGAGCATTCAGGGTTCCCTGCCCTGTGGTAAGTCCCAGGACCTCCCCCCTCCTTCCATATCCAGGAAGGTGAACATCCAAACTGGCTAGGCTCCCACAAAGCCAGAACATGAAGTAGGATCAAAACCCCCTGCCATTGTCCTTGGCCTATCATCAGCCCCCATTGTTTGCCATGTTCAGAGAGTCCAGTTTCATCCCATGCTTCTTCAGTCACAGTCCAGCTGGCCTTGGTGAGCTCCCAGTAGATCAGCTCCACTGTCTCAGTGGGTGGGTGCACCCCTCGTGGTCCCGACTTCCTTGCTCATGCTCTCCCTCCTTCCGCCCCTCACTGGGACCTTGGGAGCTCAGTCCAGTGCTCTAGTGTGGGTCTCCGTCTCTATCTCCATATATCACCAGATGAAGGTTCTATGATGAAATGCAAGACATTCGTCAGTATTGCTATAGGACAGGGTCATTTCAGGTTCCCTATCCTCAGCTGCCCAAGGAACTAACTGGGGACCTCGGCTTGGGCACCTGGGAGCCACTCTAGGTTCAAGTCTCTTGCCAACCCTAAGGTGGCTCCCTTAACTAAGAATTGTGCTTCCGTGCTCCCCTATCCAACCTTCCTTTATCCCAATCCTCCTGTTTTCCCACGGCCCGACCTCCTTCCCTTCTATCTTTTCTCTCCCCATCTCCCCTTACCCCCATCCCACCCCACCCCCAAGATCCCAATTTTCTCCCCGGCAATTTTGTCTACTTCCCATAGCCAAGAGGACAACTATATATTTTTCCTTTGGTTCACCTTCTTACTTAGCTTCTTTAGGATCACCAATTGTAGACTCTGTGACCCTTATTTATGGCTAGAAACCAATTGTGAGTGAGTACATCCCATATTCATCTTTTTGGGTCTGGGTTACCTCACTCAGGATAGTGTTTTCTATTTCCATCCATTTGCATGCAAAATTTGAGAAGCCATTGTTTTTTACCGCTGAGTAGTACTCTAATGTGTATATATTCCACACTTTCTTCATCCATTCTTCCATTGAAGGGCATCTAGGTTGTTTCCAGGTTCTGGCTATTACAAATAATACTGCTATGAACATAGTTGAACAAATGCTCTTGTCATATGATTGGGCATCTCTTGGGTATATTCCCAGGAATGGTATAAGAATTGCCTTTTCCTTTCACTTATCTAAGTACTTCTAATTTCCTGACAACATAATTCTTCTGTTTAAATTATGAACTGAAGGTAAATATGGATCTTTATATTTTGCTGTGTGCTCTTACAAATCAGAGGAAAGTCTTTTGCATAAAATTGAAAAGAATAATTTAAACTATTTTCCTAAAACTCATTTATATTAAGGTTAAAGCTCTTCTATTTAAAGGTGTAGTAAAATTAATTTCCTTATAATGTATTGAATTATCTCATTCTGATTCATTGGTACATTCAATTTTGGTGCAGCCCCCTAAGGTACTTACCAATTAAACCTATGAATTTTCTTGTATGGTCTCTTTTGCCCAAGAACAAGAAAGTAAAAACATTGTTTAATATCTTTTAATTTTTGAGAAATGAATTTGAGCTTTTTAACTATGTTGTTTTACATAAAATCTAAAATGACATTATTGTGCAGGTGTAAATGTCCCCTTTTTGTTTTGCAAATTAGAAAACAGAGTCGCACAAATGTTAATTGATACACTGAAGGTCACACATGCTGTAAGTTACAAAGCTAAATAAAGCTAAAATTCTAAACCTAGTTTTGCATTATTCCATTTAGTCATGATTCATGTGGCAAACTAAATGAACAAATGAGAAGGGATGGTGAATTCAGAATGTTAGAGAACAATGGTATGCAATAAACAGGTAATGATGAATGTCACACTGGGGCATAGTTTGTAGAACTAATTCCACACTGCCAGAAAGAATTGCGTCTGAGAAGTGTTCACACTAAAACTTAAAAGACAGGGAGCTATTCTTCATTTTGTCTTGAGTAAAGAATGGGAGTCATCAGAGATATTTAAAGGAAGTTGTAATGCTATGGAGTAATGATGGTTATATAATTAAGTTTGACATCTTTAAAGATCATATCAGGTACTGCAAACTAGATGAACTTTAAAGGGGGAGGAAATTAAGTTAGAAACTACCTAAAATGAAAGATAGAAAATTAAAATCCATAGACTCCAAAGGAAATTTGCTTAAGAATAATTTATGAGAATTACTCAGATATGATAAGAAACCATAAAAAATCGAAGATAAGACTGATAAAAGAAGCATATTAAATAGATTCAGGTATAGAAGTGAATTTGGGTCAAGGATGACCCCTTGAAACTATAAGATCACGCAATTCCATCTGTGAATGAACTGTTTGTTTATGGAACTGTGAAACAGTAAAAGGATAATTAAACAAGGTTGTTTTATAGTTATGTCTGTCTTATCAGATACAGTGTAATATGCTTGTGACCTACAGTCACATACTACTGAAAATAGTGACAGACACCAAAAGTGTTCTCCCATTTTGACCAAAATGCTTCTGCTTCCTGAACACACACTTCGCAATATTCTTTATATAATTTCAGACCATGTCATTCAGCAGCAGATAGAGAAAAAAAAAAAAAACGGAAATTATACCAGCTATTATTTGTTTTTTTTCTTTTTTTCTTTTTTTTAAATTTATTTATTTATTAAAGATTTCTGTCTCTTCCCAGCCACCGCCTCCCATTTCCCTCCCCCTCCCCCAATTAAGGCCCCCCCCAGCCCGAAAAGCAATCAGGGTTCCCTGTCCTGTGGGAAGTCCTATAAAATCATTGTAAGGATGAACCATCATAACCTTTCATTTGCCTGTAAATAAGTAAGACATCTCTGCCAACCATGAGTGACTAGACATGGAAATTCAACATGGAATTTCAGGGCTCACTAAGCTGACCCTCTTCTTAGGGAGACTGGTGTTTTTAACTCATTTCATCATGATGCTCATTTATATAATATTGATTAACCAAATATTTGGGATTTTAGTGTTATAATGACCACTATATTCTAAGTAATGTAAGGATAATCTATTCAGTCTAATTAATGTAAAATGATGAAGCAATCACTCAAGAAGTTAGGATTATGGTTAAGGATTGAGGCAGTCTTCTAAATCCTTTATGTGTGAAACTTAAAAATTAGAGCTAACAAAAGAATGGAAGCATAGAAGCATTCTGCAATGAGTGAAGAGTAAACATTCTACTTATTTAAGTATAAAATTTCAGATTTCAGTGTAAAACACAGGTGTGTGGCAATGAAGTTTCTGGTTTCCAAGATTAGAAGAACTCAATAAAAATCACAAGTTACTGCATAATACTTATATAAATATATTAAAGCATACATATAAATAAGGGTGTTTTTATTCCTACAAATCTGTTCAATGTTTAGAAGTTTCTAATGAAAGTTTTTTAGTCATTATTTATTTATATATTCATCATGTAGAGAAAAGGTTATCAGTACGTTTTTAAATTGGCAGGAGCAGAAATAACAAAACAATAAAAAAATTGAAATAGGAGAAAATACATACAAACTTAAGATATATGTTGTCTACGTCTTGTTTCTAAATCTTTGATTAATTTACTTGATATTATCTAACTCATTTAAATATCTCTGCTTCAATTCTTTTATTTGCAAAATGGAAATTATGAGTGTTGTTCTCTAGTCGGTATTGAAAGTAAAATACATGAGCTACTTTAAAACACTATAAGCAAACATCATGCCTTTTCATTATTGAATACATATTTATCAGAGATAGTAGGCTGTTTCTGTCTTGAAAGAGCCAAGCACTGGTAAGACCGTGTCAAAAATTTAGATTACTTAGATTACTTGAAAGACTTTGATATGGAAATTTGAGTACACAACATGACAGATACATTTCCTGCAAATGTGACTTAAAACATACTGAGCTATTTCTTACTTTGCACAGACATCAGAGTATCAGTTTATTTTTCTCATTCTTGTGTACAAATACCTGACAAGACACAGTGTAAGGGAGCAAGGAATTATCCTGGCTCAGGACCTAAGGGCATATATTCTGTCTTAATGGTAAATGTATGCCATGGCTAGAAAACCTTGTGACTGTATTTTCAGGAGAGGGAGGTTGCTTCTTCGCAACTAAACATCACAAGAAGCAGAGAAAAGTGGCTGCTAGTGCCCATTATCATTTTAAATCATGACTTGGTATGGCCCACATTCGAAGCAGGTCTTCTCTATGCAGTTTTCTTTGACAGTGGCCAGATAGATACATTATGAGGTATGCCTCTTTATTGACACAGGTGTATCCAAATCAAAATATGATGACAAGTAAAATTAATCAGCATTCCTTATAAGCAAGCATAGGATTTCTTTTCTAAATATATGGTGCTATTTCAGTGAACACTTATCAATTAATGTGTGGTATACATCACAAGTAGGTACTGCCTTACTGTGACAAACGCTCTGAAATCTTTTCAAGAGGGTAAAAGACATTGTGAGGTGTGTTATTAACCATTCCAAGAGCAGGAATTCTGCATTAAAAGCAACAACAAACTCGGAATTTTTCAGTTCAGAAAGGACACTAACAGAAACAAATGGCAGCATCTCCAAACTGAATGCTTTAACTATAAAAATCAACAGAGTTTATATTTTTTCTCTTCCATGGACGTGCTCCAATATTTTTGGACACAGCTGAAATTAAGACTAAGGTAAAGCAAAAATACACATAGAAACTATGAATTAATGTTACTTTCTTTCTGTGGGAAAAGCTGTAGTAGCAAGTGACAAAACATGGTATGTGACGTCTGTTCAGAAAACTTACAACAACTCCTACAAACAAGTCTAATTCCTAAAGTCATTATTAACAAAGAGGCATTAAAACAGACAACACATTGATATTATACATGGTTCATGGTCATGGTCAATTGTGCCATCCTACTTATTCTGCATGCAATTACTTATGACAAACCTAACAGTAACATGAACTTGCCTTCACAAGAAAAGAGGAGAAAACAGATGGATGAGAACAGAGCAGTGGTTAAAATAATAAATTTAATCAGTCTTTACCTGTTGATGAGTGTTTAATTAGTTTTCATGAATGAGATGCATAAATATGGCAGGAAGTTGACTGATGTGGGAAAATGGTTTGCACCCTGTCAATTGTATTTTAAAAAAATGTGGATTGACTAAGGCTTTCCACCCGGAGGGGTGAGTGTCTGCCTGCTAGCTGGAAGGTCCCTGGAAGGGAGTGCACAGCACCTCCTGCTACTGCTTCAGAGGCTTCCTTGTTCCACATGACCATGACCTCCCCCAAATTTTGCCCTTTTGTCTACAGGGTCCTTGGACTCCAGTAGTCCCTGTTCCCATGCTCAGGAGATTAATCCAGAATGTCAATCCTATTGTCTGCAAGGTCCTTGGCCCAGGAACAGTTCCTGCTACTGCACCGAGGAGATCCACCCAGAATCAGTCACAGCATAGACTGGACCAAGATGCCAAGACTCTCCTGGCTGCATTTGAAGGAAGAATGGGCAGGCGCCAATGCAAGAATTCCTCAAACAACCTGAAAAGCAACAGGACAACACCAGATTCCCAGGGATCATGCAACAAGAACACCCTGTTCTAAAAGAAGTAGAAGACATCGACTTTAAATGTAACATTATGAAAATAATAGAGGACCTTAAAAAGGATGTGAAAACTGCTTTAAAGAAATGGAGAAGACAAACAAAAAGATAGAAGAAATGAGTAAATCTCTCAAACATACCCAAGAATATCAAGATAAAGCAATCAAACAGGTAATGGAAAGAATTCAAACTTAAAAAATGAAATGGAGGTAATAAAGAAAACACAAACCAAGGGAAGGCTGGATATGGAAAACCTGGGTGAATGAAGAGAAACTACAGAGATAAGTATAACCAACAGAATACAAGAAAGAGAAGAAAGAATCTCAGACACTGAATATACTATAGAGGAAATAAACTCATTGATTAAAAAAAAATAACAAATCAAGTAAATTCTTAACATAAAAACATCCAGGAAATTGTGGACACCATGAAAAGAACAAACCTAAGAATAATAGAGGTAGAAAAAGAAGAAGAATTACAGCTCAAAGGCTCAGAAAATATACTAAACAAAATTATAGAAGAAAAATGTCCCTACCTAAAGAAGGGTATTCCTATGAAGGTACAAGAAGCATACAGAACACCAAATAGATTGGATCAAAAAAAGCATCCCCTCATCATATAATAATCAAAACACAAAACATACAGAATAAAGAATGAATATTAAGAGCTACAAGGGAAAAAGGTCAAGTAATATATAAAGGAAAAGCTATCAGAATCACACCTGACTTCTCAATGGAAACCATAAAAGCCAGAAGGTCTTAGATAAATGTGCTGCAGACATGAAGAGAACATGGATACAAGACCAGACTACTACACCCAGCAAATCTTGCATTCACCATCAATGGAGAAAACAAAATATTCCAGGGCAAAAACAGATTTAAACAATACATAGCCCCCAAACCAGCCTTACAGAAAATACTAGAAGGAAAATCACAAACCAAGGAAGCCAACAACACCCTTAATAACACAAGGATCTAACAACCCTCCACCAGCACAACTCAAAGAAGGGAAACACACAAACACTATCACCAGAAAAAATAACTGGAGTTAGCAACCACTGTTCATTAGTATCACTTAATATCAGTGGACTCAATTCATCTATTAAAAAACACAGGTTAAGAGAATGGATATGAAAACAGGATCCAACATTCTGCTGTTTACAAAAAATGCACCTCAAATTCAAAGACAGACACTACCTCAGAGTAAAGGGTTAGGAAAAGGTTTTCCAATCAAATGAACCAAAGAAACAAGTGGGTGTGGATAAACTAATATCTAACAAAATTGATTTCAAACTAAAATCAATCAGAAGAGATGGAGAAGGACATTTTATACTTATAACAGGAACAATTCATCAGGAGGAAGTCTCAATCCTGAATATCTACACCCATAATATAAAAGCACCCACATATGTAAAAGAAACATTACTAGAAGTCAAAACATACTCAAACTCCACACTCTAATAGTAGGAGATTTGAACACTCCTTTCTCACCAATGGACAGGTCAATCAGACAGAAACTTAAAAGAGAAATAAGAGAACTAACAGATGTAATGAACCAAATAGACTTAACAGACATCTATAGAACATTCCACCCAAAGAGGAAAGAATATACATTCTTATCAGCATTTCATGGAACCTTCTCAAAAATTGATCACATAATTGATAACAAAGCACACATCCATAGATACAAAGAAATTGTAGTAACCACCTGTGTACTATTGGATCACCATGGAATAAAGTTAGAATTCAACAACAATTCTAACCCCAGAAAGCATAAAACCTCATGGAAACTGAACAGTCAACTACTGAACCACCCCTGGGTCAAGGAAAAAATAAAGAAATTAAAGTAATCCTTGAATTAAATGAAAATAAAGACACAATATACCCAAACTTATGGGACATTATGAAATCAGTGCTATGAGGAAATTTCATAGCACTAAGTGCCCACATAAAGAAAACAGAAAAAGCACACATTAGAGACTTAAAAGCACACCAGAAATCCCTAGAAAAAAAGAAACAGACTCACCCAGGAGGAGTAGAAGATTGGAAATAATCAAACTGCGGGCTGAAATCAACAACATAGAAACACAGAAAACAATCCAAAGAATCAATGAAACAAAAAGCTGGTTCTTGGAGAAAATCAACAAGATTGACAAACCCCTATCCAAACAAATCAAATGGCAGCGAGAGAACACTCAAATTCATAAGATCACAAATGAAAAGAGGGACAAAACTACAGACACTGAGGAAATTCAGAGAATCATTAGATCTTACTACAAAAGCTTGTTTGCCACAGATTTGGAAAATACAAAAGAAATGGACACTTTTTTAGATAAGTACCATATACCAAAATTAAATCAAGACCGAGTGGAAATTTAAATAGACCTGTAAGTTGTGAGGAATTAGAAGCTGTCATCAAAAACCTCTCTACCAAAAAAACTGCAGGACCAGATGGTTTCAATGCAGAATTCTACCACTAAAATCAGGAATAAGACAAGGCTGTCCACTCTCTCCATACCTATTCAATATGGTGCTTGAAGTTCTAGCAATAGCAATAAGACAGCATAAGGAGATCAGGGGGATTCGAATTGGAAAGGAAGAAGTCAAACTTTTATTATTTGGAGATGATATGATAGTGTACATAAACGTCCCTAAAAACTTTACCAAAGAACTCCTACAGCTGATAAACACCTTTAATAACGTGGCAGGATACAAGTTCAACTACAAAAAAATCAGTTGCCCTCCTATTCACAAAGAACAAAGAAGCAGAGAGGAAAATCAGAGAAACATCACATTTCACAATAGCCACAAATACCTTAAAGTATCCTGGAGTAACTCTAACCAAGGAAGTGAAAGATATATTTGATAAGGACTTTAAGTCTTTGAAGAAAGAAATTGAAGAAGTTATCAGAAAATGGAAGTATCTCCCATGCTCTTGGATTGTGAGGATCAGCATAGTAAAAATTGCAATTCTACCAAAGGCAGTCTATAGATTCAATGCAATCCCCATATAAAATCCCAACAAAATTCTTCAGAGACCTTGAGAGGACAATAATCAACTTTATATGGAAAAACAAAAATCCCAGAATATACAAAACAATCCTGTACAATAAAAGTACTTCCAGAGGCATTACCATCCCTGACTTCAAGCTCTATTACAGAGCTACAGTAATGAAAACAGCTTGGTATTGGTATAAAAACAGAGATGACCAATGGAATTGAATCGAAGTCCTATATATTAACCCACAAACCTATGAACACCTAATTTTCGACATAGGAGGTAAAATTATACAATGTAAGAAAGAAAGCTTCTTTAACAATTGGTGCTGGCATAACTGGATATCAACCTGTAGAAGAATGAAAATAGACCCATATCTATCATCATGCACAAAACTCAAATCCAGATGAGTTAAAGAGCTCAATATAAATCTGACCACACTGAACCTGATAGAAGAGAAAGTGGGAAGTAGTCTGCAAAACATGGGCACAGGAGACTACTTCCTATGTAGAATCTCATTAGCAGACACAATAAGAGCAACAATGAATTAATGGGACCTCCTAAAACTGAGAAGCTTCTGTAGTGTAAAAGATACTGTCATTAACACAAAAATGCAACCTACTGAATGGGAGAAGGCCTTCACCAACCCCACATCAGACAAAGGTCTGATCTCTAAAATATATAAAGAACATAAGAAACTAGACATTAAAACTCTAATTAACCCAATTAAAAAATGGGGTACTGTATTGAACAGAGAATTCTCAACAGAAGAAGTTCAAATGGCCAAAAGACCTTTAAGGTCATGATCAACCTTGTTAGCAATCAGGGAAATGCAAATCAAAACAACTTTGAGATATCATCTCACACCTGTCAGAATGGCTAAAATCAAAAACACTAATGGTAGCCTATGCTGGAGAAGATGTGGAGTAAGGGGAACACTCAGCCATTGTTGGTGGGAATGCAAACTTGTACAACCACTTTGGAAATCAGTGTGGCAGTTTCTCAGGAAACTGGGAGTCAACCTACCTCAGGATCCCGAAATTCCACTCTTGGGAATATACCCAAGAGATGCCCAATCATACTACAAAAGCATTTGTTCAACTATGTTCATAGCAGCACTATTTCTAATAGCCAGAACCTAGAAACAACCTAGGTGCCCCTAAATAGAAGAATGGATAAGAAGATGTGGCACATATATACTTTAGAGTTTTACTAAGCGGTAAAATACAATGACATTTTGAATTTTGCATGCAAATGGATGGAAATAGAAAATACTTTACTGAGTGAGAGAATCCAGACCCCAAAAGAGGAATATGGTATGTACTCACTCATAAGTGGATTATAGCCATAAACAAAGAACATTGAGCCTATAGTTTGTGATCCTAGAGAAGCTAAATAAGAAGGTGAACTCAAAGAAAAACATATATTTATCCTCCTGGATATTTAAGTAGACAAGATCACCAGGCAAAAGTTGGGAGCAGGGGGTGGGGGTAGGTTGGGGGAAAGGTGAGATGGGAAGAGATTAAGGAGAAGGGGAGATTGGGGAGAGCTTGGGGGAATGGGATGGTTGAGATGGAGGAAGAGTGGATATGGGAGCAGGAAAGAAGCTATCTTAACTAAGGGAGTCATATTAGGGTTGGCAAGAGACTTGGATGTAAAAGTGTTCCCAGGTTTCCAAGGGGATGTCCACAGCTAGGTCCTTGGGCAGCAGAGGAGAGGGTGCCTGTACTGGCCTTCTCCCATAGCCACACTGATGAATATCTTGCATATCATCATAGAACCTTCATCAAGATGGATGGAGATATCGACAGATACCCATATTGGATCACTGGACTGAGCTGGATGGAGGGGAGAGGGCCTTGGGCTTCCCACAGGGCAGGGCACCCTGATTTCTCTTAAGACTAGAGAATGAGAGGGAGGGGGAGTGGGAGAGAAATGTGAGGATGGGAGGAGGTTGAAATTTTTAATAAATAAATAAATAAAATATAAAAAAAAACAGAAAAAGAAAACAAAAACAACAACAAAAAAACCAACAAAAAATAAATAAAGAAACCTCAGCTGAGAAAAGTCACAGTGGTTGAAGTGGCTAAACCCAACAGCTCATGACACTCCAGAATAACTATGATTGCAGCCTTTTGTCATGGGAATGATCATGTTAAACCACCTTAAGAGTTGTATATTTTTAAATTGATTTTCATTGAGCTCTACATTTTTTTCTGATCCCCTCTCTTACTCTCCCCTCCCCCCTCTAACCTTCCCCCAAGGTCCCCATGCTCCCAATTTACTCAGGAGATCTTGATGTTTTCTACTTTCTACTTACCATATAGATTAGATCTATATAAGTCCCTCTTAGTGTCCTCATTGTTGTCTGAGTTCTCTGGGATTGTTGTTTGTAGGCTGGTTTTCTTTGTTTTATGTTTAAAAACCACCTATGTTAGTGCAGCTTTATTTTTTAGCATATATTAATTACACAGAGCAATGGATTTCATTAGGATAATTTATAAATATATGTAACATTGTCTATATATATATATATATATATATATATATATATATTATAAAACAGTGCCCAAAGTGAAATAAATAAATAAATAAATAAATAAATAAATGAATAAAATGTGGATTGACCAGTAGCCAGGCAGAAAGTAGAGGCGGAACAACCAGGTAGAAAGGAGAGGCTGGGCGATGAGAATTCAGGAAAGAAGAAAGTTCTATTCTGCAGTTGTGTTGCAGCCACAGAAGAAGCAAGATATATGATTTCCTCTCTGATAAGGTACCAAGCCACATGGCGAGTGTACACAAGAATAATGGGCTAATATAAGTTATGAGTTAATAAGAAACCTGAGCTATGGGCCAATCAGTTTATAACTAATGTAGACCTCTGTGCATTTCTTTGGGGCTAAACAGCTGTGGGACCTGGTTGGACAGAAAGTCTTAGACAATAGTTGACTAAGACTTTCTAGTTCAGAATGCCATGATAGTTGGCAAATATGTTTTATAAGAAGAAGAGAGTGAAAAAATAGATGTTTAGCTTCTATATATGAAATTTCACAGATTATGTTTTATGTTAATGACATGGAAAAGGAAAAACAAAAACAATTTTAGAGAAAGGATTTGACAATCTCAAGATACTGGATTCTTTCTTTAAGTTTAAATACATTTTAATGTAGTTAATACACCTAGCCCACAGTGACATCATACATTGATGAAACACAAAGGAAAGTTTAGATGTTTATTCTACTGTATTCATTACTGTTGTTGTTTCCATAATAAAATATGTGACATACTTAAAATGTTGACATTCTTTTTTATGTTTCTGCTTGATATTTTCATGCATATGTAAAGTATGTTTTGATATAATACACGTCCATACTCTCTTCTCTCCAGTACTCTACTTTTCCTTCCTGATACCATGTGTTCTGTTTTATATTTTTCTGAACCTCTGATTTCACTTAGTACTGACTGTTTAAGCAAGAACATACAATGATCTTGGGAAGGTACCCTGGGCTCAACTACTAAAGAAAACTGACATTTCTTTTTAAAAAATATATTTATTGAGTTTTTTAAAAAGAACTTTATTTTTTCATTTTATATACCAATCCCAGTTCCTATCACCTCCCCTCTTCCTTCTCCCTCCACCTTCCATCCCATCTCGCATCCACCCACTTTTCAGAGAAGGCATGGTAAGTAGAGAAAGTCTAGTATGTTACTTTGAGGCAGGACAAAGACCCTCCCACATTATATCTAGGCTGAACAAGGATGAACTAATTTATGAATGGAGATAGGAACTTATGGGACCATTTAGTACTATGTACATTTAGAAGAATAATATAATACATTTTCCCTGGAGATCTGTGGCCTAGCCTGCCCAGGGTTTTTGTTTCAGTAATGGCACCATACATGGGTTCCACCTTATGAAGCATGTTTACATCCAATCACAAAGCAGTTGCTTAATCCCATAACACACAACTTGCCCACCAATGGCATTTTATATCTTACCAGTTGTTGAGGTAGTTCAGAAGGTTCACAGCTGCATAAGACTAATGATCAGTGTTCTCCAATGGCAGTACACACAGCACCTTCCAGCATTATGAAGCTAATAGGATGAAGCTTCCAGGTAACTAAGAGTTTGATTTCTACATGTCTTGCAACAGAAATTCATGGCATCTTCAGCCATAGGGTTCATCCATCAAGATCTAGAGGACAACAAAGAGCAATATTAGTAGTCTATAATATTTAAGGGGTTGATAGAAACTGTTTATAGCAACAGGCTTTTTACTTCACACCCTATGGCCATGGAATTTAGAAGTGGTATTATCCCTTTGTTACAGGGAAACACAATTTAAAATTCTCTTATAAAAGTATGTATGTTCTAGGGCAAGGCCAGTTGTGGAACCCACCCCACTGTTTAAGATTTTAGCTGGGGTCCTCCTTGTGGTTTCCTGGGAATTTCTCTAGTGTTAGGCTTTTTGATATCTCCATAATGGCTCTCTCAATCGAGATATCTCTTTACTTCTTCTCTGTCTCTGTCCTTCCCCCATCTTGACCATCCTTTTCTTTCTGGTTCTCCTACCCTCTGCCCCCTTCTCTTCTCGTCTCTTCCTCCCCTTCAGGTTTATCTTCTCCCCCATCCCTATTTATGATAGTCAGATTAATGACTACCTTAAATATCATCATTGAACCTACATCCAGCCACTGATGGAAGCAGATGCAGAGAAGCACAGCAAAGCAATGAGCTGACTTCCCAAAGTTCAGTTGAAGAGAGGGAGGAGTGAGAAGACGAGGAAAGAAGTCAAGACCATGATGGGGATACTTACTGAAACAGCTTAACTGAGCTCATGGAAGCCTTTCAACAACAGTCTGACAGTGGGGTAACCCACATAGGATCAAACTAGGCCCTCTGAATGTGGGTGACAGGTGTATGGCTGGGGCAGACTGTGGGGCAGCTGACAGTAAGACCAGGATTTATCTCTACTGTTACAGCTGGCTTTTTGGAACCCATTCTCTCTGGAGAGATATCTTGATCAGCCTAGATATTGTGGGGAGGGCTTTGGCCCTGTCTCAAAGCAATGCACTAGACTTTGTTGACTTCCCATGGGAAGCCTTACCTTCTCAGAGAAGTTGATGGAGAGTAGAATGTGGGGCTGGGAGGGAGTAAGGTAGAGGAAGCAGAAGGAGGGGAGGGAGTGGTAAATTAATTGGTGTGTAAAAGGAGAAAAGATAGTTTCATTTTTTTTAGAAAAGTTAAAATAAAAAGTATCAAAAAACATGTATGTGTGCTGGAGAGTTTTACATTACCTTGACTGACAAGCTAAAGTATTCGGAGAGGAGGGAACATCTATTAAGAAAATGCCTCCATTGGTTTGATTGTGTTTTAGGGAAGTCTACAGGGCATTTTCTTAATTAATGACTGATGAGAGAGGGCCCAGTGTATTGTGGGCAGTGCCATCTTTGGGTTGGCCATCCTGGTACAGAAAGCTCAGTAAGCCATGGGGAGCAGGCCATTAAGCAGTACCTGTCCATGGCCTCTGTATCAGCTCCTGCCTTCAGGTTCCTGCACCATTTGAGTTCCTGTTTTAGTTTCGTTCTATGAGGCCTACAGTGTAGAAGTTTAAGACAAACTCTTTGCTCTTAAACTTGCTTTGGGTCATGGTGTCCCATTGCAGTAATAGAAATTCTAACTAAGAGAGTATATGTATTTATTTAGGAAGCTTCTACAATACCAGGTTTTCATGTGGCTTTTCAAATGGCCTTTGGTGTTTGTGATGTCTTTCCACTCTCTTCTCTTTCCTTCTTTCTAATCTATGATCCCACTTAAGTCTGCTTGTTCGAATTGCAACAGGAACACACAGAAGAAGGAATTCAGGAAATCTGTCTCATTTGCAAGGGCCCCCTAAATCATCATCAAACAAATCTAGCAGGTTTAGATTTTAAGAATTTAGTTGAGAATGATGTGAATGATGAACCAATTAGAGGTTCAGCCTTTCACAACGCTAATTCTCTCTATATAGCAAATATTTCATTATTTAACCATTGGGTCCTGTGGCATTCCCTCTTCCATGTGAGCATATAAGCATATATACACACAAAAGCAAGTATATGTGTGTATGTGTTTATCAATAATAATCAAAGAAATGTTATGAATTTGAGATGAAAGAAAGTGGAACACTTGGTAAAGGTGGGTGGGAGGAAAGGAAAATGGGGATGACATAACTATATTTTAATATAAAAATAATTTTAAAAATATGGTATTGTCATACTATGTTAATTTTCAATGCTATCAGTAGACAACTTTCTCAGAAAGATGTTTCCTTTGTTACAGTAATAGAATTTATATTGCTCACCAACTTTTTAAAGATATCTTTGTTTAAAATCATGCTATCGTAGTTTACCTTAATATTTACTATTCCTTCCTTCATTTCTGGTACATGGGATTGAACTTTGGTTGTTGCTCTATACTTGAATTATAGTCAGTACCATACTTAATATTTATAAAAATAGTTTAGCCTTGATTATTCTTGAAAAATCATCTGTGGATCTCTATGATTTATTCTACCATTCTCCTACTGATATATAGACAGAGTATCATTGATCCATTGTGTTGATAGACAAAGCCTCTTTGGTACATGAACAGACACTGTAAAGTATTCAAAAAGAAACATCAAGCTAGCCACAAACACTCTATCTACAAGGGTTCACTGACTGTAAGATATACTATGGCAATAATTGCACAAAGCTTATGGCAATAATCAGCTAAGAACTGATTATACTTAAGACCCACTCCAAGAGATGGAACAGAGTCAACACTGGCTGGGTGATAAAGAACCTGAGGTACTAATAATATTCCTCTGTTCTAATATGCCAGTGCCTTTTCAGCTATCATCACAGAAGCTTTCTTCTACAGCAGATGGAAAGAAATATAGAGGCCCAGAGCAATGCATTATATAGAGAGTGAGAGACCATAGAACATTTATGCCTAAATGCAATGCTTTATAAAGTCTTTGTCTTCAAGTTCTGGAAACCCTGTGGAAGAGGAAGCAGAGAGTGTAAAAGCTAGAGGAGACAGATGATTCCAAGAAAAGAAAGCCCTCTAAATTAGCGTGAGGAAAGGTCCTATGAACTTACAGAGTTGAAAGTAACCTGAACTATCCTTGCACCAGGTCCTTGGATATATGTGTTAGCCTCTAGTTTAGTATTTTTATGGGACTCCAGAGTGTGTGAACTAGTAGGTCTTTGGTTCTTTGCCATCTCTTGAGCTCTTTTCTTTCTGTTGGTTTTTCTTGTCTAACTTCAATGTCATAGTTTTTGTTTTAACTTAATATTTAATTTGTTGTATTTTAAAAAATGAATAAGTGAATGAATGAATGAAAACCTAGCCACAAGGATAAATGTTAACAACTGAACTTTTGTTCATATCTGCTTGAATACAGAAAATCAGTTTTCTGCAACTCCAGGACACACCTATTGTTCATGAGTAGTTTACTACACATATAATGGACTCCACAGTCCTTTTGTGTGTGCTTTTATTTGGTTACATTATTTTGTTTTTATTTTTTTCTTGTTTTTTTGGGGGGGTTGGTGATTGTTTTCTTGGTTTTGAGGAATTTTATTCTTATACTTAGTTTTTGTTTGCTTTATGAGAAAGAACTTAAATTTCGGTGGGCACAGAGGGATACAGAATATATAAGGACTTGAGGTAGTGAAAGAATATGAAAAAAATATATTTACATTGGAAAAGCATGGGATAAAACCGGACTTGCTGAACATAGCGGACAATGAGGACTGCCGACCACACTGGAGCACCGGACTGAGCTCCCAAGGTCCCAATGAGGAGCAGAAGGAGGGAGAACATGAGCAAGGAAGTCAGGGCCACCAGTGTTGCATCCACCCACTGAGATAGTGGGGCTGATCTATTGGGAGCTCAACAAGACCAGCTGGACTGGGACTGAAAAAGGATGGGATAAAACCGGACTCTCTGAACATGGCGAACAATGAGGGCTGATGAGAAGCCAAGGACAATGGCACGGGGTTTTGATCCTACTTCATGTTCTGGCTTTGTGGGAGCCTAGCCAGTTTGGATGTTAACCTTCCTAGACATGGATGGAGTGGGGAGGTCCTTGGATTTTCCACAGGTCAGGGAACCCTGTCTGCTCTTTGGACTGGAGAGGGAGGGGGAGAGGAGTGGGGGGAGGGGGAGAAGGGTGGGAGGAGGGGGAGGGAAATGGAAGGCTGGGAGGAGGCTGAAACTTTTTCTTTTCTTTTTCTCAATAAAAAAATTAAAAAAAAGAACAAAAATAGAACAATGGCACTGGGTTTTGATCCCACTGCACGTACTGGCTTTGTGGGAGCCTAGGATGTTTTGATGTTCACCTTACTAGACCTGGAAGGAGGTGGGAGGTCCTTGGACTCCCCACAGGGCAGGGAACCCTTACTGCTCTTAGGGCTCATGAGAGAGGGGGAGTTAGTTGTGGGAGGGGGAGGAAAATGGGAGGTGGTGGCAGGGAGGAGACAGAAATCTTTAATAAATAAATAAACGAATAAATTAAAAAAATTAAATACTAAAATATTATTTTAAAAGAGTATTTACATTTATTTCTGAAAATAACAGTAATCACCATTTTAACCTCCTTTTAACTGGGTTGCCTTAAAAAGAACAAGTTATTTATGCCTGAAAAAATTCCAGGAAATTCTGAAATTAACCAAAAGCATATTGAAAGTGAAGTTCGGAATGTCTTAATGGATGAGCTAGAATATTGCTGAGATCTCATCTACCATCCTGTTTTGTCTATGTTAGCAATTCATGGTTTATAATTTAGTCAACATCCTAATGAACTCTAAGTGAAGGATGGAAAAAGTCACTTAGCTGTTAATTTTCCACACTATAAAAATGAATGGAATAATGCTCTTTCAGGAGGATACTACACAGATTAATTAACTAATATATGCACAGTGATCACGATTGTACAATACATGGTCCACATAATAATAAAGACAGAGAAAGGGCCAATAGAAAATTACCTAGAACTTTGTACTGGTAAAAAGGGTGAAATTGCCAAAAAGAATACACAGAAATAAATAAGTAAAAGGGATACAGAGTGTGTATATGCAAATGCTTTAGACACAAACATGCATATGCACACATCAACTTAAGTAACCTGTAGAGACCTTTGTCACTCAGTGGTCTCAAAGTTAATAGATTAGACTGGATACTTTGAGGGGATTATATGTCCTAATGAAGAAACAGTTTTGCAGCTATTGAACATGTCTTAGTTTAGGGTATTTTCCAGAACTCTATGATTTTGTGTTCTTTAAAATCAACTTTTAAGATTTACAGAAAACAGCAAAATTAATTCACAGAATTTTCATTTGCCTGCCCCTTTTCCTCAATGTTAGCATTTTACACTAGTATCTACACATGTTATGATTAATGAAACAATGTTTGTACTTTGCTAACTAATATTCATATGTTATTTAGATTCATATGTTTTTGCTTAATGTTGTTTTTGTCCAATGGTACTTTTCCATATATTTTATTATTTGGTCACCATAATTCTTTAGTTTAAATTTGACAGCCACACTTCAGAAAATTTTTCTTCTATTTGATGATCAACTGAATTTTATCTCTATAAAATTCATGTTCAGAAGGCCTACTGTTCCACATAATAGTATGGGACCTTTCTGGGGATGTGGTAACAGTTTTGATAAAGCCTTGGAGGTGAAACTTTAGTGGTAGGATTGACACCCTTACGAGAAGCTATACCTAATCTCTCTATCTCTCTATCTCCCTTCATCCCTCCTATCCCTCTTTCCCCTTTCTGTACAGAGAGGAGACAGAGCTGCTCATCTGGAAGTCTTAGAAGGTCCTCACTAGACCTTAAGCATGTGGATACGATGGTACTGGACTCCTAGACTACAGCATGAGAAAACAACTCAGACACACAGTTTAAGCTCTTTTGGTATTATATCCAAATTGATAAGATAATATTCTTGATAGTTTAGACAGCATTTATTTAGTATTTTCTAGAATTTTCTCAGTGAGAGTTCTTCCTCATGATTTTGGTGTGGGGGGACCCTTCTGTCTATGTGTTGATTTTATTAGTTAATTAATAGAGAAAACTGGCTTGGCCTGTAGTATGGGAGTAGGAAGGCCAAGTCAGGGAGATGCCATGGAGCCACCACTGGAGATGGATGTGATGAGAATTTGCTGGTAGGCCACCACCTCATGGTGATACACAGATTAATAGCAATAGGTTAAATTAAGATGTAAGAGTTAGCCAATAATATGCTAGAGCTGATAGCCAAAACAGTGATTTAATTAATACAGTTTCATTGTGATTATTTCAGGGCTAAGCTATTTGGGTGGCCATGAAGAATAGGTGGACCCTCCTTCCAACAAATTGGCACCCATGTGGCCAGCTAAATCCATGAGAGGTCTTGAAAGGTAACTTTAGACAAAAAATACAGAATTTAACACAGCTTTTTGTGGTTTGCTGGTGGCATGTTGCAAGTCCTATAAGAGAGATTTTTCTGACTCAGCAGCAAAAAAAAGCCACGCTGTTTTGAAAAGCAGGCTTTCTGGGCCATTCTGCCAGTGTGATCTCTGGCTATTTGGGGAGACTGAATATTTGGATGGGTTTTGTGAGCAGACTGCTGCATCTTACTTAGTGGCAACTTGGACCAGCTGTGTGTCAGGAAGTGAGGCAGTTTGGGTAGCTCTCAGAATTGGCAAGCAGCTCTGCCATGTTTGAATGGGTATGGCAAACAGAAAGTACCGTATATACCCTAATAATGCCATAGCTTAGATTCTTAAGTGTTTAGCATTTTAAGAGACACTTCTGGTCATAATATAATTGCAGCTATACAAGAAAGACAAATCCAGATTATTAAAAAAAACCCATAGATGGATCACAGTGCTGGATAAATGTACATACGCATGGAAAAGAAAAAGAGTATAGAGAGTCATAAAATAAAGTTAATGTTTAAAAAAGGGTAAAGTCTTTAAAGAGACAGGAGTAAAAATATATTCCACATAAAAATAAAAAATCTCAAAGATTCTGGATTATGTAAACTATTGTATTATCTTTGAAGTTTTTGATTGTAAATAACCCAAGTTGGGAAAGAGATTGCAGTGTATATACTGCTAAACTAAAACAGCATGTATATTATAAAGGTATCATGACTTCCAAATTTGGGTCTACGGATATGTTGTTTTGAAAAAGAGGTTCTTCTCTTGTTTCCACAGATGATGAAAACCTGTGGATTGCTTCCAGGCTGGTGTAGTTTGATGGAATAAAACCCTCTGAATGGGCGTCTTGAACACCCCTTAAAAATCAGTTCACCCAACTGCTGACTGAGATGAAACTATCACACAGGATACACCATAAAAGACTTGACTAACAGCACCCCAATCAGCATTAATTAGTATAGACAAAACTATGCCAATATTTCCAAATATTGCTTGTAAATGTTTTTTACATATAAAAGGGGATATGAAATAAATATAAATAATTTTCATTGGTATGGATCTTAGTATATTGATACACATTTTAAGTAAATTTTGTTATATGTATATTTCTGCTCTAGATTAATAGAAAGGGGCTAAATCAAGGTGTAAGAGTTAGCCAATAAGATGTTAGAGCTAATAGGCCAAGCAGTAATTAATTAATTAATTAATACAGTTTCTGTGTTGTTATTTTGGGGCTAAGAAAGCCAGGCAACTGGGACAAACAAGCAGCCCTCTCCCCTAAAACACACAGGAAACTTGAAAGTCTGTTTTGCCTATATTGGTAGTTTATCAGTCAATTTTTTTTCTGTGTCCTGAAGAATGTCTGGCAGACATTTTCATGAAGCAATAGCCCTGATGGACTGTCTCACCTTCCTTTAGCAGTCAATTTTCTGTGGGTCCTACATGTTCAATTTATACACCATACCATCAAGCAGTTCAGAAAAGAGCAGTTTCTTGCCAGATTGCCAGTCTTGTAACATTGAAGGTAAATTCCATAATGAGTTTTTTTCAATGTATATCAATCTCTCAAGTACTTGGTTCTGTGAGAAACAAACACATCTCACTGTTGAGAACAGTCTACGTTTAAAAAACATTTTAAGTGCCATATTCTGTAGGTCTTTAAAGTGTTGAAGATTATCTATCTAACTGAAGTATATCTCTATATGTTATAAAATATATGTAACATGATTACAAGTTTGACTCTTATAAATGACCATCTATTAATCTATAAATTTTAATTATACCTTATATTTTGAAATGAGCTGTATAAACATAATACCTTAAGCAAGAGTAGAAATATATCTAAACACAGTGTAATGAATCAACCTTAAATTTGTATCAATAGAGTAAAATTTATACCAGTTCCAAGTATTGATCTTTGTATCATACCCCCCTTTTGAGAAAGATTTATTATGACCATTAACCACTTATAATAAACTGCCTTTAAGTGAAAACAAACATTTATAAACAATCAATTTGGGCATTTGGCATTGTTTTCTCTAAACTACTTCCTTCTATTTGTTGGGTAAATTATTATTAGTGTTCATGGAGACCTTTCAGGGGGTATTGTTCCATCAAACTGCATTAACACGGAAGGAATCTACAGGTTCCCATACTTGAGGAAACTAAAGCAAAATCTCTTTTCCAAAGTCTTTATCCTTAGACATTTGTTTCTATGGGTTGCCTTGCCCAGCCTTAATACAAGGCAATGTGCTTCGTCTTACTACAACTTGATGTGCTATGTTTTGTTTATATCTATGGGAGGCCTGCCCTTTATGCATAGAAATGGAGGAAGAGAGCATGGGGTGGGGGAAGAAAGAGGGTAGCTCTGGGGTGGAGGACTGGGAAGAGAGGAGAAAGAGAAAATTTTATTTGGGATATAAAATAACCAAAAGAAAAATACAAAATCAAAAATAATTAATGGTAAAGGCTATAGGAACATGAGCTGTGAAGAAGATGAAGTCTGGATGCAGTTGCATGCTTAAACTCACTGCAGCTTTACTTATCTCCACAAGACCTGCACAAGATTGGACTCATCAACACTTAATGATAGATTTATAAATGCTTTGGGAGGACTCATTACTCCCCAAGGACTTAACAATTCATGGGTACTAAGACAGGTTATGTTCTCCAGTGGCATAGCCATTGTGCTAGTAAACAAATATCCAACCCATATTAATGCAAGGAAACCCAATTAGACCCAGTGGCTCACTCACATAAAGAAAACATTAATGTATGAGGAAGTTATTTTGGGGGAAGAAGACGGGTTTTAATAAGATGGGGATGCAGATGACAGAAAATAATGAAGTACGAAGATGAATAACGTCATTAAACAGGTCTATGAAACAAAAAGATCTTAAAAATGAAAAGCACAGCGAAGTGAAGAAATCTGTGTTACTACCTCAAGATGGTGATTCTGATTTTCTCTGTGTTCCTAAGTCATTGTTTATTTACCAAATACAGAAATCTCCATGATTATCTTAAGCTGGGTTTTATGGCATTTATGTGTTTTCACATTATTTCCTTCATTGAAAGTGTCTTAACATCATTAGTTATGATCATTTGATTTTTACAGTATAAACACATAATTGGTTCTAAAATACTTCAACAGCAAATGAAAGTAAGTGAGCATGGGGCCAAAGCTCTCATGCAAAGTGGAAATGAAAGATTGCCTGTAAGGGCAAAATTAGATATTATAGACACTAAATATTTAATGGTGAAAATTTTCAGCTTCATAAATGAAACTGACTGAAATTTTACTTATGAGAAAAATTGAAACATTGATTTTTTCAAGCAGGATTTGTATACAGCTCACTTCTGAGCAAAATCAGGAGTAAGCAGGCCATCTTCTCCTGACAGTACTGTTTTTTTTCTTGTTTAAGCCTAGGTAATTCAAAGAAATTTCCTGTTAAAATTTTGGCCCAGGGATGACTATTTCTGTGGTCTCTATCCATGTAGTGCCACACAACCCTCACGATTCTGCTAAGTAGAGTTAGGAAATCCACTGGCCTGATGTGATTCCCTAGTCCCTTGCCTTCTTCCCTGTCTTTCTCTCTATCCTCTCTTCTCATATTTCCTCCTTATCTCATGCATAAGCCACACTGACCTACTGCTGAAACACCTTCTTAAGTAAGCTAAGTTCATCACCTTCTTAGGTCTTAGAAAAACACTCTTTCTTCTTCATGGAGTTTCTTTTTTTTTCCTTTTTTATTTGCAATACTGTATGGCCAATAGCTTCAATGTATTTCTAGTTAGCTCTCACATCTTGAATTAACCCATTTTTATTATTTTATATTTTACCATGAGGCTTGTGGCCTACTGTCAAGGTTCCTTCTGACAACTCATGTCTTTTTACTCTGGCAGCTACAGGGTGTTTCACTGACTATACCTACTTTTTCCCAGCATTCAGTTTAGTTTTCCAGCCTACCTCTATTCGGCCCTATACAGGTTAATGCAGCTACTTTATTCATTAACCAATAAAAGCAACACATTTACAGAAGTACTTTCCACACCATTTCCCCTTTTCTGGTCAAAAAAAGGAAGATTTTAACTTTAACATAGTAAAATTACACATAACAAAACAGGCATCAAGCAAGAACTACAGTTACAATATTTATATCTACTTTATCTTGTATCATAACTAAGGAAAACTGTAATAATAACTAACTTTTCTTCAACTCCATCAAAGACCCCAGAAGGATATAAAATTACTAAAGTTAACAGGAAGGGCATTATAATCAACTTCCAAAACTATAGAAATTTGATAAACATCTTGTTGCTTGGACAGTCACCCACAGTTCTTTTTTAACATTGGAACACCCATCTTCAGCTTAAAGGCTCATAGTATCCGGCAGACTTTTCTATGAATCAGGATATTTCAAAGACAGTCCCACCTATAATGGCAGTTTGTCAATCACTTTCATCTGTGTCCTGCAGAATGTCTGGCAGACTCTTTCATGAAACAGAAATCTAGAGGAACTGTTTCATCTTCTTTAGGTAAGTTTAGCACTCATTTTTCTGTGGGTCCTGCATGTCCAGTTCATATAGCATAACATCAAGCAGTCCATGCAGACAAGAGAAGTTTCTTGCCCAAATGGCTAGCAAACTCACAAGGAGCCTCATTGATGTCCATCTGTAATTGGTGATGCCAGGAGCAGATGTGTCTCATTGTCATGAAGAGTCCTATTGTCCAATGTTCTTTTTATTTTTAAAGTCTAGCTTTGAATGTTCCTAAACACCTTTTAATAGTACTGTGTATTTTAAAAAATTTTATCCCATTATTATCTAAAATAGTATTTACTAATTACTATTATTATCTAAAATAGTATGAACTAGCCTTTTTATATAATGAAATTGCTATTGCCAATAAAGTTTTGCAACATAATATAATCATGGAAACTCATACAAGCACACACACATACACACATACATGCACACACAAGTGTATGTATTTTTTTAATAGTAATATTATCCAAAGGTTTCTGAGGATTGGTCATGTTATTACTGTAGCTCTCATCTTATATATTTGATATTTAGCTTGTGTCTTAGACAGATATTTTAGAAATAACCTTAGATAACTTCACTTTGTAGAGCAAATATGGAAATGACTGATTTTAACAAAGGATAATACACTGTAATTTTATTCTTCTAGGCCAATTCAACCAAAATAAAACCACAAATTTATTTCAATTTTTTTACCTCAAATATGCATGGATTACCACCCTATACATCATCTAAATCTACAGAAGGAAGCTATAGGTATGATTGGATGAACTCATAACAAAGACACTTTGAGAAACATCATACAAAGCTTTGCTGTCTCACTTCTACAGAGCTGGCAACTCAATTATTGGTCATCTTACGTTAAGTCAATTTTTTGGTCTCCAGTAGGAATTTTTGAAAACTGAATTGTTCTGTTTTCCATATGAAGCTCCATTTCATTAGGTAATACTAATGATTACCTAAAATTTCTGCTCATTTTCCTTCTGTTTTTAATGCTTGCAGATTTGGCTGATGATGTCACGAGTGATGTATTCAGCTCAATTTTTGCCTGTAATGCAGAACTGAATAAAAACCTGTTAATTCCTTATCAATGGTGTCCATACACAAGGCCATATTGTGTCTTTGTAGAGCAAGAATTCAAGGATGGTGTTCCAAGATAATTTCAAAGTTATAACATAAGGAAATGAGTGTGCTTCACAAAATGAATCCCATTATCCCTTCAACTGATTTGTAAATTTTTAAATTATGGAAGCAGAATTGCTAGGAGATATAAAATAATGCTTCAGTAGCAATGTTGGACCTTGGTTTCATTCCCAACATGGCCATTTGGTCTCTAAACAAGCAATTCTCTTTAGTGGTACAATAATGTTGAGTCCTGTGCCCAGTTAACTAGGACGTTGTGCAGCTTATTACATATAGGTATTGTGTTTTGCAAATGTCTTTAAAATGAACAAGATTGAGGCACCACAAGATTAAGCTCTATTGTGTGACTATTTCTTCCAAAATGTAATAGGAAGTTTTACAATATATGCTCATGCTAATAAAGTTCTTCTTGCTTTTATGATCCTTGTTCAGTCCTGGTGCATTTCAGTTATGTTGTTAAAAGTGTATGAAACCTGTATATGATTGGGCAAAAGATGGATGGAAAAGAAATTTATTTTCCCATCAGAGGAACTTAATCCCATTAGATTGAATGATGGAGGCTGTGGTTGTGGGTTGAGAGAAAGAAAAGTGTAGCCTTAACTGAATAAAGGTATTAGAAGTTAATATTCCAGACATTTACCAAGTTCTATACAAGTACTCATAATTATAACTGAGATTATTAAACATTATATATATATATATACTATGTAACTTCCTATAGCTGATAAAATGCTAAAAGCACCAAAATAATCCCAGAAAGTTTTTTCCTTGTTTAAACACATTCATTTGTTCATTTGTACATTCACCTTTTCTGCATTAAATAAGTATTTATATATAAAATGAATATGAATATGTTAAAATGGTTTTGGTTGGGCACTGTACCAGTAATTGCAATTACAGTAATGAATGCAAAGCATAAAGATCTTCTCCCCATTGAGCCTCCATTACAGCATCAGTTTTTCATGCTGTTCATGTTTGTGTTAAAGCAGTGTCAGCTGATATGAGCTGAGTCTGGGGAAAATGATATGAGGGATAGACAGCAAGAGTAGGAAACATTTAACTTTTAGTTTGGAAAAGGGAACATCTGATAGAGGACAATTGTAGCAGAGACCTGAGCAAGGAATGAATTGTACAGTGAAGAGTCTCAGAAGAAAAATATTATGAAAGTGAGGGAAGCTTAGAGAAAGTCTGGGGGGGGGGCGGTAAACTGGTTAGCAGGAATGGAGTGAAGGGAAAGTGCAAGCTGACAGGGCTGTGAATTCTGTTCTTTTCTTTCTTCTTTGTGCATGTGGTAAATACTTGCTAGTTTGTATGTTCATGTGTGCATGGGTATGTGCATGGCCAAAGGTGTTAGGTATATAAGCATGTGAAGGTGCATGATTGGGAGTCTTTCCTTGATCGCTCTTCACTGGTTTATTGGGACGCAGTATCTCAGTGAATCTTAAGCTCATGGGCTAGACAGATGTTCAGTGTTTCATCTGTCTTTCTAGATTGTGGGAACACACAGAAAAAACTAAGCATTTTACTTGGTTGCTGTTGATACAACTTCAGGTCTTTATTTATTTATTGAGCTATACATTTTTCTTTGCTCCCCTCTCCTTCAACCCTCTCCCGTGGTCCCCACCTTTTCAATTTACTCAAAAGATCTTACTTTTTCTACTTTCTATGTAAATTAGATCTATATATGTCTCTCTTAGGGTCCTCCTTCTTTCCTATCTTCTCTGGCATTGTAAACTGTAGGTTGGTTTTCTTTGCTTTATGTCTAAAAGTCATTTGTGAGTGAGCAATATGATATTTGTCTTTATTGGTCTGGAGTATCTCACTCAATATGATGCTTTCTAGATCCACCCATTTGCTTGCAAATTTTAAGATGTCATTATTTTTTCTGTTGTGTAGTACTATTTTGTGTAAATGTACCACATTTTCCTTAGCCATTCTTTGGTCAAGGGACATTTAGGTTGTTTCCAAGTTCTGGCTATGAGAAACAATGCTGCTATGAACATAGTTAAGCACATGTACTTGTATGATTGAGAATCCTTTGGGTAGATACTCAAAAGTGGTATTGCTGGATCTTGCAGAAGATTCTTCTCTAATTTTCTGAGAAATCAGCATACTGATATCCAAAGGGGCTGTACCAATTTTCACACCCACCAGCAATACAGGAGTGTTCCCTTTACCCCACAATCTCTCCAGCATAAGTTGTCATCAGTGCTTTTGATCTTGGTCATTCTTACAGGTATAAGATGTAATCTCAGGATTGTTTTGATTTGCATTTCTCTGATGGCTAATGATATTGAGCATTTCCTTAAGGGTCTTTCAGCTATTTTAGATTCCTCTGTTGAAAGTTCTCTGTTTAGGTCTGTACCCATATTTTTATTGGATTATTTATTCTCTTCATGACTAATTTCTTGATTTGTTAGTATATTTTGGAGCTCAGCCCTGTCTGATGTGGGGTTACTGAGATCTTTTCCCATTCTGTAGGCTGCAGTTTTGTCTTGTTGACAGTGTCCTTTGTTTTACAAAAACATTTCGGTTTCAAGAGGTCCCATTTTTTAACTGTTTCTCTAAGTGTCTGTGCTACCTGGGTTATATTTAGGAAGTGGTCTCCTGTGCCAATGAGTTCAAGTGTACTTCCAACTTTTTTTTTCTATAAATAAGGTTCAGTGTATCTGGCTTAATGTTGAGGTCTTTGATCTGTTTGGACTTGAGTTTTGTGCATGGTGATAGACATGGATCTATTTTCATTTATCTACATGTGAATATCCAGTTAGGCCAGTGCCAGTACCATTTGTTGAATATGCTTTTTTTTTTCTATTTTATATATATTTTTTTGCTTCTTTGTCAAAAATCAGGTGTTCGTAGGTGTGTGGGTCTTCGACTTGATTCCATTCATTTTCTTGTTGGTTTTTATGCCAATATCAGGCTGTTTTCTGTACTGTAACTTTGTAGTAAAGTTTGAATTAAGGGGTAGTGATGCCTCCAGAAGTTCCTTTATTGTACAGTATTGTATTTGCTATCCTGGTTTTTTGTTTGTTTGTTTTGTTTTGTTTTTTCATATGAAGTTAAGTTTTGTACTTTTGAGGTCTATGAAGAATTTTGCTGGAATTTTGCTGGGTATTTCATTGAATCTGTAGATTACTTATGGTAAGATTGCCATTTTTACTATGATAATTTTACCTACCCAAACAGGAGCGTGGGAGATCTTTCCATCTGCTGGTGTCTTCTTCAATTTCTTTCTTCAAAGATTTAAAGTTCATGTCATACAAGTCTTCCACTTGTTTGGTTAGAGTTACTCCAAGATATTTTATGCTATTTGTAGCTATTGTGAAGGGTGCTGCTTCTCTGATTTCTTTCCCAGCCCTTTTATTATCTGTATAAAAGAGGGCTACTGATTTATTTTGAGTTAATATTGTATCCTGCTATATTACTGAAAGTGTTGATGAATTGTAGAAGTTTCTTTGTAGAATTTTTGGAGTTGCTTATGTAAACTATCATATCATCAGCAAATAGTGAGAGTTTGACTTCTTTTCCCATTTGTATCCCCTTGATTTCCTTTTATTGTCTTATTGCTCTAGTTATAATCTCAAGAATTATATTGAACAGATATGGAGAGAGTGAACAGCCTTGTCTTGTTCTTGGTTTCAGTGGGATTGCTGTGGGTTTCATTCTATTTAGTTTGACATTGACTTGCTGTATATTGCCTTTATTATGTTTAGGTGTGTTCCTTGTGTCCCTATTCTCTCCAAGACGTCTATCATGGATGGATGCTGTATTTTGTCAAAGAACCACATACTAGGTAACAAAATAAACCTGAACAGATACAAAATTGGGCCTTTTGCTAATTTGACAGGCACTTTATGGATGGATTCACCTCAACAATGTTGTTTTATTGTTTTATTTTATATTCTATTGTTTCTGATGTAAATGACCAGAGTCTGAAACATAGAGATTATTTTTTAAAAATAGATAATTTTAAAAAGAAAAGTACCTTTTTTAATTTAGTGACCATGTCATTATTATTTGTCACCCTTCTCTTTCACAGTTGAGAAAGAAAGAAGATCAAGAGATAAAAGGGTTTCCAAGCGACCTTCAGGCTTTTGGATCCTCTGTTCAGTGACATTTTTGGTCCTGATAATTGAAGACTAGATTTTTCAGAGGAAATGTTTGATATATGTGATGTATCCTGTAATGTACCTGCTGCTCATTTCTGGCCATGAATGTATCTCTTGACTCCAATTTTACCTCCAAAGGCTTAAATGTTACTGGTGACCCTGCTGAATTCTCATCTTTCCAGCCATGACCTCACTTGTGCATCAAATGGCCAGGATAGACAAACAAAAAATTATCACTTGGAACAAACATTTGATTATCTCAGCAGCAATTGCTATGAGAACAGAACACAGGATAGGGCAGCTGCTTGCTTTGTTGCTTTCATTCCAAGCTCTAATTGTTGTGGAATGAGCTGGCCTTTCCACCTGGCACTAGATAATAAGGACAGGTGGTGCCAGGTGGTATGGACAGTGGGGAAGAAGACAAAACATCTGTGACCCACCCTGTCCAGCTCAGTTGACTCATTGCATGGCTTCCAGGGGTCCTACTGTGGAAACAATAAAAATAGAAGATAGAAGGTTTCTGGGGATCCTGTTTGGGAGTTGGCTGCAGAACTTAGATGTTGGAGATATTAAGCAGGATATGTTTCCTCTCTTTGATCCAGACCCATCAGTGGTGAAATACTCAGTGCTTGGCTCTAGTGGGACTTAATGAAAGTGAATGCAGAAATAAATTGGATTGAAGAGATGACACTGTTTGATGGTAATTTAATCAAATGGAAAACAGTAGTTTTAATTCCCACTTTATTTGATTTCTCTGTTATTTTAAGAAGGAATACATTTTCGGCTAACAATGTATTAGGTTCACTGCATGAGAAGCATACAAATAAACAATTCCAAATATCAGGTCATATTTTTGGTGTTAAGCATTGAACAACTTTTGGATTAATATTAGAAGGGCATAGACATTTTTGACAAAGACCCTAGATTACTCTAAATTTTTAAGTGAGAATCTTAAATATTGTTAACGGTAGTAGAGGAATGGTCTGTGAAAAATGTGTAAGAGAAAATGAGAAGTGAGCATGGTAAAGGAGAAAAATTAGTGTTTTCTTTAGTTTTTGAAGAACCCACGTTGTAAATTTGGCACATAAAGGATCATGGAAACAGTGCCCTGTGCTCTTAACAAGAGACAAAACATGAGGGGATGAAAAAGTGCCTTTATAAAGCTGCATGAGTCACCTGGGATGACATTTCACAGACTGTTAAAGGTAACACACTCATGCTAGTCGAAAAGGAACTTCATGAAAAGCAGGATACTCACTGTGTCTTCACATGCAGGTGCTTTATGCATGCACAGTTTAGACTATGAAGTGATGGGATTTCATGTGCAATGTGAATACTGGATTTTAAAGAGAAACATTGCTCGATGTGCATAACCACATGTTATAGCACTTCAAAAAATTGAAACTTCATTATATTTGATGAATAAATACATTAAAGGGGTTTCCTACAATTGCTGTATTCCTTTGGGCTTTCACTATCTATTAAATTTTGTTTTCCCTTAGAAATTTATTCATTAGTTATAGTTGGAAATCAAATAATGACAAGATAAAAGGACACTCTGTTACAAAAATATATTGGGTGCCCAACAATATCTGAAATCGTTGTATATTTTTTGTCTTTATTAAAAATCACCAAAGCACAAAGGTTGTTTATATTATAGAGGACAAAACTGAGATTTTAGAGATGCACTATCATGTAGAAGATTGGTATTTATAATTGGACTTGTCTGACTGATGGTGCCAAAATTGTGCTAATGAAAATAGTCTATGATATGGTCAACAGACAAACTAATCTAGCTCTTCCAGCAAAATGCAATTTTATCTTGTATGTTATTATCTTCTCTGTTTTTTTTTACATCCTCATATACATAAATACATTTGGTAAAAATGTGATTCATGCATGGAACATAATTGATGACTCTTCTGAATTTTCTAAAAGAGAATAGACCCTTCTAGATCACAAGGTAAGAATATTAATTTTAACATTTTTTTCAAGACAAGGTTTCTCTGTAGCTTTGGTGCCTGTCCTGGAACTAGCTCTTGTACACCAGGCTGGCCTCGAACTCACAGAGATCTGCCTGCCTCTGCCTCCCAAGAGCTGGGATTAAAGGCATGTGTCACCACCGTCCGACTAATTTTTAACATCTTTAGGGAGTTTGTTCCTACTTTAGATTTGAATCATCCTGATCTAATATGGCCTTCAGGGCTTCTAATATTAAGCCTCAGTGAGTGTTTGGCCAGAGCTCTTTTTTTTTTTTTCCTCAGACAGTGCCCTGTCATTCATCTTGTGCAGGATCCGTGGATAAGATGTGGGGCTGATATGGAAGGAGTTCGGGAAGGTAACTACAATCAGAGTGTATTGTATTATAAAATTTATTTTGCATTTAAAAAGGGGGTGGAGGAGAAACAGTTCAGATCCGTCTGCTTCATGTGACCTAGGCCAGCCTCCTTGGATGGTTCCTTTTCTTTTCTGGGAAAGCATAAGGGGTCTGTGTCAAGAGTCAATTCCTTATGTCCTAAAGATAAGCATTTCTACCCTGCCTTCCTGACTCCTAGGTTATAATGTAGAGTTTGAAGTGAGCTGTTCTCATATTTCAGAAAGATGCAAACCTTCTGAGTCACAGGCCTCACTAAGAGTTATAGAAGCCATCCTGTCTTCCCTCCTAACCCTGAACTCAATTACTGTGTGGCACCAACACATTTGCTTTAATGTCCCTGCTTTCTGGCCATCACTCAGTGATGCTCTGATTAGCTGCATCCTACGGGATGACAAATGTTATGAATGAGCCATTTCTATTTTTGTGATGCTGCTGCTGTGTGATTAGATTCCAGAAGGAGGGAGAGATTGTGGTGAAGGCTGAGTAACCTAACCAAAATTCTTTTGGCAAATAAAATAAAAATTTTAAATTGTTGGTGTTTGAGGACATCTATTCTGGGTCTGGACCACTTCTGCTCTTCAAATTCCGTTTTAAACATCTGTCTGCAGTTAGCAAGCCATGACAAATATATTATTTTCTTGTCATTGCTCAGTCTTCTATAAGTGCACCTGTCCTCCTTGTCATCTCTGAACATTGGAAGGTAGAGGAAAGTTGGGATGAATTCTTTCTCACAGAAGTCTCTACAGTTTCTCAGATTAAGCCAGACTCTATTATCTGTGAGGAGTGTGGAGGCACTAGAACCAAAACTGGACAGCAATCACAGGAAGGACACTATTGAGGAAGAGAGAGAGTATTGAAAACAGAGATAGGAGCTAGAGAAGCAAGAGAAGAGATTAAGAGGACATAAAGGAGAGCAAATAAGGACAATTATTTAATATGCAAAAGTCTAGGAAAGGTGTGAAGGAGCAATGAAGGAAAAAATGGAGTTGAAGTTTGAAGGAGAATGTTAAAATTTAGTAAAATAGTCAGAACTGAAAGAGATTAAAAGGCATGGATATGGAACTGATACAGTAAGAAGTGGAAGAGGCAGAGAAGAAAAACAAAAGAGAGGGGGTGAGAGAGACAAAGATACCTGCACACAAAGAGATAAAGAAACTTAGTTTACTTTAATTCTCAAAGAGTACAATGGTCATATAGTTTGTATGTAATTCAGCATGGAAACCTTTAAATGTGAAAAGGGAAAATTAATAAGAACAAAGCAATGACCAAATAGGAACAGAGTAGTGAAATAGATAAATGTGCTTCCTGACAAATACAGCCTTTAAATTTGTAATAAGGTTAATGTATATTTCCCACTTCCTTCTTGCTTTCTCTCGGTTGCCACTCAGTGTGGATGAGGTACAAGATGAAGGGACTGCAGGGCTGGGGATATGCAAAGTGTAAGATGTATGTGGGAGCAAGGAAGGGTGAGCTTGAGGCTGAGGAAATAAAGCCTATAAGTCTACTGAAGTTATTTGACATAAAACCATTTTAAATTCTCTACTATAGCCAGTTATTTTTCCAAACTTTTCATTATGTCTTAGAACAACATTGTGAGTTAAATATTATTATAAGAATTGTGCCCTGGATGGAAAACTAAATATATGAATGCTTGAAAATGCACTTTCAGAATAAGCTAAGACATACCTAATTCTACAATGAACCCTTATTTTGTCACCAAAATTCATCTTTAATAATGCCTGTTTTTATTTCTAATACTACTCTTGGTTTATTCTATGCATTGTTTCTGTTCTTGCAGTATTTGTACTTTACAGAAGATGAGCCACTCTTGTTCAAATGCCCTCCAGTACCAGCTTAGAGCACTAATTTATTATTTAATTTCCCAATCCCAAGAGTTTTTCCAATTGACTTCTACTTTAGCCACAATTTACTCCTCATTTCCTGGTAACCATCCATAGCACACTGCAGTTCAGTTGATGCGCCACGTTTATCTGGTCATCTCCACTGGAAGGTAGAATCTATCTTTGATAAATTTTAAGCATATCATTACACATGAAAATAACACTAGTGTAGTATATGTCAAATTCTTAGGTATTTTTGAATGAATGAGAGAGGAATGAAGAGAGAAACGCATCACAGTCTTCATAACAAACAAACATGTGAATGTGAAATAGGTCCACTGTCCTTATCAAATGAAACAATGTGGATCTAGTCTAATGTGGCAGGAAGAATCCAGTCTCCCAGTTAGTTCTTTTTTATTATCATCTCTTTGATTTTTTTTGGACTGTATTATAATTGCCTCATTTTCCCTCCAATCCTCCCTTTTAAAAGTTTCATTGCCACATCTGTGTGCAAGAGAATTTTGTGTTAGGTAATGAACAATTATTTTTTGGTCAAAAGCTTGATAAAAAAGAGACAAACCATTTACTTCTTTCTACCTGTAGTCTGTCTCCTTAACAAATCATGCATTGCAGCATTCATGGTGGTTGAATTTAGCAGATATATATTAGTTCTATTGATTCACTCGATAGCATGTCATTGCGCATGATTCCTTGTCCTGAGATCTGAATGACAGGGCACAACTATGTTCTTTTATGTGTAGATTAAAAAGAAGAAAGAGATAAAACTCTTTCTGAGATGAAGGATACAACCAGAAACCTGATCAATAGATGTTCTGAAATACTTAACATAGTTCATTGAGGTATATGTGCAAGCAATTGTAAGAGAGCAAACTAAGAGAGCACAATCTCAGTTTGTAGACAAAGTTAAGAATGCTGGAACTGAAATTCACCAATCTTGTTGCCAACTTGGACTGTGATTTATATGTATGGTCAAGCTAAATTACCATCTTTTATTCTGCCTTTCTGGTGATATTTTTAAATATATCTATAGCATCCATATCTGTATAATCCATTCCTATCTATCTATTCATCTATCTGTCTTTCTTCTCTTATGTGTTGTCATTGATAAACTTTAATGACTCTACTCTGGTATTTCCTTAGAAAATAGAAATGTCATTTTACTGATCATTGTGTAATATAATAGTTTCTTGATTAGTTCCTGCTTATGAATTTATCAATGTGATTCTGAAATTTTCTCAAATATTCCGTCTATTTCATTTCTAAGCTGCTAACACTGAATACTAATCTTTTAAAATACGAAGAATACCTCCAAAGTCATAGACTACCTAACCAAAAATCTCAGTAGTAGACAAGAGATTGTCTTCAAAGCTGTTAGTCAGGATCTAATTAACACTCGAAACAATTTAGAATCTCGCTGTTGCCCTAACTTGCCTCTGAGAATTTGAAGGTAAGTCCCTATTGCTGGTCACAACACACTTTGGACACAACCCAGGAACCAAGCTGGGTCTTACATGGTAGTCTCTTCTATGTCTATTAGCGCTCATATTAATAAGAGGTGATAGAAAAGCATTTAAGGAAGAAAACAGTCAATAGTACTACCTATTTGTGACCTACAATACACAACAGTGACCAGCATGGAAAGATATACCTAAAGATGAAACAGTTGCATTTATATTTTGTAAGTAACCAACGCCACTCTAACTGGATTTGAGTTGTTAAATAAGAAGAAATTCATGCATGGTGGTAAAATCATGGCCAAATACCTGTAGCAAGTGAGGTTATGGGTAAAAAAGAAGCACATATTTTTTTTTCCATTTTTCTAAAGTAGTGTAATTCCTATCTGTATTATAAATACACATATATGAGCATGCGATCAAACTGGACTCTGTAAATGTGGCTGACAATGGGGGCTGACTGAGAAACCATTGATAAAGGCACTGGGACTTGTTTCTACTGCATGTACTGGCTTTTTGGATGCAAAACTTCCTAGGCCTGGATATAGGGGGAGGGTTTTGGACTTCCCACAGGGCAGGGTTCCCTGCCCTCTCTTAAGGAGGGAGGGGAAGGGGGAGGGGGATTGGGGGAGCAGTAGGGGAATGGGAGGAGTGGAGGAAGTGTACATTTTTGATTGGAAAAAATAATAAAATATATACAAATAAGGGCAAGTATTTATAATAGTCCTTATCCTTTATCAAAAAAGCTTTGTTTTACAGCAAACAGAGACCATTACAGGAACCCACAACTGGTAAAAATGCAGATAACATTTGATCATGGGATACCCTCCTTGACAGACACATCAAAAGTAATAGCCCTATGTCTAAGACTCAGGAAAAATCACTTAAGAGGTGAAATAAATAGAAAAATCAGAAGGGTAGAATATATATGACAGAAAAACTGCACATGTGAATTCTCAGTCTTGTGACTGCCTAAACATTACCCAAATAATGACAATAGTTGACAGCAGAACTTGGGTCGGGAGGCTCTTATAGATGTCTATCCTTAGAAAAAGAGTTATAGATAAGTACTGCTGGCAAAAAAAAAGACTGGGTGTTCCACGATGATGACTTTGTATTTGGTTATCCAATATTAAGTAGTTAGTCCCCTAAACACACACATTTGAGCAATGCTCGATGGCTCATCAGGTTGTGTGTGTGTATGAGTTAAATTTGTAAATATACATCTCAAAGAAGATGAAGTGTAAAACACTTGAGAAAGAGAGGACAGGTACACATGAATAAGTTTGGAGAGATAGGAGGGAGTTGAAAAATGATGCAAATAAAATAAATGTAATTAAAAGTAAAGGTAGTAAAAAAAATTTAAACTGCTGAGAAAATTTAAGAAAGCAAGCAATAAATATACTGAGACGAGCAAGTCTAGTCTTTGTCCTAATGAGCCCCTGAGATTTATAACTTTACTTCTCAATTCAGTAGCCATCAGCTATTCAGTTATTAAGCACTATTAACACAAGTCATATGACACAGATACTAAATCTTTAATGCTCTTTAATTTTAACTTATTTATATTGGAAATAAAATAAATAAGACCAGTTGCTAGATTACTGGACAATGTGATATGAGACACTTAAAGCAACTTGAAATTATGATGAAGAATGCTACTTCAGTACACATAATCTGTACAGAGAAAAAAGTCACTTCTCTTGTTAAATCATCTTGGCAGTGGATAAAATAATCTAGAACTAACAGGCTAATTAAAATATTAGTTGTTAATTATGTCTCCAATTATGATCTATATGAAAAATCATGCCTATCCTTGATAATATCTATGAAAATATTTATGAAAATAATAATAAACGAATATATCAATGCAATACTTTTTTATTGAGAAAAGGAGAAAAAAAAACAAGTTTCCACCTCCTCCCAGCCTCCCATTTCCCTCCCCATCCTCCCACCCTTCTCCCCCTTCCCCCACTCCTTTCCCCCTCCCTCTCCAGTCCAAAGAGCAGTCAGGGTTTTCTGCCCTGTGGTAAGTCCTAGGTCCTCCCCGCTCCGTCCATATCTAGGAAGACAGGGGAGCACGGAATCACAATTCTTAGTTAAGGGAGCCACTTTAGGGTTGGCAAGAGACCTGACCCTAGAGGGGCTCCCAGGTGCCCAAGTAGAGGTCCCCAGTTAGTTCCTTGGGCAGCTGAGGATAGGGAACCTGAAATGACCCTATCCTAGAGCAATAATGACGAATATCTTGCATAACATCATAGAACCTTCATCTGGTGATGGATGGAGATAGAGACAGTGATGGAGGAAGGTCATTGGCTAATAAAGTAACTGCCCTGGCCCATTTTATTGGTTAGAGGATAGGTGGGAGGAGTAAACAGAACAGAACGCTGGGAGGAAGAGGAAGTGAGGTCAGAGACTCAACAGCTCTCTCGGGAGCAGATGCCTGAGAGAGACGCCATGCCCTGCTCCCGGGATGAAGCTCGGACCCAGGATGGACTAGGCTAGAATCTCCCCGGTAAGCGCACCTTGGGGTGCTACACACAGATGATTAGGAATGGGCTAAATTAATATGTGAGAATTAGCCTAGAAGAGAATGGGCCAAGCAGTGATTAAAAGAATACAGTGTCCATGTAATTATTTCGGGGCATAAGCTAGCCGGGCAGGCGGGTGGGGTGTTGGGGACGCAGCCCCTATTACTTCATATGGCGCCCAGACGTGTGGACAGCTGAAACCCACTTAAAAAACCTGAGAAGGCTTAAAAATAAGGGAAAGAGAGTTTAACACAGATTTTTGCTGTTTGCTGGTGGCATGCTGTAGAGAGATTTCCTGATTCGGCAACAGTAGCAGAAAAACCACTGTGTCATTTTAAAGTGCAACTTCCTGGGGCTGTGCCGCCATTGCGATCTCTGTCTGGCTCCTGCGGGAGACAGAGCTGTTGAATAGAGCATTTGGAGTAAAGTGCTACGATTTGTTTGATGGCAACTAGACTCGCTGTGTTCTCGGGTCTGCTCTGCTTGCTAGAGGCAAGCAGGCGCCTCATCTAAGAGAGGCTTCCTGACTCAGCTTTAGCTGCAAAAGCCTGCAGCTCATTAAGAGGTCCTGCCACGAAACACTTAAACGGTTAAAGCTGAATGCATGCTTTTCGGTTTTCAGCCATATCAGGAAAAAAGCTGCGCCGTTTAAAAATGCCGGCTTTCTGGGCTGTCCTGCCAGGACAAACTCTGACTCTTTTACGCAGGCAGTTTGTGCAGTTTGCAAGCACAGGCTGTTGAAGCTCGCTTGCTGGCTACAGCCAGTACCTCCGCCATAAGGCTGGAAAGCTAAGGAATGGGCTGGATCCAGCCGGCAAAGCCACGCCTTTAATCCTACTGATATTGCTTGGTAAATTAAAGATTTATGTGGTCAGAAAAAGAGAATAGATATACAGTAAAGAGAGATTCAAAGACAGAGAAAATTTCTGAATGGTTTAAAGTGTGTTAAAAAATATATGCAGACTAAAAGTTGAAGTTCTTAAAGTAAAAAAACAAAAAAAGGAAGAGAGTTGTTGTGTGTGGTAGTACACACCTTTAATCCCAATACTTGGGAGGCAGAGGGAGATTGACCTCTGTGACTTCAAGGTGTGGTAGCACACGCCTTTAATCCCAGTGCCTAGAAGGCAGAGGCAAACAGATCTCTGTGAGTTCAAGGTGTAGTAGCTTACACTTTTAATCCCAATGCCTGGGAGGCAAAGACAGGCAGATCTCTGAGAGTTTAAGGACAGCCTGGTCTACAGAGTTATTACAGGTCAAAGATATACAGAGAATATAAAATAGAAGTAAAAAGAAATGAAATAGAGATTAAAATAAAGCCGCACGATGATGGAAAATACACAGAGAATCTTGATACTGTATGCTATTATGCTCTCTTTGAAACGTTTGAATGCTGAGGAAGGACCAACAGCTGCTAAAAGATATTTGTTTATAAATGCTGCTGAACTAATCCAACATAGATACTTTGAAAATGCCTTAACTTATGAATTTGGATCTAAGGATATGATACTTTGGAAAGGAGTTTCTTATTTTGTTTGCACAGAGGATGAGACGCTGTTCATTTCTTCTATTCCGATTTGGTATGATGGACCACGTCCTCCTGAATGGTTCCTGTGCACGCCTTCAAAAAATTGTTTCGCTCAACTGTCAACTGAGATGAAACTAGCACACAGGTTATACCATGAAAGACCTAATTAACGACGCCCCCATTCAGCAGGAAGCAGTTTGGAGAGAAAAAACTGCGCCCATGTTCCCAAATATGGTTTATAAACGTCCTTTTACATTTAAAGGGGGATATGATATAGATATGAATAATTTACATTAGTATAGATTTTGCTTTATTGATAGAGATTTAAGGTCAATTTTGTTATATGTATAAGTGTTTCTGATTTTGATTAAGGTATTGTGATTGTGTAGTTCATTTAAATATGTACTGTATAATTAAGAAATATAGGTTGTTAATGGATAATCATCGATAATAGTAAAGCTTGTAGTCATGTTAGTTAGATTTTCTAGATATATAGAGATATATTTTAGATAGACATTCTTCATGTCTTTCAAAGATTACAGAATAGGACATTTAATGTTTTAATAACTGAGGACTTTTCATGACAATGAGACACTCTGCTCCTGGCAGCACCAATGTACTTCAAGAGGAAGATGGGCATCGAAGAGGCACGTAATGGAATTTGATAGCCATTTGGGCAAGAAACTGCTCTTGCCTGGACTATTGGCATAAACTGGACACAGAAAACCCGCAGAGAGAGGACTACTGAACTTGCCTAAGGTGAGATGATCTTTCAGGGTTCCTGATTCATGAAAGAGTCTGCAAGACATTCTGCAGGACACAACAGATAGTGACTGAACTGACTTTGAATTTTCCTGCTTTATGGAAATGTCTGCTGGATACCATGGGCCTGAAGGCTGAAGATGGATGCCCCAACGGTACAGAGGAACTTTGGGTGACTGTCCAGGCAGCAAGATGTCTCTGTCATTTCTAGAGTTTTAAAAGTTGCTTTTTTCTTGTTTGCTTAGGTAGTATTGTATATTTCTGGAGTCTTTGATGGAGTTAAGAATAGTTAGTTATAGTTATAGTTTTCCTTAGTTATGATAAAGATTATTGTAACTTTTACTTGATAACTGTTTTTGTTATATGTAATTTTGCTATGTTAAAGTTAAAGCTTTTTTTTTAAACCGAAAAAGGGGAAATGATGGAGGAAGGTCATTGGCTAATAAAGGAACTGCCCTGGCCCATTTTATTGGTTAGAGGATAGGTGGGAGGAGTAAACAGAACAGAACGCTGGGAGGAAGAGGAAGTGAGGTCAGAGACTCGACAGCTCTCTCGGGAGCAGATGCCTGAGAGAGACGCCATGCCCCGCTCCCGGGATGAAGCTCGGACCCAGGATGGACTAGGCTAGAATCTCCCCGGTAAGCGCACCTGGAGGTGCTACACACAGATGATTAGGAATGGGCTAAATTAATATGTGAGAATTAGCCTAGAAGAGAATGGGCCAAGCAGTGATTAAAAGAATACAGTGTCCGTGTAATTATTTCGGGGCATAAGCTAGCCGGGCAGGCGGCTGGGATGTTGGGGACGCAGCCCCGCTGCCCTTATTACTTCAAGACAGAGACCCACACTGGAGCACTGGACTGAGCTCCCAAGGTCCCAATGAGGAGCAGAAGAAGGGAGAACATGAGCAAAGAAGTCGGGACCACGAGGGGTGCACCTACCCACGGAGACAGTGGAGCTGATCTATTGGGAGCTCACCAAGGCCAGCTGGACTCTGACTGAAAAAGCATGGGATAAAACTGGACTCTCTGAACATGGCGAACAATGAAGGCTGATGAGACGCAAAGGACAATGGCACGGGGTTTTGATCCTGCTTAATGTGCTGGCTTTGTGGGAGTCTAGCCAGTTTGGATGCAATACTTTTTTAATGAGATCGTGGGTCATCTAGGCATTTCTGTTGGCTTGGGAGAAGAAAAGCTCACTTTCTGAGTGATTCTCATGTTTGCACCAATAATCATCTACTAGGCACATATGTATGACAGTTAGGTTGCTGTTTTTTTTTTAAATATTTATTTATTTATTAATATACAATATTCTGTCTGTGTGTATGTCTGCAGGCCAGAAGAGGGCACCAGACCTCATTCCAGATGGTTGTGAGCCACCATGTGGTTGCTGGGAATTGAACTCAGGACCTTTGGAAGAGTAGGCGATGTTCTTAACCACTGAGCCATCTCTCCAGCCCCCTAGGTTGCTGTTTTTATGGGGCTTCTAAAATGCAAGCTGGTGTATCGCTGACTTTTTTGGCTGCTCTTGGGATTACTTTCCTCCTTTTGGGTTGCTTTATCCTGCCTGGATATGAGGATTTATGCGTTGTCTTACTGCATCTTGTTTTGTCCAGTTTGGCTGTCATTTCTTGAAGGCCTATTCTTTTCTGAGGAGGAAATGAAGGAAGAGTAGATATGGGGGAGAGGGGAGGTGGGGGAATATCTGGGAGAAAGGGGGAAACTGTGGTTTTATCTATCATATTAAAGAGGAATCTATTTTCAATAAAAAATAAAAGAAGTGGAACCACAATCTTATATAGCAATGGCTAAAACTGTGACCTTATTGAATCCAGTATGAAATAATACCTCATAACATTTAATTCTTATTCATATAAAAAATAACATCTAGGTAAAGTGATTATTTTAGGTACAAATTTTCAACTCTTGTGTGATAAACTTGTCACATTAATTTCAGACAATGTGTGCTACATTTTATTGATGACTTCAAGCTGATATTGGATCATGTGACTTATATGATATAGATTTTTGATGGGAGATTAGGCAAGGATGCATGTGGGCACTGTGTATGTGACAGTGATAATGACTCAGCAGTGTCAATGAAACACGGGGAGACTAAAACACTGGCAGCAGAGGAGCCCAGCAGCCTTCGCTATCATAGGAACTGCAAAACCATCTAAGTGCCAAGCCGTTCTGATTTCTCTGATCTTGTTCAGCTAGCCCTGATCCAAATTTTGGGGTAGGAAAAATGTCTTTGGGGGAACCTGTGTTTTCTATCCTTCCTGTGCCAATAATAGTCATCACTAATTGTCAAGAAATTCTCTCTGTGGCAGATTCACAGCACTCGGGAAGTCCACACTAGCATCATAATGACAGCTTAATTATCATGTGAGACTTAGAATATCTTACTCATTGTTGTTTTCTATATCTTTTGTTTTAAATTTACAAATTCAATTATTTCTGAATACCTTTCACACATGACTTACTCCCCCTTTCTTTTATAAAGACAGGCAGCTATTAAGTGAAGGGCATCAGGTCAGAGTCCAACCACGGTGTCAGATCTAAAGGAGAAGGGACTGGGACAAGGAGAGACCCTCCTCTCGAATGGTGAAGCAATTTACCTCTCCTGGGAACAGAGGGGTGCCTTATGATTCTTAGGTCGAGTGGGGACCAGGTCTTTATCCCCCTTACCCGTCCTAGGATTCCCAGTATCCTGTCTTAGGTAGGGGGGTTTCCTGCCACAAGTCACCCGTCCTTGGAGCTCCTCAAATGAAAGTATTTAGCGAGATTTAAAGTAAACAGATCACAGGGCGCCCTGTCTTAGGCTATGTGGAGGGCACTCCTCGTGCCTGGCACCATGCCATTGTTGAGCCGGTTTTTACAACCTCTGTATGGTGTGCTGTTCAGGCGAGGATCCACACTAACTCCCGTCATTGGGCCCCTGTATCTATCATTAATGAAAAGGCTGTGAGGAGCTCCTCAAACAAAATATAATGATATAATTTTGGGCACCAATAAGTCCATCTTCCAGACAAGAAGAAAGGGCATTTTCCAAACCAAGTATTCACCTTTTAATCTGGCCTTAGGTATCCTCCTTTCTAAATGCCTATTCCACATAAAATTACGTGTGCTGCCTGCCAACAATTAGGACAGTGTAAAAGGGGTCTAAATCTAAAATTTTTAACATATGCATTAAACCCAAACACTTTACAGCGTGTGTCAATCCTTTTCCAACCAACATCTATAAGCAGTTATAAGTATCAGGTCAATTGTAGTAAGAGCACAATGACATACATTGTTGTTATTAAATACTACCAGTTCCAGTCTCTGAGCAACAGGGACAGGAACCCCAATCTTCCCCCTTCTTAAGTGAAGAGGCATTAATATTTTAATTAAAATTAGTTCAGTGTCCCATAGATTAAAACTGTCAGATATTTAGTCTGCATCAGAAGCAGCTCAGCATTTGTGCTTCAGGGCAGGTGGGATTCCTGAGTGAGGTGAGCTGGAGTCAGCAACCTGAAGCAGCACATCCTGGCACTTATCTCAGGTGGGTCTCCCTGGACTCTCTAGGGGCAGAAGAACACCCTGCAGAGTGGCCTAGCAGGTTCTGTTATCAGGCACTCCTCTCCTTGGGGGCAGGAAAGGCCGGACCAAGGACCTCTCCCCAGTCGCCTCTGGAACTCCTCTGTGGGCATCTGCAGCCTCGACATCAGATCCAGCTTTTATTTTCTTTCTGTGAAAAAAGCATAAACATATCCTCGACCCCAAATATATATAGGTCGGGTTTTTTTTTTTTTTTTATAATGCATTGTAAGGGCTTTTCCACCTTGCCTTAGCAAAGGTTAGCTTGGTGTTATCAAGCCAGATCCGTTTGTATCAGGATCTGTTGGCAACTGTTTTGAGTTGCTTTCAAGGAGCCTTGTTACGCTCCACAATTTTTTTTTTTTTTATTTTTAACCATATATGCACTTCTTCCATTGGAAGAGCCATTTGTAAAATTTAGCATAAAATCCTTTAAGGGATTTTTTGCTATAACATTAGCAAAATACAGTTGTGTGCATTGTAGCAATGATCTGGGAAAAGATTATTGTTTTTGCCTTTGAATTGAGCAAAGACAACTGTCTAGGAATCAATCTTAAAATTATCAATGAATCTATTGTTTAGTATAAGAAGCATTGATCATAGTCAACATTTTGTCAAACCCTTTTCCAGCTTTTATCCTGCCCTTTTGTATCAGACAGGCTACTGTTTTAAATTAAGAGTTTAATATCTTAACTGGCAAAACTGAGAAGGTTTAGCCATAAACAGCATTTTTTATAAAACTGTTGTAGAATAAGTTTTATATTTAATATACACATTTTCCATAGCTGAATTATAATTAATATACTGTATTTGTTGATTATTGTATACTTTACCTGTTGATTTATGTTTTACCTGCTTGAGTACCTGTTAGGCAGCTTTCTTTAAGCTCTCTATTGGAAACTGTTTTTTTGTAAGAATTTTACCTAGCGGCTCAAGGTCTCCCATAAGAATATTATAACTAGAGCTTTAACCATTGGACATCCAACCAGAAGTTTGTAAGCTATCCTCCTAAGTTTTAAGTCTGCCTTGCAGATAGGAAAATGGAAAAAGGAAGCATTTTAACTAATGATGCTGGCCTCATTAGACACCAACATGTAGAAAAATGAAAATAGATCTACATCCATCTCCATGTACAAAACTTAAGTTTAAATGAGCCAAAGGCCTCAGCATATAAAAATTATGTTGAACCTCACAGAGAAAAATTTTTGAAGCACACTTTGCCACATCTCAAACACAGCCTCAGTGGCACAAACATTTGGAGAAACCATAAATCTCCTGAACTGAGAAACTTTTGTATAACAAGGCTATATAGTGGGAAAAGATCTTTACTTATCATAAACCCATTTCAAAAATATATGAAGAACTCAGGAAATTAGTTATTAAAAATTTAATCCAAAAAAATTGTTATCTAAACTGAACACTCTCAGACAAACTTAAAAATGACAGAGACACTTAAAAAATGTTCAAACATAACAACCTTTAGCCCGCAGAGTAATGCAAACCAAAACTGTGAGATTTTATCTTATCCTTGTAGAAATGACCAAGATTAAAAATTATTGCTAACAATTTATGCTTAAGAAAAGGTGGATAAGGAAAAAAACCTTATTGTTGGAAGTGTAAACCTACAGTCACCTTTTGATCACACATAGTATTGAAAAACCTGAACAAATCCAGACTCCTCCAGCAGGAAGAGAAGAATCAAAAATCCAGGACTAGCCACTTCAGCGACCCTGCACCAGGGACCAGGTGAAGACAAAACCAGACTGTAATCCTGATAACAATCCACACAACAGTGAGTCTCCCCAGTGAGATTATCATTGTACTGTTTTAGGAACTAGCCCAAGAGAAAGCCAGACCAGATCTTAAGAATAATCTTGAGAAACAGGGAGTTTCCCCCTGCAGGTACTATCATTTTAGGAACTAGCTGATTATGACCTTGGGAGTGGTCCTGAGAGGCAGGAAGTTGTCCCCCTGTGACCACCACTGGATTTTTGGAATTTATGACCCTCCTGGACCACTGGGCTGTGGTCCCTTTCCTCAAATATTCTTTCTCCCGGTCACTCGGGGTCGAACTCCTCCCCCTCCAACCAAGGCCACATGCGCGACCTCAGCAAGGAAGGTCTCTGGCAAGCCATGCAGGGGCCCATGCCATCCTGAGACCCGAGTGAGTCTCCCCAGCACTGGGAGTCCCACATTATGGCTATTTTTTAAAATTAGGCAGATATCTACCTCAAAACTTAGCAATACCCCTTTTGGGCCTAAATACAAATTTGTTTAAACATAAGACCATGTGCTCAGCTATGTTTACAGCCGAATTACTTTATCATAGCCAGAATCTGAAAATCCAAATGTATCTCTTTTACATCTAGGATAAATGAGACATCTTTCTTCTAAATATCCATGAAAACCACAAAATATCTTGGAGTAACTTTAAGCAAGCAGGACAGAAGTTTTGGGTCCTGTCATCTCTGCCTGTGAAGGTGGAAATTTTTTTTTATTTTTAACCATTATCACTTGTTAGAGTATAACTCTGGCCCTTGATAAATTTAATTAAGAGGCCTGAGGCCTGAGTCTCAGCATTCCACCTTGAAGCCACACCTGGCAGCAGGAAAGAACCTCAAGCTGAAACAATATGACTCCTACACAAGAGCAGGCCGTACAAAAGGAAAAACTTGTATAAGAACTTTAAATCCTTAAAAAAAAAAATCGTAAAAAAAAAAAAAAAAGAACTTTAAATCTTGAAAGATCCCCTACTTTCTTGGGAAAGCAGAAGAAACACAGCAAAAATGACAATTTTACTGAAAGTAGTTTACAGATTCAGTGTAAATATCCATTAAAAATTATAGCAACATTCCTCACAGAACTCACATACAGATTTTAATGTAAATGTTCATTAAAATTATAGCAAAACTTTTCATAGAACTTAAAAGAACAATATAGAACTCAAAAGAACAATCCTCAACCTTATACGAAAGAAATAAAAACTCAGGATAGCCTAAACAATTCTAAAAATCCTCTGAATATATCACAATCTTTGATTTTAAATTTTTTACAGAAACACAGTACTGAAATTAATCTACCTTAGATATAAACTTATACACCTACAAACTAAAGATTTTTGACCAAGAAGCAAGATTTTTAAAATGGAAAAGAAGCATATTTAATGTCCTGAATGAAGCTGTAGCTTATTGAATCTAGATTCCTGTATAGCAAACCTGCCTGTCAGCTTTCGCTCCATATGGCAGGGGTTAAAGACATAGGCTCTCTAGCCCTAGCAGCCAGCCTGCTTGGCAGGCGTAGCTGTGTGGATTGTACCCTAACTTCTCGCATCTCGAGGGACTCCCTTTTGAGTCCGCAAGCAAACACATAAGGCAAACACATGAATCTCTGTTTTTGACTCTTACTCCTCTCTCCCTGAGTGATTGATTAAATTTCTGTATGAATTTCTCTTCCTTTGAAAGTCCCATATCTTTTTGGACGACGCTGAACCTGCGCCTACCTTATCCTGCAGATCTGTCCGAGTTCTACAGCCGCAGAATCTTCTTTTTTCTTCTTGTTGTCCCGGGACTGCGCGTTGTCGTCCGATAGTTGACCGTGCTCCGAGTCACTGGTTCGGGCGCCAATGTTGATTGCCTTTGGGTGGGCTACTCAGTCTAGGGTTAGTAACCCACCTGGCAGTCAGTTATTCCAGGGTCACGGAGAGGCACCACCTGGAAGATAATGGGCTAGGAAAGCGGAAGGAGGCTAAGCGAGAATTCTTGTCAATGCCTCCCTTTATTAGAGACGGGGTACAACTTTTATAGGGTAAAGAGTTGGGGGGTGGGCGCAGGGGCCTGGGCTCTTGCCACATGGTTCATGTTGGTCACATGGTCCGAGTTGGTCACGTAGGCAGGAGGTTGTCTTTGGCCGGGTCACTGTAGGCCAAGAAGTCACTGAGTTGACACACCTAGATCCCTAGATAGTTTGGAATGTGGGGTGGGTTCCGCTAACAGATAGCTCTCATTAACAGCCAATTTGTGTGTGGGGTAGGCTCTGTCAATAGAACTATTCCAAACACAATTAAGGGTGTGGGGTTCTCTGCAGACTCCCCAGGGTGATGGTTCCTGCAATGATTTTAGGAGGAAATTGGCTCCTGACAACTTACCATCATGGGTCCATCATGAAAGTAAAGATTCTGCCTGAGATGGATTCAGAGAGTTGTATCACTTCACTCATGAACTTTTGGATTAGAAGGATTCTCTTCATATATTTTACCACTTTTATCCCAAAGCTTCCCTACTCTTATTTACAATGAGAAACTGGAACAGCATAGCCAACTTGAAATATACTGTCACTCTTAACCAATTATATCTGAGTCATGAACCAGTCATTACTTGCTACAAGTGGGGGAAGCATATTTCCTCATAGTCCATAAGTTATTATTAAATGCGTAGTTAAGTGCGAACCTTGTTCTGCTAACTGTCTAATGCCCCTATCTCTCTCTCTATCACCTCAGTGTCTCTCCCAAATCTGGTAAATTAAATTCATGACCTCTTCTTTAATTACTATTGTTACACACACACACACACACACACACACACACACACACAATCAGCTGAGTCCATTAGGTGTTGCTCGTATATATGTGTGGATTTAGAGATTGTCTAAGTCAATGTTTTATTGCTATGAAGAGACAAAATGACCACAGCAACTCTTATAAAGGAAAACATTTGACTGGGGCTGGCTCACAATTTAAGAGATTTAGTCTATTGTTCTCAGGGCAGGAAGCTGGTTGCACATATTCAGACGTGGTGCTGAAGTTGCTAAGAGTTCTCTATAGACAGAAGGAGGGGAGATCGACAGAACCTAGTTTGATTTTCTGAAACCACAAAGCCCACACACAATGACATACTCCCTCCTGTATGGCCACATGTACTCCAACAAGGCCACACCAACTAGTCACTGTCAAGCAGCACCACGCCATAATGACGAAGAATTCAAATATATGAGCATTTGGGGTCATTTTGTGGTAGTTTGAATAGGTATGGCCCTCATACACTCCCATATTTGAATGCTTGACCCATAGGGGGTGGAAATATTAGGAGATTTGGCCTTGTTGGAGTAAATGTGGCCTTGTTGGAGGAGGTGTGTCACTTCAGGGATTGGCTTTGAGGTCTCATATATGCTCAAGCTATGCCCAGTACAGTTTATTCTTCTGCTATCTGCATATCAATATGTAAGGCTGTCAATTCCTTCTCCAGAACCGTGTCTGCCATGTCACACCATTATGATAATGACTAAACCTCTGAAACTGTAATCCAGCTCTGAGTATTTTCCTTAAGAGTTGCCATGGTCACAGTGTCTCTTCACAGCAATAGAAACCCTCACTAATGCACATTCCTATTTAAACCACCACAGAGAAGAAATTTGGACTTTAGTCACCTCTCAGGGACCTTTTTCTTAGTCCTTGAAGAAAATTGATTCTCCTTCTTTTAGCAGCCTGTAGCTATTTATTTAAAGGTGGGTCTGTGTTACTTCTACTTATATTTCTGATAGGATTCAATGTCACTTCCCTGAAATCCTGTGCCCTTGCAGCCAAGTTTCCCTGTTGTTTCTTGTTTTTATATTTCTATACTATGTCACAATATATATGTCACAATGAGGAATGAATAATTGACTTTCATATGCTAGCATGTATCTTCCAAGAATTTCCATGGGGAAATGCCAGCTCTTCCATATTTGCTCCTTTGTTCACTTCTATGTGCACAAAGGAACCTAGGAAGTTCTCAAGCAATGTTTGTAAAGCATCTTAGAAAACAGTGAAGTAACCATGTAAACGTGTATCCAAAATGCTCACTCACTGCATAGTAGACATGGATCTACCCCCTTTTTTTGTAATTGTATATCAGATGTATGTGTTTGGTTGAGTTAATTTGTTTCAGTATGCACCTTTTGATAACAGTTTTAGATTTAAATGAAAGAAAGACTTTAAAGGAGGGAAGTAAAGAGGGAAAGAGGGAATGGTGGAAAAAATGTAGGAAGTAAAGAAATAAGAAAGAAAAATGAGGAAAGACTAGGAGAGACATCAAAGGAAATAGTCTGGGAGAGACACAAAGCAAAAAGGAAGAAATGGATGGAATAAATAAGGAAATAGCAGTCAGATTACATTCTTGTCTAAGAACAGTGGGATTTATTTATTTAGATAGAATATTTGCCTAGTGATTCAAGTGTGATGTTTTGGTACCTAAAACCTGTTAAACTTCTGCTTTTGGGAAAAGAACAGTCTGGGATTTGTTGAGATAAGAAGAACAGATTATCATGAAAATATTTTTGGGTTGGTTTCAAAATGGTACTCTCTTTAGTTATCATAGTAACAGAATCTCAGCTTAACGGCATGGCAATCTTAACAGCCAAATTATGGAAGGATGGTTTTGAGTTCAAACCCAGGCTAGGCTACAATAGTCATTTCTAAAACTTTTCAAAGTTTAAAATGAGACCTTCTTCTAAAACTGTAGTAGTTTGAATGTAATTGGCCCTCATAATCTTATAGGTAGTGGCATTATTAGGAGATGTGACCTTGTTGGAATAGGTATGCTCTTGTTGGAAGAAGTGTGCCATTGTGGCTGCAGGCTTTGAGGTCACTTTTGCTACATCTTTGCTTAGTGTGATGCACAGTGAATTTTACATTGTAAACCAAGATGTAGAACTTTTAGCTCTAGCACCATATCTACCTGCAATCCACAATGCCCCCTACCATGGTAACAATGGACTGACTCTCTGAAACTATATGCGTGCTGGCCTCAATTGAATGTTTTACTTTATAAGTGTTGCTGTGGTCATGGTATTTCTTCATAGCAACAAAAACCCCAACTAAGACAAAAAGAAAAGAAAAGAAGACAAAACCCAAACTGTAAAATGATAATAATAATAATAATAATAATAATAATAATAATAATAATAATAATCTATTTGCCATTATAAGGCTCAAATATGCCAATGATGAAGTATAATTTTAAATAGTATCTTATAGTACCATCTAGATAAAGATAACAATACCAAAAGTATGCACATTCTTGACTTAACAAATTCAATTTTGGTAGCATCAGGGAGAATCTTGGAATGTTATTTAAAACAAGTAATAACAATAACACCAATAGAATTCCTTATATCAGTATAAATATCTAGAATAGTTTATCGATTGTAATCATTTCCTTGCATCTTAAAACACCAGAAATCTGTTGCTTCATAGTGTGTGGGTATAAAAGCCAATATTAATCAAATTTTATATGGAATATGCTCTTAATAGATTCTAGCAGTTATTTCTTTGCTTCTTTCTGTTTCTGGTGTTTACTGGCATTCCTTGGATCATAGACACACATTTATATGGTGATATCTTTCTGTGGTTATCTGATCTAGGAATCCCTCTATGTCTTTTTGTTTTATGAGTTATTTTAAGAACACTGGACACTGGATTACAGCACACATTGATGTAGCAAGATTTCCTGTAAACTAGTTATATCTGCCAAAACTTTATATGTGTGTGAAGTCATATTTAGACTATTGGATTGATATTAATATGGAAAGATACAATTCCAATCGTTTTGTCCATAATATAATGATTTATAACATAGATATCAACATTCAATATTAAGGATTCTATCAGCTACATTTCTCTTATTTTTCTTATTCCGTATTGCTATTTATTTCCTTTTTTATATATTTAAAACAATATTTTCTCATTTTACATACCAATTCCAGTTTTCACTCCCTCCCCTCCTCTTGTTCCCCTGCCATCTTCCCACCTCCCCCAACCACTCTTCAGAAATGATATTGGCAGGACCAAGGAACTCCCTTCTATATATAGGTTAAGCAAGGCATCCTTCCAAAGAGAACTGGTTTCATAAACCCAATTCAAGCACTAGGGATAAATCCTGATCCCACTGCCAGTGGCCCAACAAAGTGTCCAAGCCACACAACTACCATCCACATTCAGAGGGTCTACTTTGGTCTTATACAGGTTATCCTGCTTTCAGTTCAGAGTCAGTGAGCTCCCACTAGCTCAGGTCAGTTGCTTCTGTGGATATCCCCATCATGGTCTTGACACCTTTGCTCATATTAACACCCCTCTGTCTCTTTGACTGGACTCTGGGAGCTTTGCCCAGTGCTTAGTTGCGAGTCTCTGCATCTGCTTCCATTAGTTGCTAGAGGAAGGTTCTATGAAGACATTAAGTTACTCATTAATCTAATTATAGGGGAAGGCCAAGTAAAGCATTCTCTGCAGTACTGCTTAGGGTTTTAGCTGGGGTCATCCTTGTGGTTTCCTGGGAATTTTCCTAGTGCTATCACTACCCCATGATTGTTCCCTCAATTATGATAGTTCTTTTCTTGGTCTTTCTTTCTGTTTTCCCCCCATCTCAACCATCCTGTTCCCTCATGTTCTCCTACCCCCTCCCCTTTTCCCATTCCTCTCTTCTTCCACTCTCCCTTCTCTCCCCACCATGCTCCCAATTTTCACAGGAGATCTTGTTTATTTCCCCTTCCGAATGGGATCAATGTGTATTTCTTTTAGGTTTCTACTTGTTACCTAGCTTTTCTCGGGATGTGAAGTATAGGCTGATCATCCTTTGTTTTACATCTAATATCCACTTATGAGTGAGGACATACTATATTTGTTTTCCTGGGTCTCGGTTACCTCTCTCAGAATGTGTTTTTCTAGTTTCATCCATTTTCCTACAAATTTCAAGATGACATTGTTTTTTAGTGCTGAGTAGGAGTCCATTGTATAAATGTCCCACATTTTTTTTTTCATTTTTCAGTTGAGAGTATCTAGGTTATTTCCAGGTTCTGGCTATTATGAATAATGTTGCTATGGACACAGGTGAGGAAATGTACTTGTGATATGATTGAGCATAGTTTGGGTATATGCCCAAAAATGGTTTTGTGGGGTCTTGAAGCAAATTGATTCCCAATTTTCCAAGAAAACATCATACTGATTTCCACAGTGGCTGTACAAGTTTGCACTTCCACCATCAGTGGAGTACTCTCCTTTCTCTGCATCCTCTCCAACCTAAGATATAATTGGTGTTTTTGAAGTTAGCCATTATGATTGGTATAAAATGGTATGTCAGAGTCATTTTGATTTGTATTTCCCTGATGGCTAAGGATGTTGAGCAATTCATTAAATGTCTTTTGGCCATTTAAGTTTCTGCTGCTGAGAACTATTTGTTTAGATCTGTACCCTAATTTTTAAATTAGATTATTTGGCATTTTGATGTCTAGTTTCTTGACTTCTCTATATATTTTGGAGATCAGTCTTCTGTCTGATGTGGGGTTGATGAATATCTTTTTCCATTCTGTAGACTGCCCTCTTGTTATATTGACTGTGTCCTTTGCTTTACAGAAGCTTCTCAGTTTCAGGAGGTCCCATTATTAATCGTTGCTTTCAGTGTCTGTGTTACTGGTGTTATATTTAGGAAGTGGTCTCCTTTGCCAGAGCATTCAAGTGTACTCCCCACTTTCTCTTTCATGAAGTTCACTGTGGTTGGCTTTATGTTGAGGTCTTTGATTCATTTGTACTTGAGTTATGTGATGGGCATAGATATGGATCCATTTACATTCTTCTATATTTTGACATCCAGTTATGACAGCACTGTTTGTTGAAAATGCTTTCATTTTTATTGTATAAATTTAGCTAGTTTGTCAACATTTAGGTATCTATACATACAAGGATGAATATCAGGGGCTTTGTTTTGATTTCATTGGTGCACCTGTCTATTTTTAGGTCAATACCAAGCTGTTTTCATTACTATAGCTCTGTAGTGGAGTTTGAATTAGGAATGGTTATGTTTTCAGAAGTTCTTTTCTTATACACAATTGTTTTGGTTATACTGGTTTTTTTAATCCATATGAAGTTAAGTATTATACTTTCCAGGACTGTGTATAATTGTGTGTGATTTTAAATGGGATTACATTGAATCTGTATATTTCTTTTGGTGAGACTGCCATTTTATTATGTTAATCCTGGCTATCTATGAGCATGGAAGATTTTTCCATTCTCTGATAGCTTCTTCAGTTTCTTTCTTCAAAGAGTTAATGTTCTTGTTAGAGAGATCTTTTACTTATTTGGTTAGTGTTACCTCAAGATATTTCATGATATTTGTGGCTCTTATAAATGTTTCTCTGATTTCTTTCTTAGTCAATGTATCATTTGTATATAGGAGTACTACTGATATTTTTGAGTTGATCTTGTACCCTGCCTCCTTATTGATGATGGATATCAGCTGTCAGAGTTCAATGGTAGTATTTTTAGGGATATTTATGTATACTTTCCTAACATTTGAAAATAACAAAAGTTTGACTTCTTCCCTTCCAATTTGTTTTGCCTTGGTCTCCTTTTATTGTCTTATTGCTTTAGCTAGAACTTTGAGTAATATATTGAATAGATATGGAGAGAATGGATATATTTCTTGTTGTTATAGCAAAAGCAATTCAAAAGTAAGGATTTATTTTGGATCATAGTCCATGGTACAGTCCTTCATTGACATGGACACCTAGTTGCAGAGTTTGAGTCAGATGACCAAGCTACATCTTTTTATGAGGGGCGAGAGCCAAGAATGACTGTGTTCTGCTATTGTTCTTCTTTTTATGCAAACTATGAACCAAGACTAAGATATGGTACTCATTACTCTTACAGTGGGTCTTTATGTCACATTAATCTAATCAAGATGATCTATCATATATATGGCCATAGGCCAGACAAGCATAGTTATCACAAGTACATTCAGGGACTTGTCTTCTTTGTTATTCTGATACAACTAAATAGATAATCGCCATTGACCATTATTGGGAAAATAACTATTTAGTTCCTATATACAAACTACCATGCTAAATCCTTCATATATTATATTGAAGTAGTCATTACTATTATATGATCATCACTATTGAATCATTAGAAAGACATTATTACCTCATTGCAATAATGAACTGGTGCTTATGACTGAACTGTGCAAGATGGTACAGGCAGAAAAAAGTATAGAAGTGTAGAAACTGCATATATTTCATGAAGACTTTATCCTTGTAACTATGAAATAATTTAGAACAAATTGTAGTTATTTTATTAGCTTTAGAAACCAATACTAACTTTTGTCATTTTATGATACATACATATACATTTTTATCCAAAGATATGTGAAGCTGTTTTTTCCATGCCAGCAGTGTGTCAATCATCGAACATTAAAAATGGTTACTGATCCATAGACACATGAGACTGCTTAATCCATGACACCAATGTGTTGGTTTTGATGAGTTAAGAGGTGCTGATCACTTTAAAGTTTTAATAATACTGGCTACATATTTTTCTTTGTATACCACATATTTTGAACTTTATATACACAGAATGCATGTATAGATCTTATCAAACTTAAGTATATTTATTTTTACCAGTATTAATGTCTTATGATAGAAGCTGAAAGAAATGAAAGGTAGTCCACTTTGAACTACAGGTTCTGTTCTTCATGACAAAAATATGAAAATCATTTCACACAATTTTTAAGGAGAGTTTTGATTTTTTCATTTATTTACCTGTTTATTAGATGAAAAACAAAATGTTCCTGTTCTGCTTTCCTTAAATGCCTCTTGCATATCTAATATATTGTGATTGTATTTCTATGTATAAGCATGAGAATTGGTTAATAATATATTTAGACAAAATGTGTAATGGACTGGGAAAATTTTATGGTGTTTATAAGAAAATAGAATGTACTTAATTTAATATTTATGGAAATGTGTAGCTGGAAAATAACTAAATGAAGTGTGGAAATCTATCTAATACTCTTCCCTCTGTAGTTGTGCTTTACCTATTCTTTCAGTGTTTAATACCCTAAATATAATATTCTTCTTGAAATTTACTCAGTTTTGTAGCCCAGGACCCACTACTTCTCTTGCCATACAGTACATATTCTACATAAACTAGTTAAATTAATTGATGTAGTAAAAGTAAATAAGATAAATGTGAAGTATTTTCAAAAACCCACCATTCTATGCCACAGCATTTGCTCTCAGTTGAATAGAGCTCCAAGCCTGAAACCAACCTCAAGCAATTGGAACCATCTAATGCTTTGTATGAGTTTTCTTTTCCATGGATGTCACTCAGCTTCTGGAGCCTTACTCTTCATAGTAGTTCTCAATAAGAGGTCTTAATTTTTGCCCAGTTACTTTCAGAATCAAACGGGGTAACAGACACTTTGGATTTCAAGAGTGTTTTATTCTTCTATGAATATTACATACCATTAATGCTGTTAATACAAAGACAATCACACGGCACAGCTTCAGCTGCCTCCCTGTAGCACTATGTTACTATTTACTTATTCTTTATTCATAAAGGTTATAGCTCAATTATGGTTTTGAAATCTTTGAAAAAGAAGTCTGTGTTTTCAACATTTTGAACCCAATGGGGCTCAGAAAAATGACAGGTGTATCATAAAATAACTATTTTATATTTATTAATATAATTTTATAATATTATTTTTAATTTACAGTAGACACAGAATAACTGCACAGATACATGTTTTCATACTTTCTTTATCACTGTAGAAGAAATAGAAAAATAATTTGTAAGTAAGAATAAACAAAGAAAAGAAGTCTTATGATACCACCATCTAAGAGAACTATTGCTATAATAATTACAGGGTATATACTCTAGTTTGCTTTCTGTTGTTATGATAAACAACATGAGTAAAAGCAACTTGTGATGGAAAAGTTTTATTTCGGTTTAGTAAAGGCATGTCCAAAGATTTACATCCAATGGTGATAGTCAGACTTGGGTGAAATTGTTTTCATTGTTCTCTTGTCAGTATCCTGTCTAAAGTGAACAGCCCATTGTTTTACAAAAGCAAAGTCATACAATGCTGACTAAGAAAATCTATTTGAATTGAATAGTTAAAACCTTATTTTTTCACATTCTGAACACGTTTATGCCATTTTTTGCTTTTGCCAATGAAGATAATTTCCAATATTGTATTTAATGAGTACATAATATTTCAACAGTTTGTCTACATGGAGGTTCAGACCCTGTGGTTGGTTTGCCCCTGTCTGCTTCTCTGAATAGAAGGATTTACTAGATGGAGTTTTCCTTCAAGGTTTTTTTTTTTTTTTTTGAACAACTACTGTATCACAATGCCTGTCTCTAGTATTTCCTTTCACAATTTCATTTCCCTCTGTACCTCCTAACAGACTATCACATACACAAGGTTTAAAACAAGAGTGCCCACTTATCAGTTCCTCCTAACAGACTATCATATACACAAGGTTTATAACAAGAGTGTCCACTTATCAGTTAACTTTGTCAGTGGCTGAACTCTCAGGCTGCCATCATACTATTGCTGAACTGACAATATGCATAGCATATGTTGTAGTATTTTCAAATAAATGTGTTCCATTTGGAAAAGAAGTTGAAAAAGTAATGCCAACCCAATACAATCTTCTGGGATATTGCATTTTTGATAAGTAAGGGAAAATGTCCCTTGTGTGTGGACTGGCAGCTATGATTCTATATATGCTTATAAATATTGGTTTATGTCTCAAGAAAATGTTATCCAAAAGAAGTTTGCTGCTTAAGAGGATAACTTTCCATTTTAAATCCCAGAATGAATTCCAGTTCTTAAAATTAGTTCACAAAATCTGGAATTGGTAGTGATGGGTGTAAGTCTTGAATTTTGAAATTATTGATAGTGGGCTCTTTAGTGGGATCTTATGAAATTTCAATAACTCCTCTCAAAGTCATAGTTGTTCCAACTAGATTGAGTTAAATAAGGATATTCATCCTACTTAGAAACTGATCCATTGTCTAGAATAAGGGTAGACTTTTATTTATTATGTAAATATGCCTTAGGGAATACTTAATGTGTTGTTTCCTATTACAGTTTCCTATTTTGTTCAGTGGCAGAACATTAGTGTTTATTTCATCATAATCTGCCCTCTGCTCACATCAATTAGCACATGTATCTTTCATGGTGCAATAACCTTCTTTTTATGATCTAGAAAAACTACTATGAAAAGAATATTTTCTTAGGATTATAGAGTGCAAATCTGCCATGAGATTGTCAATTAATATTCCATATACAGTGACACAAACACAGAAGAAAGTATTAGTAAATGATAGGGATGAAATGATTAGTGTTTCTGGTTCCAGGGAGAAATAAAAAAGAAAGAAACAAACAATGCAGCGTGATAGTTGCATTAACCAATACTTTTGTTTATCTTTTTTTTTACTCTGTTTTGATTTTTTTTTCTGCTGAGATTGTGAAAAAGGTGATTTGTTGTATGTGAGTTATACTTCATCACAAGTGAGAACAAAACCAGTCCAGAATGCCAAGCTCCAGGGCAAAGTACCAATGGGGCCTTCTTTGGTTGTAAAGAAGGTTATCTATCACAGGTGGTCTCAGCAGAGAGATGGTGAGTTGTAGACTCACTGATACTTACTACCAACAATAGCATACAGTCCACCTTCTTGTTTCCATGTCATGGCCTCTAGCATGCCTTATTTCTGCTCCTTCTGCCTTCATGTGTGCACATGATATTTTACTTGGACCTCTGTCTCATCTTTCTTCTCTTACACTTCAGCCTGCTAATTCATTTCTTCCAGTTTGATCTCATAGCACGGGAATTTCAAGGACGATGGCTCTAAGGCCTAGAGTTTCTTCTCTCTCTCTCTCTCTTAAAAAAATCATATAATGAATTTTCTACTAACTGAAAGTAAATGAAACTCAACCAATACACAAACATTTTTTTTAACTTTAAAGGAAGACATTTTAAAAAACAAAATTATTAGCTCAATGCTTTTAACCAAGAAGGTAAAACCTCTGTTTAGGATTTTCAGATACAGGATTGGGGGATTCAAGCAAAATTTTGTCACTAGTTACTGGTTCTGTTATTCATTATCTTTAGGACCTTGGACATTCTATGTTGCGAATTTGTCTAGAAAGAAGCTTTATGACCCTATGTCAAGAACTATACCTCAGAACAAAGAATCATTAAATAAATGTTAGTGTGGTCAGTTGGACCTTGAATCTTTCTTTAAGATTCATGCATGGAAAGACTGTTCAACAGCTATAGTACTTGGAAAATTAGTAAAATTTCCAGAAGGTGCAACCTGGGAGAAAGACATCAGGCCATTGTGGACTAACTGCCGACTTTTTAGCAAGCACCAGGAAAAATTGAGTCACTGTATCTAACATCTGTAGATAATATTGTAATTCTTGCTCCTTTTCTTCTCCAGATGCTGTGTGTAGGTCAAACTTGCTTCACCACATACACTTATCTTTGATGTGCCTCTTTGCCACAGGCAAAGCAAACGTGTTAAATCACTGAAGTTAAGAGCAGAAGTAAACCTCTTGTCCTGCTGCAGAACATATCAGGTATTTTGTGACAGTGAAGGAAATCTGTCAGCTATCAAAAGATATATGAGGAGGCTGAATATCTCTTACTCAAATGTTGGACACCAAGAATTTTTCCCAATTTGAATGCTTTTGAATTTTGGAATATTTTCATATACATAATGGGATAATTTAAGAATTGAGCCCAAGCCTGACAAGAAATTCATTTCTGCTTCAAGTCTTATATAAGGATCCTAAAGGTAATTTTTAGAAAGCCTGTATTTTCACTCTCTACTTTTTTTTCATCAGGTCAGGTATAGAACTATCCTCCATGAGCTGAGAGCAGTGGGAATGGCTGTGGATTTTGCAAAGTTACAGTTTGTTTTTTGTTTTGTTTGTTTGTTTAAGGGTACTCAGTTGTTTAAGGATGAGTTACTCCAGATTATTACTCGAGATCCAAATACCTGTCTTCTACATTTATACTTTTCCCATCACAATCCTTTGACATGGGTGGATAATAAAAAACCAGAAAGCTAAGGATCATTGAATTCTAATAGAGGGAGGAATAAACAGACCAGAGTTTGACTGATAGGGCTCACATTGCCGTTTCCACAATAGTGACTCTGGAAATCACAACTAGTTGATGGCAGCAATAGTGTAATTAAGCAAGGAAGAGACTTCCTAACATCTACAGCTTTACTTGTTTGCTTGCAGCCAATGGAAATAGGGTCATAAATTTCACAGTGCTTCAGTACCACTGGCCTCACTCCCTCCCCTGAGAGCTCATCTACTTTCCACTTTTATGAATTCCTCTGAGGGCAGAGTAGCAGCATGGAGGAGCACAGACACCACCCTAAATCACTAGCTTCCTGCTTCAGTCCTGCTGTTTTACTGTTTCTGAGGCAGCTTGGAGCACTGCATCATTGTCTCTGAGAGGCTTGGGGACAATGGATGACAGGGAGTCACACAGCTGCTAGGATCCATGTTTGTTTCTCCTCAGTGGATGGTAGGGTTTCCTATTATTTCTCACTGTTAATCAATATAAAAACCACTCTGAGAGTTATAAGATATAATATAGTTGATCCTGGGTCTGGAGAGATGTCATAGTAGGTATGAGCAATTGCTGAACAAGCATGAGGAACTGAGTTCATATTTCTAATACATAAGTAAAAGTGGACCATGGGTATCCATGCCTCTAAACTCATTGCAAGGGCAGGATTAGTCTTGAGACAGAGGCTCTTTGGTGCTTTTCTGGCCAGTCAGCCTTACTAGAAATAAAACAAAAACAAAAACAGGTTCAGTATCATATCCTATCTTAATTAAGAGGATAATTGAGAAAATGATATGTTCAGTGTTTCCTTCTGGCCTCTGCATGGGTGCATACAGATTCATAGCTACAAACAAGTAAATATCATACACAACAAAGACACACACACACACACACACACACTATTTTCTAAGCTGATAATAAAATTCAAGGAATGGTTATTCTGATTAGTGATTAGGAACATAGGGTCTGGGCTCAGGTAAAACTAAGTTTAAATTGCATCTCTGCTGTCTTCTAACTCTGGTGATCTTAGACAAAAGTCTTAAATCTCTTGTTTGTATGGACCCCAGAATTGAGCTGAGAATGTATAGAACTAATCTGCTGTTGTAATTTTACATAACAGGACAAGTAAAAACTCAGCAACTCAAACAAAACCACTTCCTATAATCATCGTCAGCAACTGTCTGGAGATGTGCTCAGATAAGGGGCTGCTCTTCTGACAAATCAGAGCAGTTCAGCCCACACTTGTTTGCTGACAGCTCCTTGGCCCTGCATTACTTTCACCATAGCCTTTGCAGGAGCAGGTTAACCAGAGCTCATTCTCACTGTTAAGATTGCAACGTCAAATGAGATCCCCTGAGACCATGAAGTGTCACTGGGCCCAAGTTTGAATTGAGCACACTATTATAACTCCTCTACGCCATGGGCCAAAGCAAAATAAGACATCCGAGGATAGGAGTCAGGGGTAGAGGAGGATATTGAGTCCAGGAGAGGACTATGGCAAGAGTGGGAAATCTGGGGAGAGTTGAAGAATTGGGCGAATGTATTAAATTTGATTTTTGGCATGCTTCTCTAACTCATGGCCTCTTGGTCCCATGTATCCAAGCACAGTTTTTGGTGTAGGCAATAAGAAATTGTAAGGTTAACTTAAGTAAAATGAGAATTTTCACCTAGATTTCCTGTTTTCCAATATGAACTCTTTAGGTGACATCACATGGCAAATCTGTGTTTAAGTATACTCTCTAAAGGAGCCTGTGAGATATGCATGTGGAATTGCCTACCTGAAGAATAGATCCATATAGATGGCAAACAAATAGATTATTATCTGGATTATTAGTTGGTTGTCCATACATTGTTAAGACCTCTGTACTGATCATTTAAATTCTTGTCAATACATCCATTCCATTGTTTAAATCACCCAGAAAAACAGTTTTGTATTTTCAAGGAGGCTTTACTTTTCTGTCTCTCAAAACATTATTCAATGAGAAGACAAGTAATGAAAAATAAACAGGAAACAACTGTTTGCCTCCCATATTCTGTTCTCTGACATGCGTGGCTCACACATTGTCTGTATCTAATCTTGGGCTTCTGCTCCCACTGGTCTGTTCCCAATGCTATTGCATTTCTGGACTGTGATAATTTTACCTCTGATTATATATCCTGGTTTAAAGATAATAGTGGCTTCTTTATCTTTGAATCCGTAAATTGGTCCTGATTCTTCTTTCTGGCTCTTAAGATTTATTTTCTCTCATCTGTTTGATCAGTTAAATTCCTCCAATTTGTAGGATGAAGCATTGTTCCTGTTGTCCTGACCAGTATTGTCTGCATTGCTGTGTAACAAATTATCACTATATCAGACAGTTAGAAAAGTATCCTTTGTTGTAACTCAATCTCTGATGCTGGAAAATACATGCAGGCTTCATTCCACACTCTGCACAATCTGACAAGACAAATCAGAGTGTTTGCTGGACTTGATTCCTATCTGAGACTTTGTTGGGAGGAATCTACTTCTGACTCATTTATAGTTCTGAAATAATTCATTTTCTTTATACCTCAGGTCTGAGATTTCCATTTCTAGACCAGTGACTCATTTGATCATATAGAGTACTTCTTTACTCTACTATGTAATTCTATAGTACTTCTCACACCGTCTCCATTTCCATATCCAAAATACTATCTATCCCATGACACCTTTCTCATTTTTTAAATTCATTCCTAATAGTTACCTAAAACTCTATGCTCTTAAATGGATGTTGGCTTACACAGGGGGTTACCCCAAGAATAAGCACCATCTTGCTATTTCATTAAACTTTACATAAATACATAGCAAATTTATAATGTAATGTGCAAAACAACATAATCATTACAAGGATGTACTGATATCAGAGGTTTCAGGGAATAGAATAGGACAAGGAATTTTGGATAGCTACTACAAAAATTCAGTACATTATAATTACTGAAACAATAAGGAATCAATTCTCCATTTTCATACTAATGTTAACAGTATAATATAGTAGTGCTTAGTATTTGTTGGGATCTAATTAGATAGTATAAATTTTGAAGTAAGCAAGCATATTTCTAGAGCATTGTCTGCACTTTCCCAAGACTCATAGCAACTCATAATAACTATTTTATGTCTATATACTTATCTATCTACTTATCTATCTATCTATCTATCTATCTATCTGTGTATGTGTATATAACATAAACCTTGTCAGAAGACTTGAATCATACAACTTAATATGACATTTGAAATTCACTCAAAACAGTTAAATAACTAATTTAAAAACAGATCTCAAAAGATGTAGAATATGCTTTAACAAAATTAAAAAAGCATGAATCTTGAATCCTGAATTTTGATTTCAAATTGTATCTTTAAATATAAGGAAATAAGACTTATAAGTAGAATATTAAAAAGTATTGTCAAGTTCAATATGTGTTATTAGTGTAATACAGATGCTTTCAACATTAAAACAATTGAACACTAAATTAAATAAGTGTAATGTTATACTCTATAAAATATAAGTTCATTTTATATTTTTGATTCAAATGTACAAGATTAGAAGTACTATAATATCCACACATCAATAGGCATAAAATCATCATATGTGTGGTCTCTAAAATTGCATATAATAAAGTTGGACATGAGTTGATTAGGCGATGTAGAAAATAAGCAATGAAAATATAATCAGAAGATAAACTGTGTTGGTTAACTCAGTGGAGCCACTGTTACAAAGCTGGGACAGGACAATATGTAAAGTAACATAGTAGGGGTCACACATTTCACTCTGGGGGAGAAAATATCTTCATTAGATAGTGGTGATGATGATTTTATATCTCTATGGATGTATCCAGTGCTACTTACTGAATCAAAGGCTTTAAAAATAATTGAAATATTTATGTTATATATTTTAACAGAGTGAAGGATTAAAGTAGATTAGTTAAATACTGTATGTATGATACATGTACATTGTCCACCCAAAATAAATATAACTAGCTTGAAGGGACTGTTCATACTTGGCTCTTCTTCAAAGACCTTCAAAAAGACTTGGAAAAATTGACATTTTATTCTGGAGATTCCAATTCTGAAAATCTAGAGGGATAGTGAATAATAAATCTCTTTAGCCAGTATCACTGGCCAGTTCAGTAGTTCCTTGTACTTGGTTATCACTGAACTGGAACATTGACAAACATCTGGGGACAGTTAATGTCAACGTTTAAGCCCTTCCTCAGCACAGCATCCATCTTTGGCACTGACTGGAAAGCAAGTGAACACAGAAGCTCTATTATCTCCATCAGTCACAGGTTCATTTTGTATCTTGACTTCTATAAGAAAATGAAATATTCTTCTATTACTTCTTGTGCAATAATACCATGCCCAAATTGATTAGAATTTTTCAAAGAAACACATGTTCATTTCCTAAATTTTTCACTGGTAATGTTTATGTGAGTAATGAGGGGTTCTAAGGAGGCAGTGTAGCTTGGGGATTTAAAGCATGAGTTAGTTACTCTGTGGATTCCAATACTGATTCTATGTGTAACCGGAACACATGACAATTTTTCATCTTTTGGTACAGACTCATATTCCTTGAAATTGTGTCAGATTCTGAAATGTTTATCAAAGGCCTACACTGAACTTCTGAAGATGTCTAAGAGTAAGCATTGCATTTTGCTTTCTTAAGGTCAAGGTTTAATATGAACATTTTCTAGGCCAGGATCAAGGCCTTGGGTAAGGCAGTCAAGAATATCAGCAATTAAATCCTCTTGAGTTTGTGATAAAGGGGCTTTGAACATGAAGAAGTAATGTTGCAGGAGTCATTAAGTACCTACAAATTAAAGTTTTAGAAAAAAGGCATAATTTAAAAATTATACAGAAAAAAAGCCAGTCAAATATTAAATCGTGATAAAATAATTGTATTGTAAGAAGAAAAAAGGGTTCGGATTTGATTACACACATCCTATCCCTGAAGAACTGTGTGGCTTTTTACCTCTCATTCTTAGTATTCCTAGCCTGCAAACTGTCTGCCTTGGTTTAGTGGTTTTCTAACTATATTTTCCACAGCCCTAGCGAAGGACATTAGACCATCTAATATGGCCAGCTGAAAAGATAGCTTTTAGGCATTTTCCATAATATTTTTTTTCTTCAATCCAATTATGTAGACTAGAAGCATGTTTTCTACCTTTGATTTCATACTTGCATTATATTCTCCTTCAATGAAGTTCAACCTAAGACAAGTTTGAGGAAATACCTTAATTTTTCCTCCTTTCTGTTTTTTCTTTCCATTCTGTTTAGAAGATCTTCATGGGCATATGGTTGGAGGAGGAGAGAATATCTGGGGATGAAGCATATGGTCAGAGTTAAGCAAATTCTTCTATGATGGTTGCAGTGAGCTGTGAGAGCAACATGTCCTCATCAGTAACTGCAACACATGCTGCAGTTAGCATCGCTGCAGTCTGCTCTCAGTGTTTTTTCACTACATCTGTCTCTCATTATAGCCCCCAGCCTTACCGTCAAAACTGTTCACACATTGGAGCCAGAAGTAATACCCAGACCACTAATTCATGTGCTGCAAAGTGATGATAGTGTGATTCCGCATGGACTTGACCACAGCCAAGCCCGATGGCTCTGTGCCCACATCAGTGAAACAATTAGCAAACTGTTAGTTCTACTTTTTGAACTCTTTCCCATTTTTCATTCCTATATTTAAGAGCATACTTTGTACCTCATTTACATTTTTTGTATATTACATAAGACGTAGGTTTTCTACCTATAGATCCCAGTTTCCTTCATTAGACCACATCAACTTATGCATCAAATAAACTGGCTGACCTTCCCTCTCATTGGTTTCTTTTATCCAACATTCCACATATTAAATTTGTTGAGTTTTAAAATCCCAGCCCTGAGAAGGTGTTGTGAACACAAAATCCCAGCCCTAACCAGAAAATTATTTGCAATTTATATTGCTTGAACAGGGAAAATTAGTTTTCTCCAATTGAGTGTCAATAACTATATTAACCACTTTATAACATAGTCCACATATCATTTGTTGGCCACCAAAACATGTACTAAATTTTGTTTTTGTTGAGTTTGTGGGGTGTTTGGGTTTTTACTTTTTCTTGTTAATTTTGGTTTATTTATTGTTTTTGTTGATGTTATGCTGCTTGTTTATTTGTTTTAATTTTAATTTTTTTTTGAGGCAAAAGATGGAGAGAAATTAAGTTCAGTAGTGATGGAGGGGGAGGATCTGGGAGAATTTAGGGATGAAAAGTGTGGTCAAAATATACTCCATATAAAATAATGCAGCAAAACAGTGTTCAACTTATATTGAAACAGTTCCTGTTGGTGAAATACAATTTCATTTCTGTGTCTTAGTAAATGCTTTGTATACTAGTTCCTTCTTCACTCCACATTTCTTCCTTTTTACATATAAGATGTTCATTTATGCCTTAAGTGTATGTGCTTTAGCATGATCTGTCATGGAATTTAATTTAATTTAATATGACTTGAAGATAACTAACTTTTTCTACTTCAAAAATAAATAAATCTTACCTTTGTTTCTTTTTATGGCATTTCTAGCCATGCCAACTATAACTAAAAGTTTACAGAACAGCCCAATTTCTTCAAACTAACACTTTATCTATCAACATTTGTCATCAACTTCCTCTTTATGCTGCTTTTTCCTAGTTGTCACCTATCTATGTCCTCTTTGTCTTCACCTTTGTCTTCTTATCATTTGTATATATGCTTGTATATGTGTGTGGGGGGGTGTATGTGTATATGTATGTGTGCTTCTGTGTAAGTACTTGTGAGTATGAATGTATAAGCAAAAGTGTATATGTGTATAATATGCCTGAGGTTGGTCAGGAATTGCCTTCCATTGCTTTTTATCTTATTCTTTATGAAGCATGACCACTCAGTCTATCTCACTGATATAGTCAGTCTTGGTATCACTTATATGTTCTGTCTCTGCCTTCTAATACTGTAGTTACAGGTGAAAAGCTATACTCCCCCAACAACTATGTTGTTCTGGATATTAAATTTTTAGTTCTCTTGCTTATAGGGTGTGGTAGGAGGTTTCTTGTTTGTTTCTGGCTTCTCAGACCCCTGAAATAATCACACAGTATAGAAATTAGCCTGATTCAGAAAATAACCAGGCTAACTAAACGATACAAAAATTATTATTTTAATTATTATAAGGGGAAAACTCATGAAATAGTGTCAAGAATTTCAAGTTTAGCTGTGCCACATGGGAATCTTAGAGAGAAAGGGCACCTAAGTCTTTTGCCTGTTTTTCTCTCAGGGTCCTAGAAAGTCATGCCTTAACTTGGATCCACCTCTTAAAGATAATTGGCTAACAAGGCTTTCCCATCACCTCCCCCTTTTGTCTGAACAAGAGTGATCCAAACCCAATACAAAACTATATAAAATAGGAACAGGTATCAAGTATAAAATTACAAACAACATAAACAATATTAAACAAGGAACACATGATAAATGTTTTAATATACATTTTATTCCAAAGAGCCCAAATCTTGCTAGGAAATAAGCTTGGCTAAATCATAAGAGGAAGGTAACTAGGATTATCTAATCTTTAGTCCCATCAAAGGCCCAATGAGGAGATAATATTACCTGAGTAGGCAGGAAGTGCAATAAAGCAGCTTCCAAACCATGCTGTATATAGACAATTGGCTACTTGAGCAATCACAAAAAATCTTATTTGCAACATTGAAGCAAACAGCTTTATCTAAGGCCAAGCATGACTGACAGACCATTTTCAGAGGCAGGAAAAATTTCAGAACCATTTTACACTGTTTCGGCAAGGTTTGGGAGTCCTTTTTCTTATGTCCTGTTTATCCAGTCCACATACCACGTACTTTGTCAGTGGTCAAGGCATGGGCAGTTTCTTGCCCAAAGGCCAATAATGTCAAGAAGTAAACAAACTCTGAGTGAAATGTCTTCGGTGCTCAACATTCTCTCAGAAATAGACTGGTGCTATCAGGAGCAATCATATCTCATGACAACAGAACCCTAAGTTATTTAAATGACATGTTCTACAGATCCTTGAAGTAGTTGAAGATTACCTATCTAGGCAGAATACAATCTCTATGTATTTAAACAACCTAATTAATCTGACTATATATATATATATATATGAACAACTATTGACCTATAATAATTAATACCTGTATAACTTAAAGACTAAGACTTCATGCCAGAATATTAAATAATCTGTAAGCAAATGTGAAGCAAATGATAATAGTGACCTCAGAATGTAAACAATATATAAGTATCTTGTTCAGAGGTAGAGTAATATATAATGCAATGTGAAACTATATCCCAAAAGTTATAAAATGTCCTAAACAGAGGTAAAAACTTGCATATATACAATCTGATAGAATAACTTTGCATAGGTGTACAAATATTGTAAACAGAAAAAACAAACATACTTTTAATTTGTATTAATATACAAAAACTTTACTAATTAAATTATCCATAAATAATAGCTCACAAGTATTTATCATATTACTATCATTGCTTTTTTAAAATATACATATTTTCCACCCCAACCCTCTACCTTATATAAATAATAATCAACAACCCCTAAATGTTGTTCCCAACCCTGAGGACAAACTTTCTTGGGAGAGGGGATTTTGTCTTCGAGTATTCTTTCCTGCTGTCATGGGGCAATGTTCTCTTTGTGGAATCCTGCAAAAGTAAAGTGATGGTTAAGTTTCAAGATTATTGTCAAGTATAGTTCAAAACTATTTTTGAGCAGTCAGTAGGGTTTTATCCAAAGTTCTTATTTGGAGTTCTGGAGAGAACATCATGAGATGGTGCACCATTTTAGCAGCTGGAACCCCCCCCCCCCCCGCCAATGGTCTTATTGTAGTGCTATCAGCATCATGATGTCATCTCAACCAGGTAGAGTTGTGCTGTGGGGCCCTGGAAACTTCAAAGTTTACTGCAGGAAAAGGATCTATAGAAAATTTTATTGTTCATTATAGAAAACTTAAACATTATTCATATAGACATACATTCAATAAAGAAGAGAAAATTGACATGGAAAAAGCAAAATTTTTCCTAAAGTCTTCCTTCTGTCCCATACCAGATAACTCCCAATATGAGACAGAAACTTTGAATGTTCCCTTTAAAATCACAGTTGGATTTAGAGAAGTGCAAAACCATCGTCCAACTCCAAAGCCTGCCTCTCTCTCTCTCCCCCTCTTTCTCTCTTTCTCTCTCTCTCTCTTTCTCTCTCTTCATATATATACATATACAAATGTATATGTATTGATCATCTGTCCTCATAAGTCATTTTTATTGATGATCCTTATTGGATAGTTATTATTCCATCTGTCAGCATCCAAACATCCAGGGGCTTTCTAATTTTAAGATGTGTATTTTTCTGTAAAGACAAGAGCAGAAGAACCCTTTCCCAACCTTATATACTTTCCTTACCACCTGTGTGGTTGTCACCATTGAGGATGAGCTGTCATTTCTCTTTTTCAAGAGGTTTCTCTTTTTCAAAGTGAAACTTTATTAATTTGGATGATATCCATATTATTTGCAATATTGTTTGACAATAGCTTAAGCGTATTTTTGGATAGCTGATATCTTAAATTAACTCATCTCCATTAATCAATATCTCCACGAGGTTGTGGCTTATCAGGCAAAGTTCCTGCATCTGTCTCCAGCGGGGCTACATGGTTTCTCTGACTCTGCTTCCTCCGCCAGCAGTCAGTTTCATTTTCCCTACCTAGCTTTACTCTTTTGCCCTATAGCAGACCAAAACAGTTTTTTTTATTAATCAATGGTATACAGAGCACACAAAAAGGAATCCCGCATCATCTCCCATTTCTGTTTAAATAAAAAAAGAAGACTTTAACTTTCACAAAGAAAATTCCATATAACAAAACAGGTATGAAGCAAGAATTACATTACAATATTTATATCTACCTTATATTTTTTATATCTGAGGAAAACTATAACTATGACTATCTACTCTTCAACTTCATCAAAGACTACAAAAGGATATAATATTGCTTAAGTTAACAGAAAGTGCATTGTAAGAAACTTTCAAAACTCTATACTTAACAGAGCCATCCAGCTGCCTGGACAGCAATCCAATGTTCTTCTGTACTGTTGGAGCATCCATCTTCAGCCTACAGGCCCATAGTGTCCAGGAGACTTTCCCCTGAAGCAGGGAATTTCAAAGACATATCCATATATATTGGCAGTTTGTCAGTCACATTTTTCTTTGTCCTACAGAATTTCTGGCACAAACTTTCATGAAGCAGAAACCCTAAAGGACAGTCTCACCTTTAGGCAAGTTCAGCAGTCATTTTTCTGTGGGTCCTGTATATCTAGTTCACATGGCATAACATCACATAGTCCAGGTAAGATTGGATTTTTTTCCCCTAAATGCTTAGCAAACTCTATAAGGAGCCTCTTTGGTGCCCATCTTGCTCTTGAATTTGTTGGTGCTGCCAGGAGTAGAAGTGTCTCATTATCATGAAAAGTCCTAAGTTATTAAACTATTTTAAATGCTGTATTCTGTAGTCTGTGAAAGGTTTGAAGAATGCCTACTCATCTGAAATACATCTCTGTACATCTAGAAAAATCTAACTAACATGACTACAAGCTTGACTATTATAGATGATTATATATTAACCTATATTTTTGAATTATACATTATATTTTTAAATGAGCTGCATAAACATAATACCTTAATCAAAGCAGAAATACATATATATATATATACATACACACACATATATGTATATATATGCACAAATACATAACAAACGTGAACTTGAATTTATATCAATAAACCAACATTCATACCAATGCAAATTTCTGTAGCATATCCCTCTTTAAATATAAACATTTATAAACAATCATTAAGGGAATTTGGTTGTAGTTCTCTCTAAACTACTCCCTGCTGTTTATTGGGCAAAACAATTTTTGGGGTGTTCACAGAGACCTTTCTGGTTATCTTGGTTCATCAAACCACATTAGTCTGATAGGAATCCATATGGAATTGAAAGAAGAACTTGTTTATCAAATCAACAAATTCTTAGAGCCATATTTTTTTTCTTTTTAAAGAAACAGGGTCTCTTATTTTTAAGGTTTTTTTTGATATCTATTTATTTATTTATTTATTTATTTATTATGTATACAATATTCTGTCTGTGTGTATGCCTGCAGACCAGAAGAGGGCACCAGACCTCATTACAGATGGTTGTGAGCCACCATGTGGTTGCTGGGAATTGAACTCAGGACCTTTGGAAGAGCAGGCAATGCTCTTAACCGCTGAGCCATCACTCCAGCCCCCTAGAGCCATATTTTGAAGTCAAGACATCTTTAAGATATATATGTTGGTTTAGCTTAGCAGCCTGTACAATGAAATGTCTCTCTGTACTTAGCTCCTTCAACATCAAACACTTCAAAGAAAACACAATAATATACACAATCCAGACTTTCCATTTATATTCTATCTTTATGTGACTTATTCTTTACTCTATTACTCTTTCTACAATTTCAATATTTATTTTATTATTTTGACTCCTTTAATATATTCTTCTCTCTCCCAAGCCTATGTACAATTTTTAAATACACTGTGCAGTTTAGAAGTCTTTTTTTTTGTCTGAATCATTCCTATTGTGTATCTGAAATACTTTTCCGTCCAGAAGTGTTTTTTTTTTTTTTTTTTTTTTTTTTTTTTAGCTAAGCAGATTCATCTCAGTGGCCCTAGGTGCTGGCTCCACCTCTCTCAGGCTTTAAATATGGTGAAGGTAGTTCACTGTAAGCTCAAGGACTGCTGGGTGGGAGCTACCCTTACCACCACAATTCTGGGTTACCAGTGTGCAGCCTATAGACCCTTTTTGTCTGAGTAATAGCTAAATTTGCCATGCAGCACACTGTGAAGCCTGGAAATATCTCTGTGTATGGTGGCAGGACTCTCCCACGATTTCCTGCTTGTGCATGCTTAGTGACCTGATTCTCCTACCTGCCCAGTAGGGAGAGCTGCGTCATGGGCATGGTCTCAGCTGCTTTCCTCCCAACCCCGATTGAGCACACAAACATCTGGACTCAAAGTGTGTGGTGGGCATCAACCTCCAAAAAGAACCAGTTTGTGCTGGCAGCATTGACCAGGAAGCTGCTGTTTCAAAACCATTTATTTATTTATTTATTTATTTATTTATCTATTTCTTTATTTGTTTATTTATTTTGCTACTACTGAATCAAGAAGACCTCTTTTTTTTTATTTCTACTTAAAAATAAAATTTCCACCTCCTCCACTCCTCCCATTTTTCTCCCCCTCCCCCTATGCCCTTCTCCTGCCTACTCCCGAACATCCTCTTCCCCCTCCCCCTCCCCCCACCACTCTCCCCCTCCATCTTCACTCCAAAGAACAGTCAGGGTTCCCTGCTCTGTGGAAGTCCAAGGTCCTCCCACCTCCATCCAGGTCTAGGAAGGTGAGCATCCAAACAGTCTAGGCTCCCACAAAGCCAGTACATGCAGTAGGATCAAAACCCAGTGCCATTGTACTTGGCTTCTCAGTCAGCCCTCTTTGTCCGACACGTTCAGAGAGTCCGGTTTGATCATATGCCCCATCAGTCCCAGTCAAGCTTGCTTTGGTGAGCTCCCATTGGATCAGCCCCAATGTCTCAGTGGGTGGGCGTACCCTTTGCAGTCCCGACTTCCTTGCTAATGTTCTCGCCCCTTCTGCTCCTCATTTGGGCCTTGGGAGCTCAGTCCAATGCTCCAATATGGGTCTCTGTCTCTAGCTTCATCCATTGCCAGATGAAGGTTCTGTGGTGATATGCAAGATATTCATTAGTATGGCTAAAGGATAGGGCCAGTTCAGGCTCCCTCTCCTCAGCTCTCCAAGGATCTAGCTGGGGATATCTCCATGGACACCTGGGGACACCTCTAGAGACCAGTCTCTTGCCAACCCTAAAATGGCTCCCTTAATTAAGAAATATACTTCCCTGCTCCCATATCCACCCTTCCTCCATCCCAACCATCCCATTCCCCCAAGCTCTCCCCATCCCCCTTTCTCACTTTTTTCTCCCCATATCCCCTTATCCCACCACCTCCAAGTTTCCAATTTTTGCCTGTCAATCTTGTCTCCTTCCAATATCCAGGATGACAACTATATGTTTTTCTTTGGGTTCACCTTCTTTTTTAGCTTCTCTAGGATCATGGATTATAGACTCAATGTCCTTTATTTATGGCTAGAATCCACTTATGAGTGAGTACATACCATATTCATCTTTTTTGTGTCTGGGTTACCTCGCTCAAAATAGTATTTTACATTTCCATGCAAAATTCAATATGTCATTGTTTTTTACTGCTGAGTAATACTCTAATGCATACATATCCACACTTTTTTTATCCATTCTTCCATTGATTGGCATCTCGGTTGTTTCCAGGTTCTGGCTATTACAAATAATGCTGCTATGAACATAGTTGAACAAATGCTTTTGTAGTATGATTGGGCATCTATTGGGTATATTCCCAAGAGTGGTATTGCTGGATCCTGGGGTAGGTTGATCCTGAATTTCCTGAGAAACTGCCACACTGATTTCCAAAGTGGTTGCACAAGTTTGCATTCCCACCAGCAATGGAGGAGTGTTCCCCTTCCTCCATAACCTCTCCAGCAAAGGCTATCATTGCTGTTTTGGTTTTGGCCATTCTGACAGGTGTAAGATGGTATCTCAAAGTTGTCTTGATTTGCATTTCCCTGATCACTAAGGAGGTTGAGCATGACCTTAAATGTCTTTTGGCCATTTGAACTTCTTCTGTTGAGAATTCTGTGTTCAGTTCAGTGCTCCATTTTTTAATTGGGTTAATTAGCATTTTAAAGTCTAGTTTCTTGAGTTCTTTATATATTTTGGAAATCAGACCTTTGTCTGTTGTGGAGTTTTGAAGATCTTCTCCCAGTCAGTAGGTTGCCTTTTTGTCTTAATGACAGTGTCTTTTGCTTTACAAAAGCTTCTCAGTTTTAGGAGGTCCCATTTATTCAATGTTGCCCTTAATGTCTGTGCTTCTGGGGTTACACGTAGGAAGTGGTCTCCTATGCCCATGTGTTGTAGAGTACTTCCCACTTTCTCTTCTATCTGGTTCAGTGTGTTCAGATTGATATTGAGGTCTTTAATCCATTTGGACTTGTGTTTTATGCATGGTGATAGATATGGATCTATTTTCATTCTTCTACAGGTTGACATCCAGTTATGCCAGCACCATTTGTTGAACATGCTTTCTTTCTTCCATTGTATACTTTTAGCTCCTTTGTAGATAATCAGGTGTTCATAGATATGTGGGTTGAAATCCGGGTCAAGAAGACCTCTCTTAAAGGAGTTGTAACATTCTGTCAGTAAGCAGAGCCCATGTGAAACAAATAATAATAATAATAATAATAATAATAATAATGTGGCTAAACTTTGACTTTAGTGTCTAGAATTCCTTTAAAAGCCCTCTCAGGTTTTATGAGGATTTAGCTAATACAGATTGGAGTGCTAATTTGTTGTAGGAGGCTGCTTGTTTGTTCCTGGCTGCTCAGCCCTGAAATAATCACCCAGAAACTATATTATTTGCAATATTGTTTGACCAATAGCTGAAACATATTTCTGGATAACTCATATTTTAAAATTAACTCATCTCTATTAATCTCTATTTCCATGAGGTTGTGGCTTACTGGGTAAAGTCCAGGCATCTGACTCTGGCAGGCCTAAATGATTTCTCTGACTCTGTCTTCTTTCTCCCAACAATCAGTTTAGTTTTTCCCACTTAGCTCAACTCTTTTGCCCTATCACAGGCCAAGACAGATTCTTTATTAACAAATGGTATTAACAGCATAGAGATGGTGATCCCACATCAACATGGAAATCTCCTTAACATCTAACTCATCACCCCAACCTGAAGATATGTTCTTACACCATTAAAATGACTATAAACCATGTTATGTTCTCTGTTGTCTGCTAAATTTACTTCTATAAGACCTCTATCAATACCAGCGTTTTAAAATGGCTTAATAATCTGTTATGGTGGTCAGACTTTTAAAAGAAATCACACACTCGGTCACAATTGAGTAATAGTTATTTATTAAGGGGTAAATTCACATATCAGAATCCTCCACTTGACCGGCTGAATCACACAATCCAAAGGAGCAGCTGATGGGAACAGAGCGAGGAGAACGAGCAAGAAGGGGCACACACATGTTCGGCTTTCCCATAAATAATATTAGAGGCCATGCCCCAGTACGCAGTTAAATACTAGCTGTAATACTTCCTCTCATGCTCTTTACCATGTCCCCTTGCTTAAACTCTTAGAAATTTTCAACACTATTCATGTTCCCCATCTCTTTTAGTAAATAGTACTTCTTGACTCCTATTCAACATACTACCCGTTGTCCCTAGTTCTTCTTTCTCAACTTAGCATTTAAATCTTTCTTACTCTGACTTCTATTTTGGGGTGTTGGTATGGGATCTTTCTGGATATGTATGGTGTCTTATCTCCTCAGAGTGGCCTATCTAGCAACCCGGTTTCATGACTTTGTAATCATATGATGGTTGGTAGCAATTATAATATTAACTGATTTGCATGACCATCTTACTCACATAAAACATGTTTCTAAGTGTAGTTTCTAGGAATGTAGTATAATTAATCAGGAAATAGTGGGTCATCTTTTCACATCATGGTCTGCTCATTCTGTGTTTCCAGTGGCAATTTGGCATAATTTCCTTATATCTTAAAGTCTACAAATCATCCTTCGTTACTTTCTCCTTTGTATTCAATTATTCTACATTTAAATCCTGTCAAATGATAATCTAAATGATTACTGAAAATTATTCTCTAGAGCTTATGACTTTTCTAATCACATGTTCTTGGTTTCACAATAATGGTGCCAGTCTCCTCACTAGTACACTTCTCAAAGTATAATATTTCCTTATCACATAAGGGAGTTACCACATCATTATTTTGGCTTAAGGGTTATGTGATTTCATATGTAAATATTACTTAACCAGTCAAAAATCCATTGTCAATCATTGCCTTCTGATAGGATTCATAAGAGTCCCTTCACTGATAGAGAAAGAAGCCTACTATCTAAAAACAAAACAAAACAAAACAAAACAAAAAAAAACAAGAAAACAAAAAACAAGGAGTTTGGATCTATCAAATCGGTAGCTGAAGATTATAATCACAACTTCTTCCATGTTCCATGCTGTGGTATGTCAATTAAGGTTGCTCCTTGATAGAATTCGTATGGAGTGTAGATGTTTGTTTGTTCCTGGCCACCCAAACCTCAAATAATCGCACAGAAACTATATTGACTAAAACACTACTAGGCTAATAGCTCAGACTTCTTATTAACTAACTCTTACATCTTAAATTAACCCATTCCTATTATTGTGAATTTTACCATGAAGTTCATGGTTTAACAGTAAGATCGTGGGGCATCTGTCTCCTTAGGGAGCTACATGGTATGTCTCTGACTTTGCTTTTTTTCTTCTATCTCTTCTTGAAATTCCTGCCTTGCTCTATTCTGCAGTGCCATAGGCCCAAAGTAGCTCCTTAACTAACCCATGGTAATAAAACATATTCACAGCATACAGAGGGAAATCCCACATCAATGGAGCCACAAAAGATTTGAAATAATAATTTTTTGTGTTTGTTGTTTTTATTATTATGTGAACTGTTAGTACATACAATAAATCACTCTACAATCTAAAGCCTTTAAAGAGAATCTACTCATTATTCTTTAACTGGGTAACTTAGCTTAGACACTGGTGGTGGATCTGTTGTTTTGAGGTATGTTTATTTATATACCTTTGTTAATGAGGGTAAGATAGCAGCTGTGCATCTATAATTTGATAAGATATCTGCCTGCATGCTTTTTGGACCTAAAGTGCTACAGAGTTGTGGTAAAAAAGTAGCTGCCGCCAGGACCACCACCATAAAGCAAGACTCTAAGGAAGCCAAGGAGTGGGGTGAATTTAGTTGCCAAAGTCAGTTCCAGGACAGCCAAAGATACACATAAAACCCATCTGAAAAAAAAAGTGAAATTAAAATAAAAGTAATAGAGAAAAAATAAAAAGCCAGGTAAAGATGAAAAGTACACAGAGAATCTGGATACTTTATGTTATCGTGTTGCCTTTAAATAGTTTCACTGGTGTGAAAGGAGCAACAACAACGAAAAGACATTTGATTCAAAATGCTGTTGGATTAATCCAACATATATTTTGAAAATGCCTTGACTTCCAAATTTAAGTCAAAAGAAATGTTATTTTGGAGAAGAGGTTTTGCTTTTGTTTCACATGAAATAAGAAGCTGTGGATTCATTTAATCCAGAATGAATCCACATTCTGGGTTAAGAAAAATATGGTTTGATCAAGAAAGACCCTTGAAAAATCTCCAATAGGAAAGGATGGTCCAGATCATCCAAAGTATCAGAGTACCTCTGTTTCAGTTACCTCCGAATTCTGCATGTAGAACAGCTTCAAGAATGCTGGGTGAGATGATCCAGCCTCAAAGAAAACTCCAATCAGAAACTGATCATAATCCTAAAATTTCTTTAGATCCCCATAAGATTATCAGTGTACCCTATCAGCAGGAGATAGTTGAGAAAACTATGTCCACATTCCCCAAAAATGGATTATGATTGCTTGTCTTTGTTTAGAGTGTTGGTTGCAAGTTGTTATTAGTAACAGTCAGGAAAAAAAGATAAACAAAGAAAGTTAGATTAGAGTTCTTGATCTGAAACAAAAGAAAGGGGAAGTGCTGTTAGAGAATGCTCTTGTACCCTGTAAAGATATGTATTGGTTTAATAAAAAGCTGATTGGCGAGTGCCCAGGCAGGAAGTATAGGAGGGGTGACCAGACTAGGAGAACTCTGGGAAGAGGAAAGGCTCAGTCTGCAGTCCCCACCCAGAGAGGCAGAGGAAGCAAGATGAAAATGCTGCACTGAAAAATGGTAGCAAGCCACATGACTAAACACAGATAAAAATTATGGGTTAGTTTAACTTATAAGAGATAGTTAATAATACACCTGAGCTATTAGGTAAAATAGTTAATAAGCCTCTGTGTGTTTCCTTGGAATTGAATGTCTGTGGGACCACGTGGGTTAAAAGTTCCACCTACAGACATGCCAGTAGTACCTGTTTTCTCTGATTTTCATTTGCCAGAAAGCTGGGTCAGGTTTATTATTATTACTAGCAAATAATTATGAAAACAATAAATGCAAAATTAAAAAAAAATCTTAAATCTTAGGCAAATTACTGAAACACTGTCTTTTCCTCCACGTTAACTGGTCAATAACGTGACTAAGACAGCCAAAGTGTAGCAGGTAGAGAAGTTGATAAAAAATATTATGGGTAATTTATGTTTCCCCCAATCATATTGTCTGATTAAAATGTGATATACAGGCACTAAGAAACATAATAATATATGGAGAAGTTAATGTCTCCCATCCCTTACATAGTTCATACCTCACTTATTCCATCTCTGTTGGAAGTGCTGCCACACATCATTGAAATAAAACATAAAATGCTTTATTAATCTATTCCTGGGCTCAGAGGTCAGTGTTTATAAACATGTTTATAAAATAATTAATGCCATATAATTTCTAACAGACATACAAACCTTTTATGTGTTTCTTATTTAATGTTGTTTAACCTTTAATCTATTTCTTCAATATTTGTTCAGAAGTTTATTTGGCGAATTTGGCAATTACTTCACCCAAGTATGATCTTGTTTTTTGATCCAAATTGACAATTTTGTCTTTGTCTTTGATTCCCAAAGTGTGTAAAAGTATAAAATTTCAAGTGCATCAAATAGGTCAGGAATATATATATCACAGAAAAATATTTTCAATTTGGAAATTGAATAACAAGTTCTTGCTTTCCATGGTGCTAACTTTGTTCCCTATATATAAGTATTTTGGAAAGGATAAGTTTTGGAAGCATTAATAGCATGTGTTATAAGAAGGTTTCCCCATCATTTCAGAGCTCTGGGATTCACACAAATCTCTCTGTATGAACCATGTGCCTATATAACTCCAAGTCACCTGGAGCAACCAGTACTCAGATTAGTAAAATTGATGGTTTGGCATTCTATAGATCAACTATCTAAGCCAATTGAAATTGATGCATTTGAGATACAATGTGAAGAAACCAACTGAGCTCAGAGGTTGTCAGTTGACAAGTTGGAGCTGCTTGGCCTGCTGCTTGAGACAGATGGGTCCCACTGGTCTACAGACTTCTTTCTGAAGGCAATAGTACATGGAGTGATGGCATACAGAGGACATATTTTTCAGTATTACAGTATCAGCTGGCTGCCTTCAACAAGTCAGTGCCTGTAAGCACTTTACTTGTAAACATATGCTACCTCCACAGAGAGTTCTGCTCAAGAGTTTCTAGTAAGGGAACCATTATTTTGTTCTTTTTGTTGTTTTGTTTTGTGTTTTTTGTTGTTGTTTTTGTTTTTCAAGGCAGGATTTCTCTGTAGATTTGGAGCCTGTCGTGGAACTACCTCTTGTAGATCACATTGGTCTCGAACTCACAAAGATCCACCTACCTTTGCCTCCAGAGTGCTGGGATAAAATTAGCATGAGCCACCACTCCCCAGCAGGAACCATTTTCTTTTATACAAATATACCATACTTTACAAAGCCCTTTTCAATGAGCTGTCTCATTATATTCTGTTTTTAAAGGCTTATCAACTTATCATAAATGAGAACACTAAACAACAACAACAAACAAACAAAACAAAACAAAACAAAAACCTCTGATTCATCCAAGGTCATATAGAAAGTTGCTGAAAAAGACTTACTATATAGAAGTTCAAAATCTGAATTACGTTTTCACCTTTCAGAAATAAGGGACTCTAAACACAGGACTGATGACAATGAATAAAGGGAATTCAATATTGATACCCAGCACTGAAAACTCAGAGAGGGAAATTTAAAAGTACACCCAGAAATTTGTTCATGGTTGTTTAAATCAGTTATATTAGGTACAACCATTCTCCAAAATCAGAATCTTCTCCACTTCAGTAGCTACATTAGTTCAGGACATAAGGAAAATAAGGCACAGCTATTCACATATAACCCATGGAAACTCATAAAAATATTGAGAAAAACCAGCAATTTTATTATTTTAATATTGAATATCAAACTGAGAACTTTATACATGCTGGAAAAAAAATCACTGTATCAGGGAACTATATTTTTTTCTTCTTATTTATTTATTATGTTGTTATTCAATACATTCCCATCCTGACCTTTCTGACCTCTTCACTTCTCCTTTCCCCTAAATCCACTGCTCCTCTGTTTCCCTTCAGAAAAGACCAGGCCTTTCAGTGCTCTCTTTCAAACACAGCATAACATAATGTAATAACACTAGGGATATACCCTCACATTAAGGCTGGACGAGGTAACTCAGTAGGAGGCAAAAGGTTTCAAGAGCAGGCAACATGCTGTTAAGATTTGCTGAAGGAGCCAGGTGATGGTGGCACACGCCTTTAGTCCCAGCACTCGGAAGACAGAGGCAGGTGGATCTCTATGAGTTGAAGGGCCACCTGGTCTACAAGAGCTAGTTCCAGGACAGCTAGGGTTGTTCCACAGAGAAACCCTGTCTCTCAAAACCTAAACAAGAAAAAAAGAAGTAATAAAAATTTGCTGAAGGAAGCAAAGCTAGGAGAATGCTATATTTTTATCTCCCACTCCCTTGGGGAACTTTGCATCATGTACCCTAATCTCACTAATTTCCCAGTCATATCATATCTGCCCTCTACCCTTGTATCCTTCCTCTGCAAAAGGAAAGAATAAAGCAAAATTAAAAGTGATTCTTAACATAACGAAACACTTGTCCCGTCTTCCCTGCCTCTCTATCACATGTTTATTTGTCATAGTTAGTAGCCCTGGGAGCTGCAGTGTGTCACGCTCTATCCCCTTTTGCTCAAACAACTTTACTTGCAAATGTTCCTTGGAATGAGTTATTGGTCTGATTCAAGGATTCTGGCTACACCGTCAATACTAGACCATCATGAAATTTTTTTTCAGATACCCTGCTACCACCACAGTCATGAAGATCCTGCCAGGACAGATCCCTTCATGTGCTCCATCAGGTAATAAATTGGATAAATATTGGTGTGAGCTAACTCAAAGCCCTGGATGTGGGCCTGTGTGGTAACTGAGTTGGTCAGTCAGGGCCTCCATTCAGACCACCGTTTTCAGGGGAGGGACAGAGCCAGCTCTCCCATGTGCAGGGCCAGATCTCCCATGTGTGGGGACAGCTCTCCAGTTGCTGCAGCAGGGGCAGGGGAAAGCTCTCTTTCATCCACTCCATGTCAATGATGCCAGTTCTCCCTGGGTGTGTGTGCGGGGGGGGAGGGGGAGTTCTCTCCATGAGGCAGCAAGCAAGGGGTGAGACTAGCTTTCTGGTGGCCAGGCCAAGGGGTCCAGCTATCCCATGGCCTTTGGTCTTTGGTAGTATCACATGCCACAGACCAAGACATGGCCCTCAGTTGTAGTTTGAGTCTGGCCTTGGTTGGCACTACAAGACACTCAGATTAGAATGGCCTTGTCACAATATGGCCTTTGTATCTCAACATGGACTCAGGTGGCAGCCTAGACCAAGGGCTTGTCTATAGCCTGCAGTGATTACATAGGCCACAGACATCCACACAGACTCTGGCATGGTAGGGCCATGGAGCTACATTTCTAGTTAACATTTTATTTTTCATTTTGGAGCAATGTCTTAGTAAAATTCTAAGTATGTCTTTGAACTTACTTTATAGACCATAGGGCTTTGAGTTCATGATGCTTTCACTGATTAGCTGGCATCACAAGTTTATCATATATATATATATATATATATATATATATATATATATATATATATGATTTATTTAAAGTGTGCAAGGGAAAAACAGACTCCAGAAGTTGGGGATCGAGGAAGCTGGAAACTGGCCACATGCCACTTCCCAGCTACTTACTCAGTCTTCAGCACCTTAGAGACTATGCAACTTCTCTCTCTCCTTTTAAGAGATCACAGATAAGAAGTCATAAAGTCAGTTTTGACTTCAAAACTGCTATGTTAAAAAAAAGCTGAATCTACTCATTATATAAAACATCAGGTGTGTGTGTGTGTGTGTGTGTGTGTGTGTGTGTGTGTGCAAGCGTGTGACTGTGTGTGTGAAATGAAGACTGGCAAAGAGGGAAGAACTGGTAAATCAGGATACAGTTAAAAGACATAAAGAATAATTCCTCAGGTCCATATCTCTAATCAATGGTCAACAAAACAAACAAACAAATAAATAGAAGCCAATTTATAATCAGCCCTTGTTTCAAAGCTGATGAATGCACTGGTCTGTTTAGTATTCTTCTACTTCCCTTTTAAGGTGAAAGTGTGTTACATCAGAGACTTTTGTTAAATTCCTAGCAATCCTCCAACTGCTTACAGCTCTCTAATAACTTTAAAAATTCACACACTGGAATTATTTAGTGCATAGAAATCAGCAAATGCCACAAACCAATATTCCTATTTCTAGAGAATCTTGGCTAAGTACTGATGGGGAAAACCTATGACAAGCATAAGTTGTGCATTCCCTCTCTCATGTGCACTTAATGTGTTGAGTTTATAGGGGCAGGCTTGCTTCTTAGTTTGTCAGACTTTCGAGATATGTTGTATGTATGTGATCTTCATTTGGAAAATGATATTCTATTAGAGTTCAAGCAGAAAAGAAAAAGAGAATTTGAAGGGGCACAGGAATCTAGAGGTTAAAGAAGAGTATACTTTGATATGTAAGTGGTTATATATGAAAGTTAGCTTTTAAGGCTTATATAAGCAGTACACAATAAAAACAACCATGGAGATTATGTATAGAGTAAGGGACTTGGGGGAGGGAATTGGGTTGCCTTAGGAAGGAGAAATAGAATAGGTAGTTATGAATTGATTAGGGGATTGAAAGGGAAAACCAAATAGAAATAGGAAGGGGAAATGGGCCTAAGAAATTAATATGAAAAGGGATAGCTAAAACCAAGAACTATTTCAGGGGCTGAGTAAAATCTCAATGGAATAAGCAAAGAGGAGAGATGGAACCCCAGCTGGCCATCCCCTGTTGCCAAATGAAGACTTCAGTTCTGGGAATGTGTTCCATCTAATAGAGTTGTTAACCAAATGTACCCATGAAATGCCCCAGATAACCCAAGGTATTGACTTTTGTTTGTTCTTTATAAGCTGAAGATAAGATTCTATTGCTAAAGAAATATCTACACAACTCATTGAATACAGAGAAGTAGTTCACAGCACTTGAAGGTGTTCTATATGATCCCAAAGAAGAAAGGTAAAAACAATCCAGTTCCAAACTTTTTGAATTTCAGCGGGGACCTGCATGCAAGATGCACTAATACAATAATGAAACAAACCTTGTGAGATTAAAGAGCCAGTACTAATTGGGATTAAGGCTTACTCCATGCATTCTATGAGATCTAACCTATCACCAACACCGTTTGAAAGGTCATGAACCTGAGACTTGATAGGTTTAGGTCCTAGAGGAAAAGCTACTGTTTGGCTAAAGGAACATATCAACAAGATGACTTCTAAACATATTCTGCTATAGTTATAGATCAGTGTCTTTCTAAGCCATCATTCCACAGTAAATAGGAAAAAAAGAAAGGCTCAAAGCTGGACCACGTGCTGAGTGTTAGAGACCTGGAGACACCCATTTCTAAAAGAGATATCTTCATTGTAAGCCACACCCACCACTTTCAAAACTCAGTGAACCCTTTGAAAGAGGAGACAGAGAGATTGTAAGACAAGAAGATATGGAGTACATCGAGAAAAGATGTTCTAAACTTAACTGGCCCAATGCACATATGAACTCACAAAGACTGTGGCAGCATTCACAATGCCTGCAGAGGTCTGGACCTGTTGGTATCCCAGCCCAGCAGATGATCAAGAGTACCATTTCTAACACAGAAGCTATTTTAAATAGATATTTTTTTCACAAATGTAAGCATACTTTCTCATACAGTGTCTTATTGAGAATGCAAACCACTCTTAAAACCAAGCCCATTGGGGAAGATTGTTTCCTAATTTTATGAGAAATCACCATACTTATATTCAAAGGAGCTGTACCAGTTTGCACTCCCACTAGCAATTCAGGAGTGTTCCCTTTACCCTACGTCTCCAGCATAAGGTGTCATCAGTGTTTTTGAACTTAGCCATTCTTACAGGTGTTAAGATGAAATCTCAGACTTGTTTTGATTTTCATTTCTCTGATGGCTAAATATTTCGAACATTTCCTTAAGTGTCTTTCAGCCATTTTATATTCCTTTATTGAGAATTATCTGTTTAGATATGTACTCCATTTTTAAAACTAGATTATAAGTTATTTTGATGACCTTTTTCTTGAGTTGTTTGTATATTTTGGAGATCATCCCTCTGTCTGATGTGGGATTGGTGAAGATTTTTTTTCCCATTCTGTAGGCTGCTGTTTTGTTGTTGTTGTTGTTGATCATGTCCTTTGCTTTACAGAAGCTTTTCAGTTTCAGGAGGTCCCATTTAATAATTATTTTTCTCAGTGTCTGTGCTAATGGGGTTATATTTAGGAAGTAGTCTCCTGTGCCAATGCATTCAAGGGTACTTACCACTTTCTTTTCTATGAGGTTCAGTGTGGTTGGCTTTATGTTAAGATCTTTGATACACATTTGGGTATATACCCAAAGGATGCTCAATCATACCACAAGGTCATGTGCTCAACTATGTTCATAGCAGCATTATTTGTCACATCCAGAAACTGGAAACAACTCAAATTTCCCTTGATCAAAGAATGGATAAGAAAAATATGGTACACTTACACAATGGAGTACTACACAACAGAAAAAAATGATGTCATCTTGTGATTTGCTAGCAAATAGATAGATCTAGAAGGCATCATATTGAGTAAGGTAACTAAGTCCCAGAAAGACAAACATCATATGCAATCACTCATAAGTGACTTTTAGAAATAAAGCAAAGAAAACTAACCTATAGGTCACAATCTCATAAAACCTAGACAATATGAAGAACCCTAAAAGGGACATACATGTTTTTAATCTACATGGGAAGCAGAAAAAGTCATGATATCCTGAGGAAATTGGGAGCATGTGGACCATGGGAAAGGATAGAAGTGGAGGGGAGAGAAAGGAGTGGAGCAGAGAAAATGCATAGCTCAATAAAATAGTTTTAAAAAAACAAGCCCATTGCTAGCAGTAAATGGCAAACACAACAAACTCAGTTCTATTTTTAGAAGTTTCTTTTGTCTCAGAATGTTTTGTCCAAGCATCATTATATCATCATCATGTCTCATGTTGTCATTGCCTTCCTCCTCCTCCTCCTCCTCCTCCTCTTCTTCTTCTTCATTTTTCTTTTTATTCATGTTTTATTCCTCTGTGGGTCTTTGGTTGTATATTATGGTTTCCATATTTGTGTTTTTTTGGAATATCTTTGCTTCCAACGTGTGTGTCTCTGAGTTTATATTTCTTATGCTTTTTTTGTTAGCTCTTTGTTTTGTTTCTTTGTTTTGTCATATTCAGAATTTTTTTAACTTATTTTTTTTTAGATGGCTGTTTGCTTTCTTTTGACAGCAGGCAAGGGTATAGACTTTGGAAGGTGGTGACCTGGGATTAATCTGGGAAAAGTTGGGAGAGGAGGAACCCTAGTAATAATACAGTCCATGAAACAAAAACTGTTTTCAATTAAAAAATGTGCAATTTTTTTAAAAAAGCATGCATTTTGAAAGTAAAGGTTTTCTTAGTGTGTGTATATATGTGTATCTAGTTATGAAATAAATACCTACTACAGATGCCTTTGTCATTTGCTCTAGTGAGAGGTGAAATGTTGCATCCTCATCTTCTTGAATCTGGTCCCTACAATAAGGGTGGAAATGATATTATACCAGTAACAGAGCTAGTCATTAAAAACATTAATAATTTTCTCCCTACTGAACAATCACATTTGAGATGCTTTCTGCTAGTACAAATCTTTACTCCTCCAAGAATCTAAGACATATTAGAAATCTGTGGAGCAGTACTCTCTTTGCAAACTCTGTTGAGCTTCTGAACAAAGGCCAACATCTGTACCCAGCCATGGGTAGAGTATCATGGAGTTTCAGCCAAATAAAGCCCCCTGAAGACTTGAGAAGCAGCTTATGCTGTGTGAAGGAAGAGAACTTCCATTATGAAACCAGAGATTCTATAAAATTTTCAAAGAAAATGAATTGGTGCTTATTTTCATAAATAAACATTTGGGGCAGTTTCTGTTAAACTGTGCATAAATGAAACAACTAAGATTTGTCCTATCTCAACTAATGCTGTAGAGAATGGATGCAGGAAAGTATCATGCTCTATTTCACATCTTTAGTTTTACAAATAAGCCATGAATGTCTTAATTGGGGTGAAGCCCTTTATGTAAAATTACAAATAATGTTTGTTAGTCAAGGTCTTTAGATATAAATTATAACCCAAAGAATGAATATATACTACCATGGAAGTTACTAGATTGGCTTATTCTGTATTCATTATGTAGAATACAATGATTATACGTACACTAAGAAGGCTGAGAACCATGTATTCTCTCAGACAATAATGCTGTATTCTTCAGCACTTTCCATTCTGTTAATGAGGTCTCAATGAATCCTAAAGGGACACAGGTCATAGATTTAGGTTACATTAAAAGGTGTAAAGAAGCCTGGAGGTGGTGGTGCATGCCTTTAATCCCAGCACTTGGGAGGCAGAGGCAGGCGGATTTCTGTGAGTTCGAGACCAGCTTGGTCTACAAGAGCTAGTTCCAGGACAGGTTCCAAAACCCACAGAGAATCCCTGTCTCAAAAAAAAAAAAAGGTGTAAAGAAGTTTGGTTTTGATTATCAACATAGCATGGCAGCAGGAAGAGTGGATACACGTAATAGGAATGTGTAAAAGAGGGAACACATACATCAGTATTTTTCAACATGGATCAATTTATACTTGGGATGATACTGAAAGATGCCACTCATTCAGTGGAAGAGTGTTCTCCCTTATTAGTCCTTTTAGAAAATATCCCACTGAGCCTACAAAAAAGTGTGACTCTTAGTTAATTTTATCTACAATCAAGTTGACAGGTCCATCACAGTGAGGTCTATGTTGTACAAATCCAATTTGGTATGTATTTCTTTTCATCTGAATTCTTTGACTAATTCTACTTCATTCTTCATAATTTATCTATTATTTTAAATTGCTTCAACTTATTCTGTCTCATGCTTGTCCAAGCATAGAAAGCATGTGAAGATTCAAACATGTATTCATCACCTCTACCTGTAGCGTTTAATATTCTGCTAGACACATCTTGGGTAAGAATATTATTCAAAAAGATATCTTCATAGATTATTCTGTCTTTTAGTACTTCATATGACTTAATACAACATATGACTTAGTAAATACACTTATTTGAGATTTAGTAGTCATATCATTAGATTCTTCCATTTGTGAATACATTGAAGATTACTTAGCATTCTTTAAAGAAAGGCTATGTGTTTATGGAAAGAAGGTTTTTTGTGTGTTGCTTTGAAAGAGGATTCAAGTTAATAGTTAAGTTCCCCAAATACAGAGACATACATCCAGATACTATAAAGAGAAAGAGAAAAACAAAGACAAAACAGAGAGATAGAGAGACACACAGATAGAGAAAGAGAGAGAGAGGGAGAGAGGGAGACCTTGGATAATCTAGTTCTAAATGGGAAGTTTCTTTCAATTTTCTCTCCTCAAAATTCAGGGAGCCTTGTGGAAGTGGAAATATAAAGAGTGTAAAATCCAGCTGGGTGGTAGTGGCACACACTTCTAATTCCAGGACTTGGAGGAAGGTGGAACTATGTGATTTTGAAGTCAATCTGGTCTATAGAGTGAGTTCCAGAACAGGTACCAAAGTTACACAGAGAAATTCTGTCTGTTATCTTCTAATGAGAGACAAAAATGGAGTGGATCTGGATAAGAGGGAAGGGGGGCAGTAACTGGAAAGAGCAAAGGGAGGAATCAGGATATACTATATAAGAAAAGAATCTATTTTCTTTTCTTTTCCGTCCTTTTTTTTCTGAGACAGGGTTTCTCTGTGTAACTATGTAGCCTGATCTGGCACTTGCTCTGTAGATCTGGCTGGCCTGGAACTCACAGAGATCCACCTGTCTCTGCCTACTGATTGCTGGGATTTAAGAAGTTTGTCACCATGGTGCAGCAAGGTTTTTTTTTTCAATAAAAGAGGTAAATAAATGAGTTTAGTTCCTAGCTTCAATGTCAGATGCACAGAACCACCTGTAACTATAGTCATGGGAAACCTGTAGCCTCTAGGTCATGAACATTCACGTACACATACCGTCACTCCTCAAAGACATATACACACAGAGAGATACACACCACACACAAATTATTGAAAAAAAAATTCAAAGTAAAATAAGAAATGTTTTATATATATAAGTTTGAATACATATGAAAAAGAAACATAATTATGTATAAAAGGTCAAATACAATATTACCTTATTTGTAGACAAATAAAGGTACAACTTAAAGCAGTATATTTTTGTGAAAAATTAAAAAAAAACTCATTGCATAAAATCTGTACAAAATCACCATATAAGCATATATAAATGAAGACATCTCACACTTTCTACAAAATGTTTTCTGAGTCATCAGAGAAGGACTAAAGAGTCTATTTCAACTGGAAAACATGAGGATAATTTTTTTGTCTATTAATAACTCAAAACTTAAACAAAAAACTCATATGTCAGAATTGACAGCTGACTGGGCCTTCATGAAGGATTGTCCAATAACATGTCCCAAGATGGGAAAGTGAGGTGGGGAGAATTATAAACTGCACTAGCCCAGGAAAAATTGTTCCTGAATTGTGGCTGACTCCATCACTGTGTAGAATAGTTCACATATATGTTCAAGCAGGCTTTACTAATTGCCTATATTCCTTACATGTTGAATAAAAATTCATCCCTTTCAAATTTCCAGACAATTAAGTTCAAATTTTCTTCAAGAAGTTTTTCACAACTTGATTCATCCTACTTGAAGTATTCCTTATTTTAAAACATTAATGATGCTTATATAAATGTGTGCTTTGCTTATTTTTAATTGGAATGCATTATAACTCATTAAATTTTCACTATGTCAGGCATCATTGAGATATATTAACCTACTTAATCTTTCCATGATTTCTGTAACTCTATTGAATGAAGACACCTTAGCAAAGTAAATTATGTAACCTGATCAGTGCTTTCTCTCAGCAAGTTCCCATAAAAATCATTGACTGAGAGTCTACTCACTGATGCATAACTTTATTATTAAATACTATAAAGTGTTTGAGAATCTTGAGGTTTAATGCTTTATCTAATATCAATAAATGACAATTCCTACTTCAAAAACGTATGCATATTTTACAGGAATCAATATATGCAAGAATCCAAATGTAAGTAAAAGTACCTATAGTAACCTGGTTTTTGAGGAAGATGCCAAACATGACCACTGGTGAAAGTCAATGTCTTTAAAAAAATAATTTGGGGAAAATTGAATCTATATGCAGAAGAATTAAATTTGATTCTTCCATCTCACTCTCAATGCACATCAATTACAAGCAGAACAAAGATCTGAATGATGGATCGAGGAATCTGAAACTTCTAGAAGAACAGGAAGTACACTTTTGGTTATAGATTTAGATTAATGTGGCTTTTAGACTTCTTCAGAGAAGTTCCTTTGAACTGTACACAGTGGTTAACATAGAACCTCACAACTTCTCAAAATACAATACATAAGTCAGTAAGCTGTTTGTATGACAAGGAACAAATGGGACCTCTATGTCACCCCCCCCCCACACACACACACAACAAAGGCTTAGGGACTATGTCAAGAGGTGGCAGAGAGATTATAAGAGCCAGAGGCTGAAGCCTTCTGGAGTAAATCATCTCTTAGATATGACTGGAGTGTAGTACATATTAACTGATAGAATCTTTGGCTGCCTGGCCAAGACCTAACACAGATCAAGGTAATCGACACTCTAGTATGAAGAGGGGAGGAGCTTATGATATTTCACCCAAAATTCTGGAGCTGCAGACCATTTCCAGAATAGGCGATTGAGTTTTCCTTAGGTGTGTGGTTCCTGGTCAGTTGACTGTGCTGCGTTGGATGATCCCCCCCACAGGAGTATATGGGTAAAATGAAGTGATGGATTATTAATTTTTAAAAGGGGGCACAAAATTGGGAAGATATGTGGGAGTGGATTTGAATGGAATTAGAGTGAGGTATGAAGGGTAGATATGATCAGAATACATTGTATGAAATTCACAAATAATACTTTTTACATTTTGTGTGTTTTAAATAATGTGTATTTGCAGAAAATAACTTCTTGATATAGTGACACAGTTCACATGTGTCTATGTAATGAACTCCAACACTAGGATTGAAGGAGCATGTTTTCGTTTCATTTAATAAAATGTCATACTAGAGGTAAACATTAATTTCCTGACATTTGCAAAGATAAATAAGTCTAGAAGAAATCACGTTAAGTGCAATAGGCTGTCTCACTTAATACTGGAACTCTGTATGGTGATGCCCACTTGTTATCCGAGCTTCTAAGGGACAAAGACAAAAAAAAAAATCACAAGTTTGAGACCAAACGAGGCGATTTTCCAGACTCTTCACAAAATAAAAAAAAAATGGGTACTTGAGATATTTGTCAGAGTTTCTGAGTTTATTTGTTTATTTTCCCAGTACGGGGGATGTGCAGAAGAAGGAGGAAGAAGAGGAGGAAAAGGATGTATGACAAATACTGCATGATTTTACCACAAAACAGAAATCACAGAAGAGAATTGTTGTTGACAAGTCATGAAGTAAAAGGAAAAAAAAAAGGAAAACAGCATAATGCTTCACGTAAAGGATGAATAAATCCTGAAGAGCTAATATATTGTCTACTACTGAAGTTAATTATCTGCACCGTATTGTTATAGTTTTCTATGAAAGCAGATCTTACAGTGTTGTCTCATACATAGGTGCATAAAAATGAAAACAGCAGCTACAGGCAGTAATATAGGTTAACTAGTCTTATTTTGGTCATCTTTCATTAAAGTCGCAATCTCAAATTGTATCCTTGAACAATATACAGTTTCTGTCCATGTAACTGTATAAAAAGACAAGGTGATTCTAATAGTAAATGTCCTCAGCAGACATGGTGAAAAGAGTTGAATTAGTAATAAAATCAAACATAAAACATTTCAGTCTGATATCAAAATAAAAATAGAGAGAGTTTTTAAAACCTGAAGATTTTGAGTATATTCTCTGATAATATTTATGGCTTTTGGCCATTTGAACTTCTGTTGAGAATTCTCTGTTAAGTTCAGTGCCCCATTTTTTAATTGGGTTAATTAGCATTTTAAAGTCTAGTTTCTTGAGTTCTCTATATATTTTGGAGATGAGACCTTTGTCTGTTGCGAGGTTGCTGAAGATCTTCTCCCAGTCAGTAGGTTGCCTTTTTGTCTTAGTGACAGTGTCCTTTGCTTTACAGAAGCTTCTCAGTTTCAGAAGGTCCCAATTATTCAATGTTGCCCTTAATGTCTGTGCTGCTGGGGTTATACCTAGGAAGCGATCTCCTGTGCCCATTTGTTGTAGGGTACTTCCCACTTTCTCTTCTATCAGGTTCAGTGTGTTCAGATTCATGGGTCATACAACCCCAGTCCTTAGGTACCTCATCTTTTGCAACTAAAGTTGTGGGAGATGTGCCATAATGGTTAAGAACAGGCAATGAGCAGGCATCAAGTTTGTGGCTGAAACACCTACTTTGTCATTTCCAGCTGTAAAATCATAGTCCAGTCGCTGGAATTTTTGTGGTAATTTGTTCCATTTAAAAAGTTTGTTTGTAATAGATATTCTCATTGATTTTAATATAGGTAAAAAAATGACTGCTCTTTTTTAAAATAAAGGTTAAATTTTCAGTTATTAAATATAAATGGATTTAGATAATTCTTATTCAAAAGACATAATAATTTAACTTTTAATATTTCTCTTATCAACTTATGTTGAATATATACATATATATATATATATATATGAATGAACTATACATATATATCTACTTTTCTCTCATCTCATCAATGTGGCTGTATCTCCACAGATGTATAGCATGGCTTTGAAGAAAAATTAAATGAGACAAACAAGAGTTGGAAGAATAAATGTGCCACTGCAGAATTCCTTAATCAATTTCAGCTAATGACTTGTTTTATTTGCAGTGATTTCTCTGTATTAGATTTGGTTCAGCAATTTCCAAAATTCCCCTCCATTATCTGTTACTGATTTTGCAAACATAACGTATAGGCTGTTCTGAGAAGTTGGGCAATTGCAGAATCCCATTTTCATGTTTTCCCTTACATCCAAAAACAAAAAGATCATTACAATCAAGTCCACTATCATCTTCTCTTAATTTTTTAAGTCATGTGCAAGCCTTAGCAGTTGATTTATATTTAACAAATCATTTGTAAACTGAAGTATTACTATACAATATTCTCTTACCAGTGTTTGCTTTAAATTATTCAGTATCTCCTGATTTGTGAATTTCTTATTTGGCATGCATAAACAAATGTACCTCATGTTTCACAGAGTATGTACAGCCTTTATTTGTAAGAAATCACTTCAAAGGATGTCTATTATGCGTGTTTCCTAACAGTTTAGCTCCCATCAACTGAGTCTGCAGGCTCAAGGTTTGAACTCTCCTTGTTGCTCTCAGTTTCTGATGGTTCCACCCACTTCTCTAGGTGATGGATTACAATGCTACAATGCAGGAGAGAATACAAAATGAGTGAGGCTTTTGAAATGAAGGGACAATCACAAAGGAAGCAATGTTTACGGAGCTTGGAGAAATGAAGACAGGAGAGCACTAGGGAGGCAGACTTAAGCATAACTCAAACTGATGCTAAATAATGTGAATGATTTAATAGATATGAACATTACCTTTGAAGTCAATTCTGATATCTATTTATCATATACATTATAATCTTATGCTCTGCCTGAATTTCTCACCATTCTACTTGTGTGAGCATACATCTCAGTTACTTATTTTCTTGCCAGCCTGTTTACCTATTACCCAGCTGGTTCCTGAATTCTCAGATTTTTTTTATCAATGTTGTCATTTTATGAAGTTTTATTTTTAAAGTAATATACTGACATCAATAACAATAGTTAAATTTATAGTAAATGATTTTCCTCTTGTCTTAAGGAAATAAGTGTGACCAGCATAGCCTGCATTAATTCTCAATACATGCAAATGCCCTTTTCCTAAGATGACTTCAGAGTTAAAATACAACAAGATATTCCATAACAGAACCAGATTTAACCAATACCTAGCCACAAACCCAGCCCTACAAAAAATATTAGAAGGAAAACTCCAAACTAAGAAAGTTGGCTACGTCAACAAAAAGGCAGACAACTGATGGTCTCGCAGCAACAAATCCCAAAGAAGGGGAAAAAAACCCACACAAATTAACACCACCAACAAAGAAAACTAAATAAACAGGAGATATCAATCACTGGTCATTAATATCCCTTAATATAAATGACTCAACTCACCAAAAAAAAGACACAGGCTAACAAATTAGATATAAAAACAGAATCCATTCTTCTGCATATAAGAAATACACCTCAGCCTCAAAGACAGACATCGCCACAGAGTAAAAGGTTGGGAAAATTTTTTTCCAATCAAATGGACCTAAGAAACAAGTTGGTGTAGCTATCCTAATATCTAACAAAATAGACTTCAAACTAAAATCAATCAAAGAGACAAAGAAGGACATTTCATATTAGTCACAGGGAAAAATATTATTAAGAGGAAATCTCAATACTGGACATCTATGCACTAACTAAAAGGGCACCCTCATATGTCAAAGAAACACTTCTAAAGCTTAAATCATACATTAAACCCCACGCACAAATAGTGGGAGACATCAACACTCCCCTTTCACCAGTAGACAGATCAGTTAGACAAAAAAAAAAAAAAAAACGAACATATAAATAAAGGAACTAACAGATGGTATGCCTCATATGGACTTAACAGACAGCTATAGAATATTCCATCCAAACAGAGAAGAGTATACCTTCTTCTCAGCACCTCATGGAACCTTCTCAAAAATTGACCACATACTCTGTAACAAAACAAACCTCAACTAATACAAAAAAAAATATTGGCATAACCTCATGTATCTTATCAGATTGCCATGGCTTAAAACTAGAATTCAACAACAATACTAACTCCAGTATACCCACAAACACATGGAAATTAAACAATGTTCACCTGAATCATCATTGGGTCAAGGCAGAAATAAAGGTAGAAATTGAAGACTTGCTAAAATTCAATGAAAATGACCACATAACATACCCAAATATGGAATCCAATGAAAGCAGTGTTAAGAGGAAAATTCACAGCACTAAATGCCTACATAAAGTAGCTGAAAATCTCCTGCATTTGTAAATTAACAGAACATTTGAAAACTTTAGAACACAATGAAGCACTCACATCCAAGCAAATAATCAAATTGAGAGCTGAAATCAATAAAATAGAAACAAAGAAAACAATACAAAGATCAATGAGGCAAAGTGTTGGTTCTTCGAGAAAATCAACAAAATAGATAAATCTTTATCTAAACTAACCAAAAGGCAGAGAGAGAACATCCAAATTACCAAAATCAGAAATAAAAAAGGGGACATAACAACAGACATGGAGGAAATCCAGAGAATCATCACATTTCAAAAACCTGAACTCCACAAAATTGAAAAACTTAAAGGAAATGGACAACTTTCTGAATAAATACCACTTAACAAAATTAAATCAAGACAAGATAAGCAAACTAAACTAAACAAATATATAACTGCTGAAGAACTAGAAACAGACATCAAAAGTCTCCCAACCAAAAAATAAAAAAAAAAAAAAGTCCAACACCAGGTAGTTTCAGCTCAGTATTCTAAAAGATTTTCAAGAAAGTACTAATACCAAAACTCCTCAAATTGTTACACATAATAGAAACAAGAAGAAACATTGACAAGCTCATTTTATGAGGCTACATTTACCCTGATACCCAAACCACATAGAGACATTACTAAAGAAGAGAATTACAGACCAATCTCAATCATGAACATTGATACAAAAATACTAAATAAATACTGAAAAATCAAAATGAAGAACATATCAGAACCATCAAACACCATGGTCAAGTCGGCTACATCCAAGAGATGCAGGGATGTTTCAACATACAAAATTCTGTCAATGTAATCCACCATAAAAACATACTGAAAAATAAAAACCACATGATCATCTCATTAGACACTGAAAAGCTTTCTACAAAATACAACATTCATTCATGATAAAGATCTTAGAGAGAGCAAAGATACAAGAAACACACCTAAACATAATAAAGGCAATATACATCAAGCCAATAGCCAACATCAAACTAAATGGCAAGAAATTTCCAGTGATCCCACTAGAATCAGAAACAAGACAAGGTTGTCCACTCTCTATATCCATTCAGTATAGTTCTTGAGGCCCTAGCTAGAGCAATAACACACCAAAAGGAAATCAAGGGAACACAAATTAGAAACAAATTAGAAAAGAAGTCAAACTCTCACTGTTTGCTGATGATATAATAGTTTATATAAGTGACCCCAAAAATTCTACTAAGAAACTTTTACAATGCATAAACACTTTCAGTAAAGTTGCAGGATACGAGATTAACTCAAAAATATCAGTAGCCATCCTGTACACAGATGATAAATGGGCTGATAATGAAATCAGAGAAACATCACCCTTCACAATAGTCACAAATAGCATAAAAATCTCAGAGTAACTCTAACTAAACAAGTGGAAGACTTGCATGTCAAGAACTTTAAATCTTTGAAGAAAAAATTGAAGAAGACATCAGAAAGTAGAAAGTGGAGAGATCTTCCATGCTTTGGGTAGGTAGAATTAACATAATAAAAATGGCAATGTTGCCAAAAGCAATCTAGAGATTCAATGCAATTCCCATCAAAATCCCAGCAAAATTTTTCACAGACCTTGAAAGAATGGTACTCATCTTCATACAGAAAATCAAAAAACCCAGGAGAGCCAAAACAATCATGCAAATTAAGGAACATCTGGAAGCATGACTGTCCCTGACTTCAAACTCTACTACAGAGCTACAGTATTGAAAACAGCCTAGTATTGGCATATAAAGAGATGAGAGGACTATTGGAACTGAATTGAAGACCCATATATTAATCTACACACATTAAAACACCTGGTCTTTGTGAAAGAAGCAAATAAAATATTAAATGGAAAAAATAAAGCATATCAAACAAATGGTGCTGGCATAAGTGGACCTCAACATATAGAAGAATGAAAATAGATCCAAATCTATAACCATGTACAAAACTCAAGTCCAAATGGATCAAAGACCTCAACATAGAGCCAAACACACTGAATCTTATAAAAGAGAAAGTGGGAAATACACTGGAACACATTGGCACAGGAGACCACTTCCTAATTATAACCCCAGTAGTATAGACACTGAGAGAAACAATCAATGGGACCTCCTGAAACTGAAAAGCTTCTGTAAAGCAAAGGGAATGGTCAACAAGACAACACAACAGCCTGCCTAATGGGAAAAGATCTTTACTAACCCCACATCAGAAAGAGTTCTGATCTCCAGTATGTACAAAGAACTCAAGAAATTCATGATCCAAAGAACAAATACTCCAATAACAAAAAAAAAAAAAAGTAGAGTAGAGAACTAAACAGAGAACTCTCAAGAGAGGAATCTGAAATGGCTGGAAGACACTTAAGGAAATGCTCAGCATCATTAGTCATCAAAGAAATGCAAATCAAAACAACTCTGAGTTTCCATTTTACACCTATAAAAATAGCTCAGACCCAAAACTCTGATAACAACTTATGCTGGAGTGGTTGTGGGATCAAGGGAACACTCCTGCATTTCTTGTGGGAATGCAAGCTGGTACAGTTCCTTTGGATGTCAGTGTGGTGATTTCTCAGAAAATTAGGAAACAACCTTTCTCAAGACCCAGTAATACCACTTTGGGGTATATATCTAAAGAATGCTCAATCATTCCACAAGGACATGTGCTCAACTATGTTCATAACAGTTTTGTTTGTCATAGCTAGAACCTGGAAACAATGTAAATGCCCCTTGACTGAAGAATGGATAAGGGAAATGTGGTACATTTACACAATGGAGTACTACACTGCAGAAAAAAATGTCATCTTGAATTCTGCCGGCAAATGGATGGAACTAGAAAACATCATTTTGAATGAGGTAACCCAGACCCAGAAAGACAATTATCACATGTACTCACTCATAAGTAGTTTTTAAACATAAAGCAAAAAAAAAAAAACCAGACAACAATTTGCAATACCAGAGAACCTAGACAACAATGAGGACCCTAAGAGAGACATACATAGATCTAACCTACGTGAATAGTAGAAAAAGAGAAGATCTTCTGAGTAAATTGGAAGTGTGTGACCTTGGGTAATGGTTGTAGGGGAGGGGAGAGGTAGAGAAGGGAACAGAGAAAAATGTAGAGCTCAATAAAAATTAATAAAAATAAAAACACATACCAAAAACTAGCTGTCATTTTACAATGGAAAATTATACTGTGGTAGACTTTAATTCTTAGCCACACTCACGCTGAGAATGGTTCTTGGTTTAATAAAAATTACATGAGAAACAACTAATAGATATTAATCGGCGGATCTATTTTTCAAGGCTCACTGTCTCTCACATTGTTTTAATGACTTAGAATGGTACATTCTGCTTTTTACCCCTGGCAATTTCTAGGAATACTTATGAAGTAATAACAAAATAAATCAGCAGATATATACACAAATATGAAGAAAACATTATAGAGTATCTATGAGTAAAATATACTAATCAGTGCAACATTGTATTTCAGAAAGTTTTGGGTGATGCCAAGGGAGATTATGAAGATCAGCCAAAGGGAAATATTATCTCATGTGTAATTTTCTTCAGTAAGCTACCAACTGGTGTACATTCTTATCCCTCAGCTTTTATATTGTAGTTATATATTCTCTTTAAAATATGAACACTTGTTTCCCCTGTGCCTTATGGTATCTATGCAGAGCTCAAAGTAGGCACTACTCCACCTAAAACATATCGTTGACTTTGCTTGTATATTTAATACTCAGATCTTAGAAGAACCTTTCTATTTTTGGAGAATAAGCAGCAGGACTCGGGTTCTTCCAGTAAAAAGGCTCTCAACCCTTTCTAATAGTTTATTTATTTTTAAACAGCTGGTGATGTGAGGTGAAGGGTGAAGGATGGGGCATCTGTAGGTCAGTTACCTGTATAAGTTTAAAGTAAGCACAAGAACTGACTAGCATCTTTGTTACCTAACCTTGACACACGGCATTTTTTATTACACTTCTCTTCCTGAGAGCAGACACAGCAGTGAATGAATATTGTTTAGGGCCAGTTTTTTTCTTGAAAACTAAGTCACCAACTGACAGATTACTGCTTTGGGAGATAAATTATACTTTTAATTTTGCAAATGCATCTGGAACTATAAAAGCATACACATCTCGAAATAAAATTAAAAGCAATGCCTGAGATTAAGTACCTTTCTAATTTGCATTCTGCTGAGCAGGACCAATGGACACAGAATGAACCGAGTCTCTCATTTTCTGCTATTTAACATTCTGAGTCTTAGTGACTATGCTATTATACTTTATTTCCCAAGTCACAATGAAAACACATTTATTTATCTTTAATTAAAATTTTTATCCTAATCAGTAATGTAGAAGGATATAGATCAAAAGATTTTATTCTGCAAATGTTCCCTAAGGTTAGAAAGTATTATGTTGAGAATATGTATACTGCAGAAGGCATCTCTAAAATCTGTATTTTCTTTTCTTGATTCATAAACAGCAGGAGATATCACATCAGCCACAAAATTTGTTTGTTAATTTCTGGTTGTTATAAAATAATATGCTAAAACAAGAGTAAGCTATAATAGCAAAACAAATTGTTGGTAGAATTGGGAAATAGAGAAGTCTATTTGCTTCCTATTTTTTCTTGTTTCAATTAAAATTGAGATGAAAACTGAAATCATAGTCATACTTGGCAACGCAATTCATATATTCATGCATGACTTTATCATATTTATCTATAGCACATTCCAACACATATGATCACAAAAATTTAACAGCCAATTCATGTGTTTTACATGTTCTCAGATTACACACACACACATAGATAACCTCAAACATGAAGTTGCATAAACACATTCACAAACATCAGTCTGAAATATTTCTCTCATTTCAGATACTGAATTTCAATTTTTTTAAAAAAAATCTACTAATGGAAATTCTAAGTTGAACATCCTTATTGTGATATTTTATTTTTGTACTGCAAAATAAAGCTTGCCTGGAGATCAGAGGGCAGAGCAAGCTACTAGTTAACCATAAATGTCTGGAGGTCTGTACCTTTAGGCACAAAGTGATAAGGAAGAATGGAGATAAGATCTCAGCCCTTTAGGTCTGAGGCATCAGAGAGGTAAGAGGTGACTGCTGTTCTTCTTTGCTTCTTGGATATTTTAGCTTTTATCTCAATATCTGACTCTAGGTTTTTATTCGTAAGACCTATTAGGATCATGCTACATCGGGTGTTGAAATTGAGGGCACAAATTTATGAAAAAGCTGTTTTCCTGTGGCTCTGAAGCTACTGGCTGAGGCTGGAGCAGCATGTAGCTGGAGTCACAGCCTCACTGACTAAGTTTTTCTCTTTTATTTCCAAGCCCTCTGAGCTAGTCTGGGATGTTTCTGTTTTAGTCTCTCTGCAGCAAACTCCACAGGTCTTTCAGTTCCAAATGCTGCCAAAGTTAAACCCTCACCAGTGATCACCTCTGCTTGCAGTCAACTCCCACTACATACACTTCTTCCCCCCAAACACCCCTGTGCATTTTTCAGACAGTGGGCTCCCTCTCTCAGCGAATTGTGGGCTTTCCCTGGCCCCTGCCTGATATGGGATGTCTTTCTGGATGCTGTGAATCTGTCTCATTGCCATTGGTTAAAGAAGAAGATGATTTGGTCAATAGTCAGGCTGAATAGAGTCAGGAAGGAAGTCCAAGCAAAGATACGGGGGGGGGGGGGGAGGCTGAGGGAGGGAGAGGCAGAGTCTGGGAGAAGCCAGATGTAAGGTAACACCATAGCCATGTGGCAATATATAGCATAGTAGAAATGGGTTAATTTAAGATGTAAATGCTAGTTAGTAGTTAGCCTTCAGCCAAAGAGTTTGTAATTAATAGTAAACCTCAGAGTGGATATTCAGTAAAGGTGAGCAGTAGAGGAATCTCCAGTTACAAATGGTGCTCACTGTCAGGCATTAATCCACATAAGATGAAAAAAAAAAAAAAAAAAAAAAAAAAGCTTTTAAAGACAGGGCTTCTAAGCTGGGCGCTGGTGGCACATGCCTTTAATCTCAGACCTGGGAAGGCAGAGGAAGGTGGATCTTTGTGAGTTCGAGGCCAGCCTGGTCAACAAGAGCTAGTTCTAGGACAGGCTCTAAAACAACAGGGAAACCCTGTCTCAAAAAAAACATAATCAAAAACAAACAAACAACAACAAAAAGATAGATTCCGTTTGCTGGTGGCAAACAGATGCGTGGCTCTTTAAGAAATGAATTCCTGGTTCTTGCTGGTAGCACTGATGACTTTTTTGAGAGGTCATGCTACAGAATTATTGAATGGGGTCTGTGGGCAGCATGCTGCAAGCTGACTGATGGTGGCAAGGACCTGCTTAGTCCCTAGGGTTGGGGTGGTTAGCATGGCTCCTGGAGCTGAAGGTGAATGTATTTTCCTCATGTTTGAAAGCCGAATGAAAGAAGCCAAGAGCCAAAGCACCTATGTTGGTCCTAGCCATGTGTGCTTAGCATTTTAATAATTCTGTTCAAAAAATGATTACAGATAAGCAATAAAGAAATGTTCAGACCAAAAAAAAAAGCCTCTAAACAGGTCACAATGTGTTGGGTAAATACACATAAGCTTGGGAAAGAAAGAATAGACAAAGTCATAGATTAAAAGAATAATTTGAAGATAATAAACTGAGGTTCGTAAAAAGGAAAAAGAGTAATAAAAGTTATAATAATTCACATGAAAATGGAAAATAAAGAGAGTCTCAATTAAGTATACTCTTTTGTTTTCTTTCAAATTTTTAACTGTTAATGACCTAACTGTAGAGACTCAGTTGATTGTGGGTTCTGATTAGCCAAATGTGCATCAAGGTATTTTGACTTCTAAATTTGGGTATAAGGATATGTGGCATTGGAAAAGAAGTTCTGCTTTTGTTTCCACAGAAGAAGATGAGAAGTTATGGACTCCTTCCAGGTTAATACAGTTTGACCAAGCAAGACCTTCTGAGAGGTCTCTGATGGGAATGATGGCCCAGGTGATCCAAATTCTACAAGAACTTTAAGGAAGCTAGCTGAGATAATGTGGTCTCACAGACTGCTACAGCTAAGATATAACCATAATTCTAATTTTTTTCAGGATCACCATAAGATTACAAGCACCACCAATCAACAGTAAATAGTACAGAAAACTATGTTCAAATTCCCAAAATGTTGTTTATAAATATTTGTTTTTATTTAAATAGGGTTGATTATGATTATAAATGATTAATGGTCATAGCTAATATCTTTCTAAAGAAAAAGGGGATATGATATAGAAATGATGAAAAGACAGATTATTGAGTCAATTTTCATCCAAAAAAAATTACCAGCTGTTAAACTCAAAATACTTTATTTTAGTATTGGTTTTAGTCTATTGGTACAAATTTAAGGTCAATTTTGTTATACTATGTGTATGTTTCCACTCTTATTTAAGTTAATATGTTTATGCAGCTTATTTAAAACTGTAATGTATATTTAAGAAACACAAATCAATAGTCATCTATAATAGTCAAACTTATATGCATGGTTGGGCAGTGGTGGCACTTGCCTTTACTCCCAGCAGTTGAGAGGCAGAGGCAGATGGATCTCTGTGAGTCTGAGGTCAGCCTAGTCTACAAGAGCTAGTTCCAGGACAGGTTTCATAGCTACAGAAATACCTTGTCTCAAAATATCAAAACACAACAAAACCACCACCACTACCAACAACAACAACAACAACAACAGCAAAACCAATAACTTATAGGCATGTCAGGTTTTCTAGATATGCAAAGATATATTTCAGTTGGATAGGTAATATTCAAGTACTTTATAGACCTAAAGAATATGGTATTTACAATGTTTTATGAGCTTAGAATTTTTCCAGCAGTAAGAGTGTCTGCTCCTGGAAGCACCAATTACTACAAAAGGATGATGGACATCAAAGTGGCTCCTTATGAAGTTTGCTTGTAATGTGGCAAGGCACATTTTGGCATAAAACTGTTCTTGCCTGGACTGTTTGATAATATTCTGTATGCAAGACCCAAAGAAAAATGAATGCTGAAGTTGCCAAAACAAATAAGGAACCCCATCATGGTTCTTGCTTCATGAAAGAGTCTCCAGACATTCTGCAGGACAAAAAAAGAAAATGTCTGAGAAACTGCCAATATAGGTGGGACAGTTTCAAATTATCTGCTACACTGAAAAGTCTGCCATATGCTCTAGGTCTATAAGCTGAAGATGGATGCCCCAATATTGTAGAGAAACTTTGAATGACAATTTAGGAAGTCAGACATCTCTAACATTTCTAAAGTTTTGGAAGTTGCTTGCCATGTGCTCCATGTTTATTTTGATAATATTATATCCTTCTGGCACTTAGATGGAGCTGAACACTAGAAAGTTATAATTACAGTTTTCCTTAGTTATGACAAAAGATAAATTACTTGTAAAACTTTAAACTCACAAAGATAGATTATAGAGTATTTTTTACAAATACAAATGGACTCAATATTGTCACTGTAATTCTTGCATGATAATTGTTTTGCTCTATGTAATTTTACTATGTTAAAGTTCAAAACTTCCTTTTTACTAGACAGAAAAGGGGAGTTACATGGGATGCCATTGTGTATGCTGTGAATATGCTTATTAGGATTATATTAATAAAGAAGCCATTTTGGCCAATAGCTAGGGAGAACAGAGCTCAAAGGCTCAGAAAATATATTCAACAAAATTATATGAGAAAACTTTCCCAACCTAAAGAAGGATATTTCTATGAAGGTACAAGAAGCATACAGAACACCAAATAGACTGGATCAAAAAAAAAAGTATCCTCTCACCATATAATAATCAAAACACAAAACATACCAAATAAAGAATGAATATTAAGAACCACAAGGGAAAAAGTTCAAGTAACATATAAAGGGAAACCTATCAGAAAAATATATAGTTATCCTTCTAGATATTGGAAGTAGACAAGATCACTAGGCAAAAGTTGGGAGCAGGGGGGTGGGAGTGGGTTGGGGGGAAGGGGAGATGAGGAGAGAGAAGGGAGAAGGGGGGATTGGGGAATGGGATAATAGAGATGGAGGAAGGGTGGATATGGAAGCAGGGAAGAAAATATCTTAAGTAAGGGAGCCATTTTAGGGTTGGCAAGCGTCTTGGCTCTAGAGGGGCTCCCAGGTGTCCAAGGGGATTTCCCCAGCTAGGTTCGTGGACAGCAGAGGAGAGGGTGTTTGGAATGGCCTTCTCCCATAGCCATACTGATGAATATCTTGCATATGATCATAGAGCCTTCATCTGGCGAGAGATGGAAATAGAGACAGAGACCCACATTGGAGCACTGGACTGAGCTCCCAAAGCCCATATGAAGAGCAGAAGGAGGGAGAACATGAACAAGGAAGTCAGGACCGCGAGGGGTGTGTCCAACCATGAGACAGTGGGACTGATCTAATGGGAGCTCACCAAGGCCAGCTGGACTGGGTCTGAAAGAGCATGTGATCAAACCAGACTCTCTGAATGTGGCTGACAATGAGGGTTGACTGAAAAGCCAATGATAATAACACTGGATTTTGATTCTACTGCATGTACTGGCTTTTTGGGAGTCTAGTCTGTTTGGATGCACACCCTCCTAGACCTGGATAGATGGGGGAGCTTGAACTTCCCACAAGGCAGGGCACCTTGACTTCTCTTAGGACTGGAGGGAGAGGGGGAGGGAGATTGAGGGGAGTGGGAGGGAAATGGAAGGAAGGGAGGAAGTGGAAATTTTAAATAAATAAATAAATAAACAAACAAACAAATAAATAAAACAACTTTCTTCCCAGGACTTGATAGTTCTCTCAATTTTTTTCAGGGTCCCCTAAAGATATTATCACACCGAAACAACAGAAAGTTATTTTAAAAACATAAAACCCTCATACCCAAAAGGTAGGGTGCACAGTTTTTGTTAATTCTATGGCTTATGGATATTTCTTACCATTCAGGGGGGTTGATTGTTATCGGTAATAATCAGGGAAAAAAAGTTAAGCAAAGGATATTAGATTCAGGGTTCTTGTTTTGAAATAAAGAAGGGGGACCATAGACATGATAGGATAAAAGTATAAGTTATTGAATCTACTCTGAAAAGAAAAGTGGGAATATATATATATATATATATATATATATATATATATATATTACCATTTTCCACCTGGATATATTCTGCTCTACCACAAGCAAAAGTAACTTCTTTATTAACCAATAATAATAATAAAAATAGTCATGACATACAGGTGAAATCCCACATTTCCTCCCATTTTCTGTCTAAATAAAAAGGAAGGCTTTAACTTTAACAAAGTAAAATTACATATAACAAAACAGGTATCAAGCAAAAATTGTAGTTACAATATTTAGTTCATTTATATTAGGCAAAATAAGAAAAATACTCCTCCAACATCAATTCAATATTTTTTAGTCTAAAGTTTTATATCTAATTTATCTTTATAACTATAACTGTCTTTCTTCAGTTCTATCAAAGACTCCAAATGGATATATTATTAGTTAAATAAACAGGAAGTGCATTGTAAGCAATTTCCAAAACTCTAGAATTAACAGAGACATCTCACTACCTGTAGAGTTACTCAAAGTTCTGTAATGTTACAGCATTCATCTTTAGCCTACAGGCCAACAGTTTCTAGTAGACTTTTTCATGAGCAGGAAACTTGAAGGTCTCTTATGCCTTGTCCTGGCAAAGTTCATCATTTGCTTTCTAATGTGTCCTGCAAAATGTCAGGTATTTTTCTCATTAAACAGGAACCACGAAAAACCTTCTTACCTTCTTTAGGCAACTTTAGCTGTCTTTTCTTAAAATATAAATCCTGCTTGTCCCTTTCATACAGCATACCATCAAGCTGTCTAGGCAAGAGCAATTTCTTGCCCAAATGACTATCCTTATCACATTGAAGACAAATTCCATAATGAATTTCATCAATGACTATCAACCTCTCTGAAATAATTGGTGTTGCCAGGACCAGATATATCTCACTATCAAGAAAAGTCTAAATTCTTAAAACACTTTAAATGCCATATTTTGTACGTTTTTAAAATATTTGAAGAATACCTGTCTATCTGAAATATATCTCTGTAATCTGGAAAATCTAACACGACTACAATCTTGACTTTTCTATGATGTGGGATTCCCCTCTGTATGCTGTGAATTCCATTGGTTAATAAACGACTACTTTGAGCCCATAGCAGAGGAGGGCAGAAAGAGCTAGTTGGGAAAATTTAAAGTGAATGCTGGGAGAAAGGAAACAGAGTCAAAGAGAAGCCATGTAGCCCCACCAGAGACAGACAGACAAAATAAGCCACAGCCATGTAGTGATACACCAATTAATAGAGATGGGTTAAATTAATATATGAGCTATTAAATAAGAAACTAGAACTAATGAGACAAGCAGTGATTTGAATAATATTGTTTCTGTGTGTTTTGGGTCTAAGCAGCCAGGAACCAATAAGCAGCTTCCTCCAAAAATTCTAGCTAACTGTCTATTAACCTATAATGCTTAATTATATATTACATTTTAAAATGTACAATACCTTAAGAAAGAGAAGAAATATACATATAACAAAATTGACTTTAAATTTGTATCAATAAACCAATACTCATACCAATGTAATATAGTTATCTCTATAGCATATCCCCCTTTAAATGTAAACAAATATTCATAAACAATCATTTAGGGTATTTGAGCATTGTTCTCTAGACTGCTTCATTCTGACTGGGGGCTTTTTGAACAGGTCTTTCATGGGATATTTTTGTGGTAGGTGCATCTCAACCTCCAGTCCTGAAGCTTCTCATGGATTTTAGACCATTGGGGCCATTGCTTCAGGAGGTCTTGTTTGATAAAACTATATTAGCTAGTCAGGAATCCACAGCATTTTTATCCTCTGTGGAAACAAGAGCAGAATTTATTTTCCAAAGCAACATATCCTTAGACCCAAATTTTGAAGTCAAGATACCTTTAAAATATTTATGTTGATTTATCTTAGCACTGAAATGTCTCTCTGTACTTAATTCATTCAAAAATTAAAAATTCAAAGAAAACAAAATAGTATATATAACTATGCAACCTATTGCTTTTATTTTTACTTCTTTAATCTATGACTGTCTGTATCCTGTATCTTTAAAGACTTTAATTTTTTATAATAGTCTTTACTCTTTTTCCTCTCTCCCCCAAGTCTATGCACATTTATTCAACACTGTGACCCATTCAGAGATCTTTTTTTAATCTGAATTTGTCTTTATTATGTATCTTTAATCATTTTCTGGAAAGAAGTATCTTTTTTAAAATGCTAATCAGGCATGCCTACAACCTACTTGGTGGCCCTGCCTGCTTGCTTTGACCAGTTCAGCATGAAGGAGTCATGTTTATTGTCAGTTATATGAGCCATGTTCTCTGCCCCAGACCGAGACATGCAGTGGGTCCACTTTGCCATCAATTAACCTGTAGCACCCTGCTCATAAACCTCATTCAAGTTCTCTATAGCTGGACCCCCGAAAAAGCCATGTAAGTTTATCTGAAAAAGAATATGCAGCTACGAAGAAGCTGCACTAAACTCTGTTCTCTCGTGTCTAGAATTCCTTCTCAAGCTCTCTCAGGTTTTATGTGGGTATAGTTATCCCAAGTTGGTCACCATTTTGTAGTAGGAGATTGCAAGTTTGTTTTCTGGCCACACATACCCAAAATAATCACACAGAATCTATATTAATTAAGCACTGCTTGACCTATTAGCACAGGCTTCTTGTTAACTAACTCTTAAATCTTAAATTAACCCATTCCTATTATTTTGTATTTTATAATGAGGCTTGTGGTGTACTGGTAATATTCCAGGATATCTGTCTTCTTCAGCAGCTACATGGCATCTCCTTGACTCTGCCAATTCTCTCTATCTCTGTTCAGATTTTCTGCCTGGCTATATTCTGTCCTGCCATAGGCTCAAAGAAGCTCTTTAATAACCAATGGCATTAAAACATATTCATGTCATACAGAAGGAAATTCCACATCAGAGAAACAGCTGAGTGTGTACAACTCTCAGACATTTTGGATCTTCTAACCTGATTGAATATAATTGAATGAATAATTCTAGGGAAAACCATCAAATCACACTTCTGAACTAAGAGAAATAACAAATTAAAGTTGTTACAAATCACTTGATTGAGGAACAGCATGTTGCACATTTGGTTGCTGGAATTTCTAAATGGTCTCACTGTTTTCTTTCTTAAAAGAAAGATTTTTCACAAGATTGAGGTCATTATATTTTTAAAACATGACATCATTAAGGGAGAATTCCTAGCAGTTTTGGGTTTCACTGTTAAAATGGGTTTACTTATTTAATAACTTTGTGGGAAAAATAAACAACACATTCTTTTATGATCCTGTAGCTCAACACATCACATTTCCCTTCTTACCCAGCTCATCTTTTCTCAGCTTTTCTTTCCCACACCAATTTTAGAAATTCAGAATTTTGCTTTCCCATTTTCTTGCTTCATATCTTTTCATGTATTTGCAATCTAGTTCTCTGTCACAATCAAATATTTATTATTTGTTCTTTGTTAGTTGATAGTCTTGAATTACAATGAAATGATACAAAAAACATACACATATAAGTTTTATATTGCAAATCCACCAATGTGCCAAACAGGATAAATAAATGGGTCTTTCATTTAAAACACCCACACCACCTGACAGCCAGCTCCGGTTATGAAATTAGCATTTTCTTTCACTACACATGCATATATCTTTGTGCATAAATTTAAAGTAAGAATATAGCACATGTTAATTAAATGTGATTTGCATGAGTTTCTGAAATTATTTATGATTATAAATGTGGATGGCATACACCTCAGGTTCTCTATGCCAGTAGGTGTATGCTTTAGATATTCAGATATTTTCATGTGTATGTGTGTATATATACTTGCACTTATAAATAAATATGGATACAGCTTTAAATTTGCATACAGATAATATGCACACAATATGAGTGAATTTATGGTGTGAACATTCATGAATATATGTATATGAACATGAAGACTATATATTTGATAAAGGGCTTATTTAAAATAATTAGGGAACTAATGAGCTGTTTTGTAGGTAAAGGTACTTGCTGCCAAACTTGTCAACATGAGTGGATCCTAGAAACCCATAAGGTGTCCTGAAATAACCAATTCCCTCAAGTTTACCTTGATCCAGCAGGTAAAACCACAACAGGTTTAAACATGGTTCAAAAAATATTTTGAAGAAGAGACTGGCACCTGAAAGTTCTCTTCTGACTTTCACATACTTACCATGGGACAAGCAGTCCTGTATACCAACATATTAGTAAATTCGTTTTTAAAAATAAAATTTAAATTCTTCTCCATATTTTCACCAAGTAGATAATCATGTTCTTTATTTAAGCATCTTTGCCTGGATTCAGTATTCTATGTATTCATGTGCAAGCTTATTTCTGGGATGTGATATTGCTACAGAAAGACATCAACAATCACTTAAATAAATGTATCAAACACATCAGAATCATTATTAAGCCCTTAACAAGAAAATACTGGCAAGAGAGGTGTAAATAAGTTAGTATTTAACAAAACTGAGCTCTAATATTTTATATTGCCTTTACTGAGACAATGAAATTCCCCATCAAGGTCTTGGATAACACCATTTGACCTCTGAAAGGTGCCACATGAGGTCCACTAATTAAAGACAAGTGTATTTCTATGAAGCCATTGATGACATGACTTGCTGACAGAATACCCTTTCTAGACTGCTAAATGAGCAAGCCCAAAGTTAGCAACCATCACTAGTATGCAATGAATTACTTGCTTCCTTTCCATACTGCACCCTTAGGATGCCATAATGGGTAATGTACTTTATTTTTTCTAGGTTTAGCAATCACACAATATAATGATGCTACAAAGTTTCCATTGTCTTACCTCAGAGACTTCTGCCTGCTCAATATGTTCAGTGGGTGTGCTTGTGAGGTCCCAGTCTCATCAAGAAATTCCAACCTCAAACAAACCAGCAACACTTTTTTTGTAATTTGCTGTTTAATCCTCAATGCAAACTTTTTAAGCATCTGAAACACACTCAGAAATCTCCCAGTTTACTAATCAGTCTGGTTATAAATACCATGTAATGCAGCATTTAAGAGGGCTGTAACAACAAAGTGTCTCATCATTGCCATTCATATGCATGTCTCAGTTTATTTTCTCTTTTCCATAAGGATGGGATACCATTGTTAGCATCCCAGTTTCGAAGACGATAGGATGAAGATTAAGAGTAAATTGAAGTTTTCAAAATGGGGAATATCCAAACCAAAACCTGAATCTGCCTTACATACTTTTTTCAAATATTTATTTCATGCTTCTCTTATGTGTATTTGTGTTTGTCTGTGTCAGTATATGCCACATGTGTGTGGGCACCCGAGAAGGTCAGAAGTGTCAGATTCCAAGAGGTGTGTGAGTTAACCAACATGAGTTCTGGGAACCAAATCTGGGTCTTCTGCAATAGCTGCAAGTGATCTTATCCACCACTAGCAATCACTCCAGTCCTGTCTTTGTTACATACATGTATACTTTCATAAAGTATTTGCAGTTCATATGCTGGGATACACACTAGTAACTAGGATTTTTAGCATTTTACAAAGTCACCCAAGAAGAGACACTTCGATGTCATATTCTGAATGTCATATTCCATTTCATAGAAAGTTTAGTGGACAGGAGGGATAGAGTACTTTAGGAGAGACCATCAATGAGGGATCAGAGAAAAGGAATAGGATAACTTGCATTTTATATAAATTTTGTAGAAAGTAGTAATAGGGGCTAAAGAAAAATATAAAGGAACAGAAAATTTTTCTTTAAATGTCTTAACTAGCTGAAACTTCTGAAAAGTGAAGTTGTTGACAACAGACTGGGTTTCTTTTTCAATGTCAGCTTAGTTCAGAAACGTCAAAGATTCTGCAAGTATACAGACATGAAAATATCGAAGTTGTAGCTTATAGAAATTCACATCTATTTGCTGTGATTATGTTCTGTGGGACAACAGTCTTGTATTGGTTTAATAAAATGTTGATTGGCTAGTAGCCAGGCAGAAAGTATAGGTGGGGTAACCAGAAGAGAATTCTGGGAAGGTGAAAGGCTCAGTCTGTATTCATCATAGAGGAAGCCAGACATAGAGGAAGCAAAATGAGAATGCCTCAAGGATAATAGGTACTAAGCCACATGGTGGCACAGACAAGAGTTATGGGATAATACAAGATGTAAGAGTTAATAAGAAGCCTAAGCTAATAGGCCAACCAGTTTATAATTAGTGTAGACTGCTGTTAGTTTCTTTGGGACTGAATGGCTGTGGGACCTAGCAGGACAGAAATCTCTGTCAATACATATGCAATAATATAGCAACAAAATGGATGTATGAATAAAAGAATGGATATAGACAATGTGGGAAATGCAAGTCTGTGACAAATAGAAAAGACTAAGGAAGGAAAAATCTAAAAAAATAAATACATATATGTAGTAACAGTCTTTGCCCAAATATTTACATAATAGGTTTAATAAATTATTCATTTAATATCCTTATGACTATAGACTTAGTAAAATTAAACTTTCACTTCATCACTTAAACAATGTATTAAATTTTATTAATGAAATGGCTTTGCATCATTTATTGAAAACTGTCATGTGAATGGTTTTCTCTTATGCGTTTATCTCAAGTCATTTTAGGAGGTGTTCTCACTACTTTATATATTATTACATTTATTTACAAAGTCTTTATTCTTGTTTTCTTGTGTTTACCACATCATTGCATATAATATTACTGCATTTCAATATTCTCCCAACTTTTCAGAAGAGGACAAGCTACAAAAAGTTTAAATGAAATATTCAGAAGTTTCCGAGACCACTTTCTCCCTAACAGAAATGGGGGGCAGCTAATTTTGTTGAAATGGGAAGAAAGCAAATTGACCTCCTGGAAACTTACCATTATGCTCTAGTGTTTCTATGACAATTCAAGTCTAATGACATTGGTAGATGATAGAGTTCAGTGGCTTCTGAATGAAGAACTGCTGGCTACAAGAGCTAAAGATAGAAATTTTTAGGGCACACAGTGATCCCACATTGAATAGCAAAGAGAAATAAAGAATGATACAACTGCAGGTATTATGGATGTTTTTCTAAACCACCTATGTAATTGCAGGCAAACAGAGGAAGGTACCAAGTCTTTCTTTAAGGAAAAAAAAAAGCTGAGATAATAGGCACTTCTTCAAACCCTGAATCTCACATTCAAGTATGCACAACACATTCTAATTACCATCACTGTTGCAGCATTCATCACCAGTCTGCATTGTAATAAGAGGTAATAGAATGCATTGTCCCTTTCTTACATTAAATGTGTCAAGTACCATAAATAGGACAATTGGCATAATTGCTGTAAATCCCAGGGTGTGTGTGTGTAAGTGGGTGGTAGTGGGGAAAATGTTCACCTAACACTCACTCACAATATTGCAAGATGAATTAACATAATTGGCTCTAAAAATGGTATGTCACCATTAAATGTTATCAACAGTGATGCTCTGCCTCTCTATCACCCATCCCCCCATTCAAAGGAGGGAGTATTGCTGCCATTTTCATTGCATTCCTTTTAGCCTTTTAATTTTAATTCTGGAAGCTAATTAAACACACAAAATAGGGATGTCATTATTGGAAGCAGAGTGATTAAATTTGTTAAAATAAACTTTCTTTAATTACCTCGAGGTGAGAAAGGAGGTCAGGAAACACCATATTTTCCTGGCAAATGTAAGTAAAAGTAAAATTAAAATACCATCTAACATATTAATATTTCAGAACATGCCTTGACATGTAGGAAGAAAGAGGCCAGAATAAGCTATCTGACAGATATTTCAAACATTGTTCACTAGAAAAGAAATGATGAATTTGTAACACTATCTTAAAGGACCCTAAAGCAAACAGTATATATGAAGTAAGGTAAGCCCTCTTCCCTGTCCAAAGAAATGAGCTAGGAACAGAAGAAATTTATAATATTTTTCCAGAAAGAGGAAGGTTATGGATACACTGGAGAACTGACCACTGTGGTATAATCTTGAAATTAATCTCTAATTCCATATTATTTACTTGTTCAGATTATTCTCATCTGCAAAACATGTGACACATTCATAGACACTCTAATCTCATGCTGCAAAGATTAATTCTTTATTCTTTTTCATATATTGATGCTCAAGCTATGTTTCTTGAAAATTAGATTAGTACTCTATTAAAGTAAGGCCTATCATAATTTTTTTTAAAAATTTCCTAAAAAGGGCCTACTTGTCACAAGTGTTCTATTTTGAACACAATTTCTTTTTATTTATTTATTTGTTTGTTTGTTTGTTTGTTTATTTATTAAGGATTTCTGCCTCCTCCCCACAACCGCTTCCCATTTCCCTCCCCCTCCCCCAATCAAGTCCCCCTTCCTCATCTGCTGGAAGAGCAATCAGGGTTCCCAGACCTGTAGGAAGCCCAAGGACCGCCCACCTCTATCCAGGTCTAGTAAGGTGAGCATCCAAACTGGGGTTTTTGATCCTACTGCACGTACTGAACACAATTTCTTTTAAGTTCTTGTGCTCATTTTGACTCACTTTCAACAAATATTTGCAAGAAATTTCTAAAAGTTTAAATGATTCTCTCCAGTCCATTGTTAAATCAGCTTTATGATCTTCTTAGTGCTGATGGGAGAGAATCAAATGTTGATAGTAGATTTTAAAGGCTCATTTTAATCTCGCTATCATCTAAGGCACCCACTTCATTGCTAATCTCCCTTGATATCCTACCTCTCATATACATGTCTTTGTCTCTAGTTTCTCTATTCTAAGGGTTTTTTCCAACCCCTCACCTCCTATTCACCAATAAAATATTCCTGGCATGAGTTCACAAAGAGGATTAAATTTACTTGTGAAAATGTTAACATATTTTATCAATTACCTGAGTAATTGTAACAAAATACCTGACAACTTAGGAAATTTTTATTTGGCTCGACACTTGAGCATATAGTTGATCGTGATGAGGATAGCATGGCACTAGATGTCATAGGCGGGTGGTCATACTGCATCCACAGCATGGAAGCAGAGACAGAAATGAATGTTCATGCACAGTTCACTTACACCTTTGTATGCAGTCTTAGGGTCTCAGAACGGTGCCACCTACATTTAGAGTGGGTCTTGCTACCTCAATTAACCTAATCTAGTAATTGTCAACAAACATATGGTGCAGCTGGTGTCTAAGCTGATTCTTCTTTGTTCTATCAAGATGACAATCAACAATACCCACTAGATGAATGTAGACTGTATCTTGCCCACCTCTTGGCTTCCTGAACTAGTTTTCGGGTTGCTACACCTCATCATCAGGGAACCAATTTTTCCATATACTTATCAAGGAAACTTTTGAGCCTATGTCACTCTTTTATTATCTACCTAAATAGTATCCTTTAGTTTCCTTTATTTTCACTCTGTCAAAAATACATTGTGCATTTTTTCCATGTCTGAATTCTATGGGATTAGAAAATGTTTCTCAAATATGATCACTGTTTGGAATTATCTTTTCTTTGTACTTAGGTCTTAAGCAAGATGAATTGCTCAATAAACACCTATATAATGAATGAACAGCACCTATTTACATAATGAAAATTGTATGTTGAATTTATTTCTTTCTAAGTATGCTTTTTTCTGGTGGCAGGATCAGAGTAAATCCAGTTATCTTACAGAGTTTGGGTTTTTATTTTTTATTTACTTAATTAATGTTTTTGTGATGAGCTTTATTTTTACCAATTTTAATCGCAAATATCTGATTATTTAATTCTAATTTAATAAATCTTTTAAACAAATAAACAGATGCTTCAAAACAATCAACTTTAAATTTCTATGGGAAATTTTAAATTAGAAAAGAAGGTCCCACTGAGGAACATGTGAGAAATATCTGTGGTCTACAGTCCTATTTTTGAAATTCTTGTTGTGAATGAACTTAATATAGGTTTTCAGGTTTTATATCACACTTTAAGATTTTTTTAGCCAAAATTTATTTATCTTATCTATTTTAACATTGACAAAATGCTTTGGAAATAATATTGAAAGAAAAATAAAATGGGACTTAAGAAGAAAAGATGAATATTTAACAATTGTATATTTTCTGTTTATCATTTGTAAAAGTTTAACAGAGTTAACTCCACTGCACTTTGTATTTCTTTTCTTTGCAGTACGCATGTAGACACTTTTCTGTCAGACTTATTAAGCTAGAATTTTGCAACTTGGAATACAACAGGCATCAAGAGAGATGGTTTCCTCTCTAGTATATTCAATCCAACATTCTTTCACTAAGTGAGTATATTATCATTTTGTTTTGATGTTTGTTATTTTCTTTCATTACCATGCTAAAGTAGATTTGGCTGTTACTCTAACTTGCCTTGCTTGTGACAGCTATTCTCAGTAAATGGAGCCAGGGATCATTTAGTAGTTGATTTTGACCACTAGCACCAGTCAAGATACAGTTTTTCCATGCTTGCCTTGAACTGCAAATGGTCGTAGAGACATCTGTGCCTTGGAGATTGACTCATTATTGAAGAAACTGAGGAAAGAAATAACTGTTAACTAACTAGTATAGAAAAACATATGTTGATTGAAGGTAATAAATCTTTTCCAAGACACCTTTGGTCTTTACAATATTTATTCTTTCTTTAATTTTGTAGAAGAAGGACACATTAGTGAAAATGCTTACTTGCATTCATTTAGAGCTGAGCAACATTTCCAGAACTCAAATACTTCCATACAGCCTAAATGATCATGTACTTTCAGTTATGTGTCTGGCTGTGCAGATGGTAGAGAACTTTTCATAAGAAATCTACTTTGCAGAGCTCATATGCAATTCTGTTTGAAGAAACAACAAATGTAGGACAGAACTTATTCTTTGCTGAAAAAAGACCATACGTGTGTGTGTGTGTGTGTGTGTGTGTGTGTGTGTGTGTGTGTGTGTATCACAGACTGGTAACCTGATCGACAGAGATGATACAGAATCTTCTCAGCAATTCATAATTTCTCTGTACTCTGTTATGCCTTGACAGCCTTTATTATTTGGAAAAACTTATTTAATGGGTCTAAGGCACCTAAAGTAATAAGTGTTCTCAAAGAAGCACATGTGTCCTGTTTCTCTAGAAGACAGTAAGATATTCTTTGGTAGAAATGCTACAGAAATGTGAAGGAACTCAATAGACAAGATACATGATTATCGCAGCTCATGTGATTTAAAGTCATTCCAAAGTACTCTTATTTAAGCTTTCTAAATGCTATGACATTGAAGAAAAAATGTCTGCCTCATTACTGTTCTCAGTAAGTTCTTCCTTTTGCTTTCGTTGGGAAAGTTGATTTTACCCCCTTTTCCCCAGCCATACAAGATTATTTCTATAACATAATGTGTTTGACTATACATTTATTACATAGCTAAAACCCATTGTCTCCTGTAGCACAAGGTAAATGCCGTTGTTTCTAAAATATTCTTCTAGTAACAGCTGTCCCTGCATTTTCTGACAGAATTGATTGAAAATTCATCCATTCCCACCATACTACACAAATATTTCCAACATTACCTTCTAGTTTTTGGTGTTGTATGTCAATGATCTTATTTCTGTGCAAAATATGCCTGTGAATGTTTCCTGATTTGTCTATCAATATTATTGACAACAGCAGTGAGCATAAAACTATAAACTGGTAAGTCCATTTGTTGAAGCTTTAGCTTGCAAAGCTTATAAATTTGTCTCATTGCAACTCAGTTATTCTTTTTCATTTAATAACTGAAAAGTACTGTTAGCCAAGTTCATCCACAAATGAGGATGGTTTTCTCTGGATTTGAATCAGGGTAAACATGACGTTTCAAATTCTAGTCTTCTTAATTATCACATCAGAGCCTATTATCATCACATGTTTGAGACATAAGCCTTACCCAAATATTTTTTGAACTGCAAAAACCTGAAGAATCACATGGCAGAGCTCTTTGGTCTAGTTATATTCAAATTACTACACAATGCAAATTAGTGGGGTCCAGACTAATGAGGCCCAGGCAGAGTTCTGTCGGTACTGCTTGCAGATGTTATTATGATCTATTATTATAGCTAATAATAATCATAATTACAATCTGAACTGTGTGTCTTGGTTACATAATTTTCTCTGCTTCAGTTCAAAACTGAAAACTAAATAAATATATGATATTACCTGATGATTCCACTCACATTTACTTTAGATAAATTGAATAGTTGAAGAAAAATAGAAAACCCTGCACCAAAATCTATTTTGTGGTGATATGAAACGAAACTAAAAATTGATAGCCATATCGTACCTCAGAGCCATGTTTTCAAGAAACAAAGGCAATTATTTAACACCTACTATGTGCTAAGTGACTTATCTCATTTGATTTTCCAGGACATAAACAGAGGTAGAAAACACTGTGACTTGTGTACTCACTAAATAATCCAAGATTTACTACTAAGAAAATATAAGGTCATTTAAGAGAAATAGATCTTAGTACAGGAAACCTGGCAGAAAGTACTACTGTTCTGTGGTTCAGGGAGAAAATACTTACACACCTGTGATAGAAGAATATACAATAAAGATCGGGAGATGTCTTTATTTACCCTTCCATTTCCTAGATACTCCTGAATTATGATGCATTGGTCTTGTTGTTTTAATACCAATGGTGTGAATATTAGACTTGAGTAGAGGCAGAATATTGATGGAGGAAGGTCATTGGTTAAAAAATAAAGAAACTGCTTGGCTGGCCCTCATAGGTTAAAACATATGTAGTCGGAGTAAACAGAACAGAATGCTGGGAGAAAGAAGCTGAGTCAGGGAGTCGCCATGATTCTCCCACTCCAGACAGACGCAGGTTAAGATCATTCCTGGTAACCCAGCTCATGGGTTACACAGATTATTAGAAATGGGCTAGTCCAGGTACGAGAGTTAGCCGAGAAAAGGCTGGAACTAATGGGCAAAGCAGTGTTTAAAAGAATACAGTTTCCATGTAATTATTTCGGGTAAAGCTAGCCGGGTGGCAGGAAGCGGCCCGCTGCTCCTACTACATGCACACTTTAAATACGTTTAATATGGTTTATATCAATTGGATAGAATTTGTGCTTCCTAGATCCTTGACCTAAAATCATATTCCTCTCAGTTTACATTGAGGTTGGAAAATGTTTAGGAGTTAGGACCTAATGAAAGTTAATAAAATAGATCTTCACATTCTTGAATGAGTTAATACATCTCAAGTACATAGAGAATTTTCCTATGTCTTGGTAAATTCTTGTAATTGTATGATATTATAAAGCAAGATTATCCTTTTGTTTGGCCTCTTCTATACAAGGGTGATTCCCAATTTGTTTCTTGTCTCATTGTAATACAGGTATCAGTGTCATCTTCTCTAGATATCTTAGCTAGTAGAAGTATGAGATAACCTCTTTTATTTAAATGATTAGCATCCAGTATTATGGTAAAGCAATATAAAATAGACATATACAAGTATGAAGATACAGATGTGTCTATGTTTCTTCATGAGCAAATTCTGGAGATACCTTCCAAAATGATGTCTCTCTCTCTATATATATATATATAATTTTTTTCTTTCAATTTTTGTTCTTCTGTTATGTTACATAGCATTTCAGAACCACCTTTGTATTGCATCTCTGGTATTCAAGTAGAAACAGCACAAAACAAAAGTTAGAGCTTGACTATTGTTATCTAGTTAAAAGAGAGTTTATTACAAAATAAGGATAAATTTATTTTTCCCTAAGGAAATTTTATGTATGTTGTCTAGAAATTACTTTTTTTCATCAAAGTGTGTCTTTAGTGAACATTCTACACCAAAGACAACATGGGCAACATGAAGTAAATCGTCAACCATATCTCAATTTTTTTGCAAACACAAAAGTTGAATGGAAGAAGAAAAAGCACTGTATAAAAGAGCAGTCTTTTATGCATATGTCATAGCTATCTACTTGGTAGGTTTAGTTGACTTAGCTTCAAGACACATCACCAACAATTAATAGAGTTTAAAGCTAAAACTTTTTCATTCTCTTGAATGCCACCTGATTCTTTTTCATTCAGCCTCCCCATTTGACTGGCGGATATTGATAGTCCTGTTCAGATGATGAAATGAAAATGTTAAATGTACACATTGGCAATGCTGAAGCATGCTTGGTCACCCTATATATGGTGATTCTGTTGAACTGCCCATATTCGGTTTCATGGTCTAATTAGATGAAAATGACTGACCAGGTCTCATCTTTAAGAAGGCACCAGAACTCAATACAGATTCTTGTGAGTCACCATGTGGCTGCTGAGAATTGAGCTCAGTACTCTCAATCACTGAGCCATATCTCCAGCCTGTTACCACCATCACTGCTGTCTCCTAGATTCTTCATTGTTATCAACACTTACTTATTAATCTTGGTCCATGTGTCATTATATTTTTTCAGCATAGTTTTATGTGAATTCAGCTCTCTAACAAGTGCTCCTTTTCTTATATTTTTACAGTAATTATAATTTACCCCTATCACATTTTTCAGATTTTGATATTGACTTGAAGTCCCAAGTTTTGTTTACTTGTGGCTATATTTTGTCTTCTTTTTCTTTCTCTAAAAATATCATAAACTTTTGATGTCAGGAAATACACCTTAAAAGTTCATTTCTATAACAGAATTTTAGTATGAGATTTCAAAGACTGAATATTCTATTTCCTTCATTGTTTCTTTTAAAAAGTTAAGAATAGCTTTAATAAGCTCTCCCTAATCAAAATCGCTGATATTTTCTATAGTAGATTCAAGAGTTAATATCTTGGTGCACAGGAGACTCCCATCATGCTATATCTGTGCATTTGTAGCACACATGCTTACTATTTGGGACAGTTGCTACAGAAAGTAAGGTTCCTTTCCCTAGCACATAGCATATATTAAAACAAATAAACAAGGAAGTTGTATTAGCTACTGATCCACTCTGGATCTTCTAATCTAACAAGCCTATAATAAAATATGTTACTCTCAAAAGATCTCAAGAAAATAATTACAGCAGAGTATGACCCTACTTCTTACTGCTTATTTACTAATACCTGATAATATTTCCCCTTTTCTTTTAAGATCTTATCTGCTGTTCATAAAGACCTTGCGGGGGGGAATGTGGATATTTATTATTGAAATATATTGACTGGGCTTTCTTCCTTCTCTAGACTCCTTTTCACCGGGAGAGGAAAATGATCATGTATGAGAAACAAAAATTTGAATGTGATCAAAATATTCTCACGATGTCCTCAATGTCTTTTTAAGTACAGTGAGTGACACAGGTCTTTTATTTTAACCAGCAGCTTAACATGTGGATACTTTTTCTGAATTTGTTTATAATTCAGAATATAGGGGTCATTATATCCATCTAATGGAAGTGGGCAAGGGAGGCTGGAGTGAGAAGATCATAACAAAAATGGAGCATGGAGACTATAGTACTTCAAAGTCCGAGCATGCCACGTACAGCTGTCTGCATGCTTTTAGAGAAGTAAACACCATTTTCTTCTTTTCTTTGAAACAGTTTTGACTTTGTTTTCCTCATTTCTTATGTTTTGCATATAATAAAAAGTCTTTTGAGTTCCTCTAACAGAAGGCAGCAGACATAGAATCCAGTTCTGCTCTATTGCCTTGTAGCAATTGGAACTTCTTTACTACATCTCTTGCATTCTTTTCTCTTAATTGGAACATGAGAGCTCGCTTATAAGGAAAAGAGCAATGTAGAGAGCTGTAGGGATTTTTCAGGTGAAAGAATAAATGTGTGCAGTAGACAAAACCAAGAATAAGAAATGAGTTTTAAACTATTTTCTTTACTGATGACTAGCTTATTTTTTAAATTTTAGATGATTTATATTATAGGTTTTTATTTATGTTATGGCTATGAAAGAGCTCTCAATCAATCTCTCTACTCTGAATTTTTATATTTTATCTACATTTTCTCATTGGTGTCCCAAACTGTAGATTGGTATTGCATTTCAAGGCATGTATACAGACACTTAGCTACAAAGAAATCTTAATTGTGATAGCATTTACAGCTGTCCAAACCCAAGACAGATTAAATCCCAGCACAGAGATGAGACTTGTGTATAAAATTGCATTACTAGCTGTAGGACTACTGACAATTATTAGCTACAGAGAGATTTTTAGAATTTTCTTTAGAAGTGCAGACTCTGGATGGTCAGCAGCAGTCTTCCAGTGGAAGACCACACACCCAATAACTTCTGTACAGCACAAACTTGTCTTGAAGGGAAAAACAAATAAGTAATCAACAATAACAATGACAAGAAACACAGCATTTGATGGGGAGGGAAGGGAATGGATCTAGAAAGTAGGGGCTATGTATGATCAGCACAAATTATACTAAGCTGTAATTGGAGGTTCCTCTCCCACTCACCAGTTTCTGAAGTAAAAAATACAGAGGTTTAATAATACTTATACATGCTTTCCCGATGGATCAGGCTTATTATTAGCTAGCACTTACATTTAAATTAATCTGTATTTTCTATCTGTGCTTTGCCATGTGTATCATGGCTTGTGGCATCATTTTTTGCATAATGGCTTCCACAGAGGGTGGCTGACATATCACAGACCCTGCTCTTTTTCTCCTGTATTTCTTCTTGGATTTCCTGCCTGGTGCATCCTGTTTTTTCATAGTCCCAAGAAGATTTATTTATCAACCAATGAGAGCAACACATATTCACAGCATAGAGAAAGACCATCCCATAACATTAAACTCTATAAAAGTTTCAAAAAGCTAATCAAGAAATAAAAACAAAAATATAAAATTTAAGAAAATAGACAAATGCTCTATTTTCTACTTAGTTTTATATATGACTGACTGGCAGCAGGGTTGGCTAAAATTTATAATGTGAATTTTACAAATATGACTCTGAATTTTGAATTGATATTGAACTTGAATGCCACAAATATGAATTTATAGGGATAAAAAATGAATGCTAGGGTTCACAGCCACTTTAAACCTGCAAATAAAGTGAATATTGTCAACTTCTAAATCACTATTTTCAAAAATGTTAAACTAACATTTTCAAATTATTGAAATAAAATCATGCTCTTCTAGTAAGATACTGTGAAAGGCACAAAACAGAGATGATAGGAACTCAGTTACTCTTCCCACATTGATTTCCAGCCATGAGTGTGCCACCATATGGTCCCACCATGGCATACACCCTCACCATGGGCACAAAACAGGACCACCTGATCATAGAGGAGAACACACAAAACTATGAACCATGGCAAATTTTTTTCATTTTCTTATAATTTTATAATTTGAACCTTGCAGGTATCTCTTACAGTGTGGAAAGCTCAGTAGTCCAGCCAATGTCCCTAGTTGAGGAACTGAATGCATCTTCAAAAGTTATAAGTCTCCCCTACATGCACTTGGTCCTAAAAGTTTGAGCAGCTTGTCCTAAATTATAGGTCTTTCTTTAATATTTAGATAGAAATTATGTTGTGTGGGCCTCTCTAGAGTGATGCTTTCTATCACACTCTAAAACAGAGTGTGCTCATGGATACCATTCACCACAATGCTCTTAAGTCACACTAACCTGGACTTCACTGGGGAAAGTTCACAATGCTTTAGTGGTGCCATGAGAGGCAGTATCAAATGACCTTCTCAGGTTGACAAAGTCCAATTTCAAACTCTATTGTTTGGTGAGTTCCTAACACAAGAGAACCTGCTTTGCCTCATCATTTTTTCATCGGCAAGATATGGAGGATAACATTTATCATAAGAAGTAATCTGTAAAATGCAGATAATATTGCGATTAAACTGATAAAGATATAGCTATTTGATCTTTGTACAATACAATGTCAATGAATAAGTGAACGTAAGGTGTGTTTTTCCTTTGGGACTGCTTAGCTTTTCTCCCATGGAACTTGCTGCTTTTTCTTCCTGTAGACTGGGAAGTTAATAAGATTAGACAATAAGTAAGTTTGCAAAAATGACAATTGCTGCTAATTCCCTAATACAGATAGTGTGGATCTAAATGGATGCTCAGTAAACATTTGATGAATGAAATCTTGTTGTAGTAGCAAATCAATATTTTAAGAAAGACCATTGTCAAATTCACCAAGCCTTCCTTAGTTCAAGAAAGCTGCTTACATGTCAGTGGCTCCTAGTCAGTGGAAAAGGAGAAAATATGATGTTCTAGTTAAATAAAGTAAGATGGAAATTATTAGTTTGTTTTCACAGTCCTTCATAAGTATTTTGAGGGGCTGTAGAGTTGGCTCGGTAGTAAAGAACAACTGCTATTCTCACAAGAGACAAGATTTTGATTCCCAACACCAACATCTTGACTTAGATTCTTCTGTAACTCCAGACCTGGGGGATTTGACACCCTTTACTGACCTGCACAAGCTCCAGGTACCCTTGTGGTACACATTAAAACATGCAGAAAGGATATTCAACTAAATAAAATATTAAATCAAACTTTTTAAAAAACTGTACGTTAATTTGCATTTGCAAGTTGCTTTTAATGCTGTTGCCTTTACCTTAAAATAATAGAGATCTGAAGGACAACAAGCTGGCTGCTGTAAGTTCAGTTCTGTGTTGGAGTGGTAGGACAGCACCCTAGACAATAGCTTTCTTCTCTAGACTGGATAACCTTAGCTGAGTTTTTTAGGAAAGGGAAACTGAGTGCCACAGTTCAGAAAGAAAAGATTCTGCATGCAGAAGTCTAAACTGATTTCGTAAAGTAAGGATTTCAAGCTCATCAATTTTCCACCTTCAACAGCATAACTTACAAATATCATAAAGAAAGATTGAGTAGTAATTACATGTTTGTTTGTCTATCTGTTTGCTTATAGCTAGTGCTATAAATCTTATCCTTGGCACCAGTCACTAGGTGTAAAGTTTATTTTTTATTTACTTTATTTCTCATCATGTAAAAAAAATCATTTTCCTTATAATATATAGGAAAAACAATGTCACATCCTTCAAAGATCAATGTGAACACTGCATGAGATAAATGCATAAAACCTTTTGACATGGTCCCTGCTAGATCATAAGTAGAGAATCTCAGAGGTTTCTGTTATTGGTATGATTACATTTGAGTTTATATTTCATGGGGTGAAGTCACATAAACTGGAGGTATAAAAAGCCATAAAATACAGGTTAAAATCATCTCTGTTTCTGAAAATAATGAAGAACAGAGTATAGATGCCAACTGTGGAAAAGATCACATTGATGATATAGCTCATGGCTCTAAGGATTCAGGCTTTCATGACCAGAGAGTGCAAAAATTGAGATGTTTTCTTTCCTTTTCTTTCTTTATTTTTGCTTTGCTTACCTGTCACTCAGAGGAGCTTGTGTGGGTCTTTAAATCCCTGTAAATCAATTCATAAAGGTGACCTGGCCCAATATCTCTCTCTGAGGAAACATTGCTTGTGGCATGATATATTCCCTAGCCAATCTTCCCCATTTCCCTGCCAAAATGAGGGCCTTTTTCATGGTGTGATGGAAAGAGAATGCCACATGTAATTAGAGAGAATGAGCAGAGAGGAAGAGAAAAGGCTGTGAGCATGCCACCTTGCTGCCAGAAGTCTCCCAGGAACAGAAGGCGATACATTGTGACAGATGCCTTTGTTATGTTGTTTGTTAAACATGGTGTGGCTCCATTTCACAACATTTCTGAATCTGCCCCTGCATTCCTGGACATTTTGATAGTAGGGAATAGAAATTATTGGAACTTGGTACAGAAAATTAGGGGTAGAAAGCAAAGAAGGGACAGTAATATTGATGCAGTTTAGTTAGTTAAAGTCATCTTTACCTAAATATATACCCCTCATAAATCACTGACTAGATTAGTGTCTGTGTGTCACAGCTTCAGAGGCATAAGTTCTGTGCCCCTTTGCATTTAAATCATATGAATATGTTAGTAGCAGAAGTATGCCTAACTATTTTAAATAATATCCCAAGATAGAAATGGGATAAATCACGATCCAAACTCTCTAGGGAATCACAGTCCAGTTGAAGCATGAAAACACAGAGGATATATGTGCATATACATACATATACATATAAAAACTAGCAGATAGCACTAATTATGAACAGGTAAGGCTTTTAATAACAGAAAGTACAAAAGTAATATGCAATTAAATATGAATTTAATTAAATTTACAACACAGTCAAAATACAAAGTTAATTTGAAAGTTGTTTTATGTAATCAATATCTGAATGTATGTATTATGAAGTATACATTTCCAATTAAAAATTCAATAAAGATTTTAGAATTTTTTCCAAATATTTAGTTTATGGTAAAAATTAAATGGCAATGGAAACTCAAAAAAAATCAGGAAAGTATATCACAGAAGAGACAATTGAAAAACAGATCTCAGAACACATTATAAACCAATCAATTAAATAGATCTTTAGCTAGAAGAAAAGAAATTGATAAAATACATTAAGAAAAGCTTTTTATTGTTTGCCACTGTATTCCAAACACACAAACTCACAGTGCCAAGAAGTACTAGTTGAGTTAAAAGATATTTACAGAACATTTCATACAAACACAAAAAAATGAAAGAATATTCCTCATTTTCTGCCCTTCAGAGATATATCTTCAAAAATGACCACATAATCCAACACAAAGTAAGTCTCAACAGTTGCAAGAAAAATTAAATCATTCCCTGTATCCCACCAGACTGTCACCAATTAAAACTGGATATCTACAACAGCATAAAATTTTCAGACTCATGGAAACTGCACAACTCTCTACTGAATGAGAAATAAGTTTAGACAGAAATAAGGGAACTAAAGACTTCCAAAAGTTCAATGAAAATTATATGCGACATACTTAAACTTATTGATCACAAAAAAGTCGCTTCTAGGAGGCAAGTTCATATCATTACGTGCCTACATTAAAAAAAGAAAATAGAAAAAAAAACTAAAGAGATTTCACATTAACAACTTAACAGCACACCTGAAAGCTCTACAATAAAAAGAAGAAAATTACACTCCAAAAAAAGTGGACAGGAAGAAATAATCACTCAGAACTGAAGTCAGTAAAATAGAATTGAAGGGAACAAAATAATGAATTAATGAATAAAAGGCGTTGATTCTTGGAGGAAATCAATTAGATAGACAAAAACCTAATCCATATTAACCAAAGGTCAGAGAATATTCTTTTTACCAAAATTTGAAATGAAGCGGACAGAAATCTCAAGGTCCAAATCAGGAGCAGAAGGAGACGGAGCACGAGCAAGGAACTCAGGACCACGAGGGGTGCACCCACACGCTGAGACAATGGGGATGTTCTATCGGGAACTCAGCAAGGCCAGCTGGCCTAGGTCTGAAAAAGCATGGGATAAATCCGGACTAGCTGAACATAGCGGACAATGAGGACTACTGAGAACTCAAGAACAATCGCAGTGGGCTTTTTATCCTACTGTGTGTACTGGCTTTGGGGGAGCCTAGGCAGTTTGGATGCTCACCTTAGGAGACCTGGATAGAGGTGGGCGGTCCTTGGGTTTCCCACAGGTCAGGGAACCCTGATTGCTCTTCCAGCAGATGAGGGAGGGGGACTTGTTCGGGGGAGGGAAAGGGAAATGGGAAGCGGTTGCGGGGAGAAGGCAGAAATCCTTAATAAATAAATAAATTTAAAAAAAAGAAAAATATACATAACACCAGGCATTGAGGAAATCAAGAGAATCATAAGGACTTGCTTTAAAATCCTGTACTCCACTACATTGGAAAATCTAAAAGAAAAAGATAATTTCCTCAATAGATACCACTTACCAAAGTTAAATCAAGATCAGATAATCAATTTAAACAGAGCTAGTGAAATAGAAGTAATAATTAAAAAAATCTCCCAACCAAAACCAGCATATGGGCTATCAGTTCAGTGCAGAATTCTACCAGATACTCAATGATGATTTAACACCAATACTCTTCAAACTAATCCAAGAAACAGAAACAGAAAAAAAATCATTATCTAATTCACTTAATGATGCCACAGTAACTCTTATAACCACACAACATAAATGCCAGTGTAGTGTGAATTATAATTGATCTTAATAATAAACACCCAGAGTCAGATATGAGGGTTAATGCTGAAAGATCAGAGAAGTAGAGCAGCCAGCCACTGATTCTTACCTCCACTGAATCCTCAGACCGAAGTGGCCATCCAGTTCCTACAAATCCTTGACTGAATGCTCTAGGATCCTGTCTTCTAAGGCCTTATATTCCTTTCTCTGTGCAGAGAAAGACACCTTTCTGTCTCCACCTCCCTAGTGCTAAAAGGAAAGCTGTGTGACTCCCAAGTATGGGAGTTAAAGGTGTGAACAACCACCACCTGGATTTATTTCCCTTTGAGACTGGATCAATCTGGTGTAACCCAGGGTGGGTGGCCTTGAACTCACAGAATACACCTGCCTCTGTCTTCAGGTGCTGGGATTAAAGGTGTGTGCCACCACCTCTGGCCTCTATGGCTAACTAGTGATTAGCTCTGCACTCTGCTTTTCACGCACGCTTTATTTGTTAGAATACAAACAAAATATCACAACATCTTAGGAAAGAAAGAGTATTGCAAATCAATATCCAGTAGCAAAAGTACTCAATAAATTCTTTGCTAACCAAATTTCAGAATACATGAAAAAATACATGCCCCATAATGAATTAGTCTTCATCACAGAGACAAAGAGATGGTTCAGTATAGGAAAATTAACTAATATAATCTATCAAATAAGCAAAATTGAAAAACAAACAAATACATAACCATTTTATCAGAAGAAAAAAATGTTTTTTGACAAATCCAACACCCTTTCATGATAAAAGTCCTGAAGATACTTGGGTAAAAGCAGCATACCTTAATATAATAAAGGCAATTTCCAGCAAGTTTATAGCAAATACCAACAGAAAAGGGTGAGACTCTCAAACCAGTTGTACTAAAATCAGGAATAATACAAGGTTGTTTACTCCATATATATTCAATATAATACTTGAAGTCTTAGCTAGAAAAACAAGAAAACTGGAAACAAGGTGTTAAAAGTTGGAAAGGAAAAAGTGAACGTACTATTATTTGAATATGATGTGATACTATATAACATTTGTGACATGAAAATTCCACATGGAAACTTCCACAACTGATAAATTACTTCAGCAAACTAGCTGGATAAAAAATAAATGGAAAGATATCAGTTGCCCTTGTATACAAATGATAAATCAGCTGAGAAAGAAATGGGGAAACAATGTCCTTCACAATAGCCACAAATAATGAAATAAGTAAAAAAATACAAATATGACAAGAACTTTCAGCCTTTGAAAATAGAAATTGGAGAAGATATCAGAAGATGGAAAGATCTCCCATGGTCATAGATTGATAAGATTAAAAGTAAAAATGGTCACTATACCAAAGTAATCTGTATATTCAACACATTTTTCATCAAAAACTGGACACAATTATTTACAGAATTTAAAAGAAAAATATACAATTTCATATGGAAAAACAAAAATCCCAAAGTATATAAAACACACTTGTACAATAAAAGGACTTCTAGAAGAATCACTGCCCCTCATTTCCAACTGCACTACAGAGCTATAATAATAAAATTTGCATGATATTGGCCTAAAGTAGTCAGACACATCAATGGAACCAAATCAAATACCCAGATGGAAATACAAATACAAACCTGATTTTAGGATACCTGATTTTTGATAAGGAATTAAGAAATATATAATGGAAAAATATTTTCAACAAATTATCCTGTTCTAACTGAATGGGAGCATGTAGAAAAATGTAAATAGATGCACAACTATTTCCCTGAACAAAACTCAAGTCCAAAGACCTCAACATAAAACCAGATACACAGAACCTGATAGAACAGAAAGTGGCGAATAGCACTGAGTATTTCCATTGACTGACAAAGGAAAAAGCTTTCTGAACAGAACAATAGTCTCACAATCACTAAGATAAAAAAAATTGATAAATGAGATTTTATGAAACTGAAAAACTTTCGTTTCAGTTTATTTATATGGTGGATTACATTGATAGATTTGCATATCTTGAATCAGCTCTGCATCTCTGGGATGAAGCCTATTTGATCATAATGGATAATTTTTCTAATGTGTTCTTGGATTTGGTTTGCAAGTATTTTATTGAGAATTTTTGCGTCGATATTCATGAGTGAGATAGGCCTGTAATTATCTTTCTTGGTTGGGTCTTTGTGTGGTTTTGGTATCAGGGTAACTGTAGCTTCATAAAAGGAATTTGGCAATGACTCTTCTATTTCTATATTGTGAAATACATTAAGGAGTATAGGTATAAGCTCTTCTTGGAAGTTCTGGTAAAATTCTGCATTGAAACCATCTGGTCCTGGGCTTTTTTTTTTTAAGGGAGATTTTTGATAACCATTTCTAATTCTTTGCGACTAACAGGTCTATTTAGATCATTCACCTGGTCTTGGTTTAGCTTTGGTATATGGTACTTATTTAAAAAAAATGTCCATTTCTTTTGTATTTTCCAGTTTTGTGGCATACAGGCTTTTGTAGTAAGATCTAATGATTCTTTGAATTTCTTTTGTGTCTGTGGTTATGTCCCCCTTTTCATTTCTAATCCATCATATAAATAAACTGAAAGAAAAAAAACATATGATCATTTCATTAGATGCTGAAAAGCAGTTATGATAAAGGTCTTGGAGAGATTAGGGATACAAGGGTCATACCTAAATATAATAAAAGCTATTTACAGCAAGCCGACAGCGAACATTAAATTAAATGGAGAAAAACTCAAAGCCATCCCACTAAAATCAGGAACACGACAAGATGTCCACTCTCACCATACCTCTTCAATATAGTGCTTGAAGTTCTAGCAATAACAATAAGACAACATAAGGGGATCAAGGGGATTCGAATTGGAAAGGAAGAAGTTAAGCTTTCGTTATTTGCAGATGATATGATAGTGTACATAAGCGACCCCAAAAACTCTACCACAGAACTCCTCCAGCTGATAAACACCTTTAGTAATGTGGCAGGATACAAGATCAACTCCAAAAAAATTAGTTGCCTTCCTATACACTAAGGATAAGGAAGCAGAGAGGGAAATCAGAGAAGCATCACCTTCCACGATAGGCACAAATAGCATAAAATATCTTGGGGTAACTCTGACCAAGGAAGTGAAAGATCTATTTGACAAGAACTTTAAGTCTTTGAAGAAAGAAATTGAAGAGGACACCAGAAAATGGAGGACCTCCCTTGCTCATGGATTGGGAGGATCAACATAGTAAAAATGGCAATTCTACCAAAAGCAATCTATAGATTCAATGCAATCCCCATCAAAATCCCATCAAACTTCTTCACAGATCTGGAGAAGACAATAATCAACTTTATATGGAAAAACAAAAAAACCCAGGATAGCCAAAACAATATTATACAATAAAGGATTGTCTGGAGGCATTACCATCCCTGACTTCAAACTCTATCACAGAGCTACAGTATTGAAAACAGTTTGGTATTGGCATAAAAACAGAGAAGTCGACCAATGGAATCGAATAGAAGACCCTGACTTTAACCCACAAACCTATGAACACCTTATTTTCGATATGGGAGCTAAAAGTATACAATGGAAAAAAGAGAGCATCTTCAACAAATTGTGCTGTCAAAACTGGATGTGAATCTGTAGAAGAATGAAAATAGATCCATATCTATGATCATGCACAAAACTCAAGTCCAAATGGATTAAAGACCTCAATATCAGTCTGAACACACTGAACCTGATAGAAGAGAAAGTGGGAAGTACTCTACAACACATGGGCACAAGAAACCACTTCCTATGTATAACCCCAGCAGCACAAACATTAAGGGCCTCATTAAATAAATGGGACCTCCTGAGACTGAGAAGCTTCTGCAAAGCAAAGGACACTGTCACAAAGACAAAAGGCAACCCACTTACTGGGAGAAGATCTTCAACAACCCCTCAATAGACAAATTTCTGATTTCCAAAATATATAGAGAACTCAGGAAACTAGACTTTAAAATGCTAATTAACCCAATTATAAAATGGGGCACTGAGATGAATAGAGAATTCTCAACAGAAGAAGTTCAAATGGCCAAAAGACACTTAAGGTCATGCTCAGCTTCCTTAGCGATCAGGGAAATGCAAATCAAGACAACTTTAAGATACCATCTTACACCTGTCATAATGGCTAAAATAAAAAAAACAAACATGATAGCCTTTGCTGGAGAGGTTGTGGAGAAAGGGGTACACTCATCCATTGTTGGTGGGAATGCAAACTTGTGCAACCACTCTGGAAAGCCGTGTGGTGGTTTCTCAGGAAATTTGGGATCAACCAACCCCTGCACCCAGCAATACCACTCTTGGGAATATACCCAAGAGAGGCCCTATCATACAACAAAAGTATATGCTCAACTATGTTCATAGCAGCATTGTTTGTAATAGCCAGAACCTGGAAACAACCTAGATGCCCTTCAATGGAATAATGGATGAAGAAAGTATAGAATATATACATATTAGAGTACTACTCAGCAGTAAAAAACAAGGACTTCTTGAATTTTGCATGCAAATGGATGGAAATAAAAACACTATCCTGAGTGAGGTAAGCCAGACCCAAAAGAAGAGCATGGGATGTACTCACTCATCTTTGGTTTCTAGCCATAAACATAGGACATTGAGCCTATAATTAGTGATCCTAGAGAAGCTAAATAGAGAGAACCCAAAGAAAAACATATAGGCATCCTCCTGAATATTAACCTTCATCAGGCGATGAAAGGAGACAGAGACAGAGACCCACATTGGAGCACCGGACAATAATCTCAAGGTCCAAATCAGGAGCAGAAGGAGAGAGAGCACGAGCAAGGAACTCAGGACAGCAAGGGGTGCACCCACACACTGAGACAATGGGGATGTTCTATTGGGAACCCACTAAGGCCAGCTGGCCTGGGTCTGAAAAAGCATGGGATAAAACCGAATTTGCTGAACATAGCGGACAATGAGGACTACTGAGAACTCAATGGGTTTTTGATCCTACTGCAATACTTGCTTTGGGGGAGCCTAGGCAGTTTGGATGCTCACCTTACTAGACCTGGATGGAGGTGGTGGTCCTTGGGCTTCCCACAGGGCAGGGAACCCTGATTGCTCTTTGGGCTGACAAGGTAGGGCGGCTTTATTTGGGGATTTGTTGGGAAATGGGAGGCGGTGGCGGGGAGGAGGCAAAAATCTTTAATAAATAAATAAAAAACATGTACTCACTCATAAGTGGTTTTTAAACATAAAGTAAAGAAAACCAGCCCACAAATCACAATCCCAGAGAACCTAGACAACAATGAGAACCCTTAGAGAGACTTACATAGATCTAATCTACATGGGAAGTAGAAAAAGACAAGATCTCTGGAGTAAATAGGGAGCATGGGGACCTTGGGTGAGGGTTGAAGGAGAAGGGAGAGACAGGATGGGGAGCAGGAGAAAATATAAGGCTCAATTAAAATCAATAAAATAAAAAAAAAAGAAATTAAATAAAGGGCATGGTGACCTCTAGGAAAAATATTACCCAGCTCATTTTCCAACTTGTAAAAAAGAATAGAAGAAAAGCTTGGAACTGATTGCAGTGGTACATATGTCTTCAATCCCAGCACTTCAGAAGCAGAGGCCAGCAGATCTCCAATTTGAGATCAGCCTGATATGCAGATTCTGTTTCAGGACATCCAAGTTTAGATAGTGAAAGAAAGCATTGAAAACAGCAAGTTGGTGAGGATAGTACAAAGGGGCTACATTACAGCCCTAGTAAGCAGCAGTACTTGGCAGATTCAGCACACGGTGCTGGATTTATAATCAAGGATAGAAGAAAGTGGTTAGTGGAATCTTCCTCTACATCTAAGTAAAGCAGGTGAGGGCCGGAATTGTCAGAAATGTTCAGGAATGGAGTCCTAGAGAGGCCATTGAATGATGTTGTGGAGATGAATACTGCATTGCCTTGGAGAACACACGATGTTGGAGATGCCAGAGCCATCAGACACCTGCATAGGAGATCTACTGACATGAAATGCAACCAACACAAAAGAAAGAAGTGTGTTTCAGTCAACAAATCTGAAAGGATTTGGAGGTCTGAAGAGTGTTTTGACATCAGACATAAAGATGCAGAGTTTAGACTATGCCCAACTGTTTTTTTGTCTTGCTGTGGTCAAGGATTTCTTTATGACGATCCCTTGCCTATGTTTTGGAATGCCAATATATGTCTAGTGTCATTATATATTAGAAGTATGTAATCTGATTTTTAATTTAAGTGATTTTTATTTTAAACTTTAGACTGTTATATAGGTTTTAGACTGTTATAGACTATAGGGACTTTTGAAGTTGGACTAAATAGATTTTTGCTTTATGATATGACTACAAGATTTTGGAGGCCAGGGAGTGGAATGTAGTGGTGTGAAGGAAAATGACACCCAAAGGGAGTGACACCGTTAGGGCATATTATCTTGTTGGAGTATATTTGGCTTGTTTCAGGAAGGGTGTCACTGTAGGGGTAGGTTTTGAGGTCTCCTATGCACAAGCACTGCTCTATGTCACAGTTCACTTTCTGTTGTCTGGGAATCAAGATATAGAGCACTAAGTTCCTTCTTCAGCACCAATTCCACCTGTGTGCTGCCATGTGCCACCATTATAATAATGGACAAACCCTGTGAAAATATAAGCCACCTCAATTAAATGTTTTCCTTTATAAGAGTTGTTGTCGTCATGGTATCTTCTCACTGTAAAAGAAACCTTAACTAAGACAAAATCTAAACAGAGAGTTTTCAATTTAGGAAACTCAAATGGCTGATAAACACTAAGAAATGGTCATCATTCTTAGGTAAGAGGGAAATACAAATTAAAACTTCAATGATAGATGTACTGCAGAAACTGAGAGACCATGGATGCAAGCCCAGATTACTATACCCAGCCAAGCTTTCATTCACTATAAATGGAGAAAATAAAATTTTCCAGGATGAAAACAAATTTAAACAATATGCAGCCACAAATCCAGCCTCACAGAAAGTAATAGAAGGAAAATCACTAACCAAGGAGTCCAACAATGACCACAATAAGTCAGGCAACTAGAGACCCTTCACCAACACAAATCAAAGAAGGGAAACACACAAACTCTACGACTAAAAAAATGACCGGAGTTAACAACCACTGGTCATTAATATCACTTAATGTCAATGGACTCAACTCACCTATTAAAAGGCACAGGCTAAGAGATTGGATACAAAAACAGGATCCAACATTCTGCTGTTTACAAGAAACACACCTCAACCACAAAGACAGGCACCTACTCAGAGTAAAGGGCTGGGAAAAGGCTTATCAAGCAAATGGAACTAAGAAACAAGCAGGAGTGGCCATACTAATCTCTAACAAAGTAGACTTCAAACTTAAATCAATCAGAAGAGATGGAGAGGGGCATTTTATACTCATAACAGGATGAAGTCTCAATCCTGAACATCTATGCCCCTAATATAAAAGCACCCACGTACATAAAAGAAACATTGCTAAAACTCAAGGCAGCCATCAAACCGCACACACTAATAGTAGGAGACTTCAACACTCCTCTCTCACCAATGGACAGGTCAATCAGACAGAAACCTAACAGAGAAATTAGAGAATTAATGGAAGCAATGAATCAAATGGACTTAACAGACATCTATAGAACATTCCACCCAAAGAGGAAAGAATATACCTTCTTCTCTGCAGCTCATGGAACCTTCTCAAAAATCGACCACATAGTCGGTAACAAAGCAATCATCCACAGTTACAAAAAAAATATTTGTAAAAACCTGTGTCTTATCAGATCACCATGGATTAAAGTTAGAATTCAACAACAATGCTACCCCCAGAAAGCCTACAAATTCATGGAAACTGAATAGTCAACTACTGAGCCATACCTGGATTAAGGAAGAAATTAAGAAAGAAATTAAAATCTTCCTGGAATTCAATGAAAATAAAGAAACAACATACTTAAACTTATGGGACACTATGAAAGCAGTCCTAAGAGGAAAGTTCATAGCACTAAGTGCCCACTTAAAGAAAACAGAGAAAGCTCACATTGGAGACTAATGAGCCCATCTGAAAGCTCTAGAAAAAAAAGAAGCAGACTCACCTAGGAGGAGTAGAAGACTGGAAATAATCAAACTGAGGTCTGAAATCAACAAAATAGAAACACAGAAAACAATCCAAAGAATCAATGAAACAAAAAGCTGGTTCCTGGAGAAAATCAACAAGATTGATAAACCCCTATCCAAACTAATCAAACGGCAGAGAGAGAATACGCAAATTAATAAGATCAGAAATGAAAAGGGGGACATAACCACAGACACAGAGGAAATTCAGAGAATCATCAGATCATATTACAAAAGCCTGTATAACACAAAACTGAAAATGTAAAAGAAATGGACACTTTTTTAGATAAATACCATATACCAAAGTTACACCAGAACCAGGTGAACAATCTAAACAGACCTGTTGGTCGTGAAGAATTAGAAGCTGTTATCAAAAACCTCCCTACCAAAAAAAGCCCAGGACCAGATGGTTTCAATGCGGAATTCTACCAGAACTTCCAAGAAGAGCTAATACCCATACTCCTTAATGTATTCCACAATATAGAAACAGAAGGGTCATTACCTAATTCCTTTTATGAAGCTACAGTTACTCTGATACCAAAACCACACAAAGACTCAACCAGGAAAGAGAATTACAGGCCAATCTCACTCATGAACATCGACGCAAAAATCCTCAACAAAATACTGGCAAACCGAATCCAAGATCACATGAGGAAAATTATCCATTATGATCAAGTAGGCTTCATTCCTGAGATGCAGGGCTGGTTCAACATACGAAAATCTATCAATGTAATCCAGCATATAAATAAACTGAAAGAAAATAACCATATGATCATCTCATTAGATGCTGAAAAAGCATTTGACAAATTTCAACATCCATTCATGTTAAAAGTCTTGGAGAGATTAGGGATACAAGGGTCATACCTAAATATAATAAAAGCTATATACAGCAAGACGACAGCTAACATCAAATTAAACGGAGAGAAACTCAAAGCCATCCCGCTTAACTCAGGAACACGACAAGGCTGTCCACTCTCTCCATACCTCTTCAATATAGTACTTGAAGTTCTAGCAATAGCAATAAGACAACATAATGGGATCAAGGGGATTCGAATTGGAAAGGAAGAAGGTAAACTTTCGTTATTCGCAGATGATATGATAGTGTACATAAGCGACCCCCAAAACACCACCAAAGAACTTTTACAGCTGATAAACACCTCTAGTAATGTGGCAGGATACAAGATCAACTCCAAAAAATCAGTCGCCCTCTTATACACAAAGGATAGGGAAGCAGAGAGGGAAATCAGAGAAGCTTCACCATTCACGATAGCCACAAACAGCATTAAATATCTTGGGTTAACCACAGAGAAACCCTGTCTCAAAAAAAAAAAAAAAAAACAAAAAAAATATCTTGGGGTAACTCTAACCAAGGAAGTGAAAGATCTATTTGACAAGAACTTTAAGGCATTGAAGAAAGAAATTGAAGAGGATACCAAAAAATGGATGGATCTACCTTGCTCTTGGATTGGGAGGATCAACATAGTAAAAATGGCAATTCTACCTAAGGCAATTTATAGATTCATGCAATCCCCAGCAAGATCCCATCAAAATTCTTCACAGATCTGGAGAGGAAAATAATCAACTTTATATGGAAAAACAAAAAACCCAGGATAGCCAAAACAATCCTATACAATAAAGGATCTTCTGGAGGCATTACCATCCCTGATTTCAAACTCTACTACAGAGCTACAGTAATGAAAACAGTGTGGTACTGGCATAAAAACAGAGAAGTCAACCAATGGAATCGTATAGAAGACCCGGATTTTAAACCACAAACCTATGAACACCTCATTTTTGATAAAGGAGCTAAAAGTATACAATGGAAGAAAGAAAGCATCTTCAACAAATGGTGCTGGCACAACTGTATGTCAACCTGTAGAAGAATGAAAATAGACCCACATCTTTCACCGTGCACAAAACTCAAGTCCAAATGGATTAAAGACCTCAATATCAGCCTGAACACAATGAAAAGGGTAGAAGAGAAAGTGGGAAATACCCTAAAATAGATGGGCACAGGAGATCGCATCCTATGTATAACCCCAGAAGCACAGACATTAAGAGCAACATTGAATAAATGGGACCTACTAAAACTGAGAAGCTTCTGCAAAGCAAAGGACACTGTCACTAAGACACAAAGGCAACCTACTGACTGGGAGAAGATCTTCACCAACCCCTCAACAGACAAAGGTCTGATCTTCAAAGTATATAGAGAACTCAGGAAACTAGACTTTAAAATGCTAATTAACCCAATTAAAAAATGGGGCACTGATCTGAACAGAGAATTCTCAACAGAAGAAGTTCAAATGGCCAAAAGACACTTAAGGTCATGCTCAACCTCCTTAGCGATCAGGGAAATGCAAATCAAAACAACTTTGAGATATCATCTTATACCTGTCAGAATGGCTAAAATAAAAACTCCAATGATAGCCTTTGCTGGAGAGGCTGTGGAGGAAGGGGAACCCTCATCCATTGCTGGTGGGAATGCAATCATGTGCAACCATTTTGGAAATCTGTGTTTCGGTTTCTCAGGAAATTCGGGATCAACCTACCACTGGACCCAGCAATACCACTCCTGGGAATATACCCAAGAGATGCCCTATCATATGACAAAAACATTTGTTCAACTATGTTCATAGCAGTATTATTTGTAAGAGCCAGAATGTGGAAACAACCTAGATGCCCTTCAATGGAAGAATGGATGAAGAATGTGTGGAATATCTACACATTAGAGTACTTCGCTGCGGTAAAAATCAATGACTTCTCAAATTTTGCATGCAAATGGATGGAAATAGAAAACACTATCCTGAGTGAGGTAACCCAGACCCAAAAAGATGAACATGGGATGTACTCACTCATAATTGGTTTCTAGCCATAAACAAGGGTCACGGAGTCTATAATTGGTGATCCCAAAGAAGCTAAGTAAGAAGGTGAACCAAAGGAAAAACACATAGTTGTCCTCTTGGCTCTGGGAAGTAGACAAAATTGCCGGGGAGAAAATTTAGATCTTGGGAGTGGGGTGGGATTGGGGTAAGGGGAGATGGGGAGAGAAAAGGGAGAAGGGGAGAATGGGGGGAACTGGGGAAAAAGGAGGATTGGGATAAATGAAGTTTAGATAGGGGAGCACGGAAGCACAATTCTTAGTTAAGGGAGCCACCTTAGAGTTGGCAAGAGACTTGAACCTAGAGTGGCTCCCAGATGCCCAAGCCGATGTCCCCAGTTAGTTCCTTGGGTAGCTGAGGATAGGGAACCTGAAATGACCCTATCCTATAGCAATACTGACGAATATCTTGCATATCATCATAGAACCTTCATCTGGTGATGGATGGAGATAGAGACAGAGACCCACACTGGATCACTGGACTGAGCTCCCAAGGTCCCCATGAGGAGCAGAAGGAGGGAGAACGTGAGCGAAGAAGTCGAGACCACGAGGGGTGCACCCACCCACTGAGACAGTGGAGCTGATCTATTGGGAGCTCACTAAGGCCAGCTGGACTGTGACTGAAAAAGCATGGGATGGGCTGAGGAGAAGCCAAGGGCAATGGCATGGGGTTTTTAACCTACGTAATGTGCTGGCATGTGGGAGCCTAGCCAGTTTGGATGTTCACCTTCCTAGGAATGGATGGAGAGGGGAAGACCTAGGACTTACCACAGGGCAGGGAACCCTGACTGCTCTTTGGACTAGAGAGGGAGGGGGAGAGGAGTCGGGGGATGGGGAGAAGGTGGGAGGAGGGGGAGAAGGGTGGGAGGAGAGGGAGAAGGGTAGGAGGAGGTGGAGGTAAATGGGAGGCTGGGAGGAGGTGGAAACTTGTTTTTTTTCTCCTTTTCTCAAAAAAAAAATGGAAAAAAGGAAAAAAAAAACATCAATAAGATTCCATCTTACACCTGTCAGAATGGCCTGAACCTGGATACAACCTAGATGTCCTTCAATGGAAGAATGGATGAAGAAAGTGTGGAATATACACATTTTAGAGTACTACTCAGTGGTAAAAAAACAAGGACTTCTTGAATTTTGCATGCAAATTGATGGAAATAGAAAACACTATACTGAGTGAGGTAACCCAGACACAAAAAATGAATATGGTATGCACTCATTCATAAGTGGATTCTATCCATAAATAAAGGACATTGAGCCTATAATATGAGATCCTAGAGAAGCTAAATAAGAAGGTGATCCCAAAGAAAACATAATGTTATCCTCCTGGTATTGGAAGGAGACAAGATTGACAGGCAAAAATTGGAAACTTGGGGTGAGGATGGGGTTGGGATAAGGGGGAATGGGGAGAAAAAAGTGAGAAGGGGAGGATGGGGAGAGCTTGGGGGAATGAGACAGTTGGGATAGAGGCAGGGTGGATATGGGAGTAGGGAAGTATATATCTTAATTAAGGGAGCCATTTTAGCGTCGGCGAGAGACTTGATTCTAGAGGTGTTCCCAGGTGTCCATGGAGATGTTCCCAGCTAGACCCTTGGGCAGCTGAGGAGAGGGAGCCTGAAATGGCCCTATCCTATAGCCATACTGATGAATATCTTGCATATCACCATAGAAACTTCATCTGGCCATGGATGAAGCTAGAGACAGAGACCCACATTGGAACACTGGACTGATCTCCCAAGGTCCAAATGAGGAGCAGAAGGAGGGAGAACATGAACAAGGAAGTTAGGAACGCGAGAGGTGTGCCCACTCACTGAGATGGGGGGGGGGGGAGATTATCTCATCAAGGCCAGCTAGAGCATGTAATCAAACCGGAATCCCTGAAGGTGGCGGTCAATGAGGGCTGACTGAGAAGCCAAGGACAGTGGCACTGGATTTGATCCTACTGCATGTAATGACTTTGTGGGAGCCTAGTCTGTTTGGATGTTCACCTTCCTAGACCTGGATGGAGGGGGGAGGACCTTGGGCTTCCCACAGGGCAGGGAACCCTGACTGCTCTTTGGACTGGAGAGGGAAGGGAAGGGGGATGGGGGGAGCGGGAGGGAAATGAATTAAATTAAGAATTAAAAAAAAACAGCAACAAAAGAACCCCACTGTTCTACAGGAGTACAAGGTGCTCTCCATAAGCAAAGAGGAAGGCTGGTTACTGAAGACAACTCCCCCACAAGTCATTAAACACTGAAAAGTGGAGCTAAAGGCTACATAGAACCCTAAATCCTATGTTCTAGTGACTTTCCAGTGATATGGAAAGATACCCTGCATACTACCAAAAGAGAAATGTATACACCAACCCAGCCACAGCATCTATGATCTACAATGATGTTCTGCCTACAAAATATGCTATTTCAATAATTTATTTTTTTTTAAATATTTATTTATTTATTTATTTATTATGTATACAATATTCTGTCTGTGTGTATGCCTTCAGGCCAGAAGAGGGCACCAGACCCCATTACAGATGGTTGTGAGCCACCATGTGGTTGCTGGGAATTGAACTCAGGACCTTTGGAAGAGCAGGCAATGCTCTTAACCTCTGAGCCATCTCTCCAGCCATTATATTTCAATAATTTATGGTCTGCCATTTTTCCTTCACTTTTCCTACCTGTTTACCAATGATAAGAGTTGTATTTCTGTGACTATCAAGCTTACAGACTCTAAATATTTCTGCCATTGTGTCTGCTCCACTCTAACTTCCTTTAGCTATTAATATATATAAATGAATACTTTTTCCTTATCATATATATATATATGTATATAATATACAAATTTTTACTTCTGATTTAAATTTTGTCCCACTTTATATATACTTCCTTAAGTTATGATATCTGTGTCTGAGCACTCAATACTCACATGTCCACTTGTGGTGAATTTTTTTCTTGTGGGTTCCTCACATTCTCCTCCATATGTCTGGTCATTTCTTCCGTGCTTTTGGGATTCAAGGATCAGCCCCATGTTGAGTACCATTATGTTGTGGTCTGGTGACTGTCCGGACCATAATTTATTTTTCTGGAACAGTAGGGAGGTGTGGGGATAAAGACACAATTCACATGATACCTTTATTGGGAGGAAAATTTTCAGTGTTTATTTAAATCCTGAGGGTCACCTGCATTTACTTATCAAACCTTTTATAATTTGGCTAGAGAAATTGAAGATTAAATTTTCAAATTCTGCTTCCAACATTCCCTCCCAACTCACCCCAATAAGTAAACATATGCTTTCTTTTATCATCATGTACAGCTTATTATATACAAGTATTGTGTATAAAATGACCATATACACACTCACAACTATGTTACTATGTGCTTACCCTACTGTGATTCTTTAATATGATAATAGAAGTGACAATTTAACATAACCTCAACTCATCATAGCTATGAACAATAGGCATTCTGTAATTGAAGTGTGAGCAAGCCCAATATCTGCTGAGAGCCAGACTTCTGCTTCTGGCCAAAAGCCAAACTCAGCTTAATATTGCCACCATGAGCATTACATTCCAGCATGAAGTGTGGAGGAGACACACCCAAGCCATAGTTATATGATTATATTGGATTTTTATTTCCCCACTTTCATTGAATTAACAATCACCTTGGTTCTTTAATTTCTTTTCCGACACTATTTTATTTTCAATAAAATCAACCCCAGAACTTCTGTGCTCATGAACAACACAGTATGCCCACGCATGCTGGGAAGTATCCACTTCGGGTTGCTTTTATTCTGCTGAATTTTTTTTTTCTTACATTGAGGAGAGACTCACAGCCAGTTTCTTGGAGTCCCTTTCATTATAACTTGAAGTTACTAATTCTTTTTATTTGATTTGATCTGCTGTTGTACACTTTGGGTCTTCTGTCTTTTCTGTTTTAGTTAATACCTTAGTGTAATTGCAGCACATCTCATCTTCTATTGCTTTTCTAAAACATATTTATCTAGCAACAGTGATGCAATTAAGAATTATAACATAGAGTGAAAGCAAAAATCAAGCATTTTGATGTTTTCTGATTCACAACATGTTATTATTTAAAATTCCAAGAAAATGCTAATCAGTATTTTTAATAATTCTCAGAAATATCAAACTTATAACTACTTTCAATATACTTCTAATAATCTTTTTACTATTATTTAGAGAGCTAAAAGTTTTGTTTAAAGAATGAAATATACTAAATTTAGTAGCACTTGCAAAGAATTTCAGCCAAATAAAATATTCAAACAATGAAAAATACAATGGAAAAGCCAGATCTCCCAGTAAGATAGCAGCCTGTAGTGGGGTCACATGTGGACACTGGCCACTTAAGAACTAATTTTACCTTTCAAATGTCTTATACCTTGTGAGGTTATTTGAAGTACTTACTCAAAACATATTACATATGTGAATTCATTGATAAGCATTTTGTTTTTCTTATTGCCCTTTTTGTTCTTCCTTAATATTATTCTATAGTCCCACAGCGTTTTATACACCTCTGTGCTTTCTCGAATGCTTCCAGTGAACACATTTGAGGACAAGAGTGTTTAAAGGTATGTTCTACTGTGATGCACAATTATAGATTATCTACATTTAAATTTTCTTTGGCAGAAATTGCAATGAAATTCTTCCATGGTATTCTCATTCTTAAGTTTCTGCTGTATTCATACACTTAAGGCATTATGTCCTTGTACTTGTAGTTGACTGGCAGTTTAATGCTGTGACTGCTTTTGCATGGCCGTGTCATTGCTTTGGAAGCTTATCCATGATCACTTTAGTGAGCACATTTTCCCATTCTTCTGAGAAAGCACCTATTGAAAGGGTTGAATATAGGATCAAATGTTATTAATTCTATTGGGATATATATACACATATACACATTAATTTATATGTATATACTTATTTGAATATATAATATATATTTTACACAAATATAACTTCCTTCACTGATATTTTCTAACCTCTGTATATTTGGAAAAACTTGTTCCAGTGCTCTGCAAGGATTCCAGGTCTGAGAAAGTTTGAGTTATATTCTAGTGCAGACTATAAATAACCATTACACAACACATCCTATATTGAAACAATCTTTAGGGTATATAGAATACATAACACAATATGAACAGCATTTAGAGTTATTAACCAGTCACATTCAGGGAAATATTGAAAGGAAAAACATCTCTACATGGTCAGGATATGCACAATTGCAAATATTTCTGAATGCTGTCTAGTTGAACAACAGATGCAAAATTCTGCCATGAGTCCCAGCTGTCTTTATGTGTTGGTCTTTCCAGATTTGTCCTCTGATATACTTTATTTCATGTTTTGTGTGACTTTATCTTTGATTACAATGTTCTGAGTAATTTTCTACAATAATTCTTTTTTCTAATGGAGAGTAGCAGAAAGTCAGACACACCTTTGTGACTATGGGCCCCATAAAAGAGAATCTCAGTTGACTTAGCACTTGCTGTCTACAGTTAATCAGGAGGCTCTCAAATTACAGCTGTAAACATTGCCAAGAAACAACCTCCCTTTTTGACAAATGAGGTGAGAGGGCAGCTTTGGTGGAATTATAATTTGAAAAAGTAGATTCATCAGCAACCAGAGGTATACAGAGGATTACAATCTATTTGTCTTTTGTCTATCAATATTGTTTTGAGTTAAATAAAAAGTTAAAAATGCATAGCCAGGAAGGGATAATTTTAAGAAGTTCTTAGTTAAGTTGAATTTTTTTTTTCAGGTAATGAGTTGTTTTACCCTGATTTGATATGAAGGGTCATCTCCTTCCTTATGTCCCCACAATGACCTGTCTCTTTAGCTTCATTAGCACCTCAGCCATCTCTACAGTTAAGGAGAGAAAGACAAAATTTAAGTTCTTGGAATATTTTATTTTTAAAATTCTGTTTCTTCTTAGTACATACCCATTGATTAGAGAAAATTAGCACCTTCATATGGTAATTTTGCTTCCCTTTTTTATTATATGCTATTATTAGTAAAATTCATAAAATTTCCACTTTCTGATCTACAGCCAGTTTTCATCATGATTTCACTGCTGTTGCATTGGAAATTTATGCTGTTCACACCTCTTTCTGTTCCCATGACTTAAGCTCTTTCAATAAATCTGATATCACTACAACTTTATTTTTTGCCTTAAATCGATTAGACAATTCTAACTTCTAACATTTTAATATTATACTAAATTAACTCCATTGAGTCAAAACATTGTCATATATAATCAACACAAATGTTTTTATGTACCCTTCCTGACTCATTATGCTTGTTGCACACTCAACACTTACAGTACTTCTGAACCCTACCAGCCACACTCAGTTTACCTGGAATCTATGTCAGGTTATTGACTGTGGAACCACAGTTCTAAATTTTAGTCTTTACTTTTCTTTAAGTGCATACCATCTTAAATTAAATTCAAATAGATCATATTCACCTAAGTGTAGATCCAACCTTAAAATGGGTCCTTAACTGTCAATTTCTGTGTGAGCTTTAATTTTTTTTTTAAAAAAAATAAAAATTAGCAAGTAATATTTGAAGTAATGAAAATTGTTTTTTTAAAAAAAACAATGAGCTTGGGAATCCTCTTTCCCTGGAAGTTTTAATGTTTCATAGTATTGCTATCTGTTTTATTGGCATTGTAGTTTCTTGGTTTGATTAATTATCTAATTTTTTAAACATACTGAGCTAATGACATCCTGCTTGCCACTTGTTTTTCATAAGAAGTCAGGTGTCCCCATAATTCCTGCCATGTCTGACAGCTCTGATTCTGAACATTAGAAGCTATCCCTTGACTGACATTTCCATCTGATACTTTTCTCTTTTGTCTTTGACTTTTTTTAATCCTAGTATATTTAGATATTTTTGTTTTCTAAATTAAGATTTCTTTTTCTTTCATCTTTGTCTGTATCTCATTTCATTTTTCCTTCTTTCTTCCTGTTTTCCCATCTCCTCTTTCCTCTTCTCTCATTTTCTTTTCCCATTTCTTTCCTCTCATTTTCTTTTAGTACTGAATGAACGTGATTAATTAATCCAAATCATTCTTTATTTCCTCTACCTCCATATATTTACTTCTGACCACACAAGGATATTGACTATGTCTAATTTTTAACAAAATAATTAATTAATTGATTTTTGTACCTTTTTAATTGAAATATAATTACTTTAGTTACATTTTCCTTTTTTACCACCAGTCCCTCCTTCTATCACTTTCCAGACTCCTTATTTCAAATTGGTAACTTCTTTTTCTTTGAATGCATATATTCAAATATGTTAGCAAACGCAACATATAAATACAACTTAAGTCTTTTTTCTTGTTTGTGTATATGTGCTTCTCTGGCTGGCATCTTTATATTTTATAATCAAGGTTTTCATTCTTGGGCAGGTAATTTACCATCTCTGGAAATTACTAATTCTCCCTTTTTCAGCAGTTATTAGTTTTTTGTAGTCTTTTCTATGGGTGAGACCCAATGTGGTTTATCACCATTCACATTAATATGTCTATTAATATTGTCATTCCATTGGTCTTTTTTATGCAGCCATTTAGAAGAAAGGCAGCCTCACAGTAAACTTCTCAAATGTTTTCTAGCTCTTATTGTTTTTTTCACAACCACTCCCTATTTTATAATATTCCCTTGTTATAGTTGAAGTAACTGTGGTACAGATATATCCACTGGGACTGGATGCATCACAGTTCACTCATCTTTGCATTGTGTCCAATCAGGGTTTTCTGAGATGGTCTTTTGTTATGTCCCAGATTAAATGACGAACTGAGATGCCTATTTAACATTTCAAAGTATACCTGGCCACCATGTTTTTCCAGCATTCCTGGTGGACCCTACCTGTAATGGAATATGGCTAACATATCCCACCCCATATTTTAAACTTTTCCAGTACGTAGGCTGGACTGGGCTGTCTTTCCCTAAATAATCCAACCCTTATGTTTACCCAGCCCCCTTTTTTCCCCTGTACCCTCCTGGTCTTTTGTTCTTCTGGCTCTTCCTTTTCTCCTTCCCACTCTCCTCACAGAGCCCAGCTCAGGGTCATGTTCTCTCTGGACCCTCCCAGATGTCTTTGTTGCTGACTATGCTATCCCTTTTATCTACTGTAAACTTCTTTCCTTTTCTCTACTTAGGAGCAGTCATTTCCTTCATTTTTATTTCTTTTTTTTTCCATTCGTCTTTGCTTTAGAAAGAAACTTCTTTGATGAGGGTGACAGCTATACTTATCTGGGAGTATAAGCAAAATATTTAGAATATTGCTAAGGAATTCTGCTTCTCTAGATGAAAAATTTAACAAGTTTCTTTGAAGCTGAATGATGGCACTATATCACGAAGGTGGCTAAGTTTCCAGTTAGTACCAGGAATGACTTCCTTTATGTTGAGTGGACCTTCAGTATATCTGGGGAACATTTGGTTACCATCACCATGAATGTACTGTTACTGCACTTTCATGGATATTTCCATGCTGTTCAGTGTTGTGGTTCACAAATGTCACATCTGAGTAATGGTATTAATGGTCTCCCTCATTTGCAGCTATCATAATATTTTCTGAAAATAAAGGAATTAGACCACATATAGAGAGAATTTAGGTTAGATCAAAGTTGAAAAGTTGAAGACTTGTGTCTTAAATGTGTGTTGTCTTCAGCTATAGGGGCTTACCTTCAACCTCGGAGAGGCATCCAGCTGCAACATGCACAATCTATTTTTGAGTCATTTTGAATACCTTGACTAACATTCATAAAGATATTTCTCAAGACTGATCACACTTCCAACCTGAAAACCCACAGCTCTGCCCTCTGCTTATCATCCTCTTATATTAATATTCATGTGAAATACTCTATCACTTCTTTCAAAATTTCATTTAAACTTCACCTTACTGAGTCTTACTTACATCAACCCTTTTGAAATAAAATCTTCATCGGCTGAGCAACCATTGTTCTCTGCAAAAGCATTTTATGTTTTTCAATATGCTGTGTAGTTTTCCTATGCCTTATATTTGCTTACTTTGACAGTCAGAATTAAGTTCTATCAATAAATTACTTTTTACCATGGTAGTTGGTTTCTTCATAGTATATTTAGTTAAAGTTTTCTGGTATAAATTTAAAGAAGAATAATTTTTCTAATTTATTATGTGACTACTGTGCTTAATAAACTGTGATATTCTCTTTATATCTTATTTGTTCTATATACACTATAAACTCTTTCATGAAAATTATCCTCACCTGAAAGATGAGGTGAAATGTAAAAAAAAGGCTGAATGCCTTGAGCAAAGGCACCAGTTAAAAACTGAAGCACACTAGACAAAATGCACAATTATTGTTCTTCCTCCTTCTGTAAAATTCCCTTTAAAAAACTTACCCATGTCTCCTTAATTTTACATTAAAATCCTTTTAATATCACTTATACTGACTCCCATTTCCCAGATGATATATTAAATTAATCAAGCATTAACAGTCTGGGTGAGAAGATGAGTGATTTTTACAGGTGGAATTGACATCAGGGTCCTTTGGCTACAGGGCTCACTTTGCTTTTCTTCTAAAACATCTTCAAAGTTTCCTGAGTTAAATAATACAAAGAAGTAGCAATGCACAGGCTTTGTTTGGCCCTTGGTGCACAAGGTATCACTTTTTCAATATTCCTAAACATATTTAATTTGGTTTGGTCTGGAAATAATTTTCCAAATTTATGCAGTAATGAATCAGCACCATTTTAATAAGATGGACACTTTCATTTTTGGAAACGCTGCCTATTCTATTCCAGTTTACACAGTAATCAGCACTGCATCCCATAATGCTCTGAGGTTTCCTACCATCATCAATCATCCTTCCTTTATGCACTATACTACAGCCTTCACTTGGGGGGCCTCAGCTTCTCGATAAGAGGTCATTTAATGAGCCCTTACTGTGTTGAGCACCATCCAAGGCTCCTCTTCAATCAGCTTCTCAGGGAGAGATCCAGGTGGGGGCAACAAGGTAGGTCACTTCAACTCTGTTTCCATGGTGACCCATACATGAACGTGATCTTAGCCCAGAACTTTAGACCTAATGACCCCTAATCACATCCTCTGTACTCTTGAGGACTCAGTGGCTGTGATGGCAATTTCCTGTGACTTGCTTTAATGGAATGGCTTTCAGAAAGGTAGACTTCCTGCCTTAAGCAGGCAGGGCCAACCAGCAATTACTTTACGATAAAAACTTAGAATAGTCAGGGTCTTTGTAGGAATGCTGTGATCAAAGGTGAAAAAAGTGTTACTAGGATCAAAGGTGGCAAATAGACCACTCCTGTTGGAGTATTTCAGCTCCTAATTAACCTTGATTTGACCTAATTCTGACCTATGTCATTTCTGAATTCCACATCAAGATAATGTGGAAAAAAAACTGTCTAAAACATTGCTGAAGCAATAAAGTCTGCAGAGATAAGAAAGAAGAACAATATTATAAGGTTAAAGATTAAATATGTCACATGTTGACCTGATCAAAAATAAGGTAGATTATTATCTGCAAGTGGACTCATTAGGAAGTAAGTATTGGTAGGTACTTTTCTTTCAATGGTTCATGTATGATGGTTCAGAACAAAATTTGAATTCTAACTTTTAAAATTAATTGTTCATTTTTGTGATAATCTCTTTTTTTACAACATAAAATGAAAATGATGATACTTTTATACACTGTATTATATAGATGCTGCTGTTTAGTTTCACAGATAAGCTTTTATAAATAGGTAGAGTTATTCAAAGATGACATATTAGTGTTAGACATGTACAGTTTATCATTGTAGTTGTTACTGCCATTATTAATATTCAATTCATTATTAAAAATAAATTTCTGAAGATCATAAATGCTGTATAGTGTTACATTCAACATTATCAATCAATTTTTTTTGCCACTGGCAAAATCCTTACTCAACATGTAGGAAAATGTAGTTTGAGTTTAGTCTAAGGTTAAACTTTATGTTAGTTGAAATATGTATTTTAATTTGTGGATTGCCAGTTGGAAGCTACTACTATATGTTGTTATGTGTTAGGCTGTGTTTTTAATGCCTGGTCTCATAAGTTTTGGTGTTAATTTGAAGGCTGTTCAGCTTGTAAAAATTAGAGTCTGCAGAAATAGAAGCCTGAAAAACATTCACAGACAATGATAGCATAAAACTTTTAGGAGTACCTAACTAATGTCTATTTTATTCGAGGCCCACTCCAGGAGATGAAACCCTTTCCTGACACTGCTTGCATGACCTAAGCTAAAACTAAATCTTACTGGTCTAAAATAAAAATTAATAAGAATTTAGCATTAAAATGAGTCCTATTTGGCTATATTCAGAGAAGCCATCATCAGAGATACTTTCTCCTTCAGAAGACGAAAATAAATACAGAGATCCAAACCCAGATATATAGAGAGAGAGAGGGAGAGAGAGGGAGTTCACTTAGAACACACTTCTCTAAATGGGATGTCTGCCAAATCTGTCCTGTCAGAGCTCCGGAAAGTTAAGGATGAGATGACAAGAGTGTGAAAACCAGAGAGGATGAAGGTTACTTGGATATCAAGGCCCTGTTAATCAACTGAGCAAAGCTCATATGAATTCATAGGAAGTGAAACAACAAGCACAGGGCCTACATGGATCTACAAAATGCTCTCTGTGTATATATTATAACTTTCCATTTAGTTTTTTTTTTATGGAAATCCCAAGTATGTGAAGGTGTGATTTTTATGCCTGTTCTTCGGTCAGTTGCCTTGTCAAACTTCAATGTGACGGATTTTATTTGTTACTGTATATTATTTTGTCATAAAAAAGAGAAGAAATATCTGTAAAAATTACATTGGAAACATCTTCATAAATTTTGTAGAATATATATATATATATATATATATATAGTTTTAGTCTCAATATTCAGAGGTAACTCCATATGATATTCTATTATATATGCTACCTTAGCTTTTGTGAATATTATGATATATAGTTAAAATCTCTATTACCCACTATCTTAAGCCATGACTGGAATATACTCACATGATTTTTGTAATATAACTTAATGATTTCCCTTAAATTGATCATTTTCTATGATAAATGTTTATTTATAATGTTTCATTTATAAAGTCATTTATTCAGCTTATTTGAAAAATAACTGAAAGAAATAGGAGCCTGTCTTTAGTAGATCAGCAGTAACAACTCTTTAAAGGTTATCACTATTATATCCTATTTCTGAATTCTATGCTTCTATTTACATTGCTTTCTTGTCTATTAGGACGTGTCAGTCTCTGCTTCAAGAATTCACAACATTTAATGAGGTATTCTAGAATGTTGTCTGAATTAGGTGAGACTTATATATCTTTGAACTTGTGAGCAAAAATAAATACTACCCCTACTGGCTTTGGTAGGTAGCTGCCTACAATAGTATCAAAGTAGTTAGCACACTGTAATATGTTGGCTTCATTGTTGATGTTCTGAGGATATGCTTTTTATTTCTAAACATCAGTATGTATGGAGGGAAAACAACAGGTGTAACAGAAAAAGATTATTTGGTAAATCAATGTTATTTTTTTGTTGGTCATTCTAAGTTTTTGTCCCTGAAAGTGATTCCAGTTGTAGTTTTCATTTATTTTTGATGAATAGGTAATTGTCAAGCGATTGTTTCCCAACTATAGATCCAGTTTACTACCTTCATGCATTTTATTCATTCTATACATGACTTGGAACAATTGATTAAAATTATCCTAAACAGTGAACTGTGAATATTCCCCCTTCTTGCAATTATCATGTATACAATATTTCTTCCTCTCTTGAAGACATGGTATCACATTGAGCAGCATCTGTAAAACTATAGCCTTCTCTGGATATCACATTTGGTGTTGTGAATGCAGAGGCAGAACAATCTGATGGGGCTTTGATTCTAATGCATGAAACACAGATCCATAAATTGCAGAAATCACCACCTTTGTTCACATAGAACACCAAAACCTACAAAAATGACTGAGTTAATATTATGCTCATCATTGCATTTTTAAAACCAGTAAAATGTGCTATTTTAGTATACTCTACCAGAGTCTGACATAAATTCAAAGCTATTAGACAGAATACTAGAAATCAAATTCAGATAATGTTAACTTCAGCCTGAAACAGAATATAATATGGTACATAAATTGATGGGATTTAGTCCTTCATGAAAATTATATTTTATTCTCTCACTTTTTAAAATAGCATTTTTCTTTATAGGAAATAATCATAGAGTTATTATTCTACACCTATAAATATACTGTTTTGAATGTGGTCATTATTGTTCCTGGACCTTCTTTTTTTTAGCTATAATTATTTATTGATTCTTTGGGAATTTCACACCATACACACCAAATTCTACTCATTTTCAGTCCTCCATATCTGTTCCTCACCCATGCAATGCCCCCACAAAAGCAAATTTAAGAAATATTGATAATATGCAAATAAAACACTAAACTACTTCACAGGTCTATCTTAGCTCTTCAATACTTCTTAGTGGCACTGGGAGCTTCAGTGTGCCATTCAGTATACCCTTTTGTCCCCTCAGCTTCATTTGCAAATGTTCATTGCAATAAATTTTTGGTCTTGTTCAAGTTCTTTCATTTCTGGTACACCATCAATACTGGACGCTCACTGAAACTCCTTTCAGATATCCTACTGCTCTGAATCATGGGGATGCTGTGGCTATGGTTTCGCAGGACCAGTCCCTTCAGAAACACTGGCAGGTCACAAGTTGTATAGATATTGGGGTGGGCCAACTTAAAGCACTAGCCCTACATGTGGGTTTGTGTGGTAGCTGATTTGGTCAGTCTAGATTGGTGGGACCAAACCCTTTGGTGAAGGGTAGAGCCAACTCTCCCATGCCAATGCCATCAGGACCAGCTCACCAATGCCTGCCCTGGTAAAGGGTGGACCATCTCTTTTAAGTATAAGGACAATTTTCCCAGAGCCAACAAAGGGCAGTTCCAACAAAAGGCAGGCCCTTTCAACATGCATGGTTTCTATGGCCTCTAAAGTATCATGTAACATGTAGAACAACACAAACCCAGCTGCACCAGGACCATGGATCCAGATATGGTCCTCAAGAGCAGTTTGGGCCTGAATGTCACCATGGCCCTGGTTGCAGCACAGGCAACCCAGATCAGCATGGCACTAGCAGATATGACCCTCAAATACCGGCATGGTCCCAGATGTTGGTCCAGAACTGAGGTATCCATATGACCTTTGGTGTCAACACAGGCCACAAACATCAACACTGAAGTAGTACTATGTGGTCTCCAGAAGCAACCTAGGCATGCATATCACTATGGCTCCAGTTGGCAGTGCAGGCCACCCAGATCAGCCTGGCCTCGGTGGTAGCATGACCCTCAGACACCAACATGGTCTTAGGTGGATGAACAAACCTTGGATATCCCCACAGCCCTTGGTGGTAACAGGAGTCATATACAACAACTCAAACCCTGGGTGATGTAAGGTCACAAACTCAGGCATGTCTCTTGGCAGCAGCTTAGGTCAGATGACACCATAACCCCTGGTTTCAGTCCAGGCCACTCACCTTGACATGGCTGCAGTAGTGACACAATCCTCAGACACCATCATGGACACAGGTGGTGAATCAGACCCCAGGCATCCCTGAGGCCTTTGGTAGTAGACATGAACCTAGACATGCTCTTGGCAGCATCCTGGGCATAGAAGTCACCAAGGCCATAGGTGGCAAGTAGGCCACCTACAACAACCTGCTTTCACTGCCTTTGTTTCTTCAGTTCTGCCTCTTTCTACAGCACAGACTGTGAACTGTTTGCTTTCTTTTCTCACCCATTTTTCTACCGTATATTGGCTTATCATAATGGTGTCTATCCCAGACTGAACCATGAGTACACAGGCAGATCTACTGATGTCTTCCTCCTGCCTGGGCTCTTAGGACCACAGTGCGTTTATGGATGTTTTCAGCTATTTTTCTCTTTTGAAGGAAAATATTTAAATATTATATTTATGGAATGATCCCTAATATGTTCCAACTAAAAGATATTACAGCTTCAAAGGTGTGATTTAAATGGCACTGTGATATTAAATCTAAGGTGGGAGTCTGCATTAGAAGCAATAGTTTCTACTTTTCCCTGTGTAATGTTCTTAAATCAAGTGTAGCAAGGAAAGAGGGAGGAAAAAGATAAAATAGGAACAGGCTCAGTTTACAGTTTTTTTCTAACTTCATTTTTATTTTACAAATAAAACTCCAATATAAAAAAAGTTCATTTCTTCAGCTAAAACACAAAATCTTGGGACATTGCCTCTTAGGCCTTTTCAATAAAATACATTGGGTATTTTTGGATATATGGTATACATATAAAAGTACAAATCTTTGACTTGCCATAACTTAATAGTGACAAACATTCTAAATAATGAAACATGTATTTTTATACTCTGCCTCAATAACAAATCGCTAATAAAGCATAGAAACGGACTCTTCTCTATATGGTTTTTCTACCTATCTGGGTACCTATAATTTCATAGACTTTAGAAAAAAATAATGAAGGTAATTGTTGAATCATATTCATGCTCCTCTCATTTTTTTCCTCAGCGTTCATTAATCAGGTTGAATCCCCCCCCCACGTATATATGCGCAGATGGACTTTGTCTTATTTAGGATTTCTATTATTGTGAAAGGACTCCATGACCAGACCAACTTTTGTAAAAGAAAGCATTTAATTGAGGTGGTGGCTCACAGTTTCAGAAATTCAGTCCATTATCATCATTATGGGCAGCATGACCACTAGCAGGAGGGTAGCAACACAGACATGGTGATGGTTACATCTTGATTAAAAGGCAGTAGGAAGTGAACTGTGACACTGGGAGTAGTTTGAACATAGAACACATGGTTCACCCTCACAGTGACACAATTCCTCCTACAAGGCCACATCTACTCCAAGACCACACTTGCTAATATTGCTGCTCCCGTTCAAAGCAATTGTCTTTCAAACTACCACAGAGTTGTACCTCTTTGTATTGTGGTAACTTAACCTCAGATATCTTCCTCTATTTTTATGTACATTAATTTTGATACAGATTCTCTCAATAAACATGGTTCTCACTGATTCATCTAAACTCATTGGCCAGTGGGTTTCTAGAATTTGCTTGTCTCTGCCTCCCCATACTTAGTTTACAGATCCTCACTGTTAGGCCTTTTAAGTGTACTACATAATGTCCTCAGATCTCCATTTATGTTCTGAGCTTTGATCAAGCCCCTCAATACATGTTATTTCAGTTTATGCTTATTGCCTGTACAGGAGTTATATCTTTAGCAATTGATTAATTCTGAACATGGAGTTCTCTCTTACAAAGTCCTTTGCAATTTGGCAACATCCTTTGTCATGAAACACCTAGATGCAGTGAATAATTATGCATATATACCCCAGTAAACAAAAATAATGGAACAGGTGTAAAGCTATGTAGTTTAGCCCACCTCTGTCTGATCTCACAGCTTAATGCATTCCTATTACCTGAGAAGATGCAGCTGCTCATATATGAAAAATTACAATGAATAGATAAATCCATGTGCTAACTATCATAAATAATTGTTTGTGTCTAGCCAATAAGAGATCCCAGCCTTGCAACTGTCTACTTTAAACCCCAAGGGGTGTGTTATTTATTATTTGTGTAGGAGAGTGCTTTGACAAATGAACAAAAAATCTGAGCTGGCTTCATTAAGAAGGATGGATATAAAGCAACATGTCTGAGCTGAGCCATTGAAAGGGAAATGGGATAATTGCCGTGGTTACAATGAGGCTGATCAAGCTGAGAGAAACAAGTTTCAAATTGTTCCAATCAGTCCTAATCCAGCAGAGTTATTAACAGTGCTCTATCCTGGTGTGACTGCATCTGCTAACTCAAGATAATGATTTATATCACAGTTTATGAAAGTCCCAATTTGTCCTAATTCAATAAGTGAAATCCAGCAAGGCCGGCAGGAGACATATATCTTGCTATGCCTGGAATCCCCATTTCTTTCTCTTTTCTCCGCCAACAAACACCATCATGGCTGGAAGTGCAGTTGTTTGCCAAGCATTTTGTTTTGTTGTCCTACAGAGGGAGGTGATTCAGTGACTTGAAATAGGATTTCTGATTATACCATATTCTAGATCTAAAAGACTCAATAGGAAAAAATATTTTAAGTTATCAACTTAGTAGAATCATACAATTTACTGCATTGCCACAGGTAAAATACAAAAATATCTGTATTTGAGAATACACCAAAGTATAAAGAGAAAAGGTAGATAAAAGTTCCTGGAGTTAGGTTAAAAGCTGATTGAGTAAGGATCTTTCATGAGGTTGGGAAAATAAGAGTGGATGGCCATGATTAATTAAAGAATTTGCATTTATGTGATGAAAACTCTAATGTTTTAAAGTCAATTATGAGGATTCCACAACTCTATGAATATAGTGATACCCATTTGATTTTATTTCTACATCCATTATATAATATGCAAATTGTTATTTAGCTGAAGTTCTTTTAAAATAAGTAATAAAATAAATATGCAGACCAAACATTAAAATATATTTGTTTCTAGGAGCTTTGGGTCTACCAGTTTGTTTTTTTTTTATTTTTTCATTTTGAACAAACTTTTATACATGCAAAATGTATTGTAATCATATGTACTCTTGTTATTTCAATTTTTGACATATTATTCTGTTCCTATACCCAGATACAGTTCTTTCCCTCTTTCCCTCCTAATTTCATCTTCTTTTAGGTGGTGGCATTATAGACTTCATGTAGATATCTACAATTTCTATGTGTTCATATTGCTACAACACTGTCATATCCAGAAGATAACAATTCCTATCACTTGTGTGTAGCATAAATTTTAATTTGTCTTAATAATGAAATCCCTAAGTTAGATATTAGTGGTTGAAATTTGAAAGACAAGAGAAACCAAGCAGTCAGCCACTAGTTCTTACTTCTATAAAATCCTCAGACCAAAGTGCACAAGATCCTGTCTCCATGGATCTGATGAATGCCTTCTCTATGAAACCTTAAACTGAATCCTGAGCCACTGTCTCCTTTTGCCATATATTTCTCTCTGCACCCAACCATTCCCATCTCCAACTTTCAAATGCTGAAATTTAAGGTGTGAGCCACCACAGTTGGCTGTCTCTCTTTCAGACTGATTCAATCTTGTGTAGTCCAGAGTGGCCTTGAACTCACAGAGATCATCTGCTTCTGTACCCAAGTGCTGGGATTAGAGGTGTGTGTCACCACTCCTTGCCCTCCACGTCTAACTAGTGTGGCAAACCCTGCACTCTGATCTTCAGGCAAACTTTATTTGTTAAAGAACAAACAAAATATCAGCACACTCTTATTTGTCTTTCAGGTCTTAGAAGCATTTTTATCTAATGATACCAATGTTCTACTTATTTCTGAGCAATCCGTAGTCACTTATTTTCAGTCCTTGAATTAGTTATGAGTGTGTGCATTAACCATTCGTTGTCTATAGCCAAAAGAAACTTCACCAACCCAGGCAGATATCACCTTTATTTCCAGTGTATAAACACAAATATTTGGAATACAGTAACATGTCCAGTTAGGAAAAATAAGTAATAAGTTTCCTCTGTGGCTTATAATACTCCCCCAGCCATAGGATTTGTCCAGGTTGACAGTGTTCATGATTTCTCATTAAAATGTGTTACTCCCTGAATATGACAACACTGGGTATTTGTGTGCTGTGAATGTGTGCATGAAATTATCCCTTGTGGAGATGAAATTGAGAGTTATTGTTAGATCTTAAATTGTTCTTTAGACAATGTTATGAATCATTGCCAGGGCTCATCCACTCAACCATAAAATCTAGAAAACAGAAAGTGGGTCATTAAGAAAATTTATCTAAATCATCATTAGGAAGAATTCTCATTTTAAAATACAAAAACCTTAAGTGCAGTCAGGAAGTAATTTACTTGTTTAACCACAGAAGCAACTACCATTTTTCGTAGCTACCATTTTTTTTCTTTCCAATGCAATGAAACATTTACCTGGTCTTCCTGAACTGTAACTTGTAAAATAAATACACCAAGGAAAACATTTACACATTGACATGGACATGACATGATACAAGAAGAAGACCCAAAATTAGGGTCAGTTTCTCTTTGAGTGCCAGGCACAGACAAGTACATATTGCTGAATGTATAAGTGAACTTAAATGCTTAAGATGGTTCCTGCTATCTATTAGCATTCATTTTAATACTCTGGAAAAAGTAATTTGTCATTATAATGCTGTTATTTATCTCAGTTTATTTTTTGATGTAATATGGCCACTGGTTGAGACTTAATATTTCACTCATCTTCTTCACTGCTTAGGAATTTTTCTTTGGCTCTATTTAAAAGGAAGACTGTAAAACTTCATGTGATGCTGAATTGAGTTGGTGGCTCTTTTTTGAGGTAGAGTGTGATAACGTGAATGAATATCAATACAAAGCAAGCAAATTCTATACAGATATTTATTTCGTCTGGTTATTGAAATATTTAACTGAAAATACAGAATGTCTTTTCACTAGGTCACACTCAAGGCTCTGGTGTTATCAAGGTAAAATCAAAACCCATCTATACCTAAAAGGCATTTAGCATTGATTCTGGACCTTGGCAATAACTTAATAAATGAATCAGTCCTTCTGGCTAGTCATAATTAGTAACCATTTTTGGGTGGTTATACATTTTCACTGAGCTTTTGTTTAATGCAGATTAGTGTCCTGATGTTCAGAAAACAAGAGGATTTTTTATGATGTCACATAGCCAGACTCTGAGTGAGTTGACTAGAGTATAATTTTATAACTTTAAATTTCATGTATCTATGTATTTTACTAAATAAAAGGGGTTGATTAGAAAAGAAAGTAGGATGTTGATACTGTATAGTATATCATATGACAATATTGAAAGGGAACTGTATATCATAGTATGGCATTTTTTGCTGTACCTAGTTTAAATAACTGATATAACTGTATAAAGTATCTTGTTCAAAAATATGCTATACATGAATACCTCAAAAAAGTAATCTCTATCAAATATATTCTTATATATAAACATAATTTATGATGCTCTCATAGTAAATAAATCACTTAATGACATGGGACTCAAAATGTACCCTCAGCATTAAGGAACTATGCAGCACAATTAACAATGGTTCCTAAATGTTTGGGAAGAATTTCCACATAAAAACTGAGAAAGCTTTATAAAAAAAGATTCTAGACAGAAAAGAAGAGTTAAGCATGACTTTTTGGTATCAGTATTGACTCTGATGGGTTCTGTTTGCTAAAGGCCAACAGAGGCATGGTTCCTTTAAGAGAGCCATGTTCCTGACTCAACATTAGTGTCAAAAACCTTACAGCTCTTAGGGTTAGGGTTAGGGTTAGGGTTAGGGTTAGGGTTAGGGTTAGGGTTTAGGGTTAGGGTTTAGGGTTATAGTTAGGGTTAGGGTTAGGGTTTGGGTTAGGCTTTAGGGTTTAGGGTTTAAGGTTAGGGTTAGGTTTAGGTTTAGGGTTAGGGTTAGGGTTTAAGGTTAGGGTTATGATTAGGGTTTAAGGTTAGGGTTAGGGTTATGTTTAAAAAAAGATAACAACACAACCTTGCCGCTCTTTTAAGAAGCTCTACTATCAAATATTTAAACGATGTTAATGAATAGCTGGTGGCAGGCCTCCTGGTGGTGGCATGGATCCTGAAACTCTACAGAGTTATGGCAATAAACATGGCTCCCAACAGTACCTCTGTCATGAAGCTAGATTCTCAGCAAGCTAAGGAATTGTGGGGAGCCAGTCACTAAAATCCACAGCTTTAACCCTAGCCATGTCACTTAGCCAGTTAAAGGCTCATGTGGTCAGAAAAGGATAGAGATATATAGTAAAGACGGATTTAGACAAGAAAAAGTCTCTAAATGGTTTATAATATGTTTAAAAATATACATGAACTTGTGAGATAAAAAAGGAGAGAGAAAGTTCTATAAAAAAGAAATAGAGTAAAATAAACAAACTAATAAAGATAGAAAATACACAGAGGATCTAGACACTCTATGTGATTTGTTTTCTTTGAATTGTTTGACTGTTAAGGTAGGAACAACAACTACTAAAAAAATTTGATTATAAATGATGCTAGATTAAACCAACCTATATATTTTGAAAATGCCTTGAAATTAAAATTAAAGTCAAAATATATGTTACTTTGGAGAAGAGGTTTTGCTTTTGTTTCTATTGGAAATGAGAGGCTGTGGGTTCATCTTGGATTAAGAAAATCAAGGTTTGATAAAAGAAGATCCCCTGAAAAATCTGCAGTAGGAGCAGATGTTTCAAATGATCCAACATTTTAAAGCACCTCTTTTGCAGTTTCCTCTGAGTTCTATGTCCAGAACAGCTTTAAGACTGTTGCTGAGATGATCCAGCCTCACAGAATACTCCAGTCAGAACTTGACCATAATCCTATTTTTTTTTGTTCTCCATAGCATTATCAGCACCCCCAATCAGCAGAAAGTATCCTTGAAAAATGTACCCACATGCCCCCAAAATGGATTATGGATGTTTGTCTTTGTTTAGAGTCTTGGATACCAGTTGTTATGGATAATGATCAGGCATCAGGAAAGCAAACTTGAAAAATATTTTAGATGAAATTAAAAGAGCTGTAAATTTTTAAAAAGTGGGAAATAAAATCTGAATTGTGCCTGTTTTGTAGTTTCTACAAATTATCACATTATAGTCAAATTTTATCACTTGCACCAACTTATTTGCTTTGAAGTTAATTTCTTTTCATACATTGTATATCATGCTTAAAATGTTTTCCTTAAATTTATAGAGCAAAAAGACTCTTGTTTTTTGTCAGCTTCATACAAACCTACACAAATATGGGAAAAGGGTATCTTATGTGAGCAAAAGCCTTCATAAGATTAGTCTGTAGGAAAGACGTGGTGGTATTTCTTTCTTGATTAATAATTGATGTGGAGTGCCCAGCTCGGCAGGTGGTCACAAGTGGTATAAGAATCCATGTTGAGAAATCTATGATGAACAAGCCAGTAAGCAATATTCCTCCATAACCTGTGCTTCAGTTTCTGTGTCCAGATTCTTTCCTGAAATTCCTGATCTAAATTCCATGGTAATGACCTGAGAATTGATAGATAAAATAAACCCTTTCCTTGTCATGTTCCTTTTGTACAGGGTGTATTATTAGACATAATAATAACTAAGTCTCACAAATTCTAGATTCTTCAAATTATAATTTTTATTATAGTAATTTTATTTATTTTTATTAATTTTCTTATATTTATTATATTATCATGTATGCATGTGGAATTGGTGTTTGTGCGTGTGTGTCTAGAGAGGAGAGAAAGAGAGAGAGAGAGAGAGAGAGAGAGAGAGAGAGAGACAGACTGGCATGTGGAAATATATATACTGCTGCCATGACACAAGTGGAGATCTGAGGACAGAGGGCAGGAGGGCAATAATCTCATTCCTTCCATGATGTGGGTGGAGAATTGGACTCAAATTATCAGTACAGGCTGCACATGCCCTTATCCACTGAGCACTTACCTTAATGGCCCCAAATTAGAATTTCTTAAACCCGAGCTTGACTTTTCCATACTGAGTGTTCTGTTAGATATAAAAATGGTTAGAATATTTTTAGAATTTGAAAAAAAAAAACTTCAGTAGACTATCTCATGAAAACTGGAAATTTTATGATGTTCAAATGTCTTTGCCCCTTAGTAAAGTTTGACCACAGTTTGCTATTTCCAGTTTTTCATCAGGTGGCTTTCACACTACAGTGGCTGAGCTATGTTGGCCTGGAAAGCTATATAATGAACAAGAATCTATGAAAATGCTTCAGTTTTATCTCTAACCTGCAAAGTTTAAAAATCTTTAAACTTAATGAGAGCCAACTGAAATACTTCTAAGGATGCACACTTTGGGACCCTGCATAAAGACTCTGGTTCATTAAGTTGGTGGGGCTGTGAGTTTGAATTCTTCATAAGTGCTCAGGAAGATGATATCATTGGCCAGGATTTATGCATTCTCTAGCCTAGTCAAAAAATGAATATAAATCCAGGGCAAATGGAAAGATGAGATTTTACACTGCTTTATTGAGTTATCATCTTATTATTAGTTCTGAGGAGTCAACCTTGACCCAATGTAGCAGATATGCAGTCCAGCCTGACCCATACTAAGCCTATTATTGCTTCTTGTAGGAAACGAAGGGTCCTGGCATAGGAAGTGCTCATTAGTTGGGCAGATACATATTTATCAGATGTAGATAACTTCTTCACCCAGAGATTTCATCTCAAACTTAAGGTACAGTCATGACCAGCAGTAATTTGTACTGGTCCTTTAAACAATACCACAGGGGAGGTAGTGATGATGAAAGTATCAAAAAACAAAGAGGACTTATTAAAAAGTTAATAGTGAAAGCCACCCTCTAGAACATTTATTTGAATGTTGATTTTCCAAAAGAGAGCATTCCACTACTTCCCTTTCATCTTTGGACAAACTCAGTATGCTTCTGCTACTGCCTTTCCTTTATGTATATTGCTATGAGTGCTCCCTTGGGTTAACTTAAGTGGGTACAGCCATAAGATGTAATTGATGAAATCTAAATCTCAGGCTGCTGAGATGGTTTACTACATAAAGGTGCTTCCAGGCAACTCTGACAACATGAGTTCTGTTTCCAAGCTCCACGTAGTGGAAGGGGAGATCAGACTCATCCTGATTCCAGTTGCCCTATGATCTCTACATAAACCATGGCACTCTGTATGGTGAGGAAGATAAATTGTGGTTCTTCTCCTTCCAAACAGTGTGAATTTGACAAATTTCGTTCTGCACAATTATGTGCTAGAGTGATTTGCTCATTTCTATCTCTCTGTTTTGGCACCAGAAGTACCACATCTCAAAAGCCATTTACTATGGGATTACCACCCCATAATAAACAAAACCCAAAACACAAAGGAAAGGGCCACACTATTCAGATCCTAGCATACTGTTGTTTTGAGAGCCGAACTCTACAGCCACAGGCACAGCACACTTGACTGTTATTAAGCCCTCTCTCCTCTGTACTCACATTATGTATTCTGGGATCTGATACAAATCTTCTCAGGAACTGTTCACATTCTGTTCACTGTGATCTTCAGAAAATATCTTCCATTAAGTTCCTACAACACTGGGTTACCATCTTCACTATTGTTCTAGAGAGCATTATAGAAGAAACAAAGACCCTCACTTTATAATCAGAGTACTGGAGGCTTGTAGAAGCAAAGCTACGAAGTTTATTTTATGACTCTGCAAAGACAGGAATGAACCCAGAAGTTTGGTTATGCCAAAAGAAAGCAGAGAACATATTTTATACGATGCAAACAATCCCTTCCTGTCATTCCTCACTGGCTGAGTATTCAGGAGGCTACATTCTTACACTTCACCTAGATCTTATCTTATCCTCAGGTGCTTATATTCTCCACCAAAACTCTGTGTTAGTTTAACTCTACACTTACACATTTTGTTTATTACTACCCTTTGATGTGGGAGTGATTTCTTATTAATAAAGAAACTGCCTAGACCCATTTGATAGGCCAGCCCTTAGGTAGGAGGAGTAAACAGAACGGAATGCTGGGAGAAAGAAGCTGAGTCAGGGAGTCGCCATGATTCTCCCACTCCAGACTGGACGCAGGTTAAGATCATTCCTGGTAAGCCAGCTCTTGGGCTACACAGATTAATAGAAATGGGTTAGATCAATATGTAAGAGCTAGCCAATAAGAAACTGAAACTAATGGGTCAGGCAGTGTTTAAAAGAATACAGTTTCTGTATAATTATTTCGGGTAAAGCTAGCCATGCGGGCGGCCGCATGCCAGGGACGCAGCCCTGCTGCTCGTAACACAACAGAATGGCGCCCGACGTGATGGACTAAATCCACTTAAAAACCTGAGAAGGCTTAAAAATAAGGGAGAGAGACTTTAACACAGATTTTTGCTGTTTGTTGGTGGCGTGCTGTAGAGAGATTTCCTGATTCGGCAACAGCAACAGAAAAAAAAGCTGCGTCATTTTAAAGTGCGGCTTCTTGGGACTGTGCCGCCAATGCAAACTCTGGCTTTAAAGCATTTCAATGGATTTTATGGGACTGGATGTTTGTGTTCCCGCTTGGGATCGGAAGGAGAGTGCTCTCAGCACTCCCCGCCTGCACCTGGGCAGATGGCAGAATCAGGCTTAGGCAGGCGGAAGAACATGGTGGAAGAGACGTGTTTTCAGACTGCGCAGTGCTCTGCGTGTCAGATTTGGTTGTAACTTGGATAAAAAGTTTCTGTGCTGCATGCTCAGTCTCAAAATTAAACTGCTGAGTGCGGCTCCAATGAGGACTTGCTGTGTGCCTGGAACTGTGCACAGCTCAGGGGCACCAAATGGATCTGAGGCAGGAGCGGCTGCTCCTTGCTGAACTGTGCTGGTTGGCAGGAACTACCGTAATTACCATAATAACAGCACAGTTAAGGTTTAGACTGGGCAGGACACAGGTGGTACCGTATTACCTGTACATGGTGCAACTTAAGTTTTTAAGAAGTGCTTAACATTTTAAGAAATGCTCCTGGATAGTAAAAATATTACAGATTCACAATAAAACAGATTCAGACATAACAGAACCTCAGTGGATCACAGTGTTGGATGAATGTACATAGGCTTGAGAGAGAGAAGAATAAGAATATAGAGAATAAAGTAAATGTCTTTAAAAAAGGGTAAAGTCTTTAAAGAGACAGAGTACAGATAGTTAAGAGATTAAAAGAAATAAAGAAAAATAAGCCACGTAAAAATGGAAAATTCACAGAGAGTCTGGATTATGTACATTGTGTTTTCTTTAAAATTTTTGACTGTAAAGGAGCTAAGTACAGACAGACATTTCATTACATGGGCTGCCAAACTAAACCAGAATGGATATAAAGGTATTACGATTTCAAAATTTGGGTCTAAGGATATGATACTTTGGAAAGGGTCTTCTTTTGTTTTCACAGAGGACCAGACCCTGTGGATTTCTTCTATCCCAATTTGGTATGATAGACCACGACCTCCCGAAAAGTTGCTGTGAACATCTTCACAAAATTACTTCACTCAACTGCCAACTGAGATGAACCTGACACACAGGTTACACCCTAAACGATCTGATTAACAGCGCCCCCATTCAGCAGGAAGCAGTTTGGAGAGAAAAAACTGCGCCCATGTTCCCAAAATATTGTTTATAAATGTTCTTTTACATTTAAAGGGGGAAATGATATAGGTATGAATAATTTGCATTGGTATGGATTTAAAGGTCAATTTTGTTATATGTATATGTATTTCTGATATTGATTAAGGTATTGTGATTGTGTAGTTCATTAAAAAATGTAATGTATAATTAAGAAATATAGGTTAATGGATAATCATCAGTAATAGTCAAGCTTGTAGTCATGTTAGTTAGATTTTCTAGATATATAGAGATACATTTCAGTTAGATAGACATTCTTCATATCTTTCAAAGACTACAGAATATGTCATTTAATGTTTTAATAACTTAGGACTTTTCATGACAATGAGACACTCTGCTCCTGGCAGCACCAATCTACTTCAAGAAGAAGATAGGCATCGAAGAGGATCCTTATGGAGTTTGGTAGCCATTTGGGCAAGAAACTGTTCTTGACTGGACTGTTGCATAAACTGGACAAAGAGAACCCACAGAGAGAGGACTACTGAACTTGCCTAAAGGTGAGACGGTCTTTTGGGGTTCATGACTCATGAAAGAGTCTGCGAGACATTCTACAGGACACAGCAGATAGTGACTGAACTGTCTTTGAAATTTCCTGCTTCATGGAATTGTCTGCTGGATATTATGGGCCTGAAGGCTGAAGATGGATGCCCCAACCGTACAAAGGAACTTTGGGCGACTGTCCAGGCAGTGAGATGTCTCTGTCATTTCTAGAGTTTTCTTATTTCTTGTTTACTTAGGTAATATTATATCCTTCTGGAGTCTTTGATGGAGTTGAAGAATGAATAGATAGTTATTGTTTTCCTTAGTTATGATAAAAGATAAAATAGATATAAATATTGTAACTGTAATTCTTGCTTGATAATTGTTTTGCTATATGTAATTTTACTATGTTAAAGTTAAAGCCTTTCTTTTTTGTTTAAACAGAAAAAGGGGAAATGATGTGGGAGTGATTTCTTATTAATAAAGAAACTGCCTAGACCCATTTGATAGGCCAGCCCTTAGGTAGGAGGAGTAAACAGAACGGAATGCTGGGAGAAAGAAGCTGAGTCAGGGAGTCGCCATGATTCTCCCACTCCAGACTGGACGCAGGTTAAGATCATTCCTGGTAAGCCAGCTCTTGGGCTACACAGATTAATAGAAATGGGTTAGATCAATATGTAAGAGCTAGCCAATAAGAAACTGAAACTAATGGGTCAGGCAGTGTTTAAAAGAATACAGTTTCTGTATAATTATTTCGGGTAAAGCTAGCCATGCGGGCGGCCGCATGCCAGGGACGCAGCCCTGCCGCTTGAAACACAACAACCCTTCTCAAAGCATATCACCCGGCAGGCAATCTTGTTTTCTATTAGTATCTTCCTACTATAAACATCTAATTTTTTTAAATTGGGGTGTAGTTTAGCAGACTTGAGAGGAGTTGCTAGTGGGCATTTTCAGGGGTCTACTGTTTTCCTAGCTATGAGTCAAGCCTCATCTAACATGAGAAACCTTCAAAAAGGAAATAGATGATTTTATTTTTTATACATGCTACCATACACAAAGTCTCACTGAGCTCTTAGCTGGACTTCTTATCTATATTCAGGAGCGATCCCTCTGTGACACATCTCTCAGAATTCAGTCTGAACCCATAAATAAAACCCCATTATTTAAAAAGATAACTATTTATTTAACTCTTCTGTCTGGCCAAAGTTGAAGCCCTCGCCTCTCTACAGGTTACTCAAATACCTGAAAAGGTAATGGTCACCTTCTTTAAAGGTCATGCCCTTTCTTGATGTCTATATTCTTTTGTTGGTATTTTGCTTACTGTTCTGCAAAAGAATAAGATTTTGGATCAGCTCATTACTTCTTTTACCACAATCTTCCCCTCTAGTCTTGATCTTATCACTCATGACAGTTTGGGCTTGGATAATTTTTACAGTGGGGTATGTGTTGATTCATGCTCACCAGACAGTCATATCACCTTTATCTTCTAGTATGACAACCAGAAGTCTCTGTTCAGTATTTGTCACATCTTCCTAACATTTCTTATGCCTCACATCAATTGTTTAGGAGTGCATCTTCCCCCTTCATGGTATTAAGAATTCTTTATAAAGAAAGACCTACTTTTCTTCTCTGTCTTCTTACATAAATGCTGTATTAGCAAGAGACCCTAGTAAGGATTTGTTGAATGAGCAATAGTGTCACCTAGCAGTTCCTTTTGCCAATGCTAGGTATAGTTTTATGCAAGTGAACCCAGGATGTCTAAACATTTTGAGATCAGCTAATATATCTCGTGCTTTTAAGTCAATATATATGTACATGCGAGCATGCTTGCATTATTGAATTTCTAAAGACCGATTTTATCAGAATCCTCTTAAAACATAAATTCTAATGAAATAAAAGGGATTTCCAGCGATGTCCCACCTTCTATTATGTTCTGTCCTCATTTGGATTTCTCTTGACCTTGTTTTCTTGAAACCTGGTCCCATTTTATTGAGTTTTACAATCCTTGCTTATCTTGCAAAGTCGTGTTGCTGAATTAGCCAGTTAAATTGTCGCATTTGCTTCTCTTTTCTATCCTGTCTCTTCTAAATCAGCTGCTCTGATAACTGGTGGGCTAGCATAGAGAAGTCATGCTACGAGCACATCTGTTCACATCTGGCATATAAGGGGTCACATTTGTAGAGGCAGCACATCTGATTTCACAGCAGTTTGAGAAAAAAAAAGATAAAAGTCTAGCCTTAAAGTTCTTGGAACTTGCTTTACCACAATAATTGAGGCATTTCCAGCTGGCATTCAGCCTGGCACAAAGACCAAAGAATGAGTCAGTTTAAGATCAGGAAGCTGGCAATTGCTAAGTTCTTTTCTTCCTTTTGTTCTTTCTGGACTGTGACAATAGATCGTAAGAAGGGCTTTTTCTTCTCATTTTCTCTTTCATTGTGCTCATCTCAGTTTATGAGGCCAGTCAATATCACACCATTGTTTCTAAGCAACAACCTTAACTGTCCTTAGCTAGCTAGTATCAACAAAAGGAAAAGTATTTCTACAAATATCCAGTATACTTCTCTTCTCACTCTGGTTCTTATTGGAGAATGGCAAAGTCCTTAGTGTAATAGCGAAGGTCACAAGTGCTCTCTGACTTATTGGAGAACTGCCTGTCTGGACCATCATCCAGGTAAGGGTGGGTCTTCTGAGAAATAGTCAGGAAAGCAGACTGATAGAGGTTGCGTCTAGATTGAACTGATGGGAAAATAATTTATAAATATTCTTCTAGAATGAGTTGCTAAGTGAGCAAAGAAGGAATCTATGTAACTTCAACCATAGTTAACCAGAGAGTTAACAAGATAATTTTAAGTATCAACAAATTTGGTAAAGTTTTTTTTTCTATATTTCCCACCAAATACTATTATCCTTTCATTGACATCCAGGAGACCCTTCTAGTATTCTTTCCTTTCCAAATTTTTACAGCAGGTAAATGGCAGGTAAATTTCTGTGATTATGATATCATTGTATAACTATCATAGATACAAGCCGGTTTATTCTTGATTGTTCACCTTACCAGGTAAGACAACACCTCAAACTATTATTAGCCAACATTTTGTTAAGAAATATACATTATAAATGTTTTATTAGCCATTTTGCTAAAGAGTTTTGTGTGTATTCTGAGACAGTGTACCTGGGGAGATATAAACAAATGCTTAATCATCCCAAACAGGGAACTAATGACAAACTCTAAAGATGCCATCAAAGTTCAACTTGGAGAACACCAATGAGTTTTATTGAGGTTGATCCCAGGAATATGGGTGAGAGGGTACTTACAAAAGGACAAGCAATACAACAGCTGATTTATCTACCAAAGCATATATGGTAGCTCACAAAAGCTGGAAACTGGGACTCTAGAGAGCCCAACTGTTGGAGAATGTCCTTTTTACAGTTTGTTCAGTTGTCTGCACATTTTTCAGACATCTCTCCTGGTTTCTCCTTCCTTCCTCTGTTTCTTCCAGGTGTCTGGGCATGTTTGAGAGTCTTCTTTGCAGTTTTAGTGCTTATTTGCTATTGGGAAGTAAGGAAGTTAGTGAATCTGATTACTTTCAAGGGAAAGGTAAGATCAGGTACTTCCTGTTATAATATGTTTCCCTGTATCATGAGGGATAAAAAAAAAAGAAAAAAAAATCTTGCTGCGGAAATGTAATCCACTGAGGAAATCCCAACCCTATTTACACTAAATATGTGTGAACAGACATCTGTGCAGAAGTGGGAGTAGATGTTTTCTAGAAACAAATTCATTATTTTACTGACTCCAAAAACTATTCTCTTTTTTGCTTTTATGTTTGTCTTTTTAAAGAAATATTAATCTACAATGAATGCCAAATATTTGGGAAAGAGACTTATGAGCAAAATATAATGAAAGCAAAGTGCTTTTCAAATGTGTGCTAATTAGCTAAATATATAATAATTGGAATTGTGCAGTATACTAAAGAGCATTATTAGGGTGATGTTGAAAATAGACTAATAAAATTACCCTGTGTATCAAGAGATAAAATACAATGAGACTCTCAAATAAATATTGCAATAAAAGAACTAAAGCAACATGCTCAAGGAACAATAAGCTCTACTTCATTTTTATAAGGAAAACACATACGTTAGGAAAAGCATGCAGTCGTATCACATAGGCACTTGGTTAGGTAAAGTAAAAATAGCATACGACACTAAATAGTACCAACAATGAAGAGAAATTTGAGCTTGAACTCATTGATGAGTGTGTACATTGTTTTGACAAACTCTTAAGCAGTGCTTTGTGAAGGGTTTGTACACATGGATATATGTAAATATACATGCCCTAGGACTCAGCACCTCCATCGCTAGGAACTAAACATGACTAAAATGTTCACCTGTGTGAACTCGCAAAGATGCACAAAGCTTTTCATAGGAGACAAATATTTAAGTATCAGCACAATAAAAAGAACCCGTGTGAATAATACAATGGGTAATATACTGTGTATTTGCCCACTGAGATACTAAGCAGTGACAAGAAGAAACATTTCCTAGATACAACAGCACAAACAAATCCAAATAAGGGACTAGGAGATAATGTTTCAGCAGGTAACAGCACTCTGCTCCTACAGAAGACTCAGGTTCAGTTGCCAACACCAAGATAGGGCAGGATATAAACACCTGAAACTCCAGTTCTAGGGAATCCAGTTCCATCTTTTAGCAACAAGCACTGGCATAAACATGATGACTACACAGAAAACAGGCAAACACACACATCAAGAAAAGTTCCTAGAGAGAGCTCTTTTAAAAATAATCTAAACAACAATGAACAGAGAAGCTAGAATAATCATATTTTTTATAAAAAAGTAAATAAAAAGCTCTATTTATCATATTGTAGAAACAGACAAAACAAATGAATTGTGATAGATGATCTTATTGATGGCTTTTGGATAGAGGAAGGAAGATTAGCACAGAGAAGGAAGGCTAATGCTGGGGTGAGGGTTCTGTCCATCCTCCTCATTGAGTGATGGCTACTTAGTAAAACAGTGGTTTGCACCTTAAAGTTTTGAATCATATTTATCTTCAATATTTGTTACTTAAATGATCTTGAAAAAGTTCAGCTAATCTCAGTTTCCTAAGCATTTAAATCATGGATGCTATATTTAAGGCACGTACACAGCTATAAATAAAGAGTCAATATTTGATAACCAAGCAATTTAATTAGTATTTTACCTAAGAGGGAATCGATGTGTGTTTTACTTCCAATATTTATCATGAATAACTCAAAAATAGTCACAGCATAACAATTACTGACTCATGAATATTCTTCAACCATAAATTTTATGTCTATTATTAATACAGGCTGAATTTTACAAGTCCTGAGTTTACTGACAACAAATTTTTGAGAAGCACACACAAAGTGAAGTCTGGTAGTAGCCACAGGGAAACATCTTGGAGTTAGTACCTCTAGCCTCGGTCAGCTGTCTCAGTCTTGACTCCTGTTTCCTTCTGCTCTGTGCATATACTCACTTTTTGTCCTTCTTATGCAGTGTGACCCAGGTGTGAAACATTCAATTTCTAGACAGTAGGCTGTGAAAACAGAAGGTATTAAATATTTATCAAGATCACCTCTTTTTGCTTTTATTTTATTTATTTTTTTTCTGCATCGTGTTTGCAGACCAGGACTGAAACACAGTGAGAGAAGGACAGAGACTGATGGCCAGAATGCAGCCTTTGCAATCAGAACCAACCATTTTTGTTTCTGCTCAGCTATTTACCAACTGACTTTGGGCAAATCATTCTGGTTCCCTGCCTCATTCTTTTTATATGTGCTGAGGGTAATAACAGTAGTGTTCACTTCCTGTAGTTATCATAAGTATTGAATAAGAGATTTTAATGACCAGTGATTGCTCTCTCCTGTTATTTTAGTTTTCATTGTTGGTGATGTTACTTTGTGCATTTTTTTCCTTATTTGGGATTTGCTGCTATGAGACCATCAATTGTCTGTGTTTTGTTGGTGTAGCCAAATTCCTTGGGTTGGAGTTTTCCTTCTAGAATTTTGTGTAGGGCTGAGATTGTGGCTAGGTATTAGTTAAATCTAGTTTTATAATGAAATATCTTGTTTAGAACTTCTATGGTGATTTAAAGTTTTTCTGGGTAGAGTAGCCTGGGCAGGCATCCATGGTCTCTTAATATCTGCATAATGCTTGACAATGACCTTCTGGCTTTCATTGTCTCCAATAAGAAGTCAGGTGTAATTCTGATAGGTCTAACTTTATATGTTACTTGGCCTTTTTCCTTGACAGCTCTTAATAGTCTTTCTTTACTCTTACCAAAAGAAATTTACATATTCAACTCAATGCCCAGCTAAATCCCAGCAAAATTCTTCACAGACTTCAAAAGAATGGTAGTCAACTTCATATGAAAAAGCAAAAAAAAAAAAAAAAAAAAAAAAAAAAAAAAAAAAAAAACCCAGGATAGCCAAAACAATGCTGTACAATAGAAGAACTTCTGGAGGCATCACAATCCCTGACTTCAAACTCTACTACAAAGCTACAGTACTACAATCAGCCTGGAATTGGCATAAGAATAGACAGGGGGACCAATGGAACCAAATTGAAGATCTGGATATTAATTAAGACACACCTTTAACACCTGATTTTTGACAAAGAAGCAAAAAAATCAAATGGAAGAAAAGAAAATATGTTTAACAAATGGTTCTGGCATAACTGGATATCAACATGTAGAAGAATGAAAATAGACCCATATCTATCACCATGCACAAAACTCAAGTCCAAATGGATCAAAGACTTCAACATAAAGCCAGCCACCCTGAACCTTACAGAAGAGAAAGTGGGAAGTACACTTGAACACACTGGCTCAGGAGACCACTTCCTAAATATAACCCCAGTATCACAAATACTGAGAAAATAATTAATAAATGGGACCTGCTGAAAATGAAAAGCTTTTGTAAAGCAAAGGACATGATCAACAACGACAGCCTAAAGTGTGAGAAAACATTTTCATTAACCCCACATCAGACAGAGGCCTGATCTCCAAAACATAGAAAGAACTCACGAAATTGGTCATCAAAAGAATAAATAATCCAATGAAAGAATGGAGTACAGATTTAAAGAGAAAACTCTCAACAGAGGAATCCAAAATGGCGGAAAGACACTTAAGCAAATGTTCAACATCCTTAGTCATCAGAAAAATGCAAATCAAAACAACTCTTAGATTCCATCTTACACCTGTAATAATGGCCAAGATCTACACAGCAAAAAAACACAAAGACATCTTGAATTTTGCAGGAAAATGGATGGAGCTAGAAAACATCATTTTGAGTGAGATAACCAAGACACAGAAAGAAAATCATCACATGTATTCACTCATAAGTGGTTTTTAAATATAAAGCAAAGAAAACCAGCCTACAAATAGCAATTCCAGAGAACTTAGACAACAATGAGGACACTAGGAGAGACTTGCATAGATCTAATCTACTTGGGATGTAGAAAAAGACAAGATCACATGAGTAAATTGGGAGCATGAGGACCTTGGGGAAGGGTTAAAGAAGAGGGGAGAGGCAGGAAGGGAAGCAGAGAAAAATGTAGAGCTCAATAAAAATTAATAAAAAAGAAAATGTTAATTTTTATTCTCTTTTCTTTTAGTGTTTACCATATTATTTTGTAAATTAAGATAATCTCTATGCAATGAAGCATGCCATTTATATTGTGTAATTTTTTGCTTTTTAAAAAAATCTGTAACTAAGTTTATGGAGGCATTGGTATTATATAGCTCTAGACTGTTGTTTAATTTTTGTGAAAAACATCACACGTGTTACATCTTACACCACCTTCCGGTCTCCACTCAACCGTGGACTACCAAAACTATTCTGCATGTCAATGGACTTGCTTTTTCAAGGTTTCATATGTAAATGAGTTATATATTATAAAAACCCTTCTTATAGTGTCTGGCTTTCATTATGAAAGAATTGGTATTGGAGTATACCATTTCTCAAACTTAATTGTTGTGCAATGGAGTAACACTCCCCTTCTTGTTAAGAGCTAATTATTATTTGCTGTAAGAGTATATCACATGCTATTTATTATTGACTAAATTATTAATGGAAAATCCCTTTGATAGTCTAAATAAAATTTTTATTATACCTACTAGGGAAATCCCCAACCATTCCAATGTTTGCATTAAAATGTCTTTTTATTTTTATAAATTATGATCGTTGTACAGTTTGATGAATAAGATAGTTCCTTTAGTCTCATTCTTCTCCATTATAATGGGGATATCATCTCATTTGTAGTCTTATGGTGAAGAAAAAATGAAACCTTTTCTGGTACAAAAATTCATATTTTTGTTTGTGAGAAATAGCTAATGGATCTATTGCATTGTATTATAACTTTCTCTATTAGTGGGAATACATAATGCTATTAAGCCCTGCCATACATCAGCCAACTCAGCAAACTTCAGCAATAGATAGTATTTACAGTCATGCCATCACAAGTCATGAGAAAAAAATTAAATAATTTCCTACCGAGGACCATGATAACTAATCTAAAGCAAACACGGTTTAACTTTTATTATTTATTCCTTTCTATGGTCTAATTTTCTATTAATAAAATATAAATACAATACAATATAAGGAATAGATATTCTAGAGAGAAAGCTTTTGATAATATGGATACTTATTTATTTATATGCATAAATTAAACTGGTTTATATACTTGCAGATGTAGACCTATCTAATCCATCTCCATCTCTTTTTCTGTCATTGTATAATTTATTGGAACCACTCATCAAAATCTACTGAAATCAATTGAAATGGTCATTGAACTGGAACACAGGAGCTGTGTAGATTTCTTGTGCATGATAGATTCAAGAATGGGCCTCATCTATCCACTTGCTTTTCAGCAGCTTATTTCATTGGTCCAGATCCCCAGCTTGAGACTAGGTATCCTGAAGATCCATTTTCTGCATTCATCCATGGAGGAAGCAGTCACCTGTTAAATTTAGATTTCTTGAATGTGCCAGGAGTGTGACACAATGATAAACAGCTACTGTTTCTAGGAAAGGTTGAGAAAGTGAGTCCTTCAGTGTTAATTGCTTTGTGGTACTGAACCATAAGAATGGCAGCAACTGAATCCATAGCAACCTGAAATCATATAGCCATGGTCACCCATATTGGTGACACTAATACCATTTCATTCATCTCTGGGGTGAGGGCTTACTGGCTTCTACTGGCTTTAGAATATGGCTCTGTGAGTAAATGAGAGTCTGTGAGAATTTCTTGGGAGACTTATTTCCAAAAATAAAAATATCTTTCTCACCATCATTGTCCATTGTCTTTACATTAAGGCTTTTTATTTATACCCTCTATGTTCGACAAATAAGAACATATACTTAATTGATGAGTTGTAAACTTGATGGCAGTATTCACTGAGTATTTGGTTAAAGAAACATTGCTATTGAGATAAGCATAGATGCTTTCTCTCTCCCTCTCTTCTTTTTCTACAGCCTGAATCATATTGGTAAAATCAAAGACCTGAAGTTGGGTTATTTTTGTTTGTTTGTTTTTTCTGCAACAGCAGCAGAAAAAATTTAGTTAAAATCTATTTCTGGATATTAGCTGTTTAGAAATAAAAATCCTCTGCTGTCCCACATATTCAACCCTTTCAGTGGTCAGAGTTTTTAATAAAAGTAAGAATCTACATTGCTTACTATTTGAAAGTGGTTTTCTCATACTGATTTTTATGAATTTCATTATAAAAAGTTTCTATGGTATTGGAAAATATTAAATTATATCTACACATTTTGGCTTTGTTCCATAATTTGGCAGCCCTCCATAGCATTTTATTTTGATTTCTTGGGAAGTATCATTAGACTATTTCACAGTGAGCAGTTTTGTAATTTTATTTGATATGGATTGAAAACACTTGTAACAAAATAGAATATGAATACATTATAAATGAATTGAAATTGTAGGAGAAAAAATGCTCAAGTTACAATGTTCACATATCTATGGGAAATTACTCGTTCACCACCTGTTACATACCCTTGCTCTCAGAATATTAGCAAGGAGTAATATTGAACAAAAGAGTCTGAAATGTTGGTAGTGCAGACAAGCAAATAAGTAACATATGTAGCATGTGGAATAAGAAGCATGGAAAAAAATAAATTGAAAATAGGGTTAGAATAATTTTGGTGCAGGAAGTGACTGTATGTTTTAAAATGTTTTTCAAGGATGATTTCTCAGTCTGATGTAACATTTGACAGTGCTAGAAGAGGTAAGAAAAAGAACCAGATGATGCTTCTGGAAAAAATAATGGCAGAGAATGTTTCAAGGCAAATTTTCCTGGCATATTAGGAAACACTGTCGAAAAAAAATAGAATAAAATGGGATATGAGAAGGACAGGAGACTGGATGGCATTGGAGAGAGTTGGTATACTCTAGGTTAGATATAATATTATTTACTAACCATAGTTAAGAAAAATTTATATATGGGGAATTTCTCTTTTAATTATAGAAATATTGGAGTTTCGGCAAATGTGAGTGGTATACATACCAGCATAATCATGATATAAAATATTTTCATCATCTGCCCGAGTTATTCATATTACCCTCCCTAATCACCATACTAATCCAGTGTCTAATCTACTTTCAGAAAAAAAAAGGTTCTGTTCTTTAAAATGTGATTTCAGCATTCTTTTACTTAGCAATGAAATAAGTGACTATGTGGCAGCATATATACAACACTGGTATGTCCCTTGAAACAAAATTCACCAGTTCACTAATATGAAATTTAACTTAACCAATCGATTAAGTTGGCTTTTACTTGATATTAGCTATTTAGAAATAAATACGTTGTAAACATGTGGATATAATTGATCTGGGGATGTATTTTAATTTTCCCAAGTAAGTACCTAATGTTGAATTTGCTAGATATTATGTTACATATGTGCTAATTACATGAGAAAATTTATAGCTGTTTTTAGCAAAAATATATCATTTTATATTCATTTTTGTTGATTTTACTGAGCTCTACATTTTTCTCTGCTCTCCTCCCTTCCTCTCCCCTCCCCTTCAACCCTATCCCATGGTCCCCATGCTCCCAACATACTCAGGAGGTCTTGTCTTCTTTACTACTTCCCATGTAGATTAGATCCATGTAAGTCTCTCTTAGGGTCTGCTCCTCAACCAAAGAATGGATGAGGATGTGTAAATGTAGTATATTTACACAATGGTGTTGATGGAGGGAACAGGTCTGTTTTTTATCCTGGCCTCCCAACTCCCAGCTGCCCACTAGCTTACATCTGAAATAATCACACAGAAATTGTATTAATTAAATTACTGCCTGGTCCATTAGCTCTAGCCTCTTATTGGCTAACTCTCACATCTTGATTAACCCATTTCTATTAAATCTGTTTATCTCCACCTGACTGTGGCTTACCGGCAAGAATCTAACCTATGTCTGTAACATGAGGGTCGGGCTCATTGGGGTTTCTGTCCTGTCTGGTCCCCCAGCCATTTAGTCCCAGAGAAAAATCACACAGAGATCTCCATAAGGTTATAAGTCTGCTTGTTTGTTTTCAGCTGCCTAGACTCAAAATAACCACACAGAAACTGTATTAATTAAATCACTCCTTGGCCTATTAGCTCTAGCTTCTTATTGACTAGCTCTTACATCTTAATTTAACCCATTTCTATTAATCTCTCTAACACCACATGACTGTAGCTTACTGGGTAACGTTCTGGCATATCTGTCTCTGGTGGCAGCTACATGGCTTCTCCTTGATTCCACTTTCTTTCTCCCAGCATTCAGTTTAGTTTTTTCATCTAGCTCTATTCTGCTAAGCCACTGTATGAAATAGTTTTATTCATTAAGCAATAAAAGCAACACATAAACAGAAGGACTTCCCAAGCCAGCATATCTCAATACTTCTTGTGTTTGTTTGCAAATAAAACAATAGCTAAATTGATTTCCTTGTAATTTGATCCCTATTCATCTCAAAAGAGAGAAACTAAAATAATCAAAGTGGAAATACCTAATAGGGAATTATAGTTAAAGCACTAGTGTAACATGAGGGCAAGGCTCTTTGGGGTTTCTGTCTCTACCGGTCCCCCCGCAGTTTAGTCCCAGAAAAAAATCACACAGAGATCTCCATAAGATTATAAACTGATTGACCCATTATTTCAGGCTTCTTATTAGCTCTAATAGTCTATATTAACCCATTATTCTTATCTATGTTAGCCACATGGCTTGGTACCTGTCTCAGCAGGGTAGATCACATCCTGCTTCTTTGGTGATCTATGCAGGACGAGGGAAACAGCTTCCTTCTTCCCAGAATACTCCTGTTCTCACCACCCTGCCTCTACTTCCTGACTAGTTGACCCACCTATAGTTCCTGCCTGGACAATCAGCATTTATTTAAAACATGATTGACAGAATACAGACAATCCTCCCGTACCACTTCCACCTCTTTTTTTTTTTTTAACAAAGGAAAATTATCCGTATTTCATTTTTTTTTTGGGGGGGGGAATGTGGGCATTGTATTCCAGGCTAATTCCAGCTGGTTGGGGGCACTTATAATCTTATGGAGACCTAAAATAATTAGAATTATGATTAAATCCTGACTGTAGTATCTTGTGAGGCTTGATAATTTCAGGCAGCATCTTGAATCTGTTCTGGATGTAGAACTCAGACATCTGGGCCATCTGTTCCTACCGGAGATTTCTCAGGTAGTCTTCCTTGATCGAGCCTGATTTTTCTTAATTCAGAATGAATCCACAGTCTTTCATTTCCTACAGAAACAAAAGCAAAATTTCTTCTCCAAAGTAACATACCTTTTGACTTCAATTTTGAAGTCAATGTATTTTCAACATATCTATCTTGGATTAATTTAGCAGCATTTATAAGCAAATATCTTTTAGCAGCGATTGCTCCTTCCTCAGCATTCAAACAATTCAAAGAGAGCACAATAACAGAAAGTATCAAGATTCTCTGTGTATTTTTCATCTTTACGGGGTTAATTTAACCTCTATTTCTTTTATTTTTACTTTTAACTTTTGGCATGTCGAGACAGGATCTCTGTGTATCTCTGTCCTGGAACTCCCTCTGTAGACCAGGCTATCCTTGAACTCACAAAGATCCAGTTGTTTCTGCCTCCCCAGTACTGGGATTAAAGGTGTGTGCTACCACACTTTGAAGTCGCAGAGGTCAGTCTACCTCAGCCTTCCAAGTGTTGGGATTAAACATATGTACCACCACACCCAACTACTCTCTTTTTTTTATTTTAAGACTTTAATCATTTTTTCCAAGCCTGCATATATTTTTAGAACACTGTAAAACATTTAGAGCCTTTTTTTCCTTTGAATCTCTCCTTACTGTATATCTCTCCTTTTCTGACTACAAGAGTCTTAAATTTACCAAGCAATATGGATAGGACTAAAGCCGTGGTTTTAACCACTGGATCCAGCCCATTCCTTAGCTTTCTGAGATTGCAGCCTCAAAGCAGAGGTACCAGCTGTAGCCATGTTTATTGTCATAACTCTATGGCCTTACAAGGTCCCTGACAGCAAGCAAGCTGCAGCAGTGTGCTCACAAACCACACTAAAATGCTCTGTAGTAGGACCACCTGCCTGAAAGAGGTAGAGTTTGCCTTGGCAGGGCTGCCTAGAAAGCTAGCATTTTAAAATGGTGCAGCTCTTTTTTTTTCCTGCTATGGCTGAAAACCCAAAAGTATGAGGTCAGCTTTTTATCAATACTATTTAAATGTTTCTTGGCAGGACTTCTAAAAAGAGCTGCAAGACTTTACAGCTAACACTGAGTCAGGAAGCCTCTCTTAGATGAGAGGTTTTGCTTGCCTCTAGCAAGTAGAGCAGACCGGAGAAATTGCTGCTACCAAGAAAACATGCTTTATTCTTCCCCAAGCTTTCTCAGGCTTTCTGTGGGTGCAATTATCCACATGGGCACCATTCTGTAACATGAGGAGTGGGTTTGCTCATTGAGGTTTCTGTCCCACCTGGTACCCACAGCCAGCAAGCCCCAAAGAAATGTACACAGAGAGTCTGCCTTAATGATAAACTGAGTGGCCCATTAGCCCAGGCTCCTTATTAGCTCTTATCACTTATGTTAACCCATTATTCTTATCTATGTTAGCCACATGGCTCAGTACCTTTCTCAGAGGGCAGCTCACATCCTGCTTTTTCTGTGATCTAGGCAGGACCGCAGGGAATGAGCTTCCTCCTTCCTAGAATTCTTCTGTTCTCATCACCCCACCTCTAATTCCTGTCTGGTTGACCCACTTATACTTTTTGCCTGGCCAATCAGCATTTATTCAAAACATGATTGACAGAATACAGACAATTCTCCAGCACCATATGTCTGTCTCAGGCTGGAGATTTATGGCATCTGCCTGTCTCTGCTTTCTTCCTCCCAGAATTCTGTTCTGTCTTCCCTGCCTACCTGAGTTCTGCCCTATCAACTAGGCCAAAGCATTTCTTTTAATCACCAATGAAAGCAACACAAATACAGACTGGCCTCCTATACTTTTTCCTTTTTTTCTGTTTAACCAAAAAGGAAAGCTTTAACTTTAACATAGTAAAATTACATATAACAAAACAGTTATCAAGCAAGAATTACAGTTACAATATTTAGAACTATTTTATCTTTTATCATAACAAAGAAAAACTATAACTATGATTAACCATTCTTTAACTTTATCAATGACTCCAATGACCTAAGTAAGCAAGAAGTAAACAACTTCCAAAACTCTAGAAATGACAGAGACATCTAGCTGCCTGGCTGCCTGGATAGTCATCCAACTTTTTTTTTTTTGTACTGTTGGGGCATCCATCTTCAGTCTACAGGCCCAGAGTATCCAGCAGACTTTTCCATGAAGCAGGAAATTTTAAAGACAGTTCAGTCACTTTCTTTTGTATCTTGCAGAATATCTTGCAGACTCTTTCTTGAAACAGGAACCCTAAAGGATCATCTCAGCTTTAGACAAGTTTAGCAGTCATCTCTCTGTGGGTTCTTCATATTCAGTTTATGCAACAGTCCAGGCAAGATCAGTTCCTTGCCCAAATGGCTAATAGACTTCATAAGGAGCTTGTTTGATGCCCATCTTCCCCAGGAAGTATCTTGATGCTGCCAGGAGTAGACGTGTCTCATTGTCATGAAAAGCCCTAAGTTATTAAAATGTTAAATGCCATATTCTGTAGTCTTTGAAAAATATGACAGATGCCTATCTAACTGAAATGTATCTCTATATATCTAGAAAATCTAGCTAACATGACTACAAGCTTAACTATTATATTTCCTAATTATACATTGCATTTTTAAATGAACTACACAGTCACAATGCCTTGATCAAGAGCAGAAATATACATATAACAAGACTGTCCTTAAATTAGTATCAGTAAACCAAGATTCATATCAATGCAATTTATTTACACCACAATGGAATACTACAAGGAGAAAAAATTTATAACATTTTTAAATTTGTAGGCAGATGGATGGAGCTAGAAAACATCAGATTGAGTGAGGTAACCCAGACCCAGAAAGACAATTATCATTTTACGTTTTTTATAAATTTATTTATTTATTAAAGATTTCTGTCTCTTCCCCACCACCGCTTCCCATTTTCCTCCCCCTCCCCCAATCAATTCCCCCTCCCTCGTCAGCCCAAAGAGCAATCAATGTTCCCTTATTAGCAGTATAAGATATTTCCAGTTACATAAAGTCAGTTCTGGTCATTATGTGATTTTTTTCACTGCCTTTTTAAGGAATTGTTTGTTGTTGACTGATGTGTTTGCCTAACTTTTATGTGCTTATTGGTGCCTTGTATTTTCATTTCTTTGAAAATGCTATTTAAATGATTTTTCAAAATTATATTACACTTATTGCCTTTTTGGAGACCTTTATCCCAGAAAATATGGCATATTGTCATTGTCTTTTGTTGCCACTCAGAAATTGAAGGTACAGTTGTATTGCCAGAGAGACCATACACTTTATATACAGGTTTGGAGGAATTTAGTTTGAACTGATCTAGAAGATTCCTTCCCAAGGAGTGGTTCTCATTATATCAGAAGGTGCTATATAAGCTGCAAGGGAAAAATCAACTAAAAACTACCTAGCTAAAAACAAAGCAAGCACATACACAACAAATATAAACAAGAATGACTGCCTGGAAAGTATCCACAATTGTATAATAGTGGAAACTTGGGGGTAACCAACAATGATCTAATTGGAAACAATGCTTTTTCAGTTTAATGCAAACTATTCACTATCTATGGCTGCTAAGACCATGAAATCTAGAGAAGAATGTTCTACTGTCACCTTTGGAATGGTATAAATATGGTTCTCATGTCTGAGTCCTCAAAACAATAAGAAATCCCCTCCAAAATTCTTTTATCACACATAGTGTGTGTGTGTGTGTGTGTGTGTGTGTGTGTGTGTGTGTGTATTTGTATTTGCATTTGAGTGAAGTTATGTGCAGAGGTCAAATGAGGGCATCAAATTTCCTGAAACTCAAGATACAGGCAGCTTTGAGCTGTTTAACATGTGCTGGGAACCTAACTTGACCTTCAGTAAAGGCAATAAGAAGCCTTTCCTGTTGATTTGTCTCTTTAGTCTCCATCAAATGTCTTTCATTAAATCTCAGATGTTTTGTGTTTATTCTTAATATTAATCCATCTACCATCATCTTTCTGATGTTTTGAGAAATGGCTTTTCATACTGTTTAATTTTGATTTTTAAGTTTCTAAAAAAACTTCTAAATATGGTAAGTTATCTAAGGTTTCTTATAGATAATGGTTTTAGAAAGCTAAATATATAGGTCTATAATTTGTTTTGTAAATTCATGAACTTTGATATAGTATCAAATAAGTGGATTTTCTCTTTCCTATAAAGATGTTTTTACAAGGTTGATACTGCAATGTCCATTGTTATCTATCTATTCTTAAGTGAATTCCACATGATTTTACTTATTGTAAGTTCAAAATAGGGTAAAATACAAAATACAGTAAATTTTGATTTTTTTGATTATTAATGTTTTGCTACTTTCCTGTTTTTTTTATTTTCAAATGTAATTTGTAGACAATTCCTCACTGTCTACAGAAAAGCCTGTTGGAATTTTTATTGGGATTAGATGTTATAAATTAATTATGGATTAGTAATGTTTTAATAACATAATGATCTGTAGTTTTACTTATAGATTTTTATAAGTGTGAAATTAAATTCAACAACATCACTCAAAATTTAGTATTTTATTGAAATATATTATTCATAATCACAATTTTTCCTGAATGATATGAGTATGTTTGTTTTCCTATGTTAGATTTAGAGCCAGTTTATTGTTGGAATATCTAAACAGTCAGTTACTCTAGCTTTTTAAAATGTTTCTTTTTTTTTTCTTTTACCAATTGGTTTTGGAGTTAGATTGCTAAGTAGGTTATATTGTTTAAACATGATGCACATATGTAATAAACTTATAATTTTGCTTTAAAATCTATTGTATTTAAAATAACTTAGCCATAAAATATGTGATCATGATTATTTCCTATTTTTCTGCTCTTTACTCTTTCTTTATAATTCTAGTTTCCCTGTAGTATCCTTTTGCTTCTGAAAAATTATATTGAACCAATCTTACTAAGCATGATGCTGAAAATACATTTCTTTTGATATTTGCTAATCTCAAAAATGTCTTTTCTTTCCATGAGACACAGAATTGTTAATTTGCTTATGTTTTCTTTGCATATTTCATTTCATATTATTTTTGAGATTATAATATGATTACTCTATTTATCCCCCCATATTCCTCCCTACAAGCTCACCCATATATCCCTTTTTGGTATTCTTCAATTTCATTGTCCTGTTTTACTCCTCTAATTGTTACTCTGTGTATATATGTATAAACTCATCAAGCATATGTGGTCAGAAATATGACTGCTTATATAAAGTTACTTGTACATGTATTTTCAGGGATGGCCATTTGTTCCCTAGGATATGTCTCCTTTCCTATCCCCATATTTCCTTAGTTGCTTATAGTCCTTTGTGTAGGCTTTCAGCCTAGTAGGATTTTTCTATACACTTTGGCAGTTATGTTGCTAAAATTTTATATGTGTTACTTCTGATATTACTAGTAGACACAATATCACAAAAAAACTCACTGTTCTCTGGTTCTTGTACTCTTTCTGTCCTCTCTTCTGCAGTGTTTTCTGAGTCTTTGTTGTAGGAATGCTTTTCAGACTGGACTTCACAACTCTGCAATTTACTGGGTTGTGGTTTAATATAATGGTCTCTGTTGAAAAAATAGAATTTATGTTGGCAAGAGGTAAAGACTACACTTATCTGTGGGTATAATATTTTTAGATTATTGTTAAGGACTGTGCTTTTTTTTTTAACAATTTAGAGTTGATAGACTATCCTCAAACAACCATGACTTCAATAGCATGAAGTAGTTATTTAAATTTCCGGTACCAAGAATAATTTATCTCATTTTGATTGTGTATTAAGACCAAAGAGCTGTTGGTTGTTACCACAAATATGTTCCTCTAACTATTGTACTCTTTTTTTTCTTTTTATTTATTTATTTTTTTTAAATGTAATAATTTTGAAGTTATGTAAGGACATATCTTTCTGGTTCTTATGTAATTGGAGAAACTGAGGCTTAGGAGATAAACCAGGTCTACCATGGTATGAGCTAGATCTGTGCTTAACACAGCATAGATTCAGCACTTTTTTCCTTCTTTGTCCTTATTCTGATCACTGCTGTATATGCCAAGGCATCATTGATGTGTAATGAGAAGTGACACTGGCTATCCATTTGTGGATGAAACATAGCAAAAATATAATCTCTGAGACTTCTCATTACCCTTTGGGAAGTCTCAGAGTAACGGGTTTGGAGAAAATATAAGGCATTTGAAGGTCATTAACTTTGTACCTATGAATTGTAATGTATTTCTCTGTGAAATGTCAAAAACGTCCTCACTGCCTTATTTATTCCTATCCATGAGAATCTGCCCATGGGTCTGCTGGGTATTTTAGCAGCCTTTTTCTCCCAAGAGTGTGAAACATCTCAATCAAAAAAAAAAAAAATCAAGCAAACTGGTGATTGTGCTGTTAAACTTCTTATCACGTTTCCATCCTCTGCTTGCTGAACCACAGTTACCAAGACACAAGGCAGCTTAGCAGGCCTATGATGGGATGATAACAATGACCATTTATATCCCACAAATGTCTGTGGGCAATCCTCATGGGTTCAAGTGACAGTAAAAATTGAAGAACATTAAGGGGCTTGAATTTTTTTTACAGATGATGGAATAAATACTGCAAATTTCCCCTCCTACTCTAAGAAACCAGAAAACTGAACATTTTGTTCAAATCCTGGGCAAAGAACCAGAACAAATCATTATTCTGGAGAAAATAACTCAATGAGTTATGATCTATGAGCACTCAGAATTTATGTTTGGAGGAAATTTCAAACCCACCATATGAAATATGTACACTGAACTGAGTGATCAACAGAGATACTAATACTTTTTTTAAAAGACAAAAATAGACCACACAAGCCAGAGGATCAGGTAATGTTACTTTATTTACTTTTTATTTGTATTATTGATTGTGTGTCTGTGTTTGTGCTTGGAGCACAAGTATGATAATTGTTGATATTTTTTAATGTGACTGTCTGTGTATGTCCATGTGCATATCTCTTAACTCAGATTAGATCAAGCTTCAATAAAAATAAAAAACAATAATAAAAGGCTACTCTATACACAGTGGGAATATTAGGTGAAAATAAGAAAACTATTAACAGATAATCAAAAATTAGAGTTACTTGTTTAGAAATAGATTTGTTTTAACAGAGAAATGGCCCAGGAGAATGATTGTTAACTGCCTTGGTTCGACTGTATGTTTTATAGAATAAAAATAGCAAAACTTGTAATAATCCTAACAATAGAGGTATTGTTAACATTTGTTGTACAACTGAAGGATTATTAGGCATATGGCATTTTATTACAATGAAGACTAGGAGGAATTCTTTGCTGTTGAGATTCTTTCTGTTTTGCAGTCAGTTAACAATGACAGTCAACACCATGTAACAGGAACAGAAAAAGGCAGTGCTCAGTATCTTTACTAAAGTACACAATACTACTTATTAAGATTTTGATGGTGTCTGGGGTTTCATCTGCTCCAAAATTCATTTTTTATTGTTTTTCATTTTGTTTCAGAGTCAGAGAGAAAATTAGGTGTCACAAGAACATACAGTTCTTAGGATTTCCTTCACGCCAGAGCCAAACCTAGACAACGAGCTCCTAAGAAAGCACAGCCCCAAGGTAAGTAGTGTCACAACACTTAATATCCTGAGACTTTGGAATTGTTTTTCTGGATTAAATGCTGATTAGGTCAGATACAAATAAGCACCTCAAGATCTTAACTAGAGCAGGCTAAAGGCTGCTCACACTTGAGCTCATCTTTGTTTATAACAAAGAACACATGTCACAAACTCAGGTTGTCTGGGCCCTAAGATGTGATAGTTACTGCCTTTATGTTCACATTCAAAGATCCTACCTACAAAATCGCCTGGATTTGCACTTTTGCAGGTTTAAGTCCAAGATTTGGTTTAGATTTACTCCATGAAATTCCAAGACATTCTCATTAAATGATGTGAAATTTAGATTCTTAGTTCCATGCAGAATAAATAAGAACAAATGTAGTGAAAGAAGGGCCCACATTGGGACAAGATCACATTCGGCATCAAATCAATTTGGGCCCAGAAAGGCTTGTGGAAGAAATAAATGTGACAACATTTAGCCTAAGAAAGCATATCAAAAACTTGAGTATTCAGCAGTTGTATTTACAGATTGATTGCATGTAGTACACCATCAATATAATTTTATGTGTAATATACTTGCCATTAGACTGGCTGATGGACATTTCTACATGGCCATAAGTTGATAATATTGGTAACTGTAAAATATAAGAAAATGTCAGAATATTGATGAAAAGATGAAGGCAAAGTAAGGAGCCAAACAGAAACAATAATATGATGCATCTCCTCTTAAAATGTCTATGTTTATGATGGTGACACCCACTGAAACAGTTCATTTGAGCTAATGGGAGCTCACCAACTCCAGCCAGAGAGGGAAGGGATCAGCATAGAAGTCTTTTGAAAGCATATCTTGGTATTCACAGGCATGTGTAGCTACCACTCCTCATAAAGGAACCTTCTCTTTATAGCAAATGGAGAACCTCAAAGTAAAGGACAAACTGGACAAAATGCAAAGATCAGCATATCATGGGGAGTCCAGTCCCACTGAATATAAATGCATCACGTTTCCTGCATCCACGGCTCAGAGAACATTGAAAAGAAGGATGTAGAGATATTAAGAGCCAGAATAGCAGAAAACCTGCTATGAAACAGCTCTTGTAGGCAGAGTTACTCTACGTCTTTATCGCTGTCCCCAAATAACCACAGTGAGGCTTAATATTAATTATAAATGATGCGGCCAGTAGCTCAGGGTTATTACTAGCTAACACATTTTAAATTAGACCACATTTCTTACCTATGCTCTGCCATTTAGTAGGTACCTTTTATCAATATGGCAAGTTTATCTCCTATTCCCCACATCTCCTTAAAATTCTCTGGGACTCCTCCTCTTCTTTCTCACACTCTTTTTTTTTTCTACATGTCCCACCCAGTCACAATGATACATATTCACCCAGTGTAAAGGACTGTTTCATATTTCCCCCTTGTATCTAATAAAAAGGAAAAAAATTAACTTTAATATAGTAAAATAATATACAGCAAAACATTTGTCAAGTAAGAATTACAGTTACAATATTCAATCCATTTGTATTTGGCAAAACAGAAAAAAAAATACTCCATCAGCTGTCATCTCCTGAAGAATCCAGAGTTTTATATCTGATTTAATTTCAGCACTGATTAGGGAGAATTGAAACTAAGTATCTAGTCTTAAACCACCTCAAAAACTTGAGAGGCATATATTACCTGAGTAAACAGAAGTACAGAGCAAACAACTTCCAAAACTAGGAAATTACAGAAAGAGCTAGCTACCTGTCTTATTACTAGCTTACTCTTACCATTTAAATTAACCTGTATACATTTTTGGGCCCTGCTACAGGGCTTGGTGCCTTTCTAGTGTGGAAAATTTATCTCCTTTTCCCTGACTCTCCTCAGCTTTCTCTGAGACTCCTCCTTCTCTTCCTCGTGTTTCTTTCATCTTCAAGTCCCACCTAACCTCAACCTGTCCATCTATTGGCCAGTTAGTTTCTCTATTAACCCAGTCACTCACACTGACCTTATTCAGACAATGTAATGGAACAAAAAGTGAAAATGTGTTGTTCTCACTGTGAATAAAAAGCTGATTGGCCAATAGCTAGGCAGGTTTTTCAGGGCAGAAGAAGGACAAATTCTGAGGTATTACTAGGCAGCCATAGGGGAAGCCGTATTTGGAGAAAATGTGGTAGCAAGCCATGAGTCACATGGTAGAATTTAGATAAGAAATGTTGGTTTATTTAACTTTTAAGAGTTAGTTAATAAGCCGGGCGATGGTGGCGCACGCCTTTAATCCCAGCACTCGGGAGGCAGAGGCAGGTGGATCTCTGTGAGTTCGAGACCAGCCTGGTCTACAGAGCGAGTTCCAGGACAGGCTCCAAAGTCACAGAGAAACCCTGTCTCGAAAAACCAAAAAAAAAAAAAAAAAAAAAAAAAAAAGAGTTAGTTAATAACAAGTCTAATCTATCAGCAAAGCATTTAAGTTTAATACTAGGTCTTTTAGTGGTTATTTGGAACTTACTGATGGGACAGAAAAGTCTACCTACAGTCCTCCTAGAAATAGATAAATTGACAAGACCCAAACAATAGCAGTACCAATAGACATGATAATGTGGAAGGGTAGAAAATTCAAATAGTACCACCACTAAATAAAAAAGTATAAGTATGGTGATAGATAGGGATCTCTTTTCATTCTTCTACCTATTGATATGCAGTTATGCCAACACCATTTGTTAAATATGCTTTCTTTTTTCCATTTTATATTTTCTGCTGCTTTGTAAAAAATCAGGTGTTCATAGGTGTGTGGATTGGTATCCAGGTCTTTGAATCAGTTTCATTGGTCTTCTTGTCTGTTTTTTATGCCAATACTAGGCTGTTTTCAGTACTGTAACTCTGTAGTATAGTTTGAAGCCAGAGATTGTGTTGCCTCCAGAAGTTCCTTTATTGTATGGGGTTGTTTGCTTATCCTGGGTTTTTGCTTTATATATGGAGCTGAGTACTGTTCTTTAAAGGTATGTGAAGAATTTTTCCGGGATTTTGATGGGCATTGCATTGAATCTATAGATTGCTTTTGGTCAGATTGCCATTTTTACTAAAATAGAGACTGAGAATATAGTTCAGAGTTAGCATGCTGCATATTATAAAACTTTTGGTGTTTACTCAATAACACCACAAAAAGTAAAGGCCAGATGAATATGTACTTTTTAACTAAACTATAAGGATAGTATAACATACAATATGAGATGTATAATGCAGAAGAATCTGTAGTGTGAAGCTTGTGAAAAATATGTTTCTGAGTGTATCTCCTGTTCTACAAACCTTTCTACAGGCTCAAGGAAACTACTGTATGTCTTCCATGTGATTTAGTGATATTTGGAGCCTTTGGTCAGATTGCCATTTTTACTATGTTAATTCTATCTACCAAAAAGCATGGGAGATTTTTCCATTTTTCAATTTCTTTGTTCAAAGATTTAAATTTCTTGTCATACAGGACTTCCATTTGATTGGTTAGAGTTACTCTGAGATACTTTATGTTATTTGTGACTATTATGAACAGTAATGTTTCTCTGTTTTCCTTTTCAGCCCATTTATTATCTGTGTAAAGGAGGGCTACTGATTTTTTTAAGTTATTCTTGCTCTTGGATAAAAGACCCTCTATTAGCAATGAGTCTGTTATCTTTATGTAAAAGATACCAGGCACTATCCTTTTCAATGACATCATGAACAAGTATTTGTATGAAGTATGAATGTGTTTGTTTTTACACATCTCAGAGGATTGCAGGTTAAAAATGATGTCAAGATTTCTTTCTCAATCACTTCCATACCTTACTTTTTGAGAATCTCTTCCTGAATCTAATGCTCACCAGCTTGCCTAGACTAGCTGGCCTACAAACTCTTGGTTTTCTGCCCTACCACTGGAGTTGTATGCCTGTTCTACTATGTCCAGTGTGTCTAATCTCATTTGTCAATGGAATGGAATCAGGAGTCTCCTGTAAAGTGGCATTCTCTGTATGTCTGTGGGTAATTGTATTGATTAAGTTCATTGAATTGGAAAGAATGACTATGAGTGTACCATCATTTGGGCTGGAATGGTAGACTATATAAAACAAAACAAACAAAAACCAAAAATCACATGGGTAAAAGCATTTGTTCTCTCCTTCTACAGCGCATGCAATGTGACCAGTTACCTTAAATTTTTGTTGGTATGACTTGCCCACATAATAGGATATAACTGTGTGCCAAAATACACCTCTGCTTTGCTTTTATCCCAGCAATGAAAGAAGTTAAGTGTGGAAGTAATGTTTCATGTTGTTGCTAGGGATCAAGACCCAGTTCCTCATGTTTGTGTAATAAGTGTTTTACATCTTGACACATTTCCCTAGCCCACATTAGCCACTTTTGAAAAGATATATATGCTCTACCAGAAATGTTATTTTCCCAGATGTCTTACGTCTCTGTGCTCTCCTTGGGTGTCTTTATTTTTCCGACCAATGTTTCCTCCCCACAGCACTTTACAACTCCTCCTTTCTCCACGCTCCTCATAGACTTTGGTGTCTAAAAACCAGCCATGTCTCTTAGTGCATTCTTAAATATATTTTACTCATTCACTCTTTTATTTTAGTTATATCAATGTAAATAATAGACTATGTAGAGTTTATTGAAACAAATAATATACTCAAAAACTTGGAGCCTTTTTTACTTTGTTTATGTTTGTAGTGTTTAGAGAAATGACTAACTGGTGAGAGATACATTTTGAACAACTGAATCAGAGGGAAGAAAAAAATGGAAGGGACATATCAAAGAAAAACAAATGGCTGGAACTAGCACTTTAAATTACCTGAAGAAGAGAAAGCTTTAACTGGGAACATCAATTAAAATAGTTATTGGGCCAGTGCCCTGCTGGAACAGGGCAATATCTCTAGAATCATAAATTAAGTGGCTTGTTTGATGTCACTGAGTGATTTTGTGGTAGAGCCCAGCTTTGATCCAGCTCTTATTGGTCACCACCAAACTGCCCATGCAATCACACAGGCACAGAAACATGCCATGAACGTGAGCTACTTCTAGAATTACACCTATTTTGAGTTTGTATTCATAATTAAAATGCAAGTAGATATTCAGTGTGTAGAAATTTGTGCACATGAAATATTAACTAAAGCAAACATAATATTTTTCAGTCTTTGCTTTTGGTGATGTTAGGAGAATTTTATGCCCCTTCGTTGTTAGTAATATCTCATACCGGCTTTATGAAGATACCCAAGGGATCCTAATGCTGAGTTTATAATCCTAAAGCATGTTGGAAACACAGAGGAACTTTGTGGCTTGTTTCTTCTCTTTTATAAATTACAGATGAGTCAAATTATTGTCAGGGATGAGACTGTTTCTTCATATTCTGTAGTTTTACAGCAAAGGTGAAACAATGAATAAAATATATTTAGAACATTCAATTGTTGATAGAAAGTATTTGACCACTCCTGACCCTCCAGTCTTGCACCTCGTTGTACAAATCCAGTCATGAAAGCAAGTGATAATGATACTACCAATTGTCACACACCTACAGAGAAAACAGGGACAAGATTGTAAGTCATGATTCTCAGTGTGAAATCATTCCCAATTCCAAGCTGCATTTTTTAAAAGTACTATTGATTACATCCACAGAATTCTGGATATACTATATAAAATAACCAAGTTTTTTTTTTAGTTATATAATGAAACTACAGATAAAGAACAGAAATTATATAAAAGAAAGGTGGAAGTGCATTCTAGAAAAGAGGCAACTAATGCACTGGCTGTTTGCTTCCAGAAAATGTCCTGGATTCCAGATACAAAATTTGTAACCACAATGTGTACTGCTTGTTAATTGGTATTAGCTAAACTAGAAACATTTGGAGAAGGTAGTTAAGGGAGGGAGAGAAGGATGGGAGGAGAGAGAGGGAAATGGGAGGCTGGGAGGAGGCGGAAACTTTTTTTCCCTTTTTTCAATAAAATAAAAAAAATATGAAAAAATGGAGCTTGTTTCTATAGAATTAATTTTCAGAGAAGGGAAATTTGGCATCCAAGGGCTATGAGAAACACAAAGGACTGGCTCAAGATCTACATCTGTACCCATTTAATGCCTAAGTCTCTACAAAAAACATAAACATCATTTTAGAAGATATAACAAGAAGTGAAAGAGTCATAAAAGTTCTCCCAGTCTGGAATTACCAAACCACACTCAACAATGTGCTTGGGATCATAATTTTGTACTCAGTTTTTACAAATGTAATAGTTTTGATAGATAACTAGCGTGTTCAGAAGAGACTATGCTCTGAGGTGACATTTATTAAAATGAAGTAGAAAAAATGTGATTAAACAAAAATTATAGTAACACATGAAGGATACTAATGTTGATAATGTAATATTAAATTATTTTTACATGGTCTCAAAACATTATTTCTAAAAGCTGAAATCATTCTATTCATGTAATTTATTTGCATATTACCACCCTTACTAAACTTGAAAACTGTTGAGGGCACAGAGAATGACATATTTTTTTCTATATCAGGTGCCACTCTAAATGCTCATACAGTGAACAGCTAAGAGGCAAATGAGTTCATGCCTCCAGGATACATTCAGGGTAAATATTATTCTTGAAAACAGTTTATGAGTGATTAGCTTTCTGTCAAGTCAGAAAATGGTGAAGTTCATTTTTGAATTAGTTTTCATTAATTAATTTAATTTTACATAATTGATATTCCATATTCCAGAGCATCTTCAGTCACATCTCTAATAAAAATAAGGGCATTTATCTCTCCTTTTTACCTGACTATGTCAGCTTCTAGCCACCTGGGCAATTTTTGAGTATATGCCTGGACACTCTATGGCATTTACTTCTCTCCCTGTCTCCTTTCCAAGTCTCTTAGGTCAAAGACTTTTGCAAAGACTCTATGATAGTCAGATAAATAAAATTGCATTGCTCATAATTACCAGGTACAATTCTGTGTAATTAGATGTTAACTCTAGTATCCCCTCTTCTTTATGACTCTGAATAAATACCCACTCTTGTCTCAGTCTGGGAAAAAGCTCTATTGCATATGGAGCTGGTTTGTTGCTCTCTGTGTAATTAACTACCATTAAAAGTCACTAATTAGATCGTAAGTTTTAAATAAGTTGCCCTAATTACCTTTGGTACACGGTGTATTGAGTCAGGAGGGCAAGTCCTTCAGAGCAAAGAAAACTTGGCCGTGTTGCTATGAGAATTAACAGGGCTATTGAGTTTTTTTTTCCTTTTCCATTCATAAATGGGAGATTGAGAACATAGAGAGTGGGCTGATTTAAAGCCCAGGAAACGATTATGGGGGACATATAGACTTGTAGGCCAAGAGAACCAGGGGTTATCTCAGACCATGTCTCAGAGAAACTGTTCTAATATGTGCAAAGATGGAATGCTCCCAAAATTGCTTCAGGAAAGCCTTATGTAGACTAAGAGTGTACAAACTATGTTCACATGTATAAATAGAAAAGAGGTCAAATGTGAGAAGACATAATAGTTAAAATTTAAGTATTGGAGCACAAGACAATTGGTCTCTTTGAATTCTGGCAAAATTAATGCTAAGTAAGAGGAACTCTCTGAAAATACCTGTCCTCATTTTCAATGGAAGAATAATGATTTTCAACTAACTTAGAATAGCATGACACTAATATTTTCATAGAATAAGTTCTCAGTTAATATTAAGAATGATATTAATGGCACAGATAATGGTGATGATTATACAAATGAGTTATTTACTATTTAGATGTTCCTCAGTCCTATTATTAAAAATATCAATAAATAATTTATTTTCTCCTCTCTGTCTCTGTCTCTCTGTTTCTGTCTCTGTCTGTCTCTCTCCATATATCTGTGTGCATTTGTGTGTATGTGTTGTCTATTACACCAAAAGGACACTCCTACACAGGTAGTCTGAGAATAACTGTTAGTGTCCTGCATAGATTCATGACAGTTTAAAAGGAAAGTACAACCCTTACATTGTGTAGTGTATGTTTTGATGATTCGGCAGGCATGTAGAGACTAAGATCTTTACTATAATGACATTTACAATGTTCTGTGTGAAGCAACCCAGGGGAAAAAAAACATGGACTAGGTAGTATGAGTGATTCATTTATTGAATCAATTTATCTTGATGCAATATTTACACACAGCCATTTTCATAAGGAAATATAACAATAATGACATTAATGTTAAAGAGTAATATCTTACATTAATTGGTATTGTACGGTGTGGTAGAATCCGTCTTCAATACTTTATACATACTAACTAATTACACCACTAAGCCTACAGGTAGAGAAGAACAAGTAGTGATACAGGGAGATATATTACTTGTTTGTAAATACATAAAAGCTTGCAAATGACAGAGTCAGTTTCCAAATATAACATTTAGGATACAGAACTAGGGCTGCCAAATCCTACACAATAGTTTCATGGTTGCTAAGGAATATAATTGCAGTGTTGTATGTATCCACCTAAAAATCTTGAAAACGGAGTGTCTTTTGAGTATTTTGCCTACTGTTCTTTGTATAAAAAGACTCTTCCAATTGTGTATTTGATTTTCTTTATAGAGGGGAAGAGCTACAGGCAATCAAGGACCACTGAGAAAATAACAATAATCTTTTCTAAAGACAAGTCCCTAAGAAGCTACCTAGTCTGATGCAGGCAGATATAAAAACATATACTTTGAGCAACACTAACTTAATTTATGAATTTAGCTGATTAAAACTTAGAATTTTTGTATTCTCTCTAACACATATGTGTGTGTCTGTGTGTGTAACTATAATTTTTACAGATTAAAAACAAATGAATTTGATCAGAAATTGGGGGATGCAGGAGAGGTTAGAGGGAGGAGTGGGAGGCAGAGATGGTGTAAATGCAATGCTCATACATAAAATTCTCAATAAAAATAAAGCAAAATAATTCATTTAGGCTAAAATTCTTCAAAAATATTAAAGTTTCCAAAGCAATAGGTATGGGACAAAAAGCAAAAGTTTGAAAGATGAAAGATTATCTTCCATCTCTCTTTGTCTCTCCTTTTTCTTTATCTTTGAATAAAGATTCAGAATTGCATCTGTGCATCTGCATGCATGTGCACTTGTGTGTACATGAGGATTTTTAGATAAATTATAAGTATTTATGTCAATACTTATAAGTTTACATATTGTGATTTATGTGTGTGTATGTGTATTTTATAAAAACATATAAGCATGTATATATATATATGTATTTATAAAATTGTTATATAAAGTATGTATACAGTCTATGTACACATTTGTATTTTAAAAATTGGAAAATTCATTCATCAATATAAAAACCACTAAGAACACAAAGGAAATAAGATTTCTTTTGTCAAATTGCCCAGATCCAGTTTTGTGGTATAAAGGATGCTTGTTCATTTCCCAGCCACCCAGATTCCAGAAATAACTACACAGAAACTGTATTAATTAAATAACTGCTTTGCCTATTAGCTCTATCTTCTTATTGGCTAGTTTTTACATATTAATTTAACCCACTTCTATAAATCTGTGTTTCCCCATGTGGCTGTGGTTTACCAGGTAAAGTTCTGTCTGGCTTCAGCACAGCTACATGGTTTCTCTCTGATTCCACCTACTTTCTCCCAGCATTCAGCTTAGTTAATATGGAGAGTTCAAACTGGTGCCTACAGAACACCTTAACTCATATGTTCTAGAGTGTTTTGTACTAAAACTTACTCTGCAGGCAAGAGAAATGTAAACAATTACAACCCCCTTTATCAACAATCTGTCCTACCTGCTAAATATGCTAGGTCAATAGTGGCACAAACCATATAATCCATTGAGTGAGAATAGCCAGTCAATGTCTGATTTGATTAACACCCATCCCCTGAGATGATACCCATACCAGATGCAATTTTATAACCCATACCTGGCAGCCTGAAAACATAGGATAAAATCAGATACTACTGGTCAAAAAAAATGCCTCCTAATGATACTCTGCTATTTTCATAGTATGGTGCCATTTTTATCTATCATCAGAAAAGATTCCTTTTGAAACTTTGAGAACAAATACAGAGACACACAGTCAGATATTATGAAAAGAGAGAGGGGAGGAGGGAGGGAGGGAAAGAAAGAAAGAGACCTTGGAACACATAACTCCACCAGCTCCCTCCTCTGGTCAGGGAACTCTGGGGAAGAGGAGGCAGAAGAAGTGGTGGAGACACAGGGGACACCTGAAGAACAATGTCCTTAAATAAATAAATAAATAAATAAATAAATAAATAAATAAATAAAAGAACAATGCCCTCTAAAATAACTGAGCAAAGCTGACATGAAATCATAGGCACTGAGGCAGCAATATCAGGGCCTACATGGATCTTTATTGAGTTTTCCACATATATAGTATACCTTTCAATTTAGTACTTTTGTGGGACTCCTGAATGTGTAAATGAGATTTCTGATTATTGGGCTTTCTATTGGGTCTGGGGTCACTTTTACTTTTATGTTGGGTTAGCTTATCCAACTTTGTTATGATGGGTTATTTTTGTTTATTTGTTTGTTTCATCTTGCTGCTTTTTTTGTGAGAAACAAAGAAAAACACGAATCTGCAAAGAATGAATTTAGAATGAATTTAGGAGCATGACCAACAATGTGGAGAGTACAAAGAGAGAATGATAGTATGATACAGTGTGATGTGGGAGTGATTTCTTATTAATAAAGAAACTGCCTAGACCCATTTGATAGGCCAACCCTTAGGTAGGCGGAGTAAACAGAACGGAATGCTGGGAGAAAGAAGCTGAGTCAGGGAGTCGCCATGGTTCTCCCACTCCAGACAGACGCAGGTTAAGATCATTCCTGGTAAGCCAGCTCGTGGGCTACACAGATTAATAGAAATGGGTTAGATCAATATGTAAAAGCTAGCCAATAAGAAACTGAAACTAATGGGTCAGGCAGTGTTTAAAAGAATACAGTTTCCGTGTAATTATTTCGGGTAAAACTAGCCGGGTGGCGGGACACAGCCCGCCGCTCCGTACTACAACAGAGTGGCACCCAACATGCTAATGAACTCCACGTAAAACCTGAGAGGGCTTAAAAAGGAGAGAGAGAAAATTTAAGACAGCTTTTTGCTGTTTGTGGGTTGCGTGCCGCAAAGAAATTGTCCTGACTCAGCAACAGGAAAAAACTGGCTGTTTTAAAATGCCGACTTTCTGGGCCATGCCGCCAATCTCTGTCTGGCTCCTGCGGGAGACAGAGCTTTTGAATGGAGCATTTGGAGTAAAGCTCTATGGCTTGCTTGATGGCAATGTGGACTGCTGTGTGCCTGTAACTGTGTGTGGCTCAGGGGCACCAAATGGCTCTGAGGCAGGAGCGGCTTGGCTCAGCTCTGCCATGCTGAACTGTGCTGGTCTCAGGCAGAGACTACCGTAATTACCATAAAAACAGAGCATTTAAGGTTTCAACTGGGCAGGACACAGGCGGTACCGTATTACCTGTACATGGTGCAACTTAAGTTTTTAAGAACTGCTTAACATTTTAAGAAATGTTCCTGGATAGTAAAAAAATGTTACAGATTCACAATAAAACAGATTCAGACATAAAAGACCACACTGTTGGATGAATGCACATAGACTTGAGAGAGAGAAGAAAAAACAATATAGAGAATAAAGTTAATGGTTTAAAAAAAAAGGTAAAGTCTTTAAAGAGACAGAGTACAAATAGTTAAGAGATTAAAAGAAATAAAAAAAAATAAGCCATGTAAAAATGGAAAATTCACAGAGAGTCTGGATTATGTACATTGTGCTTTCTTTAAAATTTTTGACTATAAATGAGCTAAGTACAGAGAGACATTTCATTACATGGGCTGCTAAGCTAAACCAGAATGGATATAAGGGTATTACGATTTCAAAATTTGGGTTTAAGAATATGATGCTTTGGAGAGGGTCTTCTTTTGTTTTCACAGAGGACCAGACCCTGTGGATTTCTTCTATTACAATTTGGTATGATAGACCACGCCCTCCTGAAAGGTTGTTGTAAACATCTTCAGAAAATTGCTTCGCTCAACTGCCAACTGAGATGAAACTAGCACACAGGTTATACCATGAAAGACCTAATTAACGACGCCCCCATTCAGCAGGAAGCAGTTTGGAGAGAAAAAACTGCGCCCATGTTCCCAAAATATTGTTTATAAATGTTCTTTTACATTTAAAGGGGGATATGATATAGGTATGAATAATTTGCATTGGTATGGGTTTTGGGGTCAATTTTGTTATATGTATATGTATTTTTGATCTTGAATAAGGTGTGATTGTGTAGTTCATTTAAAAATGTAATGTATAATTAAGAAATATAGGTTAATGGTTAATCATCAATAATAGTCAAGCTTGTAGTCATGTTAGTTAGATTTTCTAGATATATAGAGATACATTTCAGTTAGATAGACATTCTTCATATCTTTCAAAGACTGCAGAATATGGCATTTAATGTTTTAATAACTTAGGACTTTTCATGACAATGAGACATATCTGCTCCTGGTGGCACCAATCTACTTCGAGAGGAAGATGGGCATCGAAGAGGATCCTTATGGAGTTGGATAGCCATTTGGACAAGAAACTGCTCTTGCCTGGACTGTTGCATAAAATGGACACAGAGAACCCGCAGAGAGAGGACTGCTGAACTTGCCTAAAGGTGAGACGGTCTTTTGGGGTTCATGACTCATGAAAGAGTCTGCGAGACATTCTGCAGGACACAGCAGATAGTGACTGAACTGTCTTTGAAATTTCCTGCTTCATGGAAATGTCTGCTGGATACTATGGGCCTGAAGGCTGAAGATGGATGCCCCAACCATACAAAAGAACTTTGGGTGACTGTCCAGGCAGCAAGATGTCTCTGTCATTTCTAGAGTTTTCTTATTTCTTGTTTACTTAGGTAGTATTATATCCTTCTGGAGTCTTTGATGGAGTTGAAGAATGAATAGATAGTTATAGTTTTCCTTAGTTATGATAAAAGATAAAATAGATATAAATATTGTAACTGTAATTCTTGCTTGATAACTGTTTTGCTATATATAATTTTACTATGTTAAAGTTAAAGCCTCTCTTTTTTGTTTAAACAGAAAAAGGGGAAATGATGTGGGAGTGATTTCTTATTAATAAAGAAACTGCCTAGACCCATTTGATAGGCCAACCCTTAGGTAGGCGGAGTAAACAGAACGGAATGCTGGGAGAAAGAAGCTGAGTCAGGGAGTCGCCATGGTTCTCCCACTCCAGACAGACGCAGGTTAAGATCATTCCTGGTAAGCCAGCTCGTGGGCTACACAGATTAATAGAAATGGGTTAGATCAATATGTAAAAGCTAGCCAATAAGAAACTGAAACTAATGGGTCAGGCAGTGTTTAAAAGAATACAGTTTCCGTGTAATTATTTCGGGTAAAGCTAGCCGGGTGGCGGGACACAGCCCGCCGCTCCGTACTACAACAACAGTGCATAAATTTGAGAAGGCAATGTTGGTATAATTTAGTTATCACTTTATTTAAGAGCAAAGTTCACTAACAGAGAAGGTCCTTATAGGAGGTGAATTTCAGACAGACCTCCTGGAATCTTAGAAATCCAGAGCCCGTGAACAAATTTAAATAATAATATTTAAGCACATTGAAAGACAGCATGTACTCTTCTCTTCAAAGAAGCAGCAGTTGTTCACGGGCTTTGGAAATTTTTCAAAATAAGCCCTTCACATTAAACAATTTCAGGTTTACAGTTCAAATGGAAAGGTATATGGCCCACTGAAACTATGCTGAGCGTATAGTGTTAGGTCACTAGACTCTACTACCCATCCCTTGCAATTCTGTAACATTCTTTCCTTAATCCCTTTCTCAAGACTGAGAGGTAATTTGCTGACAAAACCTCTAATTTGAAGTTTCTGAGTTTCTATATCTACTAATTAAATATATCCATTTTTTTTTTCAAAAAGAAAAATGATGGCTTTTCCCCCACCTTGGGTTCACAATTACCATATTCCAGAAAACTTTGTCTACGCCCATGAGCAAACAGAATGGAGTCTATCTTGACTCTCTGGAGATGAAGGGGTGTCTTCTCTGATCTCCAGAAATGATCATTTTTAAACGAATGAAAAACACTGAATCCACAGTTTTAGGAATTGACAGTGTCAGAAATTTCTACTATGTCAGTTCTCCTCACGAATATCTGTATAGGGAACACTGCCACATTACACTCACAGGCAGTGTGACAAGGGCTGTCTCTTCTTGTTCTCCATATAAATGTTCAGCTCAAATATTCTGTAGAAGTTAGGCAGAATTTCTGACACTGCAATTTCATTTCCCATGGGAAATAAATTAATTGGCTCAGGTATGGTCTCGTCTCCATTCCCAAACCAATGATATTTATACTCTTGCATAATTCCCTCTTTAAAAGTATAAGCTCCCTATTTTTGTCCCCGGATCATTGGGCTACCGGACGGCCCTGTTTAGTTGCTGAGGAATCCCATCTGGACGGGTGAGTGTGTGCTATCCAGGGGCAGATTGTCCCGGAAGAGAGCACAAACCCCCCTCCCCCAGCTCCTTCTGCAGGGCTGTCTTTCTTACACACGAACCCCCCCCCAAGTCTTCGTTTTCTGCAAGGTTCTTTGCTCAGGAACAGTTTTCTGCTCCTACACTAAGGCTACCTATCCAGAGCGGTGAGAGCCTACCTATGGGGCAGGCTTCAAGGACCCCCGGTAAGGGAGCACATGCACCTTCAGCCTGTGCAGCAGGGTGTCCTGTGTTCTACTCGTCCCCACGCTGCCCCCCAAGCTCCCCCTTTTGTCCTCGGCTCATTGGACTACCAGGCGTCCATGTTTTGGTGCTGAGGGGTTCACCTGGATGGGAACGGTTCCTGCTTCTACGCTGAAGAGATACAACCAGAGAGTCAGTCACAGCAAAGACTAGACCAAGACACCAGGCCTCTCCTGGCTCCATTTGAAGGAAGAGATGGGAAGGCACCACTGCAAGGATTCCTCCAATAATCTGAAAGGCAACATGACATCACCAGAATCCAGGGATCCCGAAATAAGAAGAATTGTACACCCTACTCCAGAAGAATTAGAAGAAATCGACTCAAAAGTGAACTATATGAAAATAATAGAAGACCTTAAACAGGAGGTGAAAAACTGCCATAAGCAATTAGAGATTACAAACAAAAAGGTAGAGGAAATGAATAAATCGCTCAAAGACACGCAAGAAAACCAAGAGAAACAAGAAAAAGCAATCAAACAGGTTAGGGAAGCGGTTCAAGACTTGAAGAATGAAATGTAAGCAATGAAGAAAACACAAATCGAGGGAAGGATGGAGATGGAAAATCTGGGTAAACGAACAGGAACTACAGAGACAAGTACTAACAACAGATTACAAGAGATAGAAGGAAGAATGTCAGACACTGAAGATACCATAGAGAAAATAAACACACTGATCAAAGAAAACAGCAAAACCAACAAATTTTGATCACTAAACATTCAGGAAATCTGGGACACAATAAAAAGACCAAACCTAAGAATAATTGGGATAGAAGAAGAAGAAGAAGTACAGCTCAACGGTCCAGAAAATATATTTAATAAAATTATAGAAGAAACCTTTCCCAGCCTAAAGAAAGATATTCCTTTGAAGGTTCAAGAAGCACACAGAAAACCGAATAGACTGGACCAAAAAAAAAAATCTCCTTGCCATATAATAATCAAAACACAAAAAATACAGAATAAAGAAAGAATATTAAGAGCTACAAAGGAAAAGGGTCAAGTTACTTATAAGGGTAAACCTATCAGACTTACACCTGACTTCTCTATGGAAACCATGAAAGCCAGAAGGTCCTGGATAGATGTACTTCAGAAACTAAGAGACCATGGATGCAAGCCCTGACTACTATACCCAGCCAAGCTTTCGTTCACTGTAAATGGAGAAAACAAAATCTTCCAGGATAAAAAAAAAAATTTAAACAATACATAGCCACAAATCCAGTCTTACAGAAAGTAATAGAAGGAAAATCACAAACCAAGGAGTCCAACAATGACCACAATAACTCAAACAACTAGAGACCCTTTACCAGCACAACTCAAAGAAGAGAAACACACAAACTCTACTACTAAAAAAGAGACCGGAGTTAACAATCACTGGTCATTAATATCACTTAATGTCAATGGACTCAACTCACCTATAAAAAGGCACAGGCTAAAAGATTGGATAAGAAAACAGGATCCAACTTTCTGCTGTTTACAAGAAACAAACCTCAACCACAAAGACAGGCACCTACTCAGAGTAAAGGGATGGGAATTATTAAGCAAATGGACCTAAGAAACAAGCAGGTGTGGCCATACTAATTTCTAACAAAGTTGATTTCAAACGAAATCAATCAGAAAAGATAGAGAGGGACATTTTATACTCATAACAGGAATAATTCATCAGGATGAAGTATCAATCCTTAATACCAATGCCCCTAATATAAAAGCACCCACGTACGTAAAAGAAACATTACTAAAACTCAAGGCTGCCATCAAAACCGCATACACTAATAGTAGGAGACTTCAACAATCCTTTCTCACCAATGGGCAGGTCAATCAGACAGAAACCTAACAGAGAAATAAGAGAATTAATGGAGGTAATGAATCAAATGGACTTAAAAGACATCTATAGAACATTCCACCCAAAGAGGAAAGAATATACCTTCTTCTCTGCAGCTCATGGAACCTTCTCGAAAATTGACCACATACTCAGTAACAAAGCAAACTTCCACAGTTACAAAAAAATATTCGTAACCTCCTGTATCTTATCAGATCACCATGGATTAAAGTTAGAATTCAACAACAATGCTACCCCCAGAAAGCCTACAAACTCATGGAAACTGAACAGTCAACTTCTGAACCACAAATGGATGAAGGAACAAATAAAGAAAGAAATCAAAGTCTTTCTTGAATTCAATGAAAATAAAGAAACAACCTACTCACACATATGGGACACTATGAAAGCAGTCCTGAGAGGAAAGTTCATAGCACTATGTGCCCACTTAAAGAAAACAGAGAAAGCACACATTGGAGACTTAACAGCCCACCTGAAATCTCTAGAAAAAAAAGAAGCAGACTCACCTAGGAGGAGTAGAAGACTGGAAATAATCAAACTGAGGGCAGAAATCAACAAAATAGAAACACAAAAAACAATCCAAAGAATTAATGAAACTAAAAGCTGGTTCCTAGAAAAAATCAACAAGATTGATAAACCTGTATCCAAACTAATCAAACGGCACAGAGAAAATATGCAAATTAATAATATCAGAAATGAAAAGGGGGACATAAACACAGACACAGAGGAAATTCAGAGAATCATTAGATCTTACTACAAAAGCCTGTATGCCACAAAACTGGAAAATGTAAAAGAAATGAACACTTTTTTAGATAAATACCATATACCAAAGTTAAACCAGGACCAGGTGAACAATCTAAATAGACCTGTTAGTCATGAAGAATTTGAAGTGGTTATCAAAAACCTCCCTACCAAAAAAATCCCAGGACCAGATGGTTTCAATGCGGAATTCTACCAGAACTTCCAAGAAGACCTAATACCTATACTCCTTAATGTATTTCCCAATATAGAAATAGAAGAGTCATTGCCAAATTCCTTTTATGAATCTACAGTTACTCTGATACCAAAACCGCACATAGACTCAACCAAGAAAGAGAATTAGAGGCCAATCTCACTCATGAATATCGACGCAAAAATCCTCAACAAAATACTGACAAACCGTATCCAAGAACACATTAGGAAAATTATCCATTATGATCAAGTAGGCTTCATCCCAGAGATGCAGGGCTGGTTCAACATACGAAAATCTATGAGAACTCAAGAACAATGGCAATGGGTTTCTGATCCTAATGCACGTACTGGCTTTGTGGGAGCCTAGGCAGTTTGGATGCTCAACTTACTAGACCTGGATGGAGGTGGGGGGTTCCTTGGACTTCCCACAGGACAGGGAACCCTGATTGCTTTTCGGGCTGGGGGGGGGGGACTTAATTGGGGGAGGAGGAGGGAAATGAGAGGTGGTGGCTGGGAAGAGACAGAAATCTTTAATAAATAAATAAATTATAAATAAATAAATAAATAAACTGAAAGAAAAAAAAACATATGATCATTTCATTAGATGCTGAAAAAGCATTTGACAAAATTCAACATCCCTTTATGATAAAAGTCTTGGAGAGATTAGGGATACAAGGTTCATACCTAAATATAATAAAAGCTATTTACAGCAAACTGACAGCTAACATCAAACGAAACAGAGAGAAACTCAAAGCCATCCCACTAAAATCAGGAACACGGCAAGGCTGTCCACTCTCTCCTCAATATAGTGCTTGAAGTTTTAGCAATAGCAATAAGACTACATAATGGGATCAAGGTGATTCGAATTGGAAAGGAAGAAGTTAAATTTTCATTATTTGCAGATGATATGATAGTGTACATAAGCGACCCCAAAAACTCCACCAAAGAACTCCTAAAGCTGATAAACACCTTTAGTAATGTGGCAGGATACAAGATCAACTCCAAAAAATCAGTCGCCCTCCTATGCACAAAGGATATGGAAGCAGAGAGGGAAATCAGAGAAGCTTCACCATTCACGATAGCCACAAACAGCATTAAATATCTTTGGGAAAACTCTAACCAAGAAGTCGACCAATGGAATCGTATAGAAGACCCAGATTCTAACCCACAAACCTATGAACACCTCATTTTCGATAAAGGAGCTAAAAGTATACAATGGAACAAAGAAAGCATCTTCAACAAATGGTGCTGGCACAACTGTATGTCAACCTGTAGAAGAATGAAAATTGACCTATATCTATCACCATGCACAAAACTCAATTCCAAATGGATCAAAGACCTCAATATCAGTTCGAGCACACTGAACCTGATAGAAGAGAAATTGGGAGGTATCCTACAACAGATGGGCACAGGCGATAGCTTCCTAGGTATAACCCCAGCAGCACAGACATTAAGAGCAACATTAAATAAATAGGACCTACTAAAACTGAGAATCTTCTGCAAAGCAAAGACACTAAGACAAAAAAGCAACCCACTGACTGGGAGAAGATCTTTACCAACCGCGTAACAGATAAAGGTCTGATCTCCAAAATATATAAAGAACTCAAGAAAATAAACTTTAAAATGCTAATTAACCCAATTAAAATATGGGGCACTGATCTGAACAGAGAATTTTGAACAGAAGAAGTTCAAATGGCCAAAAGACACTTAAGGTCATGCTCAACCTCCTTAGCGATCAGGGAAATGCAAATCAAAACAACTTTGAGATATCATCTTACACCTGTCAGATTGGCTAAAATCAAAAACACCAATGATAGCCTCTTCTGCAGAGGTTGTGGTTGAAGGGGTTCCCTCATCCGTTGCTGGTGGGAATGCAAACTTGTGCAACCACTTTGGAAAGCAGTGTTTTGGTTTCTCAGGAAATTTAGGATCAACCTACCCCTGGTCCCAGCAATACCACTCTTTGGAATATACCCAAGTGATGCCCGATCATATGACAAGGGCATTTGTTCAACTGTGTTCATAGCAGCATTATTTATAATAGCCAGAAACTGGAAACAACCTAGATGTCCTTCAATGGAAGAATGGATGAAGAAAGTGTGGAATATATACACATTAGAGTACTAATCAGCGGTAAAAAACAATGACTTCTCAAATTGTACATGCAAATGGATGGAAATAGAAAATACTATCTTTGGTGAGGTAACCCAGACCCAAAAAGATGAACATGGGATGTACTCACTCATAATTGGTTTCTAGCCATAAATAAAGGTCTGTGAGTCTATAATTTGATATCCTAAAGAAGCTAAATAAGAAGGTGAACCCAAAGAAAAACATATAGCTATCCTCCTGGGTAGGGGACGTAGACAAGATTGCCAGGCAAAAAATTGGGATCTTAAGGGTGAGTGGGAGGGGCGTAAGGAGAGATGGGGAGAGAAAGTGAGAAGGGTAGGATGGGGAGAACTTGGGGCAATGGGATGATTGGGATAAAGGAAGGTTGGATAGGGGAGCAGGGAAGCACATATCTTAATTAAGGAAGCCATCTTAGGGTTGGGAAGAGACTTGGACCTAGAGCGGCTTCCAGGTGCCCAAGGCGAGGTCCCCAGTTAGTTCCTGGGGCAGCTGAAGATAGGGAACTTGAATTGATCCTATCCTATAGCCATACTGATGAATATTTTGCATATCACCATAGAACCTTCATCTGGCGATGGATGGAGATAGAGACAGAGACCCACACTGGAGCACTGGACTGAGCTCCCAATATCCCAATGAGGAACAGAAGGAGGGAGAAGATGAGCAAGGAAGTCAGGACCAAAAGGGGTGCACCCACCGATGGAGAAAGTAGGGCTGATTTATTGGGAGCTCACCAAGGCCAGCTGGACTGTGACTGAAAAAGCAGGGGATAAAACCGGACTACTAAACATGGCGAACAATGAGGGCTGCTGAGAAGCCAAGGACAATGGCACTGGGTTTTGATCCTACTACATGTTCTGGCTTTGTGGGAGCCTAGCCAGTTTGGATGTTCACCTTCCTAGACCAGGAAGGAGGGGGGAGGATTTTGGACTTTCCACAGGGCCAGGAACCCTGACTGCTCTTCAGGCTTGAGAGGGAGAGGGAGAGGAGTGGGGGGAGGGGGAGAGGAGTGGGAGGAGGGGTAGAGGAGTGTGGGGAGGGAGGGAGTGGGAGGCTGGGAGGAGGCGGAATTTTTTTTCTCAAAAAAAAAAAAAAAGAAAAAACAAAACAACAACAACAGAATCCCACAGTGATATCCTTTAAAGTTTGTAGAGGGAGACTTTAAGTACAACAGTCACTGTGGGCAGAGTTCATGGCAGTATAGGGATATTTTGAAAGCAATTCTAAACACAGCACGGGAAAGTAGGAATTTGCAACAAAGGGAAAGCAAAATCAGTAGATGGCAAATTACTTAGAGGAAACACTGGGTGTAAAGGAGAGTCTAGCTAAGCCAACACAACAGAATTTCTACTGAAAACCCCTTGGAGAGATTAGACACTGTCTCTGGGGTGTGGTGGACAATGGTGGATATTCAGGGTAATAGGCAGAAGGCTAGAGACTCAAGCTAACACTGAACTTTACAAGAGAGTGCAGGCATAGACCCAGAAAAAAGAATCTAACTAATGTTTGGGAAAGCAAAAGACCTTTTAGATTGAACCCAAATCCTAAAGTTGACAGAGTTAGACAAAGAGCTTGTGGAGGATTTACATAAAGATGGATCTTAGGAGCCAAAAGAACTAAAAGTTGACCTCAGCTGAGAGCAAAAAGTTCTCTCTAAAGAAAGTTTGCAACAGAAAGCTGGACCCACAGGGCATGTTGATGTGCATTTACAAAAAAAATCATAATAGGAAGAGTTCAAAAAGGGACACGATTTGCATTTGAGAAGACGAATTTGGAAACTTAAAAGAACATGGATTAATGTTCGTAGAGGTTTGTGGGCCCTTGTCTGGGTGGTCTGTACTTTGCTGTAGCTTAAAATCATGTGAGTCTGTGTAAATACATAGCGTATTTGGCAAGTGTGTGCAGGGCTAGATAGTCAAAGATCTGAGGATTGGGGAGCAATCGTAATGCACAAACACTCTATGAGCTAAATGTGAGTAGCTAAATGTTGTTCTGATCTGATGCAATTCTATTACTACCAAAATTTTTAGTGTATTGTTATGTCATATGACATAATAAAGGGGTATTTTTATTAAAAGATATTCCAAATGTAAAAAAAAATGTAATTGGTTTGCGGATTTTTTTCTACTTGATAATGTCCATTCATGTTCTAATTGTTGAATGAGTTTTGAGTATTGAATATCTGTGAGGCCTTTTATTTCTTTATTTTTCATTGTTTTATGTTGGCTGTTGTGGCTTTAGTCTATGCTAGAGGAGCCCTTAATCTAAATAGAGCTACTGCTTAATCTAAGTAGACACTGGGGATCCTTTTTGAGTTCTCTCTATCCCACTTGTTGATTGAGAGCACCCAGTATATAGTGTTTTGTTTTAGAAATAAAAGATTAAGAATCCCCCCCCCCCAAAAAAAAAGTATAAGCTCTTTTTAAACATTTGCTGCTAATACATCCAATGGCTGGTTATTAAAATCAACAATCCCATTGCTTCTTATTCAGAAACTATAGAGGATGATTTATTTTGGGGCAGGCACACAAAAACACCAACGAAAAATAGGAAATTATCTAGTGAATGATTTAAAACATACTTAAATATGTATTTTTACTTACTTCTCAACAAATATATAAGTAAATGATGCTAGTAATGAACAACTCTTCATTAAAATATTTGAATAATTACCAGCATGCCTTTAATCCCAGAATTTGGGAGGCAGAGACTGGTGGATCTATGTGAGTTCAAGGCCAGTCTTGTCTACAAAGTGAGTTTCAGTACAGCCAGAACTGTTAAAATATCAAACCTGACTTGAATAAAAAACAAACATCAATAAATAAAAAAGGAAAATGTATGTATAAGCTGTAAGAATAGAAAACTTAGAAACAGATTGTAGCACCTGTCTTTGTAACACTGAAACCTATTAAAGTTTTAGCATTCTTCTAAAAACTATAAGTAGGTAGCCCATTAACTCCATCACTTTTACATAAGCTAGCCAAGGATAGGGGAGAAATTATCATAGGGCAATGAGAACTTTGGATTGACCTATTTCTTTTTGTTTTACTAAAACATACAAAATTGCTTAAAATCTTAAATATAAAATGGTATAGATGTTTAATACACAGTAGGCTGTGAAAGGTTAGATTTTCAAACACCATTTAGTGGTAAATACCCAACTACATCTAGAGATTACTTTATCATATATGACCAGCATGATAGTGTGCTCAGTTTTTCTATTCTCCCCTCTTTTCAGGACTTGAAAGAAAGTTATGAGGATATTTTTGATGGTCTATCTGTCTCTCTATTCTATTCGAGGTCTGAATGACAAGTCAAGCAAAGAAATTGAATTTTTCACTTCTCTAAACACTTTTGGCCCCCAGGAACACTGGAAAAGGTCAAGAGTTTTGCAGCATGTTTTTCCCCAAGCTACAGGATCAAAACTTATTTTTAAAAAGGTTGTTCCAAGCCCAATGAGACAGTCAGACGTGATAAAGAATATAAACAGTAAAGCAGTTTTCTCTGCAATTGCACGTTTTCCTCTTGGGAAGTTAATTCTGATGCCAATTACTCCCAAGTCTATTCTCACTAGGTTGACTTTGGGAATAAAACTTAGTTTGACATAAGTGAAAAGAGTTTGAATTCTAAGATGTGAAGTTATGTCTTCATTTTTTTTTTAATTTTACTTTACACAAATTTTTCTGTTGTCTTTTTCTTAAGGTTGTTTCTTTTATCTACCATTTCTGGCATCTTTTCAAAATTTACAGTCATTCTTCTTAGAGTTATTATTTTCTTTGTTACTATACACAAGTATTGTTCTCTCAACTTACTCTCTGGGGCTCCAGCCTCCACAATATGTACTTTCCCATTCTTTCTCCTAGATTGTACACTGGACATTCAAGCTCATGTTTCAGAGACAGAATGTGATGGCATTCATGTTTAAGATGGCTATAGTGATGGAGGTTATAAATACTTTAAGGTTTAAGTTGCTCAGAAACCTTTTGTCTATTGAAAGGGAGTCCTGCATGACATAGAAAAGATGTCTCAGGATACCAGCTATCAAGTATATGAGACTGTTAAACACCTATTAAAAGGTAACCTTTAAGAGTCAAACAGTACAGGGCCCTTTTACATTTCATCGTTGGAATGGAAGAGATCAGGCTGGCAGAATAGACACAGGATTCAACCAACCTAACTAGATACTTAATCCACAGAAACTGTGGTGTAGTATTTATTATACCAGGGCACTAAAATCTGAGCGACATGTTACACAACAATAATTGATGTAGCCCACAGTATTTTATGTATTTTTTCTTTATTGATATCTTGCTTGAATCTTCTTAGTTCTTAAGTAATTATTTTTTTTTATTTCTATGTGATATTGCAAGCTACAGGAATCTCTCCCTGATCTCCAAACCATATATGGATCTATAAACAAAATCTGACTAATAGAAAGAAGCCCAGTATACCTGGTTTTCATTTCATTATTCCTTATTATACACACACATTTACTGAAATTTTTGTTAAAACAAGTTAAAAACAACTGCATTTAATATATTGTTTTTGGAATCATGTAGATAGGACCAGCTCTTCGTCACTGCATATTCTCAAATCACATGAAAATCTTAATCAGAATAAAAGAGTCAAATCACATAAAAGTCATCCCAGGTTTCAATATTAGCAAAGAAATTTATATTTTAATTTTTAATATTTGAAGCTTTCAAAAATAATTGTGTTGATGACAAAGTGATATACATTCCTGGAATCTATTGGAGTAAATCATTCAGAATAATTCAGTGTGTTGGAAATTGGCATCAGAGGTCTATGAAGTAAATATAAAACCTAGAAAATTTAACAGTGCTCAAAGGGGAAGATCCATCTGACTTCATTTGTTAAGAAAAGGGAGAGGTGTTTTAGGCATCGCTTTCTACATGAAGGACTTTAGGCAACAACTTAAAGGCTTCACTAGATTTTTGCATGCTCATTCATTATCCACTGCACTTCTTTTAATTCAGGAACCCATCATTATTGCACTGCTTTTATAATAAATACCTGCTCTGCATTTAAGGCCTAACTGAAATTCTACTTATCATGACCTACCATCTACTATCCCTCGAGATAGACAATTATTGTCTTTTGTTAATTGAATATTTATACCCACTCTCTTTAAGTAACTAAAATGTTTCTTATATCACAGATTTGGCTTGTCCATTAATTGTGTATAAATACAACTCAAGAGGAAAGAATCGGCGCACTATGTTTAATTTGAGAGTTAGAGTAACTTAGGTGATGGAGGTAAGATGAGGAGACAGAACAAAAGAGTGCAAGAGTACTCAAAAATTATTTGTTGGAATAAAAGAAGCACGTCTGGGAAAAGTAATTTCTGTAATAGACTACCTCTTTAGCTGTTATAAGATTGCCAAGATTATTTTAATTAACTTTTCTTTTTATTGTTTCATTTCTTTTTAACTTAAAATTATGCTATTGGTGTTTATAAAATCGCTTATGAACAATTACAAATAGTCTGATTATTGATTGAACTTGTAATATATGTCTTTATGGAAGATTAGAGACATGGGGACAAGTGATGGAAGGTTACCTTTTCTTCTGATTGAGAACATGCATAACATTACAGATTAAAAATAGAAAGTAACAAAAGACTTTGGCTTTATTTTTCAAGATTGTGTTCACTCTGACACACTCGAGGAAATACTTTCATAAAAATTATTGCATTTCTATGACTTAAAATAAGACTCAAATATCTGAAACGATACAGCAAATCTCAAAGTTAATAGTGAAAAACACTTGGAAGAATGAACCTTGTGTTTCTATCATATGGACCCAACTGCACCCATAAAAAATCAGCCCTCATAATTTATTCAAAATGAAAGAAATGTTATATTATAAATAAATTATCAATAGCAGGAGAGTGGTATTGGGTATAAGCAGGGAAGCCCATTGGACTGTAAGGCTATCATTAAAATGATAAACATAAACATCTAACTCTAAGTTTGGAAGATTTTAGAATGCATTAATAATTAAAGCATTAGAATCAGAAATTTGACATAAATTTCCATTATAATTATATAAGTAATAACATTCATAATTACTAGAGAAGAAGATAAGAAAAAAATAATTGAAAATTTAAACCAAATGCTATGATAAAATAAATATATATGCATGGAAACATACCATTTGTTATGTTTGAGGATTTTGTCCAACCACAAATTTAGGTCCTCTTTATTACCTTGATGGGGTGAGATTTTTTATATTCATGATAAAATTGTTATTAATGTGTCTAATTTGCACTCTTCCAAATAGCATATCCCACCCTTAACAAATTTCACCCATACATTGCCAAATACCAGGGGGTATAATAACCCCAAAATGTGAAACTCTATTTTAACAAAGTAGTTTTAGTATTATTTTACAATTATTACTTTTTAAATTAAAAAATTCACAGATAAAAATGACAGTAATTTTTGTCCTTGACCTGAGTTTCTCTCAGTAACTTACCCAAAGAACAGTTGAAATCAGTAATGTTCCGCTTACATCAGACAAGGGAGTAAAGCATTAATTCGTGTTGACCTGCTTAAAGATGTCAGCAAACCTTACTATTCTGAGTACTTGCAAACTAGGGGAAAGAAATCAGTGCATGTTATATAAGAATATCTTTTACTGACACTGCAGAGTATTTTTATCCTGGTGGAAGTTGCCTCTGGGCTCTGAAACCCTCTGACAGGGAGCAAAGAAAACTAATTGCAGTGAAATATCTTTTCAGGCAACCTGCCTATCACCAAATTCTATATGTAGTGGGAATGCACACTTACTTTAGAATATGTTTCAGCAGAAGGCAAGCCCCAGAGGAATTATTTTTAAGGTCAAGGAAACTTCTACAGAGCATAGGACTCAAGTTCAATGCATAAAATGTTAGGTTTTGAGGAGTCATTAAAAATCTTCACCAAAAATTCAAGGAGTTGTATCCTTAATCACCCGGTTTGACCTCTTATTTTATATTCAAGGAAATGATATCAGAAGAGTTTTGCCATTTGTTCATCCAGTACAATTAATTGGTTACACAGGATGCCATGAAGTCAGGCCATTCTGAAGGTCCTTACCTTTAAGCAAACTTAATTGTAATAAAGACTTCCACTCTATCTGTGAGTTATGTTGATACCTGAGGTCGTAAGTCTGAACAGAAATAGAAAAGACAGAAAAGAGAAGATACCTGTCCCCCCTTTAGGAGGAAAAAGGACAGATATCAAAAATCAGATCAGACTGAGAGATGAGACAACTACTAGTGATGTTTTCCTACTTGCAGAGGGTGGGGCCAAATCTATTTTCAACTTCAGTTGGGTTCATGGAAAAAGAAAAGTACATTAAGCATCCGAAGCTGGACCACTCTGTTTTGGGCATACTCATGACAAGTGCTTCCGTAAGAACTCTTATGTCTACAGGTTCAAGTGTGTCCATGGTGTTGTAGCCAGCTTGAGCAGCTCTCAGTATCTACAAATGCTTACATGATGGAGTGATATCTACCTATTAATTACTCCATAATAAGACCCACTCTAATGTGTCTTTCATGAGTTGTTATTGCCTTGTTCTGAAGCATTTATGATCAATTTGTGCCTTTTTGTGGGTAGCTCTTCTGGAAAAATTCTGAAGGAAAATGTCAACAGCAATAACACCAAAACCAAGAGGCATTTGTTGGGAAAGAGAAGAACATTGTGGGAAAAACTAGAATAATGCTTAAATATCATTCACCCACTCTAAAGTGTTGATGGCTGATCTAGGGGCTTATACATATTGACCATCCACCAAGGGTCAGTACCTAGGAATTAGTCCTTAGAACTGAGAGAGAACAGACTATGAACCAGACACTTAGCAGCAAAGTCTCTGTCTTGGATATCAGTCACATTTCTCCTCCAGTAAAGCACTCAAGCGTTAAGTCTTTTAGTCTCCCTTTGTGTTTTGACATTATGCAAGATAGCCTATATCTTCACCACCAGAAATCCTATCTCTAAGAAGTTGAACCATTGCTTCTATTCTTCTCATATCCAGATCAACTGAAAGTAGAAAATCTAGTGCTTCTCCATCTGTGACTTCTGATATGGGCAGAAGGAGGATCTCTGGGTCACCAACAAAATATACATTCAATAAATAGTGGCCAGGTGGCTTCATAAACATAATTACCATCTTTCATGAGACTCAGTGGCTAGGAATGAGTGGAAGCATGAAAATAATGAATCTCCTAGTGATACTGGCTGGCAGGTGGGCTCTTCATCACTCTCAGTAAAATTATTAAAATATAGAAAACATAACAAGGTAAAGTAGAAGTGTTTATTTATAAGAATTAAAGACTTCATTGATTTTTTTTTAAAGGACCATATATTCACTCAGCAATAGCTTATAATGCTTTTGGAGTCTCTTGGACAACCCTGACCTAGTCAAAAGTGGGTTACACATACTTGGTGTTTGGGTTTTTTGTTTAAAATTCAATTTCTCTTGGATAAAGCACTGTCAGCACAGATGGAAATAAGATACAATTAAAGTATTAAAATTGGGAATTCACAGGTATATGAATAATAACAGAAAAGATACTATCAAGTGATGTAATCCAGACCCAGAAAGCCATACATCAATGGTCTCTTTCACCTGAGGTTCTGAACTCCGAGTCTTCAGATATAAATATAGACCTAGAGTAAGAACAGAAACTAAGAAAGTAGAAAAGTGCAATTGAAAGTGAGCGTAAATAGAAGGGGAGCTCTAATTAAGAGAAGAAAGGGAGATAAATATAAATGGAGGAGTGTGCAAAATAAGAACAAGGATATGTGAAAAGTCATGAGAATTCATACAATTAACTATCTACCTAAAATGCACTAACTTAATATAAATTAGATTGCTTTCTTACACAATTCATGCTCCCCTCTCAGGGTGGCCCCATCCAGAGTCAAATGGGCTCTCCCACATCAATCATTAATAAAGAAAATGCCCAGTTTGACATGATAGTGGTAACTACCCAAATGAGGTTCCTTCTTCCCAAAGAGACTAGTTTTGTGTAGTTGACAAAAACTAAGCAGCTCTATCTCACACACCTACCGCAGGTGTCCCTTCACTTGAGAACAATTGTGCAAGATTGTTTTTCATACAAGGCACCTGGAAGAGAACCTGGATAACAGCTTTTGATAAGTGATAATTTTGCCTTCTGCTAGAAAGAAAAAAAAGATTTTAATAAAATACTCATCCTTGCTCTCAGGTTAGAAGATAGTGACAACTGTCCAATTAATTCTCTATTCTTCACAATAACTCAAGTTTTATCTCTTACAAACGAAGGTTTTTGATGACTATTTATTCATTTATTTTAATAATCACTATTTTTTAATTCAGCCATAGTCTTTTAACTGTTTATTTAGGGAAACAAATGTTTGGTTTGTTTTGAATTGATAATGTCAAGATGGAGTCAGTGTTCAAAATTATCAAGGCAGATCTTTTCTTGTTGAGCTTGCTCTTCCCAGGGTCTACAATTTAGTGTGTTCTGAAGTTTGGGAGAACTCTCCAGAACAGAGTTCTGAGTTTCTGAAGAGCCAGTTCCTTTTACATGTTGTTTCTCTACACTGAGTTTTCTGTCTTAGGAGGATTCTTGTACCAGACACCCAGGTACCCTTAAGTAGAGGTCACTGAATGCTTTTTTTTTTCTCTTTCCAGCCTTTGCTTGCATTCCTGCAATGCTAACTGGAGCACCATTTAGAAAATTTTCAAGTTGGGTGTATGTGGGGACACAGAGGTTGTACTAATGTCTGACTTGAAATTGCTTCTCAGAGCAGTCATTGGACAATGTTTCTGGCTTAGCCTACATGACAGCCTGTTCTCCCTGACTCAGCTTTCTGTGTCCAGACAAATGATTCACTCCCAATGCATTTTTCTGTTCGTACTAAATAGGCTCTCTAACCATCACGGTATCTTTCAATTCCAGCTAGCAGCTTAGACAGCAGGTTTCTTTTCTCTTTCTTTTCTTTTTTTTTATAATGATGCTAAGCAAGAATGCTTAGTTGGGGAAACTGTGTACACTCTTCTGCTAATATTTGCTCACATCATCTGTACATCCAGAGACTGCTGCTGTTACCAAATTCAAGACAAAGTTCACCTCATGCATTCAATTTCTTCACACATTGTTTATCAGCATTGCCATTTCTTGAATTTTTACTCAATCTTATTAAACTCTCAACATAGGACAAGCAAGACAATAAATATGTTCTACATATGATATCATTCAGTATCTACCCCCGCCTCTTTAAGATTAATATTCAGAGCCATATTTTGCAAAATGGTAAAAGAAAGCTACAAAATAACTATTTTTTTCTAAAAGCATATTGAAAATGAATGAAAGAAAATGATTGAAACCAAAACAGTTGACCACCAAATGAAGAAAATGTTGCATTTAACCTTACATTTATATAATAAAGGACAATGGATAGTTAGACTATTTTCTGCATTAAATTTGTTTTATGGTCTCTGTCATTTCACCTAAACTTTTTAGTAGTCATATTCTTTATATAAAAAAGAAATAGCACGAATGATTCTGGTGCTTTCAGTATAACCAGTTCCTTGTAGTAACTCAATATTTAAGCAAAGGTAGGTAAGGGGTGAGGTGTAACTAAAGTTAACCTGTCCCCAGCTGGAGACATACTTAAATGAAAAGTAAACTTTCTATGTTTTCAATAGTGAAGTCAAGAAAAGACCCAGAAAAATTATCATTATCCATATTTAGACAACCAAATTCTCAATAATGACTTTTACCACAGTCCTAGAACCAATCATATTATACATTTAGAAATACAAAAAGCTCATTGAAACAACAACAATAACAAAATAAAAGAGTTTACAAGTGCTAGGGAAAGATGTAAAAACATAGAAAAAGAAATACAGAGACCTCAACTAAAGAGACTGAGAAGTCATACCACCACTGTTTTATGCATTACAAGTGTATCCTGAATTAATAGCGACTCATTTCTATACTGATGAGGCTACAGTTTCCTTCAAGTTACTACTTCTGATGGATAAATCCTTCAGAAACCATTCAGGAATAATGTTTAATCAAATTTCTGGGTATCCGCAAAGGTTGTCAAGTTGAGATACAAAGTGAAAGATGTAAAACTATCAGAAGATAAACTAAAGTTTAGTGGAAAATAGAAAGAAAAACATCCTTTTAAATGAATAATAAAAGAAATAGTGAGAGATAACACAGAGAGTTCTCAGGATTTTCTGTGTTTATGTGTTATACACATGTATATGTGTGTTTCTGTATAAACCTGGGAGTGTATGGGCAAACATGCAATGATTACAGAATTATGTGAGAAACAGATGTTGAGGATGACCTCTTTCCATTTCTCACACCACCTTATCTTTGTTTGTCAAGGTTCCTCACTGAACTCAGAGCTCATACATTTGACAAGTCTGGCTAGTCAGCAAGCCCCAGCTATCTGTGTGTCCTTGCACTCCAAACCCTCATATTCTAATGTTTATTGAAAACATTGTTGTCAGAAGTATATGTGTCCTAAGCCTTAGTAGCCCTTCAGAAATAAATGCAATATTTTATAATGGAAAATTAAAATGAGAATGCTACCATTATCAACAAATGATTTATAATTTTGAGATAAGTTTCACTTTCCTGCTAGCATAAAATTGTACCTTAAGCAGAAAGAAAATCCCAAGAGACCTCAATTCTAGAAACACACCTCCTAGGACCATATTCCATATTTCAAATGTTTAGAATTTTGGCTTGGAGAGGAAAGATTTGAGTTTTCAAAAATTATCTTTAATCCTTGAAAATTTCATATGTGTATATTTTGTATCTTGACCACCTCCACCCCTAGTATGCTTCTGGACCCCCATCATACCTCCTCTTCAGCGTCATGCCTCTACCTTACCTTTTAATTAAATTAGGTTTATTTTAAAGGATTTGTATTAAAGACTATCATATGACACAATAAGTTTTTCTTTTCCTGTCCTACAGCATGATTAGCAGAGGTTATTAATTTTAATTTTTCTTTTGTTTTTTGTTTATTTGCTTGCTGTGTTTTGTTTTTTGAGACAAGGTTTCTCTGTGTAACAGCCCTGGCTGTCCTAGAACTATCTCTTGTAGACCAGGCTGACCTCAAACTCACGAAGATCTGCTTGTCTCTGTCTTCTAAATGCTGGGATTAAAGGTGTCCTGTGTCATTACCACCTGGCTTGAGGTCTGCAATTTCCTTTACATTTATAAGACATTCTTTTTGGGTAAAGTTTATGCAGATGACAAGGAAATGCATCCGATTCCTAGGCAAATCAGTATTTTAACTAAAGGGAGCCAGCCTTACCAATTATCTCTGATATCTCCTCCTCAAAAGAAATGGAGTTTCATTTAAGAATGTAAGGAATATGTTTTTCTTTGGGTTCACCTTCTCATTTAGCTTCTCTAGGATCACTACTTATAGGCTCAATGTCCTTTATTTATGACTAGAAACCAATTATGAGTGAATACATCCCATGGTCCTCTTTTTGGGTCTGGCTTACCTCACTCAGGATAGTGTTTTCTATTTCCGACCATTTACATGCAAAATTCAAGAAGTCATTGTTTTTTACTGCTAAGTAGTACTCTAATATGTATATATTCCATACTTTCTTCATCCATTCTTCCATTGAAGGGCATCTAGGTTGTTTCCAGGTTCTGGCAATTACAGTCATCCTCAACCTTCATCAGGCGATGAAAGGAGACAGAGACCCACATTGGAGCACCGGAATGAAATCCCAAGGTCCAAATCAGGAGCAGAAGGAGAGAGAGCACAAGCAAGGAACTCAGGACAGCGAGGGGTGCACCCACACACTGAGACAATGGGGATGTTCTACTGGGAACTCACCAAGGCCAGCCGGACTGGGTCTGAAAAAGCATGGGATAAAACCGGACTCGCTGAACATAGCGGACAATGAGGACTGCTGAGAAGTCAAGAACAATGGCACTGGGTTTTGATCCTACTGCACATACTGGCTTTGAGGGATCCTGGGCTGTTTGGATGTTCACCTTACTAGACCTGGAAGGAGGTGGGAGGTCCTTGGACTTCCTACAGGGCAGGGAACCCTGACTGCTCTTGAGCTGATGAGGGAGGGGGAGTTGATTGGGGAGGGGAAGGGAAAGGGGAGGCGGTGGCGGGAAGGAAGCAGAAATCTTTAATAGATAAATAAATAAAAATAAAATAAAAAAAGAATGTAAGGAATAATGAGATGCTGGGGAAAGGACACAGATTTAAATACTGATTGCTATGTATAGATTAATAATTAGACAATCTTGGTCACATTACTGAATAACTATTGGCTCCAGTTCATGAACAAAAAATAATAAAACAAAAATAGTTTAATAACTATGATATATGTCATATTCCTTTTTGGGGGAAAAATATGATAGTACCTGTAATATGTTCAGAAAAATTGCGCAGAATTTGATAAAATATAATTTTATCATTTTAAACAATGTTCATATTCTTTAACTAGTTGGTCCAACAAAAAAAATTCTCTATATAAATAATAATCAATTCAAAGATAATTGTATAAAGTAAATGAGTTACACCTCAGTTTCTCTAGGTTCCTCAAATGGAGATACAGGGATATATCACTGAATACATATTGACCTTTAGGACAATGTTATTCAATTGAGGAAGAATAATATTTCATGAGTTCTTTTTGTAGTATTATTCAAAGATCACTATAGTGTTTGAATTTGTATTTACCTTTTAAAGTTTTTTTCGAAGAAGATGAAGAAGAAGAAGAAGAAGAAGAAGAAGAAGAAGAAGAAGAAGAAGAAAAGGAGGAGGAGGGGAGGAGGAGAAAGAAAGAAAGAAAGAAAGAGAAAAAAGAAAGAAAGAAGAAAGAAAGAAAGAAAGAAAGAAAGAAAGAAAGGGAAAACCTTATCCATGGCAGATAATACTTTCTTTCTTCCAGATTCCAAGATTCCATCCTTGTGATATAATAACATGCTACAGTCATTTTAAGAAAATTTGTTGTTTGCTTGTCAAAACTTAAAAAAATTGTACATTATAGTGTACATGTTCAATAAATATATTTGTTATAAACTCATTGTTACAAGTGAAATCAAGAGTATTTCTACTAACAATTCTTTGAGGAAATTTTATATAATTGTGCATTATCATAGGAAATCAGTTATATATGGTTAACCAATTTCAACTGCACTGTGTTGCTCAATTACATATAAATAGGTAAGAGTAGAAAATATTATTTTCTGATTGATGAGCATGAATTGGTATTTAAAATGTCAAAAATAGGACATGTATTAAAGCAGGAAGGAAATGGGAATGTGTCCAGAATGTATTTGTCACAGCCCACTTCTCTTGCCATACAGATATTCTTGTATAATCCACACAATTACCTCTGTTCATGGAATAACAGTTCAGATAAATGCATTTCCCCGTAGGATGACTTCCTCCTATTTCAGTATAACTTCTGAGAGTCTAATAACTTATTAGTAAATTCATACATATGTACCTTACTATCAAATGCTGTGTATATAAAAGTGTAGTAAGAATGAATCACAAGTTAAGCTAAAAAGAATGGTATAAAGCATAGCAGTTACCCTTTAACAGCCATGAAATCATGCTTTTCAGGAATGGCAAATATGTTTTGGATCTTGCTTATTTTTTTCTCTTTAAGTCCATTTGCCCAATATCTTCCACATGGAACAAGTGGAACTGATCTTTCTTTTTTTTTAAAGTTCTCCATGGTCACATATGAATTAAAAATTGAAGAGTAAGTTCTTGTTTATATGTATAACACATACACATGTTTATATATGTATTAATATATTAATATGTATATTAATCAATCCATATTAATTAAAGTAAAATAAAAGTAGTGGTGGCAATAAGACATATGTACATATGTATTAACATACCACTTCCTTCACTCCAGCACATATTTATAGCTTCTGAATTTGTGAAGATGTTGTCCACTGCAAATCATACTTGAGTATTTACAACAAAATACAAATATAGAATGACAATAAAACCCACACTAAGATAGACATAGAAACTATTCTTCTTTCTGCTTAGCTATTGGCTTTTCATCTTTATATTAGGCCAATCATGTGTTTCAGACAGGGAAAATAACACAGCTTCACAGAGTTAAACAAATAAAGAAAAAAAAAGAATAAACATATTCTTACATCATTAGACAAATGTTTCACAGCATAAACAAATGTATCCCATCTTCAACAAATATTCCATAACAGTGGTATATATATTATAAGACTCGAATCTGCTGTATTTATTTGGGGGACAGAAGCAAATAAATTAGCATGTACCATAGAATTTTAAAATTCAGAAGTGAATCTACATACCTCAGTGTAATTATTTTCAACAAATGCTCAGAAATAATTTAATTGAGAAAGCGCTTAATATCCCACAAATATAAGATGTACTCCTGTTTAAACAAAACCAATTGTATCATAGTCCCAAAGTTTAAAAATATTTAAAAATAACTTGAAATTTTATCATGTGCCTAACTAACTGACTAACATTTGATATAGAACATACCACTTAGAATTGTAATCTTCAGAAGAAATCTAAAACACAAAAGTATTTATTACCCCAAGTTAAGAAAAGATTTAGTGTCATTTTCTTAAATACCTATTCAACAATGTAATGCAATTTTTATTACTACAGCTCTATAGTATGATTTGAGGTTGGGGATGGTGTTACTGCCAATAATTCTTGTTTGTTTAGGTAAATTTTAGGAATATTGGACTTTTTATTTTTCCATATGAAACTAAAAATTGTCCTTTCAAAATCTATGAACAAAACTGTTGACATTTTCAATCAGCTGTCATCAGATCTGTAGATTGCATTTGGTAAAATTCCTATTCTTACTATATTAATCTTAACAGTTCATGACTGTGAGAACTTTTTTTTATTTTATTGAGAAAAAGAAAAAAAAAAGTTTCAGCCTCCTCTCAGCCTCCCATTTCCCTCCCCCACCTCCCACCCTTCTTCCCCTCCCCCCACTCCTCTCCCCCTCCTTCTCCAGTCAAATGAGCAGTCAGGGTTCCCTGCTCTGTGGAAAGTCCAAGGTCCTCCCCTCTCCGTCCATGTCTAGGAAGGTGAACAACCAAACTAGCTAGGCTCCCACAAAGCCAGAACATGAAGTAGGGTCAAAACCCCGTGCCATTGTCCTTGGCTTCTCATCAGCCCACATTGTTTACCATGTTCAGAGAGTCCGGTTTTATCCCATGCTTTTTCAGTCATAGTCTAGCTGGCCTTGGTGAGTTCCCAATAGATCAGCCCTACTGTCTCAGTGGGTGGGTGCACCCCTCGTGGTCCTGACTTCCTTGCTCATCTTCTTTCTCCTTCCTCTCCTCATTGGGACCTAGGGAGTGCTCCAGTGCTCCAGTGTGGGCCTCTGTCTCTATCTCCATCAATCACCAGATGAAGGTTCTATGGTGATATGCAAGATATTCGTCAATATTGTTATAGGATAGGGTCATTTCAGGTTCCCTATCCCCAGCTGCCCAAGGAACTAACTGGGAATATCGCCTTGGGCTCCTGGGATCCACTCCAGGTTCAAGTCTTTTGCCAACCCTAAGATGGCTCCCTTAACTAAGAATTGTGCTTCTGTGCTCCCCTATCAAACCTTCCTTTATCCCAATCATCCTGTTTCCCAAAGTTCACCCCATCCTCCCCTTCTCACTTTTTTCTCCCCATCTCCCCTTACCCCCATCATACCCCACCCCCAAGATCCCAATTTTCTCCCTGGCAATTTTGTCTACTTCCCATAGCCAAGAGGATAACTATAAGTTTTTTCTTGGGTTCACCTTCTTATTTAGATTCTTTAGGTTCACCAATTATAGACTATGTGACCCTTATTTATTGCTAGAAACCAATTAAGAGTACATCCCCTGCTCATCTTTTTGGGTCTGGGTTACCCCACTCAGGATAATGTTTTCTATTTCCATCCATTAGCATGCAAAATTAGAAAAGTCATTGTTTTTTTACCGCAGCGTAGAACTCTACTGTGTATATATTCCACACATTCTTCATCTATTCTTCCATTGAAGGACATCTAGGTTGTTTCCAGGTTCTGCCTATTACAAATAATACTGCTATGAACACAGTTGAACAAATGCTCTTGTCATATGGTAGGGCATCTCTTGGGTATATTCCCAAGAGTGTTATTGCTAGGTCCAGGGGTAGGTTGATCCCAAATTTCCTGAGAAACCGAAACACTGATTTCCAAAGTGGTTGCACAAGATTGCATTCCCACCAGCAATGGATGAGGGTTCCCCTTCCTCCACAGCCTCTCCAGCAAAGGCTATCATTGGAGGTTTTATTTTAGCCATTCTGACAGGTATAAGATGATATCTCAAAGTTGTTTTGATTTTCATTTCCCTGATCACTAAGGAGGTTGAGCATGACCTTAAGTGTCTTTTGGCCATTTGAACTTCCTCTGCTGAGAATTCTCTGTTCAGTTCAGTGCCCCATTTTTTAATTGGGTTAATTAGCATTTTAACGTCTAGTTTCCTGAGTTCTCTAAATATTTTGAAGATCAGACCTTTGTCTGTTGCAGGGTTGGTGAAGATCTTCTCCCAGTCAGTAGGTTGTCTTTTTGTCTTAATGACAGTATCCTTTGCTTTACAGAAACTTCTCAGTTTTAGTAAGTCCCATTTATTCAATGTTGCCCTTAATGTCTGTGCTGCTGGGGTTATACCTAGGAAGTGATCTCCTGTGCTCATGTATTGTAGGGAAATTCCCACATTCTCTTCTATCAGGTTCAGTGTGTTCGGACTGATATTGAGGTCTTTAATCCATTTGGACTTGAGTTTGTGCATGGTGATAGATATGGGTCAATTTTCATTCTTCTACAGGTTGACATCCACCTGTGCCAGCACCATTTGTTGAAGATGATTTCTTTGTTCCATTGTATACTTTTAGCTCCTTTATCGAAAATGAGGTGTTCATTGGTTTGTAGGTTAAAATCCGGGTCTTCTATACGATTCCATTGGTCGACTTCTCTGTTTTTATGCCAGTACCACACTGTTTTCATTATTGTAGCTCTGTAATAGAGTTTCAAGTCAGGGATGGTAATGCCTCCAGAAGATCCTTTATTGTATAGGATTATTTTGGCTATCCTGAGTTTTTTGTTTTTCCATATAAAGTTGATTATTGTCTTCTCAAGATCTGTGAAGAATTTTTATGGAACCTTGATGGGGATTGCATGAATCTATAAATTGCCTTTTGTAGAATTGCCATTTTTACTATGTCGATACTCCCAATCCAAGAGCAAGAAAGGTCCTTCCATTTTCTGGTATCCTCTTCAATTTCGTTCTTCAATGTCTTAAATTTCTTGTCAAATAAAACTTTCACTTCCTTGGTTAGAGTTACCCAAAGATATTTTATGCTGTTTGTGGCTATCGTGAAAGGTGAAGCTTCTCTGATTTCCCTCTCTGTTACCATATCCTTTGTGTATAAGAGGGCGAATGATTTTCGGAGTTGATCTTGTATCCGGCCACATTGCTAAAGCTGTTTATCAGCTGTAAAAGTTCTTTGCTGGTTTTTTGGGGGTCGCTTATGTACACTATCATATCATCTGCAAATAACAAAAGTTTTAACTTCTTCCTTTTCCATTCGAATCCCCTTGATCCCATTATGTTGTCTTATTGCTATTGCTAGAACTTCAAGCTCTATATTGAATAGGTATGGTGAGAGTGGACAGCCTTGTCGTGTTCCTGAGTTTAGGGGGATGGCTTTAAGTTTCTCTCCGTTTAATTTGATGCTAGCTGTCGGCTTGCTGTATATAGCTTTTATTATATTTAGGTATGATCCTTGTATCCCTAATCTCTCCGATACTTTTATCATAAAGGGATGTTGAATTTTGTCAATTGCTTTTTCAGCATCTAATGTAATGACCATAAGGTTTTTTTTTCTTTCAGTTTATTTATATGCTGGATTACATTGATAGATTTTGGTATGTTGAATCAGCCCTGCATCTCTGGGATGAAGCCTACTTAATCATAATGGATATTTTTTCTAATGTGTTCTTGGATACGGTTTGCCAGTATTTTGTTGAGGATTTTTGCGTCGATGTTCATGAGTGAGATTGGCCTGTAATTCTCTTTCTTGGTTGAGTCTTTGTGTGGTTTTGGTATCAGAGTAACTGTAGCTTCATAAAAGGAATTTGGCAATGACTCTTCTGTTTCTATATTGTGGAATACATTAAGGAGTATGGGTATTAGCTCTTCTTGGAAGTTCTGGTAGAATTCCGCATTGAAACCATCTGGTCCTGGGCTTTTTTTGGTAGGGAGGTTTTTGATAACCGCTTCAAATTCTTCACGACTAACAGGTCTATTTAGATTGTTCACCTGGTCCTGGTTTAACTTTGGTATAAGGTATTTATCTAAAAAAGTGTCCATTTCTTTTACATTTTCCAGTTTTGTGGCATACAGGCTTTTGTAGTAAGATCTAATGATTCTCTGAATTTTCTCTGTGTCTGTGGTTATGTCCCCCTTTTCATTTCTGATCCTATTGATATGCATATTCTCTCTCTGCCCTTTGATTAGTTTGCATAGGGGTTTATCAATCTTGTTGATTTTCTCCAGGAACCAGCTTTTTGTTTCATTGATTCTTTGGATTGTTTTCTGTGTTTCTATTTTGTTGATTTCAGCCGTCAGTTTGATTATTTCCAGTCTTCTACTACTCCTAGGTGAGTCTGCTTCTTTTTTTTTCTAGAGATTTCAGGTGGCCTGTTAAATCTCCAATGTGTGCTTTCTCTGTTTTCTTTAAGCGAGCACTTAGCACTATGTACTTTCCTCTTAGGACTGCTTTCATAGTGTCCCAAAAGTTTGAGTAGGTTGTTTCTTTATTTTCATTGAATTCAAGAAAGACTTTAATTTCTTTCTTTATTTGTTCCTTCATCCAGGTGTGATTCAGAAGTTGACTATTCAGTTTCCATGAGTTTGTAGGCTTTCTGGGGGTAGCATTGTTGTTGAATTCTAACTTTATTCAATGGTGATCTGATAGGACACAGGAGGTTACGCATTTTTTTTTTTTTTTTGTAACTGTGGAAGTTTGCTTTGTTACCAAGTATTCGGTCAATTTTCGAGAAGGTTCCATGAGCTGCAGAGAAGAAGGTATATTCTTTCCTATTTGGGTGGAATGTTCTATAGATGTCTGTTAAGTCCATTTGATACATTACCTGCATTAATTCTCTGATTTCTCTGTTAGGTTTCTGTCTGATTGACCTGTCCATTGGTGAGAGAGGAGTGTTGAAGTCTCCTACTATTAGTGTATGCGGTTTGATGGCAGCCTTGAGTTTTAGTAATGTTTCTTTTACGTATGTGGGTGCTTTTATATTTTTGGCATAGATATTCAGGATTGAGACTTCATCCTGATGAATTGTTCCTGTTATGAGTATAAAATGTTTCTCTCCATCTCTTCTGATTTACATAAGTTTGAAGTCAACTTTGTTAGAAATTAGTATAGCCACACCTGCTTGTTTCTTAGGTCCATTTGCTTGATAAACCCTTTCCCATCCCTTTACTCTGAGTAGGTGCCTGTCTTTGTGGTTAAGGTGTGTTTCTTGTAAACATCAGAATGTTGGATCCTGTTTTCGTATCCAATCTCTTTGCCTGTGCCTTTTTATTGGTGAGTTGAGTCCATTGACATTAAGTGATATTAATGACCAGTGGTTGTTAACTCCGGTCACCTTTTTAGTAGTAGAGTTTGTGTGTTTCCCTTCTTTGAGTTGCGCTGGTGAAGGGTCTCCAGATGTTTGAGTTATTGTGGTCATTGTTCGACTCCTTGGTTTGTGATTTTCCTTCTATTCTTTTCTGTAAGTCTGGATTTGTGGCTACGTATTGTTTAAATTTGTTTTTATCATGGAAAATTTTGTTTTCTCCATTTATAGGGAACGAAAGCTTGGCTGGGTATAGTAGTCTGGGCTTGCATCCATGGTCTCTTAGTTTTTGCTGTACATCTATCCAGGACCTTCTGACTTTCATTGTTTCCATAGAGAAATTAGGTGTAATTCTGATAGGTTTACCTTTATAAGTAACTTTGCCTTTTTCCTTTGCAGCTCTTAATATTCTTTCTTTATTCTGTATGTTTTGTGTTTTGATTATTATATGGCGAGGAGATGTTTATTTTTGGTCCACTCTATTCGGTGTTCTGTATGCTTCTTGAACCTTCAAAGGAAAATCTTTCTTTAGGTTGGGAAAGTTCTCTTCTATAATTTTATTAAATATATTTTCTGGACTGTTGAGCTTTACTTCTTCTCCTTCTTCTATCCCAATTATTCTTAGGTTTGGTCTTTTTATTGTGTCCCAGATTTCCTGAATGTTTTGTGATGAGAATTTTTTGGTTTTGCTGTTTTCTTTGATCAGTGTGTTCATTTTCTCTATGGTATCTTCGGTGTCTGAAATTCTTTCTTCTATCTCTTGTAATCTGTTGTTAGTACTTGTCTCTGTAGTTCCTGTTCGTTTACCCAGATTTTCCATCTCCATCCTCCCCTTGGTTTGTGTTTTCTTCATTACTTCCATTTCATTCTTCAAGTCTTGAACCACTTCCCTTACCTGTTTGATTGCTTTTTCTTGTTTCTCTTGGTTTTCTTGGGTACCTTTGATCGATTTATTCATTTCCTCTACCTTTTTGTTTGTGATCTCTAATTGTTTATGGCAGTTTTTCATCTCCTGTTTAAGGTTTTCGATTATCTTCATATAATTCACTTTTGAGTCGATTTCTTCTAATTCTTCTAGAGTAGGGTGTACAATTCTTGTTTCAGGATCCCTGGATTCTGGTGATGTCATGTTGCCTTTCAGGTTGTTGGAGGAATTCTTGCATTGGCGCCTTCCCATCTCTTCCTTCAAATGGAGCCAGGAGAGGCCTGGTGTCTTGGTCCAGTCTTTGCTCTGACTGACTCTCTGGTTGTATCTCTTCAGCGTAGAAGCAGGAACCGTCCCATCTAGATGGAACTCCTCAGCATCGAAACATAGAAGCTGGTAGTCCAATGACCCGCGGACAAAAGGTAGAACTTGGGGGGCAGGGCAGGGATGAGTAGAACACAGGACACCCTGCCCCAAAAGCTGAAGGTGCATGTGCTCCCTTTTGGGGGTCCCTGAGGCCCACCCAGTAGGCAGGCACTCACCGCTCTGGGTGTGCAGCCCCAGTGTAGGAGCAGAAAAACTCTGTGAGATCTTTTTATATTCTGATATTTTCCGCAGGTTTTTCTTAATGTCTTTAAGTTTTGTTCCATAAAAGTCTTTCACTGAATTGGTTACTGTTTACCCAAAATAATATTTTTGAGGCTATTATAAATGTTGTTGTTTCTGAGATTTTTTTTTCTCAGTACATTTGTTATTTGTATATAGGAAATCTACTGATTTTGTTAGTTAATTTTGCATCCTCATAATTTGTTGAAGTGTTTATGAGATGTAGGAGTTTCCCAGTGAAAATTTTAGGATCATTGATTTATTCTACCATAGCATGAGTTTATACTTTGACATCTTTCTTCATAAATTATATCCATTTGATCTCCTTCAGTTGTCTTATTGCCACTACTATTTTTATTTTACTTTAATTGATTATGGATTGATTAATTATAGGTATTATGTATGTATCATGCGTTTCTCTTTTGTGCTTTTTGAAATTACTGAATGAACAAACAAGTGTGTTTCTGTGTCTATATCTGTTTCTTGTGACTTTTGAGGAAGGCTCTTTTACTTAAGTTTCTTTATTTGGTCCCTTTAACAATGATTTAAAAAAATAAGATGAGATGACCTACTAAAACCTCAGATAGTAAGCAGATTAATACCTTCAGGATATCACTGAAACTGGCCAGATTCAGTAGACTCTTCTCTCCTAAGAAATCATATCACAGAAAACTGACAGACACCCACAGACCAGCTGGAAGGGGCTAAGTAATAGTGAGATATCTGAAAGAGGCAATGTTCAATCTATAAACTCTTTGGTTCACAATAAAACCAAAAACAAGCAAACAAGCAAAAAATGCCCAAGAGTATAAAAGGAAATATTTCAAAGACATAATTAAGGAAATGAAATTTCACATCTGGGAATGATTAAAAAATTAGTTGGTTATCCAACACAGAGTGTTCAACTTTCATTCATAAAATCATACATAATAAAAAGGTAGAAAAACAAACTCAGGAATATATGTATGTATACGCACATGTGTATAAGCATGTATGCATTGATATTTGTGTATATATGTGCACACATTTGCATATCTATATTGAGCATGTGTGTAACAATATGAAGAAAAAGAGGCTATCAACTTGAGGGTTAGGGTACATAGAAAGGGTTAGAAGGGTACCTGGCAGACACTGAAGGGAGGAAAGGGAATGTAAAAATGATGCAATTTTTATTGAATTAAAAGTATATTTTAACACACAGCAATATCTTCTACCTCCCCTAGACATCATACTCCATCCCACAAGTTAGGCTGATCTTAGGGTTCCAAGTTAAGACACTATATACAGTGTGCTAATACTCCCTAAAGCTAACTCAACGGCCCCAAACTGCATCCCCTACCCTGCACTCCATCTCCCTTTTCCCCATCCCATCCCACCCCACCCCCCCAGTTCCCAAATTTTGTCCAGCAATCCTGACTACTTCCAAAATCCAGGAGGATAACTATATATTTTTCTTCGGGTTCACCTTCTTATTTAGCTTCTATAGGATCACGACTTATAGGCTCAATGTCCTTTATTTATGGCTAGAAACCAATTATGAGTGAGTATATCCTATGTTCATCTTTTTGGGTTTGGGTTACCTCACTCAGTATAGGGATTTCTATTTTCATCCATTTGCATGCAAAATTCAAGATGTCATTGTTTGGTCTGCGAGCTGCCCAACCAGCATGGAGGCCTGATCTTTCGGCGCCAGGAGACCCAGCATTGGGGTGAGTTTCTGGCCCACGGCGCCAGCCTGGGACGGGGAGCTCGGGGGTTTCTTGGCCCCCTGTCCTGCTTGGGCTCTCTGCAGGGCCTCTACTCCCCGGGTGCTGCCTCTTTCTTCCTGGCCCACCCAGCTTCCGTCCAGAGCCCTCCCCACTTCGCCCCCACTACCCTCTTTTGGCACGTGGCATCGCCCAGCCCAGCCTATCTGGGCGCTGAGTCCGAGTACCCGGGGCTCCCGGGGGGCAGCAGTTCCTTTGTTTCTGTGGCCTGCCTGCACCAAGCGGGGTAGGCGCTTTGTCTGCGAGCTGCCCAACCAGCACGGAGGCCTGATCTTTCGGCACCAGGAGACCCAGCATTGGGGTGAGTTTCTGGCCCACGGCGCCAGCCTGGGACGGGGAGCTCGGGGGTTTCTTGGCCCCCTGTCCTGCTTGGGCTCTCTGCAGGGCCTCTACTCCCCGGGTGCTGCCTCTTTCTTCCTGGCCCACCCAGCTTCCGTCCAGAGCCCTCCCCACTTCGCCCCCACTACCCTCTTTTGGCGCGTGGCATCGCCCAGCGCAGCCTATCTGGGCGCTGGGTCCGAGTACCCGGGGCTCCCGGGCGGGCAGCAGTTCCTTTGTTTCTGTGGCCTGCCTGCACCAAGCGGGGTAGGCGCTTTGTCTGCGAGCTGCCCAACCAGCACGGAGGCCTGATCTTTCGGCGCCAGGAGACCCAGCATTGGGGTGAGTTTCTGGCCCATGGCGCCAGCCTGGGACGGGGAGCTCGGGGGTTTCTTGACCCCCTGTCCTGCTTGGGCTCTCTGCAGGGCCTCTACTCCCCGGGTGCTGCCTCTTTCTTCCTGGCCCACCCAGCTTCCGTCCAGAGCCCTCCCCACTTCACCCCCACTACCCTCTTTTGGCGCGTGGTATTGCCCAGCGCAGCCTATCTGGGCGCTGGGTCCGAGTACCCGGGGCTCCCGGGCGGGCAGCAGTTCCTTTGTTTCTGTGGCCTGCCTGCACCAAGCGGGGTAGGCGCTTTGTCTGCGAGCTGCCCAACCAGCACGGAGGCCTGATCTTTCGGCGCCAGGAGACCCAGCATTGGGGTGAGTTTCTGGCCCACGGCGCCAGCCTGGGACGGGGAGCTCGGGGGTTTCTTGACCCCCTGTCCTGCTTGGGCTCTCTGCAGGGCCTCTACTCCCCGGGTGCTGCCTCTTTCTTCCTGGCCCACCCAGCTTCCGTCCAGAGCCCTCCCCACTTCACCCCCACTACCCTCTTTTGGCGTGTGGCATCGCCCAGCTCAGCCTATCTGGGCGCTGGGTCCGAGTACCCGGGGCTCCCGGGCGGGCAGCAGTTCCTTTGTTTCTGTGGCCTGCCTGCACCAAGCGGGGTAGGCGCTTTGTCTGCGAGCTGCCCAACCAGCACGGAGGCCTGATCTTTCGGCGCCAGGAGACCCAGCATTGGGGTGAGTTTCTGGCCCATGGCGCCAGCCTGGGACGGGGAGCTCGGGGGTTTCTTGGCCCCCTGTCCTGCTTGGGCTCTCTGCAGGGCCTCTACTCCCCGGGTGCTGCCTCTTTCTTCCTGGCCCACCCAGCTTCCGTCCAGAGCCCTCCCCACTTCGCCCCCACTGCCCTCTTTTGGCGCGTGGCATCGCCCAGCCCAGCCTATCTGGGCGCTGAGTCCGAGTACCCGGGGCTCCCGGGCGGGCAGCAGTTCCTTTTTTTCTGTGGCCTGCCTGCACCAAGCGGGGTAGGCGCTTTGTCTGCGAGCTGCCCAACCAGCACGGAGGCCTGATCTTTCGGCGCCAGGAGACCCAGCATTGGGAGAGCCAACATTGGGGAGAGACAGTGTTTGGTAGGCAAGGAGACCTAATCCGGTAAAAGAAGATCCATAGGGAGCATTTGGAAGAAGAGATGGGCCGACGTCAAGGCAAGAATTCGCCCAACAAGCAGAAAAGCAACATGAAGCTACCAGAAACAAGCGACCTCACAACGGGAGGACAAGAACCCCTTAATCAAGAGGAAGGAGAAAAGATTGACTTCATGAAAGTGATTGACACCCTTAAACAGCATGTAAAAAACGCCCTTATAGAAATGGATGAGAAATATAACAGAAAGTTTGAAGAATTGAATAAATCAGTGAATGATAACCTAGAAAACCAAGGAAAAACAATCAAACAGATAATGGAAACAGTTCAAGACCTAAAAACTGAAATGGAGGCAAAGAAGAAAACACAAACAGAGGGCCGTCTGGACATGGAAAATCTAGGTAAACGAATAGAGACTACAGAAACAAGCATAACCAGCAGAATACAAGAGATAGAAGAAAGACTCTCGGATTCTGAAGATACCATAGAGAAAATAATCACACTGATCAAAGAAAACAGCAAGTCCAACAAACTCTCCTCACAAAACATTCAGGAAATATGGGACACAATAAAGAGACCAAACCTAAGAATAATAGGAGTAGAAGAAGGAAAAGAAGGGCAGCTCAATGGTCCAGAAAATCTATTTAATAAAATTATAGAAGAAAACTTTCCCAACCTAAGGAAAGATTTTCCTATGAAGGTGCAAGAAGCATACAGAACACCGAATAGGCTGGATCAAAAAAAACATCCCCTCGCCATATAATTATCAAAACACAAAGCATACAGAATAAGGAAAGAATATTAAGAGCTGCAAAGGAAAAAGGCCAAATTACTTATAAAGGTAAACCTATCAGACTTACAGCTGACTTCTCCATGGAAACCATGAAAGCCAGAAGGTCCTGGATAGATGTACTGCAGAAACTGAGAGACCATGGGTGCAAGCCCAGATTACTATACCCAGCCAAGCTTTCATTCACTATAAATGGAGAAAATAAAATTTTCCAGGATAAAAACAAATTTAAACAATACGCAGCCACAAATCCAGCCTTACAGAAAGTAATTGAAGGAAAATCACTAACCAAGGAGTCCAACAATGACCACAATAACTCAGACATCTAGAGACCCTTCACCAACACAAAACAAAGAAGGGAAACACACAAACTCTACGACTAAAAAAAAATGACCGGAGTTAACAACCACTGGTCATTAATATCACTTAATGTCAATGGACTCAACTCACCTATAAAAAGGCACAGGCTAAGAGATTGGATAAGAAAACAGGATCCAACATTCTGCTGTTTACAAGAAACACACCTCAACCACAAAGACAGGCACCTACTCAGAGTAAAGGGCTGGGAAAAGGCCTATCAAGCAAATGGACCTAAGAAACAGGCAGGTGTGGCCATACTAATCTCTAACAAAGTTGACTTTAAACTTAAATCAATCAGAAGAGATGGAGAGGGGCATTTTATACTCATAACAGGAACAGTTCATCAGGATGAAGTCTCAATCCTGAACATCTATGCCCCTAATATAAAAGCACCCACGTACATAAAAGAAACATTGCTAAAATTCAAGGCCGCCATCAAACCGCACACACTAATAGTAGGAGACTTCAACACTCCTCTCTCACCAATGGACAAGTCAATCAGACAGGAACCTAACAGAGAAATAAGAGAATTAGTGGAGGTAATGAATCAAATGGACTTAACAGACATCTATAGAACATTCCATCCAAATAGGAAAGAATATACCTTCTTCTCTGCAGCTCATGGAACCTTCTCGAAAATCGACCACATAGTCGGTAACAAAGCAAACATCCACAGTTACAAAAAAATATTAGTAACCACCTGTGTCTTATCAGATCACCATGGATTAAAGTTAGAATTCAACAATAATGCTACCCCCAGAAAGCATACAAAGTCATGGAAACTTAACAGTCAACTATTGAACCATAGCTGGATTAAGGAAGAAATAAAGAAAGAAATTAAAGTCTACCTGGAATTCAATGAAAATAAAGAAACAACATACTCAAACTTATGGGACACTATGAAAGCAGTCCTAAGAGGAAAGTTCATAGCACTAAGTGCCCACTTAAAGAAAACAGAGAAAGCTCACATTGGAGACTTAACAGCCCACCTGAAAGCTCTAGAAAAAAAAGAAGCAGACTCACCTAGGAGGAGTAGAAGACTGGAAATAATCAAAATGAGGGCTGAAATCAACAAAATAGAAACACAGAAAATAATACAAAAAATCAATGAAACAAAAAGCTGGTTCCTGGAGAAAATCAACAAGATTGACAAACCACTATCCAAGCTAATCAAACGGCAGAGAGAGAATTTGCAAATTAATAAGATCAGAAATGAAAAGGGGGACATAACCACAGACACAGAGGAAATTCAGAGAATCATTAGATCTTACTACAAAAGCCTATATGCCACAAAATTGGAAAATGTAAAGGAAATGGATACTTTTTTAGATAAATATCATATACCAAAGTTAAATCAGGACCTGGTGAACAATCTAAATAGACCTGTTAGTCGCGAAGAATTAGAAGAGGTTATCAAAAACCTCCCTACCAAAAAAAGCCCAGGACCAGATGGTTTCAATGCGGAATTCTACCAGATCTTCCAAGAAGATCTAATACCTATACTCCTTAATGCATTCCACAAGATAGAAACAGAAGGGTCATTACCAAACTCCTTTTATGAAGCCACAATTACTCTGATACCAAAACCACTCAAAGACTCAACCAGGAAAGAGAACTACAGGCCAATCTCACTCATGAATATCGACGCAAAAATCCTCAACCAAATACTGGCAAATCGAATCCAAGAACACATCCGAAAAATTATCCATTATGATCAAGTAGGCTTCATTCCTGAGATGCAGGGCTGGTTCAACATACGAAAATCTATCAATGTAATCCAGCATATAAATAAACTGAAAGAAAAAAACCATATGATCATTTCATTAGATGCTGAAAAAGCATTTGACAAAATTCAACATCCATTTATGTTAAAAGTCTTGGAGAGATTAGGGATACAAGGGTCATACCTAAATATAATAAAAGCTATATACAGCAAGCCGACAGCTAACATCAAATTAAACGGAGAGAAACTCAAAGCCATCCCACTTAACTCAGGAACACGACAAGGCTGTCCACTCTCCCCATACCTCTTCAATATAGTGCTTGAAGTTCTAGCAATAGCAATAAGACAACATAATGGAATCAAGGGTATTCGAATTGGAAAGGAAGAAGTTAAACTTTCGTTATTTGCAGATGATATGATAGTGTACATAAGTGACCCCCAAAACTCCACCAAAGAACTCCTACAGCTGATAAACAGCTTTAGTAATGTGGCAGGATACAAGATCAACTCCAAAAAATCAGTCGCCCTCTTATACACAAAGGATATGGAAGCAGAGAGGGAAATCAGAGAAGCTTCACCATTCACAATAGCCAAAAACAGCATAAAATATCTTGGGGTACATCTAACCAAGGAAGTGAAAGATCTATTTGACAAGAACTTTAAGGCATTGAAGAAAGAAATTGAAGAGGATACCAAAAAATGGATGGACCTCCCTTGCTCTTGGATTGGTAGGATCAACATAGTAAAAATGGCAATTCTACCAAAGGCTATTTATAGATTCAATGCAATCCCCATCAAGATCCCATCAAAATTCTTCACAGATCTGGAGAGGACAATAATCAACTTTATATGGAAAAACAAAAAACCCAGGATAGCCAAAACAATCCTATACAATAAAGGATCTTCTGGAGGCATTACCATCCCTGACTTCAAACTCTATTACAGAGCTACAATAATGAAAACAGTGTGGTACTGGCATAAAAACAGAGAAGTAGCTGAGGATTGGGAACCTGAAATGACCCTATCCGAGAGCAATACTGACGAATATCTTGCATATCATCATAGAACCTTCATCTGGTGATGGATGGAGACAGAGACAGAGACCCACACTGGAGCACTGGACTGAGCTCTCAAGGTCCCAATGAGGAGCAGAAGGAGGGAGAACATGAGCAAAGAAGTCGGGACCACGAGGCGTGCAACCACCCACTGAGACAGTGAAGCTGATCTACTGGGAGCTCACCAAGGCCAGCTGGACTGTGACCGAAAAAGCATGGGATAAAACCGGACTCTCTGAACATGGCGAACAATGAGGGCTGATGAGACGCCAAGGACAATGGCACGGGGTTTTGATCCTACTTAATGTGCTGGCTTTGTGGAAGCCTAGCCAGTTTGGATGTTCACCTTCCTAGATATGGACGGAGGGGGGAGGACCTAGGACTTACCACAGGGCAGGGAACCTGGACTGCTCTGTGGACTGGAGAGGGAGGGGGAGAGGAGTGGGGGGAGGGGTAGAAGGGTGGGAGGAGGGGGAGAAGGGTGGGAGGAGGGGGAGGGAAATGGGAGGCTGGGAGGAGGTGGAAACTTGTTTTTTGTTTATGTTTTTTTTTTCTTCTTTTCTTAATAAAAAAAAATTATTTAAAAAAAAAAAAGATGTCATTGTTTTTTAACCGCTGAGTAGTACTCTAATAAGTATACATTCCACACTTTCTTCATCCATTCTTCCATTGAAGGGCATCTAGGTTGTTTCCAGGTTCTGGCTATTACAAATAATGCTGCTATGTACATAGTTGAACAAATACTTTCGTCATATGGTAGGGCATCTCTTGGGTATATTCCCAAGAGTGGTATTACTGGGTCTTGGGGTAGGTTGATTCCATATTTCCTGAGAAACCGCCACACCGATTTCCAAAGTGGTTGCACAAGTTTGCATTCCCACCAGTAATGGATGAGTGTACCCCTTGCTCCACAACCTCTCCAGCAAAGGCTATCATTGATGTTTTTGATTTTAGCCATTCTGACAGGTGTAAGATTTTAACTCAATGTTGTTTTGATTTGCATTTCTCTGATAGCTAAGGAGGTTGAGCATGACCTTAATTGTCTTCTGACCATTTGAACTTCTTCTGTTCAGAATTCTCTGTTCAGTTCAGTGTCCCATTTTTTAATTGGGTTAATTAGCATTTTAAAGTCTAGTTTCTTGAGTTCTTTATATATTTTGGAGATCAGACCTTTGTCTGTTGCGGTGTTGGTGAAGATCTTCTCCCAGTGAGTGGGTTGCCTTTTTGTCTTAATGACAGTGTCCTTTGCTTTGCAGAAGCTTCTCAGTTTTAGGAGGGCCCTAGGATAGAACAAAACATGACAGGGAAGAAAAAGTCAATAAAATGAATTATAATGCTATTCTGCTATACTTATAGATTGTTTCCTAACACAATTGCCATAAAAGAGGTTTCATCCAGCATTATAAGGAAACATATACAAAGACACACAGACAAACCTTAGGCAGACCTCAGGAAATACTATGGAAGAGGGGAATGAAAGATTATAAGTACCAGAGGATACCACACACACACACACACACACACACACACACACACACACACACAAAAATAAATAAAAAAATAAAAAAATTAAAAAAAAAAACTACAGAATGAACTAACCTCGGCTCATAGGTGCTCACGGAGACTGAACTGCCAACCAAAAGTCTTGCAGGGGACTGACCTAGACAGTCTTCACATTTGTCATATTTGTGTACTTTCGTCTTCTTATGGGACTCCCAACAGTGGGAACAGGGGCTCTCTGACTCTGTTACCTGCTTTAGGGACCCTTTTTTTTAAATTTATTTATTTATTAAGGATTTCTGCCTCGTCCCCACAACCGCTTCCCATTTCCCTCCCCCTCCCCCGATCAAGTCCCCCCCCCCTCATCTGCTCGAAGAGCAATCAGGGTTCCCTGACCTGTGGGAAGCCCAAGGACTGCCCACCAATATCCAGGTCTCATAAGATGAGCATTCAAACTGCCTAGGCTCCCACAAAGCCAGTACGTGCAGTAGGATCAAAAATCCACTGCAATTGTTCTTGAATTCTCAGTATTCCTCATTGTCCGCTATGTTCAGCTAGTCCGGATTTATCCCATGCTTTTTCAGACCTAGGCCAGCTGGCCTTGGTGAGATCCCAATAGCACATCCCCATTGTCTTAGTGTATGGGTGCAAACACATAGGCATCCTCAGGAATATTAACCTTCATCAGGCGATGAAAGGAGACAGAGACAGAGACCCACACGGGAGCACCGGACAGAAATCTCAAGGTCCAAATCAGGAGCAGAAGGAGATGGAGCACGAGCAAGGAACTCAGGACCACGAGGGGTACACCCACACACTAAGACAATAGGGACCCTTTTTTCTTACTTGGTTTCATTATCCAGCCTCAATAAGATAGAAGGTGTTTAGTCTTACTGCAACTGATATGCCATGGTTGTCTGATATACATAGGAGACCTTACCTTCTCTTAAGAGACGGGAGAATTGAATGGGGGAGACATTTTGAAAAAAGGGACTGTGAGGAGAGGTGGGCTATGATAGGTGTGGGAAAACTAATTAATTAATAAAACTATTTGTTAAGATTTTCAATAAAATATCTAATAAGGGAACATTATTGTAGTATTAACAATTTTTTTAGCTCAATGATACATAAATAAGTAACTCAACTAGAGAAATGGCACCAAGTAATTTGAATATTTATTTTTCTAAGGAAAAGGCACATGGAAATAAGTTAATTATCATCAATTACTATAAAGATCATTTTTAAAATACAAAGTACTAGTAACACTATATGGTTAAAATGGGTAAAATGGATATTGGGGAGATGGTTAAGCAGGTAAAATATTTGTGTTGCAAGCTTGACTACCTAAGATTGATATCTGGAAATCCAAGTATAGAACCAGATTCTGTGGCACATATTTGAGATCAAAACACTCCTATGACAAAATAAGAGGTGGAGACAAAAGGATCTTTTAGAAACTTGAAACCAAGCTATTCTGGGATACAAATCACAGCAGTGGATACAATAAGGGAACTTGGACTATCAAGTTGGAGGGCAGCTATACTCACCAATATATCACAAACACTACACTATCATGACTGACAAGGTATGCAGAGAGAACCAACTTCAAAAACTTGCTGCATTCCTTCCTAACTGCACCATAACAGGTGTATGGGCCACACATGCGCACACACACACACACACACACACACACACACACACACACACACACACACACCACGACCACCACCACCACCACTTCCATTAAATCAATCTGTAATTAAATCAAAGTAAGAAAATAAACATTTATTTTTAATTAATTGATTAATTTGTTTGTTTTCACAGTATATATTTCCCTCTGACAGTTAATGTGCACTTTGTACATTCAGGAATATGTAGAGACCAGAAGATGACGTTGGTTCCCCTGAGATTAGAGTTACAGGTGTTTGTGAGCTATAATGTAGATGCTGGGCACTAAACTATGCTCCTCTAAAGAGCTATAGACACTCAAAACCAGTGATTTATTGTTCTGGCCCCTAAAAATTTAAATTTACTAAAATTGGCCATAGTAGGTACTAGAAAAGAGGAGTGAGCAGATCCAGCAGGCAGATAGGTATAGATATTTATACAAAAGTATTTATCAATTTATAAGCATAACCATATCATATGAACCATGTGAGAACCCAAAAACTGTGAGCCTTTTACATTTTTTTCTGATGGTCAGAGAGTTTGTGATTATTTTTGTTTTTTCAAAGTTGTTGACAGCAGGTATAGCTACAAAACAAGATATCCTACCTAGGGTGTAGTTACTTGGTGTTTGGACATTAAGATGCCCCGTAGAGATAGATTTGCTCCACTCTGACCAAAGTTCATAGAATTCAAGCATACTTCTGCTCCTTCTTTTGAAATAGGAGTTTTGACTTAGGGAGTGGCTGCCTGCAGGACACTTGGTCTAGGCTGTTTTCACTGCCCCAAACACTGAATATTTTTCTCAAGAAATAATGGCATTTTTCTGATGGCCAGTCTGAGATTCCATCTTACACTAGTAAGAATGGCCAAGATCAAAAACATTGATGACAACTTATACTGTGGAGGATGTGGAGTAAAGGGAACACTCCTGCATTGCTAGTGGCAGTGCAAACTGGTACAGCCCCTTTGGATATTGGTATGGTGATTTCTCAGAAATTATGAAACAACCTTCCTGAAGACACAGCAATAACACTTTTGGGTATATACCCAAAGGATGCTGTTCTACTATGTTCATAGCAGCATTGTTTGTCATTGCCAGAACCTGGAAACAACCTAAATGCCCCTTGACCGAAGAATGGATAAGGAAAATATGGTACATTTACACAATGGAGGACTAAGCAGAAAAATATAATGACATCTTGAGATTTGCAGACAAATGGATGGATCTAGAAAACATCATACTGAGTAAGGTAACTGATGCTCAGAAAGACAAACATCATATGTACTCATTCACGAGTGGCTTTTAGACATAAAGCAAAGAAAACCAGCCCAAAAATTCACAGTCCCAGTGAGCCTAGACAACAATGAGGTCCCTAAGAGAGATACACATGGAAAGTGGGAACAGACAAGGTCTCCTGAGTAAATTGGGAGCACGGGGATCATGGGAGAAGGTGGAAGGGGAGGGGAGCAGAAAAAATGTATAGATCAATAAAATTATTAAAATAAAGAATCAGAAAAAGACAGAAAAATAAAAAAAAAAACTACACCGATACAACAGATACAACATTGACTTCTCATAACATGCTCTAAATAAAATTTTTGTTGGGTTTTGAAAACGAAAGAAAGAATGACTTATTTCTCAAGTACTGAAGCAAGTAACTTTTCTGGTTGTCCTTTGTGTAATGGGGTATAAAAATGTATTGAAATAAACAAAGCAAAATTCGGCATTCAGTGTCATCTGAGTGTCCCTCCCAGTACTATCCTATGTCTCTGTGTCTTTTTCTTATCTTTGTTCCTCCTACCTAACATTTCTAATCCTCACACACCTACCCTGGTATGTATGAACCAGCCGTGGCTAGGATCATGACAGAAGTCACCCCAAATAGATATCTCCCAATACCAACAATGTAACAGTCCCAGAAAAATGAAAACACATATTCACAGAAAAACAACAAAAAGGTGTGTATAAAAGTCATTAATGGTTTTACTCATCATTTCACACTGAAAACAAATCAAATATTTATGAGTTAAAATGCTCTTTATATATACGATAGAAGAAATCAGACTGTTATAATTTTTCAAATTTCATATAACTGCACACTTTGCGTACATGTGAGTTTCATTTTGTTTTACTCAATAGCATTTAAATACACCTAACTTTGTAAACACTGATCCCAGATTAAAAATAAATAGGAAAGGCAAAGTTCTAACTATGTTACAAAATATCATGAATATTTGAATGACTTTGCTTAGGGAGTACCATATTAAACAAGATCCAGTCAACAAGACTGATCATTTAGCTGCATTAAAATTAAGATTCCTATTTGTCAAAACAGATCACAGCATTAAGTGGCAAGATAACAACTGGGAGACACAAGCTGAAGGACTACATAAAGTATTTCGTAAATCATTAGAAAATGAGACATAAATTCACTATAATTATTGGCAAAAATTCAAGAAGGAAATTTTAGAAGATAAAAAATGAAGTATAACAATTATATAAAAATGTTCATCCTTCACAATGGTGAATTGCCAAGAAATGAGATAATTTTACATACATTACTCGTAAGAATGTCAACCAATCTCTATGTAAATTTAAATGGAAATATCTATTTTTCTTAGTGGCTTAGGAAATAATTAGGCTTTGCCATTAATTGGAACCAGAATAATTCCTATAATCCTGTTCTCACGTGTGGGTTTAAGATTAACTATTGTTAGTGTAGCTAGTGATTGCATAAGTGAATTTTAGAAGCAAAATTTTGAATGAGAAAAATATACTATGAGAAATTTTTAATGGATGAGTCTCTGTTCAGTTTTTGTACATATAGTGAAAGTGTAGAAATGAAGCAAATGTTTATGAACCTATAATCTGAACAAAATTTATTGTTTTATAGTACGGGACTGGAATAAATAAAGAAGAAACAAAATAGTCCAGTGATTTTAACAATGATGTATTTCATGCCATGAAGTTGTTCCTGTATTCTGTTTTATCATGTATTGCAATATTTGGGGGCATGTATATGGCATCACATATGCAGAGAGTTCAAAAGGAGACTAGAAGATTCTCTTTTACCTCCAGGAAAGATTCAGGGATAAAACTTAGGTTGTCTGAATCAAGACAAGTATTTTTACCCACTGAGTCATATTGTGAACCCTATACACACAATCTCTCATAATCATAAAATTCTACATATAAAAAAGGAAAAATTGGTACCATGACTGGATTAGAAATATTGTTACATTCTAAGAATTAATTTAAGAGGTCTAAAATTAATCTACTAGGATAAAGAAGAACTTGGATAATGAGAGCTAGTAATTGGGTCACTTAAATTCTACATTTAAGATCTGCAGTTAGGCCACCAAAGAACTCCTGCAGCTGATAAACACCTTTAGTAGCATGGCAGGATACAAGATCAACTCCAAAAAATCAGTTGCCTTCCTATACACAAAGGATAAGGGAGCTGAGAGGAAAATCAGAAAAGCATCACCTTTCACGATAGCCACAAATAGCATAAAATATCTTGGGGTAATTCTAACCCAGAAAGTGAAGGATCTATTTGACATGAACTTTAAGTCTTTGAAGAAAGAAATTGAGGAGGATATCAGAAAATGGAAAGATCTCCCTTGCGCTTGGATTGGAAGGATCAACATAGTAAAAATGGCAATTCTACCAAGGGTAATTTACAGATTCAATGCAATCCCCAACAAGGTTCCATCAAAATTCTTCACAGATCTTGAGAGGACAATAATTAACTTTATATGGAAAAACAAAAAAAAAACCAGGATAGACAAAACAATCTTACACAATAAAGGATCTGCTGGAGGCATTCCCATCCCTGACTTCAAACTCTATTACAGAGCTCCAGTATTGAAAACAGCTTGCTATTGGCATAAGATGGAGGGGGGAGGACTTTGGACATTCCACAGGGCAGGGAACCCTGACTGCTCTTCAGACTGGAGAGGGAGGGGGAGAGGAGTGAGGGGAGGGGGAGAGGAGTGGGAAGAGGGGGAGAGAACTGGGAGGCTGGGAGGAGGCAGAAAATTTTTTTCAATAATAAAAAAAAAATAATCTACCATAAAAAAACAAGAACCAGAGAAGTGAACCAATGGAATCAAATAGAAGACCCAGATTTGAACCCTCAATCCTGTGAACACCTGATTTTCGATAAAGGAGCTAAAAGTTTACAATGGAAGAAAGAAAGAATCTTCAACAACTGGTGCTGGCATAACTGAATGCCAACCTGTAGAACAATGAAAATAGATCCATATCTATCACCATGCACAAACTCAAGTCCAAATGGATTAAAGACCTCAATATCAATCTGAACACACTGAACCTGATAAAGGCGAAAGTGGGAAGTACTCTACAGCACATGGGCACAGGAGATCACTTCCTATGTATAACCCCAGCAGCACAGACATTAAGGGCAACATTGAATAAATGGGACCTACTAAAACTGAGAAGCTTCTGTAAAGCAAAGGACACTGTCACTAAGACAAAAAGGCCACCTACTGACTGGGAGAAGATCTTCACCAACCCCGCAACAGACAAAGGTCTGATCTCCAAAATATATAGAGAACTCAAGAAACTAGACTTTAAAATGCTAATTAACCCACTTAAAAAATGGGGCACTGAACTGAACAGAGAATTCTCAACAGAAGTTCAAATGGCCAAAAGACACTTAAGGTCATGCTCAACCTCCTTAGCAATCAGGGAAATGCGAATCAAAACAACTTGGAGATATCATCTTACACCTGTCAGAATGGCTAAAATCAAAAAACACCAATGATAGCCTTTGCTGGAGATGTTGTGGAGCAAGGGGTACACTCATCCATTGCTGGTGGGAATGCAAACTTGTGCAACCACTTTGGAAATCAGTGTGGTGGTTTCTCAGGATATTTGGAATCAACCTACCCCAAGACCCAGTAATACCACTCTTGGGAATATACCCAAGAGATGCCCTACCATATGACAAAAGTATTTGTTCAACTGTGTTCATGGCAGCATTATTTGTAATAGCCAGAACCTGGAAACAACCTAGATGCCCTTCAATGGAAGAATGGATGAAGAAAGTGTGGAATGTATACATATTAGAATACTAATCAGCAGTAAAAAAAACAATGACATCTTGAATATTGCATGCAAATGGATGGAAATAAAGAATACTATACTGAGTGAGGTAACCCAGACCCAAAAAGATGAACATGGGATGTACTCACTCATAATTGGTTTCTAGCCATAAATAAAAGACATTGAGCCTATAATGTGTGATCCTAGAGAAGCTAAATGAGGTGAACCCTAAGAAAAACATATAGTCATCTGCCTGGATAATGGAAGTAGACAAGATTGTCAGGCAAAAACTGGGAACTTTGGGGTGGGGTGGGATGGAGGTAAGTGGAAATGGGGAGAGAAAAGTGAGAAGGGGAGGATGGGGGGAGTTTGGGGGAACGGGACGGTTGGTATAAAGGAAGGGTTGATATGGGAGCAGAGAAGTATATATCCTAATTAAGGGAGCCATCTTAGGGTTGGCAAGAGATTTTACTCTAGAAGGGCTCGCAGGTGTCGAGGGAGATGTCCCCAGCTATTTCCTTGGGCAACTGAGCAGAGGGAACCTGAAATGACCCTATCCTATAGCCATAATTATGAATATCTTGCATATCACCATAGATCCTTCATCTGGCGATGGATGGTGGTAGAGACAGAGACCCACATTGGAACACTGGACTGAGCTCCCAAGGTCCAAATGAGGAACAGAAGGAGAAACAACATTAGCAAGGAAGTCAGGACCGAGAGGGGGGCACCCACCCACTGTGACAGTGGGGCAGATCTATTGGGAGCACACCAAGGCCAGCTGGAATGGGACTTGTAGCGGCGTAAACGAATGCAGACAGATTGTAAGAATATATATATTTTTAATGTAGAAATAGACTTACAGAACCACCATTCCCGCGGAGACCAGGAAAGCAGAAAAAGAGCTGGGAGCATGCTTGCCAAATTTATAGGCAGACATTAGCCCGAGGCGAACACGCCCCCTAAGGGGCGGGACTTATCCCTACAGGGACTGAAAAAGCATGGGATAAAACCTGACTCTTACCATGGCAGACAATGAGGGCTGATGAGAAACCAAGGACAATGGCACTGGGTTTTGATCCTACTGCATGAACTGGCTTTTTGGGAGCCTGTTTGGATGCTCACCTTCCTGGACCTGGATGGATAGGGGAGGACCTTGGACTTCACAGAGGGCAGGGAATCCTGACTGCTCTTAGGACTGGAGAGGGAGGGGGGATGGAGTGGGGGGAGGGGGAGAAAAATGGAGGGAGGGAGAGAGGAGTGGGGGGAGAGAGGGAAATGGGAGGCAGGGAGGAGGCAGAAATTTTTTCACTAAAAAAAAAATAAATAAAAAAAAATAAAATCTGGAGTTAGGGAAAGATTAATCTGAGTGGCAAAGTGTCAGGTAAATTTTTGTTTGTGGTTAACCTAGAGTTGTAGGGAAGATTGAGTTGTCCTAGTAAGGATGGCATGGTTAAGAATTACATTTAGAGCTCCGTTAACTCTGAAGATTCTAGAATATAATGCAATAATAAACAGTTCCTATAAAGCAATGAGTTTTAATGGCAGTAGAAGAGAAATACACTGACAAGTCCATCATCTGGGAATTTTAGTACAAATGCTGCACTTTTTGCACAAATACCATTAAACAATTTAAGAGGATATAAACAGGATGTTAAAAATCTATGGGCTTTCTAACCATCAGGTCTCTGTAAATATATAATTGACAAACTCATGAAGGAGATCTTGGTGGAAATCTCTACTGATGGGTGATAATATTTCTAATTGTTCGCATCTCTGTGTATTTGTTTGTTTCTGGGTACATGTATTCTGCTGTACATGTCCATGTATGCACGTATCACGGCATGTGGGCACAACCTCAAGGCAGCACAGGGATCAAAGAGAAAATGGTCAGCATTCGCATATACGTGATTTTTCAATCAAAAGTGATAAGAACACACACTCTCTTCATGTTTTTTTTCTTTATTATCTGATGTTCTCATGTTCATTCTATGTTCTTTCCTGTACCATTTTTCTACAACTTATATAAGCCAACAAAGTATTTCAGGCAATGTAGAAATTAGAATGTGGTTATAGTCTGTTGTTTTTTAAGTGAGTGATTACAATGAATACAAAACAGTAAAATGCAGTATTCTTTGTATATCTCTTACTTTCTTACATGATTAAACAGTTTATGTACTACAAGTGAATAACATATTATCCCAATAACCCAAATACATTTATACCTAAACAACTTTTAGAGATTTACCGTGAGGAAAAGCAAGGTGTTTGTGTCAAATCATTTACTAGCAGGTTGCTTTTTGCAGTTACAAAGAAAGGGCCAATTACTTTTTTACTTCTTGAAAGACAATCTTATAGGGAATCTGAAAGGAATCACAAACCTACCTAAACTTTTATATACATAAAAGAATCGTCAGTCTGTGGCGGTGGTGCAACACACCTTTAATTCCTGCACTTGGGAGGCAGAGGCAGGGGGATCTCCATGAGTTCGAGTTCGAGGCCAGCCTGGTGTAGAGGATCTAGTTCCACAGCAAGCTCCAAAGCTACAGAGAAACACTGTCAAAAAAAAAAAAAACCTCAATCAGCTGTACTTTAATTCTTTAGGAAACATACACACTTATCAATAGTTTTTTTATTATTTTTTATTTAGCAGGGGATTTAGGACAGAAATGTGTATAAGGAATTAATCAGCACCTTTGGTCATCCATCAATCCTAGCAAGAAATATGTCAGCCAATGATAATTGTGCCATTTTATTCTTGATCTCTGACCTTAAGGAGCTCCACATTTAACTATTGTCTTTCTAAAACTTTAGATTGTTATTTCTAGTCAATTCTATCAAAAGCAAACTATAAATTCAATGCAATCCCCAACAAAATTCTTTACAGATGTTGAGAAAACAACAATCTACTTTATATGGAAAAATAAAAAACCCAGGATAACCCAAACAATCCTATACAATAAAAGAATTTCTAGAGGTATCAACATCCCGAACTTCAAACTCTATTACAGAACTACAGTAATGAAAACAGTCTGGTATTGGTATGAACACAGAGACGGTGACTAATGGAATCCAATAGAAGACCTGGATTTTAACCCACAAACATATGAACGCCTGATTTTTGACAAAGGAGTTAAAATTAAACATTGGATGAAAAAAATCATCTTTAACAAATATTGCTGGCATAAACAGATGTCAACCTGTAAAAGAATGAAAATAGATCCATATCTATCAACATGCACAAAACTCAACAATGAATAAATGGGGCTTCCTGAAATTGAGAAACTTCTGTAAAGCAAAGAACACTGTCATGAAGACAAAAAGGCAACTACCTGAATGGGAGAAGATCTTCACCAATCCCACATCAGGCAAAGGTCTGTTATCCAACATATATAAAGTACTGGAGATGGAGGGGGGAGAGGGGAGGGGAAAAAGGGATGGAGAGAGAGGAAGGGGAAGGAAATGGGGGGATGGGAGGATGCAGAAATTTTTAATAAATAAATAAAAGAAAAAGATCAGTTGACTCACCTCTCAATGACAACAAACAGTCCTACTTGGGGTTTGGTGTGTTTGGATGTTCTAGTTCCTTTAGAAAGGAGGAAATCCCACAAGCAATTATGCTTATGTGGAATAAAACGGAAATAAACAAAAGAAATCAAGAAACTAGACATTACAATTCTAAATAACCCAATTAACAAATGGGGTACTGAACTAAACAGAGAATTCTCAACAGATGAAGTTCAAATGGCCAAAAAATACTTAATGTCATGTTCAACTTTCTTAGTGATCAGGGAAATGCAAATCAAAACAACTTTGAGATACCATTTTACACCTGTCAGAATGGATAAAATACAAAAACACCAATGGTAACCTATGCTGGAGAGGATGTGGAGTAAGGGGAACACTAATCCATTGCTGGTGGGAACACAAACTTGAGCAACCATTTTGGAAATCAGTGTGGCAGTTGCTAAGAATATTGGGAGTCAACTTACCACAAGATCCAGCAATTCCACTCTTAGGAATATACCCAAGAGATGCCCAATCATAGTAAAAAAGCATTGTTCAACTATATTCATAACAGCATTATTTGTAATAGCCAGAACCTGGAAACAACCTAGATGTCCCTCAATGAAAGTGTGGATAAAGAAGTGTGGCACATTAGAGTATTACTCAGCGGAAAAAAAAAAAAAAAAAAAAACAGTGACATCTTGAATTTTGCATGCAAATGGATGGAAATAGAAAGCACTATCCTAAGTGAGATAACCCTGACCCCCCCAAAATTAATATGGTATGTACTCACTCATTAGTGGATTCTGAGCATAAACAAAGGACATTGACCCTATAGTTAGCAATCCTAGAAAAGCTAAGTAATAAGGTGAACTAAAAAAACAAAAACAAAAAAAAAGAAACAAACAAACAAACAAAAAAAAACAAACATATATCGATCCTCCTGGAAACTGGAAGCAGGGAAGGGAAGAGAGGAAGAGAGAAGGGAGAAGGGGAGGATTGGGGAGAGCTTGGGGCAGTGGGATGGTTGAGATGGAGGAAGGGTTGAGATAGGAGCAGGAAAGATATCTTAATTAAGGGAGCCATTTTAGGGTTGGCAAGAGACTTGGCCCTAGAGGGGTTCCCAGGTGTCCACAGGGATGTCCCCAGCTAGGTCCTTGGGCAGTGGAGGAGAGGGTGCCTGAACTGGCTTTGTCCCATAGTCACATTGATGAATATCTAAAATATCACCCTAGAACCTTCTTCCAGTGATAGACAGAGATAGAGACAGAGACCCACATTGGTGCACTAGACTGACCTCCCATGGTCTAGTTGAAGAGTAGAAGGAGGGAGAGTATGAGCAAGAAAGTCAGGACCACCGTGAGGGGTTGGTTCACCCACTAAGACAGTGTGCCTGATCTAACTGGACTGGGACTGAACAAGCATGTGATCAAACTGGACTCTCTGAATGTGGCTGACAATGGGGGCTGACCAAGAAGCCATTGTTAATGGTACTGGGACTTGTTTCTACTGCATGTACTGGCTTTTTGTGATCCTAGTATGTTTGGATGCACACCTTCCTAGGCCTGAATGGAGGGAGGTGGGCCTTAGTCTTTCCACAGGGCAGGGTACTCTGCCCTTTCTTAGGACTGGAGGGGGAGGGGGAAAGGGAGGGGGAAGGGTGAGTGGGGAACCGGAGAGAAATGGGAGAAGGGGAGGAAGTGGAAATTTTGAAATGTTGACAGCAATAAAAATTAAAAAAAGAAAATAAAACAAAAACAAAAACAAACAAACAAAACAAAGATTACAGCCAGATAGTGGTCATTGAAAATCCATTACTTTGCTCAAAAAAAAAAAAAAAAAATCTGAGATTAAACTGTCTTGTGATTTTGTTTCAGTGGTCCTAATCATTTTGAAAATCAGCAGAAATTCCTTAATTAATCATACAGAGACAGCATCATGATTTCAGAAATTTATGGTGACTTTCTGTGATAGTGTTTTTCCTTGTCCCCTCCCTCCCCCTCTCCTCCCGGTACCCTCAGGGAAAAAGGTTGTAAAAAGTAGCAAGCACCCCTTCCATAGTTCTCTCCTACAAATAGTTTTAACCCCCTCGCCTCCATAACCAGTGTTCTATAGTCTGTTATTGTCTTTGAATAAATTAAAAATTTCTGATGAAGACTACTCTATTTCTGCTTGCCTGCTGTGGGACAATGATATTGTATCCTGTAAAGATTTGTCATTTTTACTGGTTTAATAAAATGATGATTGGCCATTAGCCAGACAGGAAGTATAGATGGAGTGACCAGATCAGGAGATTTCTGGGAAAGGGAAAGGCTTAGTCTGCAGTGGTCACCTAGAGGTAGCAAGGTAAGAATGCCTCATTGATAAAAATTACCAAGCCACATGCTAACACAGACAAGAATTTGGGCTAATTTAGATGTAAGAGTTAGCTAATAAGACAGCCTCAACTAATAGGCCAAGCAGTTTATGATTAATGTAGGCCTCTGTGTATTTCTTTGGGACTAAATGGCTGCAAGAATGGGCAGGATCATTCATTGTCTTGGCCCCACTTGACCCTTTCTCGGGATTTTGTACATCTTGGAACAATTTCTACCTAGCTTTCCTTGTTGCCCAAATTTACATATGGTGTTGCCTTTTAGTTACTATTATTATAATTATTATTTGTCTAGACCATGTAACAATAGCTTGTATCATCTCAAAACAGACACTTCCCACAAGATGAAAGGAGAGCGAGCACACATATTTACTTTAGATTCTAATCATCTTCCATGATTTCTTTCAGCCAATATTCTTGTATATTTTTCTAAAAGAAATTAAATAGTAGTTACCATAAGCATCTGTAAGTTTAGTGAATTCAGGATCCATGGCTTCCTTTACAGTCAGTTAAAGCTTTGTCTCAAAGGAGAGTTGGAAATACAGTAGGAATTCAAGGAATACTTTGAGAAAGAAGACATAAATAGTGAAAGTATGACACAAAATAAATTACTAATAATTTTATGCTTTGTGTTAGAGTAGTAAAAAAATCTATGTCCTTTACATCACAACACATACATGTGAGAGAATATGAAGATAGTATGCTGGGATAGAATACAATAAATTTTTATGGATGTCCTGTTGCCTGTACCCTTCTAAATGTGGAGGTAGGACCACCAGGATATTATGATATGTTGGCTGTTCTTTTGCTTTTCAATATTTTACTATTTGATAGTTTCTTATATTTATATAATAAATCTTAGTCCTTTGACTAATTATGTTTCCCTCTCATTCTCTTCCCTCTACTACCACAGCCCTCCATTTCAATTAGTCCACTCTCTATTTGTGTGTAGTCCATTGCTTTTAATTGGAATTTCTTGCTCCAGAGTAGAAGGTTATTAATGGAACCAGGGCAAATTTCAGTGAACCAATAACTGAAGAAAATGATACTCACTCTCCCAAACCATTAACCGCACATAGTTACATAGGGATGGGTGAAGCCTCATTGGATTCTCCAAGCCATGACAAAATATTGAAGGATTCAAACGTATGTAAATAATGCATTTGTTGTCTACAATGACTGCGCCATATCTTCTTTTTTTGCGGCATATTCTCCCATCCATGAGCTCTCACATTCTTTCTGTCCTCTCTTTTGTGGTGTTTTCTAAACCTTAGAGAAATAATAATGCTTCCCTATGTAGAGTTGAGTTCTCCACATTTGCTTGTTCTTTGCACTTTGGCTAATTATGGTTTGATGGATGCTGGTTTTAATTCTCCATTTTTATGAATCTGCTTAACGGGGCCAGCTCAATCTCTTTAAGGGGTATTTTTAGGTAGGATAGAAATTGTGATTGCTGTAATATAGATGATATAAAATGAATGATTTGCATATTTCATTATGCTAATGCACTCTTATCGAGAAGGAAAGAACTTGTTTTTAAAATATTCTAATTCATTAAACTCATTATTGTTTGGAACAACATTGCTAAAAAATATAAAGAGGTGGAACATAAGGGATGGTTATGAGCAGGATTCACAGATATGCTCCATTCCCAAATGGACCATAGCGATGAGAAGGGACATGATCATGAGGCTTGACCCTGCAAAACTCCTTTTCTTAACCTCTGGAGAGGATTGTACATAAAGCATAGCTTGAGAGAATTAAAAGCAAAACCCTTCATTATTAGAGAGGATCTCCCTTTTGAGGTTTTCCTTCATTATTCATTCTACAACCAGAACATTGCAACATTTAAATTTTCTATGCTAGTCACTATTTGTGAAACTATGACAGAAAGTAGTATGGAATAGTTCCCTCTTCATGCATTTTTATTTCTTTTAATAATTTCTGTTCTCATCAATTTATACAATATTCAAATAAAAAAATGACTTTTATTTTCTTCTCTGAGTTTTCATGTATCAGAGTTTGTGCTTTCTATTCTTCTATCTTTGATTTTGAGACATGGTCTCACTGAGTAGTTCATGGTGAACTAATATTGCTTTCTTTCTGTCTCTGACTCCAAGTTCTGGGAGTGCAAGCATGTTGTACCACTCTTAGCATCTATGCCTTCTATCTAACACTTTTAATGGCATGTTATTTCTAGTCAACTGATTCTGAAGCGAATGTGTGCTATTGGCATCTTCGTCTTTAAAGTGCTATTAAGATAGCAAGTTAACTGTTTATTTGGAGATGGGTCAATTTCCTTAACAAAGTTTAAAAAATGAGACAAATGAAATAAAAGCAATTAAGTGAGTTTTCAAAAATGCTGAGAAAGGTCATTCCTAGACATCCTACTGTGTGTGTGTGGGGGAATGCTAATTGTGTATACATAATAATGGGGAATGAGTCATGAGCCTTTTATGCATTTAAAAATATTCTTAGGATATACATATAGGAAAGCATGTCAAACTCACAGCCACTTTATGCTACTACTAATACCATGTTCCAACATGAGAAAATTCAGACCCAGATAAAATTTACTTCTTGTTGTGCAAATCAGAGGTAAAATATAGACCTGAAATATTTGACTAAAGAACTTACATTCTCAACAGCAACTCCGTGTGTCTTTATGGAAGCCTTTCTTTTGTAAAATAGTGTGAAGTCACTGCAGAGGAGCCTATCAAGACACATTAAAGATAGTATCCTTGTGCATAGTTAGACAAATATATATTAAAATATGAACTTCAATCTCTAAAATCCATTGCTCCTTCTAATACAGAAGTCATTATTTCCCTTTATATGCTGATGCTGGTGTCTACCAACGTTGCCTATAGGATTAGAATATTTATATCATTGAATGCCAAGGGATTTGTTTATAGGTTCATTTCATTATCAAAGATTTATAATGAAGCTTTGAAATTCATTCTGGGCACCAGGGAATTATTGAATCAATTTGTGTTTTTATACAGTTGGTTGAATGGTGTGATACCATAGCTTCCTTTGACATAAAATAGGGTTAGCAAATGGTGACCCAGTGTCCAAAAACATTGTAGCTTATTGATATTGGTCCCAGGCTTACCATATCACTTGGCTTGCAATTCACATGTGTTATAATACTACAAGTAGTATATATAATTTATACCATAATCATTCCAAAGGAAGATTTGCCATTTCTTGGAAATCCAGGCAAAGCTTCATACAGAAATCATATTTCTTTAAAGATGCTTTTAGGTAAGACAAGAAGAGAATAGAAGTACTTACAACATTTCTATTAGCCAGAGCACTAACTAATCTTGTGTTTCTGGGGCAGCCCTTCCCCCAGCCAATGTGCCAGTGCTGCTGCAGCGCTACAGTGAGGTGAAGGCATTCTAACTGTCAGATTTTGGAGGTCACAATCCTTCTTAGAGTTGTGATAAATTGCATTTAATTTAGAGAAGACTATTTGGGAGCAAGTTGACAGAGAACTGATCAAATTAAGATTTTTTTACACACAAGCACACGTTTCCCCCATCCAACATTACAGGCATTACAGATCTTAATGTCACTTTGGCAAGGTTGCTTGAGACCACTGGTTCATTGTCAAATGACTTAGTTCCAGTTGAAATACTCTGCTTAAGCCCTTAGACAAATGAAAAGCAAAATTGTCACTTTTAAATAGAGTCTCCACATAATCACATTGTGAAACAGTGCTCTTCTGGCTGAGAAGAAGTTGTGTGCATGATAATATTGAATTTTAAATAATATATTACACAAAATAGTTCCAATTTGATTTGGGGGGATATACTTTCATGAATTATTGAGTATCTGATTATTGTAGAAAGCTTTAGCCATTATGCATTGAAACTGTCATTCTCTCAGCTCTGTGATATATGAGCCTGGTTATCAATATTTAAAAGAACAGTTAGCTCACTGTGTGGCAAAAGAAAGCCTAGACTAGATAGGTGTTCTTTAGCAGTGACTCCAACAGGACTCCTGTCAGATTCAAAGGTGCTTAGGGATGCTTTCTCACCCAGTCTTCTAGCTGATGTTATTGACACCTGCTAGGCAGAAAGCAGTTCTTATCAGTTGATGGAGGTAAGATTCAACATTAAAACAAACTTGCATCTATTTTTAGGCTTTAGTGTTCCTCTGGATAATGTTTACTGGCAGCACAGCTAAATGATGATGATGGTCTCATTCATGAAAGTATAGTATACATTTCCTAAAGGGAAGCTGTCTGTCTTATTCAAGGTTTGACTCTGCATTCATTGAAGTATTTGTGTATGGAAAAGGAGCTTGATAACTGATTAAAGTTTTTTTATGTTTTTTTTAATTCATTATTTGTCGATGAATAGATCAATGAATAAATGAATAATGGATAATATTTTAGTCAGAAACCATTCTTTCAATCATTAATTTTTTTCCACCTGTCTACCCTTCCCTCCCTTTTCCCCTTTCTTTTGTTCTTTCTGAAAGAGTCTTAATCTTTACCCAAGTTATAATAGAAAATATTACATAGCACAACCTTCCCTCAAAATTATGGCAACATTCCCAACATGGCCTCTTCAGTGCTGGTATTATGGTGATGAATTATCCTGTCAAGTTAGTGGTTAGCAACCTTGGCCTAAATATTTTAATAGTAATATACTAATGTAAGAAATTCATGAAATATGATTGCATTTTCCCAAAGTTTGACATGCTACATAGACTCAATCATCCTTGAGATTTAGACTTGAACATGGTAGGCAAATTTTGCCCTCAGGTATTTTTCACATGTATATAAATTTAAAAAAAATATATTAAAATGATGACAAAAAAAGAAAAGAGGATATGCTAGTATACACTGCTAGAAAAAGATACACCTTGTAGAGAAATTGTGCTTTTGAGTTAAATCAAACACAGGACCAACAAAGAAAACTGTGACCCAGAGGAATCAGAAATGGTAAAGGAAAGGCTGAGAGTTTTCTGTGGTAGGTAAAGGAGAGTCTTCTTAGAATACATTGATGCCCACCTAATTGTAGCAAGTGATCATATATTATTCATCATATTTCATATTTTTTAAAATATCCTCTGCTCAAGAGTTTTTATAAAGACAATGAAACTTACTAAGTAATAAAAATAAGGAACAGATAATGAGTTGATAGCCCAGAAAGAATCCTGACTATTCCCTAGCATAAGGAGGAAAGCTTTACTTCTGTTCTCTCCTCTATGTTGGTCAAGCTGTTATGTTTCTTTCAGTGAACTTTTTCTGTAACAAGACAAACTGCAAGAAAGACTGGAAAGCTTTTATATTCAGAATTTCATGAAGTTCTTAGAACATTTTAACTCCCTTAATCTCTGTCTAATCTGTTGTTCTCTCTCTCTTTCCATTCCCCACCATATTCACACACAATACTGTAAAGACATCCAATGTACATAATTTTATGTATTATTTCAGTCTTTGCAACATAAATCTCATGCTGATTTCACTCTTATATTCACACACAATACTTTAAAGACAGCCAACATACATAATTTTATGTATTATTTCAGTCTTTGCAACATAAATCTCATGTTGATTTCACTCTTCTTGATCATAGAATTGGGTGACAAAACACAGCATCATCCACAGATAATTGCCATAACAGTCTATTTGACAAAGATATATTGGTATTTTTTCAAAGCACATTTATCTTTATTATTTATTTTATTATTAGCTTATCTTTTGTAACAGAATTTGCTCTTCTAACTAATACATTTCTCATTTATAAAAATAATTGAAAGTAGCTGGGTGGTGGTGGCGCACGCCTTTAATCCCAGCACTCGGGAGGCAAAGGCAGGCGGATCTCTGTGAGTTCGAGACCAGCCTGGTCTACAAGAGCTAGTTCCAGGACAGGCTCCAAAACCACAGAGAAACCCTGTCTCGAAAAACCAAAATAATAATAATAATAATAATAATAATAATAATAATAAAAATTGAAAGTGTATTTAAAAAAAATGACACAATATACTCAGCATGCTGGAATTCCTTTCTTCACTTGGCCTTTGATCTGTGTGTGCTTTGACCTCTGGAAACCTGGGTTCTATATCAAGCTTTAAGGGACACTGTTCTCCTGTATACACTCTATATACATACTGTGCTTTCTTTATTTAGACAGAAAACGGGAGATGATGTGAAAAGTCCTTCTGTATACGTGTGCTTTTATTGCCTAATGAATAAAGAAACTGCTAGGGCCTAAGGCAGGGCTGAATAGAGGTAGGTGGAAAAACTAAACTGAATACTGGGAAAACATAGGTGGAGTCAGAGAGGCATCAGGGAGCTGCTGAAGGAGAAAGATGCCTGCACGTGCCGGTTGAAACCTTATTAGTAGGCCACAACCCCATGGTGATGCACAGATTAATAGAGCTGGGTTAAGATATAAGAACTAGGTAGAAATTTACCTAGGAGACTAAGCAAACAGTGTTTTAATTAATACAGCTTCTGTGTAACTATTTCAGGTCTTGGCAGTTGAGATCAAATATGCAGCCTCCACCGATATTTATTTTTAGTTTTTAATATATGTTCAAGACTTTCTGTGTTTCAAATCCAGCAGTGTCCAGTCATCGCTCTCTCCATGATTCAGTTCATCTCCCCAACACATTCATCAATTCTTTCATATTTCAAACAACATACTCCATTTTTTGACTAGGTGCATTTCTCTTTGCTGATGGTTCCCATCTAAATATGAAAGTAAGCCTTGTTGTCTTTATTTGCAAGCTTAACATGATTATAACCTGCTCTAGAAGTAAATTACCTTTTTGATGTCAATATAGTTTATCCATTTGCTAATATAAATATGTAAATTCTTGAAAAGATAAACAACAAGGTATATTATAAGGAATCTTCCATTCTAAAAATCATTCTTTAGACAATTAGCCATCTAGACTTCATGTTTTTAGCTTTCTTTATTAATTTAGTTGTTCTAGGCAGCACTTTGGATTTGTTTGCACCTGAATTCCATTTCTTTCCTTGCAGCATTTCTCCTCTTATATATGTATGTATGTATGCATCTATGTGTACATATGTGTGTGTGTGTGAGTGTGTGCATTTCATACTGTATACACATACAGACACAAACACGCATATATGTATATATTTTAATTTTCATTTTACATTCCAACCACAGTTTTCCATCCCACTTCCTCTCTTCCCTAAGCCTTCCTTCCCCAACCCATCTGCCATTTACTCCTTTCAAAGGGTAAGACGTCCCATGAAGAGTCAACAAAGTCTGGTAGATTAAGCTAAGGTAGGACCAAATTCCTCTTGGTTGCATTAAGGGTGAGCATGGCATGGGCTCCAAAAGGCAAGCTCCTGCTCCAGGGATAGACCTGTTGTCAGAGGCAGCTCAGATAGACCAAGCTATACATCTGTCTCCCACTTGCAGAGAGCCCATTTCTGTGCCATGGAGGCTTCACAACTGTTGGTCTAGAGTTCCCACAAGTTCGCTTTATCTGTCAATGTAGACTTCTCCATCATCATCTTGACTTCCCTTGCTCCTATATTTTCTCCTCCCTCTCTTTCGACTGTATTTGCTGAGCTGGTGCTTGATTGTGTGTCTCTGTCTGGTTCCATCAGTTACTGAATTCATTGACGACAGTTGGGGTATTCACCAATCTGATTACAATGAGAGGTCAGTTTAGGTACCTTCTCCACTATAGCTAGGAGTCTTAGATGAAGCCACCATAGGGATTCCTGGGAATTTTCCTAGCACCATGTTTCTTGCTCACCCCATAATGAGTCTCTCTATCAAGCTATACCTTACTTTGCTCCCACTCCCCCAACTCAATTATCTTCTTTCCTCATGTTCTCATCCCCCATCTCCTCCCCTCTACTGGCCCTGCTTGTTCTCAGATTACCCAGGAGATCTCATCTAATTCTCTTTCCCAGGACAATCCATGCTTCCCTCTTAGGATCCTCCTTGTTCCCTAGCTTTTCTGGAGCTATGGATTGTAGTTTGGTTATTTTTCTGCATTACATCTAGTATCTGCCTATGAGTGAATACATACCATGTTTGTCTTTCTGAGTCTGGATTATATCACTCAGGATTTTTTTTTCTAGTTCCATCCATAGTTCACATCTACTGTCACTGGATTATATTTTCTCATAATCCAGAAAAGTATTTCCTGGCTTTCCTTGACTGCAGTCTTTATATTCTGGTCTCATATCGTTAACTCTGTTTAGTCTTTTCTCTTGTGCAAAATAATACAAAGTAAGTTTGGGATCAAAGAACCTTCAAAATTTTTTGAAGCACAATTTCTAGGATTTTTGTTTAAATTAAATTTATATTTTAATTAACAGTTTGACTGAGTTTGTCATTATAGCTTAGAAATTGTTTTTCTCCAGTGAGTTGCGGTCATTCATCTACCGTCTCCAACTGAACCTGTTATTTTGGTATTTGATTGCTTAAGTATAATTCTTTTATTTTTACCCATTATGGAATATTTTAAAATTTTAGAAGCCCAAATTCAAGCTTCTTGATGAACCATTACTCTGATACCTAAATCAGATAAAAACATTTAAAAGTGTAATTGCTTTGATACCCTTGATAAGAGGGATATAAATACACGTTATTTTGCATATATCAAATTAACTTTGTGCTCTAGAATCTTACTTACATGGTATGTCGGCATTTCTTTGGAAAATTAAATAATAATTGCTGGCTTAATTTTGATAATCGTTTCGTTATATATACACACAACTTCATCAGTCTGAATAAACCTATTAACACATGTTATAAAACTTGATGGCTTACAATTATTTCAAATGTATTTTCACAAAGTTATAGCCAGGAGGGAAGTATAGGCTCATATTAAAAATATTAAAATCATATTATGCTTAGACTTTAAGACTTAATGCTTATTTTTAAGAAACAGAACAGTTGAACAAGGAGAGTCATGATAAATTTCTTGGATTTTTTTTTTTATGATGGGAATCAATGTTTGTAAGTGATGTATGAGATGTGATGGCAAATCCATACTGAGACAAAGCATACAGAGGATTCTTTTGCTGTTCTAGTGTGATTGGTTATTAATCTGTGTTCATGTGCCTTTTATTTTCATAAAAAGTGCTGTCCTAATAGTTCTGTACTCCGTATCCTCTATTTTCTTCTTACATTCAGTGACTAGATTTTGATTACTCCACAATGCACATCTGCCTTTTCTTCTGTCTTATCTTTATCTTAATATCTTACCTTTCTCAAATGTTCAACTTGAATGGATTTAGAATGACCTAGAATACTAAAAGAAATTGATGTTTGTGTCTGTCAGGGAACATGAAGGGAGTATTACTGAGTGGAAGAGTTCCATCCTGAAAGTGGGGCACACCATCCTATGGGCCTGGGCTGAACTGAGGAGGAGGAAGAAGAAGGCCAGAAAGCTTAAGCATTTTGTTTGCTTTGCTCCTTTACTGGCATGCCATGGGATGCTCTGATCCATCACATCTTCCCTTCTATGATAAATGAACACTCTAAAATCACAGTTCTTTAGTTTTAAAAAAAGGGATGAAATTAATTTTAAAAATTATTATTTCCTCATGTATAAACTGGGTGAATTTCCCTTCAGAGGCATAACAAATTTCCATTTTGGAGGGATTCATGATCACTGCCTGTCAAAGAAAGTTGGGAGAAATTACCTGTGGGATCTCCTTATTCATTATGTGCATTTCTATATAAGCAACTCTTTCTTTCATATACTTGCTTCCTGCTGTGTCAGGTAGCATCTACTTCCCTTCAGTCCCCTTCACTTCAGTTTCATTAAAATATGTAATTTCCATTTGTAGAAGCTGTGTACTGGCTGCTTTTAGTGTGTTAAGTGGGAGAGTTTGGGACTAATGATGCTTCATGCATACTATCATGAAATCTTATTCACTTTGCTTTTCTGGGAACTAAAAGTTTAAGCCAAGGCCTCATTCTAGACTTGCAGTATGGATTTACATGCTTGCCTGTTACCACCACTTTTTGGTAAATTAATAAGGTTTGTCTGATTTTCTTTAATCAATTCCTGGTCATTCAGCATTATAAATTTTAAATTTATATGTGTGTGTATATATATATATATATATATCACATTATATCAATTGCAAAGAAATATAAATAAAGTAAAATTGATTTTCAAAAAATTTTATTCATTCTTGATAAAACTTTTAATTTTTAAGAAACACTTTTAATTTTTCCTATATTTAAAGTTTCTTATCCTTTCTTTTCTTCTATTCATCTTTTCCTGCTAATTTGGTGTTAAAGTTACAAATTGTTTTCAAATATTCTTCCTGGTTTTTCCTTGTTAATAAGTTCTAAGTCATAAGTCCTTGTAGTATGAATTTGGAGTAAATTTAAATCTGCAGTTTCACTACTACACTTTCCATTGTCTTTATCTAAGCAATATTTATAGAACAAAGAACATGATTACCTTATAAAGGACATTTATTTAACTGGTGCATTTTATATTCTTTTTATATTTTAAAACAAGCAAATTTCTATGAGTTTTTTCCTAAATTCCCCTAAATAAGAGCATCTGACAAATTTTCTTTGGTAAGAGAGTCTGTGACTCTTTTGCATAAATCCAGAGTCCAGTATACAGAACAGGCAAGAATTGTGAAGATGTCCTCCCTGATGCAAGAATATATTTTGCTAGGAAAGAAATCTACCTCAACAAGTGATTTTACATTTGGATGTTGCCAACTTCCAGTGATAATGATGAGACTGACAACTTTATGTTTTGCTTTTATATTTTGATCAGTTGTTTCTTTATATATAAAGTTTTTACTTCATATTTCTAATATTATAAATATCACATGTTTGTGCTCAAGTACGGTACAACAGGCATCTTTACAGAACATTAGATCAAGCATTGTAAGTAGACCACATTCGCTAGGATGCGGGCAGACATTTAGCATAGTTTTTCATTTTATGAAAGAAGTGGAACCTATGTATTTCTGCCCCAATCTCCATGCAATGACACACTCCAGTTGCCTTGTTTTTGGACTATGTTTCAGTACTATCCATTATTTCTTTAAAACTTTCCTTGGTTTCATTTATTTTCCATGAATGGCCAAATACATATGAATAACTCATCAGAGGTCTAAGCAAAAAACAATTTATTTTACTGTGATGATCTTTGATCCACCTACTTTTGTGACTCTGTGAGGAGTGATTGACGAGAATGTCTAAGATGGACACAGGGTATTTCCCCCAGTAATTTTGATTTAAGTGTGTAAGGCTTTCTGTGTTTATAACCATCATTATTGTAATATTTTGCTTTCGAAATATCCATCATCAGAAATGATATATCGATTTTTTAACTCTGAGCAGTTGTGCCCATTATAGCTTTGATAGGTGAACTCTGCTGTGTAGATCATTTAAACAATATATTGACAACCACAATTTTTATTGGCTTAAAAACCACTTTTATTTTATATTTATTGTTTTAGTACCTCTGGATGTATATATTTTTACATATTTTATATTGCAGGATGATTTAGAAAATAAAAGTGCCATGCTAGAAATTTTTATCACTGTTAAAATCATTAAAAACATTATTAACATCACATAAACGCAGTCTATCAATTTATTGCTTAAAATTTGGTAACTTTATCTACTACTTTGTATATTCTACAACTTATTAGTATAATTTATAGTAACAGAATCTTTTATTTTCAAAGAATTATTATTTTTATAAGAAATAGAGAAATCTTTTCTATTTATTATGTTTTCATAAATAATTGTTTAATTACAATTTCCTAATTTCCTCATTATAATTTTATAATTGCCTTATAATGCCTTGCGTTTTCTCATACAGAACTTTCTAATCCATATAATAATGAAAAGTGCATAAATGAATACTCTTTTAACCAATATGTTAGTGAAATGGTAGTTTTAAATAAAGCACAGTGTCCTACTTTTGATCACTATGTAGTTACGATGGAACATTATACATACAGCAGTTAAAACAACTAAATTAATTTGTTGCAAAACACAGTCATGAATAAAACTGTAAAATCTTAACAGAGAACTTAAAAGAAAATTGGGTTAAACTGTTGGAGGGAGTACATCCTAAATGACAAGAAAAAGTATTGGAAAATTTCTATTATTCTTTGAGTTTTCTTTATTTTTAGTTCTTAATTTAATTCAAGTTAAAGTCTTAACTGTTTAATCTTTGAAATTCAGCTAAATGATTTTATATTTATTTAGAAATGTAAGTAGGTAAAAGTTCCAATAGTAAGGAAAGAAAAATTGAAAGTAGTTCCAATCATACCAAATAATAATGATAATAATATTTTTGAAAATATAAAGGCATAAAGCAATAAAACTAGATGGAAAGATTATCATAAAAGTACTGATAATAGAGTCACAACACAGTTTTATTTAGTTGTTGCCATAATTACTTGTCAATAAGTTTCAGTCATAAATTGAATGTGAATATAACACACAGTTAAAGCATTTGAGGAACTGGGTTTAGGGATGCTTTGCCCAAGGCTTTCATTACTACTTCCATAGAGTTGTCCTGATTCTGCTTTCTACATAGTCTTCTTTATTATAGGCTAGTCACTCTACTCTGTTGGTTGCATAGTGGTTGCTCTGGCATTTGAAGCAAGGTAGTAAACCAGGTAGATTTCATCATGATCAAACAAATTATCTGATCTGTAGCCAACATTATGACAACGAAATGCTCATACTTTACATGGAATTACTATTTACATCAAATTATTTCCCCTCTGTTATACAATAAGACACCCTCATATCCAAAGGAAAATTCGGTCTCATGGAAATATCAAAAGATGTTTGGATAACTAATAAGAAAGCAAGTTTCAGATAAAACTGAACATATATATGTCCTTAAGTAAGGGTGCCCATACACATATATGTATAAATATATTTTAACACTTGGCTATAATTCAGTTTAAAAGGAAACAGGAAATTTTGTAGTCAGAACTGTGTTCAATTGGTATATCAAACATATTTATATATGAAGTAATGATTACCTTCAGTATTTGAATCCTTATGGTGACTGCTATTTTATTCAAATTCAAGCTGTGGTATTCAGCAAATATAGAAATATATATCAATTTAACTGAAAATTTGGGACTGAAATATGTATATTAATAAACAAGTTGACAATACTGGACTATTCATCGAGCTTTTGATAGCAAGCAATGAACAGACCATTATAAATTGACAAAAAATAGTGATTTATCATTTTATAAAGCTCAAAAATCTAGAAGTGTTTGTATTTTAATTTTACAGATAGCTAAATGGGAAGGTAGAAATTTTAAATAACTTACCTTCAGCTACAAATGATGGGAATTAAATGAGATTTTAGCTTAGATTTTTCTTCTTTATCTTTCAGTGTTCTATGAAATTTCATTAATTTCTTTTTACCTTGAAAGAAGTAATTTTTAATATAAATAATTTAAAAGCAAAGGTCCTATTTTTATTTTTTAAATTTTTATAATGCTCTATTTATGTATTTATTTGTGTGTATATTCCACAGGTACCTGAGAATATAAATAGTATAATTGTAATCAATGGGCTATATAAACAAAAGAGAAAGGGCATGGGTTTTGGAAGACTATGGGAAGAAGTAGGAGTCAATATTTTCTAAAAACCTTTATGAGTACATTGGATATCTGAAGCACACAGAATTCAAGGCTGAAGCAATGCTCCTTAGACTTTGAGACTCACAGAGTTCTCCTGCTGTGCTATTGAAATACATTGAAATAGAACCAGCACTCAAGTTTTCATTGCATGCACACTTCATTCTCACTTAAAATTCTCTCAAAAATTTTTCCTTATTTTCTCAATAGTAGCAAGCTCTGACAACATTAAACCAATTGTTTTCCTTGTCTTCATGAGTTTGCATGTGTCCAGCTAAAGAAATGAATAAACATTAAACACAGTCCATGAGTTTTATAATTGTAATATGTGGCATAATGGGAAAATGCAGGACCTAGAGAATTAGCATCCAAGAACCCACATGAACTACGCTGAGGACAATTTTCTGAGGAATTAAAATTTAGTCACAGTTTGGACTAGACTGGAGTATAAAATACCTCAACATTATGGCCCCTGAACAAGACCTGTGCAACAATAACACCAGCAGATAAGGCACAATGGAAGAGGAAAATCTCATAAAGCCTTCCCTCTAAACAAAGAATTACAGGCAAACAAAGATTGCTGAGAGGGAGAACTAGTAATCCTAAGTGATGCATTCCCTAATTAGTTATGGAATTTGAAGAGGTCGGTACCAAAATCATATGAATAGAAGCAGCAGTAAATGGACTCAGCATCTTATTCTTGTATATTTAAGCAGCTAAGCATATATACAGCATTAACAATAAAAGAGATAGAGGCCATGGATTTGAGAGGATGGTTGTACATGGATGAGGTGTGAGAAAAGAAAGGAAAGAGGAGATATGATATAATTCTATTTTAATTTGTATTTATTTATTTAAATATCTGGTTTATTTGTTTTGCTATCAATTCCCTAATGCATTTCTTCTTGTCATTTTTTTCAACTCCTTTTCTGTATGCTTCCAAACCAGATTTGCCTTTCTCGGGAAGAGGGGGAAGTTTTACTTGATTCTATATGAGAAGTTTGTCTATCAAGATCTTAAGGAGTAATTGTGAGTCTCAGTACTCCTTCTTCAGATGGGTAGTGGTTATCTGGGAAATAAACATGGTATTTATGAAGATGTAAGTAAATGAGGGAGCAGAGAATGTTTCGATAATTTAGTATGCCTCATTGTACAAATGCTGGAAAGACTTGGTAGTTGAGTTAAAAGATCCTTTGAATCTACCCCCCCCAAAAAAAAATTGTGAGCTCTTTAGGGGTTGGAGAAAAAGTAAGTCAAATGGTATGGTGTATACAAAGATTGTGTGTGTGTGTGTGTGTGTGTGTGTATCTCAACTCAAAATGAATAATCACTGTGGTCACCTGAATCACAAAGTCCTGTACATTCTTTTGGTACCTTATGGGACCAATTTTCATTTATATCAAAATAAGAAGGGGTCAAAGTGAACACTCAGATTTGATATCTGCTTCCCCATGTTTACAATACCCAGGAAAAGGAGAGGTTGAACCAAGCAAAACCACTAGAGGTCATGACATGGAGAATTTTCAGGAAGATAAGCCTTACTATGGTGAATGGTTAGCTCAGCAGTCATCCCTTGTTGTAGGGAAAAGTCTGAGGCTTTGTAATGAATGGAAAGCATCAGCAAAACAAACTGTGCAGAGGTGTCTATACTTCCTCATTCATGCAATTTTCTCCACTTCCCACCCTAACATCCCTGTAGTGTTAGCTTTATACCCTGCTTTTAAAGCACATTTTTTCTGACATTGTTATCTCTCATAATTAAATAAAATATGGAAAGTTACACTATGAGTCTTAATCATTTAGAAAAGTTGAGTATGGGATAATAAAATACACACTTGGCTTGAAAAGATTATTTTTTTTATATATTTCCAACACACAGGACGTTTTCCTGTTCATGGTTATAAGTTTCCTTTAGCAAAAGAGTTTTATATTTCCAATAGCTAAAACATGGGTTAGTGTAAATCTAGCATTAGAGAACATTTCAAGATTATCCAAACTTATGCAACCACTTTGGAAATCAGTGTGGCGCTTTCTCAGGAAATTCGGGATCAACCTACCTCAGGACCCAGCAATACCACTCTTGGGAATATACCCAAGAGATGCCCTACCATATTGCAAAAGCATTTGTTCAACTATATTCATAGCAGCACTATTTGTAATAGCCAGAACCTGGAAACAACCTAGATGCCCTTCAATGTAAGAATGGATGAAGAAAGTGTGGAATATATACATATTAGAGTACTACTCAGCGGAAAAAAAACAAAAAAAAAAAAACAATGACATCTTGAATTTTGCATGCAAATGGATGGAAATAGAAAACACTATCCTGAGTGAGGTAACCCAGGCCTAAAAAGATGAACAAGGGATGTACTCACTCATTATTGGTTTCTAGGCATAAATAAAGGACATTGAGCCTATAACTCGTGATCCTGGAGAAGCTAAATAAGAACGTGAACCCAAAGAAAGACATATAGTCATCCTTCTAGATATGGGAAGTAGACAAGATTGCCAGGCAAAAATTGGGAACTTGGGGGTGGGGTGGGATGGGGGTAAGGGGAAATGGGGACAGAAAAGTGAGAAGGGGAGCATGGGGAGAGCTTGTGGGAACGGGATGGTTGGGATAAACAAAGGGTGGATATGGGAGCAGGAAAGTATATATGTTAATTAAGGGAGCCAGTTTAGGGTTGGCAAGAGACTTGACTCTAGAGGGTTCCCAGGTGTCCAGGGAGATGTCCCCAGCTAATTCCTTGGGCAGATGAGGAGAGGGTGCTTGAAATGACCCTGTCCTACTGCCATACTGATGAATATCTTGCATATCACCATAGAACCTTCATCTGGCGATGTTTGGAGATAGAGACAGAGACCCACATTGGAGCACTGGACTGAGTTCCCAAGGTCCAAATTAGGAGCAGAAGGAGAAAGAACATGAGCAAGGAAGTCAGGACGGCGAAGAGTGCACCCATCCACTGAGACAGTGGGGCTGATCTATTGGGAGCTCACCAAGGCCAGCTGGACTGTGCCTGAAAAAGCATGTGATAAAACCGGACTCTCTGAACATGGCGGACAATGAGGGCTGATTGAGAAGCCAAGGACAATGACACTGGGTTTTGATCCTACTGCATGTACTGGCTTTGTGGGAGACTAGCCTGTTTGGATGCTAACCTTCCTAGACCTGATTGGAAGGGGGAGGACCTTGGCCTTCACACAGGGCAGGGAAACCTGACTGCTCTTTCGACTGGAGAGGGAGGGGGGGGAGGAGAAAGGGGAGGGGGGGGGTAAATGTGAGGTGGGAAGGACAATTTTTCTGTGCTTTAGAACTCTAAAATAAATTCCATTTAAATATGCAAAAAAAGATTATCCAAATCATGATATTCCTATTCCTACAGAACATCCACTTCTTTATTTGGCCATAGATCTGTTACAATATATTTCAAAAGAATAACACTATTATTTTAACACTATTATTTGTTATCCATATAAACATGGAAGAGATACATGCTTTAATTGGCTTTCCTAATTCTGTTGTGTTTCGTAGTTCATAAACATTTTTTTCTTTTCTTTTTGTTTTTGTTTTGTATTTTGAGGCAGAGTTTCTCTGTATTTCTCTGGCACTCTGTAACTTACTCTGTAGATCACGCTGATCTCAAACTCACAGAGATCAGCCTGCCTCTGCCTTCCTGAGTGCTGGGATAAAAGGCATGTGCCTCCTGTATCCATAAACATTTCTAACTTTAACTTTAAGAAATAGTCCTTTACTTTATTCCTTCCTTCCTTCATTCCCTTGCTCATCTCTTTTTTCTTCCTTCATCATTCTTTTTCTTTCTCCATTCTCAGATCTTTACCTGTCTTCTCTCCAATATCTCATGGTAATAGTTGAGGCCACATCACAGAGAATCATCTGAGTCTTCATATATAGTTTTTAAATATATTAGGTAATTTAGACTACAGGAGAGGAGGGCAATAGATATTTAAATTAGTTTACTCACTTTGTTAGGAGACCATGGGTTAAGAGGTTGGAAGATAGGCCTTTCTTGGTGCAGAGGTTCGTGACCCAGCTTCTTCTAGACCACTATTCCTTCTACATAAGCGGCTGGCCCCAGAAAACAGGAACATTGTTTAAAAATGTGAAGAAACATAAGTAGAAATTTTATTGAGAGTTATTGACAGTGGGTTTTTTTTTCCATTCATTTCCTAGGTAAGTCTATTTACATGAGTGTTCAGGGTCCAATTTCCTGTAGTCTTTTTTTGAGTAACTGAAATCAACATATATTGTTTATTGAACATTCACAGATTTCTGTAGTTTAAAATTCAGCTAGTCTGAAGCTAATTTTGAAATCTGGATACTTATCATTTCTGTGTGAACTCCTGAAGATAATTGGTGCTTGCACTGTGGAATCATGATGGTAGCAGACTGAAGGGATGGCAAGTGTCACATTCCTCATCTGGAAACAATTGTGACCCAAGCAATGGGGGCAGGCAATGTCTTATCATGGCAGTGTCTAAGAATGGGCCTTGTTAAGTCCCATGCTATACGTATATTGGCTTATTTAAATTCAGCGTGTATGAGGGGTTTGATCAAACTCTCCTGGATTTCATGTACTACTTGGGCACTATCAGCCTGAATTACCATTCAGCCAGGATCTTAACTGCTTTCCTAGAGAATGTAATTTGTATTTTCAGTAATATTTTATGGTCTTGAAGCATATTAAAGTGCTCCTCTTCTAAACTATTTCCTGTTATCCTAACAGCAATGCAGAAGACTCTTTAAAAAGCCGGTTCTTAGGAAAGTGAAATTGGTAACACAAAAAGAAAAAGAAACCTGGGAAACATTCATAGAAATATTTTCAATATTAATACTGCAGAAAATATGACACTATATAAATTTATGACATATTTTTAAATGTGTCTTCCTACTTGGTTGTTCTGTTTTTCAGTATGTATGAATTTTTAATTTTTATCAAAAGGTGACAATGTCAGCTTCTATATAAGAACCAAAACATTTCCTTGTGGTTAGATCTAAAGAATAACTTACTGCATTTGGGCTTTGACTTCAAGGAAATCTTCAAGAGAAATGTAGACTCTCATAGTTTAGTTAGGGGAGTGATGCAATTCCCTGTCTTCATCTGAATTTTAAGACTCCCTCTGTCATGTTCTTCCTTATGAATTTTGGAGGTCCAGTTTGTATTTATAGCATGAATCTCCTCTGTCAATTCAGCAGCTGTTTATATTTCATTCTTTATTTTGTCATGGTTTGTTTTTCTACCAGGGTTGCAAGTTTAGTATTATGGTCTCTAGCATAAACTCTGTACTTAGCAAAAAAAAAAGTGCCCAATTAGTAACATCTTATCTGAGTGCGTGGGAAATCACTGATCTTGCTAAACTTCAATTTGCTTAAACTTAAGATCAAGTTATTAACCCCCACCATAATGGGCTGTCATGAGTGGTAAGTAAAAAAAAAAAAGTATATGTAAAATGTCTAGCACATTCCCCATTCCATATGGACACTCACCAGATGATGAGTTTGTGATCCCATGAATATAGATATGAAGATTATGGATTCAGATTTATTCCAGATTTCAGCTCTTGAAACCCTTATAGTGGTTGTTTAGCATGGGGTAAAGAAGAAAAAAAGGGGGCAGGAAATAAATTCTTAGTAGCAGCAAGTATTAATTCAACTTGAGGCTGATCTTGGCTGTTTTGGATGGCAGTCTTCCAGCTGGAAGATGGAAAATATATGATTTTCTGGGTTCAAAAATACACTGAGATTGATTAATTGTTGGTTACTGACAGGCAAAAAGGTGTGTACACTAGTTTACACCTTGACTCTAATTCAAATCAAAATAACACATCAATTGATTAGTCTCCCTCTAATTAGCAGTTTTGTAGATGTAATTTTATTAATGAGCATTTGTAAGACTTTAGAATATATAAAGCACCTTCTCACAAATTCTCTCTCTGAGTCTCACGACCCCTCAAATGCTGGAATGAGATTCGTGTGGGCATTAAGTAGTTGCATATTAATTAAAACTCTCTGTATTAGCAGAATAATAACATTTGTTCATTAGTGTCCTTTCTTTATTTAAGGGTCTGGTTATTCTAAGACAAAAGCCAGTTGGCCAAGGGTTCTCAGCAAGTAACATTTAAAGGCAGTCCCATATTAAAAAGCTGAGATTCTAGAGTCATTTGTTCAGGCTGATCTCAGAGGTATACTGCTGGCCAATTGGCTTAAAATAAAGACTATCTGCTCATAGTTCTTGCTGGTAGAGTATGTAAGAACAAGAGGGAAATAAATCAACATGTCTAGTGAGAGTATTGTAGACAACTGTCTTCTTCTGACAGCATCCTCATATGGTGGAGAACACAACTATCCTACAAAGGCATTAATTCCATCCATGAGTTTACTACCTAACCTAATTTTCTCCAAAGCTCACTAAAGGAAATAGGCTTCAGTATATGAATACCATGATTACGAAGCTAATTGTATGTTATCAGATTTGAGGTAGGCAGCTTTCTGTCCAGGTTTCTAGTGAGAGGGATGTGTTCATGTTCCAGAGTAGCTATAATACTGCATGACAGACTTGGTGGTTTCAACATTAGAAATTTGTTTCTCTCCTACATGTGGCAGGATCTCTTTGAAGACTCGGTGTTCAACCTATTGTACTTTATGTGGCCATTCTGTATGCACATACACTGAAATCTTTGTTTGATATACAAATTTCTTTTATCACTCAACAACCAAGAATTTATTAAAGACTATCTTAGCACCTATATTTTAATTTAATGATTAATTTATAACAATCCTATATCCAAATATCATCATATTTGAGACACAGTGGTTTAGGATCCAAAATAATTTTGTTTGTTGCTATTAAGATACATTGTATATAATTTATGTATGAGCATTTTGCCTATATGTACATATGTAGATCATGTGCATATCTCATGCACATGGAAGCCAGAAGAGGGTATCAGATTCCATAGAACTGAATTTACATTTAGTTATGTGCTGGGAATCAAGTGCATGTTCTTCATCCTGAGTAGCAAATGTTTTTAACTGCCAGGCCATCTCTCCCGCCTTCACAGCACATACATTTTGAAGGAGATATAATCCAGCCTATCAGAGCTACTAATTAAAAAGTAAGTACTCCCTAGAGTTTCAGTGGGTAAAGAGTGGGGCCAACTCTGTGTATCCCTATCCTTTCCACCTTCAGTGGTATCAGAAGCCTCTACACAGCAGCTGCATCAGAGTCGTGAGCCCAGACATGGACCCTGGCAGCAGTCCAGGCCCAGAGATCATCATGGCCCAAGTAGTAATGAAACCACCCACATCAGCAGGTTCCATACAGATTTCACCTCTCCAGATCTGCCTCTGTCCACACGACTTGAACCATAACCTACCCTACCATATTCTTTCTTTCTTTCTCTCTCTCTCTCTCTCTCTCTCACTCTCTCTCTCTCTCTCTCTCTCTCTCTCTCTCTCTCTCTCTCTCTCTCCCATTCCCTATATTTGCTTACCAAAACCCTAGTTGTAGCACTAGGAGATTGGGTTCTATACCTCACCTGTGTAACACATCAGAGCTGACCCTGTTCTTGCAAGCATAGGTGAACAGGCCCTAAGAACACGACAAATAAAGAGCAGATGCCGCCCCATCATCTGCCATCTGATGGGATGGGTGAGGGAAAGATGTTCCCTCCTTGCCCCTTGCCATCTGTGTCAGAAGGGGAACTGACCCAACTCCTCACCAGCTGCAGCACTCTTGAGAGCAGGCCCTGAGGCTTACCTGGACAGCACAATAGAGCTGACCCTGTTGGTGGGGCGTGAAGGTAAGCAGGTCCCAAAGGTGTGTACGTGAGAGAGCTGCCCCACCACTCGTCTGTCATGTGGCACCATGGGAGAGGGAGAGATGACCACATTGACGCCACTTGTGACAGACAAGGGAGCTGACGATTCTCCTTACGAGCTGTAACACTCACAAACGTGGGCCCTGTTCCTCACCTGGGCAGCACAGTAGAGATGACTCTTTTGACTGGGGTAAGGGTAAACCTTTCCCATGTGAGCTCGGGAGATCAGACCCCGTCCCTTACTTTCCATATGATGCACAGACAAGAGCAAGAGTCTTCCCCCTGCCTCCACCCCCCCCCCCCCCCGTGCTGTCTATGGCAGCTGGAAGAGGTATCCCTGCCTATCCTGCATCTCTTTTGGACAACAAAGTAGAACTGCCCCTGCTGGTGTACATGTGGGTGAACTGACCCTGAAGGCCTGAAAGCAGGGAAACTGGCCCTGCACATTGCTCCATGTTGCATAGGGTAAAAAAGCTTGGACAGTTCTGGAGCTCACCCTGGTGATGAGGAAAGAGGACAACTGGTGGCCTGACCAAGCCTGCAACTACCAAGGCCCAGAACAAAGATTATGTGTTGACCAACCCCAACATCCACACTATCCATGATCTGCTAGAGCACATACTACAGATCCAAAGCTGCAGGATCTCTACCAGAAAGGGCAACAACAGGATACCCTAAAGGTGCCCTAGTGAAGGTCCAGTATTGATGGTTTAGAATGAGACCAGTGACTTTTTTGCAATTGAATCCTTACAAATAAAGCTGTATGGACAAAAGTTATACTATATGATTCACTGTGCCATACTATAGCTTTCATGATTCCACGATGAGATATTTCTTTCATTTTCTTCTTCTCTCTCTCTCTCTTTTTTTTCTCCTCAAATTTATTTTGACGGAGAAGGTACAAGAGCAGAGGGCAGATATGAAGTGGGGTGAGATGAATGGAAATGAAATGATAAATGATGTGAAAGATACAAAGGATAATAAAAAGGAATTAAAAATAAACACAAATAAGCTCTAATTATGATAAATTATCATCATAAATAGAATTTATTAAAATCATATCTTAGGGTTTATTTCATAACTCTTATCCCCTGACAACAGAAGGAAACACCAGAAATTATGAGAAGGAAAGAGATTACTAAAGAGATGCCTTTAGCTGAGCCCTCTTAGCACTGTGAGGCTCCATTGTCTCCTTACTCTTGAAGAAGATGTGGATGGGAAAAACTCCTACACTCAGTTCACAGAGGGTGAAGGATATTTTGGGTTTACATATAAAGAATAATAAGCGTGACTTCTGGTTGGAAGACACTGTGGTCTGCAATATCTTCATGTTTTGTACAGCATAACAAAGAGTTACAGTGCATGCGGCATACACTGCTGAGTCGATAAAGGCAAGGATGTAGGATTGCCGTCCATACACCAGAGTCAGCAAGCACTGCTGAGTCGATAAAGGCAAGGATGTAGGATTGCCGTCCATACACCAGAGTCAGCAAACTGAGATGAACGTCTGTACATCCTTTGCAATGTGTCACTTAGAGAAGCAAAGTGTTTAACTTGAGCTGGAAATAAATTTATAATGTTCACTAGGCAGAGGGAATCTCCTGAGAAACAGTAGACAAATGCAGGATAGCAAACACAAAAGATACCTAAGGGTTTGACACACTTTTATTACTTGAAGTTAAAGGAAGAATATGACTTGCATAAGGGGGGAGCAACATCCAAAAAAAAGTAAAGTTCACATTTATAATTAAAATATTGTCTAGAGTCATTAGTAAAATCAAAATCATATCCACAAGAAAAACCATTCCTTACCTCGTGAAATAGCTTGAGTGAAAAATAAGTAAGGTTTAAGGTGGTAGGAGTAAAGGCACCCTCATGAATTGGCTGATGGAATTTTAAACTGATTCAGCCTCTGTGGAAATCAATTTATCATGTCTTCAATCAATAAAAATAATATGCTAATATGATCCAATGGTTCCTCTTGTAGACATGTGTGATTGTTAATTTTCAACCAGATGAGAGAAAAGATTACCTGGGAGACAGGCTTCTGAGTATGCCTACTGGAATTGTCTTAATTATGTTAATTGAGGTGGGAGGAATGTCTACTTGAGGTAGCAGCATTCCCAAGACTGGGATCCTAGACTGCATAAAAAAGATGGTAAGATAAGCCTAAGCCTTCATGACTCTCCGCTATTTGAAAATGAACACAATGCCATCATCTGCCTCCAGCTCATGCAACTGACTTCCCCCATCACACTGGTTTATAGCCTTGAACTGTGAACCAAATATGCCTTTTCATTCCCTTAAGATGCTTGTTCAGTGTATCTTATAATAACAATAGGAAAGATAAGCAGATAGGGAATTCAAAGGTTAAAATTATTTTTTTTCAAAATGAGCAAAACTGTAATAGTGTATAAGCTGCTTGTAGAAGGACAATTCATAATATCTTTATGGCAGAAACAGCCTTTTCCAACTGATAAATGAAAGAGAATGAAGTAAGAAAGTACTGACACCTGGAATAATTTAGGGAAACTTAAGACCAAGTGCTCAGTAAAAGGAACCAGCATTAAAGGATATGAAATATGATTCCACTCTGAGACTCAACCTTGTTGATACATTCCTAGAAACAGAAAACAGGTTGGTCACTGAGTGGAAATGCAGAAAGCAATGGGTGGATAACTTGTACAAAGTCACTGTACAACCAGGAAATTTAATAATGCATTCTTACGAATCTGTATGTGGATGAGAAAATATTCACATATTGTAAATGTAGAAAAGCTACTGCATGGTTTAATTTAGAACAGGTGGAGCATTTCCACGTTCTAAAACATCCAAGAGAACAAAGATTCTTCATTGGGAATATTAATCTGAAGTACAGGTATGAACATTCCTCTGTGCTTTACCTATTTTCTGATTTGGATGCATGAGTCTAAGAACTCCCTATTCTTTCTCTGATCCAGCAATATAGATATGGCTGTTTTCTTGAATTAATATCCACTCTTGTAGAGCGAATATCATTAAACCTTTTGAACCCAGAGTCATGGGAAACATTTTCTCTACTAAAACCATTTTCAAACTCGCTTTTGGGACTAAAAGTACTACAAGCTTAAGGCCCAATGAGCCCCTATTATGCAGTGGGATAACTTCTCTCTCATGAACCACCTATGTCCTAATTACATATCAGACTGGCAATAATTTATGTAATTATTATTCTTGTCATTTTATGGTCTATGTTTCATAGGAGGATTGTTAGCTGAGGAAGGCTTCAATATAGAATGCCCTAAATTGATAAAGAATGGCAAATACTTTTAACTTTCTGTAGGTATCCCAAGTTATATATTTCATTCATTTCAATAGTTTTCACTCAAATACATATCCTCAATGAGGTAACCAGGTTAATGTGTTACCTTTATACCACAGTCTTATCTCTTCCTTTACCACAGGCACAGGCTGAGGCAATCATTAAATATCCCACTTGACCTATTTACTTCATGTATTTTTTATGTTTTTGAACAAAAAATAATTATTCTAACAGGTGGCAATATCTATATACTAAACAATTAATAACAGTTAAAACTGTAATCATTTTAATAATAACACTTGTGATGGCCACACTGCACAAAGCTCTATTATTAAAAAGACAACAACTGTTATAGAATATATATCTTTGACTCATTTAAAGTGCTAAGAAAGTTTGGTGGGAAATAATAAATTTGGTGGCAAATCTAAAAGTAGTATAGGCTGAGAGATTTCTCCTTTCCAAATGCTGGCCTGCCTATCTCATTAAGCCTCCCACAGTCCTCGGGGGTTTTATTTTGTAATTTGTAGATGACAGAAGAGAAGTTCTGCAAGCTGAAACAGATTGCCCAGTAGTTCTGCATAGTCTATGCCAATAGCGCTGTGAAAATCAAGCTCGACTCAAGCTCGACTCGACTTTTTTGTTTTTTTTTTTTTTGGTATGTCTGAGGTGTCCCAAGATAACTATGTGGTCTTAGAGTGGCAGGAAACCTCAGAACCTCGTTCTCTCCTAACCTAGGTAAACTCCTTAAATTAGTGTTTTATGGGCTGAAGTTCCAGGTAAAATAACACAGATACTTGGTTTCATATATTTTAATTGTGCAGAGTATATTGATAAATCCAACAATCCATAAGTGTACCACTTCATATATCTAAAATATTTCTGTGTGCTCTTTACAAACAATGATATTAGTAATCATCAAATTCATCTCTTTTTCAGCCCCATTTCTATTTGTTGAATGTAATGAGTTTTGTGTTTGCTGCCCTTTCTTGAATCAGATGAATTATTCTGAAAATGTTCCATTCAAATCCCAGGAAGGTCTAGGTCGTTCAAGAAGACAAAGACTCTGTCCTGCTATTCCCCTCCCCACTCCTTTCCCCATTTCCCTTGTAATTTTATACGAGAGAAAAATGGATCTTGCCCAGCATCTGGTGTGCTTCCCTGGGCCCAGCACTTCCCTATCTATAAAAGGCAGTCAGTGTGAGGAAGGCCTTCCTCCCTAATCAAAGTGCCATCCTCAGCATCCATTCATAATAGTTGCTCCTTTCCAACTCCCACAGCACTTTCCTCTGAGTGCTCAGGACCATTACAATAGGCAGCCCCTGAAGAGCCTGAATGGGGAAGTCATTAGCTGTGCAAGCCTACATATGGCCAAAGAGAGTTTATGTGTAATCCCTACAATTTTCCTTTATTTCTTCTTTATTTTGTACTCTCTTTGGCTGAAGTTGATTACACTGGAATCATTAACTCAAGCAAAATAGAAATGTCCCAGTGGGGAATCATCCCAGCCCAGGCCCCAGGGAGGAAAACCACAACAGCTCCTCTCTCAATCTCCAATGACTGTTTCTAATTAATGAATGGTGATAAGGTTTTTAGAGTTTCTTCCCACTTCAGTACACCATCAGCTCCTTGAATGGGGAATAGAGGTGCATAAAATCAACCGAACAGATGAAAGCAATTGCTCTCCTGTTATAACCTGCAACAAAATTAGATTAGCCTGTGTTCTGTTAGTTATCAAGAGAGAGCCTAAGGGTATTTGGACTGGTCAAAATGTAATACCCCGAAGTAAAGGCCTAAGAAACAACCTTAGAACTAGATGTTCTGAGAGCTCTAGTTTCTCTGCCACCCATCCTGTTTTCTTTCTGAATGTAAACCATAGAGTCTAGAGACTGGAATTATTCTTTTTAATGTGATTCACAGGAAGCACTTCTTCATCTCACTAAAGGTGAGGTAAAACCCTAATACATAACCTTGCATTTCCTCCTCCCTCTGTGTTTGACATGGTCATAATAAATGATTTGACCTGCAGGTGCAGCAGCCAGGAGGATTAAAAGAGAGCAGACAGAAAAGATCAGATAACCAAAATGGTTAAATTCTATGGGGAATAGCAGCAGGGAACAGCAGTCCAGCACCTGGGTTATAAACTCTAAGGCTCTGTAACAGGCAGTGACTGAGGGATGCAGGGAAAACCTTGTGGCCTGGTATATTTTGATATTATAATCTAAAATTTGAAATCTAATCTATTGTCTTCTCTTTCATTTCTTCCTCCTGTTGAGAATGTTCTCTTTCACCTGATCCCACTGCTTTCATAGCTCCCTATGAATCTATATACACATACATAAAAATAGGGACATATATTCATATATTACATATATGTTGCATATGAATATATACAATATATTTATGTATTTTATAACATAATATATGAAATTAATATATATGTCACTAATGAATAAAAAGCTATGTGTTCTTTCCATTTCAGGGTAGGTTTCATAATTTCATTTTTATTTGCAGTTAAACTTCTATTGTTATATATGGTATATTTTCATTATTTATTGGTAGACATTTTGTTCTACTTCTTAGATATTGTTAATTACATAACAATAAAGTTGAATATGCAGGTACATGTATGATAAGACATAAAAACTTTGAATTCATTTCCTGGGGAGGTACAATACTGTTGTATTGTTCATTTTTAAGTTTTATGTACATTTTGCTCCAACAGTTTAAGTTCCTTCTAGCTCAGTGGTTCTCAATCTTCCTGATTAAGTGATACTTTAACACATGTAAAAATGTGTTTAATACATGTATTAAAACTTTGCTATACATTTAATACATTCCTCATGTTGTGGTGATCCCCAACCAAAAAATCACTTTTGTTACTATTTAATAACTGTAATTTGCTTCTGTTATGGATCCTAATATGAATAGTTTTGCAGATAGAGGTTTGCCAAAAGTGTTGCAACCTGCGACTTGAGTGTCCTATGTTTTTTACTGGCAAATTTGAAGTTTCAAAGTTTTATATTAATGCCTGATAAACTTGAATTTTTGGAAAGGAGAAGAGAGATATTGATTGAATTTCATTTCTCTACACGTGAATATCTAGTTTCGCCAAATATTTTGTTAAAGAGGTTGACTTTTTTTCCACCAACTTCTTTTTTTTGACATTTGTTCAACATAGGTAGCTAGAGCTATGTACATATATACTCCTCTATTCCATGATTTATATATTTGCTGAATCATTCTATCTGTTTCTTAGATGCTCTAGTGAAGCTTAAAATAAGATATTGTGATTCCTCCTACATTAATCTTTGTGATTAGTATTGACTTGATATTCACGGACCTTTGGCATTTCCATCTACAATGAATGTTGAGATTGATTTCTTCTAGTTCTCTGAGAGATGTCTTTGCATGTTTGATTAGATCTGATTAGATAGTACATATCTGATATGTATGTAGATTTTTGTTTGTTTTGAAATAACCATTTTCAGAGTGCTAATTCTACCAATTTATGTATACAGAAAATCTTTCCATCTTCTAGTATCCTGTTCTATTTATTTCTTTATTGTGTCAAAATATTTTCAAGATTATTTTACTTTTATTTGTGAGTATGTGTGCAGACATGTGAGAGCATATAACTTATGATATAGAAAGGTTTTGGAATCCATGGACCTGGAGATAAAGGTGTTTATGTCACTGTTAATGTAGGTACTAGGAACCACATTCTGGTCTTCTGAGAAATCAGCAAGCACTGTAATCTACAGAGCCATCTCTCCATCCCCTTAAAATTGTGATTTTAGATATTTTACATTTATCAAGTAGGGCTAATGATCTAAATTTTAATTTACAGTGTACCCACTTAAGACATGGAAAGTGCCTGGCATACAGTTGGTGTTTTGAAGCTCCTCCCTTTCAGAGCTTTAAAACATCACAATTATAATACTTCAACTATATTATTGGGGAAAAAACACGATAGTCATTCTAACGGCTAAAATACAATGGAAAGATCCATGGCAGAACAAATCAGATAAAGGAGAAAAAATTTTATAGCCCAGAAGAAAAGCACAATTTGCATATATACTGTTATCCCTAGTCTGATGTTAATTCTTTTATTGTTATTTGTCCTACCACTTCTTCTGTGATGACAATTAGTAGCAGTGACAAAATGCTTGGCATGAGCTCTCTGCACTGCCGAGACTTAATATGTGCATTCATTTGTTTACCAAACAATCCTTTTAAACTTCTTTTATAAAATGAGAATTAGACTTGAGGAATGAATTCAATCATGAGCTGAAAGTTAAGAAAGCCAAGATATGAAACAAGATGTACAAAACCCAAGATCCATGGCTGAAATTGCTCTATTGCTTTCTCCTGGATCACCTGTCTGTCATCTTGTCTTTTTCTCTATGACCTTATTCTTTCCCTGAACATCACGACTTGAGCTTTAAAGCTGAATGGATTACTGCAAAAAAGGAGAAGAAATGAGTAAAAATTAATTTAGATTTTTAATTGAGCTGTAGTTAGGCTACAGAATGTTTTAAATATGCTTGAGGCAAGATTTTAGGGATATGGCTGCCAATACAAGTGACATTTTCTATTATTCTCTGTAATCTCTAAAATGAATTTAAGAAGCATGAAAAATATTTCATGACAATTTAAAAAATGAAGACATTGACAAGTAAACTAATTAGTTCCATCACACAGTAACCAATAATTTAATCAGTGGCAGTTTATATTATTATTATTGCTATGTATTATTATTATTTTCAGCAAAGTATAGTGACAGTAGCTGGACTTTACCTATGATTCTCACTTTAATTAGGTGATCATTCAATTAAGTGTAGGCTGCTTGGTTTAAAGATGAATGTATGGGAAGAAAATTGCTGATATTCACCTCAGAAAATTAAACCCATTTTTTTTTAAACAAAACATATGTGTTCATTTACAGAAAAGCAAGCTGTTATAGTTCATGCTACAACCAAACACTAGAAAACTGACTTCCAGGTCTCGCCTACCCTTCGAACCCTGGATAGCATGGCACAGTAGCCACTCTGGCTACTGTCTCCATCCTGAGGGGCCTCAGAGCTCAGAGTTCCAAAGAGCAGAGCACTCTGGTTGTTCTTGGCCATCTTCAAGAATATCTCACTCCTGCCTCCGATTGTCTTATCAGAAGTCACCATCCACTTCTCCAAATCTTCTTTCTCACGAAACTGCCAGACAACCTGGGCTTGCTCCATTAGGACCTCTCGTAGTGGGCGGCCTTCAGGGCCTATCCAGTGAGCCGCAATTTCATTCTTCAGGCGCCTGAGGTGCTCCACTGCTTCCTCTCTGATCGCTTTATCAAAACTGTGCTCGGATGCCTTGTCAGGGGAAGTGATATCCACAGCAACGTATTTGTGGTGGTCCTCTTGTAAAACCTCTTCAGACTTCTGCTGGGAGACTCTGTCAGCAGAAGCCACCGGTTTCTGAAGATGACTGGAAGAATAGTCTACGGAGAGAATACCCATGCAAGGCAGCCCTTGGCTTCAGGAAGTTTCTATGAATATAAGTACCAGCCAGTAATTTGTGAATGGAAGCCATTGTAAGGCAAAAATCAAAATGTAAAAATTTTCGTGGGCTGAGAAAATAAGCTTCAGCGACTGGCCCAATTCCACCTGCCAGGCTTCTCTCGGCTTCCCAGACCCTGACGTTCCCAGAGGTGAGAAGAGTCAGCTCACCTTCTCAGACCCCGCACGGGCTTCCGCTCAGTCCGTCTATTTTGCCCCTTAAACCCATTTTTAAAATAATCTTGAATATTCAAAATCAGTATCTAATGACATGTTCCTCACTGAGGCTAATATACCTCAAGCATAGGCGAAGACATATTTACTCCTTATGATAACTGGAATATATATGGAATATATATTGTATATATGTATGATAGTTTGTGTCTTCAATGCCTAACAACTGGGAGAATTTGGCACTAATCAATTTTTTTCTTATTTACTAATATCATTTTGCTTTCACCTCAAATAAGATTTAAAATAAAACATTTGGCAATCCACATTAGCTACATCGAGCCAGTCTCATGTTGGTTCTACTGCAGTTTGATAATTTACAGACTCAATGGGCTGAATGGGTCTTGGCAAGCTTATTAAATTCAGTAGTTCTGAGACTTGGCTGAATATCAAAATTTAATAGATATCTATAAAAATACAGATTCCTGGGCACAAAGTCTTACTGATACATCCTTTAGGATCCAGACAAGTGGGACCTAGAATAGTTAATCTTCACAAAACCTCCCAAATGTCTCCTACTATTGCCGGAGGTTTGAAATCACTACTTTAATTATCTCACCCCAGCCAAAACACTATAAGCAGTTTGTTTCCATGTGTATTGCTGCATAATAAACTGCCAGCAAATCCTGCAGTGAAGCACAGTAGCCATTTCATTTACATGCCCATTTTATCCAATTGTCCATTCATTTATTTCAGTGAAGACTAACATGAGGTCCATCCCTGTCATTCACCACTTAAATTCTCAGACTTCTTACAGGTAAATGGTCAGGATATGGTGTGATTAACTTTAGAATCAAATGGCAAGAAGGGATTCTCTAAAACCTGGGAGTTTTGAGAAGTTTGCTATTAACAATGTTTTCTTTTTGTAAATCCCTCATATCAAGGTCATGAGCTTTCATTTATTGCCCTGTTTGCTTTACTCCTAAAGTTATTGATGTCCCTTAAATTTGATGCTGCCTCTAAAGCAAGGAGTTTATCAAATTTAGTTAATGTTCATAGTTCTAAAGATCATCATTTATTCTAGCCAAATATCATAAAGAAAAAGTTGTGTACCATTGAAACATTCCTTCATTTATAACTCATCAAAATTTCTCATTCACTAACAAAAATCACAAAAGTTTCCTGTGTTCTGTACTTTGTATTAGCTTGACCATCTATTTTCTTCTTTTTTTAAAACCACATCATATCCATTACATCTTATTTCCTCCTCTCAAATCCTCCATCTACCTATAGCCTTTCTGGCTCTGGATTTCTTTCCTGTCATGTATATTCTTCAGAAACTCAGCTCAGCCTTCAGTTTTAGCTTTCCATCTCCTCTGAGCCATCTCTCTGACCTTCCTGGTTCATATTCTCATTTCTAATTAGTGCCATTTTATTTTTCTCTCCAGCATATATTCTTTGGATTAGTAGTTGGAATCAATTGTGATATTGTTTAAGCCTTCATTGTCTAGGTTCTGAAACCTAAGTGAACATGTCTTTCCTTAGGGCAAGCAGTTGTATCTCTTGTCAAAGGTAGAATCCTAGACTCTTCGTAGAGAAGCTATCACTAAAAATCTATATGTATTTGAGAAGTTTGGCATTGCATATTTTCAATGGACAGTTTCAGTTCAAACCAGAAGAGCAGATAGTCTGCCATTCTATAATATATAAAAACCCAGCATTATTTCATCATCTGAATTAGATTCACCTTATTGAAAGCTGCCACTCTGCATGTTTATTCTTTACCTCTTCCTTTTTTCTTTCTTTTTCTATTCTGTTTTTCTTTTTTGGGGGAAATGAGTATAGACCGTAGTACCCTGAATGGATGGATAATGTTGTTTAAAAACCCTGAGATAATGAATAAAACACTAGTGACTGCCAAAGATAAGGTAATGGACATCTACAAAAACTAGAGTATGTGTTGGACACGGCAGGCCCTATGTACTCTGAATTCACTTAGGCTGTGATTGCATGTAAATTATATGTACATGATCAAGACAGTCAAAATCAGCATGGATGGAGAAATGGCCCAAGAAATATTTGCCTTATCGAAAGAGCCATTTGTAGTTGATGAATGTTGTAAAAAGAAGACTGTTTTCTTCAGAGATGGAACCACCAAAATGCTATCTGTTGTCCAGTAGATAGCACTATAGATATTTAATACTGGCAGCACTGAGTGAATGCATTGAACATTTTAAAAGAGCACGTGAGTTTGGGAAAGAAAAGAGGATGGTGGGCTTAAGGAGAAAAATAGAAGGGAGGGAATTAGGACTATATTTGAGTAAAACACATCATGTGCCGATAGAAATTTTCAAACAATAATATAACTTTCAAGGCTACAATGAAAAACACAACAAAATCCTAGCATTCTGTGAAAAATTTTTCTCTAATTTGTTATCTGGGAGTTCACATAGCCCCTCAAACAATTCAGACTGTTGCCATGGCTCTTGATTGCTTGATGAAACTAGAAAATAAGATCCTATTACTGAAGACACCAAATGTGTTAGTTGCAGTACATAAGAAAAACATGTTGGAACTGGCCTATAAACTTCCCCCTTCTGATTAGCTTTCTTGGTGTTAGCAGGTACTAAAATATTTCTGTAAAAGAACAGTCATAGATGAATGACCAGTGGTGGACCTTATATTTCACAATACTGACCTTCTAGTCAGGGAGTTTCCTATGGTTCAAGAGTCACATGAGTATCATGAGCGATACTAATCACTTTTGTAGTGGGTTTCAGGTCCACCCAAAAGAAGGAATTAATGACTAGTATTGTAATGATTATCTTATCAACAGTCCATATAAACCTGGACAAATCAAAGTACCTTAGGAAGAAACCTACTATGGTATTTTTGCAAAACAGAAATATTGGTAAACTGCTTTTTAAATATTTATATTTATACTCATAGATTAGTACTAGGCTCTCACTTGATCAGAGAAATTGCTTTCAGCACTTGAATTGGTAAATATAGATTTATACCTTGTCAAAGCACTGAGAATAATTAATGATTTATGATTCATCTCTAAACAGGACATCTATCACACACACACACACACACACACACACACACACACACACATAAACACACACATAAACACACACATCATAGTGTCAAGGAATATTGTAGAAGAGAGATGAAAAAAGCTTGTCAGAGTTGGGGGATGCAATAAAGTGCTGAAAAACTTATGGCATGGCTATTGTACTCATGAATGAACAGAAAGTGTGGGAACCTGAACGAAACATATATAAAAGTCCTATCATCAGAATAGCATGCACACAGAAGCATGAAGCATTAGCCCTAGACGAGGGTCTATTGACAGTGATTGCTGAGGAAAGGCAGAGATTTTTTTTTTTTTTTTTTTTTTTTTTTTTTTTTTTTTTTTTTTTGGTTTTTTTGAGACAGGGTTTCTCTGTGGCTTTTGAGCCTGTCCTGGCACTAGCTCTTGTAGACCAGGCTGGTCTCGAACTCACAGAGATCCACCTGCCTCTGCCTCCCGAGTGCTGGGATTAAAGGCGTGCGCCACCACCGCCCGGCTAAAGGCAGAGATTTTTTTCTAAGGTGGGTATTCACTGATAAGTTGCCTATGGTGTGGTAAATCACCTATCCATGTACATATAAGAAAATGTAATTAGACACAGGGGACATAAACAATAAAGATATGAAAGTATGTCAGCAGTTTACAGGAAAGAAGAATATAAGAAGCAATATGGTGGAGTTATAATAAAAATATGTTACAAATATATATAAAATTGAGAGAGAATAAATAAAAGTCCTTAAAATGGAATTAGAACCACATTTAGTCACAGTGGTGTTTAAAGAGTCTATCATCATTTGCTTATTAACCAGAGTCATCCTTCACCCAACATCAAGCTATATATTTTTAAATACTGAAACCAGTTGTGGGGAGAGAAACTGAGTGTCTCTCTTAATAACACTTTTGATCTGAACAGAAAAGTCACCACAGCAATTGGAATAGACAATTCTGAGAAAATGTATCATTATTTCCTTATTTGTTTACAACCTGCCTTTAGTCATATGAAGTACCAAGCCTGGAAGCACTTAGAACGTTTTTAACCTTTTCATATCGATGTTTCTAGTACTCTAAACTTGAGGAATGGCAATGTGGAAACAACACTGAGGAAAACTGTGGGCTGTAGTAATTATTTCAATCTCCTCTATGGTCTTGGAAATGTCATAGCACAGATTTGAGCCCAAGTTCTCTCCTCAATAAAGTAGAGATAAAAGCTAACCTATAGAGTTATTGCGACAATCAACATGCAAACATAATATTTTGTGAGCTATATTTTATAATTCCGTAGAAGTATTCAAACCTGAAGGGGTCGTATAGAGAGGGAGGGCTTCAGAAGGACTTACTGTTACACTAATTGTGCAAAGTATTTCTGCTAAAAAAGCAGCAATGAAACACATTAGCCCCAAGTTCAGGCTGTAGCTTAATTGTAGAATCATTGTTCAGCATGTGTAAGGGCTTGGTTGTGGAAAAGTGGAAAACAACCTTTTTTCCTCTCTTTTTAATTTATTTTTTTTGTATGCACAGCTTCCTAGTTCCATAGCTCTGCTAGCCTTAGAATTTTATCTTTCAAAACTCCAGTCACACTATGCTTTTCCTTAATAATGTTTTTTTCTACAGAATATTATAAACATCTCCTGATAACTTCTGTTTCTTTAAAACAATCTTGCTCATTTTCAAAGATCTTATAAACCTCTGATAATGTTTACTTCTATAATTTTTTTATCATTCTAACTAATGTCTTTACTTAGGGACAATCTGATTGGCAAAAATTATATATCCATAAATATGACTTGAAGATACCTGGCCATTTCTACATGACACTTAACAAAAAGACAAAGAATTTTAAAAGCAATAGAAGACTAGCAATAAATGTAGAAATTATTCACAGTACACAATACAGAGAAATGCAAATACTATATTAATATGTAAAATGCTTTTGAAAATCTATAAGAGAAAAGACAAATGACCTAATATAAAAATGGGGGGGGGAGTTGAACAATCACTCTGCTTAAAGAATCATTCAAATGGCCAACAAACATAAAAAACCGTACCCTCTATTATGTAATTAAGAAAATGCAAATTAAGCTTAATAGGTTGCTGTTTGTTTCTTGTCAGAAAAAAATCAGAACTTTAAAATAGTCAGTGTTTGAATGACTAAGGGAACCAGTTTGACTTAACTATGAGACTGAGGTCCCAAGAGGTCAGTTTTATTCTGTCACAGCTTACAAAAATCTCATGCTTTAAATGATTGCTCTGTTTCTTGTATACAGATTTATTACATACTCATATTTTTGTAACTATATTTTAGCTTTGTGTCTGACAGAAAATAATCATATATACACACATATACATATATATATACATATATATAGGCATATAATTATGTATATATGTGTATTAAAAAACACTGCTGTCTACAAGAGCTAGTTCCAGGACAGGAACCAAAAAGCTACAGAGAAACCCTGTCTTGAAAAATCAAAAAAAAAACAAAAAAAAAACAAAAAACAAAACAATGCTGTTTATATTACATATTTCACTGTGCACTGGGTTATTTGAGAAAACGCCTAAAATAGCATACCATTTCCCATTCTAGGTTCAAAACTAATTGAAGAAAGGGGAAAGGCATAAGTAGTAGACAAATACACTTTCAAATATCAATAAGGACACTCATAGACAGCATAGTTGTTATCTGCAGGAAAACTGGGTTGCTTGGGTAACCTCTAGGAACCTTTGGTCCATACAAGGGAGATCTTGTTCTTTCTGGAGTATACACTGAAAGAAAGAAGTATACACTATATACCTCTTGTGCTAACCCTTTGAAAAGCGCCCAAAGCAATAAGCTTAGATATATAAGTGTGGGCAAGTTTGTCAAAATCTTTCAGACTTAAATTCAACTTATTTCAAAGTGCTTGACATATGCCAGAAGGAAAGAATGGAAGGCTACTATAGTCCTTTTTCTTCCTCTCTCTATGAAACGTAGAAATATCAGAATGTGAGTCACAGGTATTTCTCCCCCACATCACACAAATCGCTCCACTGGGATAAAACCGGACTCGCTGAACATAGTGGACAATGAGGACTACTGAGAACTCAAGAACAATGGCAAATGGTTTTTTGATCCTACTGCACGTACTGGCTTTGTGGGAGCCTAGGCAGTTTGGATGCTCACCTTACTAGACCTGGATGGAGGTGGGTGATCCTTGGACTTCCCACAGGGCAGGGAACCCTGATTGCTCTTTGGGCTGACGAGGGATGGGGACTTGTTTGGGGCGGAGGGGGGGAATGGGAGGCGGTGGCGGGGAAGAGACAGAAATCTTTAATAAATAAATAAATAACAAAAAAACACAACTACAAGAATCTTTTTATTTAAAAATTTCTTTTTTCATATTACAAACCAACCACAGTTATTTCCCCCTCCTCTCCTCCTGCTACCTCTAACCTTCTCCCAACCCAAACCCCAGTCTACTCCCATGGAAAGTCTAGGAAGTCTGGATTAATAAGTTGGGGTAACACAAACCCCTCCCCCATGTAACACAGGTGAACAAGGTGTCCATCCATAGGGAATGGGCTCCAAAAAGTCAGTTCTTGCTCTAGGGATAAATCCCGGTCTCACTACTGCCCAAGCAGACTGCCCAAGCCATTGAACTATCCTCCCACATTTACACGTTCGGTCCTAAGTAGGTTTCCTAGCCATTAGTTCAGAGTCAGTGAGCTCCCACTATCTTGGGTCAGCTGTATCTGTGGGATTCCCCATCATAATCTTGACATTTTTGCTAATATAATACCTTTTCCCTCTCTTTGATTTTACTCCTTGTACTTTGGAAGCTCGGCCTAGTACTTCGCTATTGATCTTTGCATCTGCCTCCATCAGTTACTAGATGAAAGTTCTATGATGACAGTTAGGATGGTCATCTCTGATTATAGGGGAAGGCTAGTTCAAGGGTTCTCTCCACTATTGCTAGGAGTCTTAGATGGGATCATCCTTGTGGATTCCTGGAAGTTTCCCTAGCTCCAGATTTCCGCATAACCCTGTAATGTCTCCCTTTATCATGATAGCTCTTTTGTTCCTCTCTCTCTTTTTCCTTACCTCAATTAACTATCCTGTTTCTTCATGTTCTCCTCCCCACTTCAATCCTCCCTCCCTTCTACTCTCCCAATTACTCTGGAGATCTTAGCCAAGAATTATTGCTACATATAAATTGTAAAATGAACTCCTTATATGCTTCCATTTTGTTATATTGAATTAGTTCATAGATATATTTGAATAAATTTCTTTGGAATGATGATAAACCTTCTACAAATTGATTGTATTTGTGGAAAGAATCAGACCAAGTATTGGGGCAACTGTTGCTATTCCTGAATCATCCTATAAATTCAGATTTGTTTTTGTGATGTACATAGAGCATTTTCATGATGATGCAATAAAAACAACTTAGAACATTTATATGAAATTGGTGTTACATTTTATAATGAAGCTTATGTTATTTTAACATTTGCTTCAACTCTCCTTTTCTCTTTCCTTTCGGTTCATTTTCCAGACATGAACCCTGAATGATACAAGTATTAGTAATACAGCATTACAGCTAAGTTAACTAGTCATAGAGTAGACAGTCCTCATTAATTTTGCTCGTAAATAAGCTGTCTGTGAAATCATTCTCCCATGACACTGCTAGCAAAGAGAGTGCAGGACCATTTCTCAGAAATAACAGTGTGATAGCTCTCAACAGCTTAAACAGACTCAATGAAATTGATTGTTCAGCTTTAGAAATTTATTCTAAAAAATCGTCATATATATGAATAGATAGTTACCTTTTAGAGTTCTTGTTAGAATATTTTTTACTCAAAAGTTCATTGTTAATGCTGTAAATGTTAGGAAATTGGTAATATCAGGCATGAAATAATCCAAAGATGGAAATATTTTAGTCATTAGAATAATAAAGATAAATGGACAAAGACAATAAGATGAGGCTCTTGATATTTATCTAGGAGAAAACCTAAAAGTAAAAAAAAAACTATATAAATTATAAATCTATTTTGTAATCAAAATCAAAATAAGAAAAGAACTACAACATACATTGTAACATTATTAGCAGTTTTCATTATTTCAGATGATGGTTGAGTTTTCATTTTATTTTATTTCTTGACACAGCTTTATTGTCTTAAATATTCCCAATAAATATACTGCTCAAGTCCTAGGACAAATCTAAACCTTTAATATTAAAATACAGAGCATAAGAATAATAGCAGCTTTCACATCTAGCTAAGGAGTTTTCTACCCAATGAAATTGTATTTCTCTCCTTTTTTTTTAATGTCTTCCTCCCTGGAGTGTCCAACTATATGTATTTAGACTATCATATCTGAGTTATGATTCTGTATTATATTTTATTGATTGTGTTCTATTTTTGACTCCTGCCTCAGGCTTAAATGCTTTCATGGCAGGGAACATGTCTCAACAGCAATGGTACCATTCTTACTTCCAAAAATAGAAGAAAAGAAAAAAAATCCCAGACCCATTAAATTTTGACTTGAATGGAATTACCTCTATTGGTCCATAATGGTAACTTTAGGACCATTTAATGACTTAGAAGGGAAAAGTGCTTGCTTCCAAACCTAATGGCCTGTTTTTGATTTCTGGAACCTGCAAAATGGATGCAGGTTCTTGCTTCAGATGGGACTCTGACTTCCTAGCCTACATCACGGTAGGTTCCGTTCTCACACCAGATACAGATAGATGGATAGATAGATAGATAGATAGATAGATAGATAGATAGATAGATGATAGACAGATAGGTAAAATGTAATAGAATAAGCAGTAATCTTTTAAAGTTTTTATAAGAAAGTCATTTACATAGGTTATGCCAGACATTGAATATATCATTGAAACATTACCTTGGAGAATTACTTTGCTCATGATCTAATCCTACTTGAGTAGACATGTGTGTAGGTAATTAAGAGTCGCCTGTTTTCAGAACAAGACAGTACATCCTAGGTGGTGTGGGAGTTTTTTTCTGTCTATGTGTTGCTTTTATTCATTAATAAATAAAGAAACTGTTTTGGGCCTATAGCAGAGCTATAAGGGAGCAGAGCTAGGGGGCAGTGAAACTAAACTGAATGCTGAGAGAAGGAAGTTGGAGTCAGAGAGAAGCCATGGAGTTGCTGGTGATAGATGCTGGGAACTTTATTTGGTAAGCCACAGCCACGTAGTGATATGTAGATTAATAGAAATGGGTTAAATTAATATGTAAGAGTTAGACAACAAGAAGACAGAGCTAATAGGCCAAGCAGTGATTTAAATAATATGTTTTCTGTGTGATTATTTTGGGTCTAAGCAAGCAGGGAGGCTGAAAAGAACAAATGGCCTCTTCCAACACCCAGGCAGATCAGTTGAACAGCGGCAGTTGATGTGCGTAGTAAAACTCAGAGGTTCAAAGATAGGAAGAGAGATGCACAAGAAATCTCAGCACCTAGGAGTTGGAATAGGAAGCGTTATGCATTACAGAGTACCCAACACTTACCAGGAGATTCTAGGTCAGTCCTGGAGGCACATTAAAATCTGGTATCAAGTATATGCATATTGAATTCATAGGCCCATAAAATGTGTTCAACCTGGTGAAAGTTCTGAGGGCTCCATCAATCCAACACTTACACAAGTCTGGAGTTATGAATAAAGAGCTTGACAATCTAACACCAGTTCTCATTCTTGCCTGTTTAAGGAATAAATGCTGTATGATAAGTCTTGGCAGTTTTGTATCTCTCCAGGACTTGTTAAATTTCTCTCTCACTCTTCTCTTACCTCCTGAAATCTTAAGCGCAGATGCTTTATGTTCTGGCTTGTAAACGAAGCCTGTTATTATCATTGAGATAGTGTTTTTATGGCATAAATAATGAGCTCAAACGGGGGAAGCGGCATTGGCTGGAATTACTGCTTGAGCTGAGATGGAAATAATCAATATGGCCTCACTTACAAATCTCATCTGCATGTCAACTCCATCCTGCTGGCTGTCTCCCTACAGATTCATTTCACTGGAGGCCCAATAAAACATGTGGGTGGCATTGATCTGTTTTATTCATAGCCAGAGATAGAAATGCATCATTTGAAATTAATAGGAGGGCTTGTGTTTATAGCTCAACCCAGAATGAGTAGCTTGCAATGCAGACCATTAAGTGAGGTCTTATCCACTCAGAGGAAGAAGTGACCCTGGAGAGGAGGGATCGAGAAATTGTGTTCTAAATTCTCTGTGATATCATGGCTGTAGTTGCTCAGCCTGGTTTAGGGTTTTGTAACTAAACTATTATTCTTCCTGAGTAGAACAATTCTTTAATCAGGCAAATAAAGCGTGATTTTAAAGATTTCTAATGCTTTTTAAAAGTCTCGCCTTTTTGTTTTAAACCAGCACAAAATGAATACTCTAAATTTCACCCATATAATGTGAAGGAAACTTAGAAATTATCGACAATACCAACCTGTTCATACTAAGCGTATTCCTTTTTGTATATAGTGGTCAGTTAAATTGAATATACCAGATAGAGAAATTTAACACCAGATATGGGAACTAACACAGTATAACTTTTAAAAGACTCACTGCTTCAGTGACTTGCTTTGTTCAAATAGGATATACCCTAAGTTACTACCAATGCCAACTACGCATCAGAATTTGATTCCATGAATAGATTAATTTATCTATTATGCCAAATCATAAATGTTCTCATCACTTTTTAATATAAACACGCACAAAGGACAAAACTTATAAATAATAACACTTGTGAGACTTTCACATCTAAACTATATAACAACTACATATCAGTGGGTCTTAAAAGAATCAAAATACAGACATTGAGAAGTAGAAATAAGGTGGTCAAAAATAAGCAATTGTGGAATTGTGAAGACATGAGAAAATGAAAAGAAATTAAAGTGAATTTGAAGAGAGTCAATAACAAATATCCATGAGTAATTAAGTGTGTGTGTAGAGAAGCAGGTTTATGACAGAAGATCAAGGCCTAATATAGTTAAATGTCAGATTGCAACCTAAAAACTACTGTCAATAGGGCAACTGGGGGTTTCTGAGAGGTTTTTACAGGATATTGTTCTAAAGGTGAAAATAGCAATGGGGAGAGTTTCAGAAAACTAGATAAAATGACTACCATGTGGACATGGAGTTATCAGAACACAACACAGGTGGTTAGAAATAACAAGTAGGAACAGCTGAGACAAGTCAGCATGATAATTAAGGTCTATTGGCGAAAAAAAGAGACTGTTTAGTAGAATGAAGGGTTGAGGCAGGATGTTTAAGAACACCACAAAGCTTCTAATAGGTAAAATTAGGACATCAGCATGAACACCTGATGCAGGTCCAGCTCAACTTTAATTCTGATTTTCTACTAACTTGCTTTGTCATCTTAAGCAAATGAAATGCCCTATTTGTTCCCAAGTTCTGATCTGCTAAATTTATATTGTAGAAAGTGGATGTGAGGAGGGTAAAACAAACAAAGAAGAGGCAAGTCTGGAAACTTTTCAACAACCAAAGACGATAACTTAAAATGTGGACTAGAGAAAGGTTCTTGTAAAGAAATTCATCAAAGTAGTATTACTGCAATCACCAATTTGCCTAGCAACACACACCACATAGAATAGACTCTCTGAATAGTTATTCCCTAGATGGATGGGTGAATGAATGGATAGATGGATGGATGGATGGATGGATGGATGGATTAATAACTGATTGAGTGATAAAAACTTTAAAATGCCCAAAGAAAACATTTAATTTAGAATATGTACTCAGAGATATTCAGGAATCCTAAGTATAATATTCTACGGATATATCAATTGATTCAGAAACCTAGGCATAAAAGAAAAAAAGGTCTACTTAGCTCTTGTTTCTTGGAGGCTGGAAATCCAGAAGATAAGTTGAAGGTACTGTGTCCTTGTCCAGAGGCACCCTGGAAGGCTGAACTTCATTGTGACGACTATTGGTGCTTAGCAAGGGAGCTCTCAAAACAGAGAAGCACACAGGCTGCTGCCTGGCTACTCTTAAAGGCGTACAGTCTAATGACGGAGAAAAGAGAGGCCTTTAAGAGAGCTTTTATTAGGGCTCAAACACAGCTACTCAGCCAGAGGAGCCCTGAGGGTATAAAGAGAACAGGCTGGCCACAACATTCCCCAGACAAGAAGATTAAAGTGAACAAAGGTAAACAGGGGTTGTTGGGGTTGAATCCCAGCAATAAGGATACCTTGAAGGGATTCCAGAAGAGAGCCCCAAAGCTGACTTGGGATTTTAGTTTGCTGCCAGAGAGACGCCTAACTTCAGTCCTGATTCCCAAGGGCCCGGTTGTGGCACCTAGAAGCCGCAGCCCTTGGTGGAGTTCCTATACTAGAGATGTTGCAGGCAGAAAGAATGAAGAGTTGAAGTCCCAGCGGTTCTCAGCACAGCTAAAAAGGAAACCCTGGGAGGCCAGGAAGGCTGCCTTCAAGCGGGGGTCCCTGTGGAATTCGTCTGATGGGGTGATGTCTCATGGAGCGGTGGGAGTGAAGCCACATTGGAGACCACAGAAAAAGAGCAGTGATCCCAGTGTCTTCAAACACCAGCCTCAGAAATCCTCAAGCAGCATGACGCGCAAGCCTCTGGAAGTCGCGACCATCAGCTTGCCATCTCCACTGGCAGCCGCCAGAGTCGAGCCCACTGGAGCATGGAGACACCCTTCTAGACTTCAGGTAACTTCTGGATCTATCCCAGAGGTGGAGACACCACAGAGAATCGTCCACACAGAGGCAAGGCTGAGCCAAAACGTCCAGAAAGAGCTGACGCTCAGTGCCTCATCCACGGCAATGCCTACTGGAATGACAGGGACAAGATGACCACAGAGACACCACAGAGAAGGTGACATGGAAAATTGGAATTAGATGTTTGCCCCATTGGCTTTGCTTCTGCCTTGAGCTCATTATTCATCACTAGTTCATTCCTTCCTTTAGGGACAGGAAGGTTTGTTTATGCTGTGTTAGTTCCATCCCCCTCTCTCCCCATGCCCCATTTAGAAGAAAGTAACTGGATTTGATGCTGCAGGCTCTTGGCTACAAGAGGCTGAATGGAATTTTTGTGTGTGAGAAGGGCGAGAGCCAGGAGTTGAGAGCTGCAATTTGTTCCTTGAACTCATGCAGGCCCTGCCTTCTGTAATTCCTGCACTAACTGTCAGAAGAGGCAAGAAACTTAGCTGACTGTGGTGTCTAGAAATGGACCTTTCTGAAGTGCCTGAGATCATTAGAGTGGAGCCCTAAAGACTGGTTCTTGTGACTTTGGGGGAGTGAAAGACTTGGATAAATCCAGACCCCCCCCCCCTCCCCAAGCAGGAAAAAATAGATCCAAAAATCTAAGCAGGGAGGGAAGAATCAGAATTCTAGGATTAGCTGGTTCAGTGACTGTGATTCAGGAACTACTGAGGAAAATTTAGATTGTAATTTTGAGAGTAATCTTGAGAAACAGGGAGTTGCCCCCTTGTGATCATCACTGGTATTTTCAGAATTTTCTATTGCCCTCCCTATCTCCTTCGGATTACTGGGCTGTGGTTTCTTCCCTTAAAAACCCCTTCTCCCAGTTAGTCGGGGGTCGAACCCCTCCCCTGCGTGGGTTATGAATTTCGGCCCCAGTGCACTGATACTTGTCAATAAACCTCGTGTGATTACAGAAAAAAAAAAAAGGTAGACAATCTTCACTGAGAGCTAAGAAGCAGAAAATCACATCTAAACTTTCCACCTGTCTACTGCCACTGTGTTCTTTCTGCAACGCTAACTCTACAGAGAAACTACAGTCCTGAATTCTATCAACAGACACATGTACTTAGTTTTCTTAGAGATGTTTGCTTTTTGTTAATACTTAGTATAATCTAAGACATCAAATGTGAACTCATTTGCTTAAATTTTGATCCAGCAACTCTGTGCTTAACATATAAATTATCTTTTATTTAAAATGATGAATCTTTTATTCTAATTTTTCATTATATGTCCTTCTATTAATTCATTTATTAACTTTGATTATGGGAATCTGGGTAGTTTTCTATTTGGGATTATGACTAACAACTGAGTGAATATTCTAGGATAGTTGTTGGGGATCCAGCCTCAGCTCAGGTTCAGTCCTGAGGTGGAAAAGGGAAGTCTGTGCAATAAAAAATTCTGGCCACAAAGTGGAATGTACTCACGTGGCCCCAAGTAACTCAAGTCATCTTTATTTATACATAAGCAGAGTTTTTCTTACTGGCTCCTATTTTTGACTTTTAAGAAACACATCATCTTTTAAGAAATACATTGCAACCATTCTGAAACCTCACATTGCTTCCCTTTCTACTTCCCCAAATATACTTTCCCACCCCCATATAACCTTATTCTAAACATGCAGTTCAGCATTTTTTCAGTTAACTATACAATATGTATATTGACTCAGACACATCCTGCTCTCACAGCCCTTATGTCACCTGGCAGCTGCTTGTGGTTACAAAGTTTAAAAGTAGTAGATGTGGGTACAATGTTTTAAGGACAATATTTAAGCTCAAACAATTGTTTTATGTCTGAAAGATATGTTTTTATTCAGTCCCCTTTTCTACAAAAGGGTCACAAGTATCAATCTCTCTGTAACAGACAGACTCTGATAAGGTACTCTTTTCTTATTCCAGTATGCCATCCTTCTTCCACAAATATAAGTTCCTGTGTATGGTAAAAGATGAAACTATCCAGTGCATATCTTATATTATATTTTCCCATTGGGTTATAATAGATGTTATCATTGATTCTTTCTGCTTGGTGTCCATGGAATTTACTCTCAGGAACTGACACTCTGTGTGTTCCTGAGGCCTTTTCCCTATCCTGTGCATGCATGTTCTACTCTCCTCCCAGACCTGTGAGACCTGGTTAATGATCCAAGTGCTTGTTTCTCATATGTACCTGACTGTCTTTACTAAGTCAGAAAAGTCCCAGGTGCGGTTTTTGCTGTGTTGTTGTTGCTGCCTGTGTGCAGTTCCTGTTTCCTCAGGGAAAGAGGGGAGAAGATGCAACATCAGTGGCACAGACTCCGGGAGATTCCACCACAGAAGCTCTTCAGATTGGGGGTTTTATGGGGTTAGGGAGATTAAGCTGATGCATGACCATTGCGACTCGCCATAAAACAAGAGAACCTTCTGACCATCCCAGAGAGCATATGCAAGTAAAAGTCACCAGTTGCTCTCAGGCTGCTAGGGAGTCCACACAAGGACAAGGACTGAAGAGAAAGGGAAAGTCGTTTTTGTGGATGGAGTGTGCTGCTTATTGTGAGGGACTGTCACAATTTAAGTCACAGTCCTATGCTCACACTGTATCTCCAAGTGAAAAGGACTTGGTAGAGGTTCCTTTATTGGTTCTACCTCCTGAGTAGTCAGCCCTTATGGGGAGTTACCAGAACAAGCAATGTTAAGATAGAGAGTTCCTAGCCAGGAAGACAAAGAGGAGAAAGAAAAGAAAATGTAGGGATATGAAAGAAAGTGCCAACTCACCAAGGAAGGACTTAGAAAATGAAAATAGAGTAAATTGAGCAAAAACAACCAAAGGGGTAAACTCAAGATGCCAGCAACGAGTCAGGATGGGGACAGCATCCAGAGCAGTAAGCAAGAAAGAAAAATGTCCCAAAAAGTGTAAGGAGGACCCCCCCAAAAAAAAGGATAAGGAAAAGATCCATCCACATTGGGTGGCAGTTGTAGTTTTTGCTGTCTTGTTGCTGCTGCCTGCATGCAGTCCCCATTTTCTGGGGTGCAGGAGGGTAAGAAGATGCAAAGCCAATGGACAGACTACAGGAGAGTCCTATACAAAAGCTCTTTATTGAAAACAGGATGGGGGTTTTAATGGGGTTAGGGAAATTAAGCTGATGTAGGAACATTTCTGGTTGGTGCCTTTAAAGTGGCAGTCACTGATGTGCTGTGATTGATAGCAGCACGTATTATTAGTTACCATGCTTTTGGTCCACTGACAGGTTGTCTTGGCCAATTTTGCTTAGTCATTGTAAGTTTGCATGTGCTTGCTGTGCTTGCACAAGCAATAGCCCTGCCTCACTCATGCTTAGGCGTTTTAGTTAGTAATTTCCGATAAAGAGATTTTAGAAACTTTAGGCCCCTGTTGAATCTTAGGGGAAATATTCTAAAAAGAACAAAATTTCCAAGAATATTACAAGTAAGACTGAAAAAATAAAACCAAAAACCAACTAAAGATTCACCAATATAATGAAAAAGGCAACAGGCTGCACAAATTTTTCAAATTCCTACAATGTAAAGTGTACGACATGTTCTTGTCATGTGAGAGTCCATTTTCACAAATGTCTTGCCATGAGGAAGCCCAGTGGATAGGTAATCATATGTTAATCTTAGAATAGAATGCATAGCTCCCAACATATTGTAGATAGGTAGATAGATTTTCATGAACATATACTTATCTAGTTGTTGGATCATATCAAGTCATATAGTCAGTGACTCACATATTTAGCTTAAGTAGACACCATCACTGACCTAAAGCAACTGCTCTATCTGATTATCCCACTAACAATGTGATGTGGGAAGTTCTTCTGTATATGTGTTGCTTTTATTGGTTAATGAATAAAGAAGCTACTTTGTCCTATGACAGTTCAGAGTAGAGCTAGGTGGGAAACCTATACTGAATGCTGGGAGAAAGACGATGGAGTCAGTGGGATACCATGAAGCAGCCACAGGAGATAGATGTACAGGAACCTTGCTTGTAAACCACAAGCTTTGTGGTAAAATATAAAATACGAGAAATGGGTTAATTTAAGATGCAAGAGCTAGCCAATAAGAAGCTAGAGCTAATAGGCCAAGAAGTGATTAACATAGTTTCTGTGTGGTTATTTTGAGTCAGGATAGTCAGGAATGAAAAAGCAGCCTCTGACAACAGAACTAGTTAGTACCCAACATGGGGCAGAAACCTACAACACTGGGATTAAAAGTCCCATGCTCTACCTGGATTTACTTGGCCAGGTTGGTGCCAGTTGTTAACAGTAGGCTCTCTCCCACCTAGTCCTTCAGCCATTCCGTCATAAAGGAAGACACAGAGGCCTACACATTAATTATAAACTAATTGACCTACAGCTCAGGATTTTTATTAACTCTTACATCTTACATTAACACATAACTTGTCTGTGTTAGACACGTGAGTTGTTACCCATTATCAGTGAGGCATTCTCATCTTGCATCCTTTGTGTCTGGTGCCTTTACTCTTCCCAGAATTCTCCTCTTCTGGTTTTTCTGCCTTACTTCCTGCTGGACGACTGGCCAATCAGTGTTTTATTAAACCAATACAAGTGACATCTTTACAAGGTACAGGACCATTGTCCCACAGCAACAGTGCATGAATATTTTTTATTGTACCACCATATTTTCAGCTTGGATATTTGGCTTTTTTTGTTGTTGCTAATCAGCCACTTTCTATTTCTAACTACAAATATAATTTTCCTTTTTATTGACCATAGGTATTTCATTTTCACAAATATCAAAAAAGTTGTTATTTATAAATTGTTTGATCTCTCTATTGTCCTTATTCAGCTGAAGATGTCCTTATGTATATAACTAATATTTCTTCTTCCACATTGGCATGTAGTGTGAATACTTTTGCATGCTATCTTTGGGGCTGCAGAGGTAGGTCAGTCATTATGAATACTTCCTGCTCTTCCAGATGATCTGAACTGATTTCTTAGTACACGTTTGGTGGTTTGTAGAAGCCTGTAACATCAGTTTTAGAATTTCTGATGCTCTCTTTTTGCCTGCATACATGTGGAATACACACACACACCACTTTAAAATCATTTTTTGGTGAATAAAATACTAGATTTTAATCATAATTCCATCTATATTTCTTCTCAGATATTTGTTTGGTTGTTGAAAATTCCTTGCCTACTCCCAGTACTCTCTTGTGATTTTTAAGTCTTTATCTTTTTCATTTACATTTAGGACAATAATCTGTGATTCTGAGGCCCTAGGATGGAACCAAAGGAACATAAAAGCATATATTTAATGTTGTTTTCTTTAGTGGTTCCATATCCCCAGCAATAGAGAGTATATTTCCATCACTTTCTAGATTTTATTCATAGCAGTAAGTTTCTATTTCTTTACAAAATAGTCCTTTTCTTTTGCTTGGAGGTAGGTTTTCTTGAATCTGCTATACAACAAAGAACAGAGGAAGTTGGGCTGAATACTCATCAATAGTTCAGTTATTTACATTTCTGTGAATAGGGACAGAGATACAACTCCCAGAACAGAGAGTGCAGATAGATATTAACACAAATAGTAAAATGAATGGAGATGAATCACCTCCTATGACACTCTGGACACACATGAAAACAGAAAACCCCTTAAACTTGGTGGTCACCCCAGAGTTTTGCAGACCAATTTCCTATCAAGAACGTCTATAACACTTGCAAATGAGTTTTATTTTATTTATGAGTGAAGCATTTACATGACTTTAAAGTATATATCTGATGAATACTGCCAATCAGTGTCATATCCATCTAGAACTTAATATCATTATGTTTGTTTGTTTTGCTTTGAACTCTTTAGTCCCAGTTAAGAGACACGTCTCAGACACTGAAAGTTCATGCAAACAATGAAAGAGGTAGCAAATTTTCAGGAATAATATCCCCTACTGTTTTTCAAGGTATGTGAAAATTAACACTATGTTGTATGTCTGAGACATGGGAATCATTTGAAAAGGGATATGCTTGATTTCTATAGTAAAATCAAGAATTTTCAACAAGCCTAAAGTATAGCAATTATTGAGAGTTGAACTTCTGTAACTTTAACATTCTTGGATTGTGATCTAAATTAGAATTTCATGCAAATTATTACAATTACATTTGTCAGATTTGATTTTAAAAATGTTCCTTTTTTTTTCTCCCTGGGAACATACAGCTTTGTCATCTTATGTATCATTCAGTATAAAGTGTTTGTTCTGAAATCTGTGTAAAACAATAGGTGAATGTTTTCACAAAGAATGTTGATTGTGGTGTTAGTTTTTTTCTTTTAATAAATACAAATGGGGGTGTCATCTGGAAAGAATGGCTCTCAGTTCTAAAAAATTTCATCAGATTTTCCTGTATGCAAGACTGAGGGGAATATTCTTAGTTAATGATTGATATGGAATGTTCAGTCCATTCTAGACAGTGCTACCCCTATGCAGGTATCCTGGTGTATATATGGAAGCAGCTATAGAAAGTAAGCAAGAAAGCAACATTTCTGAATATTGTCTCTTTCAGTTCTGCTATGTGTGTGTTTTGAGTTCCTGCCCTGGCCTCTTTTAATTATGGACTATAAGATGTATGGTGAAATGAGATATTTACTACCAAAGTTGCTTTCAGTCACTGTGTTTACCATAGGGATCGAAATCTAAGACAATGGCCAAGGTTGCATTGCTTCTAGAGATAAGAATTGTTTGGGTTTTACTTGTTCTTCTTAAGGGCTGATATGAATGATAGTCATTTAATTATCTTATATCTCAATTTCCTCTGAGTAAAATGGAGTTAAGAAAGAACCAATTCATTATTACATATACTGAGGGTAATTAAAGAACTAGTTAGTAATTCCCTTAATTACATCAATTGCAGAATTAAGTGAAAGAAACATGTATGCGTTAGAAACTCCTCTGCTTAAATATGCTATACTTCTGCACTGTACTACCTGCCTTGGGTTATATTTTGTCCTGAATCTGGAAATATTAGCTAAATTTGACATGAGAGTAAAGCTTAATGAAGACTCCTGCTTTCATGTCAGAAAAACTCGTCCTCTGTTTTCTAGACATCTTTTTTTTTAAATTTATTTATTTATTAAGGATTTCTGCCTAGTCCCCGCAACCGCTTCCCATTTCCCTCCCCCTCCCCCGATCAAGTCCCCCTCCTTCATCTGCTCGAAGAGCAATCAGGGTTCCCTGACCTGTGGGAAGCCCAAGGACCGCCCACCTCTATCCAGGTCTCCTAAGGTGAGCATCCAAACTGCCTAGGCTCCCCCAAAGCCAGTACATGCAGTAGGATCAAAAACCCACTGCGATTGTTCTTGAGTTCTCAGTATTCCTCATGGCCCTATCATACAACAAAAGTATATGCTCAACTATGTTCATGGCAGCATTGTTTGTAATAGCCAGAACCTGGAAACAACCTAGATGCCCTTCAACGGAAGAATGGATGAAGAAAGTATGGAATATATACATATTAGAGTATTACTCAGCAGTAAAAAACAAGGACTTCTTGACTTTTCTAGACATCTTATCCCTAACTACTTTTATAGATTTCTCTTGACTTTAGGTTGTTCTTCCTCAGTGGATATACTCTACTTGAACACAAAAAATAATTTATTTTCTAAAATATTTTATGAGATACATGTGCTATTCTTCTCTCAAAGTAAAAAATTTTGTGTTAGAAAAAAATGGGCATTTGCTAATGACGGAAAAGAGGAATAAGTATCCACAGACTTTGCCTCTGGCCTTTCTTCATGTCAACTCATCCTGTTCCAAAACTCAGAACTCCAAGAAAAGAAGGGGCAATAATTCTTCCTTCCTCTCGTCCCATCATCACTCCTCTATGGCCCCAATCTCTGATATATCTGAATCTAAACATTGTAAAAAATATTTTCTGTGTAGTAAATATCAGGTAGTTACTTTAGTACAACGATCACAAGGAGTGCTCTAACTTCTTGCTGACAATGATGACATGATGTGAAACTCTAGTTTTATGTCACTACTAGAATACAAACATTGGCATATTAATGTCAGAACCCTTGTAAATATTTAGCTCTTATGTCAGTTCTGTGTGAATGTGTGTATGCATGCAGGCGTGTGTGTGTGTGTGTGTGTGTGTGTGTGTGTGTGTGTGTGTTTGTGTGTATGGGGTTCTATGTGACTAAATCCCCTGACTAGATGCATGTAGTCGCCATTTTAATAAAGAGGACTCTATTCCTGCTCAAGCATTAAGAGAAAAAGCTGTTCCATGCTGCCCCTTAGTACAAGCTCACTTAGCCTGTAAGATAAAGTTCAAACTTTTAACCCTCATAGTCAAGGCCCTTTAAAGAAGAATTTTTTTTTTGAAACTAACTTTTTTTTTCTTTTTTTTTTAAATTTATTTATTTATTAAAGATTTCTGTCTCTTCCCAGCCACCGCCTCCCATTTCCCTCACCCTCCCCCAATTAAGTCCCCACCCCCAGCCCGAAAAGCAATCAGGGTTCCCTGTCCTGTGGGAAGTCCAAGGAACCCCCCACCTCCATCCAGGTCTAGTAAGTTGAGCATCCAAACTGCCTAGGCTCCCACAAAGCCAGTACGTGCAGTAGGATCAGAAACCCATTGCCATTGTTCTTGAGTTCTCAGTAGTCCTCATTGTCTGCTATGTTCAGAGAGTCCGGTTTTATCCCAGGCTTTTCCAGACCCAGGCCAGCTGGTCTTGGTGAGTTCCCAGTAGAACATCCCCATTGTCTCAGTGTGTGGGTGCACCCCTCACGGTCCTGAGTTCCTTGCTCGTGCTCTCTCTCCTTCTGCTCCTGATTTGGACCTTGAGAATTCAGTCCTGTGCTCCAATGTGGGTCTCTGTCTCTGTCTCCTTTCATCGCTTGCTGAAGGTTAATATTCAGGAGGATGCCTATATGTTTTTCTTTGGGTTCTCCTTATTTAGCTTCTCTAGGATCACTAATTATAGGCTCAATGTCCTTGGTTTATGGCTAGAAACCAAATATGAGTGAGTACATCCCATGTTCCTCTTTTTGTGTCTGGCTTACCTCACTCAGGATAGAATTTAGTTTAAAAGAAATACCAAGCTATTTATTTGGTCATGATTTAACTGTAGGTTGTACTGATGTTATTTCAGAGTCATGTGTAAATGTAAGCTCCTTCTAAATCAGCTCTCCTGACGTAGAGAAATTTTGGTATACTACTTATGGACATCTCTAAATCTCTCCAGTACTCATTGTATCTGTGAAACTGACATTTTAATATATCATATAAAGACTGGGAAAATAAAGATTGGTCCATCACTTTTATACTCATTTATTTCATTTCTAATACTTGCATTTAATAGGCAAAATGTTCTCAAAATAGAAGCTATCTTAAATAGAGACATATAATTTGAATTCTCCCAAAGAATTGTTTCAGAGTATTAGTTTGGGCATAATATAAAACTTTGTCAAATATTAATCACAACCAACTCTGTGAGACATCAACAATGTTTTCTTATTGTACCACCGTATCAGGTGGGACTATAAATAAATGTTCATACTCTCTACTGAATGATAAATTAGAGATGGATCACCGAATACTCCTCTGTTTCTGACTTCCAGTATCTTCCAGGTTTATTTTAGGTTGTAGTCACTTAACTCATCATAGTCCCTACATTCAGAGAACTTACAGTAATGACACCGTTACAAAACTCATGCAAGATTGTTTTTCAATATTGTCCAGTTCAATGTGCTACAAACAAGAAATCTAATTAAATGATAAATAGATGGATGCATCTGAACTGAATAATTACAGGAAAAAAAATGCAGTATTTTTAACAAGGTTTCTTTTTGTTCCCGTAAATTCTACTTTTAAAAGCTCATGAATTAGCTACTTTCATAAAACACTCTTTGTGGTTTGTAATAGAATGTTGAGGTCAAAGGCTAAATTATCTGAGGAACTTTGGAGAATATCATCATTTTATTATTGTATCAATGACAAATATTTTGTAATATCTGTTACTCGTTTTAATATACACTGAATCTAATTCAAGTAGCATAAAAAGGAAGCATTACTTTTTAAAAAGTGTATTATCAATTAGCATACAGAAGAGAAGTTGGGGTGCTTTCTCCCATAAGAAGTCCTGGGAGACTTGTACAACCTATAGACAGAAACAGTGCTAAACCAGCAAGTTTACAACTCCTGTGGGAAACTTGAGTAAAGAAAACAAACTTCCTATTAGTGGTTTTAAAGCAAACTAGGTTTATTTCCCTGTAAACACAGTTTGCAATCAGCACAGTTTAAGGGAGTGGCTTGGACAATTACATTGGTATTGTTAACAATTTTCATGTACCATGAATTCTATACATTGATATATAGAGAAATGAGGAAATAATAATTGACGCAGGCCATTTGTTAGAAGTTCATAGCGAGTTCTCAAGCACAATTCAGTGGACTTTCAATGTCTTAATACAAATTCTTATGTAATTTGGGCTCCTTATTGTAATCCGTCTTAATACAAATTTATTTTACGCTCCTTAATGTAATCCAAGTAAACAAGAGAAGTATGTATTTACCACCTCTATTGTTCTACTTTTAACATCAGGTCAAGTTTTGAATGCTCTGTCCTATGTATTATATCACAGATCACCACAGTTATTATGGAGTCTGTTTGAGGGCATTTTTGTACACTGCTACTTTTGGACTGGTACATGTGCCTCCGTGGTACTATATTGATGTTTACAGAAACAGCTAAATTTTCCTCCTTGCTTCTCTTGTTTTTTTTTTTTTTTTTTTTTTTTGGTTTTTCGAGACAGGGTTTCTCTGTGGTTTTGGAGCCTGTCCTGGAACTAGCTCTTGTAGACCAGGCTGGCCTCAAACTCACAGAGATCCGCCTGCCTCTGCCTCCCGAGTGCTGGGATTAAAGGCGTGCGCCACCACCGCCAGGCTTTTTTTTCTATTCTTAACAAATTTGAAAGAATCATATTTTCCTAAACATATCTGGCAAACCTCGATGGTTTGTTTGCTTCTGCTCTTCTTCTATGAAGAAGATTGTTACTGTCAGGAGCAGACATGTCTCACTGTCATAAACAAAAAGAACCTAGGTTATTAAAACATCTTAAATGCTATATTCTGTAGATTTCTGAAGTGTTTGAACATGACTTGTATATCTAAAAATATACCTTTGTTTGATTTTGAAAACATACCAAATGAGACTACAAGTTCGATTATAATAGATGACTAATTACTAACCCTGTATTTCCTTATTATCCTTTAGAGTTGATAGTAAGAGTTAATAAGTTTTCAAGGACTAGAAATTTGTATTACATTGTTAAATGGGTTATACAGGTACAATACCTTGAACAAGAGTAGAAATATATGAACAATATATTCTAACAAAATTTGTATACAATACTTTTAAAAGTAGTAGTTGATTTCTAAAAGTAGAGTCAATAATCTACCTTTTTATCTTGCAGTTTTATATTCTACCTTTTTTCTTTTCAGAGTATATTTAATAATCTACCCTTTAATCCTATCATATCTAAATTTAGCATGACTAATACATGTAGCACAATTAATAAAAATCCAGAGACAGAAATTAAGGTTCAACCTAAAGGTCAGAAAAGCAAAACACTGGCTCATACCTCTACCTCAGCCAAGAATGGTGATCCTGCCTCTAGGAAGATCAGAATGAGACTGGGTCTGCAAGCCATCTCCTCCCATTTTATAGTCTACTGTAGGGCTAGGATTAAAGGTATGTACCACTGGTATTAAGGGCACGTGCCTCCTGATTACTACAGCAAACTAGTATGTGTACTGGGATTAAAGGTGTATGTCACCATTGTTTGGTCTAGAAGACTGACATGTGGGGCTCTTTAACTCTGTGATCTTCAGCCAAGCTTAATTTATTAAAATTCAAATGAAATATCAATACCTTCCCCCTTTTCTCTAAAATAAAAAGGCAATAACTAATATAAGAAAACTAAATACAATAAGCATAATAACAATATACAATATATACAGACAATAAATACTTCAACATTGAGTTCATTTGCATTTGACAGATTCAGAGAAAATATTCTATATTTATCCTATCTTGGTTGAGTTCAAAAACTTGCACATAATTTTCTACCTATCATAGCTTTTTTTCTCCATCTGATAAACTATAAGCATAACTATCTAATCTTCAACTCCCTCAGTGACTCAGGAAAGAAATATTAACTGAGTAAGCAGGAAGTATGAGCAAGCAAATTCCCAAAGAATGTGAGGAATGATAAAAACATTTGATTGTCAGGGCAGTCACCCAAAGTTCCTCTGCAACATTGAGGCATCTACCTTTGACCTATAGGCCTAGCATATCCAATGGACTTCTCTGTGAAGCAAGATATCCTGAAGGACTGTCCCTCTTTGCCTTGACAACATTTGGTAGTCACATTCTTTTGTTCCCTGCTTGTCCAATTAGGACAGCATACTGTCAGCAGTTAAAACAAGGACATTTTCTTTCACAGTGAGTTCCCTTTGCCACTAAGAAAGCAAACTCCATGTGAAGATTATTTAATATCCATTATCTTCTCTGGAATAAATTGGTGCTGTTAGGAGCAGATATGTCTCATTATCATAAAAAAGAAGAACATAGGTTATTAAAATATCTTAAAAGTAATATTCTTTAGAACTCTGAAGTGTTTGATGATGTCTTGTCTATCAAATATATATCTTTGTTTGACCCTGAAAACATATCTAAGTGTGTTTAGATATACATATACATATATATGAATATATAGATATAGACACTTACCCACAAAACACATTATACACATAGATCTTTTTCTAAATTATTTGCTATGAAATATACCTTTCTTTATATGCTATCTATACATTAACCACTGTCTAGTGTTCAGACTCTTACTTTATGGATATATTTTTGTTGATGCAAATTGATCATTTCTGGTGCATTTTTACACAAACATTTTACCCTCCGTATCTGTAGCATTTCATGGCTAACAGGCATTGCTAAATATCTTCAGAATAGAAGAAGTGAGCATAATTAAGGTAGCCAGCATTTAGAAACACATAGCTTTGAGATAGAATAAGAAATGTGTTAAGCCTCAACTCCCTCATGTAGGTTTCTGAAGAACAAATAGAATATCAAAATATGGATAAGTTGGCATATGTAAGTTTTCAATACATTTTATTTTCATTCCCTTTCTCCTCGCCTTAACAGTGAAGTTGTATTTCATAAGACTAATTGTCATCATTGACTGAAAAAAAAAAACAGGAACTAGAAAGTTTCATAAAAGAGAAGTATGCATTGTGTATATGTGTGTGCATGCACACATACAAAAAGTCAACTATGCATAAAATGGGAGAAGAAAGTGGTTTTCTGCTTTAAGAAGATATTAACTTCTCTTAGGCATTCTTTCACCTATCCAACACAAACTCCTTTTTATTAATTCTGTTTCAACTATATGTGTTCACTGATATCTGATATCCAAACCAAAACCAGCAAAATTTCATCAGAATCTACATCCTATTCCTGGGTGTGGGCTGAGACTTTCTACCCACCATGCTCCAGGGACTTGAAGAAGGAAACACAAATTTTCAAGTATTAGAGTGAGGCTGTTTTTCAAGTATGCTTAGGGGAGCAGAGAAATCCAATCTGGATTTCACAGACCATTACAACTATGAGATGCAATTGGGTGTTAGAAAAAGAAGGAGAAAAGGCTCTGCAGTATATGCGTGGCAAATTCTAGTTTAAATAAAATTGCATTTAACCAGTTTCTCTACTATAGGATTTCTCAAAGCCTATAAAGTGATAATGTGTTTTGAGACTTCTGAGATATTTGTACTAAATATATACATTTGTATATATTTCTGTCTTTAGAAACAAATTAAGCCATTGGGGCTATGATCAAAGGAATACATATGGGATTATATGTCAGATACAGATGCAGAAGATGCAATTTCTTTCAACTAACAGATTTTTCATGCCCTTGAGTAAAACACACAACCACCTCAAATCTCTCTATAAATATGTAAACTTAAATATATATATATATATATATATATATATATATATACATATATATATATATTTCTTTTTAATCAGTCTCTGATTCTTCCCCCACTACCCACTCTCTTTCTTCATCTCACAGGCCAGAGCTGTCTCTGACTGAAATTTCCTCCCTCTAGACTGGCAGTCCAAAGACTGCAGTCAGAGCTTATGTCAGGGTGAGATAACACAGACTTGAACACTTGAACGTATGCAACTCTTTTCTGCAATCATCAACAGAAAATACCAGCACATACAATTACCTGTTTAATGACAACTCTCTTCATATTCCTTTTCTGAATGTGTCCTCTGAGAAGGTAGTGAATATTTGAAGATGTACCTTCAAATGCAAATGGCAAATAGTACCTAATTTTATGTTTCACTGGTCAAATACAAAGTACTGAACTCAAAATTAGTTAAGAACATAATGCAATGACTTTTAATAATATGGTTCAGAGAAACTGAGAAGGTGTTATAGACCTGGCAGAAACATAATGTTACTGATGTCCTTAGTCTTAAGACATTCTGTGATTAGAATTAATAAACAGTTTTATAAATTTGAATTATTAAATCATAACTAATAATGTTAACAGTCCACTTAATAGTGTCAGTGACTTATACACTGTAATATGGTTGAACACAATAATCTGAAAAGAGGAGACCTGAGAGATAGAAATTGCTAGATCATATTGCCTTGCCAATATCACTTATTTCTCCCTAAATCCCATAAGCCACATTATCTACATGATAAACAACAGTCAGTCTTCTGGGCACAGAACAAGTATGGGAAGGGTATGAAACATGTCACTTATTATACACAGTTGGTTACTTCATAGATGAAACATAGAAAAGGGTGTCTACACAAGTCTTTAGAAAAATTGAGCAATGAAGCACTGGATATGACATCAAAAGCAGCACTTGTGACTTTTCCAAAGTGGGACTGATACTCTACACATTGCAGAGAACTTTCTCTAAATTGATGAAATCCTTTATTTAAAAACATCCCTACTTTGATTTCTCCCAGCAAGCAGTGAATCTGGGGTTTGATAGATCCAGTTATTAAAAGTCCATCCATCTGAGCAATCTGTTTGCCTGCCTTTCTTGCTGTGCTGGTAATTTTGCAAAAACTGCTGAATCTGCTCTTACCCTCACAGCACATTATAAACAAAGTAAAGGATGACTGGTGGTTGTCTATCACCCTTTAAGAAAATTAGCAAGAACCCTCCCCTCTTCAAATATTCACTACCTTCTCAGAGGACACATTCAGAAAAGGAATATGAAGAGAGTTGTCATTAAACAGGTAATTGTATGTGCTGGTATTTTCTGTTGATGATTGCAGAAAAGAGTTGCATACGTTCAAGTGTTCAAGTCTGTGTTATCTCACCCTGACATAAGCTCTGACTGCAGTCTTTGGACTGCCAGTCTAGAGGGAGGAAATTTCAGTCAGAGACAGCTCTGGCCTGTGAGATGAAGAAAGAGAGTGGGTAGTGGGGGAAGAATCAGAGACTGATTAAAAAGAAAGAGGCACAGGAAGAGTGAAATGTATGTATACAGGCAAGGATGGAGGAGCAGAACTAAAATGGAGAGGAAGAGATAAATTTAAAACAAGTGAATAAAAGTACAATTCCCTAAAATTAAAACCAATTTCTGGCCATTTGCTGTTATAAAATAGTAACAGATAATCAGATTTTTATTTACATGTATTTCTATTAAGTTCTGTATCTCTGTTTCTATCTGAATTGTTATTGAACTTCTGAGTACAATTAATTGTGAATTAGACCCAACAAGTATTTCCCATCAGCAGCACTGACTAGAATGTTCACCATCTGTCATGTCATAAATATCCCCTTCCCACAGAAGAGGCTTGCCTCCTCAGCTAGCAAGCACCTATTCATCCCGTTCTTAATTGAGAATTCTGTTTATTTTTTTAAATAAAGAATTAAAAAGTTGAGAATGTAGAAAACTGCGTTAGTCTTGGAAAGACATGTTAAAACTGCAAGCAACCTTTACCAGTTTGAAAGACAAATTTGTCAACAAATAAAAAATAATAATAACAAGAGTATTCGGTGGTATTTAACCTAAAAAAATCTTTCCAAACTCTGATGTGGAATCCCCCTCTATATGCTGTGATTACCACTGATTAATAAAGAAACTTCTTTGGACCTGTAGCATGGCAGAACAGAGGTACATGGGGGTGGGAGGTGGAGGTGTGAAACTGTATGCTTGGAGAAAAGGTGGAGTCAGGAGAAGTCATGTAGCCCTGCCAGAGACAGACCTGAAACTTTACCTGGTATGCCACAGACTCATGGCGATATACAGATTAATGGAGATGGGTTAATTTAAGATATGAGTTAGCCAGAAATATGCTTAAGCTATTGGCAAAACAATATTGCAAATAATATAGTTTCTGTGTGATTATTTCAGGGCTAAGCAGCCAGGAACAAACAAGCACCATCCTACAATAAAACTCCTTGGTAGGTAAAGATAGTTAGTAAATAAAATATCAGGAGAAAAAGAAAATTGAGAGTATAAATTAAATAACACTGTCCTTCATAATAAAAAGAAACAAGGTTGAACCCTGTATGTAAACAGGCCACTTAGGGAGGTTTTTAAAAAGCAAAAAGGGAATGATAATATTCTTCTAGTTTAATACATGTTTAATATATTAAAGTCTCTGCCAAATTGTGGTGCTCATTGACTTATATTTTTCATTAAGCATGATATATCTTTTGAAAGATGCTAACTCTAAATAAGCATCAAGTGAACTGCTTTTATCCAGGAACCACAATTTCTAATTTTGTTCATTTTTCTATCTCACTGACTCTTGACCTCTTCCATATGGACATGGCCTCATCTGCTAACTGAAATGACTTTTCTGTCATAATACTGACTTCAATTTGTGGTCTCTGTCAGGCAAATCCTGTTGAGTCAACCTTATCTCAACTCTGTCACCATCTACAAGCATAAATGGCAATCAGTCTCAACAATAGCATACAGATGAGAAAGATAGGATTCTATCACCAGCCATAATTCATCACAGCTAAATTGGGGGCTATATAATTAATACTAGCTTGAATTAAAGCAGTCAAATAGGACAATGTTATGGAATACCAGGATTGGAGAACAATAAGTTCTATTACATTCTCCTCCCAAATGCCAAAGGACACAACAGACAAAAAGGATAGTTATTAGAAAAATTGTACAAGATTATGAAGGTAATGATGTATTGCACATTTATGCTTTTTTCATTACTCTGCTTGGACTGTCTTGACCTCCGTCCCTCTTCAAATTCAAAATTTTAGAATCAAAACTTTAAAACCACTTCTGCATGTACCACAACATCATGCATGATGTGTTTATCACATGTGCCTATGAAATACTTAATTCAAGAAGCATCTTTCACCAAATACATATAAATACAACTGATCATAAGGCAGTTTTATCCTTCTCTGCACACTAAAGTATCAATTACTTAATAGCCTTTCTATCAGGGCTTGAACGTATTGTGCATAAAATCATTTAGAACAAAGACTATAGGTTTATATAATTTGATACTAAAAAATTCATTTCTTAATAATCTTTAAATCAAGATTATTACTGCTTTGATGAGGTTTGGCATTATCATTGTCTTTTTTCTGTGGCCAGAGAAGACACAATTTCTAAATGAGAGGGCTTTTGCATTCAGAGAAATTTTCTTGGCCTGGAAAGGGTCATAAGCAGAATGCAATACAGAGTTGTGTTCTTATCACGTGACTTGAATCACGGCTTTCCTCCCAGGGCACTGCATGTCAAAATCCTAACCTCTATTACCTCACAATGTGACCTCATTTGGAGGCGAATACAGCCTTTATAAAGATAATAAAATTTACAGTAATCAAAATTGCCACATATTCTACTTGCTACGCATCTTCAGAAGAATAATTGGTTATGTATATGAGCACAATCGAAAGGTAAACCTGAAGAGAAGGTCATTCTGGTGATTTTGCTGAAATATCCACCATGAATTGAGTACATTTGAACACTTGACATCAAGTTGATGGATGTTTAGGGGAGCTTAGTAGTTTTGTCCTTCCTTGAGGAAGTATGTCAGTAAGGTAGGACTTGGGATTACAAAACATTCATGGTATTTTGTGCTCCCCTTTCTGCTTTCAGTTTTTGGATTAGGTGTGAGCTCAACTGAGCTGTTCCTGAGCCTGACCCTCTTAAACCACAAACTTAAAATAAATTCTTTCTTCTGTAAGTTACTTGGTCATGATGTTTTTTCGCACAAATAGAAAAGTAACCAAGATAGGCAAAAACCATCTATTCTCTAAGTAGAGTCTTTAGCATAAGACATTCTACTATGTTGGTCTTATACCAAAATTCTCCACAACAGTGATAAAACACACATTATTTGCTTCATACACCCACTATGTGATATATTATTATAGCAACCCTATCACATTAATGTATACCAAGCTTTCTGGAATGTCTAAACAGAAAAAAAATATGAGGAAAGAGGAAACAGACTACAGATGCAGGTCTGACACAAGGTTACTGGGTTACAGTCACACTTGCAAAAAATCCTCTGCTGGAGAAGACACAGTCCATACAGTAAAGTCTGCTATTGTTATTTTTCTAGATGATCAAATTAACCTATAAATATTTATATTTGTAGCTATATGAGTGCATTCAGATTTGGTCAGAGAATCCTCTCTTCCTTTCAGTGGGTACCAGTCAATGCTAAGATACATACCTATGCAAAATGATGAGAATAACAAATTGATTACTTATTCATAAATGTAATATAACAGTTCCCATCAAACCTCAGGAATGTCTCAGAAAAGGAAGAAGAAAGAATGTAAGAGCTGGAAGATGAAGACAAATGTGCAATGCAAACTTCTGTACATTATAACTATTGTATTTGTAGGTGTATATGAGCTGTAATTTCTAGTGTGAGATCTGAACAGGATCAATCTAGCCAAAACTCTGGCATATATGGTGGGGATAGTTTTCTAGGCTCCTTTCTGACTAAGGAGCTAAAAGAAGTTGATAGCTGATGAGCAGAGGAAAAATTTTTTACTCTTGTTCTTTTTTATTTAATTTTTTAAAATATACCAATCCAAGTTTCTACTCTCTCCACTCCTCCACACACCCTCCCTATCCCACCCCTGTCTAATCCTCAGAAAGGGTAAGGCACATTGCATTGTGGAAAGTCCAAGGCCTGCCCTACTTTATCTAGGCTGAGCAAGGTATACATCCAAAGAGAATATGATCACAAAATGCCAGTATATGAAGTAGGAATAAATCCTGGTGCCACTGCCAGTGGCGTCTACCCCAGCCATGCACTGTCAACCCCATTCAAAGGAACTAGTTTGGTCCTATGCTTCTTCCTTCCCTGTCCGGCTGGAGTTGATGAGCTTCCATTAGCTCAGGCAGACTGTTTCAGTGGGTGAACCCATCATTATCTTGACCTCCTTGCTAATACTCCCATTCCTTGCACTCTTCAACTGATCTTTGGGAGCTCAGTCCAGTGCTCCAATGTGGGTCTTTGCCTGTTTCCATTAGTTGCTGGATTAAGGCTCTATATTCATCAGTCTAATTACAGGGCAAGTAAAGATCAGGCCCCTTCTCCTCCATGCTCAGGGTTCTAGATGGGGGTCAGCCTTGTTGATTCCTTGGAATCTCTAGAGGCAGGTTTCTCTTAACCCTATAATGGCTCCCTCAATCAAGATATCTCTTTTCTTGCTCTCATCTCCGTCCTTCCTCTATCTGGATCATTACATTCCCTCAAGTTCTCCTCTGCCTCTCCACTCCTCTTCTCTTCCTATCCTCCTCTCTTTCCCCACCCTAATGCTTCCAACCCTTTCAGTCAATCCTGTCCACTTCCAATTTCCAGGTGGGTCGATATATCTTTTCTTTGGGTTCTCCTTATTATTGAGCTTCTCTAGTATCATGAACTATAGGCTCAATGCCTTTTGTTTATAGCTAGTATCCGCTAATGATTGAGTGCATACAATCTTCATTTTGGGGGGTTATGGGTTATCTCACTCAGGATAGCATTTTCTAATTCCATCTATTTGCATGCAAAACACAAGATGTCATTGTTTTGTTTTGTTTTACCACTGAATGATACTCTAATATATAAATGTGCTACATTTTATTTATTCATTCTTTGGTTGAGGGGCATCTACGTTGTTTCCAGGTTATGGCTATTACAAATAATGCTGCTATAAACATAAGTTGAACATATGCCTTTGTAGTATGATTGAGAATCTTTTGGGTATGTGCCCAAGAGTGAAATTGCTGGATCCTAAAGTAAGTTAATTCCTAATTTTCTGAGAAACTGTCATGCTAATTTCAAAAGTGGTTGAACATGTTTGCATTTCCACCAGCAATGGATGAGTGTTCCCCTTATTCTACATCATCTCCAGCATAAGCTATAATTAGTGTTTTTGATATTTTCCATTCTGACAGGTGTAAGATGGTATCTCAGTATTGTTTTGATTTGCATTTCCCTTTTATAGCTAAGAATGTTGAACATTTCCTTAAGAAACTTATGCTATTTGAGAATTTTCTGTTGAGAAGTCTCTCTTTAGTTCAGTATTCCAATTTTTAATTGGGTTGTTTAGAATTTTAATAACTAACTTCTTGTGTTCTTTCTTTATATATTTTGGAGATCAGTCCTTTTTCTGAAGTAGGGTTGGTGAAGATCTTTTCCCATTCAGTAGGCTGCCTTTCTGTCTTATTGACTATATCCTTTCCTTTATGGAAGCTTCTCAACTTTAGGAGGTTACATTCATTCATTGTTGTTCTAATGTCTGTGCTACTGGGTTATAGATAGGAAGTGGTCTCCTGTACCCATGCATTGAAGACTACTTCCCACTTTCTCTTCTATCAGGCTCAGTGTGATCAGATTTATATTGAAGTATTTAATCCATTTGGACTTGAGTTTGGTGCATGATGATAAATATGGATCTATTTTCATTCTTTGACATGTTGATATCCAGTTATGCAAACACCATTCACTGGAGGTAATTTTTTCCCACTGTATAAGTTTAGCTTCTTTGTCAAAAATCAGGTGCTCATAGGTGAGTGGATTATTATCCAGGTCTTTGATTTGATTACTTTGGTCAATCTGTCTGTTTTTATGTCAATATAAAGCTGTTTTCATTACTGTAGTTCTGTAATAGAGATTAATGTCAGGGATGGTGATGCCTCTGGAAGTTATTTTATTGTACAGGACTGTTTTGGCTATTCTGGGTATTTTTTTTTTTGTTTTTCCATATGAAGTTGATTATTATTATTTCAAGGTCTGTGGAGAAATTTGTAGAGATTTTGATGGGGATTGCATTGAATCTATAGATTGCCTTTGGTAGGATTGCCATTTTTACTATGTTAATCCTACCTATCCAAGAGCATGGGAGATTTTTCCATTTTCTGTTATCTTCTTCAATTTCTTTCTTCAAAGACTTAAAGTTCTTGTCAAATAGGTCTTTCACTTCTTTGATTATTGTTACCCCAAGATATTTTATTTTATTTGTGGCTATTGTGAAAGGTGATGTTTCTCTGATTTCCCTTTCAGCTCTCTTTATCATTTGTGTATAGGAGGGCTACTGATTTTTTTTTTTTGAGTTGATCTTGTATCTTGCCACATTACGGATAGTATTCATCAGCTGTAGGAGTTCTCTGGTAGAGTTTTTTGGGGTCACTTATATACACTATCATGTCAAAAACAAAACTGTGACTTCTTCCTTTCCAATTTGAATCCCCTTGATCTCCTTTTTTTTCTTTTATTGCTATTGCCAAAACTTTAAGAATTTTGTTGAAGAGATATGGAGAAAGTGGACAACCTTGTCTTGTTCCTGATTTTAGTGAAATTGCTTTGAGTTTCTCTCCATTTAATTTTATGTTGGCTGTCAGCTTGCTGTACATTGCTTTTATTATATTTAGGGATGTTCCTTGTATCCCTGATCACTCCAAGACATTAATTATGAAGGGATGTTGTTCGATTTTGTCAAATGCTTTTTCAGCATCTAATGAAATGATCATATGTTTCTTTTCTTTTAGTTTATTTATATGATGAATTATATTGATAGATTTTCATATGTTGAACCAGTCCTGCATCTCTGGGAAGAAGCCAACTTTATCATGGTGGATTATTTTTTTGATGTGTTCTTGGATTCGGTTTGCCAGTATTTTATTGAGTATTTTTGCATCCATGTTCATGAGTGAGATTGGCCTGTTATTCTCTTTCTTGGTTGAGTCTTTGTGTGCTTTTGATATCAGGGTAACTGTAGCTTCATAAAAAGAGTTTGGCATTGTCTCCTCTGTTTCTATTATGTGAAACACTTTGAGAAGAATAGGTATTAGGTCTTCTTTGATGTACTGATAGAATTCTGCACTAAAACCATCTAGCCCTGGGCTTTTTTTTTTTTTTTTTGGTTGGGAGGTTTTTGATGACAGCTTCTATTTCCTTGCAGCTTATAGGTCTATTAAAACTTCTCACTTTGTCTTGATTTAATTTTGTTATATTGTATCTATCTAAGAAATAGTCCATTACTTTCATATTCTCCAATTTTGTGGAGTACAGATTTTTGGAGTATGGACTAATGATTCTCTGAATTTCCTCAGTGTCTGTTATAAAAAGGAGATCCCTTTTCAATTATGATTTTGTTGATTTGAATGTTCTCTCTCTGCCTTTTGATTAGTTTTGATAAGGATTTGTCTATCTCGTTGATTTTCTCAAAGAACCAGCTCTTTGTTTCATTTATTCTTTTATGTTTAATTTATTATTTGTTTTCATTGTTTCTATTTTCCTGATTTCATCCCTCAATTTGATTATTTCCTGTCTCCTCCTCCTCATGGGTGAGTCTGAATCTTTTGTTCTAGAGCCTTTAGGTATTAAGTCACCAGTGTGAGCTTTCTCCATTTTCCATTTTCTTTATATGGGCACTTACTGCTATGATTTTTTCTCTTACCACGGCTTTCATAGTGTCCCATAGGGTTAGATATGTTGTGCCTTCATTTTCATTGAATTCAAGGAAGTCTTTAATTTCCGTCTTTTTTTTCTTCTTTTATTTTTTTTTTAATTTGTGTAGGTTTGTTTTGTTACTGAGTATGTGATCAATTTTAGAGAAGATTCCATGAGGTGCTGAGAAGAAGGTATATTCTTTTGTGTTTGAGTGAAATATTCTATTGTTGTCTCTTAAGTCCTTCTGATTCATGACATCTATTAGTTCTCTTGTTTCTCTGTTAAGTTTCTGTCTAGATGACCTATCTGTTGGTGAGACTGGTGTGTTGAAGCCTCATACTATTAGTGTGTGGGGTTTGATGTACAATTTAAGTTTTAGTAATGTTTCTTTTATATAGGTAGGTGCTCTTGTATTAGGGGCAAAGATGTTTAGGATTGAGACTGCAACTTGCTGAATTATTCCTGTTATGAGTATAATGTGTCCTTCTCCATCTCTTCTGACTGATTTTAGTTTGAAATCAATTTTGTTCGATATTAGGATAGCTACACCTACTTGTTTCTTAGATCCATTGGATTGTAAAACTTTTCCCAACCCTTTACTCCAAAGTAGTGTCTGTCTTTGAGGTTGAAGTGAGTTTCTTATATACAGCAGAAGACTCAATCCTGTTTTTGTATCCTTTCTCTTAGCCTGTGTTTTTATAGTTGAATTGAGTCCATTGATTTTAAGCAATATTAATGACCAGTGGTTGTTAATTCTGGTTATTTTTAGTTGTATTGTTTGGGTGTTTCCTTTTTTGTTTTATGCTGGTAAGAAGTTTTTAGATGTCTGTGTTTATGTGGGTGCAGTTAGATTCCTTGGGTTGGGGTTTCCTTCTTTTACTTTTTGTAAGGCGGGGTTTGTGGATGTGTGTTGTTTATATATATATATATTTTCATATAATATCTTGTTTTCTTCAATGAAAACTTTGTTGGGTATAGTAGTCTGGGCTTGCATCCATGGTCTCTTAGTGTCTGCAGCACATCTATCTAGGACAATCTGGCTTTCATGGTTTTCATTGAGATTTCAGGGGTAATTCTGATAGGTTTACCGTGTATATTACTTGACCTTTTTCTTTTGTATTCCTTAATATTCTTTCCTTATTCTCTATGTTTTGTATTTTGATTATTATATTGTGAGAGGAATTTTTCATCCAGTCTATTTGTTATTCTGCAAGCTTTTTGTACCTTCATAGGGATATTCTTCTTTAGGTTGGAAAAGTTTTCTTGTATAATTTTGTTAAATATATTTCCTGTGCCTTTGAGCTGGATTTCTTCTCCCTCATCTACCCCTATTATTCTTAGGTTTGGTCTTTTCATGGTGTCCCAGATTTCCTGAATGATTTTTGTTAGGAATTTGTTGGATTTAATGTATTCTTTGACCTGTGAGTCTATTTTCTCTCTAGTATCTTTGGTGCTTGAGATTATTTCTTTTATCTCTTGTATTCTGTTGGTTATATTTGTCTCTGTAGTTCCTGTTTGTTTACCCAGATCTTCCATATCCAGAATTCCCTCAGTTCGTGTTTTCTTTATTATCTCTACTTCAGTCTTCAAGTCTTGAAACTGTTTCTTTTATCTATTTTTTTGTTTATTCTTGGTTTTCATTGAGGGATTTATTCATTTTTCCCATTTTTTATCATCTCTTCCATTTCTGTAAGGGAGTTTTTCATTTCTTCTTTAAAGGCCTCCATAATTTTCATCAAGTTAGTTTTAAAGTCATTCTCTTCTACTTCTTGTAAGTTAGAATGAGAAAGTCTTCCTGTTTTGTGACCACTGGTTTTGGTGTTATCACGTTGCTTTATAGGTTGTTGGAGGAATTCTTGCATTGGTGCCTTCAAATGTCTTCCTTCAAATGAGGCCAGCAGTATCTTTGCATCTTGGTCCAATCCTTGCTGTGGCTGTGTGAGTGTTTGGCAGTTTTTCTTTTTTTTCCCTTTTATTTATTTATTAAAGATTTCTGTCTCTTCCCCGTCACCTCCTTCCATTTCCCTTCCCCTCCCCCAATGAGATTCCCCTCGCTTGTCAGCCCATAGAGCTATCAGGGTACCCTGCCCAGTGGGAAGTCCAAGGACCTCCCACCTCCATCCAGGTCTCGTAAGGTGAGCATCCAAACTGCCTAGGCTCCCAGAAAGCCAGTACGCACAGTAGGATCAAAAACCCACTGCCATTGTTCTTAAGTTCTCAGTAGTCCTCATTGTCCGCTATGTTCAAGGAGTCCGGTTTTATCCCAGGTTTTTTCAGACCCAGGCCAGCTGGCCTTGGTGAGTTCCCGATAGAACTTCTTGAATTTAGCATACAAATGGATGGAAATAGAAAACACTATCCTGAGTGAGGTAAGCCAGACCCAAAAAGAAGAACATGGGATGTACTCACTCATATTTGGTTTCTAGCCATAAACAAAGGACATTGAGCTTATAATTAGTGATCCTAGAGAAGCTAAATAAGGAGAACCCAAAGAAAAACATATAGGCATCCTTCTGAATATTAACCTTCATCAGGAGATGAAAGGAGACAGAGACAGAGACCCAATTTGGAGCACCGGACTGAAACCTCAAGGTCCAAATCAGGAGCAGAAGGAGAGAGAGTAGGAGCATGGAACTCAGGACCGCGAGGGGTGCACCCACACACTTGGTAGTTTTTCTTTTTTTCTTTTTTTTTTGGTTTTTCGAAACAGGGTTTCTCTGTGGTTTTGGAGCCTGTCCTGGAACTAGCTCTTGTAGACCAGGCTGGTCTCGAACTCACAGTAGTTTTTCTTAATCAGCTCTGTACTGTCAATGTCTGTCTCAGAGAGTCTCTAAGGTTTATATACTCCTGCTCTCTTGGTCTTCTCTCCTCATTTGCCCTTTTGGTGCTCTCTCTTAGTCTCCTCAGTGTTATAGCAAGCTCTTAGTCCCCTCAGTATTGGAGCAAACTGTGCTTCACAGTTCTATTAAGGTTGTAGGAAGAAGGCAGGTTTGGGGGCGGGGTTTGCTACTAGTTTGAATGACAACTGGATTGTTTTTGGTTTGGGGGGATCCTAACCACAGGGGACGCCCTGATGGCTGGCTAGAAAAGCCAAGAGAGTTGAGGATGGAGCCTGGGATTTTTGTCCCATTGGGGAGATCTTAGAGAGTAGGGTGTCCTGGCATGTGGCTGTACTCTCATCTTTTAAGTACTCTCAGTATTGGAGCAAGCTGCTTTTCAGAGTTCCAAGGAGGCTGCAGGAGGATAGGTGGTTTTAGGGGCTGGGTAAGGCTAGTAGTTTGGATGGCAGTGGATGTGTTTGGGTTTAGGGGATCCTCTATTGTTTTTTAAATGTATAGACATTGATATAGTCACCAAGCTCCAGTAACCTCTACATAAAACATCCATAAACAGTATTAATTGAATATAGTAGATTTAAAAAAAATACATTAAGTTAAGAAGAGGTTGTATCAGGGAGGGTTGGAAAGAAAGTATCAAAAAAGGAAGGATATGTTCATGTCTTATTATATAGTTGCACGAAAATTTCAGAAACAAAGAATATTAATATGAAGTTGGAAAAATATTATTCAAAGGTAATATAGACTGCCCAAGGTCACATAATGCATTGAAAATCCTGAATGTGAAACCAAGTCATTTGAGCACACAGATAATCTAGTGAGTTTAAAGAGTAGAAGTAACATAACCTCATTTTTATATTGGATAACATATAAACCAAAAGGAAGCACTTTGCAGGCCTATACGTATTCTGCAAATTTCCAACCTGCTCTGGTGACTGTCATTGATATGTTCTATTCACACTTGCTACCACTATGAATCACACTCATTTGATGACTTTTGGATGGTTTCAGTGTAATTTAGTGCTCTAATGATTCTAGCCAAAGACCCTCAAATGTCTTCTTATAGCACCTGATGATCTTCAGAGAGCAAAAGCTGGAATAAATTCTATCTTCTTTTCTGACCTTACATAAAAGGAAAAAAAATCTTTTGCAATGATCCATCAGTTTATTACCTGAGCAGCTGTATTTACCAGCTCTCCTTTCTGACCTGACATCACAGTCACTGACACCATTTGGCTCTTGTTTGGTTTGCATATATGCCTCTTTCTGTTGATTGTGGGCCTCTGTCATAATAAAAGACAACCCTACATGAGTAATTGTGCTTAATTATTTAATATACTTTCTTTCAAGAACAGTGTGAAGCAATAAATTATGGAGTAAATACTTGGCTAGAAATACACTAATTTTTGCATAGACCCATAAAGGGAAAGACTGTAGTCTAAAGTGTATGGAAATCTTAACATTAACAGTCCTTGGAAATATATTCACAATTTCAGCTTATTTAATAAAAACTGACTAAAAATATAAGTGTGTTTATTATCATTAGCTTGAAATGAAAAGAATGATATCATGAAGGAAAGCTAGATTTAGTGCACTAAAATAAACTTAATTCAAAGGGTGTTGCATAAGCAAAACATATGAACAAATTTTCTCTCAGAAAGTGATACTTAATTAGAGAAGTTGATATACCTTTGGATTATTTTCATTTAGTTTTTAAGATATAAATTAGAATAATGAGTTCGAAAGCCACTCTAGTGTTTATTCATGTTGACCTTACAGTATTCAGGCCAGGAGATAGTGACTCAGAGAGTAGAAGACTCTTGTTAAACAACAAACAAGTAATTAAATTTAAGACTTTCATTTCCTTTCTCACCAGACCAGATTTTAGTGATTCCTCAACTAAAAAGGAATGTGCCTACTTAATCAAATATATTGGTGCACATCAATACATTAGCTGAAATAATGAAGCTGTTCTCATTAAATCAGGTGGTGGGTGTCAAGCACAAAAGCACATTCATTGAATCATAAGATCTGAAAATATTAGTTTTGAAATCTTTAAAGTTAATTCATGATGGCTTTCACAATCTTTTCCGTGTAAATTAAAATTGTTAACCAGTTAGGAAAAGACTTCCTGATTACTAGATGAATATATTTTTTGCAGATGAGAAATTGATTGATGATAGTACCTGTAAAAATGCAGAGCAAAAAATCCACCCCTGAAGCCACAAGTTTCATAGCAATATGTCCTTGGTCCCACTGTAAATTGTCAAAGCAGACAATTGCCTAGATGGATGATGGATGGTAGTTTTTAGACTCTTACCCTCAGTGGTCATTGGAATGATATATAAAACGTCTGTTTTTAGTTACTGTCTGAGTCATTGTTTGTTTGCTTACTTGCTTATACAAGGAACAGCAGAGCAAACTTGGGCAAAATTATTATTCAAAGATGCCACTTACCTGGTCTTCCAAGTTTTATCACCAGAGTGGTGATGGATAAGCTCTGTCTGGCACATATTCATTGTCCATTAATGGTACCCAAAAAGGTAGTCAACTGTGCCAACCTCTATAGAAGAACAACCCAATCATCATAGATTTGGTCAGACTCACTTCAATGCTGCCAGTATCAGAGCAGGAAATAAGGACAGGTCTTTTTCTCTTATACTGAGTATAAATTTTTCAAGTAATTTTTTCTCATCACCTTACCTGACCCTTAAGTCATTTTAATAAGCCTTCTTTGTACTAGCATCAGATTCTGAATTTCTTACGCCAAGATTTCAAGGCACTTGCAGATAGACTAGTTGTCCACCCCTCTAGCTTCTTTCTTGATAAAGGCTCTAAATTAATGGTTTACTTGGATGCACATCCTTTCATTCTCTCCCTTTAAGACACTTGACCCTCTTTTTACCTCTAGGCACATGCATACTGGTTTCTCTATTTGAACACCAATTCTGCTGTCTCTACTTTCATCTTTGTTCCTACCTTATATTAACTACAACCTGCATCAGAGTCTCTTGTTATTCCAATATAACATATCAGGAGCCCTTCTGTTATTTTTCACACAATATTGCTTAATACACTAATGGGAATGAATTGTTTCTTCATCTGTTTTTCCTTCTAAACATTCAGTTTCAAGGGGGCAGAAAAATATGCTAACCTTGTTAATGTGGTATGTCCAGATTGGACCTTCTAACATCCCAGAAAAGTAAATAAATTCACACATTTTTCAGAATGAATTAATCTGTTATTGAGAATAAAGACTAAAGTTAAGGCAGGGACATGCAAGGTTAAGAGAAAGAAAAAAAAACTTTTAGATGATGGCTATAGATCACTAATGTAAAAAGCCAGGTGCTGACAGCCTGGTGATGCTGTCAGCTTGAAAGGAAGAAAAGTCTTCAACAATTCAGAAGAGAAATAACAAAGGTAAAGAGAGCCCCATGTTAATGAGGTGGGTTATCATTGTAGCTATTGTTCAAGTGCCCTCACTAAATAGTTTCAGAAAGGACACAAACAAGTCTTTCACACTGACCTTCTGTTATCTTTATTAATTAATATAAGATGACTGGTTGTTAGAGTATCTTAAAGACCCCTCCAAATAGGTAATAAAACACAGAGAGGTCTCTAGTTAAAAAATGAGAAATACATATAATAAATGGATTTACAAGTTGACATCATCCTATTCTTTTGTGGTCCATATAAGGCATAGTGTTTTGAGTTTGATTAAACACTAAGCAATAGTAATGGCTTGATATTTAAAGAAGTATTGGGGGTTCCTTTTCTTTATTATAACCATTCCATATATGTAAATATATTGATTACTGTATTAGTCAGGATTTTCTAGAGCAGTGGTTCTCAACCTACAGGTGATGACCTTATGGAGAGTCAAATGACTCTTTAACAGGAATTGCTTAAAATCATCAGAAAACACAGATTTTTCTTATAATTTATAACAGTTTCAATATTACAGTTATGAAGTAGTAAAAATAATTTTATGTTTGTGGTGGCTGCAACATGAGGAAATCTATTAAATTGTCACAGCATTGAAAATGTTGATAACCACTGCTCTAGAATTCTAGAACTTATAGAATAATTCTCTAGATATATATGAAAGGAGAATTTATTAGAATGACTTACAGGTTGTGATTCAGAAAATCCCACAATGCTTAGCTGTGGATATAAAATCCAAGAATTCAGAATTTGCTCAGTCCACAAAGCTATAAGTCTCAACTGGTGTACAGTATACACTGGAGTCACAAAGAAAAAGGCTCTATGCAGGGAGGGCTCGCTTATTTGTCCCAGCTGCCTGGCTAGCGTAGCCTCAAAATAACCACACAGAAATTGTATTCATTAAAACATTTCTTGGGAAAGTTTTCTTCCATAATTTTGTTAAAAATATTTTCTGGGTCTTTGAGCTGTGACTCTTCTCCTTCTTTTATCCCTATTATTCTTAGGTTTGGTCTTTTTATTATGTCCCATATTTCCTGAATGTTTTGTGATGAGAGTTTGTTGGCTTTGCTGTTTTCTTTGATCAGTGCGTTTATTTTCTCTATGGTGTCCTCAGAATCTGAGATTCTTTCTTCTATCCCTTGTATTCTATTGACAATGCTTGTTTCTGTAGTCTCTTCTCATTGACCTAGATCAAAAGACACTTAAGGTCATGCTCAACTTCCTTAGCGATCAGGGAAATGCAAATCAAGACAACTTTAAGATACCATCTTATACCTGTCAGAATGGCTAAAATAAAAAAAAAAAAACACCAATGATAGCCTTTGCTGGAAAGGTTGTGGAGAAAGGGGTACACTCATTCATTGCTGGTGGGAATGAAAACATGTGCAACCACTTTGGAAAGCAGTGTGGCGGTTTCTCAGGAAATTCGGGATCAACCTACCCGTGGACCCAGCAATACTTCTCTTGGGAATATACCCAAGAGATGCCCTATCATACAACAAAAGTATATGCTCAACTATGTTCATAGTAGCATGGTTTGTAATAGCCAGAACCTGGAAACAACCTAGATGCCATTAAATGGAAGAATGGATGAAGAAAGACTGGAATATCTACATATTAGAGTACTACTCAGCAGTAAAAAACAATGACTTCTTGAATTTTGCATGCAAATGAATGGAAATAGAGTGAGGTAAGCCAGACCCAAAAAGAGGAACATGGGATGTACTCACTCATATTTGGTTTCTAGCCATAAATAAAAGACATTGAGCCTATAATTCGTGATCCTAGAGAAGCTAAATAAGAAGGAGAACCTAAAGAAAAACACATAAGCATCCTCCTGAATATTAACCTTCATCAGGCAAGGAAAGGAGACAGAGACGGAGACTCACATTGGAGCACCGGACTGAAATCTCAAGGTCCAAATCAGGAGCAGAAGGAGAGAGAGCACGAACAAGGAACTCAGGACAGCGAGGGGTGCACCCACACTCTGAGACAATGGGGATGTTCTATCGGGCACTCACCAAGGCCAGCTGGCCTGGGTCTGAAAAAGCATGGGATAAAACCGGACTTGCTGAACATAGCAGACAATGAGGACTACTGAGAACTCAAGAACAATGGCAATGGGTTTTTGATCCTACTGTACGTACTGGCTTTCTGGGAGCCTAGGCAGTTTGGATGCTCACCTTACGAGACCTGGATGGAGGTGGGGGGTCCTTGGACTTCCCACAGGGCAGGGAACCCTGATTTCTCTTTGGGCTGATAAGGGAGGGGGACTTGATTGGGGGAGGGTGAGGGAAATGGGAGGCGGTGGCGGAGAGGAGGCAGAAATCTTTAATAAATAAATAAATAAATAATTCACTGCTTGGTTCAATAACTCTAACTTCTTATTGGCTAAATATTACATCTTAATTTAACTCATTTCTACTAATCTGTATATTGCCACATGGCAGTGGCTTAATGAAAAATATTCGGCATGTCTGAATCTGAAGGCTCCATGGTACCTCTGACTCTGCCTTCTTCTTTCTAGCATTCAGTTTAATTTTCCCCACCTACCTAAGTTCTGCCCTATCAAGGGCACAAAGCAGTTTCTTTCTATTAATCTGTATATCGCCACATGGCTAACCAGGAAAGATTTGGCATATCTGTCTCTGGCAGTTCCATCTCATCTCTATTCTACTTTGCTTCTCTTTCTCTCAGCATTCAGTTCTGTCTTCCATGCCTACCTAAGCTCTGCCCAATCAACTAGGCCAAGGCAGTTTCTTTATTCATTAACCAATGATAGCAATACACAAAGAGGGGGACCTCCTACACTTTTTCTGTTTAAACAAAAAGAAAGGCTTTAAATTTAACATAGTAAAATTACATATAACAAAACAGGAATCAAATAAGAATCATAGTTACAATATTTAAATCTACTTTATCGTTTATCATAACTAAGGAAAACTATAACTATAACTATAAATTCTTCAACTCCATCAAAGACTCCAGAAGGGTATAATATTACCTAAGTAAACAGGAACTGCATTATAAACAACTTCCCAAACTCTAGAATTGACTGAGACATCTTGCTGCCTGGACAGTCACCCAAAGTTCTTCTGTACCATTGGGGCATCCATACTCAGCCTACAGAACCATAGTATCCATCAGACTATTCCATTAAGCAGAAAATTTCAAAGATATTTCCATCACTTTCTTCTGTATCAAACAGATTTTCTCACAGACTTTTTCATGAAGCAGAAACCCTGAAGGATCATGTCACCTTTAGGCAAGTTCAGTAGTTATTTCTCTGCGGGTCCTGAATGTCCAGTTAAGCAGTCCAGGCAAGAGCATTTTCATGCCTAAATGGCTAAGGAGTGTCTTTGATGCCCATCTTCCTCTTGAGTAATTGGTGCTGCCAGGAGCAGATTGTCTCACCATCATTAAAAGTCCAAAATTCTTAAAACATTTTAAATGTAATATTCTGTAGTCTTTGAAAGAGATGAAAAAAGCCTATCCATCTCTAATATATCTATGCACATTTAGAAAATCTTACTAACATGATTGTAAGCTTGACTATTATAGATGATTTTCTATTAACTTGTATTTCTTAATTATACATTAAACTTTTAAATGAACCTGTAGGAGAAATTCTGGATGGCAATATGACTATAATACAATTAAGATTTGGATTCACCCTATCCACATGTGCTTCCTGTAACTTTTCCTCAACTATTGCTAATTCCTTTTCTGCTTAAGCAACACAAAGACAGAATGACCTCCTATACCAGCTCTAAAGTCAGTGAAAGTATAGACTTTCTAGCAAGGTAAGGGATTGCAGGCAAGGAGCAAAAACTTTCTTCTTCCATGTCCTTATATGGGGTTCAACCAGAAGGTAAGGTAAGGTAAGGTAAAATATGGATTAAAGAACTCAATTAACGATTTTTCTTCCCAACTCAAGATCCAGATTAAAGGTGTGTCTTTACCCAGCTGAAAACATCTGTATTAGAGATCTGTCTATCTACTTCAAGTATCTGGATTAGAATTGGATCCTCCTGGTTTAATTTAAGTAAAAATTTTGTACAGGTGTGCCCCAAATTTGGCTTTTAGCTCCAGATGTAGTCAAGTGAACAACTAGGAATAGCCTTCACAAATTAACTCCTTGTGAACTTGAGACATAATCATATTTTCTATCTTTTGTGATGTACTTCCAAATATAAATATTAACCAGGTAATAATAATGCTTAAACATGATGCAGTAATCCCAAATAAAATTCCAAATGCTTTATGCAGTTAATTAGGTCATAATTACATCTAACATGATATAACTATCCCTCATTCAATTGCAAATTAATTGTACATTTATAATAAATGTTAAGGACCCTTGCAGAAAATTCTTTTAGTATCTCAAAGTTAAATATGGTAATGATTAATAGAATGAAAGAAAATGCAAATATTTGTATAAATGCATTTTAAAAAATACAACAGAAATCTAGATATCACTATAATAATTCTTTTTTCTGCAAGTGATCAGATGGCCACAGCTGATATTTATAGCTACTTTCCTATACTACCCATTCTCTATTTCTTCCACTTGTGACAAGGACCTCCACAAATGGACTCTGATGGTCTTTACATGGTCAAGCTTCAGCTGCTCTCCATGACCTTTTCATGCCTGCAAACATATCACTAGGTGACTCTTACACTACCAAGTTCAGCTGTCAGTTCCTGGGATAAACAGTACCACAAAATGATATATTGAGAAAATAATTCATTTGGGATTATGGTTTCAGAAGGAGAGCACATCGCAACAAGTGGCTGGAACAGGAAGCTGAGAGATCATATCTTTAACTACAGACAAGGAGCAGAGAAAGCAAATTGGAAGTGGGAAGAGTCTCTAAACACACAAAGTAATCCTTCAGTTACATACATCCTCTAATGAGGTTCTGCCGCCTAAAGGTTTCATAACCTCCCCAAAACACCTTTAACTGGTATTCAAATTTCTAAATGCTTGGGACTATGGTGGACATTTCTCCTTCATACCGCCATACTAAGAATATACAAGTTATTAAAATATTATTTTAAGTATATCCTATACAGAGATAAAAACATCTGTCCCATATAAATGATTCTCACTAGACATATCAATAGGCATCTTTCTCTATAGTAGTATGTCTTTTCTGCATATCCCTTTGAGAATAATTTTTATAAAAGCTGAAATCTAAAAAACAACTTGTATAATGTTTATCTTCCTTGTATTCTGGCTACACTGACAATTTAGTTTTATCATAATAACATTTCTTCACATATTTAGTTCATTTTATAAAATACTTTATATTTCCCAGATTCTGAGCTTTGTGTTTGTACCTCTGAAAGTCAGTTTATCAAATGCCTGCTTTCTTCAATATTGTGTCTGAAAAAGCTTTAGCATCCATTAATCCAAGACTCTTTACTTTTCATTTTAAAAACTCACATTTCTCCAAGGAAAATTCAATCCTTTTAATCCTCATTGATTGGCATTTAGTGCTACTAGATGATGTTTTGTGAGAACTCTGGATGTCTAACCAGCAGCTTGATCAATTTGTTATGCTTCTTGTCATGCTAATCTTATTTTGCACCTGGAAGCCATGTTTCCCCTAATGTCTTCTAACTTCATTTAGAATCAGTGTTTTCCTTAATTTAACAGTGAAGAAACTGAGTCATGAACTGCATTGACTTTCTTCTATGATTCTCTGCAATTCACAGTTTATGGCAAACAAATTTTTGTATGACAAAATGTCATACTTTGAATGTCTTATTTTGAGAAAAGATGTCTCATTTTATCTTTACAATAGCTGTGCATCTGTGACCTGGAACCACTCAATTTAGTGCCCAAATTTTTATATTTTACCTTTGAAAAAATACCGTAAAAATTTTATCTAAAATAAATTTGAAATTACTTATGAGAAAAATAGTGTATATATCCAATAAGTATTCAGTAAATAGAACCTGAAGATGAAAACAAACAGTGGAAAATAATAAAGATATTTTTTGAGAATTGTCTAACATAAATTTTTTGAAAACATAAATAAACTCTATCTTGCAAAGTTTAATTTTTAATATAATTTTACTAATAATTTGAAATTTCACATATGTACACAATGTATTTTTATTGTATTATCCTGGCTCCTTCCTCCAACTTCTCCCCAATCCTCGTCTCACCCTTCTAATCTCTACAAATTTCTTGTCTTTTTTTCTAAATTATGCATTGAAACTAATTTGTTCTGCCCTATATGCATAGCTCTGAGGCTATATACTAAAGCATGATCTCCCTACCATGGGTCACTGTCATTTTAATATTACTTTTGTAATATATATATATATATATATATATATATATATATATATATATATCATGTTCATCCATTAGTCGTCACGGCATTATATTTTATTTCTCCCTCACAACTTCATATACTCATATTTTATGAAAGTTGATTTGTTTTTAAATTACTGAATCAAATTTGCTCTTAATGGGGCATAAGGTACCTACCAGTGTGTATACTCCTAAATTAAAATGGCTCTCCTCCCCCAAGCTGCAAAAGCTAGTAAATGAATGATAAAGATGAAAAACAGTCTCTGTAGGAATAAGTTGATGAACCCAGAGTGGAGATCTAAGGAGTCACCGTTGCTCTTGTTATTGCTGAGATGTTCAGAGAATCACATTATAGTGTCAGGGATGAATGCCAGAGATGAGGTACCATGGAAGTAGTTTATGTAAGTGGCAAGGAGGAGTAAAAAGACAGATGGAAGAACAGCACTTTGAATAGGTAAGGTCAACAGCAGAAGTTAAGAAGGGATGAAGCCTCTGAGAAAGCCAGGGGTTCTCTGCCTGATGTTCTTGATGGATACATCAAGCAGTTAGATCACAAGTCAATGAGGCCATCACTTTGCAATGTCAAGTATTTGCTTTTTGAAGTCCTATATGAGGGTTGAGTACTCTTTCTCAACCAGGCAGTTTAGTATTTTTCAGACGTGGTTATTATTTACATGATTTTAGCATATTCTTGTCCTTCTTCCTTTCCAATTTATTTTAATAAATTTATAGGATGAACACATTTCTCCTTCTAGGAATAAGTTCCAATTTTATACGTTATAGTAAAGAGATGATGCCATATATCATCTAATAAACAAAGTAATCCTATTTCTCCATTTGTATTCAAAGTAATTAAAGGTTACTTACATAATGGAGTCTTTGAGCGTATGGCATAGGTCATAAACTACTGTTTTACACAATATGAAATTACTCGTGGTAGGACAATACAGCTAGATTTTAATAACCTGAAAATGTAAAGTTCGCTTATTAAAATATTATATGGATGGCTTGTGTAAATATTGAGAACCCATTACAGAGTAATAGGAGCAATGGTTTAAATTTTTTCTATACATTAGAATGAGAGACATTCAAAATTTTGGTACCAAAGTCCCATACTGTGACATTGGGATTTAGTAGGTCTTTGGAGTGGTTTAGGCTTTATAAGCTTTAAAAAATATCCCAAGATGAATATGTTGGACAGATTTAGAAACCATTAGACTAGAAAGCAGCACCTGCAAGTCTTCAAGATTATTTCTCTTTCATCACTAATTTTCATCTTATTTTTTTCTCTATGTAGACATGCTAGCATTTTATTGACTAAAATGTTGAAATCATTGCCAAAGTTAGGTCTAAACTTTTCTAAATATGGGATCTATTACAACATAACTCAAATGTTAAAATTATTTCTTCATAGATCTGCTGTCCTATAGACTAATACATATTGGCTTTCTGAGTGGTAAGCCATAGAGATTTAAATATTAGTTGTTTATTCTCATGGATTGGGGGCAAAAGGATCACTTTTCAGAGGTTTTATGGTGGCTGAGAACTGGAAAGAGAATCAAAACATGTGGGGATATATATCAAAAAAGTGTTGTATGACTTCTCATAGACTCCATTATATAAATGACTTTAATTATTTTGAATGCAAATATAAGTATTTCTTCATGTGTGTGTCTGTCAGTCTGTGTGTAGCAAGTGTGTGCAGATACCTGTGGAGCCAGAAGTAAGCATGGGAATATCTGAAGCTGAGAACATTGTGAAAACAGAACATTCTCTGTGTAAAAATTAACCCAAGCAGTACCTTCCTCCTAGTTACAGGTGACAACAATACTGAGGCGGCCCCATATGGCTAATGTGGGAATTAGGGGAGCTGACACTCAGGTCATGGGATTCTGTCTCCATGTACTTGTCTAAGGTCCTCACTGTGTTTATATGCCTCTTGCAAAGTCTGCTAATTAAATTCCCTTTCACTTACTTCCTAGCTGTTTTCTTATAAATATTTTTATTACACTCATTAATAATTAAAATTTATCAAACAGTTTCCAAAAATATTTCTCCACTGGAAATAAAAAAGAAATAACGAATAACTGTTAGCGCTGTGGAATGTGGAGTTGCTCTTAGCTGTCTGTTTATCCTACCAAATTTCTGACATTTATTTGGAAAGCACATCTGCATCTTATCAGCCCCATATTCCTGCTTGTTTCAAAGTCAGCTGCGTATGAGATCCTCCTGAGGTCCTCTTGAATATTCCCGAGTCTGTGCATGTGATATGTATGTGCTAGTATCACCTAACATTCTTTAATAAGGGACATCTCCATGGTATTTAATAAAAACATTCTTAACCTTTCTCCCCTGACAATACCTGTCATGTGAATAACCACTCTATTAATAGCCTATGTAATCAGGTGCCATGTAGCTAAGAGAAGGAAACAAATCAACAAACAATGAGTCTTTTTACTGCGGATGACTGAAAGAATTTTTGAGGTGCTATTGAAAAAAAACATGACATCATAGTAGAGTATTCTACAACTGCACTTGCTCTCAAAATTTTACATAAATTCACTGATATCCAAAATTACCATATACAAAGGATTTTTCCAAGTCAATTAGCCTCATTATACTTATTGAACTGCTCTGATAACTGTCTCCTAGACCATTCTGCCTGCACAAAACCTATCCATCTGATGTACTCTGAGTTTTCATCCCTTAATGATTACTAATGTTTAGAAATTATGCATTTTTTCATGAATATTCATTAACTTTTTACAGTAGTGCAGTTAAAGTTGGATCTTGGTCTTCCCACTCTAAACTCTCTTTTTGGAGGGAGACATCATTGATTAGTATGAACAAATTCATTTTCCGTGAAATTTGAAGAAATGCTGTGTATGCATTTAGCAACATCTGTCTTAGATGGAAACAGTGAATCTTGACTATACATCTTTTTCTTTTTAGCAGAAACATTGTTGAGCCTATGAAACAATTCAAAAAGGAAAAAATAGAATATTAAAGATGGAATAAGCCAGAGGAACCCATACTCCTATATTACTTAATGGGATAGAGATAAAACATTCAAGAAGAAATACTTGCTAATAGCGTTTCATATAAAAGAATAAACCTCAATTTCATTGAAACTTTCTATTTTGGAGTATCTTTCTTAACAGACAAAGTATTATTTTACTCGTTCACTTTATATGTAATAAAATATGTTTTCCCCATTCATCTAGATCAATTCACATGAAGATAATAAGACATAAACCCATCTCTATCTTATTTTTAGATTAAAATTTTCTAATTTAAATATAATAATATCACTCACTTTCCTTTCTTCACTCCAGTTTTTCCAATATTATCTATTAATGAAAATTAACTGCCTAACCAAGACCAGAAAAGTAAAACTTGTATGTCTGATTATAAGTACTAAGAAACTGAGGCACATAAGTTGCTTTCAAACAGTTAGGCAATAGGACTAGAATCACAGTGCCTATAGCACCTATCCCATAGATATTGTTCGAAGGTTAAACAACTGCTATTTCATGTAGGTTCCAGAATATATCATAGCTAATAAAGAAAAATAGGTGTTCTCAATTTCAAAGAGAGCCAGAAATAATATTAATTGTAGGATAATTATGTAAATAGTTGTGGTATTTGGTTTCATGCTAGGTAAAAAATGTAGATATAAACTGTTATAAAGTTCCAAAGGCAAGAAACACTTTTTCTGGTCTGGGCAAAGTGGTTCACACATTTAATTCTAGCATTTAAGAAACAGATTCAGAGACAATTGTACCTCTGTGAGTTAGAGGCCAGCCTGATGTACATGGTGAGTTACAGGCCTATTGGTGTTACATAATTAGACTTTCAAAAACAAAAATAAATATAAAAAGAAAGAAAGAAAGAAAGAAGAAAGGAAGGAAGGAAAGAAGGAAGGAGGGAGGAAAGAAGGAAGGAAGGAGGAAAGAAGGGAGGGAAAGAAAAAATGAAAGAAAGAAGGAAAGAAAGAGGAAAAAGAAAGAAGAAAGGATAAAGGAAGAAAAGACAGAGAGAAAGAAAGAAGGAAGGAAGGACAAAGGAAAAAATGAAAGAAATAAAGAAGGAAGGAAAGAAAGAAAGAGAGAAAAAAGAAGTAATTAAAGAAGAAAAAAGAAGAAAGAAAGAACGAAAGAAAGAACAAAATGGAAAGAAGGATGAAAAGAAAGGGAATAAACAATATTCCACTTTGTGTAGATTCAGGTAAAATTTTACAGCTACAACAGGCATAGGAAGAAGTTTCCAAAAAAATGGAAATGGTTGTGAATTTATAACAGGTTGTGGGTGTGAGGGAAAATACTTCTAGCATAGTGGATACCACAGGAAACAATATTTCAATAACTTAAGGTGTTTAATGATGGAAGCAACCACAAATCAATAAATAAACTTGGGATTGGAGCCAAATTAAGTTACAGGTCCTTTGTTTACGAGGTACTAACCATATGCTGGTCAAGTTGCTTACCATCCTCAGTCTCCATTTTATTCTGCATAATGGGAGCAAGTGGACAAAATGCTGTCTCAAAAGCTGCAAATGTGTTGCTCTTATAAAGAACCTGACTTTCGTTCCTACCACCCACATTAGCCACTCACAGTGACCAATAACATACACACACAGGCCTACATACAGATATGGAGTCACATAAACATATATTTAAAATGAATCATTTTAAAACATGGAAGCAAGAAAACCTACCTAGAGCAAACCCCACAATATTCTTTTAGACAATGCTTACCTACTGTAGAGTATATATTTTTAAGTTTTATTACTTTTAATTAATGGTAGGCTTATGTGCCTCCATGTAGGTATAAGCACATGAATGCATGAAGAATTCAGTTCTTGGGAGCTGGAGACAGGAGCATCTCTGCGTGGGTCTAAAATTTGAGTCTTTTTTTGAAAGAGCAGCAAGTGCCCTTAATCAAAGAAAAATTCTCTAGCCCAATTATAAGTTTGTCTCTAGTTCTTGCTTTGTCTAAATGCTGGAATAAAATAATGCTTCCCCATTTCTGATTTACAATTGTTCAAACAGGAAATAAACAGAATTCATTTGATATAAAGTGAATATTCTAGAATTATATTTCCTGAGTGAATAAATTAATATAAAACAAATAAAAACATGGAGTAGAGGCTCAAGCTGGAGTTCCTCTATCATCATTTTCATTTTTAAATAATAATTCAAGAAATTTAGTGCAAATTTTTAGCATCTGTCATCATCTTTGTTTGTATGTATGTATATAACTTGATTATCATATCTGTAATCTGACTTATCCCAAGAAAATGTTTCCTCTTCCACATGCTCTAAGTGATATTTCTAAGTACAAAAGATATGATGTGTGTCTGAGTGTGTGTGTGTGTGTGTGTGTATGACAGAGACAGAGAGAGATACAGGAATAGGAAGAAGACTGAACATGTGTCATCATATGAAGAGTTATGTTCATTTTTTCCAGTTTAATCATTTTTTTGTGTTTTGTGGTACTAATGAATTATTTGTAAACAAGAGAGAGTCCAGGAAGTTCTTTCATTTCCTGTGACACTATCCAGTCAGGGCTAGTATCACATAATGGTGCATTTGGGTTGGGCTCAATATCAGATAGTGCATGTGGTTAAACAAGGGCATGGAACAGGAGACTCATTTGCAATGAGCTGGAACATCTGTAAGAGTCCTCGTCCTCTTTGTTTCTACCTCTCTTGCTCTTCCCCCTTTCCCAACTCTTGTTGACTCTCTCTGTTTTGTTCATGTCATTTCTAGTATCACTGTAGTAGTTATTTCTTTTTTTTTTTTTTTGGTTTTTGGTTTTTTGAGACAGGGTTTCTCTGTGGCTTTGGAGCCTGTCCTGGAACTAGCTCTGTAGAGCTACTGATGCTCCTCCTGGTCAATAGAGTGCAGGAACTGAGGAGATATTATTTATTTTATATTTTAGGGTATTTGCTTCTTAGACATCTCTCATTATGTCTTTTAAATGAGTTAATGTAAATAATGATGTCTAAATTCAATTTATTTGCACCTCTTGAATATGTCTTGGAAAATATCCTTTAATAATGTACATTTACAATTTTGGTCTAATGATTTAATAAAGAAATTTAAAGTTCTTTTTCTATCTTTTTTTTTTTGTTGTTGGTGGTTTTTTAAGACAGGGTTTCTCTGTGGCTTTGGAGCCTTGTCCTGGAACTAGCTCTGTAGACCAGGCTGGTCTCGAACTCACAGAGATCCGCCTGCCTCTGCCTCCCGAGTGCTGGGATTAAAAGCGTGCGCCACCATCGCCCGGCAAAGTTCTTTTTCTAAAATGCAGTGTACTCAATTTCAGTATGTTTCTTAATTCTGTTTCTTAAAAGGTCATAGCTCTAATTCTACTCCATATCTGTCAAAGATAGCTGTGTGACATTGTTAAACTTCTTCACTTTCCATCTTTCCACCAAACTGTGTTTAGTAGTAAAACAAAGAAATTGAACAAGATTTTTCCCAAGGCCCATTTTATCACTGTTATCAATAAAGCAAAATTATATAAACTAAACACACAGACATGGGTATAAAACAGGCAAATGCACAGCTTTGCAAAAAGAGGAGTTTGATGATGTGAAGATTAAATTTGGTGTTTAGCCTGTGTATTTGGCCTCTCCTCTTCCGTCTGTTGTGGTCTTTTGTGGGAGGGAGTCTGTCCTCTCTGGAATCTGGTAGAAAAGGCATCCCATAATGCTTGTCTCTCACAAATTCTACTTACGCATTCTTTTATACCTTCTGCCATGGTTGCTATTGTTGATATCATTATGCCTTACTTCTGTTTAATACTCTTCTATCCCGAAGTCTTTTCACAGTATTTTCCAGTAACATACCACATACAAAGCATAAAACATAAACATTTTATCCATTTTCTAATTCCTTTGACTTTTCAGAGGAATTCCTCTCACTCTTCTTAATATAGCATTTTAAATTGTATAATTTGACCTATATTGTACCAGGCATGCTTTTCTCTATTTTTGGTCAAAGCACAGGCTTGTCTTGTCTTGTTACATAACCTAGACTGACTTTTTTATTTCCAATCTTCCTTCCTTTAGTCTCAGAAATATTGGAATTGTGAGAAGGTGTAGAGTCTCCCTTTTGCTTGTGGTCCATTGTCTACCAGTCCAAGAGGACACAGCGAACAAAGACAACATGCAGGGGTTTCTGCAGCCTAAGAATATGCCAGAAACAGTGTTCCAGGAGTCAGCTTCAGTGAGAGAGCTCAAGTCCATTTTAGGGTGAGGGAAATATATATAAGATGGGGACAGAAGCTGGGACATCACCTAATTTGCATTTGCCAGCATGGTCCTATCATATAGCTGAAGCCCAACACCTAACTTTCATATGGGCAGCAGGGGGAAGCATTTGCACAAAACTATGTCAGAGGTCATACCATATATGTTAGGCATCCAAACTCAGGGACAGCTTCCAAATTAGATCAGATGTTGAGATCTATAAACATTATCCAAATAAGGTGGGGTTGTGGAGGGGGTTGGGAGATTTCTGCTGCAAAGGGAGTCCTCCATATTATGCCAAGCTCAGAAAGCTATCCAGACACGGTGAACCGCAATCTTAAATGCAGAGTACTCCAACAAGAGATCACCACACTTGCATGACACTTTTTAATTCCAATTTTCTCTATGATTCAGATAAACCATGGATATCAGACATGTCAATGGGTAGAAATATGTTCTAGCATATGTAAATATTTTGTAGAAAGAGAGTGGAGGATTATTGGTGTGCTAATTCTTTCCTGCTGTTTTCTCAGGAAATCATGGAAAAGGAGAGGTACCAACGCATCTGAAAAAGTAATAGTTCAGGACAGTGTCCATCCTCTTGCCCAGTCCTGCGTCGCTTTGCTTCTTGGAGTGAGCCAATGTGATTCACCTCTCTCTAGGGCTTTAGTGTGATCCTAGCCCCTAGCTCAGAAGCTTGGAACCAACTCTGCCACTTAGTACAGAGGCTCTTTTTCCTGCTAATCAATTCTGACCTTCTGTTTTGAAGTTTAAAAGCCTCCAAAGCCTTTTTGGACATCAAATAGCTCCTACCAAATGCCATTTGGACAATTTAAATGCAAATGAATTGGCAATATTTGGTCTGCTTCCAGTTAACTTGCATGCACTTTCCCAAAAGACAGGGGAAACTATACCAGAGCAAGCTTTTCTTCTGAACTGTGTGGTATCAAAATAAAATTGCAGGGACACTTCTTAAAAATGACAATGAATATTTTTGTTTGTTTTTGCTCAGGCTACTGTGACAGAAGAAAGAGATCTTAAGAAAATTCTGTTAAACTCTACTGTAGAAAAAAATGAAATCTGGGTCTTTCTTTAACATCTAAAAAGAGAACGGAAAATTGCTATAAAAATTGGTGGGAGGTATATCAAAGAGTGGTCATCTTCATTTCATTTGCTAATGTTTCTTTAACGAACCTTGACTCCTATACTCCCTTGAAGAATGAGAGATGGGAATGTGACATACTTTAATGATCACGTGCTCTCAGGTCTTCTATAAAAGCATTTTTTTTTAACTTTTAAAATGGCAACGGGGTAGACTCTGTTTATATATCGAAGGCTTAGGGAAATAATTTAAACTTATGACTCCTCCAAATTAAATGTTCTAAGGAAGGTCAATTGAAGACCTTATATTCAGGGGAAAACTTTTCTAAATTTAACCAAGATAAGAAAAAAATTAAAGCAAATTTCGTTGATAATATTCAAAATTTAAAATAAAAAGTGTTTTAGTGGCTCATAGTTTGAATATAGCCTGCTCTGGTTTTTCCTGGGTATGTAATTGAGCAGTTGTGTTATCATTCATGAAAAGCATTTGACAGGGATATATACCCACATACCCACAAATACACACACACATAGACACACACACACGCACACACTCATATGTTTATAAGTATACATATATATGTGTGTGTATGTGTACATATATGTGTGTTTATATATGAAAGACATCAGAGCTTCAATTTTGTCTCATATTTCTTGTGGAAAGTAATCTTGAACACTTGCATTTATTATTCAAGTATTAGTTTCATATGAAAAATGAGGCAACTGATCTCTATGGCTCCCTAAGGACCATTTCATATCTATGCTTTTTTTCTATGATTATATGATTATTCACAACTCTAGTAATGAAAAAATTACACTGAAAGAGGATGATTGATTTTAGGAATAAAATCTCTTTCTTTGAAAGATTCTTAAATGGACGTCAGGAAAAACTGTCAAAGGGAGGGAAGAACATCACATAACAGGAGGAGGTAACATTTAGAGAGCCAAATTCTTGTGAGTCTTCAAATAACAGATTATTTGTTCCTCTTTGGTTCCTTGAGGAATAAACATATACACATATACATGGTCATTTTCAGATAATCATTATAATGTGTCACAGCTAATAGTCATCTGATACTTTTGAAACTACCTAGTCATTGGATGCTTTATAGCAAATTGTTCAGTTCCTAGGATAATTCCATATAATAAGTGTTGTATTTTCTATCTTACATGAGATGGAACTGTTCAAATCTTGCAACTCTAATGGGAAGGTACTGCTATGCAACCCTGGGTATTTTGTCTAACAGTAAATTAAGAGCAAGAAGTAAGACACTTATTTTTTTGAGGGGCAGGAAATGAGTATTAAGTTATGATTTTTCTTATACTATTTTTATTTGCTCATTTATATATATTTAGATGAACAAAACACATATTTTGCTTCAGATCGCAAGAAATTTCTCTTTTGGGGTCTGTTTTAAAATTGTATTTGTTTTATATTCCAATCCCAGTCCTGAAGCTTCTCTCATCCTAGTCCATCCCTGCATCCCCCATCCATTCTCTTGCATTTTTATTCAGAATATGGAAGACCTCACTCAGAAATTACTTTCTTTTAGTTCCCTCCATTTACTTTCAAATGTTATGATTTTGCTTTTCTTTCTTTAACAATGGAGTAATACTCCATTATGTAAATGTGTCATATTTTCTTTATCTATTCTTCAGTTAAGGGACATCTAGGTTGTTTCCAGGTCCTGGATATTACAAATAAAGCTGCTATGAACATAGTTGAGCAAGTGTCCTTGTGATATGATGAAGCATCTTTTGGATATATGCCCAAGAGTGGTATAGATGAGTCTTGAGGTAGATCAATTTCCAATTTACTAAGAAACTGCTATATTGATTTCCACAATGGCTGTACAAGTTTGCACTCCCACCAACAACTGAGGACTGTTCTTTTTGCTGCACATTCTCTTCAACATGAGCTGTCACTTGTGTTTTTCATTTTAGTCATTTGGACAGGTAAAGGTAGAATTTCAGAGTAATTTTGATTTGATTCACCTTAATGGCTAAGGATATTGAACACTTTTAAATGTTTCTCAGGCATTTGAGATTGTTCGACTGAGTATTCTCTATTTATATATGTACTCAATTTTTAATTCGATTATTTGATTTTTTAAATGTATAGTTTTATGCTATATATATATTGGATATCAACCTTCTGTCAGACATTGGATGGTCAAGAGCTTTTCCTGTTCTGAAGGCTGTCATTTTGTTCTATTTGCCATACAAAAAGTTTTGCAATTTCATGAGGTCTCATTTATTAATTGTTGATCTTAGCGTCTCTGTTATGGTCTTCTATTCAGGAAGTTGTCTCCTCTGCCAAAATGTTTAAGGTTATTCCCCACTTTCTCTTCAGTCAAGTTCAGTGTGTATGGATTTATTTTAAGGTATTTGATCCACTTGGGCTTGAGTTTTGTACATGGTGATAAAAAATATGGATCTTTTCGCATTTTTCAACATATATACATCCAGTTAGGCCAACTACTTTTGTTGAAAACACCATGTGTATCCCTTCCTTCCTTCCTTCCTTCCTTCCTTCCTTCCTTCCTTCCTATCTTCCTTTCTTTATTCCTTCCTTCTCTTCATTCTTCTTTTTTTCATTATATAATCATGTATTCTTTGTTAAAATCAGGTTTCTATACATGTGTGGATTTATTGCTGAGTCTTTGGTGATTCATCTGTCTGTTTTTATTCCAATACTATGAAAATTTATTACTATAGCCCTGCATTAGAGTTTGAAATGGAATTTTTTTTCTTTTGTACAGAATTGTTTTAACTATTATATTTTTGTTTTGTTCATATGAAGTGAGTATTGTTCTTATAAGGTCTTACAAGGTCTTGAAATTTTAATAAGAATTTACTTGAATCTTTAGACTGTTGTTGGTAAAAAGGCAATCTGTTACTTTGTTAATACTACCAATCCATAGCATGGAGCTCTTTCCATCCTCCTTTTTTCAAAGACTAGAAGTTCTTGTCATACAGGTTTTACTTGCTTGGTTATAGTTACACTAAGATATTTTATATTATTTGAGACTATTGTCAAGGTGATGTTTCCCTGATTTCTTTCTCTGCCTGTTTTTCATTTGTGTATAGGAGGGCTGTTGAATTATTTGAGTTAAATCTTATACCCAGACTAAAGGTGTTTATCAGCTGTAGCAGTTCCTGTGTAGATTTATGGTGGGGTCACTTAAGTATTCTATCATGTCATCTGCAAATAGTGATGCTTTTACTTCCTTTCTTATTTGTGTCCCCTACATCTCCATTAATTATATATTTCTCTATCTAGAACTTCAAGTACTATATTTAATAGATATGGAGAAAGTGTGCAACTTGTCTTGGCCCTGATTTTAGTGAAACTGCTTTAACTTAATGTTGGCTATTTGCTTGTTGTATGCTGTTTTTATTATGTATAGGTATGTCCAGTTGTATCCCTGGTCTTTCCAAAACTTTTATCATGAAGGAATGGCAGATTTTGTCAAAGGAGATGACATCACATCCCTGACATCACGCTCTATTACATAGTTCATTAAAGAAAACAGCTTGGTACTGGTATAAAAACAGAGAAGTTTACCAATGGAATTTAATTGCCTGCAAAATTGGGATCATAAGGTGTCAGGAGAGAAGGGGAGAAGAGGAGGGTTGAGGAGAACTTGAGGAAATGGGATAGTTGAGATGGAGGAAAGACACAGATGAAAGCAAGAAAAGACATGTCTTTATTGGGGGAGCCATTATAGGGTTAGCAGACACCTGGCTCTAGAGAAATTCCCAGCAATACACGAGGATAACCCCAGCTAAGACCCTATGTAATAGAAGAGAAGGGGCTTGATCTTGACTTTCCCTGTAATTAGACTGATGAATATCTTAAATATCACCATAGAACCTTCATCCAGCAACTGACAGAAAGAGAGGCAGAAATCCACATTGAAGCACTGGACTGAGATCTCAAAGTCCAGTTGAAGAGTGGGAGGAATGAGAATATCAGCAAAGAGGTGGAAATAATGATGGGTTCATCCACTGAAACAGTCTACCTGAGCTAATGGGAGCTCACCGACTCTAGCCAGACAGGGAAGAAATAAGCATAGCACCTTTTGAATGTGGTTGACAGCTGCATGGCAGACTAAGGAGCCACTGGCAGAGGCACCAGGATTTATCCCTATTGCATGTACTGACTTTTTGGGATCCTATTCTCTGCAGATGTATATCTTGCTAAGCCTAGAAGTAATAGGGAGGGTCTAGGAGTTCCATAAAGCAATGTGCCTTAACCTCTCAGAGGATTGAATGGAGGTGGGGTAGGAGGGTGTGTGGAGGGAGCGAGTGGGAACTTGGATTCATATTTTTAAAAATTTAATAAATAAATAAAATTTAAAAAAAATAAACTGTGATCTAATGGCAGGAAGGCTGGATCTCAAGCTGAAAGCAGAACTTGGAAAGTAATATGCATGAGTTTCCCAACTGGTGTTGGTTTATAAAGCATGAAAGAGAAGCTAGGGTTGTAGAGAGAAACTAAGCACCTGTACCAGGATTAGAATCCATTTAGTGAGACTCTGATATGGCTTTTGTGAAAGCAAGGTCTCATTTGCAGGACAAATGTCAGAATTAAAGAAGTCATTGAGAGAAGCTGAGGCATGGTACCATATGGCAATGTCAGAGTCCTTGAAAAGAGGCCATTTATGTACGTGCAGCTGTAGTTGTGACATAGACACCAGATATTAGGGATATTGTAAACACCACAGCTGTGATCATACTGGACAGCAGAAGGTTCAGATTCAAGCTTGTTTTAGCCAATGAGATAAGTTGTGTGTTCTGTAAATGGCAGAGCTTGAAAGTTGGGCCAGTAATTTTTGTGGTTCAGAAATTTATGAGTTCAACATGCTAGATATTGAGCTACAGGATTTGATTTATACTGCTAACTTTTGCCTTTTCTTTTATTTGACTGTAAGTTTACCCTGATTTTCCCCTTCTGGATTAAGAAAGTCTGAAATAATAACCTGTTGTGTCCATATAGGCTTGAATATATGATTTCAGGGGTGATTGCATGGCACAAGCAATTGGTGTACGCTTCCCTATGGAGGACCATTCCTCTGGTTCCCAGCTTAACTTCATTGTCTGTATTTTCTTTGGATAGTTTTGAGCCTTCTTGGGATTTTCCCTGACTCCTTGAAAGGCTTCTTGTTGTCACCCTCATTCAGCTCATATTTGGGAAGTCCTGTTGTTGAGACATTACAGGTAAATCTTCTAATGTCACTAGAATACCCTCTACAATTTATATTTATAAATATATATTTAGAAATTATATATGTGTTCAACAACAATTACTAGACTTAAAAGGTACAAGTTTTAAAAATTCCCAATGTCCTAAATTTTAAAAGTTACTTTTTTATTTTTCAAAGTCCAAAATCTCAACTCTTTACTTCTATATATTTAAAATAAAACAAAACAAAATAAACTACTGCAAAAACACAACAACATATAACATTTACACATTTTACTTTATGTTTTGCATCCATTTTTTCTTTCAGTTTTACACTTTTCAATTTTCTTTCCTCCTTCCAAACCCTCTCTATATGCTTCTTCTGTATTTCAAATTAGGAATTTTAAATTGTACCATTGATGTGGGAGTGTCATCTATCTGTTGCTTTCATTGGTTAATTAATAAAGAAACTGCTTGGCCTTTGATAGGCCAGCCCTTAGGTGGGTGAAATAGACAGAACAGAATTCTGGGAGAAAGAAAGCCGAGTCAGGCCGTCGCAATAGCTCTCCTCTCCAAGATGGATGCAGGTTAAGAATCTCCCTGGTAAGCCACCAGCTCATGGTGCTACACAGATTAGAAATGGGTTAATCAAGATATGAGAATTAGCCAGTAAGAGGCTAGAGCTAATGGGCCAAGCAGTGTTTAATTATTTTTGGGTATAAGCTAGCCAGGCAGCAGGGAGCCGGGTCGGTAGGAATGCAGCCCATCACAGCTCCTTACTACATACCATATCTTATATAGAGCATTAACCCAAAAACTTGGAGATAAACAAAGTAAGGAGAGATTATGGTTGAACAGTGATGTGCTTCTGTATTAAGTAGACAAGGAGTAAATTATCCTATATGCTGCCATAAGTTGTTGCCTTGAATTCTTTCAGTAATATACTTGATGTATCAGCTGAAAAATGAATGTGTTCCTTCCTCACATTGCCTTTATTAAATAATAAATGCTTCACTAAAGGAAGAAAAACAATCTCAATCTCTCTCTCTCTCTCTCTCTCTCTCTGTGTGTGTGTGTGTGTGTGTGTGTGTGTGTGTGTGTGTGTAAATGTGCATTCTAGGATATATGGAAGTCAGCAGACAATTTGCAGAAGTCAGCTCTCTCTTTCCACCATGTGGGACCCAGGGTTCAAACTCAACTATCCAGGCTTAACAAAAAGTGGCACTCCAACTCAGCAAGCAAAGTGATCTTCCTAGACTCCAAGACAGAATTTTTAACTGGTTTAATTCGGTTACTAGTTTTTGAGTTCATGTATGTAACAGGCATGTCATATTGAGAGGGCAGTATTTTATAACACTCCTCCCCAAGTTATGCCTTATACCCTCTTTTTCAAGATGTTTCATGAGATTTTTTAGAAAGATAATTATTCTATTTTTATTCCTCTTACATTATCTACAATAATGGAAGGTAAAATAAAGAATGAAGGAACCCTTTTTATATGCATTGGGTTACAGGTGTTTGGGAACTGGAGTACTGAAGATTACGTGCATGTGTCTATGAACTTAAATAAATAATAAAGGAGAAAAACAGGGAGAAGAAGCATATATGATGACAAAAAGTGCCACAGTATGTGTGGAGAAGTATGGGAGAAAGAAATGTGAAAAGAAAAACGACCAAAAAGAAGTTTAATAAGAAGCAGAAAAGGAGCCTTTAGGACCATTGAAATGACATCACTGTTTAGGATCTTCTTAAGAACAGAAAATAATTTGCATATATCAAATTCACATCTGTCTGTCATCACAGAGAATGAGTATTTTGTGGCTACTCCTTAGATTAAAGATTGCCCACATTTCAGACAACTTCTCTATCTCTGGAAAGGTATTTCAAAAGGACCTTTGAATCTTTTGCAGTATTCAAAGATCATTTCAAATCTAGGTGTTCACCATGAATATCTTCTCATCCTTTCAGTTGACATTGATCTCTGCTGTTTTTGAATTCCAAGAAGCACTTAGAGATTATACGATCCATTCTAGACTTGCTTTAATTTAGCATTAAGAATTACTTGCATTTTGAAAAGCAGATATTTCTTCCAATTTGAAATATACAGCTCATTTTAATCTTATTTTTTGACTTTATCTAGTAACTAAGCTCATGGTATTTGAATTTGAATCAAAATTTACTTATATATTCATCCCCTTGTATTTTGTGTATATGTGTGGTATGTTTGTTTGTATAAGCTCATGTGCTTGTACACATGTCTGAGTATATAGTTGACATGCATACATTGACATGCATGTTCAATATTCAGGCAGGATGTTGATATGGGGTGTCTTTCTCAATCATTCTAAGTCTTACCTTTTGAAAAAAGATCTCATTGAATGCAGAGTTCAACACCTAATTCAGAGAGTCTGACGTGTAATCTCAATGAATCTTCCTGACTCCAACTTTCTCAGCAATGTATTATAGGCATGCCATTATGTTTTGTTCCACGTGGATGGAATCTGAACTCAGATCCTCATGCTTGCTTTGTAAACAATTTTTCCACAGAGTTATCTCTCCAGAGGTAAACTTGGTTTTTAAGCACTGAAGAGTGTTCATAGAGCTTTGCAAACAGCGTTGCTAGGTTAGATATTGTCTACAGTTCCATACTTTAATCTAGTATAGGATTGTAGATACAACCTTTTTTGTTCATGGCTGCCAAGTCTATTCTTGTTTCCATCTGTCTATTTCTTTCTTTTTCTCTCGTTTGTATGTATGCAAATATTTATATTTACATTGAATATAAAATACTTTGATTATATGTGCCACTTAGGATGGTTTCAATATCAAGAGCATGAATAAAGCACAGTCCTGATGTCATACCTGCTGGTATTTTGAAGTTAAGCACTAGGGAAACATTGAAAAGCAATCCTTTCTCTGTGCAAAGTGTGCTTTGGTTATGCATAATGCATTGTGCTTCAGGTGCCAAGTTCCAGAAACAGGGAGAATTAATGGAAAACCATCAGCAAAGGACTTTAGACTTCTCTGCGGAAGTTCCCTAGCCTCATTTAGGGTGATATTATTCAAATTACTAAGTTTAGTTAAAAACAACAACAAAATAATGTTTTTCTGTCTTTATTGCTATTTTCTCCAGACTTGGCAAAATAAAAAGCTGCATTCTATATTCCTTCACAGGCTCTGTCACCATGTTCACCACAGAACTGCATTTTAAAATGGCCACCACAAGTCTACCTACGAGAATTAATGGTAGCGGAATCATGCAAGTTGGAATGTGTTTTTATGATAATGTTTTCATTTTCTACTTAAATGCCAATGCCTAAAAACATCAGTTTTTCTTGTATAGATCACTGGCTTCTTCCAGAGTCTAATCAATGACTGAAATATAGCAGCATTCCAAGCAATAGTTAATTCATTATCTGAAACTATTTATTCCAGCCAGTGGAATAAAGTGGAGTAAAGGCGATGTCACAGCCCTGATGAACAAAGTTCAAACTGCAGAATCCATATGGTAGGAGACAAACAACTTTTAAAAGTTGTACTCTGATCTCCACAAAGACATGATAGTCTATATACATGGGAGTGCACACACACATAAACACACACACACACACATAGACACACACAAACCCTGATTTAAAATGAGAGATTGAGTAATCCATGTAAATTAACTAACCTCTGAAATGTGGTAGAAAGATTCTACTAGTTTATCAGGAGAACTTTCACAATGTTAGATGAGACATCCAGTCAGCACCTCTCTATTCAGTTCACATGGACTACCGTGCACACGTATCGATAGTGCATATCACACTTGATCTAATTATGTTTCTGTAATCTAGTTTATGACATGCTCTTTCTATATTTTTCTTCTTCATTTCAGCCACTCATTCTTCCATGCTCAGTCTACTGCATATATTGTGATCTCCATGAATATTTTCAGATCCAAGTAATCTGGTAGCTCAAGATTTTGGCATTAACTCTCTCTTCTATTTAGAGTGTTCTTTGCAATACACTGTCTCTTTTTTGAGACAGTTGCTTAGTTCAGATGACAATAACTCTGAAAAGCCTCTGAAGAATACTACCTAAATCAATAACACCCTTGTCAGTCCTTATTTCAGACAGATATTTTCTACTTGATCGTTCTTAGATAAGCCACCTGATATTATTATGTGTTTAATGATTAATTTTGATATTGTCTCACAAAATCAATGGTGATTGTTTTCCTATTGCTTCTCTATCTCAGAACCATTATTGGGTGTATTGTATGCACTTCCAGATATATTAATAAATAATGAGCTTTAGCATGCAATGTGGATATGCCTTGGGACAAGGAATAAAAATCACTTCCATCTGTAAGTCAGTATTCTGTCATTTCTGATCCAGGACTAAATCACTTCATTTCAATATCTTGAGCTAAATGTCCATAACCCAGTTAAAACTAGCTAAGACAAGGAGACCTGGGTATAAAAGGGTTTTAGCAATAAAGTATTTTTAAAAATTACTATAGTAATAACTAAATTATATTGGTGCTTACTATGTACCTGACTGTGTGTGCAATGTCTTGAGTAGACCCCGCATTCACTTCTCTTAAAATTTCAATTGCTCTGTTAAATTTTCCTTTTTATTCTTTAAAATATAGTTATATTTCCTCTTACAAAAGAAGAAATGTAATTAGAAGAACAACGTAAAATATTTTGAAAGCAAATACTTTTATGAACAGTAATGATTTTTTATTTTTTTTATTTATTTATTTATTTATTTATTTATTTATTTTGGTTTTTCGAGACAGGGTTTCTCTGTGGCTTTGGAGCCTGTCTGGGAACTAGCTCTGTAGACCAGGCTGGGCTCGAACTCACAGAGATCAGCCTTCCTCTGCCTCCCGAGTGCTGGGATTAAAGGCGTGCGCCACCATCGCCCGGCTAACAGTAATGATTTTTATCAATAAAGCTCTTTTCTCGTGAAACAGACTTCCCAATAAATTAGTCCTTGGAGTTAGGCTTTTAGTGGTGTTTTATTTTAAACTATGAGAAGCACAAAAATGCAGTTTGACATCAATGAGTATGCAGGTAAGAGGTTATCTTTTTTGAAGCATTTCTATAGTGCTGGCAAATGTCTTATGTAAATACTCTATACACATCAAATTCAAATCACCAAGGCGAAGTCACTGAATTCAGATAGGAAGGAAGTGGTGAGATAAAATACGTTAAGCCAGAAGAATGGGCCTCATGCACCATCATTTCGTGGGAACATGTCGATAGCATACATGGATGATATATCAACATAGCCCATGTAGTCAAGGGAACAAAGACATCTATTTCTTAATAGTTTTATTTCATACATCATAGCTAGTCTTCTTTTCCTAAATCAAATCTCAGTGTATTTTTTCTTGTTTATTTTATTTTGTTTATCTGCCTGTTTTAATTAGGTGTTTCCCATAATATAGCCTAGTCTAAGAGGATGTTGAACTTCCAACTTGAATTTCAAGTGTGATCCAGAACATCCAGCTTGTGCTGTGCACAGGATTAAACCCAGGACTTGGTCCATGTGCTACAAGTGCTCTCCCCACTAAGCTAAATCCTTAGCTCTTCAAGTATTCTGTGTAAGATGGAAACTACACTATTTTTAAAACTTTCTTCACTCCTCCCAATTGCCAGGTAAAGGTTGAAATTCTTAATGTATCTCATCGGACAAGGCTCTTTGCATCCTACATTCTGCATGCTTTTTATGCAGTGGTTTCTGCTTCATTTCATCAGTTACTTCCTGTCTTCTTTTTCTATTGTTGTAAAGAGATGCCACAACCATGAAAACTCTTATATGGAAAAACACTCAGTTGGAGCTGACTTATGGTTCAGAGATTTCGTCCATTATAAGCATGGCAGGAAGTGTGGTGTCATGCATGCAGACATGGTACTGGAGAGGTAGCTTGGAGTTCTGCATTTTGATCCACAGGCAGCAGGAAGTGACAGGGAGCAACTGGATCTGACTTGAGCTTCTGAAACTTTAAAACCCACCCTAGTCATATATTTTCACTTACAAGGCCACAAACACTCCAGCTAAAACACACCTCCTAATAGTGTCTTTTTCTATGGGCCTTTGGGGGACAATATAATTCAAATCAACAAAATACTTCCAAATATAATACTTGATATGTTCCCTACTGTACTGGGAAGACCAAGGATGTAGGCACTATATTGTTTTCACCCTTGTCCTCTCAGTTTTGAATTTCATGCCAGATATTTGTTTTCAACATAGTTATATTATGTGACTTTGCATTTGTCCCATCTATGCACATGTTTCCAACCAGGAGAATTTAAATGAGTGGAGAACATTATTGCAGTAGCTTTATGTGGGATACATTATCATTTAATTGTTTTTCCCCTGGTGAAAAGCTGGCAGACTGCTCCCTGTGACAGATGTGCTTGCTTTGGTTGAGTTACCCCCACAAGGCGTATTATCAGTTTCACTAATGTTTGCTCTTTTATACTCTAACAGGTAGCATGATTCATCCAGTCTATACAAGTCAGGAGTCTGATAAACACATAAATCTGCTCAGTGGTGGGAGATGCACAGAGCTCTTCACTCATGTTGCATGGCACGCATGACTCTTGGATGCATGTATAAACATAAAGGTAAAATGTACCCATATATTTAAGGACATATGTATATGTTTATCCTTAATCATTTAACTTTATAAAATAACAGATGAAAATGTTTATGGTGGGTAATTTGTTGATAAATTTTAGGTTCAAATCTGTCTTAATTTGGTGATGTTGACTCATTTGAGCTGTTTTTATAAATAGTTTCCTGGACTAAGATATTTTTCCATGGACCTTGGTCAATGTGAAGGAATCTGCAGATTTGATAGGATCTAAAATTCAGCAGCTGATCCTGTTGTGAAATGTAGCTCTGGAATCTCTATTTTGTATGATCCAAATTTACAATGAGCAAAAGAATAATGCTGTCACAACTCATTAAAACTTCGATTCACTAGAAATGGATTCTTGCAGCTCTGTGTTCAAAAATTCTTAGTAGGCATCATGAAAAATGTTAAAACTTGTAAAGCAGAGATTATTATTATTATTTACTTTTCTCTTCATGTTTTTAAGTACTGATTGTTATGTCATGCTTCCCAAGAAAATGTCTTCATTATGTGTTCAGTAATTTACTATGACAAGTAAAATTCATATTCTAATTTATGTTGTAAACTCTGAGAGATAGATGATATATATATATATATATATATATATATTATGAATGAGATAAACCCTGTCTCTTATATAAGCATGGAACTTGCAATGTAGAGCATAATCAGGCAATGCAATAAATTATTTATATTAGTCCCATTGCAATCATGGGGCTAATATTAAAAAAAAATCAAGTATGTCTTTAAGAAAGACCCATATTTTAAACTACAGTACTTGTTAAATCAAAATGAACTATAGTAGAGTAGATGATTTCTCTTATTTATGGCCTTTCAAAGCCTCTAATGGTGATGTCTACTTCCATGTTTGAAAGGCTTACATAGATACCAGACATAGAGGAATCACTTATAGAGTTCATACATTATGAACCCCTTAGAGAAATAAGGTCTCCTCTATCCTTCACTGTGTGTCCCAATACAAGTACATCCAGCCATATGTTTCAAGACCCTGGAAGCATGTAAATGTTCACATATTGAGTTTGAAAAGGCAAAATTAAGAATGAATGAAGAATGATTAGATGTCAGCTTCAGTGTCCTAGCCTGAACCATTCTCTCTTCAGTATCCTTTAGGTCTCCATAAGTAATAATGATGGGTGAACAGCACGATGTAACAGTTTATAGTTGATAATTTTTTAACAGTTTTCACTCTGAATTTTTTTATTGAACTGTACAAAGAGTATGAGTGTTAGGGCTTGTGTGTTTGTCTTTTATATGATGCTTTACATGGATAGTGTTAACAGAAACCATTGCTGTCTCTAGGAACATCACACCTTCTTGGCACATGGAGACATCACAAACAGAAAGCAAACAATAATTACTGTAGTGTTTTTTGAGCTGCAATGAGGTACAATGAAGTTATTTTGTTCAGTCTACAAATGTTGAGAGTTCTCTGCTGTCTTCCTCTGCTGAAGCCTGTACCTTCTCTACTGGCTTTAATGTGGAGATCGGTGACTTAAATTCCTGAGCATAGATAAAGGGAAAACATGGTGTATCTTATTTAAATATGGATGTGGGGTGTGTGTGTGTGTGTGTGTGTGTGTGTGTGTGTGCAGTTATGACTGGGTTTTCCTGAGTTTACTTGTACTATTCTAAAGATGGGAAAGAAAACTATGATTCTGGAGTAACACCCTTTAACTCAGCAAGATAATTCACCAATGAATAGTACTTACTCAAACTCAAGGGTAAACTGTTGAATGAGCAATAAAATTGTAAAACACAATGAGGAAGAACTCAGGACAAGGTCATTACTTGTATCATCTTCGAACACCTCAGATGTGACTTGGTTCATGGTATTTGTTGGTCTGGCAAACATGGACCCCAGCAGAGAAAATGTTCTGATCTTGGGATGTTGAAGGTTGTCAGAGGAAGAGTGAACAAGCCTCTACACAACATCCAGAAGACAATATTTCTTCTGAACGAAATATCTAGAGAGGGGCATGAACAAAATATGTTACTTTAGTGTCAAACACAAGTCTGATGCTATTATCCACTAGATGGTTTCACATATGTCAAGAGAACACAGGGAAGGCATCTCAGGGAACATCTGGAGGTCTGACATCATAGTCTAGCATTTTATGACAAACTAGCAGATAACAAAGTCCACAAAGACCTCTAGTTTTGGTCATAGGCAATGACAAGAGACAGAAAGGTTGCTAGTTTACTGGGACGATGCCATGACTCAGTCACAAGTCACGAGATCTTCCTTTATTTATTCTTTCTTTTTTATGTTTTATTATTTTGAAAATTTTAATTTTATCTTTAAAAAAAATTATGCATGTAATATAAATGGTATTTCTGTACATGTACATATATATCATGTAATAGTTATGTAACGTGTAATGTATCTATCCACTAAATCATATATCATTTATTTAAGGTACATTTATTAATAATATTTTCAGTATATCTTTTAAAGTATGTTGCAGTCTATGTACTAACAATAATCATTTTACAGTACAGATTTGTACTAAGACTCAGTTTTTCTTTTTGCACAAACATAGTAATTCCATAAATCCGGGAAGAACTGATCACTAAGAGCATTTATAGAGCTGCCTGTGTATGGTGGTGCTCCCCTTTAATCTATAGTTGGGAGGCAGATGTAGACAGATTTCTGTGAATTAAATATTAATCTGGTGTACACTGTGGTTTTTAGGCCAGCTAAAGCTAAACAGAGAAGCTATGCCACCGAAAACATATTTCTGAATACTGAAGTAAGCCACTATTTAAAATACATTGAATACTCTTGACATTTGAAACATGGGTGCAATGAGCTCAAATTGTCAGTTTTTAGAATTGTTTTCTTTTAACGTTTTGTTTTATAGTTCTTTCTTTGGTGAAAGAAATCAGTTTTTACATTCATTTCCAACCTGGAGAGATTGATGATATCTCTGCATTTTTAAAATAGAAATTTGGTGAAATATACCCAGGCTTAATTCAAGAAACAAGGTTGATTTTATCCGATGCTTTTGCAGTCCCAGTCCTGCTGGACTTGGTGAGCTCCCAATAGATCAGCCCCACTGTCTCAGTGGGTGGGTGCACCCCTCCCAGTCTTGGGACCTTGGGAGCTCTTTCCGGTGCTCCATTGTGGGTCTCTGTCTCTATCTCCATCCATGGCCAGATGAAGGTTCTATGGTGATATGCAAGATATTCATCAGTATGGTTATAGGACTCTCTGAACATGACAGACAATGAGGGCTGAGGAGAAGCCAAGGACAATGGCACTGGGTTTTGATCCTACTTCATGTTTTGGCTTTGTGGGAGCCTAACCTGTTTGGATACTCACCTTCCACACCTGGATGGAAGGGGGAGGACCTTGGACTTCTCACAGGGCAGGGAACCCTGACTGCTGTTCCAATGGAGAGGGAGGGGGATAGGAGTGGGGGGAGGGGGAGAGAAGTGGGAGGCTGGGAGGAGGTGGAATTTTTTTTTCAATTAAAAAAAAGAAAAGAAACATGGTTGAAACTAATTAAAGTGGAATCATTAGTTCTTTGTTCCTTATTGATGTTGGTAAGTTCAGCTTTCTATTGATGATGTTACTTCCTATTTGAAGTCTCTAAAATTTATTCTTGATGCCTGAAATTTTGGAAGTCACTGAAATGAAAAATTCCATACATCCCCTTTATAACTGTATAAAATCCCCATTTCAAATCCCCAAACATTTTTGTTCTCAAGAATAATTTGAATAGTTACTTACTGTGTCTTATCATGTTTAGACAATGGGTCAGAGGAAAGAGGGTTAGTAAATAGGTTTAATTGTAGGTTATATTGCAATACTTTTATATAAAATTAATAAATAGAGTCTGCCAGGATCTTACTTATTATGTATCAAGTGACAGGCAAAGTATATAAAATATACTGATTGATAATCAACACTATAAGTTAGAGAGTAACTATTATTAATCTTTACCAGTTTACCAGTAAGAGAACAGAAGCATAGCAAGGTTAAATACCCTATCTGTAGGTAGAGAGTTGATGTACTAAAGAGCTGGTTATTTCTAATCCTGCAGGCTCCTGCATAAGCTATTCATAATACCACTGTGCTACCTTACAACATTATTTCAGGATTAGCATATCTGTCTTGTAGACACACCTATATAAATCCTCACTGTGTTCTCACCACATGGTAATCACACATTCAGTTATTCACTCAATCATGCATCAATCACTTATTGAAAGCCTAAGATGTGTTCTAATGCCACCTGGATCTCTTTTTTCATTCTTTATATTTTTTTAAAATTTTATAACACATTATTATTAGTTCATTTTAGTGAAAATCATTGTATCTTTCAGTTGTAATCCCTAAGAGAGATACAAAGCACTGAATAGTCTAAATTATTATAGATTCACACCTTTTATTGATTTATTTGTTGATAAACAAATGGGAATCAGCCTTTATGAAACTCAAATATTACTGTATTCTAAGACTATTCTCTAAATATTTTCAAATTGTTGATTTACAGTCTCATGCACTAAATATGTGTCACCTTGGAAATCACAAGGGTTTATATAAACACATAAAACCTTTCCATGTGTTGAGTAAAATATTTATCATTTTCATCAGAAACTGTGTTTGGAGAATGGATACCTAAAACCGCAATTATTCAAACAACCCTTATTCTTAACTTCACACGAATAGTTTATGTCCTCTGAGAAAGCAATTAATCTGCTTTCTTCAATATGGATGTCCTTCTGGCTTTCATGTTGGGTGCAATTTCATTTTATTATTATATTAAAAAATAATAACATTCCAAGCATTTTCTCTGTAGAGAGCAATAAAAAAGCAGCATCCCATGCAAGATAAAAATCTGTCATTATATACAACTAAAATGCCATACATTCTGCAATGGTGAAAGATATTTGTGCATTTTACATGTGCCATGTGAATCACTTTAAAAGCTATAATCACAACACTACAGGTGCCAATAAATTTTCAATCTGCTAGACTTTCTTTTCTGGAGAATGAATTTGGGATACAAGGATTTTGTGGGTAATTGTGTTTAGTGTTGAAAATTACTGGAAGTTTGATGCATTAACATTTGAGGTGTTTGTTTTGGGGGGAGTTGGAAAGAATTCACTTCCTAGGGCTCTGTGCTTGACTTCAATAGGCTCATTTGCCTCTTTTAAGCTTTCTTAACACACTGTTTCTCCCATAAATATTCTCCATATTGCTCATCAGAACTTTTAGTTATTAAGAAGACTCCAAAAAGGCGAGGTGTTGTCCTGAACTTTCTATCCCTTTCTTTCCCTGTTTTCATTTTTAACACTGGATTCTTGGCTATTTTCTACCTTGTTCTGCATTACTTGTTTTTTGCTGCTGTCATGAGATACATTAACCAAAAGCAACTTATGGGCATTTTTCAGACAAACTACCTCATACCCCCAATAGCATTTTAGTCCTGGCAATTGTTAGTTCATTTATTCTACTTGACATTAGATCTGAAGTCTATACCCTGGCTATGATGATCCGGTACTCTCATTCTAGTAACAGTGTATAATATAGAATACAAACACACAAACAAATAAAATTATGTAGTGGGAATACAGCTGTATACTGAAAAATAGTTCGTTAGAGGGAAATCTTCAGTGCTTAAAACCTACAAATGGAAGGAGGAGAGTTGAAATATTTACCATAGTATGTTTACTTATGGGGCCAAATTGTCCATGACAGAAACCAAGTGAAATCTCTGGTCATGAATAAAGATAGGATCCTAAATTGTTACCAGTAAAACTTAGTTTGAAGACCACATTAGGTAAGCTTGTATCTCCTTTCATCCATAAGAAATAGATATTATCCTAGAATGTTTAAATTGTAGAGATAGCTTTTTTTTTACAGATTGTTTTGGTGAGGGTGAGGGATCACAGAAAATTTCCTGTAGAAGATATTTATTTTTTTATTTAGATACCATTTCTGAGGGCCATAACAACTTCTTATCCATGTAGATCATAAGTTTTGTGAAAACTTGTGAACAAACCTCAACAGAACTTATTTTAATTTTTAAATTATTTTTAAGTTACTCGGTCTATTAATTGCCATCATTTACTATAGCTTGTTATATAAAAAAATTTATGTTATGCACATGGTTTTGAAAATGCAGAGTATCAATGTTTAATGCTTTTATTTGTGTATATCAGAAAGATATTTCTGGTAGTTCACAATGAATTTATAGTTTGGGATAGACTATAAAAACATTTCACAGCCAGGCTGAATTCATTTATTATAGAATACAAGAAATTGAGACATAGAGAAAGTTAGCAATTTATTCAAGATAATATAAGTACATTCTTTAAAGCAGTTGAGTCTTGACCTAGACCGTGTTCAGTGCTTGGTTACATCACCTCCGAATACCCTGAGCTTCATAAGCATAGGTATCTGTGTAACTAAAATTATTAGTGGTAAATGTTTTGTTGGTAGTATTATAACACACACACATCTGTATATGTTTTTAAGTCAAACATGCATTATACTTTTTTAAAAAAATAAGGTCTATACACTATAGTTGTTATGAATAACTTCAATGGTTTGTTTGTGATGTTAAGGAAGTCTACCTCTAATAACTCAATATGCTTTGGTATCATTATTTCATCATCACCATATTTCTTTGTGGTGGAGAATATTTTAGGCAGAATTCTAAATTGCGTTTTGAATATATATATAGAACTTACAAGTTGGTGAGTTTTGCAGATATGATTAAAAAACTAATACAGTGATTTGAGTCTGGTAGATTACCTACTTGGAGTTATTTGAACCATATCAGCTCTTAAAACACAAAATTTTTACGATATTTCAAAATACAGATGATGTAATTGGCATTGTCAGTTTGACACAACCTCATTATTTGAAAGTGGAATCTCAGTTGAGTATTGCCCAGATCATGCTTGTCTTGATTTTTAATTACTGTAAGATGATATAGCCCATTGGACAACTGGTTTTGAGGAGTATAAGAAAGCTAGCAAGAAATGGGTCTGTAGGGAGACAGCAAACAGCATTTCTTCATGATTCTTCTACTTCAAATTTTTGTTTCTGTTTCAGCTCTGAACTCCTTCAGTGATGGACAATAGAAGCCAAATTAACAAGTTCATTTAAGAAACTGGTTTATCACTTTAAGAGAAAGAAAACAAAAATATTTCACATGGATACAGAATTTGTGAAGGACTCTAATATCTCAGGAAATAATTCTGATATTTGACAAGTTGGACTACATGAAATAAGACATTTTCTGTAGCATAAAGTAAAGAATGAGCACTAGAGAGAGTGTACACAGAATAGAAAATCTATATCAGATATAGACAGAACAAAGGCTTATATTTAGAGTTTAAAATGAACAAAACATTAAAGCCAAAAAATTTATAGATAAAAAAACAAGAGGAATGTAAAGAAATTTCTGAGAATATGATATACAGATAGACGACAGATACCCAAGAACATGCTTAGCATCTTCAACCATCAGGAAAATGCAAGTTGAGAGTACACTGAGATTAAATTTCACTCCTGTCACTAACAGTAGTTATGGTCAAACACACATACACACAGAGAGATGCTTCTAAGGATATAAAGAAAAAGACTATGTTTATATTGATAGTTGGAATGTTAGCAGGTATGTTAATTTCACAAAGCATTGGGAGACTACCTCAAAAATCTGAAAATAGAAACAGCATAGGATATAGCTGTTTGATTTCTGGAAGCATATCCAAAGAAATATAAGCCATTATACCACAAGGGCAGATATGCAACCATGTTTATTGTGGTACCACTCACCACAATAAAGTAAAAACCTGTAGGTTCATCAGCATTAAATGAGTGAAAAAAAATGTAATGTGTAGAAATAATGGAACTGTATTCAACCACAAAGCAGAGTAACATAGGTCATTTGTAAAAAAAAATAAATGGATATAATTGGATATTATCATATTAAGCCCCATGATTTCTCTTGTGATGGACATAGTTTTATATACACATACATATGATGTAAAATAATTATTTGGGGAGTGAACTGAAGCAATGAGAGTTAAGGATGTATAAAAGAGCAAAATATGGAGCAAATATGGTCAAAGCACAGAATGTACTTGAGCATAAATGTCCGTATAAAACGCACATCATGTACCTTGAATGTATGCTATTTTTTAAAGCTCCTCTGTTAATTGCTAGAAGGAAAGGAAGTCACATCAACTCAACCTTAATGTGGGATTGAAAGATTTTGCCTACAAATTATAAAGCTAATATGTAAGCAGCTCAAATTCTCCAGGATCATATAGTGACCTATGGGTCATAGCCATCATACTTAATAAGAATATGTTCTCATTGTTGATCCTGAAGTAATTATTAATTGTTGTACACCAATAGAAAAAAACTTAAGATGGTATTTCAGGATGACTATCATCTTCACGTGAACTAAACAGGGCAGGTATATTTTCTCCATACTCATAAGAGGACCTGTGCGTTTAGGACCCTAATTCACACAATTATTTCTTGTGTATTTGCAATTGAGTACCTGACTTCAGTATTTTAGGAAAACCTGGATCCCAGGGATCACACACAAAACATACTCACCATCCTGTTCCTGAAAATAAAGCTGGTAGTATGATTTATGCTTCCTAATAATACTATGTTGATTAGATTAGCAAGATGTCCTTTCTTGTGCTACTTAGAATAAAACAAAAAATAGAATCACTAAAGAAAGCACAAACCAAATATTTTAGTCAAATTCAATAACTTTACTAGTTTCTTTCCAACTTCATTAACCTAAAGAACTATCCTGTGTCCTCATAGAGTCACTCCAAATCTTCCTCAGCTTTATTTACTATGTTTCTGTCCAAAATATTTACTATATCTGATCAGCGGAAGCCCAGAGAATGGACAGTCAAGTGAAATACTGTTTTGAAAATTCAAGTAAATTGAGTCAACTGTCATTATTTTTTATCACTAGGCATCTCTAAAACAAACACACCCTTTATTTTTAGTTAATCATCTTCTCCCCTTAAAACATATTGATGCTTACATGGAAAGTCCAAAAATCTGTTTATCCTAGCCACAACAAAAATATGATTAAGTCTAGACTGCTAATACAATTATATCCTCTGGTAACAAAATATGATCCAGTAAAGAATAAATGATGAATAAACATGAACCCACTCAGGCTGTTTTTTTTTTCTAGTTCCTTCCATTTGTATGCAAATTTCAAGATGTCATTGGCTTTTACCACTGAGCATTACTCCATTGTATAAATATATCACTTTTTTAAAATCTGTTCTTTGGTTGAGGGACATTTCGGTTCTATCCAGTTTCTGGCTATTACAAATAATGCTTCTATGAACACAATTGAACAAATGTCCTTGTAGTACGATTGAGCATCCTTTGGGTATATGCCCAAAAGTGGTAGTGCTGGTACCTGATGTAGTTTGATTCCCAATTTTCTGAAAAACCACCATACTGATTTCCAGAGTGGTTGTACAAGTTTTCAATCCCACCAGCAATGGAGGATTGTTCCCTTTACTCTATATTCTCTCCAGCATAATCTATCATTGGTGTTTCTGATCTTAACCATTCTGACAGGTGTAAGGTGGTATCTCAGAGTCATTTTGATTTCCATTTTCCTGATTACCAAAGATGCTGACCATTTCCTTAAGTGTCTTTCAGCCATTTGAGATTCCTCCATTGTGAATTCTCTTTTTAGATCTGTACCACATTTTTAAATTGGATTATTTGGTATCTTGATGTCTAATTTCTTGAGTTGTTTATATATTTTGGAGATCAGTTCTCTGTCTGATGTGGAGTTAGTGAAGATCTTTTCCCATTCTCTAGGCTTCTTTTTTGTCTTACTGACTGTGTCCTTTGCTTTAAAATAGCTTCTTAGTTTCAGGAAATCCCATTTATTTATTGATGCTCCTAGATCCTGTGCTACTGGTGTTATATTTAGGAGTAATCTTCTGTGTCCATGCATTAAAAGCTACTTCCCACTTTGTCTTCTATCAGGTTCAGTGTGATCAGATTTATGTTGAGGTATTTAATCCATTTAGACTTTAGTTTTGTGCATGGGGATAGATATGGATCTATTTTAATTCTTAACGTGTTAACATCCAATTATGCCAACAGCATTTGCTGAAGATACTTTCTTTTTCCATTGTATAATTTTAGCTTCTTTATCAAAAATCTGGTGTTCATAGGTGTGTAGATTAATATCCAGATCTTTGATATGATTCTATTGGTCAGCCTGTCTCTTTTTATGCCAGTACCATGTTGTTTTCATTACTGTAGCTCTATAATAAAGCTTGAGGTCAGGGGTTGTGATATGACCTGGAAGTTTCTTTATTGTACAAGACTGTTTTGATCATCCTGGGTTTTTTTGCTTTTCCATATAAAGTTGAGTATTGTTCTTTCAAGATCTGTGAAGAATAGTGTTGGGATATTTATGGGAACTGCTCTGAATTTATAGATTGTTTTTGATAAGATTGTTCTTTTATTATGTTGATCATGCCTATCCAAGAGTATGGCAAATCTTTCCTTTTTTTTTTTTTTGGTATCTTCTTCAATTTTTTTCAATGACTTAACATTCTTGTTGATTAGCTCTCTCACGTCTTTGGTTAGTGTTACCCCAAGATATTTTCTGCTATTTATGGCTATTGTGAAGGGTGATGTTTCTCTGATTTCTTTCTCAGTTTCTTTATCATTTGTATATAGGAAGGGTACTGATTTTTGAGTTGATCATGTATTCTGCCACATTACTGAAGGTATTTACCAGCTGTCAGAGTTTCCAGGTAGAGCTTTTGGAGGCGACTTGTGTATAGTATCATATCATCTGCAAATAATTAAAGTTTGACTTCTTTCTTGCCATTTTGCATCCCTCTAATCTCCTTTTGTTGTTTTATTGCTCTAGCCAGAATCCAAGAACTATGTTGAATATACATGGAGAGAGTGGACAGCCTTATCTTGTTCCTGATTTTAGTTTAATCACTTTGAATTTCTTTCCATTTAATCTGATGTTGTCTTTTGGCTTTCTATATATTGCTTTTATTATGTTAAGATGTTCCTTGTATCCCTGATCTCTTCAAGACATTATTCATCCATGCCTTCATATATGCTTTAGACAAAATATATGTTTAAAAGATCTTTATGATTTAATGGAAGTGTATGCTAAAATTATGTACACTGAAGACCAGCATGTGGATAGATATTAAAAATACATGCAGTGGTTGTTATAATACAGTAACATAACTTTGAAAGACTATAAAAGATTCTGGGGTGGCATTGCTACTTACAATAAATTAAACAAATAATTTTGATTTCTAGAAAAATCCTTGAGACAAAAATGTGACAAGTGAATGTGACTAAAACATATACAATAGTAGTAAGCCTTAAACAGTTAAGATGACTATAATAAGATTAAACATATACAAGAGGAGTCAACCTTAGACAGTATAATGACTATACTAAGATTAAACCTATGCAAGAGTAGTCAGCCTTAAACAGTTAAGATGACTAATATGCCAGCCAGTTGTGGTACAAGCCTTTAATCCCAGCACTTGGGAGGCAGAGGCAGGCAGATCTCAGTGAGTTATAAGCCAGCCTGGTCTACAAGAGCTAGTTCCAGGACAGGCTCCAAAAGCTACGGAGAAACTTGTCTCAGAAAAAAAAGAACTAAAAAATATAGTAAGATTAGCCGGGCAGTGGTGGTGCACATCTTTAATCCCAGCACTTGGGAGGCAGAGGCAGGGTGATCTCTGTGAGTTCGAGGCCAACCTGGTCTACAAGAGCTAGTTCCAGGACAGGTACCAAAGCTACAGAGAAACCCTGTCTCAAAAAACCAATATATATATATATATATATATATATATATATGATTAAACAAATACAAGAGTAGTCAACCTTAAATACTTAAGATGACTGCAATAAGATTAACAATGCCAATAGATAGGTGTGACAAGGATAGGTTTAAAATATACTAAAATATTAATGAAAAGAAGTTTAATTGAAAGAGATATTCATGGACAGGATTTAGTAATTCAAGGATCTTATTATTGGAGCTACAATAAAATTGAAAATTGAGACTTTTATTAAGAAAAATGATACCTTTTGGATGTCTTCTCTCTGGAGTGATAATGAAAGAAAAGACAGATACATATTAACCCTTTTAATAATTTTATCAGCATTTTATAGGAATTGTTACATTCTTTTTTTTTTTTTTTTTTTTTTTGGTTTTTCGAGACAGGGTTTCTCGGTAGCTTTGGAGCCTGACCTGGACCTAGCTCTTGTAGACCAGGCTGGCCTCGAACTCACAGATATTTTTGCCTGCCTCTGCCTCCTGAGTGCTGGGATTAAAAACATGAGCCAACATCACCTGGCTTGCATTATTACATTCTATACATTCAAAGTTACTAAGGAATATGTAGTCTTTATGCTTCCATTTTATGATTTTTATAGCTTATATGTAAGAATTAAAGAAATGTCTTCAGGCAGAAGGTAAATCTCTGATACATGCTCAGTTTAGGTGTAAAATATAACATTCCCTCAAAACTGTGCAAGACAACACACTAGGTACTTATTGGCTATGAGTCTTGTTATTATTTCAATTCTTATGTAAAATAATAAAAGTAATTTGTTGGCTCACTAAGAACTGATGTGTAGAGAGAAAATACAAATGAAGTCCACTTAGCCAGACTTAGTTTGTACAATCCTACTAATGAAAGCATTATAAACAGTGAGTATAAATGACAGTATGAAGGCATGTTTATCTCTGCCTGATGAAAATTGATTCCATGCAGTTGACTGTCTTGGTGCTCAGACCTGGTATAGAACAGATGAAACCACATAGGATGACTCTGAGCTCTTTCTATCTATCTGAGATGAATATTTTATGTGAGATGTGTGCATATAAAATGTTAATAGACAGACATAGGATTGAGAAGTCTTCTTCAGAAAATAAGGTGATGAAATCTGTTTTACCACAGAAAAAATAAGCTTGGTTAAGTGGCATAATGAGCACAAATAAAATTAGATTTATATATTTAAGATGTCAGTCACATAGGGCAGAAAAGATGAGAAAGGAAAGAAAGGTTTTAGTTCTAGTTTAGAAATGTATACATACTTTCATGATACATCAGTTAACACTGAATATATATATATATATATATATATATATATATATATATATATACCAACCTCAAAGTACATTATTTCCCATGACCTCATCCTGAGAAAATCAGGTCTTTGAATTCAAGTTTTAGTATTTTTTTATTATTCAGAATTATATAACAAATTCTTGAACTCTATTGAAAAAGAGAAAAAGGCTAATTTGTTTCAGACTGCAATTGGGGGAATCAACTGCTTTTAGAGTTGGATGTTGGAGGCATAGTCCATCATGACAGACTCGAATGGCAGAGCAAAATCCTCCACATCCTTAAGACTGTGATACATAACCTGAGAGAGAAATAGCATGGGAATTAAAATTGATCTATGATCTCACCTTAGCTTTCACAAACATTGATCCAATGAGAAGAGAAATTTCTACCACTTCTCATTTCTTAGATTTTCCACAATCTCTCCATAAAAGTGTGTAATATATAGGACTTTGAACAATATCTGAGATATAAGCTAAAGATTTCTGTTTCTGGTCTCCAAATGTCCATTATGATCTTATGTTCAAAAGTGTACTTAGTCCACCACTATGTTTTAATTGAAGCCTTGCTCTACCAATGTCTAGGTCAAATATCTATGTCCAAAATCCCCCCTGAGACACAAGACCAATTAAACTATGAGTCCCTGCAAAAAGTACAAAATAATGATGTATTTAGAACTTATAATAGTATAAGATATACCTTTCCATTGCAGATTTGATCCAAAAGTACAGGAAAATAAAGATGAAGTTAACCACACAATTTTCCTCTCAGATATCTTAAAATGTGTGACCAAGAGGAGTTGAGCAGGAGAGGCAGAACCGAGACACAATGGGACAGTAAAAGATTAAAAGAAAAACAGCTGCTACAAAGAAGTCCAAACCATATGTGGGCCAATGGGGCTTAAGTCAGTCTCACTTATTTGAAATAATTTTCTTTTGGTATGTTTCTAATAAGATTCAATTAAAATAGCTATGTTGTTGTTTCCTAATCATTTTCCCATGAATCTTGTTCCCTTGAGGTAAGGAGATCAAAACTTTCTAACACAGTTATATTCCTTGACCCAGGGTCAAAGATCAGAAACATACTATACATTGAAAAGATTGCATATAAAATTAAAAGAGTGGTTGAAGGCAGAAATAGAGATAACCTTGTCCCAGCAAAAGAAATGTCAAGTTTTAGGTTTTAGTATCAAATCTTCCCAAGACACAAATTTGCTAAGTAAATGGTCTTAGTTGGTGATGTTACCTTGTCTTTTTAATCTTTATAAAAAATTTGAAAGTAAGACCTACATGGAGGAAGATGTATACCTTAAGAATGCCACACTTGGTATGCTGGTATTTTGTGTTCTGTCTGTCTATCTTCTATCTATCTATCTATCTATCTATCTATCTATCTATCTATCTATCATCTATCTATCATCTATCTATCTATCTATCTATCTATCTATCTATCATCTATCTATATCTATCATCTATCTATCTATCATCTATTATCTATCTATCTATCTATCTATCTATCTATCATCTATCTATCTATCTATCATCTATCTATGTATCTGTATATATATATACAGATAGATAAATATATATATATATATATTTATCTATATTTATGTATCTATCTATCTACTTCTACTTTTCTATATGTGCCCTCTTTTACATCTCCTCTTCTTGTCTGCTATGAAGTAGACAGCTTCTTCTTAAAACTTACATGTCATCCATGGTATTCTGCCTCCCCATAAGGTGGAAATTTCTGGAGTCAAGGACAGTGCATTGCAACCTTGTAATACGTGGAACAATCAAGCCCTTCCTTTTACAATGGATTTAGGCATGGGATTTAGTGACAATTATTATCAAACTGACCAACATGTGGAGTTAGCTTTTAAAACTCATGAAGACCTCTTGTGTGGGCATTGATTAATTTTAGGCAAAGGGAATTAGTATTGACAGCTGGCGCTGGACTTAAAGGTTATGTAGCACAGAAAGAGAAGGGGCCGCCTTCACAGTCATGAAACCAATCTAAGGAGAGTTTTATGGAGAGAAAGATAATGTTTCCAAAAAATCTGAAAGAAGAAGAGTAAAACTTAATTTCTTAAACCTTAGAAGATGAGAAGCAGTTGTGAAGTTTTTATTTAATTAATCTATAATTATTTTTTCTTAATTATACTAATTTCTTATTTTTTAAATATAATTGTTTATTTTAATTTCCTTTTTTGGAACTACCATATAAAGTTTGTAGTAATTACTTCATCCTGAAAGTTCAAATTTCACAAACTTAATTTTATTTGTTTATTATTTTCGAACACTGAGAACATTTATGTAAGTAGGTACATCATACGTCCATGGTCATTCCATATGATGAAGTACTATCTTGTGTCCTCAACAGAAACGGCTCACTGAACACAGAGATAGTAAAACAGACTGAAAAATACCAGGAGAAGTAGAACTCAGGGTTATTTGGGTCAAGATTTGAGTTCAGATTCTTTTTATTTTAAAATTGAATTTACTCTTTTATTTGATTCTATGTTGGATAACAACAAAAAATTACTATAATAAATGGACATAAATTTAATTATTTCTCTCTACTTATAAGTAATTGGACATCTCCACATCCTAAAATTTAATCAAGGAAATGTGTAGCACCTTCATGACCTTTCTCTTCTATTTATGAATCCCTGAAATCTAGTCATGTTTCTTGTCTTTCCTTTTCAAAGAAAACTTACTAGCTTGAATGATTTTATATTCATTCCATTAATATTCTATAGTGATAGAACAATATAGTATAACCATATAAAATATAGATGTTCAGCTGGAAAGCCATCCTAGTGGTTAAGGGTACTGGATGCCTTTATTTTTTATTTTTTTTTTATTTTCGAGACAGGGTTTCTCTGTAGCTTTTTTGGTTCCTGTCCTGGAACTAGCTCTTCTAGACCAGGCTGGCCTCAAACTCCCAGAGATCTGCCTGCCTCTGCCTCCCGAGTGCTGGGATTAAAGGTGTGCGCCACCACCGCCCGGCCTGGCTGCCTTTTGAAAGGACCTGGGTTTGATAGCCAACACATACATGGCAGCTCAAAACCATCTATAACTCTAGATCTAAGGAATATGTTCTTCTTTCTGTGCTCTATGAACACTGCATATATTCTGTATATATACATAGATTTGGTCAAAACATCCATACACATAAAATAGAAATAACAATAAAGATATGGGTACTGTATAGCTAAACCACAATGAGAGTTAAGTGGTCAAACTTCAGTTATTTTCATCATACCCATCTCCATGGGTATGGCTATCTTGCTTGAACTAAGGGTAAAAGGAACCTTTCACTGACTGATTGTCTTAGATTTTCATTGTTTAAACTGTTTCTGAGATTACCAAACACATACTAAGGAAAATCGCAAAAGACCGGGTAATGGAACCAGAACACTATGGTAATTTACATCTAGAAACATAAAGTCAATTCAGATTGAATTTTATGTCAACCTAGTCATCTTCCCCCTTCAAACTAGATATGTGGAAAGATGAGTTGAGAGAAAGCATGCCTGATCAGGACAGAATGAAAACAAGTTCAGGAGCAAGTCAAGTAAGTTTCCATTAGAGGAACATCTATGACTTCAATTTAATAGGCCTTCATTTTACCATCTCCAGAGAGGGCATACTTCAGAAACCAGAGAGCAGTATTGGTAATTATAGGATATAAATGTTCTTTACTGAGTAGAACAAGTCTAATGATGTCTCTGTACTTCCATTTGAGGAGGCTTCTAATCAACTTTTAAAAATCCTTGCTGTAGGTAGATTTCTACTTTCCAGTGGAGTACTTACACAATTATTCTCTGTTTTTAAGGTACCTGGGAATTTTCCAGTTCAGATACATTATCCACTAATGATTAATATATTAATAGATTATTATCCTCCATTTCAATGTTCCCATTTCAGTTGGGGTGGTCGGGTTTGGATTGGATTTTAAATAACTCACCATTTTTTAGGAGTCCAGTAACTCATTAAATTGTTAAAAATGATTTTGAAAATTTGGTGTTGATAGTGCTTTCGTATTATAATTGTAAAAATTGTAGTCTAGTGTGTTTACATGATTTTTCCACTGTTAGTTGGTAGATATATAAGAAGCATGTACTGTGTGCTGTTCATTGTTAGGACTAGGACAAACTGTGACCACTGACGTAAGTTTAAATCTATGAGGCATTTGTTAAAACCTGCTATGCTGTACAAATAAAAGGGAGCTTGGTTCTATCTGAGGCTTATGAATAAATGAAGAATTGAGCGAGTGAAAGAATGAATGAACAAATGGATGAATATGCACTAGTCTCAGTTTCCAGCTATGTCAACCCATGATAATATAAAGGATCATTGTTCCATTTGAGATCCATTGCACTAAATGAAGAATTAGTGAATAAATATGCACCATTTCTGCACTAAATACTAAACTTAAGTTCAATAAGGATATTCAAACTTTTAGAGATGCCAAATAACTGGAATCACTATTATTGCAACTTTTAATGAATTGCATTCAAAATCTTACAGGCATTGTGAAGAATACAGAGAAGACATGACCCAGGCTCACAGATACTCCTTCAAAGTAGGCCAAAGGTCATGCTGATAACAGAAGGAGAAGGTGAATTACTTGCTCCAAGAGGAAACAGCTGGAGCTGGTTTCTGAATGCTAAACAGTTTCAGAATGTAGCTTTGATTCAAGGAAGGTAAATCTTCACAACTTAAACTTTGAGGTGTGTTCTGAACATCCACAAGACCCTCAAACTGTGTTGGGAATCTCCTGTGGAGAGGTTTCCTTAGGTCATTTTCTTAAATCTTCTCTTCTGCATTGGCTCAACAATGTAAGATAAATGGCCTTTGTCTGATATTTTCTTCTCTGATCCAAACACAATGCTGGAAGGGCAAAGGTCTGGCAATACTCAATTGGGAAATATAAAATAAACCACTGCTAAGATGTCTCAATTTAAGGCAGTATCAAAAGATTCCATTTATTTAGTTTTTACCATACCGTAGGTAATGTGATAATCATTTAAGACAGACTTCTTTTTTACAGGAGGATAGCTATAAATACTATAATCTATTTGTGTTGAGTGAGTAAATGGGTTCAGAAAACGGTTGCTTTACTCATGCATATTGAACATTGAGCAGAAATTTAAAGGCAATCACAGAAAGTCCTTAAAATCTAATGTCTAAATCAATTCACTGCATTTTCCTTTTCAATGCAGGTTTTGCAACCAATGTCTCACACAAGGAATGGTATCCTGGCTTTGGCCTCATTTCAATATCCCTTCGTTCTGTATATACTAGAATACTTATACTGGATATTAGTGTATTTAACATGCAAAGTTTTGTTTAATGTCCTAGGGCCCCCCTTTTATTATGAAAAAAAAAACTACTTACATGCATGAATATATTACCTTATCATACATGTTCCATGTGCACTACTATTGCATGTGAGTCTAGAAAACAGTGTCAAAACCCCTGGAGATGGAGCTACAGATGGTTATGGAACATCATAAGTGTGTTGGATATTGAACTCTGGTCCTCTGAAATAGCAGTAAGTGCTATTAACTGCTGAGCCACCACTTCTGCCCCATGGCTTTCAGTTTTGAAAGGAAGAGCAATAATGCTTAATTTTGTTCTTTCCACCATCATTTCAGAAAACCATATAAAGATAATCCAAATCAAGTATTTATTAAGTTTGAGAACATTTGAGTACTCAGAGGAGATGAAGAAATGGATAAGGCAGTTGACAGTATTGAAGACAATATGTGATAAATTTTATTAATAACATAGGTTAGTTAGAGAAAAGTCTTGATTAACAATTTGAAAAATGTCTAGTATTGAACAGAAGGGACTTATTGAGCATTCAATATTATCTATCCCACTCCTTTTTTTTTTTTTTTTTTTTTTTTTTTTTTTTTTTTTTTTTGGTTTTTCGAGACAGGGTTTCTCTGTGGCTTTGGAGCCTGTCCTGGAACTAGCTCTGTAGACCAGGCTGGTCTCGAACTCACAGAGATCCGCCTGCTTCTGCCTCCCGAGTGCTGCCCACTCCTTTTTATACATTGGAAGAATTTAGTTTTTCCTCTAAAACAGTTCATAACTAACAAAGAAGAAAAGTGAACGTTTTGGAGAATTGAGGAGTTTGTCTATATTTCTTCAGACCCAACTAAAAGGTTCATTATAGAAAATGTCGGTAAGAAGTGTGTTGAATGAAAGAAAACAAACAAAATAAGATATAATATAATATATATATATATATATATATATATAAAATCAGCTATAACTATATTTGATCAAAACAAAAATATATAGTCTGTGAAACACTAGCATTCAAGTTCTAGATATTTGTAAAAAAAGAATCTTCCTAAAAGATCAGTATTTGAGGGGGCAAAACATAGAAGAACCAGTTCAATCCTTTGACCATTATGTCCCTTTCTATTCCATCTGAATTACTGGACTTTATAGCTCTAAGTTATATAATTCATTTTCTTAGACTTGACAGCCTTATACTCCTCAAATTGGATTTCATTTTAGAAGAACAAGGACTTTTCAAGAATTATCAATTGAGATATAAGAATTGGGGAGTATTTTATTTTATCTTTAAGTTTTTCCCTTTATTAAACATACATTTTTTATAATACAATATAATCTGAGAAGTATCCCCTCCCTCTACTCCTTTCAAGGCCCTGTCCATCTTCTCTATTTGTATCCACTCCTTTTCAACCTTTTGTTATAAACAAACAGGCTTTTAAGGGATAATAACAAAATATAACAAAATAAAATATGAAAAGATAAAACAGAACTATGATATCAAGTTTGGACAAAACAAGTCAACAGAAAAATCAAAGAGTTCCAGGAAAAGGTGTAAGAATAGGGACCCACTTGTTCATACCTGTAGTAATAAGAGCAGTGGGGCTGCATTTCCAGTACCCCGGCTGCCTGCTCGGCTAGCTTATGCCCCAAAATAATTACACAGACACTGTATTCTTTTAATCACTGCTTGGCCCTTTAGCCCTAGCCCTTACTGGCTAATTCTGTTATCCCGATCAACCCATCTCTAATAATCTGTGAGAACCGGTCTTACCGGGAAGATTCTAGCCTAGTCCATCCTGGGTCAGAGCTTCATAGCGTGCATCTGCCCAGGAGCCAGGAGCATGGCATCTCTCCCAGGCGTCTACTCCCGAGAGGAGAGCAGTCGAGTCTCTGAGCTCATTTCCTCTTCCTCCCAGCGTTCTGTTCTGTTTACTCCTCCCACCTATCCTCTAACCAATAAAATGGGCCAGGGCAGTTCCTTTATTAGCCAATGACCTTCCTCCATCATTTCCCCTTTTTCGGTTTAAACAAAAAAAAAAAGGCTTTAACTTTAACATAGCAAAATTACATATAACAAAACAGTTATCAAGTAAAAGTTACAATAGTCTTTATCATAACTAAGGAAAACTATAACTAACTATTCTTAATTCCATCAAAGACTCCAGAAAGATACAATACTACCTAAGCAAAGAAGAAAAAAGCAACTTTTAAAACTCTAGAAATGACAGAGACATCTCGCTGCCTGGACAGTCACCCAAAGTTCCTCTGTACCGTTGGGGCATCAATCTTCAGCCTTCAGGCCCATGGTATCCAGCAGACATTTCCATAAAGCAGGAAAATTCAAAGTCAGTTCAGTCACTATCTGTTGTGTCCTGCAGAATGCCTCGCAGACTCTTTCATGAATCAGGAACCCCGAAAGATCATCTCACCTTAGGCAAGTTCAGTAGTCCTCTCTCTGCGGGTTCTCTGTGTCCAGTTTATGCAGTAGTCCAGGCAAGAGCAGTTTCTTGCCCAAATGGCTATCAATCTCCATAACGAGCCTCTTCGATGCCCATCTTCCTCTTGAAGTAGATTGGTGCTGCCAGAAGCAGAGTGTCTCATTGTCATGAAAAGTCCTCAGTTATTAAAACATTAAATGTCCTATTCTGTAATCTTTGAAAGACATGAAGAATGGTCTATCTAAAATATATCTCTATATATCTAGAAAATCTAACTAACATGACTACAAGCTTTACTATTATTGACGATTATCCATTAACAACCTATATTTCTTAATTATACAGTACATATTTAAATGAACTACACAATCACAATACCTTAATCAAAATCAGAAACACTTATACATATAACAAAATTGACCTTAAATCTCTATCAATAAAGCAGAGTGTGAACAGTTCAGAAGTCCCATAGGATTATGAACTGAAAGCTCTGATGTATATGCAGAAGATCTTATGCAGACCTATGTAGGTCCTGTGATTGTCATTTTAGTATTTGAGTTCATATGAGCTTTGCTGGGTTGTTTTAGATGGGCTTTGTTTTCCTCGTGTGCTCCATCTACTCTGTCTCCCCATCTCCTTCCGCCTGCTGTTGTCCCTCTCCAACCCCTTCTGCTTCCTCTTTTGCAGGATTACCTGAGGTATGAGAAGGAAAATTTAATGGAAACATCTTGTTTAAAGCTGTGTGTTTCAAAATCTCTCTGTTTCTGTGTTTGTGTATAATATCTTTGTGTTTGTTACCATCTATTACAGAAGGAAGCCTCTCTCATGATGGCTGAATAAGGCAGTTATCTATGTGTATATCATAATATCATTAGGAGTGAATTCATTACTCTTTTTCTAGATTTGGTTTTAACCTAATTCTCTGGGCTATTTAGTCTCTTGGTCATACAAGCAGTGTCAGATATGGATTCCCTCTCATGGAATGAGTCTTAAGTCATATCACTTGGTTGCTCCCACATAGTTTGTCCTACCACCACTATAGCATATTTTGCAGGCAGGACATGATTAAAACCAACATAAAAATAGCCATCTACCAAATGGTCTGATAAAACGGTAAAAAGTCACAAATTTAAATTTGTTTGAATCTAGGCTAGAATAAAATTTGCTTTCTCCTTTGTATAAAGACATGGATTAGCAACAGTGCTTTGATATCATTTGAGTTTATACTTGTAAAAAATTTAATAGAAGCTGATTTTAGTTATTAATCTCAATAACCATGGAGCAACCAGCAAATGATTAATTATATAAATTAGACATGTCAAAATTTCCAATAATAAAACCATTATCTAGGTCTTGATACATTTATGAACTTTATGGCTACCAAATGAACTTAGAATCAAAATAATCTTTGAGCATAAATCAGGGGAAGACTCCATAGCTATAAAATTCATTTCAAAGAGTGTCTTTGTGTATGTCTATTCATTATATAGCTAAGTCACCTAAAATGGGCAGGAGAAAGCTTTTAGAGTTAATTTCCAAAGTCATGGTATAGAGAGGCAGATATTCTTAAAAATTGTAGGTCGTAGATATTCTTAAAAGCATATATGGTTGGTAAGTGGAAGATAAAGAGTATGTCCTAGTGACACATACTACAGTTGAGAATCATCTCCATTGAACAGGATGTCTCACATAATGATAGAAAATACTTGAAAGCAAATAAAACTCTGAGTTGCAAAACGAAAACCACATTAGACATTATCTGCTATAGTCAAAAGCTTCTATGACTCCTCACTTTATCATTCAGTAATTACTAAAGAAATCTAGAATTGGCAAAAGTAAAGAATGAGAATTATGGAACAGTCCTCCCTGAATGTTCAGGGAACGTAGTTGCAGAGGGTGTGGCAACAAAGTAAAATTCTAAATGGTGAGATGTGCATCAAAACATGACTCCTGGAGAAAACAAAGCTGTTTCCTCATAGTCCCACTGCAGCTATAGTTATCTGCACTAAACCAGCAATTCAGGATACAGGCTAGCAGGGCAGTGAGGTGGAAGAAGGTATCTGAAGCTCCTCAACTTCCAGAGAGTCCATGGCAGTACATGTTACTTAATGTCTGCCTTGGGTCTGAGAATTGTTAAGTCATAGAAATGGGGTAGCAAAACTGCAACTTGGAGTTTCTGATCCCACAGTAACTCACTATCTCTGTAATACTACTACTAAGTTTATAAGGGGCTTAATGTGAAAAATTAGATATTCAAAGAACATCATGTAGTTTTTGTTCTTCCTTATCCATTCATACTGTGTTCCATATATCCTTGAATCTGCTTTCTCTTGTTGTATTTAAAAATTATTTCAGTATTTACATTCAGTTTAAATGGCATCTCATAATCAAAACTCCAAGGACTCTCTTGATATCTCCATGACTTCTCATGATGTTCAGGGTACATAATTTATCACATTCATAATGCATTACTAATAATGCTTAATTTATGCATTTACAGGTGCCTGAGATCAAGCTACTAAGCATAGAAGGCAGGCCTAAGAAAATAATTATTATTTTTTATTTTTGTGTTTATTTTTTTTTTAGTTGTTGAAAAAAAAATTCTGCCTCCTCTTCATTTCCCATTTCCCTCCCCCTCCTCCCACACATTGCCTGCTCTCCCCACTCCTCTCCCTCTCTCCCCCTCCCCTCCCATTCCCTTCCTCCTCCCGCTCAAGAATGAAGAGCAGTCCAGATTCCCTGCCCTGCGGGATGTCCAAAGTCCTCCCACTTCTATCCAGGTCCAGGAGGGTGAGCATCCAAACAGGCTAGGCTCCCACAAAGCCAGTTCATGTATAAGGATCGAAACCTAGTGCCATTGTCCTTGGCTTCTCATCAGCCTTCATTGTCTGCCATGTTCAGAAAGTTCGGTTTCATCCCATGCTTATTCAGTGCCAGTCCCGCTGGCCTTGGTGAGCTACCAATAGATCAGTTCCACTGTCACAGTGGGTGGGTGCACCCCTCGTGGTCCTGACTTCCTTGCTCATGTTCTCCCTCCTTCTGCTCCTCAATTGGATCTTAAGAGCTCAGTTCATTGCTCCAATTTGGGTCTCTGTCTCTATCTTGATCCATCACCAAATGAAGGTTCATATCCAGGCGGATTTTTCTTTGGGTTCACCTTCTTATTTAGCTTCTCTAGGATCACAAATTATATGCTCAATGTCCTTTATTTATGGCTAGAAACCAATTATGAGTGAGTACATACCATGTTCATCTTTTTGGGTCTGGGATACCTCACTCAGTTTAGTGTTTTTTTATTTCCATCCATTTGCATGCAAAATTCGCGAAGTCATTGTTTTTTACCGCTGAGTAGTACTCTAATATGTAGATATTCCACACTTTCTTCATCCATTCTTCCATTGAAGGGCATCTAAGTTGTTTCCAGGTTCTGGCTATTACAAACCATGCTGCTATGAACATAGTTGAACAAATGCTTTTGTCATATGATAGGGCATCTCTTGTGTATATTCCCAAGAGTGGTATTGTTAGGTCCAGGGGTAGGTTGATCCCGAATTTCCTGAGAAACAGAAACAAAACCTGATTTCCAAAGTGGTTGCACAAGTTTGCATTCCTCCACAACCTCTCCAGCAAAGGCTATCATTGGTGTTTTTGATTTTAGCCATTCTGACAGGTGTAAGATGATATCTCAAAGTTGTCTTGATTTGCATTTCCCTGATCACTAAGGAGGTTGAGCATGACCTTAAGTGTCTTTTGGCCATTTGAACTTCTTCTGTTGAGAATTCTCTGTTCAGTTCAGTGCCCCATTTTTTAATTGGGTTAATTAGCATTTTAAAGTCTAGTTTCTTGAGTTCTCTATATATTTTGGAGATCTAGCCTAACCAGTTTGGATGTTCACCTGCGTAGACATGGACGGAAGGGGGAGGGCGTTGGACTTTCCACAGGGCAGGGAACCCTGACTGCTCTTTGGACTGGAGAGGGATGGGGGAGAGGAGTGGGGGGAGGGGGAGAAGGGTGGGAGGAGGGGGAGGGAAATGCGTCGCTGGGAGGAGGTGGAAACTTTTTTTTTCTTTTTCTCAATAAAAAAATTAAAAAAAAAAGAAAATCCAAAAGCATTCCTCAAATTAAATACACACTAATATTTACTATCATATCACACCAAACCTACCTGGACTTAGCATGGTATTACTTATAAATCTAAGGCTCATATAATGTGAATATTCAAAATTTCCCCCTGTGTCTGCCTTAGAATCTACTGTGGGTAGTGTAGAAGTTTCTTCTACAAATTACATGTTCAAACTAAAACCAGTTCTGAAACACATCCATCTACTATGAACTCATTATCTGTCATCATATCAAAATGATTGTCTCTTCTGGAAGTGAGTTTTGACCATGTTTTTTACTTCTTTATTTATGCTAGTGAGTCCTTTTACTACCTGTATATCTGTGCAGTCTATGCAAATAATATACACAGAGGCCAGAATAGTTAAAATTCCTGGTGTTGAAGTCACATATGGTTATGAGTCACCATGTGGTTAATGGAAATTGATCTTCAGTTCAATGAAAGTGAAGTTAGCTTTCTTTTTAGTGGAGACATCGCTCCAGTCCCTCATTTTCTTGCCTTTATCTGTCTACAATATTTCTGTTGAGTGTATATAACACACAATAACTAAGTGAAGTGAAATTTTGTCACAGATAGGCATGAAAAGTGGAGTTATGTAAATGATAGTTATGATCTGAGCAGTGCCTGCATAGTATCTTCCTACTTGAAACAAATCAACACTGAGATTTTACCAAATCTGGATCTCTGAGAGATGAAAAAAAAACTTTGAGAATGAAGACCAAAACGAGTAAATATGAATGAGATAGGGACAGAAGTTGGATGAGTTGAATGCTGCAGAGACGACCAGGCACAGCCAAGGCTGAATTCAGACTCATCACTAATGCACTGCACTTCCCCCTTTACATTTTGTGCAGGTTTCTAGCTAAGGCAGCAACAAATTCTGGTGCTATTAATAGAAGAACTGTGTTCTCCTACTGTTCAGCTATATAAAGAAGCATTCAGTTTGAAGGTGCTCTTAGTTTAGCTTATCTTCTTCAACCCAGATAGAACTCCCTGCTCCTCCCTCCCATTACAACCTCTCTTAATGTATCTATAACTGGCTTTCATTCTGTTATATAAAATTTACAGAGGAAGGGTGTGTGGGAGAATAAATTGCTATTGTTTTCAGGTGCTGCTGATCACACTTAGAGGGGGTATAAACACCCTTAATTGGGTACTTCTCTATAAATGCATCATAAATATATTTAGAAGACTGAAAATGTTGAGGGAGAGGTGGAAATTATTGTCATCAACTACGTGACTTTAATGTGTAGCACAAATAATTCTTTTCTGAGATTAAAATGCAATCGGCTCTTCACACATGCTCTGCAATGTGGCAGGCTATAATGCAACAGACTTAGAAACCAGAATAGAATGCTGCATTTGGGTTGGACCTCAGAGTTTTAGAAATTAACTTACTTCTGTCTGTTGACATTTACCCAGCCTTTAAGACCTCATGGAATTATTGTTTCTTCCTCAAAGTCTTCGCAACTTTCCATCAGTTTGGGGTGAATTACTTCTAAGTTACTTTTACTCATGTTCTTTACATCTACTAGAAATTTCATATTATGATCTTTTGACAGATCTTTAAATGTTTATATATTATATTAGAACTTCTTAAATATCAGTCAACTATACATTTGTTTATGCTAGTTTATCAGCAGACTGTCTTTTCTATCTGCCATGTTCTCTTTATGTTTACTAAATTAAAATTCCTTCTCAGCATCCCTTTTAGCTCTCTACTAAACTTTTAATTTTAGTCATAAATAATTGCATCATTTTAACAGACTATGTTTATATACACATACATGTGTATAGATGTATATGCGAGATTATGTGACAAACACACAGATAATATTAGTGTGTTGAGGGTTATGTTTTCTAAATTTCAAATAATTTATAACAGTACAAGTAATATATTGGCTTCCTACTATATTGTTTTTTTTTTTTTTCGAGACAGGGTTTCTCTGTGGTTTTGGAACCTGTCCTGGAATTAGCTCTTGTAGACCAGGCTGGTCTCGAACTCACAGAGATCCGCCTGCCTCTGCCTCCCAAGTGCTGGGATTAAAGGCGTGCGCCACCACCGCCCAGCTACCTACTATATTGTTACAATTAACGAAGATTTCTCGTTTTGTATTACATGTCTTCACATATAGTAGACACTTTTACACAAAACAAGAGGAACAAAACAAAGCAAAATAATATTTGTTAAACTTTCATGTGTCGTCCAACAGCAGTCTAGGACATAAACCTGAGAAATGAAAATAAATATATTAACTATTACATTATTATATTATATCTAAATACATAATAATTAAAGTTAATTCAGAAGATCCAATATGAAAACATTTCTGATTATTTCATCAAGAATATATCTGAGACTGCATATGACATGCCACTTGATGAGGTTTAGAATCCCTTTTTTATTTCTCTAAAGAATATCACTGATGGAAATATCATTAACGATGTAGATTACATATTACATATTGCTGCCTCTTCCGATGTTTAAAAATGCAATAACTTGGATTATTTTTTCTCTAGTTTTTCTCAATAGTATTATGTGGGTGGTCCCTTTTGTCTTTATAGTGTGCTGGCCCTTGGTCTATGAAGACAAAGGGACAAAAGTAAAGCCACAGATCACTGTTGCCTTGTAAACATGGCAGAGACAGACTTCTGGGAGACAGACTTTGGTGAATCAGCTCAACTTTATTCCAGAGTATAGGAATATAAACAATTGAGGAGCCTGGGGACCAAACTCAAATTTGCATTAAGTGCCATGGTCCTACCATAAGGCTCCTAAAACAAGCTTTAATTATCATATGTGCAACAGAGAAGGCTTTGAACACAAATCTATGCGATGGGTCAAACTAAAGAGAAATCAGGCAGCTGGCTTAGAAACAGTTTTCACATAAGATTATTCCTCCAGATCCAGGAACATTCTCCAAATAAAGGCAGGTAGAGGACATGGAATTTCACTGGGGAAGGGGGGACTTGCCATGTAATTGAGATTTTGGAAAAACTTACCAGGATATGATAGACTCCATCCTCTGACCAGCCAGAAAGGCCTTCCAACAGCATTTTTAAAGTTTGCTGTAGATTTCTTTCACAACAGTCATTAAATTTAATAATAAATATTTTGTATATGGAATTATTGTAAGCAGGACTGATAAGTTAATTTCCTTTCCAATAACTTCAGTATTGGTGTAAAACTAAGCTACTGTATTTTTGTCCGTACTGATTTTGTACCACATAAATTTCTGTTTACTTATAACTTCTTTTTTATAACTGCTAATAGCTTTGTAGTAGAATATTTTTGTTTATCTCCATAAGCATAGCTTCATGTCATCAGATGCCCTTGGTTAGATGAGCGATTAAAGGAATATATATATATATATATATATATATATATATATATATATATATCTATATATATATATATCAGGAACCTTGCTCAGACAAGCAAAAAAATGTGGCTTCTATTATTTGCTACATGTGTGCTACTTGAGGTTATTAAGTGAAGCAAAAGAAGACAGACACAAAAGAACAATTACCAAATGTTCTCCCTTATTTGGAAGCTAATGAGTCAATCTTTTAGCAATACAAAAGGCATTGTAGTTACTAAAATGCTACAAGTAAAAGAGTGGAAAGATATTCAATGAAGCACAGTGAAATCAAGTGGAAGAACTACTTTCTGGGACAGGAAAGATGCCGCAGTGGTTAAGAGCACCTTCCTTTTGTAGAGGACCAGAGTTCATTTGCTAGCACCATATAGGCCAGCTCAAAACTTGCTATTACTCAAGCTCTGAAGGTTTGACATTATTTTCTATCTTTTAAGGACATCTGTACTCAAGTACATATACTCATCTCTTTATGTATATGCATAATTGAAAATAGAAGTCAAAGTCACAAAAAATTACCTCCAGTTCTTTAGCATTGTAGAGTGACTGTAGGTAAAGAAAAAAATCTACATTGTATAACAAAATGACTAAAGAATGGGAGGACAAAATCTCCAGTTTTATTATTACCAGATTTATTAGAATAAAACAATTTATGTACATTGATTACAATGATGTTATATAACCCACACGGTACGTATATTGTATCTCAATAAAGAAAGTAAAATACATTATCATTCCTGGTTTACTTATTGAATTATAAGAAGCAGCATGGTAAGTGACTCATCTGTTTTCCTCTATCTCAGGAATTTTCAAGTTTCTAATATGTCAAGTTTCTAATATGGGAACTTGTCACACGTTGTATTTTCCTGAAGAAACCATTTGAGAGGAATATGTCAGGACCCTTTCTGCAATTGAAATCCTTTTAAGAAGAAGATGTCAGCCAGACAGTGGTGGGGCATGCCTTTAATCTCAGCACTCAGGAGGCAAGAGGCAGGCAGATCTCTGTAAGTTTGAGGCCAGCCTTGTTTACAAGAACTAGTTCCAAGAGAGGCCCAAAATCTAAAGTGAAACTCTGTCTCTAAAAACAAACAGAGGGAAGAAAGAAGAAGGAGGATGAGGGGGAAGAGGAGGGGGAGGAGAAGGAGGAGGAGGAAAAAGGAAAAAGGAAAAAAGAAAGAAGAAGAAGAAGGAGGAGGAGGAGGAGGAGGAGGAGGAGGAGGAGGAGGAGGAGGAAGAAGAAGAAGAAGAAGAAGAAGAAGAAGAAGAAGAAGAAGAAGAAGAAGAAGAAGAAGAAGATTATTTCACCCTTGGATGATAAGTCTATGGTCTTCTGGTAAAAGTTCCTTACAGTATCCTGCCTTTAAATGCCCTATACCCATACCTTCTGCTTATTTTTTAATGGAGATACATGTAAGTTCAAATTTGGGCTTACTCTGTTTAAATGATTTTTTAAAAGAAATATATGGCTCAAACACACTTTTAACTACAGCAAAATAATTATTTCTAATAGTCTAAATTATTTATTAGTTAATTCAGATATTAAGAGAAGAAAAAGTGGGTGACATTCAGCTTCCTGAATATAGCAAAATAGTACCTTCCTATTTCTTCTGTGTTTTTCAAACACCATTGAATAGGAAACACACATTGATTGTTGCCTTATTAGCTATTTTAAGACAAATTGACTTCATATACATATATGTGTGTATGCATGTGTTTGTGTGTATAGAGATATATATTGGTGTGAACACATTTGTATGTATGTATGTTTATGTTCAGATGCAAATGTATATATATATATATATATTACAATAATTTTTGTCTAGAAGAAAACTATACTTAAGGCATGGTTTGTCTTTGCTTTCCCATGCCTCTACAGATTTTTCCTTATCTATCAGTCACAGAACATTTTGTCATCTTGCATCTTGTACTAATACCTTCTTCTAGTTCCTTTGGTCCTGAAGGAAAATATCATATTTAGCATGATAATGCAATTAAGGTCATTTTCTGCCTTGGGTCATCGATGTGCAAATGGTGCCTGTTTAATGAGACAGCCTTAGAAGTGTCTCCTAGACTATCCCCAATTGAACTAACAGCCATGCTTTCCTCAGTTCCTGACAGGACTGAAAACCTGTCCTCCCCTCAGGCTCCAGGCAGAGGAAGAAATGTGAATGTTACCATGGTTTCAATCATTAGGATTCTCAGAAAATGAGTTCTAAAGAAAATTAACTTCATTCCCAGTGTCTCCTCTTAGCTGCATTGTTTTCTGGTGCATCAAGAGGGAGATTTGGTAGCAGACTGCAGATTCAGAGGATATTCTTCAGGCAGGAATGGGCAACAGAGCATTGGAACAGAAAATATTGCAAAGGACCTGTGTGAGGGTAAATCAGCCAATGAAGAGACTGCTTTTAGTTATCAGTTTGCTTTTTTATTTTTATTTTTTTTTTTGAGTTTTAGTCCTGTTTCCTGAAACTTAAGCTTATCCTTGTCTTCTAACCAAGGAGGAATTTCCTCTTGTATAAATCAGAGATTATTGGAATGACTGCTTGACAGAGCTCTGGAAGAGTTAATTAAGACCAATGTTGAGATTCTTCACAGGAAAGCAAATCACAGAACTCAGGGTAAGTAACAAATAAATTTTGGGATTTGTTTCATATTTAAAATCATAAGTGTATGCATCACTTATTTCATAGCAATTTCTTCACCTTAAAACTCACCATTTGTCTAGTCCTAACCAAAAGCTATATTTTTATGTCTGCCTATACATTTGTAAAAAAGAAGCAAAGGAGAAAGTTTATTAAAGACTGTCCTATACTGCTTCTTTATTCTATGGTCACAAATATGAACTACATAATTCCTTGAGAGAGAGTTTTTTTTAAAACATGTAATGGTAAAGAATTCTCAAAATTATACCACAATCTTTCAAAAAATTGTCAATATTACTTGGATGCTGTATTTCATGAACCCAAATTTGGCCAGTGGTTATATTGATTATTTCTTCTTATTTATGTATTTATTTATTTATTTGTGTGTGTATGGGTATCTTGCCTGCTTGTCTGTCTGTGTGCCACATTCAAGCCTGGTGCTCCTTTAAGCTAAGTGAAGGAATGCTTAGTTATCAGGGTATGGTAGTACTTAGAAAGATTAGAAGGTATGCCCTCGTTGGGCTAGTTTTGACCTTTTTGAAGAAAGTGTGTCACTGGAGATGGACTTTGGGTTTCAAAAGCTCAAGCCAGGCTCCTGTGTTGTAAAACTCTCAGCTACTTCTGACACACTATGTCTTCCTGTGAGTTGTCCTACTCCTTGCATAATAATAAACTAACCCCCCCAAACTGTAAACAAGTCCCAATTAAATGCTTTATTTTATAAGAAGAAATACAGAAACACTATGTCAGAGGTACTAAATATTTTGTAACCTGAGATAAAGACTGATGGCATTACTAATGCAGGTCATTCAGTATTAAATGAAATGACATAGAAGTTTGGTGGCTTCTTAAGGTTTGAGAGAACTAAGCATGTCAATACTACAGTTAGAGGCATTAAGGGCTGATAGGGACTCTCTGGGCTTCTCTTGATTACTGTATAGACACTTCAACTCTGACAACCTTCTTAACCACAAAAATAAAGATTAGCCTCTGAGTCACCCCAGCAAAACTCTTATTTTTCAAATGTTTTTATTAATCCGATGAGAATTTCATACAATGTATATCTATCATATTAATCTCCATTTCTCCCACTCCTTGAAGGTCCACCTCCAAATACTCCTGAATTCTATGTTGTTTTTTATTTTAATATTTCAGGGACCTCACCTTGTTCTGGCCACACTCAAATTCTAGGTGTGGGATCATTCCCTGGGTTTGGTCAGCATAGGAGGAGTCACACACTTATGGGAAACTGAATTCCTTCCTCCAAAAGCTATTGGCTGTCCAAAGCTCTGTTGTTAGGAGTCAGAATAGTGAGCCCCTACACCTCTATTCTAGAACACTGATTGTCTTGATCTTGGGCTGGTAACCCATTGCTTCTGTGAATTCCTGAGTGTAACAGTCCTGTGATGTCCAAAAGACAATGTTTCACTCCAGCTCTGGCCTTTACATTATTTCTTGTCTTGTTTCTCTGATTATCCCTGAATTTGGGGAAAAGAGCTCTATTGTACCCATGAACATACTGTGCCATTCCAGTGTTATAATAGAGTACAAGGTACAAATCAGGTAAGACTGTTGATATCTTTTATTCCCACAGCCTACCTTGTTTAGTCCAGTATGAAATATAGCCTGTAGAAAGAAAGAGCCTTACTAGTCAACACCAGTTCAGTTTTTATATGCGCTGTAAGCAATATATGTGTTATTTTCTGCGAAAGGATGTTACTATGAAATTCTGGTAGAAAAATCAAGGCAAATGACAAAAATGATAATATTCTGTACTATTTTCCTCAATACGACTTTAATCTTCCATCTCATTCTGTGATATGTAAATATACACTCATAGATGACATTTAATTGAATTAATGAACATATAAATGGATATGAGACAGATATGAACACTGCCCTTCATTTTTTCCTATAGTCCCAATTGTGAGATAATTTAAACATTGCTATCTCCTAGATTATTCTGTCAGCAACAAGAGGCTTTAAACATATAGAAGGCCTGATGTAGTCACATAGGAAAAACTGAACGTTGCAGTTTGGCCTTTCCAATTTGACTCTCCCCTCTAGGATCTGTTTCAGATCAGTTTTTCTGGGCATTTGTAATGCTCTGAGGTAAACTGTACATAGGGAAATTGAGTCTGATTCACTGTGTTTATTGCCCAGACATCCTGGACCAGACAGGCCACTCAGGCTGGGCACACCAATCTCCTTGTATTAGACTTTATTCCTATTCAATTAGGATCTGTGTCCTCCCATCAAACAGAAACAGCTTAGATCCACGCTGAACTTATGTGAGGTTTCTGAAAGCCTTATCCACTACTAGAGTTTAATCATCTCCAGGTAGATAAAAAGGAATTGATATAAATTTTTTGATTGGGTGCCTGTCTTTTCTCTCTCTATCTCTTTACCTTTACATGAGGAAATCTATCACGATAATTTCCCATTATGAGGTTTGAAGTGTTTTGAATGTGAAATGCCTTTTTACTTAGAAAGAATTGATGCCTGTAACTTGTAATGTGTTAGCAGTTTGGTAGAGTGCTTGACAGCCCAAACTGCATTACAGGTAGCTAATCCCCACAGCTGAGCTCCATTAAAGAATAGATCGTATCTGTTAATACAGCCATAGAGTGTGGGTCATTGTGCTCAAAGCAGTCTAGCTGCTGGGAGAAAGATTATTATGTGACTTCATTCTATTTTAAACTTGGAAAATGTATGGTAGATATACTAGTCATGATTGATTAAAGATACCAGAGGGGATTTTATGACTCTCCTGGTAAGTGCCAGGTTTATAATTCCCACCAGGAAGAAAAATGTCCCCAACAGTTTAAAAGAGACCATTAGCAAACGTCAGACGCTAGGCAGCTACCCAGATCCTGCTCATTCATGCTCTAATGCTTTACAGCCTTCATTGTAAGAAATAAGAAGCTATTGTTTTTTAATTCCCATTCATTAAAAGTGCCCTTTAAGGAAAGCGACATTTGTCTCTGTATTGTAGCCTTCTCGATTTTTTCTACTTAAACTATTACATTAGAAAAGTAAGGATGTTTAACACAGTTATGTTTTATATAACTATATTTATATATATAAACCAATGTATATAATATATAATAAAATTGAAATATGTTAGTATATTTATATATTTTAACTTCAGTCAATTATAGGTAGTAAGGTTCCAGAATAAGTTTATTACCAATAACTCTGTTAATATCTATATGATATGACATTTTAATCAATGTATAGTACAGAATGGATGGGAATTTGGAGGGTGCATCATGGCATATTCCTCATGTTGATACTGATAAACTCAAATTATTTAGCTAACTACTTTGGAGTAATTAATGCTTGAGTAAAGATGACAACTAATTCATAAAATCTATAGAAAATCCCACATAATATCTCAAAAGTGGATTATGACGCAGGGTTTTTTTTGTGTGTGTGTGTTCCATGTTACTGTGAGCACATCAGTGGATATTGGTAAAACTTTGTAAAGTAACTCATATTGTAATCAAGAAATCACTTAACAGGCATTTGCTTACTAACTCTAAAATTTTGTCAAACAGAAGACATCTGCTGACAATGCTTCTGTCATTGATTAATATGTGCTTCATAGAGATACCCTGAATGCTGATTTATGGAAGAACTAAAGAGCTCAGGAAAGATTGAAGTACCAGACCTCAAGCAATCCGTGATTTGGCAAGTTTGACTCACACACAATAGAAGTTTCAAGGGTGAGTATCTTCCAGGTACAAAACACTTTCCCCATTTTATAAAGTGCTCATTTCTTTATAAGTGGGAACTATGCTATAGTATTTTTACAAACACCTTTTCCTCACTTATAAGAAAAGTGAATACAGTTTAAATTGCCATTTATAATTATGGCTGATTGATGATCTAGCATCTGTCTTCCTAATCTACTTCTGGTTAAAAAAATCTGATCTAATGTTCTTATTAAATATGTGTTAAACAAAGTTCATCCAATTTAGGGATTATTTTATTGCATAATAATATTACTCAATAATTTGTTACTTCAGAGACTATTGCATACTCAATCAAAATCAAAAGTTTCATATTAACACAAAGTTGGACATTCCACTCTCTAACCAAGTAATTTACAATAATTCTCTGTCTGTCAATCTGAAAAATGGAGAAAGTCATACCTATTACATAAAGTAGTAGTGATAATTTAAAATAATAATATTATTAAAATATATGGACTACATGTTGAATGCCTAGGTTCTCCTTGTTTGACTGCATTCATGAGACACTAACAAACTTACTGGTATATTGTTCCTCTCTCACATGGGGTTTGACTTGAGTGATTTCAAATTGCTACTGAAATTTAGGTCACACAGTGATTATGTCCTTATGTCTTTAAATTTGAAAACAATTATAGCATTTCATTAATAATCATTATTAGCTATTTAGTCAGTGGCAGTTAAAAATATTTGGGTGTATTAGTATGATGGTTTATATTAAAAGGACTGAGTGTGCTTGTGAAGAATTAAAAATTATCTTTATTATGTGAATTCAAAAAGAGGACATGCATTTGATGGAGATCAAGAAATGTTTTATACAAGGGATTGGAGGGACAAAAGGGAAGGTGGAAATGATGCAATTATCTCAAAAATAAGTATGTTTTATTTACAAAAGAAACCTAGCTAGCACTGACAAGCACACATGCATTCATCACTCCCCTTTTCCATTGTTTGCAAAAGATGCCCAAATGATTCAAGCTCCTGATATCTTGGCTTCCCTGGTATGATGGAATATTATCTGAGACAGTGAAAAACCTCTCTCCCTGAAATTGCTCTCATCTGAACATTTTACAGCAGCAATAGAAAGAAAACCAGGACAATTAGCTGTGAGATTTGTCCAAAGGAATTTGCCTATTAGAAATATCTCAGTATGATTGGGGTCTTAAACATAAACATAACTATGACTGATTTCTAAATAAATTTTATGCTTTTTTAGATGCAAAAAACAGTATTTAATATTTATGCAAATGTCCATCTCTCTTAAAGTTTTTCCAATTTTACACGATATTCATATTGCAAATGTTCCAGTTCAGCTGAGCTTGAACCATCAACCCTCAAAACCAGGCTTCTCTGAATAAGACTGTGAATTCCACAGTCAGTAGGTATAACCACAAGTATTTAAAGTTCCATTCACCTGTAATGGACATGTACACACACAAGAATAGGAGCCATGCTATTTGGAAGATGGGGGAACACACACAGAAAATTATAATATATTTTATGTAAATAAGGAACTGTCAAAATAAAACTTAAAAGTTATGTTTGTAATTTATTGTTTTGAGTTATTTGCTTTGATATAATATGAGACCCAGTACCTCCTAATTTATTGGCTAAAAATCTCTCTAAAAAGACATACATACAGTTCTTTATGCTTTTCTATTTCTGTTTTCTCTGATTTTTTTAAAGAGATACTTATAAGTCAATAATTAATATCCTCCCTTCAACACTTTATATATTTTTCTAGAAAAAAAATACATTAACAAAACACAGACCAAAATATCTTACTCTGAAAATAAATTAGTCAATCATAATCTAAGTGTAGGCTTTATGATATATATATATATATATATATATGACTTGCACTTTAATTGAAAACAAAGATATTGAGCTATGTTGTAGAAGGCTGCTTCTTTGCTCCTGGCTGCCCAGACTCCAAAACAACCTCTCAGAAACTATATTAATTAAATCACTGGTTGGCCTATTAGCTCAGGCTTACTGACAAGGTTCTGGCTCTCTGTTCTTAGCGGTGGCTACACGGCTTCTGTTTAACTCCACTTTTTCTCCCAACATTCAGTTTAGCTTTCTCACCTAGTTCTATTTCTGGTAAGTCACTGGCTGAAACAGCTTTTTTCATTAACCAGTAAAAGCAACACATGTACAGATGGACTTCCTGTACCAGAGCTAGAGAAGAAAAGGGTGAAGAAGAGGAATTATAAAGGGCACAGGGTGTGGGGAGAGAGACAAAGAGGCTGAGGGGTGAAGGAATAAAATTTGACAGAGAGACAGAGACACATATAAAACTTCTGTCGTTACTTTTGTTTCGACTCAAACTGGATGTGAGGAAGTGGTGCAAAACATAGCTACTTTCCCTAAATGTTTCTATTCTTTTTTGAGGAAAGTCCAAAGCTACTTTCTACTCTGCCTGATGTGAATATTTTGTATGTCTACTAGAAGATATTTCCTGTGACTTTATAAAAATAATATTTTAACTATGGTAAGTATGTCTTTCTGTGTGAGGGTATTTTCACAGAAGCGCAGGTGCCCACATAGGACAAGAGGCCATTCACCCTCCTGTAACTAGTTACAAGTGGTTGGGAGCCAGCAGACTTAGTTTCTGGGAACGGAATCTAGTTCCTCTGCAGGATCAGATTTTACAAATGAGTCATCTCTAGTGCTTCCCTGTGTCCTTCCCTTGTTTATTAGTATGTGCAAACATTATTTGTACTCTATTTTGTATCTGTTTAAACCCTTTAAATTGACTTACACTCTCTCTTTCCTCTAGTGTTGACATCTATCTCCTGTTTTGTTCATTTGGGCCAAAGAAGTCTCTAATCAAAAAGAGAACTTGGCTGACAAATGTTTGTTGCTTTTTCAGAAGATCAGACTTCTCTTCTCGGCAGTCAAGTCAGTTGGGAATTTCAGACATTCTTTTCTTTCCTTATTATTCTACTTTTCCCTCTACCTCTCTCCATCCCTCTCTGTCATCTTATCTATCTCTCTGTCTCTCCCTATATGTTTGTTTGTCTGTCTCTGTTCCTCTCTTTCTCTCTGTATGTCTCTTACTTTCTCTCTCTGCATACATGTGAGTGCCTGTGCCTGTGTGTATATGCATGCATGCACACACATTTGTGTGTGTGTTGTGTGTGTGTGTGTGTGTGTGCGCACGTGTGTGTTTTCTTGAGTACAGGAAATACACTCAGTTCCTTCAGCTTCTTAAGAAACTCCTCTACCACTGACCTGCATCATCAGGCCTTGTTTCTTCCAGGTATTGGAGTTCAGGGAGCTTAAGATAGAAGAGAGACAGTATCCAGGGACACAATGACTATGAGAGGTCCAAGGAGATTTCAGAGACATTCCCAAAAGAAAATATATGACATCTATTCTTCAGCTCCAAAGTTACATACCACATGACTTAGCTTTGGTTTCCTCATTAAAGAGAAACATGGAAGAGTCAGGTATTGGGTATGAACATAAGTTAGAAGCTACGTTATTATAGTAAGGCATGACTTCTTAACCCTCTGTCCTAGGAAAGAAGCTGTACAGATTTGTGTCCATATTTTTTTCAGATTCTGAAAGACACCTAATAATTACCAGGATCTTATGAGTGGAGGTAAAGATCTAACAACCTTCTTCTTAAGATTTATTCTATTAGTTATTAATTTGGTGTCTTAGTATATATGCACATGTTTGGGTACCCTTTGAGGCAAAAAGGAGGTGTAAAGTCACCTGGAAATAAAACCGCAGGCAGTTGCATGCAATTTTACTTGATTGCTGAAAATAGAACTCTGATTCTTGTTATGATTTTACAGCTTCCAATTTGTGGTCATACCTAATACCTGGCTATTTCATGTTCCTATTTAATGCCCTCTCATTACATTGGAATACTCAGATACTACAATTTATTTGAATACATTTTGTATAGATAGTCTTTGAAAGAAATAAAGATCTTGGTATAAATGCTGTTTTGGTATCATACCCATGCTTATATAACTGAGTTTCAAATAAAATTCATGCATAAAAACTGAAATGTAAACACTTAAAATATAGCATTGCAAAAATATCTCTCTTTGGTATTTTTTATTCTTATATAATCTGCTGAGAACTTAAATAGGCATGTTATTGCAGACCTTGGATACAATCCCACCCTCTGTTGGAATATGTAAGGAAGTCTTTTCCAGCACTCTGGGAAAGAGTGTCAAGCCAGACATTATATAAGAGCACACCTGAGCTCACAGCACTAGTGCAGTTTCCTCCTTATTATTCAGAAAAAGCTCGTGTCTGTATCCTAAAGTGCTATAGATATGGCAATCTTGACTTTAATATAATTGATTCCTAGTTTTTATCTGCTAATAACCTAACATTGAACCAAAAATTGTATGTCAAACACTACTGAGAATTCATATATCCCTATTTGTATACATGAAGACTCCATAACCAATCAGCACAGTGGTTGCAGTCAGGAATCTGTGCTTTTGTTGTCTGTTTTACAGTCATAAAAAGATAGGATTCAAGTTCTCATTTCATCATTGGCAAACCTCATCAAACATGGTTTAATATTGCTGGAGCACTTATAGTTAAGCCCATACCTTACCTCCTTTAGAATTTAATGACCAATGGACTTCCCTTCCTTTTCGCAAATGTAGGCCTGTTTTCATTCTCAAAGATGGGTCAAGCCATCATTTTTAATTTGAGTATTCTTTCTATAAGCCTGCTCTGAAAATGTTGTAAAATTTTACAGTAGATAGATAGCCTGGAGGGCAAGATAACCCTCCACTCTAAAATCTGAAATCATTCTGGTAAACTTTCTAGGCATTCCAAGTTTGTTTCGTGTCTGTTTCTGCTCTGTTTGTCCTTCTAAATCTTACTGGCCTCTCTTCTAGATCCTCTTTCTGTTATCAGTCTCTCCATTGGTCAGGGACTATTTTTATGTTCCAGTATTCTTTCCATCATTTTACTAGATCAAGTTTTCTCTCATGTCCCAGAAATGCAACCAATCCTATTATGAATAAAAGATAAAAATAAATTTTCAAACATTTTCCATATTTATCCCTTTCACATATATCAGGATATATATATATATATATATATATATATATATATATATATATATATCTTTTCACATGTATGAGAAAAGATAGAAACTGACCAGGTAAGTCTTTATAAATTACAGAAGTTGCTTGATTCTACCCACAGCAACTAAAATTAATCGAGTGCTTGTCTAATGACAAATGTTAAATATTTTATGACACTTTCTTTCATACCAAAATATTGTGAGATAGGTACTATAAAAATATTGTTTTGGATTAAAACAAAGTCAACAGTCAAAACTCAAAGCTTAACAATAATTGGTCAATGCCTCAAAATTTGTTCTGTGAATAAACAGCATACCTGAATTGGGAGACTGGTCCTGTTGACATTAGACTCCGAAACAACCTGTGTCTTGGTCATTTTAGCTTTAACTCATGCCAAATACACCGAGTCACAGAGTAACACTGGATTTCAGAATTGGAGAATGAGTATGAAACTGACAGACGGAAAGGAAGCAATAAGTATACAGTGTCAATTATTTAATGATTTTAACATATTTTTCATTACAGTTAGAACTAGTATGATGTTTTTCATTTAGCTATGTACCTTACTTGACAGATCTGTTTATGCTTGGTGTATAAAACTCTGGCCTCTTCAATACGGGGCCTAATAGCAGTCACAGAGGAGGTTACATGGTGACTGCTTCGATAACCTCATTCCTACTCTCTCTTCTTCTGACTTCATATCTCTTGCCATTGTCCACCACTTGTAACTTCCAGAGCTCCCTCACTGTATAGTTTGCAAACTTAAAATTTCCTGTCACATGCATCACCATAGCAGCAAACAATATCCTACAAAGTAGAAAACTGATGATTTTGTCACCAAATTTATGTCTTTCTGTTATTAGCCAAACAAATATTTGATGAGCTACACAATGGATTTATAGTTTCCCTTAGGCCTTTAGAAGTGTCTTTTTAATTATCACCCATCTCAAGCCCTTTTTTCCACACTATTTTCATTTGTTCCAAACTTGGTACTTGAAAGAGACATTTTCTGGCCTCACACGTCAAGTCTGGTTTTTGGTTTACCTTATTATGTTGAGTAAAATAAATTTTTGAACTAACCAAATTTTAAGAAGTTATATTTAGAACAGTTACCTTTTCTCCTCAAATGATTTTCATTCAAATTTCACTGCTGTAATTGAAGAGAGATGTAAATATGAAATCTAATCAGGTAATATCTGAAAGAGGGTACTTTGAGTCAGCTGATAAGCTGCATGGATTTCAAGATCTACTTCTATTGTACAGTTAAAGTGGAACAGAGGTCCAGAAGAGGCAGATATACATGTTGTTTGAAATGTAGGAATGCCATGTCACTGCAGGAAGAGAAACTCAAAGGGTAAAGACTCCATGAAGCTTTGGATGACTAAACCTCTCTCTGTGTGCTGAACAACTTGCTCATGTCTTTTCTATTTTGATTTCAGGCCAATTTATACAGATCAGAGGAAGTAGAATCTTCTTTCTTCAAACATCATGGACATCTGTAAACTTAATGTGTACTCTTCTCTTTCCTTTTGCCCTGCTTTGTGAACTGATTGTTTTTCTTGTAGACATATGTAAATTTTACTTTGAAAAAAACAAGCTGATGACATCATCTTCCCAACTCCTTCTTTTATATAGTCCCCCAATTTCCTTGTATTCTTTGCTCTCTATACCTCATGTACTTTTCCTTAATTCATAATTAGTTTTAGTTGCTACTTTAATTTCTTTCACTCTGTGTGTACTAGATCCTTAGCTCTCTTTGGGCAGGATAATATTAGCTTGTTCATTCTCAAACCAAAAACTAGGACTGTGTGAATTGATTTATTTACATATTCAAGTTTATACTAAGATTAAGGGTCATCTGTCTGGGGTAAAATCCTCACAGGCAAGATCTGCATGCTACATGCAATTTGACAATCTTGGGTGCCTGAAATGATATCCTCCTAAGAAGTATCAATTATAGCTTCTCTAGTGTGTATAGTGAGGCCACACTAGTTTATGTGGACAATGATAATAGTAATGCTAATATACTGAAGAAGATGCAGAGACAGTGGAGCAGTTTTCTCGTAGAAATGACTCGCACATGTCACTTTTACCAAACTTCTGTTATTTCCCAGCATCCATTAGCCAGTCCATGCACAGTGGAAAACTTAACTGCTCTTTACAGGAACTGAGATGATAGAATGATGTGCCGCCTCTGGACTGCCTAAGCTCTTTTATACTTCTCTCCTATGGTGACCATGACTGAAGGGACCTGGGCCACTCCTAAATGAGAACTGGACAGTCAAGCACCCCAGACAGTACTTCATTATAAAGATGCATGCGGTACCTCCTAGTTAATGAATGCCAGCACTCAGAAGGATAAACTCAGCTTCTTCCTGATACAATTTAACATCGTATTTCCCTAATTTGAGCCTGATTTAGTCACTGGGGTATTTGGATGCCTCTTCTATGGTGCCGATAGTTAATTAAACAGATGTTGCGAAGGGAATCATTAATTTTAGTGCTGCAGATGGAAGCAGAATGACTTTGTGAAGTTAATGTTTCAGCAAAACAATGGGGTCTGTCATCAGTTAGTGTAAACCGAGTAAATTAAGAGAACAAGTAGAATAGGGTAAACTGCTCTGTAGAGAGACCAATTATTCATTTTAGGTACTATGTTTTCCTCGGTCTGTGCATTACAATAGAGAGGATGGAGGAAATGATGCCTGCAAGCAGGAGTGGTGGAAGCACAAGGTAGGCAGAAGGGAAGATTTTGAATTTTTATTTATAATGTTTTAAATTTACCAGCTTGTGATGGGTTAGAAATATGTACCAATCCAAATGAACCAGGTAATGTTCTGACAGGATACATAGTTTTCAGTACATATAAATGGAAGATAGAAACAAGTTCCCGCTGATAACAGAAAGAAACAGTTCAGTAAATGTTTGTAGTCAAGGAATGCATTGGGACTGGGGGGTGTGGTAATGAACATGAGTAAGAAGATACTTACATGCTCAGAAAACATACTTTAATCTGGAAAAGCACACAAGTGTGAACTGCCTGTCTACAACAGCATTTTATATAAATATGTGCATGGTTTTCACATATAAGTTCAGAGGGATAGCCCTTCTATGAGTAAAAATTATAGAAAATATGCCTCCCCAAACTAATAAAATTATGAAAAATCATATCTTATTATTTATTCATAAATAAATTGTTATCAAGTTCCTGAAATTTCAAAGGAATGGATAAATTACTTGAGCCTATGTATTCATTATACAAGATTGATAGTGACTTGGAATAAAAACAAACTATTGGATGTAAACTCAGGAATGAAGACACAGCTGCCCACACAGAAAAAACACACATTGCAGAGAGGGAGTCATCCAATGTCACACTTCAGAAAGAGGATCACAATCCATATGTCAAATTGAAAGAGGGATTTTTGAGGACAGAAGTTTCACCTAGGTTTTTTCTCAATGTCAATTTGACATCTATAGCTATCAACCTAGTTAGCTGTAGCCAATAGAATATTGGCTTCATAAACATGTCCATAGGTTGTTTGACTGATAATGACTTAAGAATTAAGATAGATTGTGATGGTGATGATGATGGTGTTATGCAAAAGACATAGCTTTTGCAGAAGACATGAACTTAGTCTCTAGTGTTAACATCAGATAATTCACAAACTGTAACTCTAGCTTCAGAGAAATCCATTGCCTCAGACCTCCTTGAGTATCTGAATTCATATAGATATACCCCTACACAGACATACACATATACATATAGCAAAACACTTATGTGTTTCAAACAAAAAAAAACTTGGAATCATCCTAACATTTCTAATAAGATCTGTTGATTTAAGAAAATATTCTCAGTTACTTGAGTGGTTGTATTCAGTTACTGCCATGTGGATCATGGTCATCCTATGGGGAACAAGATTTGAACCTCAAAACTTGAAAAAATGAGGACATGGGAATGACTTATTCATCCAGCACTGGTATTTAGGATAAAAAGATAACATGAGTCAAGGAATGCGGTAGCCTTCAGAACTAACAAGAAAGGGAATGTATTTTGCCTTTGAGCTTCTAAAAAGAAAAGCAGCCATAATAACAGGTTGATCTTATATTAGTGAAATGTTTCATGACATTTTCTCCCAAACAATAAGTTAATAAAGGAATGTTATAGGCAACTAAGTCTATTTTGATTTGTTTTACCAACAATATGATCCTAATACATAAAAAAGAATGTCATTTCTTTCTTGTTTTGCATATTTTATTTTTACTATATCCATCTTAAAATTTTAACTTATCAATTTAACTTTTTGTTTTTAATACAGTTAGAAGTCTGAGACTCATACATATATTATCGTCATTGTTATTCATATTCTGATTATCCATTCATTTATTTCAAAAATATCCCCTAAGATTTCTTACAATGATTGTAAATAGTGTGTTTACTTAAGATATTGCCACAGTAAAGAGAAATTAATGGCAGAATTCATCTTTCCAATATAAAAGATAGACATTGCTATGCAAGAGGACATAGGAGCAAAAAGTGAAGATTACTAGTTAAATTAAATTGATAATAAATAGACCCTTGCTGGTTAACAATGAGAAATAGACTTGAAAGAATTTTATCAGTAACACTAAGTCTCCTTTTAGGATAGTGGTGGGCTTTAATACTGGTGCTTGATTATACATAAAATTACCTTTAATTATATCTTGAAGGAACCTGTTAATTCCTTGTGAATCTTGTGGATGAGTTATGGTTTTTTGAATTCTATATATCGAAATGACTGTCATGAGGGGAAATATCTAGGAAGAATTGAGTGGGATAAAAAAATGAATATTTTTCTCCCTCTTTGTATGACACTAGACTCACTAGCTGTGCAGGGCCACTCATGTGTATGTCTTCAAGTGTGCGGATTAAGCCATAATCTTAAGAATGTCCAGGGGCTCTGTTCTGTCGTGGTATTGACTTGGTTCTATAAATAGGTTTTATTATTGCTTAGAGCCTCTTGATAGCCCCATCCCACCACTCCTAAACTACTCTCAGTAGTATTTGGTTTAAAAGCAAGTGCTACCTTAGCTTAACTTAGATTTCCACCATCTCAGATGTGTATACAACCACCACTGTCAACAGTCAACTAAAGGAAAAATTGACTAAAATTGTCCAGTGTACTGTAGTGGTTCAAGAATGGGATCAGATATTTTGTAAATTCTGAAATTTCCTCCCTAAATGATCTGAATGTTCTGGGACACTTACAAAATCATGTATCAGTGTTCACTAAATAATAAGAGAAACAAAAATTAAAATAATTAATCTTGAATAAATCTGAGCCAGATGCAATATTATAATTATAGCTAGCTGTTTGTTTCTCATTTTATATGGTAATTATGGGATTAATTCACAGACAAACTGCTGTTGAAAAACTTACATTGAGAGAGGAGCTTAGTGAAGTCAAATTATATGCAGCAAAAGACACAGAAATCCTTTAATTAATTAGGGCAAAACCACAGAAAAATTAAGAACAAGCTAAGAGGGTCTCCTAATTATGGAGACAACTTCTAAACCACCAATATTATTTCTTACAAAATTACAGGTCTATTTTTTGTCATTGCTTCCTTCATTGTTACTATTAGCTAAATTGCTTCAGGAATTCAGAATGAAAATTAAAACCCATTATTTTGTTAGAGAGATTAGAAGGAATCCTAAGAGGACAATTGTTTTGCTTAGGGTCATGTGTTAGCAATCTTAAAACTAGATGAGCTAAATCATCGTGCTAGATTTATATTCCACCAATCTTCTACACTAAGTGCCAAGTCTATTCACTTCAGGAACAAAATTGATCAGAAGTTAGGAAATTATTGAATAATTTATTTCTTCAAAGGTACAAAGCATTTTCATACACATTGCACATAACTAGCACATGTTGATGTAACCATAGGTTTGGAACAAGCAGAAAGTGTAAGAGTTAGCCAAAAAGAAGCTATAGCTAATGGGCCAAGCAGTGTTTTAATTAATACAGTTTCTGTGTGATAATTTTGGAGCAAAATTAGCTGGGCGGCCAGGAACTAAACAAAAGACTTCCCTGAAACAGATTGGCGTCAACGTGGCAAACTAAAATCCACTTAAAAACCCAAGAGAGCTTAATTCTAGACGCAAAAATACAATTTAACACAGCTTCTTGCTGTTTGCTGGTGGCTTTCTGCAGCTCCTTTAAGAGAGATTTTCCTAACTCAGCCATAGAAGAAAAAAAGCTGGGGTTTTGAAATGCCAGCTTTCTGTACTGTGCTGCCAACGTGACCTCTGGCTCTTTCAGAAAATAGTGCATTCGGATGGGGTTTTTGAGCAAAGTGCTACAGCTTGCTTGGTAGCAGAGTGGACTGGCTGACTGCCTGGAAGTAGGGCAGTACGCTAAAGGGCACACATAGTACACCATGGAGCACAAGGGGCTCTGTCATGTTGGGCTAGGCAGAGCAAGCACTGATTTACCATATGTGACCTAGTAATGGTGCAGGTTAAATGTTTATGAAACACCATTTTAAAAAGTGCTACTGGAAAGTAAATATATATATATATATATATATATATATATATATATATATGCAATAAAGATTAATCCAGTTGAGTCATAGTGTTTGATAAATGTATGTAGCCTTGGAAGAGAGAAAAAAAGAGTATAGAGAGTTATAAAAGGAAATAAATGGTTTTATAAAAATTTAGAAAAAAATCTTTTAAGAGACATAGTACAGATAGTCATAGAGTAAAAGGAGTAAAACTGTAAGCAACGTAAAGATGGACTATACACAGAGAAACTGGATTATGTATATTATTGTGGTTTCTTTAATTTTTTGTTTGTAAAGAACATAAGTACAGAAAGACAGTTCATTGTGTGGGCTGCTAAGCTAAACCAACAGGTATATTATAAAGGTATCCCGACTTCAAATTTTTGATTCTGAGGTTACGTTGCTTTGAAAAAGAGGTGCTTCTCTTGTTTCTACAAAAGATGAGAACCTATGGATTGATTCCAAACTGGTGTGGTTTGATGGAACAAAATCCCCCAAAGGTCACCATGACATCCTCAAAAAATTACTTCGTCCAACTCCTAACTGAGATGAATCTAGCAAACAGGACACACCATAAAAGACCTAATTAATAGTCCATCCAAACAACAGGTAGCAGTTTGGATAAAACTATGCCCATATCCCGAAATATTGTCTATAAATGTTTTTTTTACATTTAAAGGGGAATATATATATATATATATATATATATATGTGTGTGTGTGTGTGTGACTAATTTGCATTGGTATGGATCTTGGTTTATTGGTGCATATTTAAGGTAAATTTTGTTATACAGTGTATATGTATATTTCTGCTCCTAGTTAAGGTATTGTGTTTGTGTTGCTCATTTAAAAATGTGATGTATAATTAAAAAATATAAGTTAAGATACTAATCTAAAATAGTCAAGCTTGTAGTCATGTTAGATTTTCTAGATGTATAAAGATATATTTCAGTTACATATTCTCAAAATCTTTCAGAGACCTTCAGAATATGGCATTTAAAATGTTTTGATAACTTAGAATATTTCATGACAATGAGACACATCTGCTCCTGGCAGCAACTATTACTTCAAGATTAAGACGGGCATTGAAGAGGCTCCTTATGAAGTTTGTTAGCCATTTAGGCAAGAAACTGCTCTTGCCTGAACTGCTTAACTAGACATGGAGGACTCACAGAGAAATGACTGCTGAACTTGCCTAAAGGTGAGATGATCCTTCAGGATCCCCGCTTCATGAAAGTGTATGCTAGATATTCTACATAACACAAAACAAAGTGACTGACAAACTGCCAAAATAGGTGGAATTGTCTTTGAAATTTCCTACTATATGGAAAAGCCTGCTGAATACTATGGCCCTGTAGGCTGAAGATGGATGCTCCAAAGTTGAAGAAGAACTTTGGGTGACTGTCCGGGCAATAAAATGTCTCTGTCAATTCCAGAGTTTTGGAAGTTGCTTACAATGTACTTCATGCTTACTTGGGTAATATTATATCCTTCTGGATCTTTGATAGAGTTGAAGAATTTGTAGTCATAGTTATAGCTTTCCACAGTTATGATAAAAGATTAGGTTATTATAACTGTAATTCTTGTTTGATAAGTGTTGTTATATGTAATGTTACTATGTTAAAGTTAAATCCTTCCTTTTTGTTTAAACAGAAAAGGGAAAATAGTGTGGCAGGTCCTTTTGTGTATGTGTTTCTTTTGCTGGTTAGTGAATAAAGAAAATGCTTTGGTCTGTTAATAGGGCAGAATTTAGGTAGGCAGAGAAAACTGGACTGAATGCTGGGAGAAGGAAGGCAAAGGGAGAAATGCCATGGATCTGCCCCCAGAAATAGATTTGCTGAAACTTTGCAGGTAGGCCAAAACCTTGTGGTGATATACAGATTAATAGAAATTGGTTAAATTAAGATGTAAGAGTTTGCCAATAACAACCTAGAACTAATGTGCCAAGCAGTGTTTTAATTAATATAGTTTTTGTGTGATTATTTCAGGGCTAAAATAGCTGGGCAGCCAGGAACAAAACAAGAGACCTTTTTGCAACAAGTAAGTGCCTCAATTCAGGTTTCTTTGAGGACTCACTCCTGTTGCTGGTATTGGGAAGTCTTGCCAGAAAAGTGAGGGAAGCTGGACTGAGAGTCAAGCACAGGTTATGGATATCAGTAAGAAAATACTGTTTCCCAGATTTGAACTATATACAAAATTCAGAGAGACTGAACACAACCTGGATAATATTCTGAATACATTCTAAGTGTGGCATCTTACCACTATAGTATAGTAGTAGACATGACTGTATAAGATACCGGTGTCTATGCATTTTCTAGAGTTACTTTGTTTCCAAATGTCACCACAAGAAGAAATATTTATAGGTCAGCATGAACTTTTGCTTGAAAGAAAGTGAAATTATGAGAGAAGGTTTCTTGGTTTCTGCTACAAAGAGTCACTTTTCTATGGAGAGGGAGACAAAGATGATGATTAAATATTTTATAATTATAAAATTGCTAAGCAGCTTAGCTTCTGGACATTTTTGACATGTGTTAATGAGGACTAAGTGACAGGTTTGATGGACCTAGGGGTAAGTTAATTTCAGTCTTTCCACTAACACTGTCCATGAGTAGTGTTGATCATGAAGCTATTTCTGTTAGAGGTGCAGCTGAATCATCTTAGCCTTCAATCATAGTAATACTTCATCCTGTGAGAATGAGTGACCAATGATCCTGCTCATAACTACTTTGCTTTGTTATTCCGCCAGTTGCTAATTACTAAGTTTTATGAACAAATACTGTAACTCTCTTAACATTGGTGTACTGACTACTAAGTTGAAAGCCCTTTGTTTTGAGTAGGATAAATAATAATCAACATATACAAAGTTGATGTAAACTTGTTAAAATGTTAAGGAAACTTGGCTACAAAGACCTATCTGTGTCAGCAGACTTTCTGATAAATTCTCACATCTGTGGAAAATATTTAAACTTTTGGGATCTCCTCAACTTTCCCAAGGTTAAGCTGAGTTTGAATACATACTTCATAAGAATCTTATATATGAACTGATAACAGCTCCATAAATATTAGACATTATTTTGAATTTAGAATTTCCAAGATATTGAATAAAGAATTATAATGGAGAAAGACATGAAAAGGAAACTGAAAAATATTGAGGATTAAAAAATAGTAGGGAAATATTTTTGTGTATGCTTTACAATAAGAGTAGAAGAGATCTACAAAATAAATGTTATTATTCTTGGTTATCAGTGAAATAGTTTGGCTGGAGTTACCTTATTGACCATGACTACAATGGTGTCCTTCTCACCAATATATTCTCTTGTTTCCAGGAACATGTGAGATACAAAGCACAATAATTTGTAAGATTCACTGCCATCTTTTTTGGTTCCAGAACATGAAATTATAATTTTGAAGTTTAAGAGAAAAATAATTTTAGGAAATGCTTCACAGCCAAGGTTACTAGGTTAACAATAATACTGATAGGTAAGATTTTTTTCCTTTAAGGAAAAAGGGAACACTAGACCTGCCTTTGTCATAAAGGAAGTCACCAGCACTTGAAGAGCACAAACAGACCAAAGTAATGATAAAAATGTGTTGAGGACACTGGGACAGAGACACTAAGTGACAAATAAAAGGAAAATAAATTTGTTTCTTTATTCATTTAGATTACGCACACAAAGATGAACCCTTCCTGTATTGTATTAGTTCTTTTCCTATTTTACAAAGGTTTCTGGTAAAGAATATGGTGATGGAATGGAAAGTCAATGCCTTTCATTGACGACACCAGTAGTGGCCTAGGTCACTTGCAACTGTCTTACACAGTCAGCATCATACATCAAAAACACAGAAATGCTTTTGGGAGTGAGGTAAATGACACTGAGTCTCCAACAACGTGTGGTAATATGGATATTGAATATCAACATTCCATGAGAGAGAAGCCTGCCTATCTTTTATGTAATCTTGAGTCTCTGTTGCTGAGGGCCTTAAAACTATAGGTATTTCTATCACCACAAATAATTGATTTCTAAAACTTTCCTTTTTGTTCTTCAATTGAATTTTTAACTTAATGTTTTTATTGATTATTTGGAAATTTTACATAATACAACCAAATGTCATTCACTTTTCAGTCATCCCAGGTCCATTCCTCCCACAATCTCTATGACTTTACCCAGAACAAAAGTAGAAAAGAAAGAAAAAATAACAGTTCCAATTTGTGTTGCTCGTATACATCCTGGAGCATGGACAAACTCATGGTGGCCAACCATTTAAAGATAATTGAGCCCCTCGGCAGCCCCACTTCTGCCAGAACCCATAAACTCTGAAGAATCACACTCATTCTTTTGTTTGCTTGTTTTTTGAGACAGGATTTCTCTGTGTAACAGTTCTGGCTGTCCTGCATCTTATTTTGTAGGCCAGGCTCGCCACGAACTCAAATGAATCCTCCTGCCTCTGATTCACAAGTGCTGAGATTAAAAGTGCGTGCCACCACTGCCCAGCTCTTTATCCCAATATTTAAGAAATTTTTCTTGTTTATAAAATTTTGTTTTAGGGTTTGAGGGCTTGGAGGTTAGGGAACAAATGTTACCACAGAAGCCTTCAATGTCTTTGTTTTTTAAATGTGAGTCTACCATCCTTTCCCTTTACAGTCAGCTGCATCTAGGGAGCATGGACTTCGATGTAGCTTCTGCTTACAGCATGGACCACTTACAGTTTTGCCACTTGCCCCCATGTATCTGGCTCTGCCATCTTTCCTTCCAATTTTGTGAGTCCACAGACTTGAACTTCTCTAGTTTTGGTGGTGGTGGGGGGGGGGCACCGCAGCCTCTGTAGACTCCTCTGCCCCTGCCTCATCTCCTCTCAGAGCTTCCAAGGGTCTCTCAGGCTCCTCAGTGAGGGATGCCAGCTCAGACCACAGTGTGCTGACTTGGTACTGGATCTGGTCCTGTACATGGGCTCTGCTACCAGTTCCAATCCTTTGTAGATGAAGTAGATATTGGGGAGGATGAACTGGAAGCACTGGATAGGCCCCGGACCGCAAACAAGTTGACACAGGGTTTTCTCAGTTTCATTTTATATTCACATCAACATTACTCACAGGACTCTTTAGAACAATGTACACCAGTCTCACATTTTTATATTCCCCAAGAGTAAAAGCCCCAGGTATGGGCTTTGAAAATTCTATATTGATAGTTCTAAATAAAGCTGAAATCACGGTCTTCAATTACATAATTTACAAATTTTGACCCAAGTGGTTTATGATTTAATACTTTTTGAGTGAAGATATTTTTGCACGAGGCCTATATATTGCTATATATTACAATTACATGCATTTTCCAAGGATAAATTTGTAGGATTCAGACTCTTTTTGATATAGAAATATGAATTATATAGCACTAAGTGTATATAATTTTGTCATATTTCATAGTGGCAAATTATTATTTAGATACATCTGTCAACTTTTGCTGACCTGTGCATATATGTGTCTATAAGACCTGGGATCTGAGGACCTTAAAAACTGGGAAGACTGCAATCTAATGATGGAGATAATTTAATTCAATTCCAGTACTTTTATACATTAATGTAATATAGAAGAAATGATCCTAAGAAGGTTTGAATTAAAAAGAAAAACATGATCAGAAAAGCACATAAATAAACAGCAGCAAACACATAGTGAATAATAACAGAGAAACCCTTTCCCAGTGGTTTCTCAGAATAGACCAATTTAAACACAGCTGTCCAGCATAGACTATAGATTATATCTGGAAAAAGTATGAAAGCAAGGCATAAGGACATATCCAGATTCACGGTACACTGGCCAGATTGTTTGTTCTGAGATCCAACAAAAATAAACATACCTTATGATGTAAGATAAGTAACACATATTACTAAATGTAAAATTTTAACACAGTAGACATTGAATAATATCCAAAAACAATCTAGGGAACAAAGTGCTTCTGAGGTAAAAAGTCCTCTGCCCTTTTGTCCTGGCTCTTCTCTCACAGGTCCCTAGGACATTGTTTGCCAGGCATCGTTCTTTTGACTGTTTTCTGACAGACTTCCTTTATCCTTTTAATTCCAACTATATTAAACTCTACTATCATATACTACCTTAGCATATTCGATAGAGCTAAGAACCTGAACTTTATTTTTAAAGTGAAGATAGGTAAGAAAACATTGTATTCTGAATCCTCTTGTCTTGGTTATCTAAGATTTTGGCTCATAGCTCTGTGCCATTATGCCTGCAAATAAAAATAAAATATTAAGACTGGAAGAGCACAGTTTTATTAAACAATCATTGACTTTGTACATCTATTAATAGTATATCCCTCAATGGTAGGTTTCTGCTCAAAGATTTAATCCAGAGTAAGACAATGTATCATTTAATGTGTTTAACATTATAGGACATTTTAGAGATGATTTTGAACACTCAACCTAAAGAACATTATTTGTAATTCCTAGACTAATATAAAGTGCAAAATTTCAATATAACAGAACACATTTAGGAAAGGCTTATATTCAAATCAGCTAACCCTGATAGGTGTAAAAAAGGGCAAAGCTTGTGATAGATGTTTTGCCAATCTTACTACAGAGTTGTAGATATTCTATAACTGATGTCAAGAAAACTCATGAAAAATGTACAAAATAAACATCCGGCCAATCAAATTCAATCAATCACAGTTTATTTATTTATTTATTTATTTATTTATTTTTTTTAGTTTTTATTTTTTTGGATTTTTCGAGACAGGGTTTCTCTGTAGCTTTTTGGTTCCTGTCCTGGAACTAGCTCTTCTACACCAGGCTGGCCTCGAACTCACAGAGATATAGATAAGTTTATAGTAACTGTATAAAATGGAAATTATCGTCTGTAAATTCAAGAATGTGAAAAGAATGACTATTTTCTCAACTCTGATTCAACAGAGCATTTGAATCTCAGTAATAATAATGAGGAAAAATATAAAGTAAAGGAAGAATTCAAGAAATCTCAAGGTCCAAATCAGGAGCAGAAGGAGAGAGAGCACGAGCAAGGAACTTAGGACTGCGAGGGGTGCACCCACACACTGAGACAATGGAGATGTTCTATGGGGAACTCACCAAGGCCAGCTGGCCCGGGTCGGAAAAAGCATGGGATAAAACCGGACTCGCTGAACATAGGGGACAATGAGGACTACTGAGAAGAACTCAAGAACAATGGCAATGGGTTTTTGATCCTACTGCACGTACTGGCTTTGTGGGAGCCTAGGCAGTTTGGATGCCAACCTTACTAGACCTGGATGGAGGTGGGTGGTCCTTGGACTTCCCACAGGTCAGGGAACCATGATTGCTTTTTGGGCTGATGAGGGAGGGGGAGTTGATTGGGGGAGGGGGAGGGAAATGGCAGGCGGTGGAGGGGAAGAGACAGAAATCTTTAATAAATAAATAAATAAATAAACAAACAAACAAATAAATAAATAAAATAAAATAAGAGCCTGAACCAACCATGCCCACGCATTTTCTCACTATTAAAAAAAAAGATTTATTTACTGCTAAAAAAACTTTCTTCCCTTTCAGTATGATATTACAACTAAAGGACAGAAAATATTAGTTCAGAATATTTTTTATACTTGACAACATTTTACAAAATATTAGGATAAAAAGTCAATATAACAAAATTATTAGCTTTTCTTCAATTCAATGATGAATAACTTGGGAAAGACAATCCACTCACATGTTTTTTTTAATTATCAGAGAATAAGCACAACAAAGAAAGTAAAGGATCTATAAAAATTATGAACACTGAAGCAAGCAACCAAGAAAGACAACATGTAATAGAAATATGTCTGAAATTCACAGATCAGAGGAATTAATATTATGAAAAAGTCCATTTGACAAAGTAATAAAAAGCAAACATTCAATGGCATAAACATTGCTTTTCTATACAGAAAATGCTAAAATGCATATATACCCACAGAAGTAATCAGACAGTCAGAGCAATCCTAAGGAAAAGGACCAATGTACAAGGTATCATAATACTTTATTTCAAGTTGTACCATTGTGTTACAGCAACAAAAATAGCAAAAGACTGATAACATACTAGACATGAAGTTCAATGCAATAAAGTAGAAGGAGAAAATGCAGGAGAGATGACAAAGCCTCCATTGGTGAAAAGTTAAGGTCTTTAAGAAAACATTCTGGGAAAACTAGTTATCTTCTAAGAAACCTGACACTCTATCCTCAACTTCGCAATTATCCTCAGTCAAGTGATTCTAATTAAAATTATTGAGCCACACCCTAAAACAAGACATGGAAATAGGAGGAAGACTCACAGAGAAGATTCCAGGAGGAGAGAAAAGTACATGAGGAAGGGAAATAGGGATACTAAAAATTACAAAATGCATTATGTAAGTGTATGAAATTATCAAAATTAAAATATGAAAAATGAGCAGTTCAAAATCCATTAATAGTCAAAATGTAAGATGTAACATTTTACATTTTTATGGTTTAACTTTTGAAATGAAATTAAGAATTGACAAATGGGATTTTAAGAATGTATAACATTTACTCTTCTATATTATAACATAATTACACATTTTTTACTCTATTTTTTCCCTTAAAACACTCCTATAAACTCCTTCTTGCTGTGGGATTTTAGCAATTAAAAAATTTCTATATAGCAAATAAATAAATAACAAACTGAAAACAAGACACATAAAACGAGAGAGAAAATTTCTGAACAATTCATTTGTCAGAACATTAGCAAGAATACATTGAGTACTAAGAAAAATGTCAAATGAACAAATAAGCCAATCAATAAGGACCCAGGAGTAGAATAGACAAAACAAAAGGTACAGGGTAACGATATCTAAAAAGGACATGAAAACAATTCTTAATATCTTTAGTTTCCATGGAAATGCCAATCTAAGCTTACATTTAGATTCCATCTTTTCCTGTGAGAACAGCTATCATAAAGAATATAAAAGACAACAAATATTGGAAAGGATGCAAGAGAAAAGGACTCTTAAAATGGATTACTTTAATGGAGTTTTAATTTTCTCTAAGTAAGCCCTACAGAAATAAACAAAGTTCTTCAGAACAAACATATTATTTTAGTAAGAATAATATATGCAAAATTATCAAAGATAGCAAGCGATAGGTATATTTATATACCTGCATATTATTATTAGTTACATTTTTCACAATTGTAACCACATAACCAACAGAAATAACTTATGGAAGGATGTTTTGCTTAGTGCTTTTGAAGGTTTAATCGTATTTACTGCACATATGTATGTGCAAAGTCATAACAGTGGCATACGGTGGAGGAGAAGTTTCTTTAGTTGTGAGAGAGACAAAAAATTTTAAAAAGAGTGTACCAGCTATAGATCAATAATTCAAACCTTGAACCTAGGGCATAATTCAAATTCAAATAGTGTTTATATAATCCTGGTCCCCTATGCTTCATGGCTAAACTCATCTGTGTATGTGTGTTTGTGTGTGCACGTGTGTGTGTGTGTGTGTGTGTGTGTGTGTTTGTGTGTGTGTGTGTGTGTGTGTGTGTGTGAGAGAGAGAGAGAGAGAGAGAGAGAGAGAGAGAGAGAGAAATTCCAAGATTCAGTTCCACAGAATAAAATGTCCCATTCCAACTAGGAAAAGAAACAAAAATACCATAAAAACATCAAACCAAATCAAAACGAATACTTAACATGGTGAATTCTAACTCTTCCAATTTTTCTGTTCTGTACTGTGAGCACCTGGCATTTTGGTCTGAACAACACAGAGTCTGGGCAGTTTATCAATTAATTCCTGTACTTTGCAATCCACATGGCCTATATCTTGATCAAAATCCACTTATTCCTTTGACTTTCTTCAGCAGATTCTCTGATTATCACCACTTCTGACATACTGGGCTCTCCACTGTAGTTTAGGCTTCTCCCTCACATTTATTTGCATTGTGATCTCATATATTTTCTACTGAGAAAACAATGATGCAACACATTCGCTGACCTCCCCAGTTTTCCTTGTAAAACTGAGTGGGATTGTCCTTCAGCCTTTAACTTTCTCAGTCTGTATTAAAACAAAATGGAATCATGATGATATCGCTAGAGGCTGCTGCCAGCTCACTAGTTTTTTATGGTCTCTGAGTCCAGACTTCAGCAGCCTCTGAGTGTCTGGGATCTTAGGACAGGAAGTATCTCCTTGAATCCTCCTAAAACTGAGAAGCTTCTGTAAAGCAAAGGACACTGCCATTAAGACAAAAAGGCAACCTACTGATTGGGAGAAGATCTTCAGCAATCCTGCATCAGACAAAGGGCTAATCTCCAAAATTATAAAGAACTCAAGAAACTAGACTTTAAAATGCTAATTAACCCAATTTTAAAAAATGGGACACTGAACTGAACAGAGAATTCTCAACAGAAGAAATTCAAATGGCCAAAAAACATTTAAAATTCCTTAGCGATCAGGGAAATGCAAATCAAAACAACTTTGAGATACCATCTTACACCTGCCAGAATGGCTAAATTCAAAAACACAAAAGAAAGACTTTGCTGGAGAGGATGTGGAGTAAGGGGAACACTCATCTGTTGCTGGTGTGAATGCAAACTTGTGCAACCACTTTGGAAATCAGTGTGGCAGTTTCTCAGGAAATTTGGGATCAACCTACCCTAGCATCCAGCAACACCACCACTCTTGGGAATATACCCAAGAGATGCCTTATCATACTACAAAAGCATTTGTTCAACTATGTTCATAGCAGCATTATTTGTAACAGCCAGAACCTGGAAACACCCTAGATGCCCTTCAATGGAAGAATAGATGAAGAAAGTATGGAGTATATATGTATTAGAGTACTACTCAGTGGTAAAAAACAATGACATCTTGAATTTTGCATGCAAATGGATGGAAATAGAAAACACTATCTTGAGTGAGGTAATCCAGACCCAAAAAGATGAATATGGTATGTAATCACTCATTAGTGGATTCTAGCCATAAATAAAGGACATTGAGCCTACAATTTGTGACCCTAGAGAAGCTAAATAAGAAGGTGAACCCAAAGTAAAACATATAGTTATCCTCCTGGATATTGTAAGTAGACAAGATTGCCAGGCAAAAATTGGGAACTTGGGGGTCGGGGTGGAATGGGAGTAAGGGGAGAGGGCGAGAGAGAAGGGAAAAGGGGAGGATGGGGAGAGCTTGGGGGAATGGGGTGGTGGGATGGGGGAAGGGTGGATATGAGAGCAGGGAAGTACATATCATAATTAAGGAAGCCATTTTAGAGTTGACAAGAGAATCGACTCTAGAGGGGTTCCCAGGTGCCTAAGGAGTTGTCCCCAGCTTGTTCCTTGGGCAGCTGAGGAGAGGGTGCTTGAACTGGCTCTATCATATAGACACACTGATGTATATCTTGCATATCACTATAGAACCTTCATCTGGCGATGGATAGAGATATAGACAGCGACCCACACTGGAGCACTGGACTGAGCTTTCAAGGTCCAAATGAGGAGCAGAAGGAGGGAGAACATGAGCCAGGAAGTCAGGACCACGAGGGGTGCACCCATCCACTGAGACAGTGGGGCTGATCTATTGGGAGCTCACCAAGGTCAGCTGGACTGGGACTGATGGAGCATGTGATCAAACCGGACTCTCTGACTGTGGCTGACAAGGAGGGCTGACTGAGAAGCCAAGGACAATGGCACTGGATTTTGATTCTACTGCATGTACTTGCTTTGTGGGAGCCTAGTCTGTTTGAATGCTCATTTCCTAGACCTGGATGGAGGGGGGAGGACCTTGGACTTCCCACAGGGCAGGGAACACTGACTGCTCTTTGAACTGGAGAGGGATGGGAGTGGGGAGTGGAGGGAGGGGGAGAGAAATGGGAGGAGGTGAAAATTTTTAGTAATAATAATAAAAAAAAACCTTTTTGGTTTTCTTCTCTAGAGAAAATCATTCAAATGAGTTTTGCTATAGTAAAGAATCTATTTGTAAGAAAAGAGCAGCAAATTCCTGTGATGGTCTCATAGCATGTTTCCTTTTGTCCTTGTGCAGTTTGTCTCCTCAAAGAACATTAATTATTAATAATATTAATATAAAAATATTAATTATGTCGTAATTGAGTTTACTATAGTTTTGGTTCATGTATATATTTATTTTTCTCTAACCACTCTGTCACACACACCACTGACCTCTTCTTCTTCTCCGTTCCCACATAATCCCTCTTCTCAACTTGTCCATCTTCTTCTTCAGGTGATTTGTTTTTGTTTTGATTGTGGTGATACAGTGGATTTCTTTAGAAAAATGAGCATATACTTAATGTCTACACAACTGAGGACAATGACTCTTCCTATCCCAATTACCTCAATCCCTAAGCAAGGGTAGAACTTCATGAGCTCTTCTCCTTAGCAACCAGTATTGCCTTTAATTCTTCAAGAAGGTGTGGCTCTTGTTTTGATTTTTTCATTATATTAAACGATGCTGATAGGATCATCATTTTAAAGAACTGTGCACATAATCACAGTTTTTTAGAGTTCCAGAGTATGTTGTTGTGGTGTGACAGTGTTCCTAAACACCCCATCAATATCACTTCTCCCATTTCTTAGAACACTTCTACCATGTGGCTTCTTTTAAATGATATTTCATTGGCAACTGTCAACCCATTCTTTATTACAAATTTAAGTTTACTGTTTCTGTTCACCTCACATGTTACATAAACTATTCTGTTCCTGATGTTTACTGTAACTCTGGCTAAAAGCAGTAAGTGTATGTGTGTGCACGTGCACATGTTTGTGTGTGTGTTTGTATGTGTGTGTGTGTGTGTAGTGTGGAGGATGGTAAACAAGTGACAAAATACCCAAGGGCCTCCAGTTACGAAAGTATTTTCTCTATATTTCCAGAACAATCCATTAGATGTGGATCACAAATTCACAACTCGAGCTTGAAAGGAAATAATTTATATTAAACAGTAACAGTATTGATAATTTCTGAAACACTATTCAGAACAACTATGTCACAGTCTAAGTGAATTTATAAGATTCCTTCAGTATAATTAGGGGATAAAATAAAACCCATGTATGCACAACGGAATAGTATCCACTTATAAGAATAAATCTGAATTGTTTTATAGAAAAAATGGTGAGATTAGAGGTTGTTGTGGGAGCTGTGGGCCTGCTTTTCATCCTGCCCGGTTCCCACATGGCTAGCTTTACACCAGAAATAACAACACACAAATTGTATTCTTTTAAACACTTAACTCTAGCCCTTACAGGCTAATTCTCATAACCCAATCAACCCATCTCTAATAATCTGTGCAGCATCAGTTTTACCGGGAAAGATTCAGAATGTCTGACCTGGCAGCTTGCCTCATGGCGTTTGCCCGGGACCAGGGAGCATGGCCTCTGAGCTCACTTCCTCTTCCTCCCAGCATTCTCTTCTGTTTACTCCACGCACCTATGTTTTAACCTATGAGGGCCAAGCAGTTTATTTATTAATTGACCAATGACCTTCCTCCATCATTTCCCCTTTTTCTGTTTAAACAAAAAAAAGAAGGCTTTAACTTTAACATAGCAAAATTACATATAACAAAACAGTTATCAAGTAAGAATTATAGTTACAATATTTATATCTTCTTTATCTTTTATCATAACTAAGGAAAACTATAACTATCCATTCTTCAACTCCATCAAAGACTCCAGAAGGATATAATACTACCTAAGTAAACAAGAAATAAGAAATCTCTAGAAATGACAGAGGCATCTCACTGCCTGGACAGTCACCCAAAGTTCTTTTGTACCGTTGGGGCATCCATCTTCAGCCTACTGGCCCATAGTATCCAGCAGACTCTTCCATGAAGCAGGAAATTTCAAAGACAGTTCAGTCACTTTATGCTGTGTCCTGCAGAATGTCTCGTAGACTCTTTCATGAATCAGGAAGCCTGAAAGAGCATCTCATCTTTAGGCAAGTTCTTCAGTCTTCTCTCTGCGGGTTCTCTGTGTCCAGCTTATGCATCAGTCCAGGCAAGAGCAGTTTCTTGCCCAAATGGCTATCAAACTCCATAAAGGAGACTCTTCGATGCCCATCTTCCTCTTGAAGTAGATTGGTGCTGCCAGGAGCAGACGTGTTTCATTGTCATGAAAAGCCCTAAGTTAATAAAACATTTTAAATGCCATATTCTGCAGGATTTTTAGATACATAGAGATTATATTTAGTATAAGATAGTATAATCTTCAGCCTCTTCGAAGAGCTGTAGAAAATGGCCTTTAATCTAACCTAGAATTCTGTGCCAATGAGACACAATTACTCTTGGCAATGCCACTCTACTCCCGAGAGAACGTTGAACACCAAAGTTGCTCCACTGGGAGCTTGTGTTCTTGGCAGAACTGGCCTTTGGGTTAAGAAAAGCCCATACCTCAACTTATGACAATGAAACAGGATTGTCTTATCCTCCCAACACAGGGTAGGATAGTTCTAAGAAAGTTCCTTGCCTTGAATAATGGTATGTCAGTTATGTTAGGCCTTAGCCAAAGTTAGTTGACTCAACATTGCAAATGAGACTTTGGGTGGTTGCCCAGGTAGTCAGTTGTCTCTGTCACTTGTTGCACATTTTGGATCTATCTTGTTTGTTAAGTAGTATTTATTCCCTTCTAAGATCTTTGACGGAGTTGAAGATTATATAATTGTAGTTACTCTCTACATTATTTAGACTCCTTGAGATAGAATATTTAGCAAAACTTTTGTTCTCAATATTGTTTGTTATATTTATTATTTATTATTATTGTATATAGTTGTATTTGGTTTAGTTCTGTCTTATTTAGACAAAAGGGGGAGATGTAGGAATAAGTCCAGCCCCTTAGGGGGTGTGTTTGCATCAGGCTAATGTTTAACTATAAATCTGGTGAGCATGCTCCCAGCTGCCCCTTCTGCTTTCCTGGCCTCCGCAAGAATGGTGGTTCTGTAAGCCTATTTCCCCTTAAAGCTGTATATATTTTTACAATCTGTCATTTATGCCATTAAAAGAGGTCATCAATTTTTGTGAAATAAATGTGGATCAAATGGTCTGACAATGTATGTTTACACTTCTATGTTGAATACAGATTGTGAAAAAGACATTAAAGTAAAAAAGAAACTCTGGAAAATAGAGGATATTTGAGATAGGAAAACAGGATGTGAGAGGATATTGAATATTATCTATGTGTGGTATACTTATGAATGAAAAGACAAAAATGAAAATCACTGCTTTTTACAGTTAAAGTAGAAAACAAAGTCAATCTCAACACTGGTGAAGAATAAACATACTGGAGAACCTGAGAAGTTCTTAACACCTCAGTAATTGATTTAAGAGGAGGTTATTTTTTTTCTTTAGATTTACTAATTTCTATCTTTGTTATCAGTCTGTGAATCCATAGGAATGAATGTCATTTTAAAGACTTAAAAATCTCTCCATAGACAAACAAATAAAAGCGAGATAGGCTTTTTCCAGTCAGCGAAACACTCCTACATCTGCAAAGTCTATTGTTTGAGTGCAGAAAGCTGGAAGACCTAGTTCTCAATAACATATCAAATAAGATGTTACGAGAACAAAATACTATGGAAAAATGAATGTACGTATATGGTCACAAACCACTGGGACATGGGAATGAATGGCTTTTAAACTGAGTTATCTGTAATATGCTATTTATGAGGTCTCATTAAGGCACCCTGATACACTTCCTACTTTTACTGAGATAAAGTTCACACTTGGCATTTTTTTTTTTAATTTAGAGATCAGTTTGTCTAAATTTCTGCCTTTGAGGGAAATTTGTTCAATTTTCTTTATTTCAGAGTGTTCAAATTTTCATAACTCTTTTTTTGTATTGTAATCAATGGTTAAAGATACTTTCAGCTATTGAATTCTATCCATTGTCAAGAATGAGTAAATCAGTAAAATAAAAAAATAAAAACAATGGCAGTCTATAGATGAAATTTTATAGGCCTAAATCAGGCAAATTATAGTTATGTGGATCTTTAAGTAATGCAATTTCTGTGTTTCAGTTATAGGACAACCCAAGTACTTTCCTTTCCTATGTCCTTCTCCTTAAAATTCTAGATGTTACATAATTCACTGTAGTAGTTAAATTAACAATACAGTGAAACATTTAAAAAATCCAAGGAATACTTACTACATAAAAATAATTTCAGTCTTAGTAATAAGGTAATTAATTTTGTAAATTTGATATCTGAAACTCGTATGAAACTCTTATAACAATTATAAAACAATGTAGAGAGTTTTTCATCATAAAATAAAATTGTTTGGATCACATCATTTGCTGTCACATTGCTTCTTATAAATTAAAATTTTAATCCATGCAAACAAAAGACCAGTTATTAGGCCTTGTTCCAGGATTCAGCATGATGTCAATTCCCGAAACCACTATACTTTCCCTGGAAAGGTTATTGAATGTTAAGCCAAATCCAGATATAGTATTAGCTAGTAGACATCATTATCAATATGTTTTGATAAGTCAAACTTACAACACCTCATTTCATTCCTTGCTTAACTATTTTCCATCTTCACTTTGAAAAAGTGTCTAATGCCTTGATATTGATCAGTAGGTAGTTAATGTGTTGAGGGCTGTAGAGTAAATTAAAGACCATATAACCTAGCTCATTTATTTTATAGATGGATAAATTAAGACCCAGGCAAATGAAACACCATATTCAAGATTTCTGAATTCAAAATACAGTATAGTTTTTCTTACTTTTAGTTGGGACCACTTTCGATTTGCTAGTTGCCACTTTTATGCTTATTGCTAATTCATGGCTATTTTTTACAAATAGTTATAAATGAACCAATATATTTGCAATAATTAGTCCTTTGCTTCAGTACATAATTTGTATTCTATTCAGTTTTTCCAGGTAATGAATTTCACTTGCTAATACTGGGCCACAAGATTAGGAAATCCTAAACTCACCATTTGTTATTTTATGATCAAAGGCTACCTGTTAAGATTTTCCTTGGCACTTTCTTTTTCTTTTCTTTTTTTTCCATTTATAAAGTATTTTATTATGTGTGCCAATTTATGAATGACCACTCAAGTGTACCAATATCCGGATTCAGATATAAGGTGATTTTGTTAAATGTTCACTATGCCTTAAAGGGCCTACAACAAGAAAGAGCGAGTTCAACTGCTAGGAACAGGAAGCTAAATCAAGACGACATAAATACTGTGCCTCAACCTTTTATTTTTTTTTTTTTTGACCCATGGCTCAAAGGAAATGAAAGGCTCAAGTTCACATAGCAATATCATCATAAGATGCATTCTTCTACATGAGCAACCATAACAAAATGCCATAGACAAAGTGGATTTATCATAGCCATAGAGTATCGAAGTTGATGCTGAAAATGTTAGTTAATGCTGTTTCTGACAAGCGATCACCATCTTACTTGAAGAAGACAACTTTCTCAGTGACCTCCATGGCTTGTGCATAGCTGGGAATGTGAGTATGCACAGGGGAAGAAATGAGAACTCAGTGTTTCTTTGTTTATGTGGTCATTAATCTTATCCCTTATGAGGTCATTTAACCATAACTCCTATTGTAAAATTACTGTCTTGGAATATAATCACCATATGTGTCAGAGATCCAATCCAGTAGCTTTGGAAGATGAGAAACATTCATCCAGACCACAGGCAGACACAACTTCTCATATTATTTTTGAAAAGAGTTTCTTTTCTCTGTGGATGGGAAACTTGCAGTAGAATTACACATGTACAATACTTTGTGGCTTATTTACCATGTGTTTATGCCAGTGTAGCCCTGGGAAATTATCTGTGTCTAAGCCTGAGTCCATAATTCATACACTCTGTAAATAAGGAATGTATTATAAAAGAATATGGAATTGGAGAACAAGCAAAACACAGTTTGTACCAACTTCCACAAAACTCTTTGGTTTACATACCAACTCTGTGTTAATATTTGGTTTCACCATTAGCCTAATGGGAACATTTATACAATGCAAGCTGAAAAATGCGACATATACCTGGTTGAACCTCATCCAATACAACAGTGAACATATTTGGTTAATGACAGTTGTGTGTTTGTTTGTGTATGTAGATTGTGGTTTATTCTAGAATTTTGATTTACAGAAATTTTCTTGGTATACTTTATGAATATCTTGTAATATGTCATACAATAAATGTTATAGTATGAATACTGTAAAACTCTGAAGATAGATATCAAGCCTCCCATCTGTCAGATGAAATGACACATCTACTCCTCAGCTTTTTTCTGACTTTTAATATAAAGAAACTTCAAAAAAGGTATTGCATAGCTATGAATTAAAATAATTTCATTATATGTTAAAATTTAAATTGAGAACATGCTCAGTTATTTGATTAGAACATGACCCTTGAAAGATCACATATTAATCTTAATTTTCACAGAGCTATCTTTAAAATGGTTTTATAAGAGGAGTAAGAAATAATGGCATAACATTAATAGAACATTTCCTGGCACCTTTAAGTTAGTCATTATTGTTTGTGTTACCACCACTGCTGCTGGAAATGTTCTTGCTCTCAAAGAAACTTCCACTACCATTACCACTGCTGGTTCTACTGCCGTTTCTATTAATGAATTTCTCCACTTCACCAGGCACAAGGCAGGAGGTGGAGACCTAAGGATAAAGGGTACAGTGATTCTTGGCGCAGAGCAGTCATTGCTCTTTTTATTACAATGCAACCAAATTGATAGACCCTGACACTAGGCTGGCTCCTTTCTTAGGCCAAAACGTCTGAACTACACAATCCAGATTTACAAGAGCAGAGAATTAACAACAATTAAACAGGTTTCATTTCGAAAACCTCTGTGGAAATCTAAAATTGATTTCTTTTGACAGCTAGGCTGTGGTCTTGAGACAAAATGTAAGTCCTGTAGGGGAAGAATGCAGCGTTGATTTCAGAGTCGAGAGAAGTATTTGAATATAGAAGAAAATGAAGCAGAGCTTGTTTAAAATGTGTTTAGAAAGGGAAAGTAGAAGACAGCTATGGACAGAGGTCTATGCAATTCACCTTTCAATAAGAAGTGGATAGATCTATAAATGGACATTTAGATTTGGAACGGCAGAGTTACTCAGGCCTGAATACATCTCCAGATTTACATTCTACAGAAGTTAAGCTTACTATAATTTGGTTTAAGAATACAATATGTATGCAATCATCTCAGATACTAATGTCAGCTATTAAAATGATTAAATTATACAAAATATGGTTTCAACAGATTCAAGTACCAGAAATATAAAATTGCTTTTATTGGGTTGTTTATATTGAGTTGATTATTTCCATTGTTATCACTTTTTTACTTCAGTACTATCTTTGGATTTGTTTTCTTTCTTGTAAAAACATAATTGTCTTTATTCTTTTCACCATCTTATAACATATATATGTCCCTTAGGCACTGACATTCTTCCTCTTTGATACTGGTAATAATTCTCTCGTGTAGACAACCCATCAACATTTCACTGTGTAATAAATGCAGACCTAGATATGTAAAGAAAGCGATAAAAGCTCATTAAACCAATTATAGCAAGAACTAAATTTCCTAGGCATTAAATACAAGCATCTTGACTTCAGAGCTGGCAAGCACTCAAACATCTATGCATGTATATATCTGCTAATTGATGCAAAAACAAATTCCCTAAAATCTTTACTTTGGAATCATTGCCTATAAGTGTCTACTCTTAATTTTATCATCAGGATTTTTAAGTGGAGAATTGAATATTATTATCATTAAAGTTCTATTAATCTACTAAATCATATGTGAAAGACTAAGAAAAGATGCTGACAATCTGAAACCTGGGTTAATTCATGCACAAAAATTTAGAGATCACTATCCATATGCTGAGTGCTAATCTTGATGAGAAAAAAAATGAAAAGGCATACAGCATTCATGTAAACTCTAGTAAAGAAAACTAACAGGAGGCTGAAATTATTTTTTTCTCTGTAAATGTCCAGACAGTAAATTTTTTATTCCTTGAGGGACATATGGTCTCTCTTACAATTATTCAACTCTACCATCATGATGTTAAAGTACTCATAGATGATATTTAAATAAATAACTGTGCTACAGTGAAACTTATTTATAAAAACAGGTGGCTGGCCAGATTTAGCTTAGGGACTATCATTTGCTTACTCTTGAATTAACATATAAATGAATGCAAACTAAGACAATATTAGTGGTAAGAACTAAGTAAATAATTAATACAGTTAATCTAGCACTGAGTTAGTAATGGATTCTTTGCTTTGTAATGACGGAATGGACCTCTTAGAAAAAGGACACTAGTTGAAATTTTAATGAGACAAGAAAGACAAACAGGAAAATACAAAGAAAGAACACTTAGAGAAAGTGCAAAGAATTTTCAGAAGAAAGTCTTAGGATCTGTCAAGGAAAAAATATTTAAACAAACATTGGTTGCATATGTGTTGAAAGAATTTATAAGCAGGGTTAGTAAGAATTAATTTCATTACAAAATAAATGAGAATCACAGGAAGCTGATAGACATACTGTGATTACATGTTTTGCATCAAAAAATCACCATAGGTGGTTCTAGGAAGACAGTTATGTTGACATACTTTTCATTATTTTATAATATCTACCTAACAGAGAAACTAGATATCAAAACAAAGGTGACAACAATAAGAAATTAAGCTTAGTTACATATATAGTAAGACAAGGTGATAAGGTATTCAGAGACACTATAGACTATAAGTAAATCTTGAGCTTCCATAAGAGATACATAACATCAATATTTATGCTACAGAAAACATGGGAGCAATAAAAAAATCAAATCAATAAAACTCAAAAAATATTCATTAGAAACATAGCAGGTCAATTTGAGAAATGTAGAAATTGTGATTTGAGCAAGATAAAAGCAAGTACTAAGATAGGGACTGGAAGTTTGAGAAAACAATGATGCGCACTAAAGCAGGACCTCTGGGTGCGAATGGAAGCTTGAGACACTAATGCACACCAAACTAGGACCTACAGGTGGGAATGGAAGCTTGAGACAGGATATACACCACACCAGGACCTCTGACAGGGTCTTGCAAAAAAATTGTAAGAACAATGACTATATAGATGTAGGAAAGACAATTTTAGGTTAACGTCAGAGTTGGAAATGATTTAAATCATACAAACAAAATGATTTTCAGAGACTAAAAAATATGCTAAGAATTCTCATGTAGTTAAATAGTTCATAAGATACAGAATACATCTGTTAGCAAAGATAAGAGATGAAATTATAGAAACAGAAATCATGAGAAAACAATCAGGAATCACAAAAGCAAGCATAAACAGGAGAATACAAGAGATGAAAGATAGAATCTTAAGCACTAAAGAAACAGTAGAAGAAATAAACTCATCAGTTAAGAAAACATTAAATATAACAAAAGCTTAACCTAAAATATCCAGGAAATATGGGACACTATAAAAAGGCCAAATCTAAGAATAATAGGTATAGAAGAGGAAGTTCATCTCAAAAGCACAGAAAATATATTTAATAAAGTCATAGAAGAAAACTTCCAACCTAAGAAAAGATATGCCTATGAAGATACAAGATGCTTACAGAACACCAAATAGACTGGATCCAAATAAAAAGTCCTCTAACTACATAATAATCAAAACACTAAACATCCAAAGTAAAGAAAGAATATTAAGAGCTAAAAAAAAAAAAAAGGCCAAGTAACATATAAAGGTAGACCTATTGGAATTAGTCCTGATTTCTCCTTGGAGACGATGAAACCCAGAAGGTCATTGTCAAGCATTATACAGATATTAAGAGACCAGCGATGCCATCCCAGAATACTATACACAGCAAAACTTGCAATCACTGTAGAAGGAAAAAACAAGATATTCCGTGACAAAGTCAGATTTAACCAATACCTAGCCACAAACCCTGCCCTACACAAACTACTAGAAGAAAAACTCTAACCCAAGGAAATTGGCTACACCAACAAAAAAAAAAAAGAAATTGATGGTCTCATAGCAGCATATTCAAAAGAAGGGAAAAACACACAAATTAATATCACCAACAATGTAAACTAAATTAACAGGTGATAGCAATTACTAGTCATTAGTATCCCTTAATGTAAATGGACTCAAATCACTTATAAAAAGGCACGGGAAAACAGATTGAATACAAAAACAGAATCCATCCTACTTCTGCATACAAGAAACACATCTCATCCTCCTGGATATTGGCAGGAGACAAGATTGCCAGGCAAAAAATGGAAACTGGAGGGTGGGGGTGGGGTGGGGGTAAGGAGAGATGGGGAGAAAAAAGTGAGAAGGCGAGGATGGGGAGAGCTTTGGGGAATGAGACAAGTGGGATGGAGGAAGGGTGGATATGGGAGCAGGGAAGAATATATTTTAATTTAGGGAGCCATTTTAGGGTTGGCAAGAGACTTGACTCTAGAGCTGTTCCCAGATGTCCTTGGAGATGTCCCCAGCTATTTGCTTGGGCAGCTGAAAAGAGGGGACTTGAAATGGCCCTATCCTATACCCATACTGATGAATATCTTGCATATCACCTTAGACCCTTCATCTGGCAATGGATGGAGATAGAGACAAAGACCCACATTGGAGCACTGGACTGAGTTCCCAAGGTCCAAATGAGGAGCAGAACGAGGGAGAACATGAGCAAAGAAGTCAGGACCATGAGGGGTGTGCCCACCCACTGAGACGGTGGGACTGATCTAATGGGAGCTCACCAAGGACAGCTGGACTGGGACTGATGGAATATGTGATCAAACCGGACTCTCTGATCATGGCAGACAATGAGGGCTAACTGAGAAGCCAAGGACAATGGCACTGGGTTTTGATCCTACTGCATGTACTGGCTTTGTGGGAGCCTAGTCTGTTTGGATGCTCACCTTCCTAGACTTGGATGGAGGTGGGAGGACTTGGACTTCCCGCAGGGCAGGGAACCCTGACTGCTCTTTGGACTGGAGAAGGAGGGGGAAGGGATGGGGGAGGGGGAAAGAAATGGGAGAGGGGGAGGTGGAAAATTTTAATTATAAATAAATAGATAGGAAAAAAAAAGAAACACATCTCGACCTCAAAGATAGATATTGTCTCCGAGTAAAGGGTTTGGAAAAAAAATACCAATCAAGTGGACCTAAGAAAAAAACAGGTGTAGCTATTCTAATATCTAACAAAATAGACTTCAAGCTAAAATCAATCAAAAGAGACAAAGAATGTCATTTCATAATATTCACAGGAAAAATTCCTTAAAAGGAAATTTTAATACTGAACATATATGCCCCAAATAAGGGCACACTCATATGTAAAAGAAATACTTCTAAAGCTTAAATCATATATTAACCACACACACTAATATTGAGGGTTACCAACACTCACCTCTCAACACCGGATAGGTCAGTCAGACAAAAAAAAATAATGAACAGAGAAATAAGAATACTAACAGATGTTATGACTCAAATGGACTTAACAGATATTTATAGAATATTCATTCAAACATAAAAAGATATAATTTCTTCTGAGAACCTCATAGAACCTTCTCAAAAATTCATCAAATACTCAGTAATAAAATATCCCTCAACAAATACAAAAAAAATTGAAATAACCCAATGTACCTTATCAGATCACTGTGGTTTAAAACTAGAAGTCAATAGCAATATTAAATCCAGAAAACTCATAAACACACGGAAAATAAAAAATGCTCACCTGAATCATCAATGGTTCAAGGAAGAAAGACTTGGAAAAATTCAAAGAAAATGACAACACATCATAACCAAATTTATGGGACACAATGAAAGCAGTGTTAAGAGAAAAGTTCATAGCAATAAATGCCTACATAAGGAAGATGGAAAAATCACACACTGGTGAATTAACAGAACATTTGAGAACTTTAGAACAAAAAGAAGCAAACTCACCCAGGAGAACTAGGCAGTAGGAAATAATCAAAGTGAGAAATGAAATCAACAAAATAGAAACAAAGAAAAAAATACAAAGAATCAATGGGACAAAGATTTGGTTCTTCTAGAAAATCAACAAAATAGACAAACCTTTATCCAAACTAAGGAAAAGCCAGAGAGATAATATCCAAATTATCAAAATCGGAAATGAAGAGGGTGACATAACAACACACAAGAGGAAAATACAGAGTCATCAGGTCATATTTAGAAAACCTGTACTCCACAAAGTTGGAAAACAAAGAAAATGGACAACTTTCTGGATAAATATCACTTACCAAAATTAAATCAAGACCAGATAAGCAAATTAAACAGACCTATAAATACTGAAGAAATAGAAACAGTCATCAAAATCTCTCAAGAAAAAAAGCTCAAGACCAGATGGTTTCAGCTCAGAATTCTACAATACTTTCAAAGAAGAACTAATACCAATACTCCTCAAATTATTCCACACAATAGATACAAAAGGAACATTGCCAAACTCTTTGTATGAGGCTACAATTACCCTGATACCCAAACTACAGAAAACCATTACTATGAAAGAGAAATACAGAGTAATCTCACTAATGAACCTTTATGCAAATATACTAAATAAAATACTGGCAAATCAAATGCAAGAACACATCAGAACCATCATCCACCACGATCAAGTTGGCTTCATCCCTGAGATGCAGGGATGTTTCAACATATAAAATTCTGTCAACATAATCAACCATATAAACAAACTGAAAAATAAAAACCATATGATCATCTCATTAGATGTCAAAAAAGCTTTTGACAAAATCCAACATAACTTCATGATAAAGGTCTTGGAGAGAGCAAGGATACAAGGAACATACCTAAACATAATAAAGGCCATATACAGCAATATAGTTCTTATGGTCATAGCTGGACCAATACGATAACAAAAGGAGATCAAGGGGATACAAATTGGAAAAAAGAAGTCAAAGTCTCACTGTTTTCTGATGATTTAATAGTTTACGTAAACAATCCCCAAAATTCTACCAAGGAACTTTGACAACTCATAAACACTTTCAGTAAACAGGATATAAGATTAACTCAACAAAGAATCTGTAGCACTCCTGTACACAAATGATAAAAGGGCTGGGGAAGAAATCAGAGAATCAACACCCTTTATAATAGCCATAAATTGCAGAAATATCTCAGAGTAATTCTAGCCAAACACGTGGAAGACTTGTATGACAAAAACTTTAAATCTTTGAAGAAAGAAATTGATAAAGACACCAAAAAGTCGAAGACCTCCCATGCTCTTGGGTAGACAGATTTAACATAGTAAAAATGGCAATCTTTTTTTTTTTTTTTTGGAGGAGAGGTCGACACTTTTTATTTATTTATATTTTTTATTACTTTATAAATAATACCATTCAAAATTTCCACTTCCTCTCCTCCCACTTCCCTCCAGCTCTCCCACTCACTCTCCCCCCACCCCCTCCAGTCCTAAGAGAGGGCAGGGTATCCTGCCCTCTGAGGAGTCCAAGGCCCTCCCCCCTCCATCCAGGCTTAGGAAGGTATGCATTTAAATAGACAAGGATCCCAAAAAACCAGTACATGCAGTAGAGACAAATCCCAGTGCCATTATCATTGGCTTCTCAGTCTACCCCAATTTTCAGCCAAAATCAGAGGGACCAGCTTGATCCCATGCTTGTCCAGTCCCAGTCCAGCTGGATTTGGTGAGCTCCCATTAGATCAGGCACAATGTCTCAGTGAGTGGACCAACCCTTCACAGTCCTGACTTCCTTGTTCATATTCTCCTTCCTTCTTCTTTTCAACTGGACCTTGGAAGTTCAGTCTAGTGCTCCAATGTGAGTCTCTGTCTCTATCTCCATCTGTCGCCAGATGAAGGTTCTATGGTGATATTCAAGACAGTCATCAGTCTGACTATGGGACAAGGCCAGTTCGGGCACCCTGTCTTCCACTACCCATGGTCCTAGCTGGGGACATCCCCATGGACACCTGGGAACTCCTCTAGAGCCAAGCCTCTTGCCAACCTCAGAAAGGCTCCCTTAATTAAGATATCGTCTTCCCTGCTCCCATATCTGTCCTTGTACCATCTCAACCATCCCACTCCCCCAAGCTCTTTCCAACCCTTCCTTCTTCCTTCTCTTTTCCCATCTCACATTTTCCTCACCCTACTCCCACCCCTATGCTCCCAATCTACCTCAGGATCCAGCAATACCACTCTTGGGCATATACCCAAGAATTTCCATATCATACTACAAAAACATTTGTTCAACTATGTTCATAGCAGCTTGAATCTGGAAACAACTTAGATGCCCCTCAATGGAATAATGGATAAAGAAAGTATGAGTACTACTCAGTGGTAAAAGACAATGACATCTTGAATTTTACATGCAAATGTATGGAAATAGAAAACACTTCTGAGTGAGAAAACCCAGACCCAAAAATATGAATAAGGTATGTACTCACTCATTAGTGGATTCTAGCCAAAAACAAAGGACATTGAGCCTGTAGTTTGTGATCCTATAGAAGCTAAGTAATAATGTGAACTGAAAGAAAAACATATATATATTCTCCTGGAAATTGGAAGTAGACAAGATTACCAGGCAATCCTACCAAAAGCAATCTACAGATTCAACACAATGCCCATCAAAATCCTAGAAAAATTCTTCACAGACCTCAAAAGAATGGTACTCAGGATACCCAAAACAATTCTTTACAATACAAGAACTTCTGGAGGCATCACCATCCCTGACTTTAAGCTCTAATACAGAACTATAATACTGAAAACACCTTGGTATTGGCATAAGAACAGACAAGAAGACCAATGGAACTGAGTAGAACCTAGATATTAGTCCACACATCTTTGAACACTTGATTTTTGATAAGGAAGCAAAAATCATCAAATGGAAAAAAAGAGAGCTTATTTAACAAGCAGTGCTGGCATAACTGGATATCATCATGTAGAAAAATGAAAATAGAACCTCTATTTATCACCATGCACAAAACTCAAGTCCAAATGGATCCAAGACCTCAACATTAAGCTAGCCACATTGAACCTTATTGAAGAGAAAGTGGGAAATACACTTGAATGCATTGGCACTGGAGACCACTTCCTAACTATAACCCTAGCATCACAAGCACTGAGAGAATCAATTAATAAATGGGACCTACTGAAACTGAAGAGCTTCTTTAAAGCAAAAGACATGGTCAACAAGGCAAAACGACAGCCTACAGAATGGGAAAAGATCTTCACTTACCCCACATCAGACAGAGATTTGATCTTCAAAATCTACAAAGAACTCAAGAAATTGGTTACCAAAAGAACACATAATCCAATTTAAAAAAAAAATGGAGTACAGACCTAAAAAGAGAACTCTCAACAGAAGAATCTAAAATGGCTGAAAGACACTTGAAGAACTGTTCAATATCCTTAGTCATCAGAGAAATGCAAATCAAAACAAATCTGAGATTCTGTCTTTCACCTATAAGAATGTCCATAATCAATAAAACTGATGACAACTTATGCTGGAGAGGTTGTGGGGAAAAGGGAACACTCTGCATTGCTGGTGGGAGTACAAGCTGGTACAACCTCTTTGGAAGTCAGTGTGGTGATTTCTCAGAATAATAGGAAACAACCTTCCTCAAGACACAGTAATACCACTTTTGGGAATATATCCAAAGGATGCTCAATCGTGCCAAAAGGACATGTGCTCAACTATGTTCATCGCAGATTTGTATGTTATAGCCAGAACCTGGTAACAACCTAAATATTCCTCGACCAAAGAATGGATAAGAAAAAGGTGGTACATTTACAAAATGGAGTAGTACACAGCAGAAAAAAAATAATAACATCTTGAATTTTGCAGGAAAATGGATGGAGCTAGAAAACATTACTTTGAGATATGTAACACAGACACAGAAAGGCAATTATCACATGTATTCACTCATAGGTGGTTTTTAAACATAAAGCAAAGAAATCCAGCCAACAAACCACAATCCCAGAGAATTTAGACAACAATAAGGACATTAAGAAGACTTACATAGATCTAATCTACATGGGAAGTAGAAAAACAATCTCCTGAGTAAATTGGGAGCGTGAGAACCTTGGGGGAAGGTTTATGGGGGGGGGGAGTCAGGGAGGGGAGCAGAGAACAATGTAGAGCTCAATAAAAATCAATTAAAAAAGGATAAAAAAGAATAGTTAACAGTACCTTGGTGATGGGCAGCTTGCCAAACATTTTTTTCTGAGTTTTAAATATGTAGTAGGAGGAAGCAACAATAATATATAATGTATATGTATATATTTGTATGTATACACACACTAAATAAAAATACTTTGATAACTTACATCATGATATTTTAATTAAAAACAAAAGTGAAACATTATCAAGATGTAATGTAGGAAACTTACTTATTTTAAGAAGGTCTTAAAATTGAATTGGAAGAGTCCAAAGGATACTTTTCTCTCCAGAGATATTTATATTTACTATTTTATATGCCGTTACCTATATTTACATCTCTTAGTTCTTTCAAAAGAAGGAACATAATGAACTAGTAAACCATTACACATCAGGTTTTTTTTTTTTTGGCCACAAACCAGATCCCAAATCATGACTTATAGATTTAGTATTAATTATGAATGCTCAGTCTTATTTTATGCTTTTCCCACTAGCCTTTATAACTGAAATTAACCAGTTTCTCTTCATCTACATTTTGCCTCAGGTCTTTAATTCATTCAATAGGTCCTACTTGGTGTCTTGTTGGCTGCCACTTGCCTGTCTGACTAAACCCACTCATCTCCCTCTTTTTCTCCCTTCTTCTCTCCTTTACTCTGAAGCCTAGTTTCACTCCTATTAATTCTTTCTGCCCTCATGCCCCACTTATTGCTGCAGGAGCTAATTATGCTCCTTCAGCCAATAACCTTTAAGATACCAGCCCACTGGGGAATGGTCTCTTTTGTTTTAAAAAACAGCAGTAGCCATGTGCTCACTCTCTTGCTTCCCACTCTGCTTCCAGCTACTATGATACTAGACTCCTTTCCTGATCACGTGGAGGGCTGTTGTCTGGGACAGTTATCAGTAAGTTTTTTTTTCCTTTAAATAAACAACCATTTTATTAACCATAATCCAAACTGGTGTGGGATTGTTTGTGGCTTATGCCTTCAACTTATCTCTCTACTACCTAGTCATTGTCCACTCAGCTTTTCACTAAAATAATCAGGTGCTTTAAGCAGACAAAACATCACATCTTCAAATGGTTAAACAAAACCAGTATAAACAAAACTAGTATAAACAAATATAACATATATTTACATAGGCAAAATAATATTCTATACCATTTTCCCTTTTTGTATAAATAAAAGATAAAGGTTTTAATTTTAACAGTAAAACTCTATATAATAAGAACAGTTGTCAAGTAAGAATTACATGTACAATATCCATTTCATTTGTATTTGGCATGTTCAGAGAAAATACTCTATTATTTATCCAATAAAGTTAGTACAAAGTTAAAATATGCTAAGTCTTCTCATCCAGTTAAATTGGCCAGGAGCTACAGTATATAAGTGCTAGTTCTAGGTAAAAAGTGACTTTTTGTAGTAGGAGTGGCGGGGCTGCGTCCCCAGCACCCGGCCACCCACATGTCTAGCTTATGTCCCCGAAATAATTACACGGAAGCTGTATTCTTTTAAACACTGCTTAGCCCATTATATCTAGCATTTTCTCGGCTAACTCTCGCACCTGAACTAGCCCATTTCCAATAATCTGTGTAGCCCACGAAGCGACTTACCAGGGAAGGTCTTAACTTGTGTCTGTCTGGAGTGGGAGAATCATAGCGACTCACTGACTAAGCTTTTTGCTCCCAGCATTCTGTTCTGTTTATTCCACCTATCTAAATTCTACCCTATCAGAGGCCAAGCAGTTTATTACTTAACCAATGAAACAACAGATGAAAGATGACCCTCCTCCATCAGTGACTAGACATTACTCCACCTTCTATAATAACTAAGGAAAATTATAATTGTCTAGTCTTCAAATCCGTCAAATTCCCAGAAGTGTATAATATTACCTGAGTAAAAAAATGTGCAGTGCAAGATACTTTCAAAACTGTAGAAATGGCAGAGACATCTAGCTGCCTGGACAGTCAAACAAGGTTCCTCTGCAACACTGGGGCATCTGTCTTTGGTCCACAGGCCTAGACTATCTGGGAGACTTTTCTATGAATTTGGAAATTTGAAGGAAAATCCCATCTTGTCTTGGTAAAGTTTGGCAGTTTTTTCCCTCTGTTTTGCTTCTATAGTTTGCCGATCATACATACCATTGGCAGTCAAGGCAAGTGCAGTTTGTGGTCATATTGAAAGTACAGTAAATTCCATAAGAATGGAACTTTATGCCCATTATCCTATTATTTTTTCTGTGATTTTTGAGACCAGATCTGACTGTGTAACACTGGAGCCTTTCTTCTAACCTTCTCTACACACCAGGCTTGCCTTGAAATCCACCTCCATCTGTCTGACAATTGCTGAGATTAGAGGCGTGTGCCACTACCACCAAGCTGCTCATTTTTCTTTTTTTATGAAATAGATTGGTGCTGTCAAGAGCAGACCAGTCTCACTGTCATGAAAAGCCCTATGATATTAAACATCTTAAATATCATGCTCTGTTGGTCTCTGATATGCTTAATGATCATCTATCTCTCTATATCTGTTTAACCTTCAAAACATACATTGCATTTTAAAATGATCTGCATAGGTACAATATCCCAAACCAAAGTAGAAACATACATACAGTCTAAGAAAAACAACTTTACATTTGTTTCAATATACCTAATCTATAGCAAATGTAAAGATTTTATGTTAATAGTTGTTTTTTTTTATCCTATATTCCTATATCCATACTAAATGATGACAAAAATCCATACCCCACCAAATGACCAAAAACCATTCTCTGCACCTCTTAAAAAAGTGGGTGTTATGCTCTCTAAACTGCTCCTTGCTGTCTGATGGAAAACGCATCCCCATTGAACCCAGAAAAAAATGGGATAATACTCAAGTCCTGGGAAAATTACTTGCAACATTTGTTGTTCAGTCTCAGACTATTCCCATTCAAAGGATATGTATATACATGACTGAACTTATCATTTTTCATGGCTTATATCTTTATGTCTTTCACCATGATGGTCAGGAGATCTCCCCTGAACAAATGTGATCTTCATCACCTTGAAGAAATCTATAGCCTTTAGTTTATTTTGGAATAAAAAGCATAACCTCTTCAGCAACCCAGTAAATTTCCTGACTTCTAATTTAGAGTTAAGAAATCTTTAAAATATGTAGGTTTCTTTCATTTAGCAGTTCTTTTTACAATACCATGTCTCTTAGCAACTATTGTACCCTCATCAGTATACAAAATTAAAAGTCAATACAACACTGTACAGGATCCAGACTCCCTGTGTGATATGCATCTTTATGTGGCTTTTCCCATTTATATTATATTACTGTCTCTTTAAAGATTTTTTTTGTATTATTTTAAAACTATTTTTCCTATGACTGCTTATTTGCAGTTTCTTTTCTTTGTTAAGTGCCTTTGCACATTTTTTAATGCACTGTAACCTGTGTAGAAGTTTTTTCATTAATTTTGTTTTGTATTTCCTTTCAAGACCTGCTTTAAAAGTGCCTGTAGCTGTGCCCTTGCAGTATTCTCTGATGCATGAGTTAAATCCTTAAACTCACCATGTGGCTATACACTGGCATCTGGCTATGTCCCTCTCAGGTTCCTGAAAACCAAATATTAGACCAATTAAACATTGAACCGGATGTCTAGTTGCATTTATTCATCCCAGCTCTAGAAAACCGATACATGTACTGTGTCAGGTAATTTTACTTAGCCTTCTGTTTCTACCTAACATGCTGGCTAGTCAAGTACCCACTGTACAGCACAACCTGTTAAAGGAGCTGTACCTGTTTTGCCGCTGCTGTTGTTGTTTTCATCTTCTTCAAACCCTAAGTGAAAATCGGAGCTCCACACTGGAAAATCTGGAAAATCAAATGTAGCAATTTTTCTTTGAACCATCAAGCAGCTCCCGAATCATGCCAAATAGATTATTAGTTATGAATATTCATCCTTATCTTATGTTTGCCCTACTATGTAGTAAGAGATCACTTGTTTGTACCGACTGCCCAGACCTCCAAAATAATTGTTCAGATACTGTATTAATGAACAAGTGGCCTCCTACAACACCACTGCTTTTTATGTTGTAAATAATGGTCTTCTCATCTATGGTCTACCTTGTTTTGTTTTTTTTTTTTTAACTTTATTTCCTTCTGTATGTCCTACTCCATGTCTCACTGTCTAGCAGCTGCCTGGCTGGTTAGCCCTGAGCATGTCCCTCTGTTTTGCCTTCCTTCTCTCCCAAGCCTACACTTTCTTTCCCACTGATTCATTCTGCCCACCATCCCTATTTATCCCTCTACTTCCTAGCTATTGGCTGTTCAGCTTTTTATTAGACCAGTTAGGTACCTAGGCAGGCAAAGCAGCACATCTTTACATTGTTAAACAAATGCAGCGCAAACAAAGGTAACACATCTTTATGTCCATAAACAAATGCAGCATAGACAAATATAACATATCTTGACATAGTTAAAGTCATTTTCTACAACACCAATACTGATGAACATGGACAATGCGCAGATTTTAGTCTGGAAACTCCATTTTCAAAAGGAAAAAGAATAGAAATGAGGGAAGAGGAGTAGCAGGTGAAATGGGGGAAGAAGACAATTGAGAGGAGAAGCATAAGAAGAGGGAAAAACAGGGAAAAGTTTCAAGAAGAAAGAGGAGCAGAAAAAATCTTCTTGTATGAACTCTGAAACTTAGAGATTTGAGAATATCTGAAATGACTCTTGATTGTGATGTCATAGAAGAGAGGAATGCTTTAGATAGAGAATTTACTGGTTACGGTTGACAAAATTGAATTTCACAATAATTGTCAACTGAAATCTATCAAATGTGTTTAAGTCCATGAATTCCTGATGTTACTTAAAGCAAACAAAAACAAAAGGAGAAATCAAAAATGAATTGATCATATGTAGAAGATAAGAGATGAAGACAAATATTCATCTCTAAATCTAGCACTTATAGATAAAAAATTAAATATTTATTCTGACTTTATTCTTACTTTCTCATTTGGAATGTACCACTAGTTAGTAAAGCAGTAGATGGAAGTGAATATCTTTTAAGGAACCATTCTATCTAAATTAAAAATAGAAGTAATCTGAATATCAGTGTTTATCAGGTGAACGTATGTGTGAACTCAGGCACTAAATTCCAAAATGTAAGAACATCTCAAACAAAAAGCACATTAACATTCAGGGTATCACAGTGAAAATACCTAGCAACTCCTGTCCCCTTTCTAGGGACTGGATATGAGGGTAAATATGGTTCTTGGATAGTCTTGCTGCCAAGTTTCAGGTCCAAGGCAGGTATTTATTTGCATATGACTACGAAATTAATGAAAGCCAGAAGCAATTGAATCCATGGATTGTTCAATGGATACACTATAAGGAAAACAGGTCCAAGCTGGGGGTAATTGGGTAATTGTAAGTTCAACAATAATTACATGCTTTAAAATGTAACCATGATAAAAAAAAAAGCTAGTGGCAAAGTATTTTTAAAACTTTATGCAGGGATTACCATAAGAGTATTGGTGGTACTTACCTTTGGGTAAAGTGAAAAATTAGAAATTAGAAATTAGAAAGTCAAGCCTCCCAGCGGGTGAGGAAATTCTATTTGTCCCTGCTAGTGGATTCAATGCTGCTTTCATAACCATGACTCATTAACATTTAGATATTAAAATTGTTATCTATTTTGTTTAACAATAAAAATTTAAAACATGCTATTTAGCATTTAGAACGTGATCACGTTAAAGGCCAGTCAGGGAAAAGACAGGGAAGTAGGTTAAAGAATTTCTGTGATCTCTGCAGCATGGTGGCAAAGGCCAGTAGGATTTATTTCTCTTCCAAGAAAAATCAGCTTTGTTCAGAGAGAAATCATTGGGCTGCATTCGTGCTATTTGTTGAAAAACACTCAAGCCAGTGAGAAGGATGTGAAGACTGCTGTACCATTAGAAGCGTACCACCTTCTCACATGCTCAGACGTCACATCAATCCACTGCGTTGGGTTTTACACATAAAACATCTATTTTTATTTGAATAAGCACATTAAAAAAAGTTCTTTGGTAGCTACCCGATTCCCTATCTTTGCACTACCTACATGGAACATTTGAGAAGTTGTATTAAGCAATCTATTTTTTATACTCAACATTACTTGGATTGGTTTCTGGTAGAAACATTCTGGTTTACATGGAAGAAACAAAAAAGTTAGACCAGTTTTTGTCTTCTGGGTATTCCATAAATGTATCTACATAGTTCTGTGAATGGTTCTTCCTACAACTGGCTTAGTCTTGTGTACTTAGATTTCTCCGGCTACTGGTTCTGGATTTCTCGAATAAAAAGCTGTTAAAAAAAAAAAGCTGTTTTCAAAGTATTCAATGAGTTGATTTATAATAAAATGCAATAGATGTTTAATTATACCCCAAACAATATCTGCAGATCAACTACATTAATTATTTGCATATAAACTTTTTATTAATTCTTTCTGGAATTGGATATATATAGTTTTTAACTTTTTTTTTAAAAAATTGAATTTTTTATTTATTTGAAAAAATTTCTGCCTCCTCCCCGCCTCCCATTTCCCTCCTTCTCCTTCCACTTCTCTCCCCCTCCCCCCACTCCATTCACCCTTCTTCTGGAGTCTGAAAGCAGTCCTGATTCCCTGCCCTGTGGGAAGTCCAAGGTCCTTCCTGCTCCTTCTAGGTCCAGGAAGGTGAGCATTCAAACAGGCTAGGCTCCCACAAAAACTTTGAAAATTTTATGTATTTATTAAGAAAATTTTACTCTTTCTTTTTTCTCATCTTCCTCTCTCTGACAGAAACAGGTCTTCTGAATAAGTTTTGCTCTTACATTCTTTGTTTGTGTGTGGTGCAGTGAGATTAATTAGCGTTTCTAGCCATAATGTTGATTGGAAGCTATTTAATGGAACATGGATAACTTACCAAAGCCAACAACAATGAAGAAAATCACATCCTTTCCTTAACAACCACCAACTGCTTACTCTAGAGGAAAGAAAGGATTGACATTCATAGACATTTTGGGAGGAAGCTGTGATGGCTGAGGTTGAAGCATCATCTTCAGCTTGGAACTATATCAGTTTTGCTGCATGGTTCTCTTGCTGGATAGCTTTGTAAGTTGGGAAAATGTAGTAATAAGGGCTGCAGGGCTGCGTTCCCAGCACCCCGGCCGCCTGCTCAGCTAGCTTATGCCCCAAAATAACAACACACAAACTGTATTCATTTAAACACTGCTTGGCCCTTTAGCTCTAGTCCTTACTGGCTAATTCTGATATCCCGATCAACCCATCTCTAATAATCTGTGAGCACCAGTCTTACCGGGAAGATTCTAGCCCACGTCCATCCTGGGTCGGAGCTTCATTGCGTGTGTCTGCCCAGGAGCCAGGCGCATGGCGTCTCTCTCTCTCTCTCTCTCTGAGGCATCTGCTCCCGAGAGGAGAGCTGTGGAGTCTGAGCTCACTTCCTCTTCCTCCCAGCGTTCTGTTCTGTTTACTCCTCCCACCTATCTTCTAACCAATAAAATGGGCCAAGGCAGTTCCCTTATTAGCCAATGACCTTCCTCCATCAGGAAAATGCCTCAGCACTACCAAACTGTCATTTCCATATTTAAAAATGGATATGAAGCAAGAGAGTTAACTGGGAGAGCAAAAATTACAGACCTTGTAGTGTGTGGCTTTGTGCACTCAAGCCACATAAAAGACCCCCAGTAATATCCAACACCTTTCTTCAAGATTTTATTTCTGCTACTTTAGAATCCCAGTTGTCTTTTATTGGGTCCTGAGCTCATATGCATTGCATCTTGCTAAGTGCCTTTGATCTGAATAGTCACTTTTGGCACCGAGATTGGCATTTGCCATTATTATCTGTGTGAATGTTGCAATCATGCCAATGTGACCTTAGTGGCTTCCATAATAATCCCTTTCCCTGACACAGTAACCTGTTGTCAGGTACTGCCCATGCAGACACTGATTCCTTGTACCCTCAGAGTCTCATTAAAAATGCACCAAATTAAACTCAACTGCATGGAAAACAATTAGTTCTCTCTTTTGTCTCTCCATTCAAATCTAAATTGCAGAGCAGCCAGGTGTCATGTTCAACAAATCTCCATCACTTGATGGCAACAGGAAGGAATGGAGTTGGAAAGGCTCCAGAGTTTTCCCTTGGATGATTGTTCTCTTTCATTCTTTGTAGTTATTCAGTCATGAAGCGCCTATTTGCATATTTCCTTTTCAACATTTTCTGCCATCTTTCTTTTGTTTTTTCAAGTTAACAAACATTGTCATCCAACCCTTTGCCAAAACTTAGTCGTACCTGGAGGCTGTAACAGCTGTCAGTGAAATGCCAAACTTTTCTTATTAATTATTTCTCTTAATTTGTTATATTATAATATAATTACATGTTTTTCCCTTTCCCTTTTCATCCCCAAACCTTCCCATATACCCTTTCTTTCTCTTTTTCAAATTCATGGTCTCTTTTTACCAGATGGTCAGCCCTGAAAATATGCATTTCAGTAACATTACACAGACGGAGCAGGCTGTATTTATGAAACGTCACACCTTTTAGTCTCACTATTATTCACAAGACGTCAGGATCAAACTCAGACACCAGTTTTTCCTGGTACTGTCATTATACATGTGAACTGAAAGGAAGAAATACTTCTGTGAGACTGTTTACACAAACACACAGATACTCAGTTTAGAATTATCTATAGCAAATTAGTCATCTTGTGTAACGTATCAAGGCATCAGAATCTAAAACTTACTGGAGACAAACCTCTGCATATGTCTGTGAGAGCGTTTCTAGACTGGGTTAGTTGTGGGGGACCGATCCACAGAAAATATGGATATTTCTATTCTGTGGATCAGAGGCCTGAAACCAAATAAAACTTAGTAGATAAAAAGCAAAGTAAGTTAGCACTTATATCCAATACTCTCTGCCTCCCATCTGAGCACAAGGAGACAACTAGCCTCAGGTTACTATTTCTATGCTTCCCCATAATTCCTTTGAACTTTACAGCAAATTGTCACCTTCCTACCTTAAGTTTCTTTATGACAGGGAATTGGTCATGAAAACTAACAAATACAGACCTTATAGTAATTTCTGCATTGAGGGACCTGTTGTACACCTTCATTATGTGGAGGGGAAAAATGTCATTACTCTGCTTCTTCTTCACCTTGAACTCCTAAATCAACACAAGCTTTTCTGTCCCCAATACCTAAAGTATGGTTGTGTCATATGAATCTGGAAACAATGCTTAGTAGTCCAAGATTAAACCAACATAAACAAACCCAACACCTTTCTGAAAATTAGATTTAAAGGGTCGTAGATTTAAGAGATAATGAAAATAAAATGGATGAGAAAGCTTCAGAACGTTGCCATTTGGAGTTCAAATCCAGTTTCTGCAGCTTTAAAGCCTTGTAAAATTTAATATATATATATATATATATATATATATATATATATATATAATTTCAGGGTTTTCTTTGCTTATGTCTGCTCAAAATTATGATGATATTATACAATAGTATTTTGTGAGCACTGAGGGATATGAGATGATTTGTGTAATAACTTAGCATGGTGTCCAAAGCATGTGGCCAGCATTACTGCTAATGCAAGGTGGCATAAAGTAGCCGTAATCAGAAATTCATGTTGAGCTGTTGTTTCTTGAAAACTATGCTTGGTAGGGGTGGAGGCAGTCTGTTGAAAAAATTTGGGAAGGCAAAATTTTCACTGTGTGTGTTGATAATGTAACGCTATAGTCTAATCCAATTACTACCTGCTTATATAATTTTGTGGGATGTTCACAGAACTGGTAGAGAAAAATGAAAGTTCTTTTAGTGATATTTACTTCAACGTAAACACATATAACTATAAAAGGGCCCATTTTCTATCACATCACCAAGCAGTTTCTGTCACATGGCTCTATGTCTCTTTTTGCTGATTTGGAATGTGTGTACAGAACAATTTTTAAAATTATTTAAATCAATGCTTGATAATAGACTCTAGTTTACAAAGCTTCCACTTTATAGTAAATAACACTCACCAACTTAGTTTGAAAAAATTCAAAATTTCCTGGTCAGACAATATCATTTATAGTACTCAGTTACGAACACATACTTTGCTTTGCCTGACAAACAGCTATGACAGACACACAGACATGTCAAATCTAAATACAGGCTGTATTTAGAAATGTATTTAGTCTGTAAAATAAGGAAACCTTGTAGTTTTCAGTACACATTCAAATACCAGGGCTTCTGTCATCCAACTTGAAGGTCCTAAAGGGCTTAAAATAATACTAAACAAGTTAGTATCAGTTGCAACATAATGACTCCCATGGTAAAATAATGTTTCACAGTGTCTATAAAAAAACCAAAATTTTCCTAGTTACCCATTGGTACTTCTATGCCATTTGCAGAAAAATATTGGGAGCCTAAGTCCTCAAGTGTTCTAGTAACAGCCCAGTCTTTCCTTGCTACTCTACTATTTCCTAAATTTCTTTCTTCATAGGGGTAACAAGAGATCAGTGTTGCACAAATTTCTGTCATCTATTCTTTAGAAAGGTTGTTTGATGATCCTATAAGGTATTAAGTTAGCATCTTATATTGGGTATGATGCTGCTGCTTCATGTACCATGAAGTTGTGCATCTGTCAAAAACTTCTGTTTTAGATTTTCATAACTCAATATAAACAATTTATTTATGCTATTTATTTCATTCAGGCAGTTCTAACCAGCGGAAGGTGCCTCACAGCTCTGAATTCTAAGTGATATCTATGATAGCACATAAACTTTTAGTTGTTGACCTATTGCCTTATGTATCACTTGAATTTTTAGAGTCTCTTTATGTATATACATTTATCAGCTACTTGTTGTCTGACAGTTATCATCAATCAATGGTATTTCTGTTCTTCTCCCCACTCTCTTGCTTTATTGTCTACTACTTTTTAAATTATATTTATTTTTTAATTTTTCTCTTCAAAAACTATACTCAAAAATCAAATGACTTTATTGGATGATCACCTCTAACTGTAATCACTGGTTCTGTACAATAAATACATCATAGGTTCGAATATTCAGGTAATCTAAGTCAGAAGATGAAAACGTCTTCTGGAAAACAAAACACATACACAATTAAATATATATACACAAATATTTGTATATATACATATTTAAATGTATTTTTTGACTTCACACTGATATGAATTTCCCATCTAGATCTCTGTGTCTAATTTCTTAACTGTACTTTTAATTAATTATCTGCCTAAATATTCTCAGCATACTCTCCACAGAAATATTTAAATTGCTTATGGATTTCAAGTTTATTTTTAGTTTGGATACTTTCTCATTGTTTTTTCAGTTTTATTTACAGAAACTTAACACTGCTTATCTTATACTTAAAGTCCCCTATGAACAATCCATAAAAGATAAAAGTAATATACGTGTTACAATATTAAGAATTTTTTGCCATGTCCTTATGACTGTGACATTACAAGGTAAGATTTTTTTTGTACAATGTTTACTCTTCTTTTTATTTTTTGTCTCAACCCCTTTATTATGGCAAGAATTCTTCCCTCTAATTCCAATGGCTTTCAAGAGTTGAACAAGGCTAAAGGTATCTTCACAAGCTGTTTTTTAGCAAAACTATGTATTGAACATAAAAGTATCTTTCAAAATTTACACTTCTATAAAATCAATGAGTCAAATGAGAGAATGAATAAAGGAGATTGAGGACCTTAAGAAATTCACTTCTTATAAAACTAGAAATGACAAGAATATGACAGTTTAAAAATCTGTAGAATCTTATGCTGGAAATATGTACAAATTTTATTTAGTGTTCAGAATTTCTAATCACTGTATTTTTAATTATCTCATCGGTATTTAACTGTAGAGCTATCCTTAGAAAACCCACTGCTGGAAGATCCATCTTCACTAAAGTCTGTGCTCTATGCTCTATCATGAGCCTAGGACCTATGCCTTTTTAAAAATTATGAGCTACTTATTCTTGATTTTACAGTTCTCTCTCTTGGCTTCAAAGCCATTCTTCTTCCCTCAATACCTCCAATTTTATTTATCTAAATCATGTTACAGTTCTTTTATGCATATTACACTGCTTCATAGTCTTTGAATTCATCTATCATTTTCTAGTTTGATTCTTTCAAAGCAGGCTCCCCACTGAGTAACTTCTGCTCACAGTTATGTTCATGTACTTCCCCTAAGGAACTAAGAATAGATAATACGCATGAAAGATGTATTTGCTGTTGGAAGCAGAAGAAGTTAGAAGTTGCAGACTGTAATGCTGATCCAACACTTCTGCAAGCAGAAAGGGAAGAATGGAAGACTGGAATAGGAGTGCCAGACTATTGAAAATCTAAAAAAGACTTGGGAAACCAATGCAGAAGTTGAGTCAAAGCCAAGAAATCTCATTAGCTCTTTATTTCACTAGAGGGCCCTTTCAATTCCTCATGAAGATATTTCATTGCCTCTAATCAGCCCATGGATGCTTGGGACATGGGGACATGGACAAATGGAAGCTATAAGCAGGGACATGAGTTATCACCCTGGTGGTATCAGTCTCTCATAAGAGGAGAAAGAAAACTCATTTTTCTAACTCCACTCTAGATCACTGAACAATAATATGTTGTTATTATATATGATTATGGGACATATATTTGAGCCAAGTTCTTCTGCATGAATTTTTCTATGTGACATTCAGACTTCCTTAAATGTTAATTTAAATGTCAAATCTCTGAATGATCTTCTGTTGACACACTCATTTCAATATCATGTTAACCTGATTTACTTTTCTCAGAGGCAGAATTGCTATCTGACATTATCTCACATATTGAAGAACTTGTCTGTCTCATTGCATTGGACCAGACATCACATCTGATCTGTTCTTAGTATTGAAACCAGCACTAGTAGAGTATTCAAAAGCAGTACCTCCCAGAAATGTAGAATACTGGAACCCTTGCTGTTATCCAATCTTTTTTCCCTTTAAATTCCATCACTAATGGTGAACTCTACTTTCCCATATCACTCAAGACACTACATTTATCTGGAACCCGAAACACACTGGAACTAGATCAGTATTGCATCACTTTCTCTCACGTGTCTGAGCTGCTCAGAAGTCAAAGTTATATATTTTACTGCTCAGAAAGGAGCATCTCATTCAATTGATGGTGATTGGTAAATATAAGAAATGACAAAAAGATCCCCAGAATATATAGTTACCTCCATAACTGCTCTCTTGATTGTGTAATGACTTGTGGGCTAGGGCAAGACACCATGTCCATTTGAAAGCTCACATACTGTGAAAAAAAACTCTGCAGGAGCTTGTGGGGAGATGGGCATGAGCACAGGCAGGCATAAGAACTACTGTGAGAAAAGTCTATATGATGCCTTTTCTCTTCACAGGAGGTATATCCATTTGGTGATCAAAAAGAAACAACAGTGTCAGCTTTGGAGAGGAAACCTGGTGCTTCCTTTGTACTGGAGCCGGCCCCTGCAGCTGCTGCCTAATCCTGTGGCCAGGACAGGGGCTTGCTGTTCCAGTGTCATTTCTTGTGATAGTGACACCTTTGTTCAACGATCAAAAACACTTTTCATGGCCTGTACTGCAGTGATACCTTCTCCACACTCCCCTGGAGGAAGTGTCCTCCCTCCTCTTTAGACTGATGCTGTTTTCTGGCATAGAAAGAACAGTTTAAATTCATTGTTGAGACTAAATCTTGTCTTAAGGTGGGTTTTGTAATTTCCAATATTGGCTTTAACAATTGTTGGAAATTATTTCTGCAATGGAAAAAAAAAAGTGGTTTGTTGGCTTCCAGAAAGAAATACAGTAATGTAAGAACATGAGATTTTTTTGGTATACAAACATTATACTGTGTGTGTTTTTATAGACAGTTTCTGGATGTGCTATGGACATCAATTCCAGTACTGCTTAGTTTGTATTTGCTAAACTATTACATTTACCTGATATTGAGTCTTGAATAATGATATCTACCCATTCAAATTCCTGTTCAAACTTAATGACTTGTCTAGCAGAATTGAAGGATAAGCTTTTGGATAGTGAGTAAATTAGGAGGGATCCTATATAATGGATGGGTTTATAGAGGAAGAGAATACTTTTTTTTCGCCTTTACCGTAATCTACCATGTGAAGGCAGTGTATGTTAACACAAAGGATAAAACAATAATGCACCATCTTGAGATAGAGACTTGACTCTTAACAGCACCAAACTTTTGAGCAAGTTCTTGGACTCAAGACCTCCAGAATTGTGAGAAATGAGTATGTGTTCTATAGGAAGTATATTATCTCAGCTAATTTCACAGCGCCACAAATGGATAAAATGCCTGATAAAATAGATATAGCATTCATGATATAGGAAAATCTGGAAGGTTTTAACACTGGAATGGATTTGTAGTCTTCATTCTATTTGGATTTTTGCTTATAGAGTCAGTTATGAAGCAAAGAAACTAGTCAATCTCTTTTTCAAAGGACTGGTAAGCTTTTGCTCCCAGATAGGCAAATAAATTAGGAAATATTGAGGACAGAAAGTTAATCTGTGTCTAAAGCATTTTACTGCACAAACAAGTTAAATAAAAATTCAGTGTTAAGCGGTTGACTTCTGCCCAGTGTAGCTGAAGCTAAAGGGAGAGGGAACACTCCTAGTCGATCCTGTGTAAGCCTTTGTTACACTGCTTGAAGGAAAGAGCAGAAGTCATCTCAGAGAGCAGCTAGTGGTTCTGTCATGTGACAGACAACCAATGTGATTCGTGATCATTAGCTTGAAGAATTAAGGATATGGGATTTATTGCTCTTTTTGTGAAACAGAAGAAAATTTTATCAAGATGAGTGTTTAGGCCAGTGATTTAAAGGAAAATTTATCCATAAGGTACACCATGCTGGCTCTTCATATACTTTGATTTCCTAGAGCTGAGTATTAGTGTCTTTGCTGACAACATTCAGTGTAATCTGTACCCAGCCATAGGGTAATCTTTAGAGGGCTCTTGGCATTTCAATCACTATCTTCCCCTTTCACTCTTTACTACATTTTTAATAACTCTTGTCCAGAAATTGCTGTAGAGACATTCAACTGGGTATCCTTTCCATGGTCTTCCTCTCATTTCCATTTCAGGCTACAGTGGAAGCAGTCAAACAAGCACATCTCTACTTTTCTACTTAGTAGCCCTGGGAAAATTAATCTACATATGTGTGAACCTAGGGATTCAGCTATAGAGTCATCTACAAATTGTTTATAATAAAAATATATGGTTGTTGAAGAAGGTAGTTCTTATGAATCCTGATACTTAAGAGACACAACATGTAAAATGATGAGAAGGTTACATAAGAGTTCTATAGAAAAATGAGTTTTATCCTAATTTTTTACTATTCCATTTACACTCAATTTATTCCCCAAACAGAAAATATTTCTAATTAATCAGGGCATCAACCTAAGCTTGTGCATTTAAGTGGATAGTGAAGCAAAGAAATTCTGTCTATCATCATTAGTGAAAGATCTATGGAAAGATTGATTGCAGATTGTCAAAGATGCAGAAACATAGATCAGTCAATAAATGTCCAGCATATGAAAGACTGATAAATGTTCCCTCATAATAATTTATAAAAAAAATTTTATACATAGTGAAAAGGGGCTTGAGAAAGGCCCATCCTCAATGAATATAAGAGCACTGGGGAGCTAGTGAGAGTCTTAGAGCAGGAAGAGTGTGAGATCGTGGCAGGAGAAACAATGTCAACCCATCTAGGTCAGAAAGGAACAAAGTACAATGGCTTAAGAGCTCAGAACAAATCACCCAATTCTCTTTTCTAAATTGTTCATCTTCTGTGGGGCATGATGAATGCTGACTTTAGACTCCTTCCCTTGGTTCTGCCGCAATTCAGTAGCTTAATCTTTTTCCAATCTCAGCTGTTGCTTAATAATCGGTTCCAGGCACAGAAATTTCATTAACTCCTCAATGATGTCCACAGGCATTGACCACAGACTTCATCTGTTAAGCTGCTTTTATTTCAGCTTCTACACAAATTGCCCTCTGTCAGAGAGAGAGAGAGAGAGAGAGAGAGAGAGAGAGAGAGAGAGAGAGAGAGAGAGAGAGAAAGGGCAGATAAGGACAGGTAAAGAGAGATAGGGGAAATTCTATGAAGTCCTTCCATATTTCTCAAACAGCTTTTCTTTCCTTAGTGAAAATAGATTTCCAGAGGAGAAATTGAATTCTAAAAACAATGACTTGGTATTGGAGTAACTTCCATTTTTTTTTTCACTGTTAGCTTAAAAGAGAGTCCTTGTCCATGGCCAGCATGCTAGGTTACTGTATTATTGTCTTCCACAAACTGCATTATACTTTATGGGAAAGGAATTGTGCCCTATGTGAGAAATGTGGTAAGTGAACACTGATGTCTTTAAAGTGTGAAAAGTGAGGAGTCTCAGAAGAAAAATCACACTAAACACCTGCTGTTTCTAATCCGTGATCCTCTGTGTTGCTATGTGTTGCCTCAGGCAGCATGTTGAGACTTTTTGGACAGAGGTCAGTTCTTACCATCTTTCCTTTGAGAAGTTTCTTCTAACTAGAAGAGCAAACTGTAACTTCTCTTGTGTTTCCATGTCATACCAAGCCACTTTCTCTCATACCTTTTAGGAAAATATATTATTAATCCCATTGAAGATGTGCTTTTTCTTTTTATTTGAGTTCTATAGTAGCAAAATTTAAGCTATATATGACTCACACCAGTGCTTAAGGTCCAAAATCTCAATACGCAACAGAACCAACACAATTAAAGACTGAATTTCCTGTTTGTAGTGAAGTCAATAAATAATACTAAAAGCAGAGACAATTTATATAAAAAGAACAATGCACCTGAAATGGCTATTCTATGTGCAAAGTGACAGAGGGAGATGTCAGTAACATCAGGGGTATCTCTCCTGCCACTATATGGGCACATTTATGTGTAGTGATTTTCACATCTTAGAATTTTAGCTAGACACTAGATAGCTTCTGGGGGAACACTAAATGGCTTAGATTGGAGTGAGAGTCTAACTCATGGTTTCTATTTGTTTGCTTATTGGTTGTATTATTTAGATAGTCTAAATGTCATGTCTCTCTTTTTCTCTGTCACTCTCTCACTGTTTCTCTCACTCCCTTATATCCTCCCCTCTGCCAAGGATGAGGACATTTCTAATTCATAAGAAAAAATGGAGGGTTAATAGTATGAAAGAAAGGTTACATGGGGCCCATTCTCAATCTGGCTGATGTTTTTACAAAGATATCAGAAGAGGTGGATTAGGCCTGAGTTGCTTTCAAATCTCTTCTCATAAATAACAATTGTACTGCTATTTTGTGTTAAAATGAAATGGCATCTTCTGAGCACTTTCAGGTAGATAAATATTAATAAATGTCTTAGAATTTTCTTGCATAGATAACATTGGGATATATAGTAGCATAAAGGTGATGTTGACCCTCTGGTTGTATTAAAATTAGACTACTTTTCAAGCATTGAAGTACACTTTTTATTAATAAATGGTCATGATAAAAGTGAAAATTAATTTAAATTGCTAACTTGATTGGATTAAAAAATGCTTAGTCAGAGAATAATATTCCTCAATCAGATACGTCTCAAACCTGGTGGTGGCCACAAGCAGTCCAAAATAAAAAACTTCAATGTTACTTTAGCATTAGTAGAAGTTGCATTTTTATTTTTGCAAAATTTGAAGTCTTGATTGTGGATTTCTTGGCCCTGTGCTTTGCACATAATAACATCCTGCTGCAATGTCAGAAGGTACAGATGCCTGCATTAGTGATAGACTTCTTTTGTGTTTGTCTGTGGCAATTCCAGAGAGATTAGCTGAAAGGCGATTATCCAGTTTGAATGTGTATGATGCCAGCTCAAATGCTGGAGTCAAGGTAAAAAGTGAAAAAGAGAAATACAAATAAGTTCCAGTATTCCTTTCTCTTGGCTGTCTGCTATCCTGAGATGAAAGGAAGCTGCTGTTGATTTCTGAAAGTTCGTTCTGCCACCATGCCTTCCCTGCCTCACCGGATGGATTATACCCCTAAACCATGAGCAAAAGAGTCCTGTCTCTTTTAACTTGTTTCTGGTAAGGTTTTAAGTTACATCAGTGAAAAAAATTAGCTAACACAATCATGTTTTATAGTTTGCACAGGTATAACCAATTTGGAGATCCTCAAGTCCTGTGGAATTATGACTATTCTCAATGTTTTTTATTGTTTTAATTTTTCATATTTTTTATTAAAAATGCTTTTCATTTAACATACCAACCCCAGTTCCTCTTTCCTCTCCTTCTCCCACCCAAAACCTCACACTCTTCGGACACCCCATCTACTTCCAAGTCTTCCCTCCCATTTCAAGGCAGAGCGAGTCATCTCACCATAGAGAATGTGTTCCAAGATACCAGTTCATTCACCTGAGACAGGTCCTGGTGCCACTGCCATCCCCCGTTAACAGATCAAGCCACTATCACCCACTTTCAGAGGATCTAGTTGGGTCCATGCAGGTTCCCCAGCTGTCAGTCCATTATCAATGAACTCCCACTAGCTCCGATCAGCTGTCTCTGTGGTTCTCCCCATCAAGCCCAACAACTCAAATAGCTAAAAGATGTTTAAGGAATTATTCAACATCCTTTGTTATCAGGGAAATGTAAACCAAAACAACTCTGAGATACCATCTTACACCTGTCAGAATGGCTAAGATCAAAATCACTGATGACAGCTAATGCTGGAGAAGATGTGGAGTAAAGGGAACACTCCTCCATTGCTGGTGGGAGTTCAAACTTGTACAGCCACTTTGGAAATCAGTATGGTGGTTTCTCAGAAAATTAATAATCTATCTACCTCAAGACCCAGCAATACTACTCTTGTTCATATACTCAAAGGATACACAATCACACACAAGGACATTTTTTGAACTATGCTCATATCAATATCAGTATTATTTGTAATAGCCAGAACCTGAGAACAGCCTGAATGACCCTCAACTGTGGAATAGATGAAGAAAATGTGGTACATTTACACAATTGAGTATTACTCATCATGAAAATTTGAAGGCAAATGGATGGAACTAGAAAAAGTCATCCTGTTTGAGGCTCCTACTTAAACATGAATTCATTTTCTTTTCTATAAACAAGTGGTAAGTGGCACCACTTTTTTTCTCATCATAGGAGATTCTCAAAGTGCACTCAAACTACCAACCTCCAATTCTTCTTAGTAGTTTATTTGTAATCACCCTTCAGAGACTGAAACTTTCATATTGAATTTATCTGCTGAAGCTCCAGTATTTTACAATGTGATGAGTATATAGTTTATCCTCAAAATCACTAAGATTTGGGATTCTTGGCTTATTGTAATACTATAATACATCTGAAAGTGATAAAACAAGTCACTCCTTCCATGTATTTTCAGATAATGTTTCCAATTACTGTCCGGACCCTGAGAATCCAATTTTTTGCCTTCATTTTATGTTTAGTATAATTAGTGGGCATTACTGAAACTCAATATTAGAACTTCCAAAACGGCAGTTCTGATGCCTACACACAATAGTGTATGTTAGTTGTGGGCCACACTTTCTGTCTCTTCCCACCAAGGTATGTACATTTTAGAGGAAATTTTATCACTTCCATTTTCATCTAGCCACAAACCTAAACATACCTGAAAGGAGATAATCTCATTTCAGAAAACGTCTCTGCCATAATGTATTGTGAGCATATGCATAGGGGCTTTGGCTTGATTGGCAATTGATATAGGAGTCCTCAGCCCATTTTTGGCAGTGACATTCCCAGGCAGATGTCATTGGATTGTAGACAAAAGGAATGTGACCACAGGCATGCCTGTAGAAATAACCCAATAAATTTGTGTTCTTCAATTATCTCTGCTTTAGTTCATGCTGCCTTTAGATTCCTACTTTAACATCTACCTAGGCTTGCTTGGTAATGCTTTATAACCTAGGAACAATTAAACAATTTCTTCCACAAGTTGAATTGGTTCAGTGATCTATCCCAGGAACAGAGAAGCAAACTTAGCCAGGATATGTGTTGATCTCTATCCTTATTATCTGTGAAGGTCTTTCCTCATTTTCCTACTTTCCTTAAGAATTATTACTTTTAATTTTTTGAGCAACTGTCTGTGTTCCTTTGCTTCCAATAATATTTAGATGGAAGTTTCCTATACCTTTTTTCCGGAGACACCATAAACAGCTTATATTAATCACTCCATGCATCTCTTTGCCTATAGCCAATGACTTAATGATGACCTTTGATCTATTTTAGTAAAAAAGAAATGCAGAGGCACACAGAGTGAGGAAGAGGCTCACTTCAAGAAACTTATGTTTGTTCAATTTGAAAGTATGTCATGATTTTGTCCATGGCTCATATTCTTTCTTTCAGAATAAATCTTACTGGTCATCTTAAACTAATTATCCAAAAGTTGGTTGGAATCATTATTTTTTTTTAATCTCCAGTGTGGTTATATTATTTGTTTGAAATGCAATAGCCATTTGTTTCTTTGGTAATACAGGTTGCATCCTATCTTTGTTCATTTATGTTTTGTTAAAAAAAATTAATATGGTATCAAGAATTAAATTGCACAGAGAACTAATCATAGGAAATCTATCTACTTATGCCTGATGTGCACCAGCCTCTACTCAGGTACTAAGATCTGGGCCACCCTTCCTTCTGTCCTGGCCCCTCACTATGTACATTCTATGGGTAACTAGTTATATGAATCAATGCACTTTGCTGTCTTAGATATGGAATGGAAAAAAAAACTGTGCATGCTTTCCTATTTTTTTTTTATTTTACAACATAAGGCTTCAATAGTGGTTTTGGCCTTGTCTTTTTTTCTATTAAAAATATATCCTGAAAATCTCTTTTCTGAGATCTCTGTCTTCTCTTTGCAGCTCTGTCTTAGCACTGTACATGTTGAACAGAAGATTTAACCTAGTCACCATGTAAATGGAGTTTGAGTTTGTTGTTTGTAATAATTTAACTTTGCAATGTTTCAATGAGTAAACTTATGTGTTCTTTTATATTTCTAGAAAATAAGGATAAATTTTTAAGTGAAATTACTGAAAAAATGACAAAATTCTAAATTTTCACATGTCAATTAATTGCCTTTCAAAATGAATGAGATTATCAGTTTGTACATACTTGTACAGCTTGTTGAATTATATTCAACTATATGTTGAATTAATAATGATAAGTAATTTCACACACACACACAAATCGTTTCCTTCTACATAAATGGCTCTGTCAATGCATACTAAATATTATCATGGCTTGTTGTGTTGGCATTTGTGTGTACATGTATATTTGTACTCATGCTAATATGAATATCATCTGATATAGCACATTTATAATTATAAAGCATTCCCAATGATGGTTTTTGAAACCTAAAACAAGGAAACAATCTAAGAACATAAAGACACTCCTGTGAATAAAATAATAAAATTGTAAAATTTATTTTGCATGGGGAAGGAAAGATTGCCAGGTGATTGCAAATACAGATTCAGGGGTTGTATAACAGATTCAGGTTTGTCAATGCAATAATAGTTGTTATCATAAGAGGGACCATATGGAGAAGTCAGAAGTAATGAAAACATTCCAAACCTCCTGGAGTTAATTGTGATAAAACCAGCACATCTTTGAATTCTGCCATTGTATGCATGTACTTCTTTCTTTTTTCATATTAAACAGTTCTATTTTCCTGTCTTTCCTCTTCATTGGCAAATTGTGTTGTTTGTATGGTTGGCAGTCTCTAAAATGTGTAGGTATGGTTATTATTGTATTGAATTCTACTATTCCATCACTGTCATTTCTTCGGCTGTGTGGCCCCTTTGCAGGTTGAGAACTTTTATTTATTGGTGATGTAATATTGGAATACGAGTGTCAGTCTTCTTCTGTATTAGATCAGTAATAATTGAAGTACAAGTAATATTTCCTTTCCAGGAGAATTACTGTTTTGGAGATAAAACATGTGCAGGTAACTGGATGTGTAAAAGAAGGTCATTTATTAGAAATTTATGGATGGCATAGAAATATGATAAGCTTGGGTGTTTTGTTACATTTTAATAAATATCCTACCTGTGATACTCTAGAAACAAAAACTCAGCAAAGAAATACTCAGTGTTTAGAGTTTAACCAAAGGTCAAGATATGATGTATTTATAGACAACCTGCCATGCCTCAAACCTATCAGGAAAATGTCTGTTATGGTACTGGTACTTTGCAGAAATAAAGTTAAACACAGCATATATAAATCAGTATGGAGCAATGATAGAGACTGAGTATACTATTAGAAACAGTGAAGTATAGGGTGAATTTAATAAAGCCCAGGTGATATGTGCACTGATGCATGAGAAAGGTGACCTCCAGTTCCCTATAACCATTGGTGACACTGAAAACTCTGGACATCCAAAAGTGTACATATGATTATTTATTTTTGTCAGTTTTATTGAGTTATAATTTACATATTGTAAAAGGCACCAATATTGGTGAAGAATTTGATGATTCTTAAAAACTGATACATCTGGGGTATGATCATCATAATCAAGGCAAGAAATATTTTCCTCACTTTAGAACCTTCTGCTGTGCCCTTTCTTGTCAATCACCCTCCTTCATCCCCCGTGGCACCATGCAGATACTGGTTGACTTTGCGTCACTATAGATTACTTGTCTCTTTCATTTGAATTTCTAAGTATCTGTCAAGCAGTTTTCTAAGGATATTGTGCCATTTTACATTCTCATCAGCATATATGAAAATGCTAATTGCTTCACAATTTCATCAATACTTGTTACTGTCATTTTCTTTAATTTAACCATGCTAGTGAGTGCATGTCATTGTGTATTTAATTCTAGTATGCTGTATAAATTTAATAAAATATCCCAGATTAGTAAGAAAAAATTGATCTAACCTCTGCAGCTACTCAAACCATCTTTCCTCTCTTTATAGTATCTTCACACCATTTTCTTTCTCATTCTAGTCAGTCAGGGTTATAACTCCATTGAAGTTTACCCATAAATAATAGTGGAAATGTCCTGTGTACTTTGAGGCTAAAGATTATGATGACTGAAAAGCCACGTTTTCTTCCTCTGTGAGTGATTCATTATATTATTAGAAGCCCAGCTCACATGGCAACCACATCCTGCAGAACTGAGACAATTTGGTTGACAGCCCTAGTTCAGCTCCCAGAGAGTTAGCAGCAGCACCATGTGAGTGAATTATCTCACATAGTCCAGGCTTGGCAAGCATCTAAATGATTATACTCTATTAACAGGAAAACAACCTACTGAATCCATTAAACACACAAATTAGACGGATAATAGGATGGTTAAAACGTGAGTTTTAGGGAGATTTGTTAAAAAATGATAGTGAACAAAGGTATGTGCATGCAATGATCATTGTAAATATTTGCTGAATAAGCACATTCACCTATTCAATAAATACTTTATGTACATAGCACTGCATTAAATAGTCTATCACTTTCACATGCCTTAATGATAAAAACGATGATCACTTCTTCAGTATATGGATTACTAAATGGTAGTATTTATTAATAATACTTAGAAATCATTTAGATGTTGTGGAATATTTGTACACTGTATGATTGTATTGTTGGGTTTGGTGTAATAAAAAACTGAATTACCCATAGCAAGACATGAGGTATAGGCAGGACTTCCAGGTCCAGACAGAGGAAGGAAGAGGACATAATCAAGGCACAGGGAGACTCCAATGAGACCTGGAGGGAGTCAGAAATACAGAATAAAAAAAATAAATAAAAAGCCACAGGGCAAAATGTAGATAAATAAAAGCAGGATAATTTAACTTATAAGAGCAGCTAGTGGGACAAGCCTAAGCAAAGGTCAAGCTTTTATAATTAATAATAAGTCTCCTTGCATTATGTGTGAGCTGGTGGCCCAAAGAAAAACCTGACCGCATTTGACTGAATCAAATTCTTTAGTTTGACCTGTATCTAGTGTATGTATCCCAACCAAATTCAATGGTTATGTTTAAATTATTTCCCAAGCTTTAAATACTGTGATTTAACCACACCCTCTCATTTATTGCAGCCCTTGCAGGGACATGGAACCCAACAATACCTGCTTCTTGAGTAACACTGGAAGCATGACCTACTTCGGTCACCACAGCAGAGATTTTTGTCTTGCAACAGTTTATTCTTTGAGTAAATGAGGTGTAATCTTGAATAGCTAGAGGATAGTAAATTGATCGCTGATGGAGCTCATTCAAACAGGCCCATCACCCACCACTCAGTTGCAGTTTACAGGCAGCTGTGACAGATTAAGTCCAATAAGAGCCTAGCAATTGCAGCTGCCTTGGTGCCCGGAGCACAGGATGCCTTTTTACCTCTTGCAAGGATGAAAGAGACTGAGTGGAGCAGTGCAATGCACTCTGCCCTGACTGTCTTCCTTTCCTTCCTGTCCCCACAAAAAGAGGCATAGGAGGCTCGGTGATGGTTTGAGCTGGATGAAACCTAATGTAGTCCAAACTCATCATTTAGCAGATGAGGAAAGGAGGTCTTGAGAGGTTAAGTAATGCTGTGCTAATCATACAGGAAGTAAGAACAGTTAGTAACAGATGCCAGAACACTGAAGTCTTAATCACATTTTGTCTTTCATTTTAATATATTATCTTTCTCTGTGTGTTACTTTAGTACTTGAGATTTACTTTAATAGTGTCTATCAAAAAAAATCTGAAGCTCCTTTCAGAAGATAGATCATAGGGTTGAGGAGAGGTGTCAGAATCATCTTTCTGACTTTGTCATCTTTATTATCAACAAAACCTTTACCCATCCAATCTCCTATTTTATTCATGCAGCAAAACTATCCAGGGTTCTCATATATAGAATCTCTTCATAATTTATTTTTAGAGGTATAAAATTATACAATAATATTTCCTGGATGTAATAAGTTTATATTGAGGGTAAAGGGAAATCAATAAAAAATAATTAATATGGATTAACTTTTTATATATGATTATTTATATATAATTATTTAGTTAATTTATTCTACTCTTTCAATTAAGTCAACCCTTATGCTTCATATACAACTGTTGAAATCAGTAAATATCCATGGACACCACACAAATGAACTTCTGTAGAGTCCACTGTTGGAAGTGTGGTCCATGCATCCGCATTATCAACACTACCTAGTAGACTTCAAAAAGCACAAGTTGACTCAAGTCCTACTGTATCAGCATCACTAATTTCACAAGATCTTTGGAAGGCTTGCATAGATAGTCCAATCTGGAAAAAAAAAAGGAATACTATAACAGAGGTAGTTTTGACTGGAGTGATTAAGGACACTCCACAGTAGAAATGAGTAGATTGAAATGTTCATCAAGGAACTTAGGTTTAGCCAAGAGAACAAGTGAACCTAATTAAAGGTCATTTTTCATACACATGTCCTATTATAAAAGAATGTTTATTGGGTTACTAGCAAAGTATTTAATATGTGGGCTCAATGTGGGTACTAGGTATCAAAATTTGATATAGAAAGGAAGGGCATTAGGAGAAAGTTCACAATATTGAGGCAAGTACAGAAAGTTTGGCTTTGCATTTAATATTGTTCAGTATGTTAATTGGAATAATAATACCATTTGGAAATAAAGGAACACTGAAGAAAATGTGGTTTCATACAGTTGAAGAAGATGATGGTCATAATGAGGATGAAGATCATACTTCTGATTCTACCTCTGAGCCTTACCCACTTTTTCAGTCTTTTGATTCAGAATTTCAAACCTGGATGGTGAATATAGGGATGTACTTTTTCTCTCAAATTTGACCTTCTGCTCTTTCCACCTGGTTCTTTGAAATTGATACATAACAACTCTTTAACTGTACTGTAAAGAGGCTCTCTAAATGCAGCTTTATTTTTTATTCCATATAGCAGTTTGGTTTATGCACAAAGTCATGTAATACAAAGGTTAATTTAGAGTTGATAAATTAGCAGTCAGGAGGCAGACGTACAAGAAGTTTCAATGAGTCATTTAGTACTTGGAGAGTTCTCTAAGCTTTGGTCTCTTCTTACACCCGAGGTAGTACATATCCCTTTAATAATGACTCTGGCAGAGAATTACTCTGTCTTATCATACTCGGAGTTCATTGCTGCAAACAACAACAACAACATTTCATGTTCAAGACTTGAACTTAAAAGCCATATCCACTTGGAGGACACTTCTGTTTTAATGCAGGGGATCAATTCTCTATGAAATTATGATTTCTCAGTGACATTTTGCTAATAATTTTCCAAAGTTAGTTCTTTGGATCAGGTTTGGATTAATATTATACTATTTTTAAATTAAATTACTTCTCTTTTTGAATCCCATCTCCATATTTCCCTTTTCATGATTTTAGTCCTCATAGAAGTTGACTGGTTTTGGATAAATAGAATACAATTAGAGATTATATCGGTTTTCAATAGAAGACTTTTATTGGAAGTGTTTTCTCTCTCTGACTGATAGGTCAGTATTCTAATTGTGTCCCTTCATAACACTGTCTAGGATTTAGGGTCTAATATTTTTGTCACACAGTAATACCATTTGAATCTAAAATAAACAATATATATTTAATGGAATTATATAAAATGTTTGCAATTAGAACAACATCTCAAACATAGGAAGAGGATGCAGGTGAGAGAGGCTAGCTATTATGAGTTTTCAAGTTTTTTCTGGCACAAAGAGTTCAGTTCTCTGAGAATGTCTCACTAAATTTAGCAGCTCCAAGCTGTTAAGTTGAAGAGAAATGGAAGATATGGTAAGCTTTTTTTTTTTAATTTGAAAATTACATGTGAGAGCTCTGAGTTCAGCATCTTAGTTTCCATCCCCTCATAATTGGCTCTTCCATCAGAGCTTGCTGTGGACCAGAGCAGTGCAGAAGGGATCGGTTGTATTGAAGGCTTTCAGGCATTATTTACAAAGGAAACCTACTTGCCTTGCAGGCCCTACTCTAATGGATGCTTTATTGAACTTATTATCTTGTTGATAACATGCAATCACATTGCTCCCAGTTTCCTCTTCTTCAAGGGCAGCATGTTCTGATCTTTATGGAAAAATACAGTGACTCAGAGAAGATACCCAAATAGAAAATAATCAATCTGTTGTAGTTTCATCATTAATAAACTATGGTCCACTTCTATTCACTAAGTAGAATGATTACAGTCCCTGACACTTGATAGAAATCTAGTTTAAATCACTGTAATTTCATATTCATTATTATTATACTCAGATTAATTCTATAAGGAAGACAGGGTGGCACAGGTATAGATTTTCTTCACCATTTTATTGAAGAAGATAACAACAATACGGTAAATTAAATGATTGTTTAAGGTTTTGGTAAAATAAATGATGGAGTATAATTTGAACCCTAATATTTAGACTTTTTTCTTTTTGTTTTTCTTTTTTATTTAATCTTCTCTCATATATTACATCTTGTTTGTAGCTTCTCTTCCCTCCCCTCCCCCCAATCCTTCTCACACCCCAACATGCCCTGTCCTCCAGATCTACACCTTTTCCATTTCCCTTCAGAGAAAATAGAAAACCTCCCAGGGATATCAACAAAATGTGGCATAAGATGTTATAATAAGACTAGGCTTATATGCTCGTATCAAGGCTGGACAAGGCAAAAGAGTGAGAAACAGTTCCCATTCCCACTGTTAGAAGATCCTCTAGGACACCCAAGTACAACAATAGCAAAAACGCACAGGATATAGGTCAGACCCACATAGGCTCCCTGATTTTTGCTTCAGTTTCCATGAGCCCCTATAAGCCCTTCCTAATTGATTCTCTCAGCTGGGTTCTTGTGGATCCTTGATCACTCTGCCTTTTATAACTCCTTCTCCACTGTTTTTGTGATTCCCTAAGCTGGGCTTATTGTTTGTCTGTGAGACTCTGCCTCTGCTCACATGAATTGTTGGATGAAGCCTTGACAAGTAGGACACAAAAGAAAGAGACTACCAAACATTGAGAAAAGAAGGAGGGACAGTCCTTCAGAATATCATTCTTCAAGCCGGGCAGTGGTGGCACACACCTTTAATCCTAGCACTCGGGAGGCAGAGGCAGGCAGATCTCTGTGAGTTTGAGACCAGCCTGGTCTACAAGAGCTAGTTCCAGGACAGGCTCCAAAACCACAGAGAAACCCTGTCTCGAAAAAAACAAAAAAAAAAAAAAAAAAGAATATCATTCTTCACAGAAAAGGCTGTCATATATGCTAGGTTTTTGAGTAAAAGATGGATGCCCCAATGTTGCAGAGGAACTTTGGGTGACTGTCTAGTCAATCAGCTATTTCTGACATTACTCATATTTTTTGGACGTCACTTGCTCACATTTCCTGTTCACTCGGTTACTAATATCTCCTTCTTGGGATTATGAGGAAATTGATGACTATATAACTATAATTTTCCTAGTTTACCCGACACAGAAAGAAAGTTATGATAGAAAGTTAAGTAGGTACAGGACTTTGGATTCACCAAGATAGGATAGATATGGAGTATTTCTCTGAATTTGTCAAATGCAAATGGACTAGACATTATTGATGTATTTATTTCCTTATATATTGTAAATAGTTTTGTATTTATTGTATACAGTTTTTCTTATATTAGTTATAGTTTTCTTTTTTATTTTAGATAAAAAGGGAAAATGTAGTGGCATTTTATTTGTATTTTAATAAATAAAGCTTGCCTGGGGATCAGAAAAGTAAAACAACCATACTGGTAAGCTTACAGACCAGGCATCAATGACATATAACTTTAATTCTAATAACCACAATAGCACATACCTTTAATCCCAGTAGCCACACTAGTTTGCAATAGAAACTAGGCAGTAGCCATGCATGTTTTTAAACCCAGCTCTAGAGAGGGATATAATATGGGATTAGACAGCTGTCATACACAGTCTCATTTTGAGGTTTCCTGGAGGCAGGATAACCATTTCAGACTGAGGTCAAGGTAAGAGCCAATGCCTGACTGCTTTGCTTTCCTGGTCTTCAGGTTGAACCCCAATATCTGTCTCTGGGTTTTAATAATTATGCTTCAAGTTTTATTTTTCAACTCTTTAAAGACCATGACTCACACAAATATAAAATATATGTGCCATATAATTTATTTAGCTTATTAATAAAGGAATTGCCACTCAGTCAAAGACTCAGAATTTCTTACATTTATAGTCAAATCAATTTGGATTATAAGCTAAATTTCAAATTTGAGGAAAACTTTTTACTGTCTAAACTGTGAAGATACTAGTATCTCATAAAATGGCTTACATTTTTACTCTAGGGGTTTGTAGCTAGACCAGTTTCTGAACAATACAGAGATTATGGAACAAAATATACACAGGCATAGTATTATGCTTATTCATGTACACACAGACACACACACGTGTGTGTGTGTGTGTTTGTGTATGTGTATAATCTAGGAAAGAAAGAGTTCCCAAGGAATGACAGAGATCTAGTCTTTTTAGTAACTTTAATAACAACAAAGCAACAAGTAAATTTTCAGAAAAGTTGTAATATAAAGCAGGACCTTGATTCTCCAGCGACAGCAAATTTGGGAAAAGGCAAATTTTAGAGAAAGGGTAAAAGGGCAGTTAGTAAAAATTGTTCATGAAAGTAATAGGGAGTTAGAAAAGCTTATGAGTGAAGGAAAAGGGATTTAGAAAATCTTGTGCAGGAAGTTAATAATCAGTAAGCAAAATTTGTTCATGTAGATAATGCATAATTAGTAGATCTTTTCATAAAGATAAAGACTGGCTAGTAAACCATGTTTGTAAAGGTAAAGCTGACAATTACATTTGTTCAGGAGGATAAAAATCTAGCTATGTAAACTTGTTCAAGAAGAAAGAGGCTAATTACTAAACTTTTTTGTTCTTCAAAGCAAAAAATACTAAGTAGACATTGTTTATTTTTAATTCTCTTGTTGAATCTTAAAGCTGATGGGATCTAAGACTGTTTTCACTGGTTAAAATTTGTTCTGGTATACAGAACAAGGCATATAAGCCTTCTAAATATATGTTTTGTTTTTATTAACTATTGGGAGGCCAAAACACTTTTTTCTCTTCTGATCTTTCTTAGTTATCAGCTAAAAATTCTTTTAGTAACACAATGAACAGAAGTTTTAATCTTACCGTCAGCTTCCAGGGTTATAATATATTTAAAAGATGATACAAGTCAAGGCTAACCCAGATGAGTGAGTCTCTTGTAAAATCTCCCATCATATTTTCCTGAAATCAAAGTATAATAGTTGCATTATATTACAAGTTCTTCATGCTTTTCCTCACACAATAAATAATCTATAATGATTTTAGATACATATCTTTATTTTAAAGTAGTTATAGTTAAAAAACAGAGGTTAGAATACTCAAATGTTAAGAATATTGCTAATATTCATGGTTGTGCATGCTTGTAATCCCAAAACTCGGAAAGCAAATATAAAGATATGACTGTAGTTTTCTGGTAAGGCAATCTAGCCAAATAGGAAGCTTCAGGTTTAGTGGGTGAATAGAATATATCTCAAAACCTAGTATGCAGAGTGAATAATGAAGACAGCTGACATTGATATATACGCACACACAAATGTGCACACACAAATGTGCACACACAAATGTGCACACACAGAAACACAAACACACTATTAAAACTAACATTAAAATCTCTAGCACTTTTCAACAACTCCCCCATCATTTTGTTAATTATACTTTTAGAACATTTTTCCTATTAATTAAAAAATTTGTGACAAAGTGGGCATTACTCTGTCTTAATTACAAATAAGTAAATAAGGATGAATATACTAATCAATTTGCCCCAAAGCATCCATCTAATATGCACTGGATTAAACTGCTAGATTTTAAGTTTCGGTTGAACAGAAATGAATTATGTCATAGATAAGATATTTAACTTCTTTATACTTGAATTTGTTCAGCTAAAATAGTTAGTGAGATAAAAGATATAATACTATTAAGGTCACAAGAGATTTGAGAACTTCAGGAAGAAAAGGTTACATTAACCTAAAGATATGTCACTCTGAGTTGTCTGTGAAATCTCAAAGTGATGTCAGTGGTTTTCATCAATGTACCTCATTAGAGCCTCATAGAGATTCTGTTCTGGCAGAAAGAGACAATGATATAGGTCATTGTTTATAGCAGAGAGAAAAATCTTTTAATTAATCCATGCTTCTAAAATTGATTTAGACCTCCTGAGTGATTTACAAAATTTTTTCCACAATACACAAGTTATTTAACTTATTTGAACCTTATTTTCTTCATCTTAAAGTGAATTTAGTATCATCACCTACTTTAAAAGCAACTGTGACTTAAGTTGTAGAAGTTAAAAACCTGCCATGTATTTACAATATTTGCATCTAATAAGGAGATGTAGACACTAATATTATCTTCATTGATATCATATGCTACGCTTTCAAGTTCAAAATCCCTATAAATAGTACTTCATGTGTTAAAATTATTATGGTGATAAAGTCTGAATGCCACATTAAGTAATCAACATTGAAAGTGAACTTTAGGAAATATCTAGACCTAATCCCCCTATATTCTCTCAGGGGATTGTGTTTTTTTTTTTTCTGAGAACCTGATCTATCTTATCAATTTCTCTTTGGTTTTATTTTCTATTATAACCCAGGACACTTAATCCACATTCATTCATAAGAATGTAGGAAGGAAAATGGACAATTTGATTGAAGCCACAATTAGGGCAATTTCATGGGAGTAGAGCTAAACAACCTGAAAGAAACATTTCCTTTATTTAAAAAGATCATTGACATAGAGATAGCTTAGCTAGTAATCTGACTGCCATGCAGATATGGAATCCTGGGTCAGAAAATTCCTCACCCAGGAAAAAAGCCAAGTGCACCAATGTTCAACTGTAATGATAGTTCTGGGAAGACAGAGGCAAATAGATCCATAGGGCTTAATGGTAAGTTAACTTTACTACATTAGTGAGCTCCAGATCCAATGAAAGATTGTCTCGAAAGAGTAAATTGGGAACAGTTGATCAAGACACACCCCCCAACATCTGGCTTTCCTATATGTACATGAGTGACTTCCTGAGACCCTTCCAGAGAAAAATAAAATTACTAAAATCATATTCCGCACTTCCTAATCTTCCACTCGTTAAGTATTCTTGATTCAATACCACCTCATTATGTTTGTTCCAAGTATCTTGTGAACAACATGGAACATAAAAGTGAAAATGATGAGGCCTCTCTCCTCCAGTGTGCAGTATACCTATGCACATAGACATTAAGGATATTTATAAAACTATAAAAAATATTGAGTTTTATGTTAAGATTAATAAACTAATAACCTAATTGTTGTGTAAACATATGAATGTACTTGACCTCTGTTTTCCCACTAACCGTGAGTTTGTGGTTATTATTACTTTTAAAAAATATTTTTAAAGTATATTTCATATTTTATAAGAGAATAATGAGTTTTTCTATTCCCCTCCTGTAGTCTTTAAATTCCCTGATTTCATTCACTTGAAACATATGAACAAAGGCTTTTTCTCTACAATACTCTAAGACACTGTTACTATATTGTGCCTAAGACACAGTTTCATCATGACTACTAGATCTCTGTGTAATCCGGACCCATGAACCTGAAAAAGAATAAAAAAGAAAAAGAATAACAAAAGAATGACAAAGAATAAAATATGTAAGGAAGAAAGGAAGGTAAGAAATATCAAACTTAAGCTTGGATGCTTAGTATGCTTTTATGATGCTGAAAATATATTTTCTCAGTTAATTCTAGCAGAATCTACAGACAATAGGGTTCATCAAGTATCTCACATTTGAAAAAATATGAGGTTCAGAGGTAGTTTGAACTATTTCAATGTGTAAATCAAGCAGGTAACTCCTATATAGAAGAAAGGAACAAAAGAAAAAAAAATAGTAGGTGTCAGTTAAAACAGGCAAAATTTGTTCTGTGATAATAAGTAAACTCTAGTGTATTAACAGTCCTGCCAAATGCAATGAAAGGCCCCAGCGATCTGCAGGGTAACCTCTTCATAGGATGTGATTTGTTGTCTTAGTAAGATAAATCTCAAGTCTTCATTGTTGCCGCAGGAGCCTCCATCGTCATTTTTGTAACAGGGAGAAAGAACACAAAGATTCTGCATGGGATTTTAATGTCTTGGGGCCACTGTTTTGTCTGTTCACAGCTCTTGCTTCCAAATAAAGAGATGCTCCTGCCCACATTAGGATGTGCTTAGACGTCTTTTCTGTACCTTTAAAAGAAAGGAGACTGCATATCTAAAGAACACTGATAACATTCACAGAGTTCTTTTTGAGGATATTGTACAAATTTATGTCTTACATTTCTTGTTGATAAATGTTTCTATGTGATATTTCTGTGGTAGTTTAAGATGTTGAGTAAAATAGATGTCTAAGTGATGAACAGAAGTTCAATTTCTTATCTATGACAGAGACAATGTGGAAAGTAGAATAGATTTTCTTGAAAGAATCAGGAAAATCTGTGGTCAGCTAAGCTTTTTATTTGTTTTCCATTCATTTTATTTTTGTCTTGAGAATTTCATACATAAATACTAACTACATTTATATCATTTTCACTTTTTCCTTTCTCTGTCTAATTCCTCCTGTGTTAACTTCATTTCCTCTCTCACAGACACAGGAGTTCATTTAGTGCTGCATATATGTATGCGGCATTCTGTCTCATGGCTTCTTACCTCATCTCTCTCCTTACAGTTCATGTTGTTTACTCCATGTCTGGCTGATGAGTCTGCCTTTCTTCTTTCCAGAGTCTTCTCTGTCTCTGGAAGTCCTGCCTAAACTTCTCTACTAGGTATTGGGCATTCAGTTTTTTAATTACACTAATCATAGCAATACATTTTCACACAGTGTGCAAATATCCCTCAACATTTACCCCTTTATATCTAAATAAAAAGGAAAGGTTTTAAGTAAAACATATTAAAAACCATGCACAATAAGAAAAAATATCAGGAAAGAATTATATTAACAATTTCTAGTCCATTTGTGTTAGGCATATTCAGAGAAAACACTGTTTTATACATCTTATCTTGATGGGTTTAAAGTTTTATAAATTTAGATTTAAAGTTTTATAACTAAACCATTTTGTATCTTAACTTGTGAAGACCACTGATCAATCTAAAATATATCACTGTTTAACCTTGAAAACATATCTAACATGACTACAATTTTGATTATTATAGATGACTAACTACCGACCTGTATTTCTTAATTATACATTGTATTTTAAAATGAGCTGCATAGGTACAATACCTTAAACAATAGTATAAACATATATGCAGTATAAAAGTATCAACGTACAAAAATTCATTTCAATGTAAAATATATAAAACTAGTAGTTGATTTTTAATTCAAAAATTAGACTCAAAATTCCACCCAATTATCCCATCATTTCTATACTATATCTCCCCTTTTTTTCCTACAGAAAGAGATCCCTGAATCTAATCTCCTTTTAATAATGATTTTCTAACCATTAACAATAACAGCTTAACCAACTCTGCTAAGTGACAACAAATACCCATAACATGCTAAATGACCAAAAGCCTTCCATCCCACCTCCTGGGAATGTTGACAGCATACTCTTAAAATTACTTCCTGGTGTTTCGCGTATTTATTTTGTCTTTAAGGGACTCTGAGAAAACTGAGATATGGCCAAGTACTGAGAGAGCCAGGTGTACTATTTTGCATTTAGTCTCTGTGTGATGCTGAAGTTTAGAGCTTATCTGAAGTCTTGACTGAACAGTCTGTCAAGCTGGACCATCTTAGGCAGCAGTTTTGAAACTGTTCTGAATGCAGAATTTTGAGTAAAGCACAAGAGAAGCATTCTGAGAGGCTAGATCACCCGGGTTATTTAACTTTACTGTTTATTTTTCTATCCGAAAATACTCAGACTTTTAAAGGTAACATATATATCTCCATTAACACAAATATGAAATGTGTGGTGTGCACAAAAAAAGCTAAAGATGTATTTTTGTTCTGTTTGGGCAGATAAAAAGCATGTGCTAACTTCATTTGGACTGTATAACCAAACTTCTATCCATGCTACGTGAAAGGATGGCATGTAATAATAATTCATGAGGAAATTCCTTTTGTTGTCTTTTTGCTTTATCTAGGACTATGAGTACTATGTTGAATAGGTATGAGGAGAGTGGACAGTCTTGTCTTGCTGCTGATTTCTAGTGGAATCGCTTTGAGTTTCTCTCCATTTAATTTGATGTTGACTGTTGGCTTGTTGTATATTGCTTATATTATGTTTATGTATGTTCCTTGTACTCTTGATTACTCCAAGACCACATGAGATGATCATGTGGACTTTTGCTTTCAGCTTGTTCGTATGGTGGACTATATTGATTGGGTTTTGTATGTTGAACTATCCCTGCATTTCTGAAATGAAGGTACTTGATCATGGTAGATGATTCTTTTTGATGTGTTCATGGATTCTGGTTGACAGTATTTTATTGAGTATTTTGCATCAATGTTCATAAGGGAAACTGGCCTTTAGATTCCTTTTCTCTGTTGCAACTTTGTGTGGCTTGGATATCACAGTAAATGTAGACTCATAGAAAGAACTTAGCGTTGATCTTTTGGCTTCAATTGTGTGGGAAAAAATGAGCATTTTTGGTATTAGCTCATCTTTGAAATTCTGGTGTTATTCTTCACAGACATCATCTAGTCATGGGCTTTTTATTGCTTAATAATCTTTTAATGACTGCTTCTCTTTCCTTGGAGGTTATAGGTCTATTTAAATTGTTTATCTTGTTTTCATTTAATTTTAGTATGAAGTACCTATCAAAAATGTTCATTTATTTTATATTTTCTATTGTGAGTAGAGGTTTTATGAAATATGACCTGATGATTCTCTGCATATCATCAGTGTCTGTTGTTATGTTCCCCTTTTGGTTTCTGATTTTGTTAATTTGGATATTTTCTCTCTCTCTTTTATTAGTTTGGATAAGGACTTATCTATCTTATTGATTTTGTCAAAGAACTAACTTTTTGTTTCATTGATTTTCTTTTGTTTGTTTTATTCTTCACATATTTTTTGCTGTATTTTTCTTTTCTTAAATAAAATTTCTTTCTGCAAGTTTGGAAAGAGAGTGTCAGTCTTCTTCTGTATTAGCTCAGAAATAATTGAAGTACAAGTAATATTTCTTTTTCAGGGGAATTACTGATTTGGAGAGAAAACATGTGCAGGTCATTGGATGTATGAAAGAGGGTCATTTATTAGAAATGCATGGATAGTATAGAAACATGATATCCTACCTGCGGTATTCTAGGAATAAAAAAATCAGCAAAGTTTATCATGTATCTTGACCATATTCATTCCCAATCCTTTCACATTTATCCTCCCTCTCTGCACCTCCCTCCAGTAAAACAAAATTCAAAAGAAAAAATGAAGAAAATAAAGTGAGATGTTTTTCTTAATGCAACGGAATAAAAAAAATCTTATCACGAAAGCTTCAGGGTGACCCAATGAATCATGCTGTATAACTCTTTGCCATACATCTCTACTTGCAAGTATTCATTGCAAAGCGTCATTGTGACAAGGAAGCATGGCCCAGCCCAAGGTCACAGCTGTCTGAGTGAGACAGGGAGTAACACACACGATGCCCTGGTACATTGAAGCACCAGTCATAAAACCACTATTAGATTGAGCAGAGAGAGAGAGAGAGAATGAGAATGGTTCAGGTCCTGTGGACAGAGACACATCTGAAGAGATAAGAAAGAGTGGACTGAGATGGTTTGGAAACAGACCCCTTGATCAGCAGCAACGTGTGGGGAAAATGAGCCCCACACGTGTCTGTGCAGCACAGCCAAGATGAGCTGATGAGGAAAGCACAGGTGAGCCAACTTAGACTGGGGACAAGAGCATTGTGGCTTAGACTCACCCCTCTTCTGCCACATAACTACAAGTTTTGGGGTGATATCCATCCCCCACACTTATCAATGCCTGGGACAGGTAGGAGAGCTGGATCTGTAGTCATACAGGTGGGAGAGCTGTCCCTGACCCCACCAGGCGCAACACTCAGTTGCCTTTCCTTGGCAACTCAATAGAGCCAACCCTGTTGGTGGAGGTGTGGGGGAGCCAGTAATGAAATACTGAACAAGGAAGAGTTGTCCCCATTACTCATCTATTATGGGATAGCATGGACAGGGGTGTGTTGCCCTATATTCATCCCATAAATCAAAGCCTTGGGCATGGGAAAGCTAGCCCGTGATCATAAAATTGGAAAGGTTGCCTGTGACCCCCAACAGCTGCTGCATTTGGGAAAGCAGGCCCTGTAACTCCTCAGGGAAGTCCAATAGAGCCAACCTGTTAGTAGAGGTGTGGGTGAGCCATATCCAAAGTCGTGGGAGTGGGAGGAATGATATCCCAACTTCTCATCTGTCTTGCTGTGGTGAGCAAATGATACCCTCCTCCTGCATATCACTGACTGAGGCAGGTGGGAGGGGTTTACCTTGTGGTCATAAGAGTGTGAGAACTATCTCTTACCCTTACCAGATGGAAAATTCAGAAGTATAGGCCCTGCATATTGCCAGGATAGGAGAATAGAGCCAAACCTGTTAGTGCAGATGTGCAGGTATCGTGATCATGGAAGAGCTGTTGTTATTATTCGTGTGTCTTGCAGCAACAAGGGCAGGGAAAAGATACACTCCACCTGTTCATCAGTCTACCAATGCCTGAGGCAGGTAGGAAATTGAATAGTAAGTGTCTTTAATTACTTTATTTCTTCTCTAACCCAGAAGTTCTACTGCAGTAAATCTAGCAGTATAGTTTGTTTTCATTTGAGAATTTCATCATGTATAGTATGTGACACTTTACTAAAGAAAGATGTTTCAGTAAATGAGTAATTATCATAAACCATTATTGCAAGTGCAGATATCTAATCCTGGCCATAAATATGCTCTGGAAAGATACAAGGGTGTTATAAACAATACAGGAATTTTCAGTGAAAATTTAACTGTATCCATGTACTCCAGAAACCTGGATTTTAGTGTGGGATCTGACGCAAACATGCCATATAACATTCAAATACCTTTTCCTTCTTTCTGTTCTTTTAAAATATTTATTCTCTTTTTTTTACCAAATCTGCTTCATACAATTAAATAATTACTGATGAATCGCTAGGTTTTATGCTTAATTTAAAGAACATAATTGATTTAATTTAGAGCATTATTGATTGTGCATGACCTTTATGGGCACCTACCTAAAGTGACTAAAATATTATATACAAAAGTAATGGATTCAGTATTTGGATGAGCATCCTCTAAAGAAGCCTCTAAGCAAAGTTGCTCTTAGCGTCCCTTAGGCTAAGAAGATCAAAAATCAGTTGCTATTGGAAAGTTTACAAATAAAGCATTAAAGCAACCCCAAACATATTAATGTGGTCCTGAGAACCAAGAAAAACTTGTTAACTGTGTGGGAGACAGAGTGTTTAGGCTTTGGGCTCAATTGTCTAAAGTGTAAGTTAGCCAACGGGAAACAGCAGAACCTAGACTCAGCAAAGTGGACGAGATGAACCGAGTGACACTGTTCTACTACTGATCTCTTCTGGATATGTTTGCTAACCAGGTGAACATATGCAGGTGATAGTCTGATGATAAATGACAAGGCTAGAGAAATTTTAAGCCAGGGTGTACTTGTACAACGTAGAGATACAACTATAGCTTTCCATCTGCTTTTAAATCATTCTGCTCACCATGTTGAACTTACTGACCTGGACAAGCAAATTTACCCTGAGCACCTACAGCAAATGACACATATCTTGCTGACCTATATGGGCTGGTACAGAGAACCTGGCTATTTTCATACAAAGTCCTGCTGGTGTTTATTTCTATCTCTTAGATGTTAGTGTGTTAGGGAGGACAATTAACTCATCAAGGAATATTGGCAGAGTCTAAAGACTGCCAGTATTTTCTGGGAAATTGAAAACCTCTCATTGCCCTTCCCAGAAAGGCCTTCCTCCTGCCAGGAGGTAGTTTAATCATAACCACAAACAATCATGAATAAGGGGAAGGTCATAATATTCAGCAATATCTCTTCTGTGGGGAACCCTGTTATTTCTGAGGAAACACAACACAAACCCTGTTTCCAGCTCTTTGGGTTGTGGAAAGAAATTTTCCTTTCTCCACAGTGTGAAAACAAGTTGCTCTCCCAGTCTTCCTGTGCCCTCTCTCTCTGATGCTAATCTTGGCTCATATTGGGCATTCTCTGAGTGGTTGTATAGCCAGACTGCATTACACAATTATACTTATGTACATTTCCTTAGAATAGAGTCTGCATTTGCTTCAGAAAAAAATACATGTCACTCTTTCCCACCTCTGAGTCTGCTGTCTCCAAGGCTACTTCAGAAACCTCCTAATGGATTTGCCTTTATCTATTTCTTCTGCCAATCCATAAACCGCAAAAGTTTCCATCAGTTTGAAAAATAACAATAACAACAAAGAAGCTTAATCAGATCACATTAGCCAAGTCTTTTCAAAATTTTCGGTGGTTTATCAGTACATCTGGAAAAATTCTCAATTTCTTACCATGATCTCCAATGTCCCATATAACCTACACTATGCCTTTCTCTCTAAAAGCATCTTACGATTCTCATCCTCTATACAATTTGTTTCTACTTTATTTTAAATCCTAGGAAATATAGAATATCCCAATATCCATGAATTTTGCACACCCCATTGCTTTATTACAAACATATTTTGTCAAATTGTATTTAAATTAATTCTCTTTATGTTCAAATCCCAATTCAAATCTCTCCTTCAGTAATGTCATTAATGTATCATAAAGATATTTCTTCATTCATTACTTTTATTCTTAAGATGCTTACTACTTCCTTAACCCTTTGTTTTCTTTTACTGTATATTTACTTATAGATTTATTATAAACTCCAATTGAATGGCATGCTTGACCCTCCTTATGTTTGATGATTTCCCACACACCAAATGCTACTCTGTCCACAGCAGTCACACTAACATTAGTGTATCTAATGAAAAACTTATTAGAGTCTTGATTCAGTTCACAAAGACTAGTCTTGTTCCCCAAACAATTCCCGTTTTTATTCATTTCACCAGTTTGCTAATTGCCTTTTTTGAATGCAAAATATCCACTATTTGTCAAGTATAGTAGACAAAAATAGACATATACAAGTCATTTTCTGCCATAGAATGTTTAGTAATTACTTAGTAGTAAATTCTGAATAACAGAGTACTTAGATGAAGTAAAAAGGTTCACAGTCTCCCTCCAAAAGAACAATGAAGAATTACAAATTTGAAACTGAAAATAGTTTTACAACTGTAAAGCTTTGTCATTGAAGAGAATAAACCACACATCTGAAAAGATGAGTTAAGTACTGCAAATGTAAGGATTGGAGAACAGATTCCTAGAATCTATTTAGAATTGAGTCAGGCATGCTAGTTTCCTGCCATCTCCACACTATAGACACAGAGGCAGGGGGACTCTAGTGGAAGGAGGCCAGCCAGACTAGCCTAAATCTAAGTGTTGGCTTCAAGCTTCTTTCAGAATACAAAATGGATAGAATCTGAGAAAGAAACTTCTTTCAGCTGTGGGTAATATTTCTTCTGAAGTGAACTCTGTTCACAGAGCAAGCATCCAATACAGAGCTTGCTTGCAAATTCTTGCACTCCATTGTACCCTCTACACACATATACCCATCTGCACAAGCAAGCATGCATAAATACATGCAGGCAACAAAGAGTCCAAATGTGAATGCAAATATGTCTGGGTATAAATAAGACACAGAAAAGCAAGTTTTGAGTTTGAAATTTAGATGATCAAAAACTTCTTAAGGGAGAGAGAATTATAGTCATCTGTTTGATAAATATTTCACATATAAGATTAATAAGCATGATAATTATATTCTATATAAGATGTGACAACACGGAATCAAAGTAACTAAATGTATAAAATAACGTACCTTACAGAAAATTCTTCTATGTAACAAAGTCTTAATAATAAAAACATCATCCATTTCAATGGATCAACAAATTAACTTGTAACAGATAGAAATATCTTCTTTCTACTCAACTAACATCATCATGCAAGTTTGTTATCTTAGAAGTTCCCCTCCTTGAAGTGGAGACACTTTTCAGTGGTTAAATACTTTAGTGTTCTTGCAGAAGGCTCACATGTAGTTCATAGTATGAACAGGGAGTCTCATAACCATGTGTAACTCCAGTTGCACAGTATCTGATACCCTTCCTGCAGACACTGCTTGTACAGTGTACATGTGCATGTGTACATATATACATGCAGTCAGAACTCCCATACACACATAATATAAAAATAAAATTAAATCTCTTTAAAAATGCCGCTCATGAACTGAGTATAATGATATATGTGTGCTATTCCTAAACTCTGTCTCATAAGGAAAAATCACAATCCAAGGATAAATAATAAGACATTAAATTATAAACAATAATTTTCCTAACAAAGACAACAGTTGTTTTAGAAGTACTTATTACTCAAAACACTACAAAGCAAGAAGCATAATTAATTCAGTTACTTGTTTAGATAAATTTTTAATTGTTTTGTAATTTGTTTATTTGATACAAGGTGTTACCATGTAGCTTTTGCTAGTGTCAGACTCTAAATCCTGCTGTTTTAGTCACCATATTGAAACTGTAGGTGTGCATTTTAGATCCACTGTTATGTGTTTCTCTTAGAAAGTAATAACTGATCTTCACAAGAAGCCTCTCCAACAGTTCTCCTCAAATGGATTGAGCCAAGAAAATGTTTTATATAAACAGCCACCATCAAAGGGATTAAAACTACTGTGCTAGGTAAGATTTATCATGTTTCCTTTCTGAAGATGTGACTGATAATCAAAGATTCTGGAACACATATTGATGGTATATTCAGTGTGGCATTTCCGGTGGAAGTTGGGAACCAATCTACCTCAAATTCCTGCTATAACTTTCTTGCATAAACACCCAAAGGACCCTTCATGCTAATAGAAGGACATGTGCTCAGCTCTATTTGAAATAACCAGAAAATAGTCAAGATGTCCATCAATGGATGAATGGGTATTTAAAAGGTGGTACATTTACACAGTGGGATATTACTCAATGGCTAAAAAAAATAAATCATGAGAGTTGAAGGTTTGAAAGAAGATTGAATGCCAGAGAACAATCAACTGAGTGAGGTTACCCAGATGCAGAAATACATATATGATATGATTTGATTATTTGTTATGCTAGGTGTTAAGTATTTGATAAACAGGCTATATTCCTGAAGTTAGGTAATAAAGAGGGATTGTTCTCCCTGGGAAGAGGAAACAGATAGTTATAGATGAATTTGTAGGGGATTACTGGAATGGAAGAACCAAATGGAAAGGAAGGGAAGAAGGGAAGCGAGAAGTTATGTGTAGGGGGAATTATAGCTAAGAGTCACTGGAGGAGTTATATGAAAACCTAATAGAATTCAAAACTGTATACATATAGGAATAGAATACAAATGAAATCACCAATTAACAAAGTATACAGACCCCAACTGAACATTTCTCATTGCCAAATAAAAATTTTAGTATTGTGAATGGGTTAGATCTAATTGAGTTGTTGGCCAAAAGGGTTCCATGAGAACGCTTTACCCACATCCACAACCAACGTTGTTGCTGAGGATATTGGTTGATTTCAATAACCTGAAAACTCATTTAAAATGAAGTCTACATGCTTTTTCACTCCTAGAAATTAGTATTCATAACAGCAGAATATACTTCATATGCTACGGAAGGAGAACAGCAAGCACCAACCCAACAAAACACAAAATACTAAAATCAACAATAGTGACCTTGTTGATAGATATGCCTGTGCAATAGTAACCAAACACTGTTAGAGTAACCAATCAATATCTGACTTGATTTAAGACCCACTCTAGGGCATCCACTTCATCTCAACACTGCTTGGGTGGCCAAAAATCTAAGACTAGATAGGCTAATCTCTTAAAGGAAAACCAAATACTAATGTTCTATTAACGGAAAAAAGCAATAAAATTACATTCTGCTATATTTATTGATGAGTATTACTAATATAAGAGAAGCTTACTCTTGCAGAAAATGGAAACAAAGACAGAGTTCTATAGTCAGACAATGTACAGAGAGTACATTGGAATACCCAGTCTTCAGGGTAAGATATTTTGAAAAAGTTTAGCTCAAAATTTGATAGATTTTTTTTCCATCAAATCCAGTCACAACCTGGTCTAAGAAAACTCTATAGAAGAGGAGGTAGATTAATATCAGGGTCTTCTATTTGATTTCATTAGTCAATCTGTCTTTTTCATGCCAACGCCAAGCTGTTTTCATTACTGTAGTTGTAGTTCTATATTAGAGCCTGTTGTCAGGAATGGCTATGCATCCATGTTGAATTAAGGAGCGGCGGGCTGTGTCCCCGGCACCCGGCCGCCCCCATGGCTAGCTTTACCTGAAATAATTACACGGAAACTGTATTCTTTTAAACACCGCTTGGCCCATTTTTATCTAGCCTTTTCTAGGCTAGCTCTCGCACCTGGACTAGCCTATTTCTAATAATCTGCTGTAGCCCATGAGCTGGCTTACCAGGAATGATCTTAACCTGCCTCTGTCTGGAGTGTGAGAATCATGGCGACTCACTGACTCAGCTTCTTTCTCCCAGCCTTCTGTTCTGTATACTCCACCCACCTAAGGGTGGGCCTATCAAATGGGCCTAGCAGTTTCTTTATTGCTTAACCAATGAAATCAACAGATTGATATATGACACTCCCACATCACATCCAGAAGTTCCTTTATTATACAGAATTGTTTTGGCTATCCTGGGTTTTTTTTCCACACAAAATTAAGTATTGTCCTGTCAATATTTATGAAAAGTTGTTTTGAGATTTTTATGGGGATTGCATTGAGTCTCTAGATTTCTTTTAGTTGGACTGTCATTTTTATTATGTTGATCCTATCTATGTAAGATAATCTGCACATCGATGCACAACTGATTTTTGGCAAAGAAGCTAAAATTATACAGTGAAAAAAAGAAAGCATCTTCAAAAATGGTACTGGCATACCTGGCTATCAAGATGTTGAATAATGCAAATATCTATCCCCATATACATCACTCAAGTCCAAATGGATTAAAGACCACAACATAAGTCTAGCCACACTAAGCCTGATAGAAGACATATGGGAAGTGGCCTTCAATGCATAGGCACAGGAGATCACTTCCTAAATATATCACTAGTAACAGACAATGAGAGCAACAATCAATAAATGGGACCTTCTGAAACTGAGAAGCTTAGATAAGGCAAAGGACAAAGTCAATAAGACAAAATGGCAGCCTATATAAGACTGATTTACAAAATATATAAAGACCTCAAGAAATTAGAAATCAAAATACCAATAATCCATTTTGAAAATGGGGTATCTAGATAAAATTCTCAACAGAAGAAAAACAAATGTCCAAAAGACACACAAGGAACTGCTCAACATCCTTAATTTTCAGGAAAATGCAAATCAAAATGACTCCAAGGTAACATCTTACACTTTTCAGAATGTCTAAGATCAAAAATACCAATGACAGCTTATGTTTGGAGAAGATGCAGAATAAGAGGAACACGCCTCCATTGCTGGTGGGAGTGCAATCTTGTACAGCCACATTGAAAATTAGTTTTGCAACCTCTCAGAAAATTGAGAATCTATCTACCTCAAGATTCAGAAGTAACCACTCTGGAGCATATACCCTAAAGATGCACACTCATACCACAAGGATATTTGCTCAACTGTATTCATAGCAACATTATTTGTAAACAATATTAGGTGCCCTTCACTTGAAATATGAATAAAGAAAATGTGCTACGTTTCCACAATTGAGTACTACTCAGAGCTAAAAAATCAATGACATTTTGCAATTTATATGCAAATGGATGGAACTAGGAAAAAAAATGATCCTGAGTGAGGTTACCCAGGCCCAGAAAGACAAACATGGTGTGCACTCACTCAAGAGTGGATATTAGATATAAAGCAAAGGATAAGCAGCCTAAAGTACATGACCCCAGAGAAGCTAGATAACAAGGAAAACCCCAAGATATATCTGTATCTGTATCTGTATCTGTATCTGTATCTGTATCTGTATCTGTGTCTGTGTCTGTGTCTGTGTCTGTGTCTGTGTCTGTGTCTGTATCTGTATCTGGATCTGGATCTATACCTATACCTATACATATACCTATATCTACCTATCTATCTAGACATATCTATCTATCTAGATGGATAGATAGGTAGATATAGGTATATGTATAGATATGGATCCCCTTGAGTAGAGCAGTTATGCAAGATCTAAGAAAATTGGGAACAGCGGGGAGGGAGAGTGGAAGGTTTGCGGGAAAAGAAAAGGGGAGAAAGCCTGAAGAAAACATGAGGGAAAGAGATGGTTGAAATGGGAGGACACAGAAGTAGAACAAGAAAAGAGATACCTTGAATAAACAAGTCATTATGGGGGTAGAAAGAAATCTGGCTCTAGGAAAATTCTCAGGAATCTAGAAGAATGAACCCAGCTACGACCCTAAGCAACAGTGAAGAGAGTGCCAGACCTGGCCTTCCCCCATAATGAGATGGATGACTACTTTTATTGTCATCACAGAACCATCATCCAGCCACTGATGGAACAGATAAAGGGATCCACAGCTAAGCACTGAGCAGAGCTTCCAGAAATCAGTCAGTCCAAGAGAAAGAAGAGCTATAATTTGAGCAAAGTGGTCATGAACATAATGGGGATATCCAGTGAAATAGCTGACCTGAGTTAGAGAGAGCTCACTGACTCTGGACTGCTAGTGGGGAAAACTGCATAGGACTAAATTAGGCCTACTGAATGTGGATGACAGTTGTGTGGCATGGGCAGTCTGTGGGGCCATTGGCAGTTGGACCAGGATTTATTCTTAGCACTTAAACTGGCGTTTTGTAGCCCATTTTGTTTGGAGGAATACCTTGTTCAGCCTAGAAATAGGGAGAAGGGACTCAGTTATGGCGCAAAGTAATGTGTCAAACTTTGTTGACTCCCCGTGGGAAACCTTACCTACTCTGAGGAGTGGATGGGGTACTAAGGTGAAGGGAACATGGGTGAAGAAAGATACTTAAAAAATATTCCATACTATCACAGAATTGAGAAAAATAGATGGTTATTTATTTAGGGTTACACTCAAAAATCAGAATTCTCTCCTGGAATGGAGAACAGCAACTGAATCCCACAGCCAGAATAGAGGCTTTACATGCTTTACATGGGCATAAATAGTAAAAGAGGTCACACCCCAGTGGTCAGGTAATTTAAAGGCTACTGGTTGTAGAATTTTCTATAGCACCTCCCCCTTTTGTTTAAATAAGAGAGTTCTAAGCCTCATACAAAATTATATACAATAAGAACAAATATGTTCAATAATGAGCTTAATTCTTATATAATAAATAATTTGGTCAAGTAATAAGAGGAAAGTAACTACAACTATTGAGTCTTCAACACCATTGAAGATCTGAGAAAGGAAATAATATTACTTGAGTAAGCAAGAAGTGCAATCAAGAAACTTCCAAAAATGTGCAATAAATGACAAAGATAATAGGCTACCTGGGCAATCACCCAAAGTCTCATTTGCAATGTTGAAGCAACCAACTTTGGCTAAGGCCTAACATAAATGACAGACCATTTTCAGAGACAGGAATTTTTCAAAACTGTCTTACCCTGTCTTGGCAAGATTTGACAGTCTTTTTCCTTGTTTCCTGCTTATTCATTCCCAGATACCATGTGCCTTCTCAGTGGTTGAGGCATGGAAAGTTTCTTGCCCAAATGCCATTTTTGCCAAGAAGAAAACAAGCACCAAGTGGAGTTTCTTTGGTGATCAACATTCTCTTGGGAATAGATTGGTGCTGCCAGGAGCAATCGTGTCTCTCTTCAACAAAACCCTAAGTTATTTAAATGCCATATTTTACAGCTCTTTCAAGTGGTTGAAGGTTACCTATCTGTGCAAAATATAATCTCAGTGTTCTAAAATACCCGATTAGTAGATGACTATTGATCTATAATTCTTAATACCGCTATAACTTAAAGACTAAGATTTCATATCAGAATATTTTACAATAAACAATTGTGCAACAAATGAAATCAATGACCTCAAAATGTAAACAATGTATATGTATCTTGATCAGAGGTAGAAAAGTACATTGCAATAAAATAAAAATATCCTAAAATTGTATCAATATACAAAAATGTTTTAAGCAGAGGTAGAAGCATGCATGCATACAATATGTCAAAATAACTTTGCTTAGGTATACAAATATGGTGGATGAAAATAGGAAAATATTCAATATAATTTAAGTTTGTATAAATATGCAAGAATCTATACCAATGTAAATTGCCTATTAATAATAACTCACAAGTATTCACTTTATTAGTCACTATTATTATTAGTGTGAATAAGCTTACACTAATCTATTATCTCATCCAATTTTTCCTTTTTTTAAGAGATCCCTGAGCCTACAAAATTTATCCACATGGGCATTAGATGAAGAAGGACACTTACAAGTAATCCCACACTAGTTCAGAACTGAGAATAATAGATGGTTGTTTATTTAGGGGTAGACTCGCAAATCATAATACTCTGAAGGAATAAAGAACAGCAACCAAATCCTGCAAGTGGAAAAGAGTCCAGATGCATGCTTTACATCTGCATAAGTAGTATCAGAGCCCGAGCCCCACTGGCCAGGTAATGTAAAGGCTACTGGCTGTAAGATTTCCTATAGTACATGGGAGCATCGTGAGGAGGAGAGGCAGTAGGAACTGGGAATGGCATGTAAAATAAAAAAAAAAAAGACTGTTTTTTTTAAATAAAAAAAATTAATTAGTCAGATACAATAGAGGAGGCAGACAGAGTTTAGTCTCCAGAAATAATAGAGAACAGCAAGGAAACCAAACCTTCTAAACACAGAAGAACTAACAATATGTAAACTCACAGAGATTGGCAGCAAACACAGAGCCTACGAGTGTCTATACCAGCTGTGGTCATAGAGTTGAAAGAAGTGGACACAGTACCTATCACTAACCTAAAAACCATCTCCAATTGATAGCCATTGTAAATAAGGAATCAATTTTCTCCAACAGACTCTTGATTTGTATACAAGCTACCCAGCATCAGATGGCCAACAGAAACACAATATTAATGGTACTTTTGGAGGTTCTTTTGTCTCATAAGGCTTTGTCACTTTTTTGTATAAATATTATGTTTAAATATTATGTTTTCCAGTTTTCTGTTTTTATGGTGTATTACTGCATCACAATCTCTGACTTCAAATTCTACTACAGAGCTACAGCACTAAAAACAGCCTAGTATTTGGCATAAAAGCAGAGAGGAGGACCAGTGGAACTGAATAGAAGACCTGGATATTAATCCACACACCTTTGAACACCTGATTATTGATAAAGAAACAAAAAATAGAAAATAGAATAAAGAAAGCATATTTAACAAATGGTGCTGGCATAACTGGATATCAACATGTAGAGGAATGAAAATAGATCTATACCCATCACCATGCACAAAACTCAAGTCCCAATGCATAAAAGACCTCAACAAAAAAACAAACACACTGAACCTTATAGAAGAGAAAGTGGGAAGTACTCTTGAATGCAGTGGCACAGGAGACCACTTCCTAAATATAACCCCAGCAGCATAGACACTGAGAGAAACAATTAATAAATGGGACCACCTGAAACTGAAAAGCTTCTGTAAAACAAAGGACATGGTCAACAAGAAAAACAACAGCTTATAGAATGGGAAAAGATTTTCACTAACCCCACATCAGACAGAAGTCTGATCTCCAAAATATACAAAGAACTCAAGAGACTGGTTACTAAAAGAACAAATATTCCAATAAAAAAATGGAGAACTCTAAACAGAAGAATCTCAAAGGGCTGAAAGACACCTAAGGAAATGTTCAACATCCTTAGTCATCAGAGAAATGCAAATCAAAACAATTCTGAGATTCCATCTTATACCTGTAAGAATGTCCATGATCAAAAATACTGAAGACAAATTATGCTGGAGAGATTGTGGGAAAAAAAGGAACACTTTTGCATTGCTGGTGGAAATGCAAACTGGTACAACCCCTTTGGATGTCAGTGTTGCAATTTCTCAGAAATTAGGAAACAGCCTTCCTCAAGACTCAGTAATTCCACCTTCGGGTATATAACCACAGGAGGGGAACAGAGAAAATGTGGAGCTCAATAAAAACTAATAAAAAAATAAATTGATGAGTTACAAAACTCTGGAAAATAAAAGACCAAAGTTTTGGATACACCTGCATGCTAAATCATTTGCCGAGCATTCCCCAGACTTTAATTTGATGTCTAATGCCAAAAGAAAGAAGAAATAGTAGATGGAAAGAAAATTAAAAGGAGAGAAAAACAGAGGAAACAAGTGTCTGGTATGTAATTTTAAAATATTTTGTTAAAATTTGATTCCAAAATCCAGACACTAAAGCAATTAATTACAATTTATTATATTAAATTAATAATTTGTCAAAATCTATGAGAAACACACACATGCATACATACATACATACATAAATACCTACATACATACATACACACACTGTTAAAAAAAAACAATCAACAAATATCCCAACCTTGGTGGATATAAAATCATGGCACAAAAGTCAACTACCTTCCCAACATTAGAAAAAGCAATGAGTTAAGAATAAGTCTTCCCGAGAAGTGAATGTATTATACTTTACAAACTGTAAAACATATTTTACAAATGGACGCTAATGGTTTGAAAAAGTAATGCTTATATTTGTTGACTACTCAACAAAATTAATTTTGTTAATTTCTCATATGTGTGACAAAATTCTTGATAGAATCAATTTCAAGGAAGAAGGATTTATTTTGATTCATAATTCCTTGGGATTTCAGCACATATCAATGCATACAAATGATGCTGTTGGGAGCTACTGGGTGCTGAGCAGTCTCTACTAGCTAAGGGTGCAGCAGAGGCCTCTCACATTGTAATAAACCATGAAGCAGAGATCACAGAGAACAGTAAACCAATTACTTTCAAGATCCATGTCTAAATGATTTACATCTGCTAGCTATGTCACACGTACCAAAAGTTTTCCAGTGTTTCAAAACAGCATTGCCAATGGCTATTATGAAAATAAATAGTATTAGTGAGAATGCAGACAAATTGGAACTCTTATCTTGTTTTGACAAGATTTTAAAGTTGTTCAACCATTACATAAAACAATAAAATGTATCTAGGCACTTAAAATCTAATTAGAATATGGCGTTAAAACACTGAACTTTGAGCACTATTTTAAAGAGACATTTGTATATCCATGATCTTTATAACATTATTCACTTTAACCAATAGGGAAGAGCAAAATAAATATCAAGCAACAGCTGAATGGAGAGAGAGAAAATGTGGTAGATACATACAATGAAATGTTATGTAGCTTTTAGAAGGACAAGAATAACACCATGTGCCAAAGCATGGTTTAACCATGAATAAGTAATGGCAAATTAAGTAAGCTAATGAAAACAACTGAAAATAAACAGGAACAAGAAGAAAATGTTCTGGAACTGCACATATAAAAAATACATATTTAGGTAAGGGACACATACTTTAAAGAGGTCCTATTATGTGCTAAAGATATGGTCTTTCCCTTTTAATTTCCAGACATTCATCAAAAACATTTATTTGATACTTTCACACTCATGTTCATTGCAAGATTATTCATAATCACCATAAAATATAATCTACCAAGATGCACATCTACTAATGAATAAATAATGAATGTGTATACATACACTCAATAGAATTGTATTCAACAGAAAAAAATGAAATTTGGTGTAACCAATTGAAACTGGAAAAGGTTGTACTGTATGGAAAGACAAATTTAGAAATACAAACATCACATCTCTGATATTTGCATTCAAGATTTGAATCTTTAGATTCATATGTTTAATTTGGAGTACCAATGGATGCGAAGAAACTAAAAAAAAAATCCATGGGAGAGGATGCTTTAAGAAAGACTTGAGAGTAGAAAACATGTACGAAATTTATGCCCTAGAATGCTGAAGCATGCATGGACAGCCCATAAATGGTGGTTCTATTGAATTTGTCTATGTTGGATTTCATGGTCTACGTTGATGAAGACAATTGACCAGGTCTCATCAACTGAGAATAGAACATACATTATAAAAGAAAGATTTTTCAAATACTGAGAGTGGAAAGTTTTAAGTAGTGACGAGAGTGGGGAAATTATAACCTGATCACTATAGATGATAAGACAAACTATGGAGACATGACACATTTTGGTTACAGTTTTCAGAGAAGTCAAGTTGGATCTTAGCTATAAACTCCTCCAACCCCATTTCATACAGTAAGAAGTTACTATGTGATTTACTTAGGGAGAAAATAAATGACAGTGTTAGTTATGAACCCTGCATTTAATATAAACAGACCAAAACTGTTTCTGTTATTTTGATACTATCAAATTGCTTTCTAAATGTGTTTGTATATATCGACAGATACTACTCTCACGTAATCAGAGATGTATCTCTCTCTTTTTCTCTCTCTTAGTTTTTCAAAACAGGGCTTCTCCTTAGCTTTGGAACCTGTCCTGGAGCTAGCTCTTGTAGATCAGGCTGGCCTTGAACTCACAGAGATCTACCTGCCTCTCCCTCCCAGCACTGGGATTAAAGGCATTAACCACCACTGCCCTACTGAGATGATCCTCTTTGCAAAAAACAGAGATGTATACAAAACTCATAGATACTCAAGTTGTGAGAATGAGGATCCGCTGAAAATGCAGCCTTGAAGATGACATTTAGAGCATTCTGTGTAAAGCTGAGGGATCACTGGTGAAGTTAGGATGGAAAGAAATGCAAAAGCCATTTCAACCATGAGAGTGGAAAGCTAAGGAATGGGCTGGATCTAGCTGTCAAAGCCACGGCTTTAATCCTACCCATATTGCTCCGTAATTTAAAGGCTCATGTGTTCAGAAAAAGAGAGAGAGATACAGTAAAGAGAGATTCAAAAACAAAGAAAACCTCTAAAGGATTTACAGTGTGTTGAAAATATATGCAGACTAAAAGTTAAAGTTCTTAAAGTAAAAAAAAAAGGAAGAGAGTAGTTGGGTGTGGTAGGACACACCTTTAATCCCAACACTTGAAAGCAGAAGGAAATTGACCTCTGTGACTTCAAGGTGTAGTAGCACACGCCTTTAATCCCAATGCCTGGGAGGCAGAGACAGAAAGATCACTGAGAGTTCAAGGACAGCCTGGTCTTCAGAGTTATTCCAGGACAAAGATATACAGAAATCTTGTCACAAAAAGTAAAAATAAAAATAATAGAGATAAAATAAAGCCATACAAAGATGGAAAATAAACAGAGAATTTTGATACTGTATGCTATTATGCTCTCTTTGAATTGTTTGAATGCTGAGGAAGGAGCAATATCTGCTAAAAGATATTTGTTTATAAATGCTACTGAACTAATCCAACATAGATATTTTGAAAATACCTTGACTTCAGAATTTGGATCTAAGGATATGATACTTTGGAAAAGAGATTCTTCTTTTGTTTTCACAGAGGATGAAACCCTCTGGATTGCTTCTATCCGAATATGGTATGATGGACCACGCCCTCCTGAAAGGTTGCTGTGAACACTCTCAAAAAATTACTTCACTCAATTGACGACTGAGATGAACCTAGCACACAGGTTATACCCTGAAATAGCTGATTAACAGTGCCCCCATACAGCAGAAAGCAGTTTGGAGAGAAATAACTACACCCATATTCCCAAATATTGTTTATAAATGTTCTTTTACATTTAAAGGGGGGTATGATATAGGTATGAATAATTTGCATTAGTATAGATTTTGCTTTATTGATAGAGATTTAAGGTCAGTTTTGTTATATGTATATGTATTTCTGATCTTGATTAAGGTATTGTGATTGTGTAGTTCACTTAAAAATGTAATGTATATAGGTTGTTAATGGAAAATCATTAATAATAATCAAGCTTGTAGTCATGATAGTTAGATTTTTTAGTTGTGCATTGATATATTTTAGATAGGAATACTTCATATCTTTCAAAGATTATAGAATATGACATTTTAAATGTTTTAATAACTTAGGACTTTTCATGACAATGAGACACTCTGCTCCTGGCAGCACCAATCTACGATAGGCATCGAAGAGGCTCCTTATGAAGTTTGATAGCCATTTGGGCAAGAAACTGCTCTAGCCTGGACTGTTGCATAAACTGGACACAAAGAACCCGCAGAGAGAGGACTACTGAACTTGCTTAAAGGTGAGTTGATCTTTCGGGGTTCCTGATTCATGAAGAAGTATGCAAGACATTCTGAAGGACACAACAGATAGTGTCTGAACTGACTTTGAAATTTCCTGCTTCATGGAAATGTCTCTGGATACTATGGGCCTGTAGGCCAAAGATGAATGCCCCAATGGTACAGAGAAACTTTGGCTGACTGTCAAGGCAGCAAGATGTCTCTGTCATTTGTAGAGTTTTGGATTTCTTGTTTGCTTAGGTAATATTATATCCTTCTGGAGTCTTTGATGAAATTGAAGAATAGATAGATAATTATAGTTTTCCTTAGTTATGATAAAAGATAAAGTAGATATAAAAATTGTAACTGTAATTCTTACTTGATAACTGTTTTGTTATATGTAATTTTTCTATGTTAAAGTTAAAGCCTTTCCTTTTTGTTTAAACAGAAAAAGGGGAAATGATGGAGGAAGGTCATTGGCTAATAAAGAAACTACCTTGGCCCATTTTATAGGTTATAACATAGGTGGGTAGAGTAAACAGAACAGAATGCTGGGAGGAAGAAAAAGTGAGCTCAGACTTGATAGCTCTGATATCTGGAGCAGATGTGATGAAGCTCCAACCCAGGACGGACGTAGGCTAGAATCTTCCTGGTAAGTACACCTTTGGGTGCTACACACATAAATAGAAATGGGAAATCAAGATGTAAGAATTAGCCAGTAAGAAGCTAGAGCAAATGGGCCAGGCAGTGTTTAAAAGAATACAGTTTGTGTGTTGTTATTTCAGGGCATAAGCTAGCCAGGCAGCCGGGAGCCGGGGCGGCAGGAATGCAGCCCGCAGCTCTTTCAACAGAAGATAAGGAGAAGAGTTGTCAAGTTCAATCTTCTGGATATTTCATAGTGTTTTCAATCATTAATTAAGTCATACACACAGTTTATGGCTAAAACAACTCTTGTAAAAGACCAGTCACAGGTGAAGGGAGTCTCCTGGGGTCCTAAATAGTCTCTGCTCATCTGTTTACTATTAATAGATTCTAGGAGAATAAAGTTATTATCTTCAGTTGTGTACCCACTGATAAGTCCACTAGGATCCACTCCAAGGTATATTCTAAACCCATGGCAACACAAGCATCCCTGGTTAAACTCAGTAAGTAGCAAAATTCAATCAAAATCATGAATATGGGAAGGACATTTCTAAAAAAGAGAAGTTGATAGATATCGGAAGGATGAGAAGAGGGAGAGTAATCAGAATATATTATACACATGCATAAAATCATCAAAGAAGAAAATTAACAAACTGAGAAATAGAATTTAAAAGTTGACAGAAACACAAAATTTTCCTTTTCTATAGGAAATACTGTGGATAACTCATATATGTCAGTAAGTTCAGTTGGAAAGGTGCAGAATTGAAATTATCTTTCACAGTAATGAGCTACATGATCCAAGCTGTCACATATTGCAACACAGTTTCAGTCTAGATGATATCTGGGTTTGGGGGTGGCAAAGTTGGGACATATGGAACATTATGGGTGATTCTTTCTGAGAAGCTAAAAATATTCTAACATATATTTCCAATTGTTTCTCACTTAGTGGAGATATATTACTCCATATGTCCTAGAGTGAACAGCATACACAACCAGGCCTCTCCTCTCTTTCAAAGTATTAGTAGTTAAAATGAAGGAAGTAGGAAAGACCAGTGAAAGAGTGCTCTCTCATTTGTTATGTCTAAATTATAGGTACTATGTATATGCACACAAGATACATGCAAATATAATTATGACATATATAAGTATATATACATTTACATTTATATATATTTATATATTCATGATAATATGGAAGGGAGGGAGGGAGAGAAAGAGAGAGAGAGAGCTATCTCACTTTCCAAAATTTTTATTTTTCTTAACAAAATTTATAGGTGGAATAACCTATGATACCTAAGAGTGATAAACAAAAAAAAAAATAGAATTTTACATTAAGCCCAAGAAAGTCTGTAATATGGAAAGTTCCAAGAGATGGCATTAGTAGGAAGGGTATAAACTTTTATACAAAATGGAATCTAGTAGTTATTTACTATATTTTTTTAATAAGTTCTTTCAAGTATCTGGGCCTTTCATAATATTTAAAATGAAGAAAAACCTGAGTTCCTTGCTGTGGGATTCCCCTCTGTATGCTGTGAATGTGTTTTGTTACCATTGGTTAATAAAGAGTCTGCTTTGGGCCCATAACAGGGCAGAATAGGGCAAGGTGGGAATTCCAAGCAGAGATAAAAGAGAAAAGTGGGTGGAGTTGAGGAGACACCATGTAGCTGCCAAAGTAGAGAGACAGCCCAGAACAGTATATGTAAACCAGGAGCCTCATGGTAAAACATAAAATAATGAGTATGGGTTTATTTAAGATGTAAGAATTAGTTAATAAGAAGCTTAAGCTAATAGGCTAACCAATGTTGTAATTAATATAATTTCTGTGTAATCATTTGGGTCTGGGCAACAGGGAAATAAACAAGCAGTCTCTGCCTAGATTACCCTGAGAAGTTGATTACATATAGCATAGGGGACTTTTGCTCTTGTGAGTTTCTTAGAAAGTGTTAAGACTTTTTCATTTACATGGAAGAAGACTAGAAGAGAAAATTAAAGAAAAGAACTCTAAATACAATGTCTTTGTATGTAGAGTGCCCTCACACAGAATCACACCTTCATGTGCTCAAGGAAAATCTTATCTTTAAGGTCTTATAATCTTTTCAAAGTCAACAATGATTGCATATGCATGCAGTCACTAGTTTACAATGAAGTATTATGTTAAACAAATAATTTTCAATATCTTAGATGTTTTATCCTTACCTAAGTAGGGGGAAAATAGTTACCTGAGCCGGGCGGTGGTGGCGCATGCCTTTAATCCCAGCACTCGGGAGGCAGAGGCAGGAGGATCTCTGTGAGTTCGAGACCAGCCTGGTCTACAAGAGCTAGTTCCAGGACAGGCTCCAAAACCACAGGGAAACCCTGTCTCGAAAAACCAAAAAAAAAAAAAAAAAAAAAAAAAAAGGAAAATAGTTCCCTGAAAGCCAAAAAATGTTTCAACCAAATTCAACTGTATCACAAACAGTCTACATCTAAGATCCCAGCATTGGAAATGTGTAGTATTTTAAATAAATTTTAAAATAAAGTTTCAGGTTATTTTTCATATGCATGGGTACTCTTCACAGCTTGAGTTTTAACAAAGTACATTTTAATATTCATATTTAGTATGTATCTTTCTTTGAATGGGATGAAGAATTTAATACTTTTTGTGACCAGGTGAAAGAAATAAATTTATTATACCAACATACAAATAAGGAAATGAGATCAAACATTGTCTTCAATATTTTTGTATATTGCTTAGTCATTGAACATGATATCTGAAGTCCAAAAATCTACATCTCACAGGTTTTATAGATCAAAACCTATCTATGCACTAAAAAGATACAAAAAAACAGGAGGTAATCAAATGTCTTTTCATCCTATTGAATATTAAAATAGTTGTAAGAGTTAGAAGCAATGAACTTGAGTTTGAGTTCTGGCTTTGACAGCTCTTAGGTGACTCTTCTACCCCAATCTGATCTCTAAATGATATACATTATGCCTCCACAGAGAAAATTAGTCTTCTTGTTTTTAGAGACAGTGCCAAAGCACGTTTTGTAGCTTTGTCCTGAAGGTCATCTAAGGTCTTTGATATAAAAGTGTCTGTGGTAGCCTAGAATAAAAAACACTCAGTAAATAAGATATTGTTAATACTTGTGAATCATCCTGACTTCAATATTAGTTAATGTCTTTTATAATATGTCTTTTGATGTAGTGAAGGCACTGTTAGAATTTCTAATATCAAAAATTTCCTGAGGTAGTGGAGAACTACATATTCTAGCCTCAGGAAGACTGTATAGCAGGAAATACAAACTAATATAATCTCACCTATATCAGTTACATATTTGGAGAGTAGGTACAGCTCAGACATATGGAAAAGTATGTATGAAACTGTTCAAAGAGGATTCTTGGTAGATGAGACAGAATCACAGAATGATAAGCCTTTGGTTTAGATTTTGCTTTGGGTGATAATTGTCTAATATTGGGGAAGTCACATTATAGTTTGAACTTTGATTTTCTTGTTTAAAATAAAAGCATTAATGCCAATTTTGAAAGATTTCTGCAAGGACCAGGGTGACGGTTGTGATATAGAGAGTTCACAGTGACATGAGGAACATCTATGGGAAGTCTGTGTTTAATCTCTCAGTTGTATTTAAGGAGGAAAATGCTATTTCAAACAAGCTTTTACTCATAACAAACTAACTCAGAAGTACTCTTAAAGATAGGAGGCAGAACACCTTCAGCATACATTTTACAGGGGCTGTACATCCCAACAGCACACCATGCATACTTATTACATAACAATTGGTCTACGTTTCATATCATGTTCTCCAGATACCAGACTTGAATTAGTTGATCTTATGATACAGTTGTGAAAATTCAGGTTGTATAATCATGAAAGTGTAGATGTTTCAATTTTGGTACCACTCTCAAGATATTATCTAAGTTATTATTTATCCATACCTCTAATTTGTCTAAATTTGATAGCTTAATTATTTATAATATGAATATACATTTTGTACAAAGCATAAAGATTAGAAAACAGAGAAGAGAACATTTATAATTTCTCTTTATATCTCTTTTTTAAAAAATATTTATTTTTATTTAATTTGCATTCATGTTTTGGCACATTTATGTCTGTCTGTCAGAGTGTCACAGGTCCCCTGGCACTGGTTTTACAGACATTTGTGAACTGCCAAATTGTTGCTGAAAATTTATCCTGAATCTTTTGGATGACCAGTCAGTGTTCTTAACTACTTAGCCATCTTTCCACTCCCTCTGTATATCTCTTTTTCCACTCTTTCTCAGGGTAAGCTAATAGCAATCTATCATACTGCAAGTCTGAATTTATAGTTTGATATAATTTCTACAATTTAAACAGCTGAGCACTTTTTCGTGTTCATGTCATCCATATTTTATTGTTGATTCTGTTTTGTTACAGTCTTGTGTATCCCAAAGGTCAGAGAGTTCAGACCTATTCTTGCTCCTTCAAGGTTATTGACAGGATGTTTGTCATAAGGTGTGGCTGATAACAGGTTGTTTTGACCTAGTGTGTAATTGCTTGATGTTTTGAGTATTTGAGAAGGTGATCACTTTGTTTGAAAAAAAAAAAAGGTTTTTGTCTTCCTCCCTCCTCTTAGAATTTAGGCATAAAAAGCATATAAAAATAAATGTGGGCAGATTCAGTATTCAATGGGTTGCCCTCCCAACTCATTCCTGTCACTCTGCCTTTTTTTTTTTTTTTTTTGTATATCTGTTCTTTTGAATGAACATTTCTAATCCACGTGCCCCTTACCCTGGAACATACAAACCTTTTGAGGCTTAACCCCAACAGATGCCCTTTAGTGTGGGACTCATCACAGTGATGGTGGTTTTGGTTACAGAACAGAAGGAAGTCAATTAGGTACAAGCCTTGCTTAGGGGCACATATTCTCAGAGAACAGAAATAATTGCTCTGACAGAGACTTTACACTGGACTTCAGGAAAATGGTGAACACCTACACAGACAGAGGATATACTTTTTTTCATGGCTCATGTTCATGGACAGATATATAAAAAGAAGGACTTATTCCCCTAGAGGAAAAGATTATTAAAAATAAACATAAAAATTTCCAGTGACTAAATGATGCCATCAGGCTACAAACTGAACTGGCCATTATTCATCGTGAAGGATACTCAAAAGACAAAAGCACCCAAACTCAAGATAACATCCATGCAGATCAAGTTGCAAATGAGTAAGTTCTTGGTGAACTCAAACCCCAGAATCTTCTGGAACTATCCTGCCTTGAAGAATATGTTCCGGGGTTTGATCCAGAAAAGATAAAATCATATTTTTACTTGGAGACACAATAGAGCTTCAAAGGATGGTTGATTTTGTCTGACGGAGGAATCAATATACCAAAGCTACTGGGCAAAAACTGGGTAACTGCCTTGACAAACACACTGATTTTTCATGTAAGAAGATCAGAGAGGTCACTTACCCTCAAGTCTGCCTACCTGGACACCAAGAAAAATGTCAGAGAACTTCAAAACACTACCTGACAAGTGTCCAGGTAATATCAAAGAAGGGCATATTTTCTTCACACTGGAGCACCAGACTGAAATCTCAAGGTCCAAATCAGGAGCAGAAGGAGAGAGAGCACGAGCAAGGAACTCAGGACCATGAGGGGTGCACCCACACACTGAGACAATGGGGATGTTCTATCGGGAACTCACCAAAGCCAGCTGGCCTGGGTCTGAAAAAGCATGGGATAAAACCTGACTCGCTGAACATAGTGGACAATGAGGACTACTGAGAACTCAAGAACAATGGCAATGGGTTTTTGATCCTACTGCACATACTGGCTTTGGGGGAGCCTAGGCAGTTTGGATACTCACCTTACTAGACCTGGATGGAGGTGGGTGGTCCTTGGACTTCCCACAGGGCAGGGAACCCTGATTGCTCTTTGGGCTGATGAGGGAGGGGGACTTTTTCGGGGGAGGGGGAGGGAAATGGGAGGCGGTGGCAGGGATGAGGCAGAAATCTTTAATAAATAACTAAATAAATAAAAATAAACACTTTCTGTTTACAAATAAAACGGTGAAAAGCACAAAGAAGAAAAAAAAAAAGAAAAAGAAAAATGTGAGTTCCAAACCACCACCATGATGAAAGTTACTTACATGAGGAAATCTGTTGCTAGAATAAAATTAAACTCTGTTTGCTAACTTCATTGTATATAGTGTGTGTTTGACAGCTGGATGTACATAGCACAACATGTTTTCCTATTTAACTATGCTGCTTTTCATATATCTTTTCATAAGAAAATAATATTCACTTCCTTTAATTTTCCTTAACTTTTAAAATTACTTACTCTCATAAGCATGTCAGTTGCTTTCCATTATCTACTTGATAGTTTTGTTAGGTAGTCTAAAATCGGACTCCCAGAAACAAACCTTATATCCTGTGTAAAATTTTTAGTACAGAAAATTCAGTGTTAGTGGGCTTATATTATCATAACGTTGTGTTTGTATTAAAGAGTATAGCCTCCAGTGTTTGGCTGATGACCAGGGTGAGAGCTTTATTACCCAAAGCATCATAGTGTTTCCTCAAAGGCAATTGAAACTCTTCAGAAATGTTGAACACTTTTCCTGTGGCTGAATAATGATAGTTTTAAAAATGCTTTGAATTTCCTATGACAAGTTTGGAGAATCTAAAGATGGCAAAGTGAAGGCGATTAATATATTATTGATTGGACAGACTTGTAATTCCTTAGTGAATTGGATTTAGTTCCTTCGTTAAGACCAGGTCAATGCCATAAATTTTCCAGAAAATCAATATTCCAAAGGATGCTAAGAGCTAGACTCTTAGACATTTTCTTGGTTATTTTAGGACTAGGTGCATGTTACTCACCCCACAAAAAAGATAGAAAGGACTGGAAAATGATCAGAGAAAGAAATTTAACATCAAACATACGGATAGAGTGTTTTAAACAGGTAAGAAATTTAGAAACACATGGGTGGCCTCTATAAAATGTGACCTTATGGAAGTCTATTTGCTTGGAGACTTCCAATTGATACAATGTTAATGTTATATCAGAAACAATCTAACTCTTTTATCTTGTAGCATAAATAATTAAAACTCAGAGACAGATACTGGGGTTCAACATGAAGATCTGAAAAGCAATGCAGCCTAGCTACTAGAGAGGTGTTACCTATAAGATATCTTCAGACTGAAAGAGAACAAGTTCCTATCATGCCCTGCCTTATATTTCTTTCTAATGCTAGGATTAAAGGTATGTGACTCCCTAGCACTGGGGTTAGTATTGTGAGCTACTACCATCGGGATATGTTTCTGAATTGATCTTGGGTAGCCCAGGGTGGCCTTCAACTCAGAGAGATATATCTACCTATATCTCCCAAATACTGGAGTTGAAAGTGTATGGCACCACTGCTATGGCTCCAGAGGCTTAGTTTTAACTTTTCATTTTCAGGCAATATTTATTTATAAAATATCACCATATTTCCCTTTTTATCTAAAATAATGTAGGCTAGAACTAAAATAAGTAAAAATATATGCAATAAGTACTATAACTATATATAATATATATAAGCAATTAAATACATTGAAAAAGTCTAGGCCATTTGCATTTGACAAATTCAGAGAAAATATTCCATAACTATCTTATCTTGTGTGTTCAAAGTCCTGTGCCTAATTTACTTTCTAGTATAACTAACTTTCTGCAATTAGTAAACAAGGAAAACTATAACTATAGCTATCTAGTTTCCAATACCCTGAAAGACCCAAGAAGGAAATAATATTACCTAAGTAAGCAGGAATTGCAAGAAGCAACTTATGAAAATTGTGAGAAAAGACACAAACAGCTGGCTTCCAGTAAGTCACCCAAAGTTCCTCTGCAATGTTGAGGCATCCATCTTCTGCTTACTGGCCTAACATATTTGACAGACTTTTCTATGATGCAGAAATTTTGAAGGACTGTTCTGCCTTTTCTGTGCAAGATTTAGCAATCACTCTCTTTTGTGCCCTGCTTTTCCTATTAGGCTAGAGCATTTTCTTGTCCAGTTGCTTACTTTTGCTACAAAGGGACCAAACTGTATGTGGAGTTTCTTTGAGGTTCATCACCTTCTCTGAAGTATACTGTTGCTGCCAGGAGCAGACATGTTTCATTAAGACATCTTACATGCCATTTTCTGTAGATATCTGATGTGTTTGAATATAAATATTCAATTTAAAATATATCTCTGTTTGATATTGAAAACATATCTAGTGTGACTACAAGCCTGATTGTAATAGGTGACTAATTACTAGCCTACATTTTTTATTATTCTAAATAATTGATAATAATAATTTTCAAGAACTAGAAACTTGGCAGTTGAGAGCTCATTGGTAAATGAGTTCTATAGATAACATTGAACAAGAGTAGAAAAATGTAGGGAGTAACCTCTGAGCAAGTGAGCCAGAGCAAGAGAACACTGAGGATCTGGGCATTGAATTGGGGACCTTCAAGGGAGTAGACCTAAGCCAGGACTCTGGTGGGTCTGGGCATGGGTCTACTACGTCCCTGGAACTAGGCCAGAGCAAGGACCTCTGCCAGTCTGGGTGAGTCAACCTTGGACCTCCGAGGGAATAGGCAAGAACCAGAGATCACGGTGGGGCCAGGTGTGAGTCTGAGTCTTCAAAGGAAGTAGGCCTGAGGCAGGACCTCTGTAGGTCTAGGAATTGGTCTGGGACATCAAAGGGAATGGGCAGGAGCCTGGAACCTCTGCAGGTCTGAGAGTGAGTCTGGGATCTCTGAGGGAGTAGTCAGGTCCTCTGTGATTCCAGGTGCAGCCAAGCCTGGAACCTCCAAGGCAGTAGACCAGAGCCAGAAATGTTTCCAGGTCCAACTCCAACCCAGGGACTTCTGCAGGAGGTGTTCCAGATGAGGATTTACAGAAACAGGGCAAGGTCGGCAACCTAGGCCAAAATAGGCATTAGACAGCAAACTCTAAGAGAGCAGAGCAAAGCAGAGGAGTGCTGTGCTATCTCCAGAAACTTGGAGTAAACAATGGGGTAACTAGAACTATGGCACTGACTGTACCACAAGGAGCAACTATCTGAGCTTTGGATTCACTGGCACTTAGACGATTGTTCAACAGAATCTCAGACAGCCCCAACAACACCTATTAGAAAAAAAAGATGAGTAGAAAAAAGTAAGAACAGACACAACACCGCACACAGCATCACAACATCAGTAAAATCTAAAGACCTTACAACACCTAGACCCAAACAACCAAATATGGATAAAGCAGAAGAAAATGACCTATAAAATAAATTCAAGAGGATGTTTGAAGTTCTAAAAGAAGAAATGAGAAATTCCTTAAAGAAATGGAGGAAAAGACAAAAAAAAATGAAATACATCAGCAAATCACTTAAAAAAAAGAAAAAGAAATCAAACGTATGAAATAAACTATTCAGGACATGAAAACTGAATTAGAGACAATAAAGAAAATACAAGTCAAGAGAATTATAGAAACAGAAATTATGAGAAAACAGTCAGGAACCACAAACGCAAGCATGAACATCAGAATACAAGAAATGGAAGAGAGAATCTCAAATGCTGAAGACACAATGGAGGAAACAGACTCATTAGTTAAAGAAAACATTAAATCTAACAAGAGCTTAACTCAAAATATCCAAGAAATATGAGAGATCACGATGCCAGCCCAGACTAGTATACCCAGCAATGATTTAAAAGTAGGGCTTTTGGTGCCTTGCTCTGGGAAGGAGTTTCCCTATGATGGTAGGAAACAACTGAATTGGATTTACTATAGGGGCCTGCAGAATGCCCCTCATGGAATTTCCCAAAGACAAGGGATTACCTCGAATATTTCTCATTGACCTACATTCCTTAGTCTATTGCATGTCTTTGCCACACTTTCTGCATAACCATGAATGGAAGGGTGTTCTTAATAAATTATTCATAGAAAAAACATTGTTTCTTGGAATTCCCTGTCTACAGTCCCTTTTATGGTGACCTTGTTTGACACAATTATAACATTTGACATTTTGATTTTTTTCTCAAATTTCTGAAAATCACCTCTAGTATCCATGCATCATCATGTTCATGAGATTCAATATTATTTGTATCTTTGATCGATTCCTCAAAAGGTGCTGAACTTTAGCCTGGTGGTGGTGCACTCGGGAGGCAGAGACGGCAGGATCTCTGTGAGTTTAAGGCCAGCCTGGTCTTCAAGAACTATTTCCAGGGCAAGCAACAAAGAGACACAGGAAACCATGGCTCAAAAGACAAAACAAAACAAAAAGTGCAGAACTTGCCTTTACCGACCTAAGTATCATTTGCATAGAGAATTGGCATTTTCAAAAGCCTGATATTCATTTTTTTTATTTGTTTAGCTTCTGAATTTGGTATCAATCTATTTACTGCTGCAGTCAATCTTTGTAGAACATCTGTAAAAGCTTCTTTTGAGCCCTGTATAACTTTAGTATTGACTCAGTTTTCTTTTCTTTTTCCCCCATTCTGTCCCAACATTTAAAGCAGCTGCATGGCATAAATCTAAAATGTAGTCATTATATATAGCTAGCTTTTCTATAGTAACATATTCTCCTCTAAAAATTTGATTTTGGGAGATTTTTCTATCTCTAGCTTTATTCCATTGTTCTACATTCTTAACCTATTCTCTCATCCAGGTATTTAATTGTAATTAAATTAAATTTATTAATTGTAATTAAATAAAATAAAAGGCTCTAAAACACCTTTAACCAAATCTATCCAATAGTCATGGATAATCCTATTACAAACTAATGATGAACTGAACATTTGCTTCTCAAAAGGTGAATGCATGCCACATGAGATGATTTCTTCTTTTAATATCCTTAAATCTAACATTGACACAGGAGTATAGTTAGCTGTAACAGAGCCTCTACCATTTGGGAATTGCTGTAAGGTTACTGAATATATTAACGCTGGTTGTTGTCTGAAAACATTAGGCTGTTCCTCTCTAATCTTATAATGCAATGCTGAAATTGGTTCTCCATTTAATTCCTCTGTCTGGATTTGAATATCTCTGTGACCTGCTTAATTTGGTTTTTCTAAGGCCTCCACCTTAGCACTCAGAATAACCAGTTCTTTTAGTGATAGGATAGAAATGATAAAACTGATAATATTTGAGTTGACATTACATAAATCACATCTAAATTAGATATCCTCTCATTTAATCACACCATTTTCAAACTGTCTAGCATATTATCATACAGAGACCCTAATCCCTCCATTGTAATGGTTTTTCCCATTATTATTTTGTTCTCTAAGCAGTTCAGAATATGTTGATTATTGACCAATTATATTTATCTGTATATTTTCATATTGTGTTTTGCTATCTTTAAAGACAAATTCTGGAAATAAGCAGATTTCGATTTAAAATAACTTTTCTTATTGATTGCTATGAAAATATGATCGAGTTATTGGAACTATTTGAACTTTTTCTTCCTCTTCTAAAATAGTAGTTGAATTAAGTCCTAATTTATGACCTATGGGAAAAGAAAGTGACTAGCCGATGGTAGTCATTCTTGTTATAATGAAAGTTAATTATTTATTATTTCTGTATCAGAACATGATTGAAATGAAGCCTCATCATTTTCCTAGTAAGGTCCTCAACAATGACATAGAAGTTTTTTTTATAAGGTTAATGTACTTATCTAAAATTCACTTTTATTTTTCATTGTTCAATTCCATTTCTGTTATGATAGTTATATTCCTTTGATTAACAAACTTCTACTTAAAGCCTTAATAATTATTTTCTTTTGGTCTTAGTATTAGTCAGTGCCTTTTCATAGAAAATTTTTGAAAAGACAAAATAAAGTGATTAGATGCACACATGAAGTTCTAATTTTTTTGAATTCTATATTTTGTTTTGTGTCTCTTTTCTTGCTCAGTTTAATTCTAATCCTTTAGATAATATACTGTTCTCAGTTACAGTTCATTTTTCTATGTTTATATGTTTGCTTGCCCTGCTGTCATGCCTATAGGTTTTTTTTTTCTATTTACCTCTACCCCTTCCCATACCTCCTAACTCCTGTCAGGAGCTAGAATTACATTACTATTAAGTTAAGCAGGACACACTCCTCAAGGTGTAGGCCTACCTAGGTATCATATATGTTCTTCACTTTAAAGTACTATACCAGATTCTAAAGCCATAAAGAGACTTTTTGATTAGATGAGAACCAAGTGATGATAGAGTATGAGTCACCACCATGACTTGAACCTAAATCAAGAATTTCATATACAAAAATCTGCACCAAAGTGTGAAGGATGTATGATGTTCTAATACTTTAGCATATATTTGCAATTCGTTATTTTCCCTTTCCCTCCATGTACAGAATTTTCTAATATCATAACAACCCTCACAATAATACCTACTTGGGGCATATTAGGTGTTATCCATTTTCTGTGTCTTATTTATGGTCAATAAACTTCATGCATTCATACCTTGGAAAAGTGATATAATGCCTTCAAGTTTATTGCTTAAATTTCACTTGAAACAGACCTGTACAATATTTTCCCATCTTCCTGAAAAAATCCAGGACAGATATCGCAAATAACTCCAAAATTAGGTCACTTTTAACCTTCGAGTTTAACTGCCACACACACAAATATTACAGGACAGGATTTTCTTCTGAGTAAAATGTTTGTGGTGGTTTGAAAGAAAATGTCTCCCAAAATGAGTTGCACTATTAGGAGGTATGGCTTTGTTGAAGTGGGTATAACCTTATTCAAGGAAGTGTATCACTGTGGGGGTTGTTTTAAGTTTTCTTAACTCCAGGAGACCTTTGGTAAGTCAGTTTAACTTCCTGCTATCTCCCAGATGTATGCCTCTCAGCTACTACATTACCATATATGCCTACAGGATTCCATGTTCTTTGTCATGATGATAATGGACTGAACCTCTCAAACTGTAAGCAAGATACCCCAAATATGTATATATATATATATTCCTTCTCAGAGTTACTATGGACATAGTGTCTGTTCATAGCAATAAAAAACCCTAATGAAGATAATTTCTGTGAACAATTCAGACTTAGGTATGCAGATTTCATATGTTATGTAACCTTGCTACTACATAGACCAACAACATATATTCTTTCCACCCTTCATGGACTGAAACAGATAGACAGAAGGTAGGAATAAAAACAGAGCATGAGAAAGCATGAATTCTGTAGCAATTATAAAATCTTTTTGAAAATGTATCCTCAAGTTTGTAACAAGCCCTATTTATAAACAACCTATGAAACCATAGAAGAGATTGCATTCACATATAAACCACACCTATTACATTGCCTAAAACTCAATTATGCTGTGAAAGTTATGCAACAAGCCAGATAAAACTAGGCTGGCAGAAGGAGAAGTCAAAAGGTAAAGAGAAAAAATGGTAGCAAAGGTATGTGAACAGGTGCACTGGAGGTAATTGTAGTCCTTCTTGGCAATTACTTCTTGAGACATCTCATTTGTTTTTAGCATATTTATCTCCTTAGTTTATTTTGTATGGAAAAATGTATCACTGCCTAAAAACTTTTGCCAACTTATTTATGCCTGGAAAGTACACAAAAGTCACAGTAATCATACAGAAATAAATTTTACTTGACATTGAAAAAGTGTCAATGAAAAAGAGAAGTAGAGAAAAGTAAAACTTCATGGGTGGTAAACACCTTATTTTGTCAGTCTGCACATTCTAGCAATGTCACAAAGTGTACAGACTAAAAGTACAACTCACTTCAAAACTACTTTATTTTTATTTTTGAGATAAGTACATCATTTCCCTTCTCTTTTCTTCACCCAAGTGCTTCTATTTATTCTCCCTCTTTTCTTTCAAATTCATTATTTTTTTGCATTGCTATTATATATTTATGCATATGTGTATATATAGATATTCCTAAACACTTAGTTTTATTATCTGCTCAGTCTGAATGTTACTTTTGTGTAGGATTTCAGGGCTGGCCTTTTAGTTTTGGTAATCAATTCATGTTCTTTTCCCTGGGGAAGACCATTTCTCCCACTTTCAGCAATCCTTAGTTGCCTATTGTTCCTTTTGTAGGTTTGAGGCTACCTGGAATTCTCTTGATCACTTTAGCATTATCAATATCAATGGCATTTTTTTTAAGTTCATGTGTAGTCAGTCATATTAGTGCGACTATCTGGGTGTAGCTTCTGATATTTACAAGAAACAGAATTTCACAGTAAGCTCCCTGATCCTTGGCTCTTAACATTTTTCTATCTCCTTTACTGCACTAATAACTAAGGTTTTTGTTTGAGTGTCATATTGTACATGTATTAGTTGGGACTGGGCTCCACAACTCTGCATTTTAATTGGTGTGATCTTTTTCATGGTCTTTATCTCTTACAAATATCTATGTATTTTTGTGGATTAATAGTAAAAATAACAAAACCTTTACTTCTTTTTACATAATGAATCAATTTAAATATTCTTTGTTAATGAATCAGTAATTGTATACTCAGTTCTTACAAGATGGCATTAGTTTTTTTTTTTTTTTAAATTTATTTATTTATTAAGGATTTCTGCCTCGTCCCCACAACCGCTTCCCATTTCCCTCCCCCTCCCCCGATCAATTCCCCCTCCCTCATCTGCTCGAAGAGCAATCAGGGTTCCCTGACCTGTGGGAAGCCCAAGGACTGCCCACCTCTATCCAGGTCTCGTAAGGTGAGCATCCAAACTGCCTAGGCACCCACAAAGCCAGTACGTGCAGTAGGATCAAAAACCCACTGCAATTGTTCTTGAATTCTCAGTATTCCTCATTGTCCTCTATGTTCAGCTAGTCCGGATTTATCCCATGCTTTTTCAGACCTAGGCCAGCTGGCCTTGGTGAGATCCCAATAGAACATCCCCATTGTCTTAGTGTGTGGGTGCACCCCTCGTGGTCCTGAGTTCCTTGCTCGTGCTCCGTCTCCTTCTGCTCCTGATTTGGATCTTGAGATTTCTGTCCGGTGCTCCCGTGTGGGTCTCTGTCTCTGTCTCCTTTCATCGCCTGATGAAGGTTAATATTCCTGAGGATGCCTATGTGTTTGTCTTTGGATTCACCTTCTTATTTAGCTTCTCTAGGAACATGAATTATAAGCTCAATGTCCTTTATTTATGGCTAGAAACCAAATATGAGTGAGTACATCCCATGTTCCTCTTTACATATTAGAGTATTACTCAGCAGTAAAAAACAAGGACTTCTTGAATTTTGCATACAAATGGATGGAAATAGAAAACACTATCCTGAGTGAGGTAAGCCAGACCCAAAAAGAGGAAGATGGCATTAGTTTTTAATTACTTGCACAGAAAGCTCACAAACTTGATATTGTAAAAATCTCAAAGCTCTGATACTTAGCAGTACAGATTAAGAAGGAGTCATTCATTTGATGGCATAACTTGATCCATGTCCATGGTAGTTTCTAGAGGCTGTGCATATTTTTTTGGGAGGAGAAAGTGGTTATAAACTAGCATGACTTTCCTTTTTAGTACTTGCCATTATTGCTTTTATAGTTCCTTTATCCTTCCACCTTTAAGGATCCTTGAATATTCTGGGCCATCTCAGAAAAACCAAAATCATTCCTTCACCTCAGTATTCATTACATATTTACATCTATTAAGACTCTTTTGCATAGAGAGCAATACATTCTTTGGTGTCAGAGAATAGAATATGAACATTTTCACATCTGGATATAAAGTATTCTCTATAAAAATCATAATTTCACAAGGCTAATCAACTACAACAGAATACTTCTAATATAACTCCAGGTGGCATCATCCAGCTGGAAAGGCAAAGTGAGAAACTATTTCAGCCAAGAATATTTTATATGCTAAACTGACAAAAATGAAAAAAAATGCATTAACCCTTGTTTCCTTCTTCTTGAAAGATAAGAAACTCCAAGCTTCCTGTTCTAGCCACAGAGAAAAAGATGATGCAGAAAAAAATGAGAATTGCAAATGAAGGATAATTATAAGGTATGAAGAAAAAACAACATCAGATCTGTGAGTCAGAAAAAAATGGGAGAATGTGTTAGGATGACAGTTTTAATTTCCCAATATTTGTAATGGTGGATGAGGTTTCTACAGTTTTCACCCTTCACAAAATAGATGCTAAGGTCCTCGTGCTCATTTTCACTGAGAATTGGTTAGGGTCACATGACAAACACTTCCTGAAAGTGTACTCAGTGATTTATACATCTTCCATTGGCTGTGTGATAGATATATGTGCCTTGAAAATGGCTTTTAACCCTTTTGAGAACCCTATCATAAGTTTAGAAATATACCATAAGCATATTTTAAACAGAAAGAGAGTGTTCTGGTCAGTTAAAGAGTAATTATTTTTATATCATCTAACCTAAGTATGTAGTATCTTCAACAATACCATCTTACTATATATTTGCAATATAGAAACAAGTTGACTAGCAATAGCCTACTTGGGTGTGTGTACCTCTAAAACCTTTAATATCAATAATTGTAAAAGGAGATTTCATTTTGACTACCCAGTCCCAAATAAAAACTGAGAGGCTTATATTAATTATAAATTCTAGGTCACTAGCTCATGCTTATTTCTAACTAGCTCTTGCATTTTAAGTTAACCCACATTCCTTATTTGCGTTCTGCCAATGGAGGTACTTTATTAACATGGCACATTCAACTCTTTTTCCCTCTGTGTATGATTGCTGACTCACCTGACTCTGGCCTTCTGATTTTCCTACCTAACTGTATCCTGTTCAACTATTGGCCAGTCAGCTTGTTTATTAAACCAATCATAATGGCAAATCTTCGAAGTGTACAAAAAGATTATTTCACAGCAAAGAACAAACAGTAAAGTGTCACGTGCATGGCACTCTGATTCTCATTAAGAAATTAAAGTCTTGTGAACCCCTCTACAGCCCAAGGGGATGTTTCCAACTAGGTCCTTGGGCAACAGAGGAGAGGGTTCCTGAACTGGCCTTCTGCCATAGCCACACTGAAGAATATTTTGAATATCACCATAGAATGTTCGTCTGGCGATGGATGGAGATAGAGACAGAGACCCACACTGGAGCACTGGACTGAGATCCCAAGGTCCAGATGAAGAGCAGAAGAAGGGAGAAGATGAGCAAGGAAGTCAGGACTGCCAGGGGTGCGTCCACCCACAGAGACAGTGGGACTGATCTAATAGGAGCTCACCAGAGCCAGCTGGACTGTGACTGGATGAGCATGTGATCAAACCAGACTCTCTGTTGTGGCTGACAATGGGGGCTGACTGAGAAGACAACGATAATGGTAATGGGTTTTGATTCTACTGCATGTACTGGCTTTTTGGGAACCTAGTCTGTTTGGATGCTCACCTTCCTAGACCTGGATGGAGTGGGGAGGGCCTTGGACTTCCCACAGGGCAGGGCACCCTGACTTCTCTTAGGACTGGAGATGGAGGGTGCTGGGAAAGTGAGAGTAGTGGGAAAGAAATTGGAGGAGGTGGAAATTTTTAATAAATAAATAAATAACTTAAGTGACAAAACCAAATAAACAAAAAATAAATAAAAAAATAAAACTAATAGTTGCTTTTTAAAAGTAGATTTAATAATATACCTTTTATCTTACTATATCTATATTCTCTCGTTTTTATTTCAGAGTGTAGTTAATAATCTACCCTTTTTTTCCTATCATATCTGTAGCCCCCTTTTTCCTTTTAAAACAAAAACTTTGCTTTGTTTAGCTTTAATCCTGACTATTACCAAAAGATAACTTGTAATTATCCCCCAAACAATAATAAATAACCATAATCAATTGAATGACCAAAATTACACACCCTACCGCTTTGGAATGTGGGTGTTGTATTCTTAAATTTACTTCCTGCTGTCTGTGGCCAATGTTATCTTTAGGGTATCCTAAAAAGAAAATTTGTGTTAATTATCAAGTCCTGGGAGAGGTAGCTATATCAGTTTTTGTCTAGTATACGCATAATGGAAAAGTGCAAGGATTGTGTCAAATCCTGACTTCTGTAGTTCTGTGAGGCTGGATCATCTCAACTAGTCACCTTGAAATTATTCTGGCAGTTTGTCTTACAAAGCCGATCCTTAGGTGGTGTTTTTCAGCTTAGTAGTGTTATCATAGTCCTGGAGGAGTCATTATTATGGGGCTTTCTAGATGTAATATATGAAAGAAGAATAAATGTAGAAAAATTGAAACATGGTAAAGAGATAAATAAATAAATGCCTCTTGTTCTAAATTCTCATGGCTATAATTAGGTCCCAAATACCTGAGTGCAGTCCCACCAGTCTGGAATAAAGACTTTTAATAGACTAAATTAAAAAAAAATAAATTAAAGTCTTTTAGGAACAGCACTGTCCACTATTTTTAAACTTCCTCATGGTGTGTGTGTGTGTGTGTCTGTGTGTGTGTGTGTGTGTGTGTGTAAATATAGTGTGTCATATGTATTGTGACATCTATCTATCTCTAGCTATACATCTATCTAATGACACACTGGGTTATGGTTATATTTGTATGAAGAGGCAAAGTAGATCAGTAAACTCTGTGGGTGAGGTAACTCAAGTTAGGAATTCATGTTCCTAAGTGACAAGACTCAGGATAATCCTAATCTGAAACAACTATTACAAACAGCACCTGCACAGTATAGAAGGTAGGGTATTGTTCACCAGAAGTTAAGATTTGAATTAAGGAAATGATATTCAGTTTTTAGTTATATGATATTGACCAAATTTTAAAATCTCTGTATCTCCATTGATAAATTTGTAATTTCAAATTTCATGTTTAGATTATATTTCTTATACTATGGAGAAGACACTGGAAAAATAAAATAACATGAGCAATACATGATCCTCTGTACTGAACATTATTCTTCCAGTATGCATCAAAATTTTAAAAAGGAAAACTAAACAGATTTAGATTGCATGAACTATTCAGAAATTTACATGACAGAACAAGAAATTACAAGCAAATTAGAGAGCTAACCCCAAATACAAAAATATCTGTAGGGCAGAAAGGCACCCTTTAAATTATATTTTGATTGTGTCTGAGCCATGAAGACACTGAAGCTCTTGAGGTACAACGCTTGCTCTATAAGTAGAGCCTGTGGACTAATAGAGAGCACCAAAAGTGTAGGAAGGGCTAGTGTTCTTTTGAAAACAACACTAATCATTTTCAATGATTATATGCTATATTTAAGATATTAGCCCACCTTTGAACCCTGTTTATTTATGTTATCACATCTCTACCATACTAAGATTTGATGATCAAATTCACATTTGCGATTAACAGTTCATACCAGACTGTACACATTACCCCTCCATGAGCACACGATTTCTAGTAACATAGAACTGACATGGTTGTTACATAAAATTTTAAGTAATATGATTTCAGGATGAACTCCTACACATTCACACACACAAACACACACACGCACATACACATATATATGTATTCATGTATAGGAAAGGTCATTCTCTTGACATTTTTCAGAAATTAAACCATTTAATCTTCATACTAATTCCTTTTACATCCATTTACAAATGAATAAAAGGAGGCAAAATTTTTTTGACCAATAAATATACTACTTCCTCTAATATTTTTTTTTCACAGTAAGTTTGGTTTTTACCCATATTAAAGACAAATAATTACTTTAAACTTAAGGAAATAGGTGTGTGTGTGTGTGTGTGTGTGTGTGTGTGTGTATGTCTTTGATACTTATACATGTAACAGTTATGCAATATAGAATAATATGTCACATATAAGCTGGTCACCAGAATAGAAATAAGTCTATTTCTTACACACCAGATTTTTTCAATGTTTACACACTCTTAGAATCACTTTTCTAATGTAATCTTCATGAACTTTCAGAGATACCAAATATTTAATTAACAATTATTAGAAATTAACTATCTTGGTTTCTGCTTTGTCTTTATAGCTTTGTAAATATTTTCATATCTTAAATTCCATGTTATACAGCCAAGGAGGCCAATAAGTGAATAACTAGTTTTACATCTTATGTTTTGTACAAAAGATGATGAAGGAAATTGTCTTAAAATATGATGCCTAGAGGCATTGTAAATAGCAGACAGAATAGAGATAAAGAAAACACACCAGGAATAGATAAGAGAGATAAACTAAATGATGGAGACAAAGCTATAGAAAGAAAGGAAAACATTATTTCTAAAAAGAAAGTCAGTTAACAGTAGGACAAATAATTCTACTCACATCAACACTGGAGTTGCTCAGGCCAAACGTTCCCTTTTTCTGAATCAAACTTTCTTGATTAAAATTTGACAATGATACAAGATAGGTAATTGCATTCCTAACAAAGAAGAATAACATAGGGCTGAAAAGCTACAGAGGGCAAACAGAGAATAAAAAGGAGATGATCTGATTATCCTTGCAAAAGTAAATTTCTATGAAAACTATAAAGAGAAATACAAAAAGGCAGACACATAGACAAACTGGCATCAAAGCTTGTTTTGACCTAAAGCCAAAAGATTGATTCATTGGTTGAAGCAGAGATTGTTAAATAACTGTTTATTGTGTTAGCAAAAGATACTTTGTTGAAAATAAAATAATCAACAAGTGCTCTATGTTTAAAATGGTACTGAGAACAACTTTGAAGAAATTGCATTAAAATACATCAATGTCTAATACTTTTTTCTTGTATTCATCCCTGTTTTGATATGGTTTTTTTTTAAATATCAGATCTCAGTAAATTAGTACATTGTGTAGATGGAAGCCGGGCGATGGTGGCGCACACCTTTAATCCCAGCACTCGGGAGGCAGAGGCAGGCGAATCTCTGTGAATTGGAGACCTGCCTGGTCTACAGAGCTAGTTCCAGGACAGGCTCCAAAGCCACAGAGAAACCCTGTCTCGAAAAACAAAAACAAACACACAAACAAACAAACAAAAAAACAAAAACATTGTGTAGACTGGCCCATGCATGCTCTGTAGACCAGGCAGACCTCACTTGAACTTGTGATCCTCTAAAGTAGCTAGGAATATAGGTCTGAGCCACAGGACCCAGCTGCATTTTTTCCGTTTGTACCAATATTTTTTAGGGTAATAGAAATGAGTATGATTTTAATGTTGGATTTTACTTTTATTCACATTTGGGGAAGCAGAGATAAAAGATAATAAGTACTTCCATAATTTTTTTTGTTTTTTATTTGCATAGAAAATAGATTTTCCCCCATAAAACTTACTCAGATTATGGTTGCCTTCTCTGTACTCAAAAAGCTGGACATTACAGAACCAAATGTTATTTAATAATGTTATGATTAAAAATTGGTGCACACCTAAACAGAGAATTCTTGAAAAAAGAAACTCAAATAGTTGAGAAGACTTAAAAATGTTCAACATGTTTAATCAAAAAGAAATGAAAATGAAAATTACTCTGAGATTTCATCTTCTAAAAAGCATAATGGACAAGATCAATAAAACAAATGACAGCACATTCTGGCAAGATAATGAAGTAAGGAAAACACTCATCCAATTCTTGTTGGAGTGTAAACTTGTAGAGAAATCAGAATGTTTGTTCATCAGGAAGTTGGGAGTCAATCTACCTCAAACTCCAATTATACCATTCTTGTCCATATACCCAAAGGGTGCTTCATCATATTAGAGAGACACTTGCTAAACTATGTTCATCACATGCTATTCATAATAGGCAGACATTTGAAACAACCTTAATGCCTGTCAATGAATGAATGGATAAGAAAGAAGAGCCACATTTGTCCAGTAACAATTACCCAGCCATTAATATAAAAATGAAATCATTAATTTGAATGTAAAGGAATTGAGCTAGAAATAGAAATCATCTTTTGTGAGGTAACCCAGACCCAGAAAGACAATTTAGTATGTATTAATGTTTATGTAGATGTTATCTGTTAAGTTTTCTGTATGCAGGCTATAATTCATATAATCACATATCTTAGGTAGAGAATAAGGGATTATGAGGAGGAAAGGCTCTCTCTAGCATGAAGAAATAAAATAGATAGTTATGGATAGATAGAAGTAGGGATGATTGGAATGAGAATATCAAACAGGAAAGGAGAGGAAAGAAAAAGGGACCAACAGAGCCAATAGAGGGAGGGACACCTAAAACTATATGCATGCATACATATATAAAAAGTTTCTACAGTAGTAGAAGGATCTATTATATATGTACATATGTATTTATAGTGATCAAAATAAAATTATCAAGCAATATCTTTTTATATGTTAACTTCTGAGTTTAAAGTACAACAAATATTAAACAAGTCCTTCCTTCTTTCTTTCCTCCTTTCCTTCCTACTTCCTTCCCTCAACAACACCTCACTTCTACTATCTTCCATTCTTTCTTTTTTAGTCCACTTGGAGATATTGGTCAGTAGATTGGTAAATCAGATATAAATATGTCTAATTCCAGTAAAAATTGCTCTGGGAGGGTGTGTATGTGTTGTATATGAGTGTTATAACTTAGGATATGAGTGTACACATGTGTACTATCACATACACAGCGCTAGGGAAGATTGTTTTGTACCTTTCTCCATCAGTTTGAACCATTTTCTCTTGAGACAGAGTTTATCAAGAAACTTAGAGCTGAGCATATGCCTGAAGTTTTATGTATCCTATCATAAAGATATTTGTAACACTAAGCTTAGATTAGTGACTCTATCCAATACACAAAGGAGATGTGGCCAACCTTGGCCAACAGTAGAGGAATGGGTAATGAATATCTATTACATATGTAAAATATAATAACTTTGTTCAAACTGAAGAATGAAATCATAAAATTTCCCAGAAAATAGTTGAATATAGGATATATAATATTGTGTGAGGTCATCCAAATTTAGAAAGACAAATTTGTACTTTTTCTCACATGCTGATTCTAGCCTGTCATGTTTGCATGTATTTTTGTAAATAAATGTATGTGTGGTTATAGAATAATATTTAGAAGGGAGAACAAGAAAAGATAATAAAAATGATAAAATGCCTACTAATGGAATATAAGATACTTTCTAAAATTCCTTTAAATGATCTCTCACAGAATAACACATCATTAATGAAAAATAGATTCTTAAAAAGGCAGTGTACACATGTGATTCCATGAAGGTTTACCTTTCTGAGAAACCTGAATTTTAAATTATGCCTTTGATTGAACTTTCTTGTTGAATATAGTTCTTTGTATGTACCATTAAACTTAGTGTACTTAACTATTTAATCAAGAATTTTAACTACTCAAATTGTGGTGTATGCAGGATGTTAAAATATGTTCAACTATTATATTGAAAACAAGACCTACAAAAACCATTTTATGTCTGAACTTTTTAATATTGTAATTTTTTTTCTTTCTATTTAAATCTTCTCTGCCTTAGTCTTTGTTTCTGCCATTCTAAAAGAAATATTCCAGGAATTTGAACTCATTTTTTATCTATTTTTATTACTACTATATGATTCTAAATTGTATCATTGTCCATGGATCAATATTTTTTTTTGAAAAATCAAAAACAGAAGTGAAATGCATATTTTAAGTTTCTGCACTGCTCGGGAACTTCCTTCTCTCTTATCTTTCAGTACTGCTTCCTCTTTTGTTTAGCTCCTTTCCTCCCTAAGGACAGCTCCAAGAATAAGCAAACATATCTATGACTGAAAAAGACAGACTAGCTATCTGGCTCTTGGGAATTTACAGGAGAAACTAATAATCAAGACAAAAGGTGTTTGGATTTTAAAATATTTTCAAGCCCCTTCCTTGCTGTGCACTGCCTGCATAATGACCACAGAGGGATTTAGCTCCAGACTTGAGTTTGTTTTTGTCCCGACAACTTGACAGTTTAATAATTCAAGCTGTTTACATTCTCCCAAACACATGAGCCAAGATTATTATGCTTTTCTTTATTTCTATGCCCTCTTCCTTTAAGCTATTACATACTATGAGACTCGAAGTCAGATCAATGGCCAATGATAACAGGGAGATTGTTTTTCATTTCCTGGGGATTGCCATCTCTTAGAACAGTGAGTGAACATGACAGGTGACATTCTTATGTACTGAATCTCTTCTAACTGCAATGTGTCCTAGTGAATTTGTAGGGAGGTGAGTGTGGCGGACCTCTCGACCGGCGAGAAAGAACAACCACCACATCAGGATTCCACTCAGATCACGCTTTACTGGAGTGCCCTTGATTGATGGGGAGCATAAAATGAGGGGGACAGGGAGCTAAGGGGAGAGACAGCATGAAGCGAAGGGGTAAAGGGCTGTTAGGCAGTTGCTTAAATAGGGAAATGGCACACGGGTCGCCCTGTGATTGGCTGCCACCAACAGCTGACACCAGACCGCATCGGGATAGGCTCAAGGATCCTCATCCACTGCACATAGGGGAAGCGGGTGGGGGGGGGGACGCGCAGCTCTCAAAGGCATAGCCAAATATGGAGTTGTTTATTTCCAACAAGACAGGATGTCGGCGCCATCTTGTAATGGCGATCCTGTCCAGCTCACTACAGGTGAGGAACTGGGAAAGGACAAATTTTAATCCAAAGAGTCCAGGGCTGTTTTTGAAACCCTAGAAAAATTACTATTCCAATAAACTCTTTTCACATCTCCAGTGATTTAAGATTGACAGTCTTACAAAAATACTATGGCATAACTAACCACAATATATTAACTCACACAATGAATAAAAATACTAAAACCTGGAATGAAAGTCATCCTTAAATATGTCATAAATAGTTAAATCATGTGAGTAAAAGTATTATTTTACTCCAATTACTTAAATGAAGTTAAGATATATATGTTTTGTTGTTTTGATACAAGCATGACAATTTAAACACTTTACATAACACTATGGAATCTAACATAGTAGCCCATTAAAACCTTTGCCTTTCTAATTAAATAAATAAAAGAGACAGGACTTCATAGGGATTTTTTGGCAAAATCAAAATATAAGAAAAGCAATGCCCATAACTGTGTACTGTAATAAGGCTTTATTAGATTCATATGTATGTGAGAAGATCAATGAGGCTCAAGTTAGCACATAAGCAAGAATGGAATGGCTTCACAAGTAAATGTAAGGATCTCTCCCTATACCACTGTATACTTCATGCTCTTAACCTCTACATAGCTCTTTTCAAACAGAGATGTCTCTTCAGATTTTTTCTTCTTCATTTGTCCATATTAAATACACTGTGAAGATTAATTAAATTATCTTTTCAAACTAGCTACTGTAGATTTCACTACTTTCTGTGTGCCACTACTCTGTCCACACTGAAGACACTTTACTCATGATGACCTCTCTTTACTTTTAAAAGACTCCTTCACTTTGTGATCCTAACAATATTTTTTCTGTTATAAATTTCACACAAATGTTATTTTATGAAAAAAAAATCTGCTTAAAAAAGTCAAACTGTCCAACAAAACTTATAAATGATTCAGTTCTTCCTCAAATTTTAGTAAGAATTCTTTCACTAGATATTGATGGATTCTTTATTTTTAATATAAGAAATCTAAGGAATTATTAGGTGTAGACTATTTTGGGAGGGAAAGTCAATGGGAAGTCATTCTTCAATTTAGAAATAACTATAGATTTTGTGTTGTTGTATCGTCATCCAAGTTCCATTACATCCTAGTTGTATTGTTAATTCTGTAACAATTCATTTTCCATATATGAGTGAGAACAACTTATATTCATTTCAGGACTTTCTGAGCTAAGATACTGCTCAGACAGTTCTGAATTTGTTGTTCATTAGGTGCAAGGCATGTTAATCATTTCTAGCTTGTCCAGTTCACTTTTAAAATGATAATCAAAATAGCAATTATCTTTATGTAAAATGACCATTCTACTCATGTATGAATATTGGTTGCTAAATCTCATTTTACCCTGAGTTTACCCTGAGTTAAACCTGAATCCAAGCATAGTTAAATATGATCAAGTTCAAAATTTGGTATTTTGTCTTTCTACTTAATAAGCTGTTAGGTGAGTTCATGATTTTAGCACAGATGGCTTCAGGCTTGAAATAAAGTTTTTTAAAGAACTTTTGTTTCAGCCATTTTAAAATTAAAAAGTGTTTACCTCCATTGTTTCCCATCCTCATCTTTCATTCATGTAGCCACCTTAATTCAGTAATGGGATACAAACTCTTTTGTTGGAATTATGTTTCTTTTTTCATTCGTGTTTTTTTTTAATTTTTCTAGAGACAACTTCACTCTTAGCTCCCAAACTCTACTGTTATTTTCAAAATGATCCGTTATAAAAATCTACATTAGAGAATAATCTCTTGGGATATATATGAATATTTTACCATGCTTCCTCCATCTCAACCACCCCATTCCCCCAAGCTCTCCCCAATCCTCCCCTTCTTCCTCTCTCTCCCCATCTCCCCTTCCCCCAAACCCACGCCCACCCCCGTGCTCCCAACTTTTGCCCAGTTAAAAAAGGTTAAATAGACCCTAGTCGATTTGGATGCACACCTTCCTAGGCCTGGATGGGGGGGGCTTGGAATTCTTACAGGGCAGGGTACCCTCCCCTCTCTTAAGGAGGGAGGGAAAGGGAGGAGTGGAGGAAGTGTAAAACTTTGAATGGAAAAATAAAAAAAAGAAAACATCACATTAAATGAAGTAAAAAAAAAAAGTATACCAAAGTAAACAGGTCAGGCAGTTATAGAAAGAACTATAAAAATATGCTAAACAACAGAAAGGGATGAAAAATACCCAAGAAATAGATTGCATAATGCTTTATTAACCTTGAATTTTCTTAATGCCAATGAGAAAAGAACAACAACACCAGAGAGACATTGGATAATAAAAAAAAAAAAACCTTCTGAATTAAATTAGCCAATATATTCCAAAGATCTATTGACCTCACAATGGGAACCAAGAGATGTTCAATATTGGGGAAGGGTCTTGTTTTTCTTTCCACAGGAGAAAGAAAGTTATGGATATGATCAAAATTAATAAAGATATATTTTGAAAAAGAGAAACCTCTTCAGAAAGAGAAATGACAGCTCAACCACAGAGGTGACAATCATATAGGTGGTAAGAAAACCTTATAAGGGTTACATTCTTGTCTTTACAAGAAAATAATCATTTTCAAAGAGTTGAGAGATGTGGGACATCTGGATATCTAAAGATAAAAGCATAACTGTTTAGAAAAAACTCAGCAAACAAAAAGAATTCTGACTTATGATTCTATATCATCTGCATAGTAAAAAATGATTATATGGACATATATACATCTCTATATTAAAATTAGAGCTGACCTTAAATTTCAACAAAGGCTATCCTTCTCTAAATCCAAGCATACTTTTAAAAGAAAAAAATAGAATTTCTTTCCTATGTTAAGAGCCATCTGGTATGGGACAGAAAAAATAGATTTTAAGGAAATATTTTACTTTTCTCCTTGCCAATTTTGTCTATGTCTTATCTTTTGTTGAATATATGTCTATATGTATAATGTTTAAGTTTTTCACAATGAATAGGAGATTTTCATGTAGTGATCTTTGAAGCTTCCAGGAAGAATATGGGACACCACAACAATAACTCCACCTGGTTGATATGATGTCATGCTGCTGATAGTGCTACTATAAGACTGTTTTTTGGGTACCAACTATGGAAGTGATATATCTTCTTACAATGTTCTGGCCAGAACACCAAATAATATCTTCAAGAAAAAAAGAAACAAATAAACAAGTAAACTATCAAAAAGAACCTATCAATACTGAGAGACCATTTGCTGTTATACAAAACAGCAATCTTGAAACTTAACCATCATTTTACTTTTACAGGATCCCATAGAAAAAACATCAGCCCCATGACAGCTGGATGCAACTATAGAAGTCAATGTACCCTCTCCCAACAAAATTTGTTCTGAGAGTTAAGGACACCATTTTGGGATTGATTAATACTTGTATGGGGTTGTGAGTAGGGATGGAAATTATGTAGGCCCAGAGATCTAAAAAAAAATGGAAAAATGACACTGCCCGATACCTCCTCTCTCTTCCCATCCCATCCAGCTTACATCCAGATCCGCCCACCCCCTGTCTCCCTCCCTCCCTCCCCTCTTTGGTGGCATAGCACCTCCCAGCCTGCTTGGGCGCTGGGACTAAACCCGAATGGGGAGGGCAAAGGGGAGGGCGGTAGTGCTTTGTCTCCATAGCCTGCCTGCAGCAAGCAGGGTGGGCCCTTTGTTTGCGAGCTACCCAAGCAGCAAGGAGTTTCAATCTGGGCACCAGGAGAGACATCATTGGGGTAAGTGAGTGCGGTGGCAGCCGGGAACAGGGAACTCAGAGGTTCCTCATCCCTCCTACACTTCCTGGTCATCCCACAGGGGCTACACTGCCCAATACCTCCTCTCTCTTCCCATCCCATCCAGCTTACATCCAGATCTGCCCACCCCCTGTCTCCCTCCCTCCCTCCCTCCCCTCTTTGGTGGAATAGCACCTCCCAGCCTGCTTGGGCGCTGGGACTAAACCCGAATGGGGAGGGCAAAGGGGAGGGCGGTAGTGCTTTGTCTCCATAGCCTGCCTGCAGCAAGCATGGTGGGCCCTTTGTTTGCGAGCTACCCAAGCAGCAAGGAGTTTCAATCTGGGCACCAGGAGAGACATCATTGGGGTAAGTGAGTGCGGTGGCAGCCGGGAACAAGGAACTCAGAGGTTCCTCATCCCTCCTACACTTCCTGGTCATCCCACAGGGGCTACACTGCCCAATACCCCCTCTCTCTTCCCATCCTATCCAGCTTACATCCAGATCCACCCACCCCCATCTCCATCCCTCCCTCTCTTCTTTGGCAGCATAGCACCTCCCAGCTAAGCCTGCTTGGGCGCTGGGACCTAACCCGATGGGAGGGCAAAAGGGAGGGTGGTAGTTCCTTTGTCTCCATAGCCTGCCTGCAGCAAGCAGGGTGGGCCCTTTGTTTGCGAGTTACCCAAGCAGCACAGAGATCCGATCTGGACACCAGGAGAACCATCACTAGGGAGTGATATCACTGGGAAGGTACATCAGTGGGCAAGAAGAACTGATCCTGTAAGAGATGATCCATAGGGGAGCATTCGGAGGAAAAGATGGGCAGGCGCCAATGCAAGAATTCACCCAACAATCTGAAAAACAACATGAAACCACCAGAACCCAGTGATCTCACAACAGGAGGACATGAACACCTTAATCAAGAAGAAGTAGAAAAAACTGACTTTATGAAAGTGATAGAGGCCCTTAAACAGCATATAAAAAATGGCCTTATAGAAATGGATGAGTATAACAGAAAGTTCGAGGAATTGAGTAAATCAGTGAATGATACCCTAGGAAACCAAGGAAAAACAATCAAGCAGATAATGGAAACAGTTCAAGACTTGAAAACTGAAATGGAGGCAAAGAAGAAAACACAAACAGAGGGCCGGCTGGACATGGAAAATCAAGGTAAATGAATAGAGACTACAGAAACAAGCATAACCAGCAGAATACAAGAGATAGAAGAAAGAATCTCAGATTCTGAAGATACCATAGAGAAAATAAATGCACTGATCAAAGAAAACAGCAAGTCCAACAAACTTTCATCACAAAACATTCAGAAAATATGGGACACAATAAAAAGACCAAACCTAAGAATAATTGGAATAGAAGAAGGAGAAGTGTAGCTCAACAGTCTTGAAAATATACTTAATAAAATTATAGAAGAAAACTTTCCCAACCTGAAGAAAGATGTACCTATAAAGGTTCAAGAAGCATACAGAACACCGAATAAGCTGGATCAAAAAAAAAATCCCCTCGCCATATAATAATCAAAACACAAAGCATACAGAATAAAGAAAGAATATTAAGAGCTGCAAAGGAAAAAGGCCAAGTTACTAATAAAAGTAAACCTATCAGACTGACACCTGACTTCTCTATGGAAACCATGAAAGTCAGAAGGTCCTGGATAGATGTACTGCAAAAACTAAGAGACCATGGATGCAAGCCCAGACTACTGTACACAGCCAAGCTTTCGTTCACTACAAATCGAGAAAACAAAATTTTCCAAGATAAAAACAAATTTAAACAATACGTACCCACAAATCCAGCCTTACAGAAAATAATAGAAGAAAAATCACTAACCAAGGAGTCCAAAAATGACCATAATAACTCAGACATCTAGAGACCCTTCACCAGCACAACTCAAAGAAGGGAAACACACAAACCCTACTACTAAAAAAGTGACCGGAGTAAACAACCACTGGTCATAATATCACTTAATGTCAACGGGCTCAACTCACCTATAAAACAGCAGAGGCTAAGAGATTGGATAGGAAAACAGGATCCAACATTCTGCTGTTTACAAGAAACACACCTCAACCACAAAGACAGGCACCTACTCAGAGTAAAGGGCTGGGAAAAGGCTTACCAAGCAAATGGACCTAAGAAACAAGCAGGTGTGGCCATACTAATTATTAACAAAGTTGACTTCAAACTTAAATCAATCAGAAAAGATGGAGAGGGACATTTTATACTCATAACAGGAACAATACTCAATCCTGAATATCTAGGCCCCTAATATAAAAGCACCCACGTACGTAAAAGAAACATTACTAAAACTCAAGGCTGCCATCAAAACCGCATACACTAATATTAGGAGACTTCAACAATCCTTTCTCACCAATGGACAGGTCAATCAGACAGAAACCTAACAGAGAAATTAGAGAATTAATGGAGGTAATGAAACAAATGGACTTAACAGACATCCATAGAACATTCCACCCAAAGAGAAAAGAATATACCTTCTTCTCTGCAGCTCATGGAACCTTCTCAAAAATTGACCACATACTCGGTAGCAAAGTTAACTTACACAGTTACAAAAAAATATTAGTAACCACCTGTATCTTATCAGATCACCATGGATTAAAGTTGGAATTCAACAACAATGCTACCCCCAGAAAGCCTACAAACTCAGGGAAACTAAACAGTCAACTACTGAACCATACCTGGATTAAGGAAGAAATAAAGAAAGAAATTAAAGTCTTCCTTGAATTCAATGAAAATAAAGAAACAACATACTCGAACTTATGGGACACTATGAAAACAGTCCTAAGAGGAAAGTTCATAGCACTAAGTGCCCACTTAAAGAAAAAAGAGAAATCACATATTGGAGACCTAACAGGCCACCTGAAAGCTCTAGAAAAAAAAAGAAGCAGACTCACCTAGGAGGAGTAGAAGACTGGAAATAATCAAACTGAGGGCTGAAATCAACAAAATAGAAACACAGAAATCAATCCAAAGAATCAATGAAACAAAAAGCTGTTTCCTGGAGAAAAATCAACAAAATTGATAAACCCCTATCCTAACTAATCAAACGGCAGAGAGAGAATGTGCAAATTAATAAGATCAGAAATGAAAAGGGGGACATAACCACAGACAGAGAGGAAATTCAGGGAATCATCAGATCTTCCTACAAGAGCCTGTATGCCACAAACTGGAAATGTAAAAGAAATGGACACTTTTTTTAGATAAACAACATAGACCAAAGTTAAACCATGACCAGGTGAACAATCTAAACAGACTTGTTCATCGCGAAGAATTAAAAGGTGTTATCAAAAACCTCCCTACCAAAAAAAGCCCAGGACCAGATGGCTTCAATGTGAAATTCAACCAGAACTTCCAAGAAGAGCTAATACCTATACTCCTTAATATATTCCACAATATAGAAACAGAAGGGTCATTACTAAATTCCTTTTATGAAGCTACAGTTACTCTGATACCAAAACCACACAAAGACTCAACCAGGAAAGACAATTACAGGCCAATCTCACTCATGAACATCGACGCAAAAATCCTCAGCAAAATACTGGCAAATCGAATCCAAGAACACATCCGAAAAATTATACATTATTATCAAGTACGCTTCATCCCAGAGATGCAGGGCTGGTTCAACATATGAAAATCTATCAATGTAATCCAGCATATAAATAAACTGAAAGAAAAAAAAAACATATGATCATTTCATTAGATGCTGAAAAAGCATTTGACAAAATTCAACATCCATTTATGTTAAAAGTCTTGGAGAGATTAGGGATACAAGGGTCATACCTAAATATAATAAAAGCTATATACAGCAAGTTGACAGCTAACACCAAATTAAACGGAGAGAAACTGAAAGCCATCCCACTTAACTCAGGAACACAGCAAGCTGTCCACTCTCTCCATACCTCTTCAATATAGTGCTTGAAGTTTTAGCAAGAGCAATAAGACAACATAAGGGGATCAAGGGGATTCGAATTGGGAAGGAAGAGGTTAAACTTTCATTATTTGCAGATGATATGATAGTGTACATAAGCGACCCCCAAAACTCCACCAAAGAACTTTTACAGCTGATAAACAGATTTAGTAATATGGCAGGATACAAGATCAACTCCAAAAAATCAGTCGCCCTCCTATACACAAAGGATAAGGAAGCAGAGAGGGAAATCAGAGAAGCATCACCTTTCACGATAGCCACAAACAGCATAAAATATCTTGGGGTAACACTAACCAAGGAAGTGAAAGATCTATTTGACAAGAACTTTAAGTCTTTGAAGAAAGAAATTGAAGAGGATACCAGAAAGTGGAAAGATCTCCCTTGCTCTTGGATTGGGAGGATCAACATAGTAAAAATGGCAATTCTACGAAAGGCAATTTATAGATTCAATGTAATCCCATCAAGATCCCATCAAAATTCTTCACAGATCTGGAGAGGACAATAATCAACTTTATATGGAAAAACAAAAAACCCACGATAGCCAAAACAATCCTATACAATAAAGGATCTTCTGGAGGCATTGCCATCCCTGACTTCAAACTCTATTACAGAGCTACAGTAGTGAAAACAGTGTGGTACTGGCATAAAAACAGAGAAGTTGACCAATGGAATCATATAGAAGACCCGAATTTTAACCCACACACCTATGAACAGCTCATTTTTGATAAAGGAGCTAAAAGTATACAATGGAAGAAAGAAAGCATCTTCAACAAATGGTGCTGGCACAACTGGATGTCAACCTTTAGAAGAATGAAAATAGACCCATATCTATCACCATGCACAAAACTCAATTCCAAATGGATTAAAGACCTCAATATCAGCCGAACACACTGAACCTGATAGAAGAGAAAGTGGGAAGTACCCTACAACAGATGGGCACAAGAGATCGCTTCCTATGTATAACCTCAGCACCACAGACATTAAGGGCAACATTGAATAAATGGGACCTACTAAAACTGAGAAGCTTCTGTAAAGCAAAGGACACTGTCACTAAGAGAAAAGGGCAACCTACTGACAGGGAGAAGATCTTCACCAACCCCGCAACAGACAAAGGTCTGATCTCCAAAATATATAGAGAACTCAAGAAACTAGACTTTAAAATGCTAATTAACCCAATTAAAAAAAGGCGGCACTGAACTGAACAGAGAATTCTCAACAGAAGAAGTTCAAATGGCCAAAAGACACTTAAGGTCATGCTCAACTTTCTTAGCAATCAGGGAAATGCAAATCAACACAACTTTGAGATATCATCTTACACCTGTCAGAATCGCTAAAGTTAAAAACACCAATGATAGCCTTTGCTGGAGAGGCTGTGGAGGAAGGGGTACCCTCATCCATTGCCGGTGGGAATGCAATCTTGTGCAACCACTTGTGGAAATCATTGTTTCGGTTCCTCAGGAAATTCTGGATCAACCTACCCCTGGACCCAGCAATACCACTCTTGGGAATATACCCAAGAGATGCCTGATCATGTGACAAAAGCATTTGTTCAACTATGTTCATAGAAGTATTATTTGTAATATCCAAAACCTGGAAACAACCTAGATGTCCTTCAATGGAAGAATGGATGAAGACAGTATGGCATATATACACATTAGAGTACTATGCTGCGGTAAAAGCAATGACTTCTCGAATTTTGCATGCAAATGGATGGAAATAGAAAACACTATCCTGAGTGAGGTATCCCAGACCCAAAATGATGAACATGGGATGTACTCACTCATAATTGGTTTCTAGCCATAAATAAGGGTCACAGAGACTACAATTGGTGAACCTATAGAAACTAAATAAGAAGGTGAACCCAAAGAAAAACATATAGTTATCCTCTTGGCTATGGGAAGTAGACAAAATAGCCTAGGAGAAAATTGGGATCTTGGGGGTTGGGTGGGATGGGGGTAAGGGGAGATGGGGAGAGAAATGTTAGATGGGAAGGAGGGGGGAACTTGGGAAAACGGGAGGATTGGGATAAAGGGAGGTTGGACAGGGGAGCACAGAACCACAATTCTTAGTTAAGGGTGCCACTTTAGGGTTGGCAAGAGACTTGACCCTAGATTCGCTCCCAGGAGCCCATGGTGATGTCCCCAGTTAGTCCCTTGGGCAGCTGAGGATAGGCAACCTGAAATGACCCTATCCTTTAGCAATACTGATGAATATCTTGCATACCACCATAGAACCTTCATCTGGAGATGGATGGAGATAGAGACAGAGACCCACACTGGAGCACTGGTCTGAGCTCCCAAGGTCCCAATGAGGAGCAGAAGGAGGGAGAAGATGAGCAAGGAAGTCCGGACCAAGACGGGTGCACCCACCCACTGAGACAAGGGGGCTGATCAAGTGGGAGCTCACCAAAGCCAGCAGGACTGTGACTGAAAAAGCATGGGATAAAACCGGACTCTCTGAACATGGCGAACAATGAGATAGATAGATAGATAGATAGATAGATAGATAGATAGATAGATAAATAACCCTCAAATACTTCAAAGATCCGTAGAACATCACAATTAAATAACTTAGGATTCTGTTGACATGAAACAAGATTGCTCCTGGCAGCACTTATCTATTCCTGAGAGAGTGTTAAGCACCAAGAACATTACTGTTCAAGTTTGTTTTCTTCTGGGCACAACTGGCCTTTGGGCAAGGAACTGCCCATACCTCTGCCACTGACAAAGTGCTTGTTATCTGAACTGGACAAGCAGGATACAAGAAGAAAGACTGCCAAATTTTTCCATGACAGAGTAAATGGTTCTGAATATGTTCCTGCCTCTGAAAATGGTCTGTCAGATACTCTAAGCCTTAGCCAAAGATGATTGCTTCAACATTGCAAATAAGACTTTGGGTGACTGTTCAGCCAATTATCTCTGTCATCTACTGCATATTTTGGAAGCTGCTTGATTGTACTTCCTGCATACTCAAGTAATATTATGTCCTTTCTCAAGCCTTTGATTGTGTTGAAACTTAGATAGTCGTAGTTACCATCCGCTTATGATCTAGCCAATCCATTTTTAATACAAGACTTAGATTTCTTAGGATAGAATGTTTATTCAAACATTTAGCATGCATTGCTTGCTTAATATTGTTTATGCTGGTTTTAATTCTAATCTTACAATAGATATCAGTTCCTAGTATATATCGTTTTGTATTGGGTTTGGAATTTAAACAAAAGGGGGAGGTGCTGTGGGATCTCCTCTGCTCCTTCAGCAAATAGGCTTGAAGATACTTGCCTACTTGGGCATGATCTCTTATCTTATAAATAATGCTGTAGCCGGGCGGTGGTGGTGCACGCCTTTAATCCCAGCACTCGGGAGGCAGAGGCAGGCAGATCTCTGTGAGTTCGAGGCCAGCCTGGTCTACAAGAGCTAGTTCCAGGACAGGAACCAAAAGCTACGGAGAAACCCTGTCTCGAAAAATCAAAAAAAAAAAAAAAGAAACAAAATAAAGCTGTATCTCTTGCTTCTGACTCTTGCTTCTGGCTGCTAGACTCTGCTCCTGTTCTTCATTTGTGCAGAGGACTGTGATCTAGGACAGTGATCTGGGCATCTCCCCCAAATAAATAATCCTTTATTATACATAATTGTAAGCCAATGTGGGATCATTTTGTATCTTTTACTATCACATTTTTTAAAATTTTAATCAATAAATTTTATCCTATTTGCTATCATTTCTCCTTACAGGTCGTAACTCATGTACATGATTATATTGAGAGGGAGAATCAACTTTTCCCATTTGAAGTCCTACATTTTCTCTTTAAAACAATATCCACTGTTCTTATCACAAATACAACCATGTCCTTGCTCTCCATTCCAAGAAAAGTGAAAAGAAGAATCTTTTATTTGTAAGTGTTGCCTGCTAAGATGAAATAAAAGTGTACGTTCATCTTATGAACCCTCAGAACATGTACGTACATTTTTATTTCATCTTTGTGAAATTTCATTTTATACACCCCTCTCCAAACCTAAAGTTCCTTTTTTTCATTAACGTCCATCTTAATTGTGCATGTATCAAGGCACTCTTCCCACAAAGTAGGATGTATCATCATGAATTTTCACTCATTGTACTTTTTATACTGTATAGTGAGTTGCAAGCCTTGTAATTATTTTATTAATGTGTTCCTTTAATTGGGCTATAAACATCATGGGAATAAACAAAATGTCTAGCATATTCAACACTTGAACATAAAACCTATCAATATTTAAAATATAAAATAGTAAACACACTGTTTATTGACTGTTAGTATCTGGTTTTTATTTTCAGAGAACCTTGCAAACTGATTTCTCCTGATAGCTAAGTGTGCTTATTAAACTATGAATTAGCTATTTATTTGTATTTTATCTTTTGAGAACTTTCTATTCAGTTCTGTAGCCCATTTTTGAATGTGCTATTTCTTAAATTTAAAGATTTTGTTTTTGTTACTTTTATGTTCTGTATACTGTATGTCGGTCAACATTGAAGATAGCAAATATTTTATCCTATTCTGTGAACTACCTCCTCACTCCAATGACCGTTTTCTTCATGGTGCCAAGCTTTTTAGTTGAATAACCCTACAATCATGTGTTCATAGGCTGCGATAATGAACCTCAATGATTTACAATAATAAAGAATTTTAAAAAGCTGGATATGGTAGTTTAGAAGGAAAAGGGAGGTTTTTTTTCTGTCAGAGAGTAGAAGATGAACTTTAAAAAGAAAATTTATAAGTTTAGTTTGGATAATTAGGATGGTGGCATTGTCTAATTTTATGGAAGAGTTCTTGTTTTCAATTATAATTAAGATTTTTTTTCTTATATGGGTGTGCATTTTAAAACCTATTAGAAAACAGAATAGCAGAAGAAAAGCAGGTGTGTTTATAAAAACAAAGAAACTTCAAATTATACAATTCATTCCCCACATTTAAAACAGACCTTTTTAAAGATACTTCCATTCACTTGCCATCAGCGGTTTTATCACATGTGAAATTAAGACTGGTAACACAGTATGTTATAAATAAAATCGGACATATTCATTAAAAGACAAATGTCTTATTCTGTTTCAAGAGATGGATTTTACTAGAGTCTGTAGGTATAAGAAGAACAATGGTAAGTTTACCAGATGGATCCAACCTATGGTCTACAAGCCATATTAAACTGGTGATAATAAATTATCAAGAAAACTTACTTAAAACATTTCTAGGATTTGGGGAATTTCTTTTCGTCATTTGATTTTGAAATTTTCAAACATAAACTTTGTGAATGTTATGAAACTGGAATGTCAAAAGTTTAGACATTCTGAGATCATGTGTCTCTTAAAAAATGTTGCTGTTATTATGCATCACTGTGTTTTTAATAGGTTCACACATCAATTTTTTTCTTTTTAGATTTTTCGAGACAGGGTTTCTCCATAGATTTTGGTTCCTGTTCTGGAACTAGCTCTTGTAGACCAGGCTGGCCTCGAACTCACAGAGATCAGCCTGCCTCTGCCTCCCGAGTGCTGGGATTAAAAGCATGTGCCACCACCGCCCTGCTCCACACATCAATTTTTTTAAAACTCAAAGTAATTGCCATAGGTGAGTCTTTCCCCCAAGGTGAGTATTAATGTTATTTATTATATATCCAATTAACATTATTATTATATTCAACCATATAATATTATATATCTATAGTTAGAATCTGTGCTGATTAAATTATTAATTCTATAGTATTTATCATCAACCTACTATGTATATTGACCCTAAAAATCATTTAATGACAAAAAAGTAAATATTTCCCCAAAAAAAGTTTGCATTCTATTGGAGCACCATATTAAAAAGAGTAAAAGAGAATATTGAGTATGCTTAAAGCAATTGATACATTTTGCTGGAAATTACTTAGAGAAAAAGAATGCTCAGAAAGAAGTGTAATTTAAAATGTGGTGGTAATGAAGGCAATTAATGTTGACTATATGGGGAAACAGTATTTAAGCAAAGGATGCAAATTCAAGATCTTACGAAACACAGTTGTCATGGTCGCTGAACCTGGCCTCTGTTCCTAGAGAAGTGAAGAGCTTTACTGTAGATTAACATGCCGGGAGTCTCAGGTCAGATGGAACCTTGAAGGTTACTTCCTTGTGGAAAAAAAAGATACAATTGTAGCAAAGAAGAACATATGATGGACATCGTATTAATCACATTTTGACAGGATTAAATTGTAGTCTCCTTTACAATTGGAAAGTTAATGGCTTGTCAGGGTACGAGGAAGGAGAGAAGGAAAATGGCTATTGTAGCAGTCTATATAAGACTAATATTGGCTCAGGCCATTAGGAGAGCTTGAAGGCAAAATCCTTAATTTTCTTCAAATATAATACAGAATGAATTGTAAGATAATCTTTCCAATATTAGTTGGAAAGAAAGAAGGGAAGGAAAAAAATTTTCAGAAGTTTTAGTATGAGAAAATATGGTTTGAGTTATTAAATTGGAAAGTTTCAAAGTGGTCTCTGGGGTAGAAAAAAAAGTAACTTGGGTATCCAGTTTTAGTGGTTTTAGTATTTGTGGTGATTATTATAAAAAAGGGGGCAAAATTTAGGTAGATATTATTGTGAATCAGTATGATTCCATGGGCTAATTCAGAAGACTAAAGAAACCTCAAGAAACATTGTAGTGCTGTGTTCTGAAGTAAGATGGCATGATTATGTTAAAATATAAAGGGAAATCAGCAGAAGGGACTCGGAACTCAGTGAAGGAGGCAGGAAGGAAGAACTTATGAGGAGACGATGAGAACTGAAGGGGTGCTGGATAGCATTTTTCTCTGAACTAAAACATTTCCTTCAGGAGACAGGAGAAGGTCCATCAGATTCTGGAGGTCAATGAAATGTCACATGTCTGGGAAAGCAGAAACTGGAGAAATCCTCAAAGCCCTCTCTCAGAGTTAAAAAAAGTAAACAGTTATCAGAAGTGGAGACTGCCTAACTGATCTGTAGAAAAGAGATACTCAGAATCCTTGAGCTGCCTATGAATTAGTCTAAACATTACAAGAATGAGCTTTGTGAGTTATCACTTAACGAACAGAAGTTTGGTTATCTTTGTTGTTGTAACATTTCAGTCATATTCATGATAGTAAACCCAAGAGAAACACATTGTTCAGCAAGTTGGATTTTGGTGTGATTGTTACTTTGGTCAGCTATGGATTCTTTCTCTGGGTGAAGCAAATGTGTTTATGTGTGTGTGTGTGTGTGTGTGTGTGTGTGTGTGTGTGTGCGTGTGTGTGTGTGTGTGTGTATGAGAGAGAGAAAGAGAGAGAGAGAGAGAGAGAGAGAGATAAGCAGACAGAGACAGACAGAGACAGAAACAGAGACAGAGATAATTTCCCAGAAAACACCTGCTATATAGAAAACAGCACTATCAGCTCTCTCAGACCATAAAGGTAGTTAAAGCATAAGAGAATTAGTACTTTCTGTGAATTCATACTCATATGATTTTTATCAAATCAAAGCCTATCATGATGATAAACAGCAACTAAAGGCAAGTGATAAGCAGAGAAATCAGATATTATATCATGAATTCTCTTCTTAGATGAATAAATGCTCAAAATCTGTATGTTTATGCCCAAGTATTATTTAATGTTACCTGATACATGTGAAAAAATTAATGTTCAGTGGTCACAACCTCAGCTCAATAAAATGAACTACATTAGAAGTCATAAGAATTAAGATTTACAACTGCAGAGTGGCTCACACTGTGTAGTGTAAGAATCTCATGCAATACCCCAGGAATAAAAATATCACTAAATGGTTTATAAAGCAGCATGTTCATCATATATATATATATATATGAATTAATATATTTAAGTTTGTATATATTCGAATATACATGTGTATGATATAAATATATAATCAAAGGTTTTGGTGTTCTTTCATTGGCATTTTGGTATTTACTGGAGTAGTTTGTATGTTATTTGCATATTACATATTAGGTGTCTTTCATAGCATGACCTCTAATAGTAGTTCCAATCAATAAGAATAAAGCTCTGATAGCCAAAAAAAGTTGACCTTACATCTTTTATTTATTTCTGTGAATTTCTCTTCATTCTTAAATTGTTCCCATCTTTTAGAGTATCTTATGAATTCCATTCTGGAGTCTTTAATGTCTTTTCTATGGTACATGTTCCCATTCCCAATACTCATGTATTTTCTTTCTCCATTCTTTACTAAGACACATTTTCTATCCCTTATGAAGCTCATGTATTTAAACTAACTTTTTAAATTTCTTCATTAGACTGTAAGCTTTTTAGACATTAAAATATTCCTTTTCATGTTACTAACACTTGAATCAGTTGTCTTTTAGAGATTATATATATTATATATATATATAAATCAAAAAATATAACAGTTTACTTTAGTTCCTTAATTCTTAATATATATTTCATGAAACAACTGAGTTTTGGTCTTACGTAAACATAGATAATGGCATATGGTTTGGGTGATGAATATCCAATATCAAATCTAAGAATAGTAGGCAAGTAAAAATAAAGACAGCAGATTGAAAAGTACTAAGATCAGAAAATTAGATATGCTCAGTAATATGAGCAGATAATTTCTTCCCAACTGAAAGGAAGCTAAAGGCAAAACTCATAAAAGTATGGAGAATAAATAAAACCTGTAAGAATTTGACACACTAGAGATTTTAGTTGAGGTAGTAAATAGGCATACCAAAGAAAAGTTAGAATATTATCATTGAAAAAAGAAATAATACAAAAATAAACATATATTCCATTATAAAAGAGTCAAAATCCCACTAAAATGAATAATTATAATTTTAAGTACTCATAAAACATCAGATATTTAATAGACAATAAAATTTCGGTCTTCTATTTAGTATTTAGAGTCAGTCTAGTTTTATAAAAATTAATAGAGTCTGCTTTAGTGCCAATATCAGCAATTACTAAATATGATTCCAAGTATTCACTTCGAAGGGCTTGAGATATGTAATTACACACCAGTTGAGTATATTTTAAAATTGGTCAAATTTATTTAATTTACTTACTTTACATGCTGACCACAATTTCCCTTCCCTCCTCTCCTTCCATTCTCCCCACTTCTCCTTTGTCCCCCACAATTCACTTAATTTCTTTAATCTCATCTTTCTTCACCTCTGAAATGGGACTGTGTAAAATTCTTTACATTCTGTAGGTAAGCTTCTGTTGTGTTCTGCTCCTCAGTTCTACGACTGTACATGACACATGCATCATGATATGTTCTGATGTTAACAGGTTAAAGGGATAAGGTTGTTCTGAGTATGCTCTGTTAAATAAAGATTAACACAGTTCTTTTGATGCAGATGTCTTCATGTCTTTAATATGTGAATGGACAGAACATCTCTAACTACTCTAGGAAAGTTTTTGTTGTTGTTTTGTTGTTTGCTATTCTCCAGATTTCTAATCCCTTCCATAAGAAGACTGTCCTAAACCCTGTTACTCTAGGTATTATAAACTATAAATTTTTACTGCTCCTAGTTTTGATCATATTCTGTCTGTTGCAGATAAGAAACTGGGGTTGAATGCCTCTACTTCCTAGACTGAAGCCAGTGTATATCTGAGAACTGCAGGGATTTCTATTGAAAACCATCAGGACTTAGCCCTCCTTCATGGATGTGCATGTAGCAGTCCTATAGAACAACAGCAGGAGAAGATGCACATGCCACCTGCCCTGGGTGGGTAGGAGCCTGCTTGGTAGTGATTGTACAACTAGGCAATCTGGAATAATTATGGTGAGCAAATATATGGGAGGGGGGGGAGGCAGAGAGGGAGGGGGAGGCAGAGAGGGAGGGGGAGGCAGAGAGGGAGGGGGAGGCAGAGAGGGAGAGGGAGAGGGAGGGAAGGAGGGAGAGAGAGAGAGAGAGAGAGAGAGAGAGAGAGAGAGAGAGAGAGAGAGAGAAATTCAAGTCCTGGGGAATAAGGCAGATTGAAGGTGGTGAGGAGCAAACTAAGGTGCCTCCTTGGGCCATGGTAATGCCTGGGCCTGGACTGCTGCCAAGGCCAAGGCTGGGTCTTTGGCCCTGCCCTAGCCTCAGTCTGTTTTGATGTTTTTACTCCTGTTAGCAATGAAGTCTGTGAGTATGAGGCTGCACAGAGTTGCTGCATGTCTCACTGGCTGAACATATTACTGAAAACTGCCCCTCTTCCTTATCAGGTGCAAAACTCAGGAGGGAACGCCCTGCAAATCAAATGGACCCTGCAACTTAGCCGGAATTGAACCTGTTGATGGGGTTCCCTTGAGCAGGACTGAGAACACGAGTATGAGAGAGCTGACATCACTTCTCCTCTGTCCTGTGGCAGTATTGGTGTGAGGGAATGACGCCCTCCTCATCCCTCGACGCTCACTCCACACCAGCTGCTGCAGGCAGGAAAGCTGGCCTTGGGGTCTTGAGAGTGGTACAGCAGTTCTTGCATCTGCCTGGACAGCACAGTGGAACTAACATAGTTGGCAATAGTGCAGGTTACCCTGCCTTGGGGGCTTGAGAGTAGGATACACCCTTCTTTTGCCTTCTCCCTTGCCTCCTGTGGCAGGTGGGAGAGCTGGACTTAGGTTGGAGAGCTGCGGAGCTGCTCCTGTGCGTCACCAGCTGCAGCACTTGGGAGAGCATGCCCTGGACCTCTTCTGGGCAGCATAGTAAAGAAGGCCCTGATAGTATGGATGTGGATGAGCCAGCCCCTAGGGTGTGAGAGCAGAACTGGCCCCATCCCTCTCTGCCTGCTGCGTAGGTGAAATACCTGGGCAGTGCTAGAGAGCTTGCCCTGGTAGTGAGGATGAGGGAAAGCTGGCAGAATGACCAACCCAGGTATTGTCCAATCCCAGAATCAGGGCTATGAGTTGGTCCACCCCAGCACCTACCCTATCTATGAACTTCTAGAGCATATAAAGTGGCCTGGCGTACAGATGAAAACTGAGGGATCTGGATGGTATAAGTCAACATCATGGTATCCAAGAGGAGTCCCAATAAGACCCTGGTATTGACGGTGTAGCAGAAGCTGAGATCTCTAACTAGACCAATGTCTCATTGCACAAGCACTTGCAAGTACAGCTATATAGAATGCTGTGTACAGTTTGTGCCTCACTGTGTCACACTACAGCTTCCACGGCGAGGTTTTTTTTTTTAAATTTATTTTGTTTTATTTGGTTAGGGTTGCAAGGCAGGGGTGGATATAAAGGGATTGGGTAATGAATGGGGTCAGAATGCATGATATTAAATCCACAATGGATCAATAAAATATTAAAGAAAAAAGAAAGAAAAGCCATCCTGCCAACAGATGTCCACCTACAGAGGTGAAGAGCCATCCCTAGAGGCTCATTTTATTATCTAATTCTGGATGATGACAAGGTCAGCACCTCCTTTTAAATTTAGATTCTCTACTAAATTTCCCACATTTCCTCTGGTCAGGATCATTAGGGATATATATATATGTGTGTGTGTGTGTGTGTGTGTGTGTGTTTGTGTGTGTATGTGTGTGTATATGTATATATTCATGTGCACATGCACACTATAATCCATATATTATTTTTAAGGTTTAACTTTTAGATTATAATTTAATTACATCATTTTCACCTCTTTACTCTCCTCAAACCCATTTGTTGTATACCACTCCTAGTTTTCTTTCAAATGCCTCTTTCTTTACTAATTGCTATTGCATTTATATATGTATCTATGTTCTCTTATGAGTATCAACAGGATTAATGCCCTAAGAACATTCATTTAGGAGAAATATCTTAAGCATATATCAAATCTGTGATGACCCTATTGCAAACATAATAGAAACTGACGTAGTTAGCCAGAACTCCTCATGCCAAGAATATTGCCTGTTCTTCTTTTTGTCTAGGAATTTATTCTACTAAATTTTTAAGTGGACCAGCTTAAGTGCTATCCATTTGTCAGGAGCTGTTCCAGACCCTTATGACAATTATTTAATTGAACCTTAATGAGGAATACTCATTCCTATTATGATTTTTAAAATGAGAGAGACATATTCAGAGAACTCATGTGATTTGTGTGAAGTCTGTAGTTACCAAGTAGAAGAGGTGGGTTCACAGCTTGTGTCACTTGATCCTACAAAGTTGGCATTTTTATTAAACTCCATCTCATTAATTAGTTATGATGCACATTCATCCTTTTCTCTCTCTTTCTCTAGGCCATAGAAATTTTCAAATTCTTATCTTCCTATTTATTTTCTTACTTTTAACCTCATTTCCTTTCTTTATTCTGCACCCTGAATTCCCTTCACATTTCTAGAACCGAGTACTTTAAAGGACCAGGTGTTTCCCTATGCACTTGCAAACTGTACTGTTTTTGGTTTCTCTCTCTTCTCCATTCCATCCCTGTTCTGACTTGGCATTCCTTTCCATGGCTGCCTGGCTGGTGAGAATGTCTTTAAAACGTACATTTGTCCCAGCATTTTCTGTCAAAATGTATTTTCCATAAGGCCCCCATTTAATTTTCATCACCAGTCTCACTAACATAACCACTCTAAACATTCATTCCTGGCACTTGCAGACAGCAACTCTACCTTTCACTGCTTCCTTTGCTTTTTTAAACCTCTCAGGAAAAGGTGCTCAAAAATATTTCATTTTGTTGCTACTTAGAGCCGTGAGTTTTCATCTTCACCATTTCAGGGACTGTGAGTCAGTGCTGAGAACTGACTTGTGATTTCTTCAGATTTGTCAGGCTGGGGAATGCACACAGCTCTGTGTCTGTCCCTTATCTCAAATAAAGCATTCCCAGTATTTGATTCACTTACTGAAACTGTGCCTTCCTTGCAACCTAAACCCTTCATATGAGTTGTTTGAAATACCTCTGGAAACTTCCAAATACTGGAGAAGAGTACACTATCAAAACCTATATTAAACTCTCAAGAACATGACAGATGGGTTCAGTCTGCCACAGTGCTGAACTTGTGAACCTGAGAGCTGTTTGTCTTCTGTCTGGCTCTATGGACTTTGCAGTTCTAAGATAGCTCTCATTGATAGTAACTCAAAGACTCAAAACACGTACCATTCTAACCCAGGAATTCTCAGATTATATATATATCATAAGTACTAGATTTTGGGAGAAGTACGAATTCTTCTTTGTAAAATGGAGAATGCCTAGAGAAAGCTCACAAACAAATGAAATGGGAACTGGAAGGTGGGCACAATGGTTAAAAATGCTAGCTGTTCTTTCATAGAACCACGTTCTATTGCCCATGACAGGCTTCCCATGGTCGCATTTAACCCCAGCTCCAAAGGATCTTATGCCGTCTTCTGGCCTCTGCATGCATCTACACACACACACACACACACGCGCGTGCGCACACACATGCACACACACACACACAGAGAAAGACAGAGAGAGAGAGAGAGAGATAAACAAAAGTCAAAATAAAGCTCTAGAGGAAAAATCAAAATATAAGAAACAATTTATAAGGAAATAATATAGAAAATTATTCATTAAATAAAATTAATCATTTCTGTAGTTTCTCATTTTTATAGGATGAGAATATTTAATCAGGAATTCTCCAAATTTTAGAATATTAGAAAATCATGGGTTTCTTTTTCATCCATCATCATTAAACTAGAGTTTAAAAATTGCTTATAGAAAAAAATAAGCCTGGCAGCGATGGTGTACCACTTTAATCCCAGCACTCAGAAGACAGAGGCAAACAGATCTCTTTGAGTTTGGGGCCATCCTGGTCAACAGAGTAAGTTCCAGGATAGCGAAGAAAACATTGAGAAATTGGTCATGAAAAGCCAAAAAAAGTAATATATGTGTGTCATAATGACTTGACTGTGGGAGAAGTATGAATTTTTCTTTTGCAAATGGAGAATGCCAAGAGAAGCTGACAAAGAGATGAAATGGGGCCAGAGAGTTGGCTTGTTACTTAAGAATGCTTGCTGATTTTTTCCTGTTACCATAGTCTGTTGCCCATGCCAGGCTTCTCACAGCCACATGTAACTCTGATGCCAAGGGATCTTAGTTAATTAAGATAACATAATTAATTTATTGACATATTAATTCATATATGCACTTATATATTTATATTCTCATTTAAACAGTAACTCAGAATCCTGGCTGTCATTAACTCTTGAGAACAGAAATGTGAAGATGAATATGTAAGACTCCAATAAACAATTGGTATAGTTCTTTGTCGTCTGTCAGGGTAGATGGTGGAACAGCACAAATTAGAAAATGAAAATCATACAATTAGAGGTGGATCTGACTTGAAAGTCCCTTTTCTTTTACCCCTTCCATGATAACAATGCAAAAAATTAACGTAGATTGCTACAGAATGAAAGCAATTAAACAGAACAATCCAATGGAAACACCTATGAACCGTGACAATAAGAAGCCAGCCAGCAGCATACACCAAATGTAAAATAAGAGGCAGTTTTATGGTGGTGGTAACTAACTGCCTATTTGGACTTAAATCCCACTCAATATGAGGGAAATCATTCTTGATATATGAAACCCACTCAACTTCCTAGGGTTTTGTGTGTTCATGGACTTAATCAAAAAGTTCACAATCACCACTTTGTTAAGTGAGTATAATTTCTTACTGTCTTTTTATATCCTCAGATATATGTAGCTATCAACCCTCATCAAAGAAGCCTTGTTATAACAAATGAAAACTATCACAAAACATTACAACTGGAGACAGTGCAAATACCAACAGATTGTGAGGAAGCCAACCTCAAAACATGAATCTACATTAAAGTTACCAAATCTATGGCTCAAGAAATGTCAAGAAAAAGCTGAAAGCATGTTACAGTCAGGAAGTGTGCTGTGGAACAGTGTCTTTCAGAAATGTCTACAAGAACAAGACTGGAGCTATGGCCATATCAATGAACATGTTACTGTAAAGGGGGGGAATTTTGTGAAGTCCCACCCCTATACGAAGAACTACTGGAAAGTAATGAGTGTTGGGAGAAGGATAATTATCCTCTTCCAAAAATGATCCCCCACTTACTAGTTGTCCAATACAAAGTGGAGAGTCTTGTACATGGAAAAGGTTTGAATGAAGATAGTGGAGAGGGACTGCAAGTAGAAAAGGAAAGAGGAAAAATTATATAATTAATTTTCAGTTAAAAATGTATTTTTAAAAATGTGCCAGTCTTCAAAATGTTCCTGTCTTAGAGAATATATAGAGAGCTGTGCACATACACTACAACACAAACTCTCAAGTGGAATAATATGGAAACAAAACTAGGAGAGGACACAGTTTGGAGAACCAATTTTCCCTTTTAGATTTAAGTTTGATAATAGTTCTATGTTCGGTGGCTATCATCTACCTCCTCCACAGGCATTGAATATTACACATCTGAACATTGGTATGGTTAATCTAATCTTCTGATTTGCATTTTGTGACCTCAGTAGCAACACAGAAAATATTCAAAGAAACCCATAAAAATTTTCATCATGAAAAAAACAAAACTATGAGAACCGTCTTGACTACTTGTTTGAGAGAACAGAAAGAGAGGAGAAAGCATTAATGGACTCCCATTAGATCAGCCCCACCGTCTCAGTGGGTGGGCGCACCCCTTGCAGCCCTGACTTCCTTGCTCATGTTCTCCCTCCTGCTCCTCATTTGGTCCTTGGGAGCTCAGTCCAGAGCTCCAATGTTGGTCTCTGTCTCTAGCTTCATCCATCACCAGATGAAGATTCTATGGTGATATGCAAGATATTCATCAGTATGGCTATAGAACAGGGCCATTTCAGGCTCCCTCTCCTTGGCTGTCCAAGGATCCAGCTGGGGACATCTCCATGGACACCTGGAGACACCTGTAGAGTCAAGTCTCTTGTCAACCCTAAAATGGCTCCCTTAATTAAGATATATACTTCCCTGCTCTCATATCCATCCTTCCTCCATCCCAACCGTCTCATTCCCCCAAGCTCTCCCCATACCCATCTTCTCACTTTTTTCTCCCCATATCTCCTTACCCTCCTACCCCCACTCCCCAGTTTCCAATTTTTCCTGGCAATCTTGTTCACCAAAACAAGGTGGACTGAGACTGATGGAGCATATGATCAAACCAGACTCTCTGAACGTGTCGGACAAGGAGGGCTGACTGAGAAGCCAAGGACAATGGCGCTGGGTTTTGATCCTACTGCAGGTACCAGCTTTGTGGGAGCCTAGTCTGTTTGGATGCTCACCTTCCTAGACCTGGATGGAGGGGAGGGGGAGACCTTGGACTTCCCACAGGGCAGGGAACCCTGACTGTTCTTTGGACTGGAGAGGGAGGGGAAGGGGATGGGGGAGGGAGATGGGGCAAGGGGGAGGGAAATGGGAGGAGGTGGAAATTATTAAGTAAAAATAAAAATAATATTAAAAAAGACTAACTGGACTATTTTATTCCACTTAAAGATGTATCCCAGTTTAAACACAAAAATATTCCACGAATGAGCTGATTTTGCATCCCTGATTAATTCAGGCCCATCAATGTAACTTAAGGTAGAACAATAGCTGGTTTCTCAAAGATGAGTTAGTTTACTCTACTTTTTGCATCATACTTTTCATTTTTCCATACCTACCTGTTTGCTCTGGTTGGTTCTTTGCCTCTTTCCTCCGTGCATACCTTCTGTGAACTGCTTCTTTTTTCTTAGCTTTTTCTACAGTATGAGCCACAACCAAACACACCACTGACGCCTAGTAACAGAAAATCAGCTGGTCAGAGAGCAGCATGAAGCATTGCCTGATTCTCAGAGGCACTGGAATCCTGCTGTACTCTCCACAAGCAAGCGTCTAACATGTTGCTGTGTGATGTTCTTTTGAAAACTCAGAGTAAGAAGTATACTATAGAAAACCAAATTCCCTTTTCTTGTGAAACTGACTTTTAAATAAAACCTTTATGTCTCAGACAGAAGTTGGAGTTGAATTAAGCCCCAAAATAGTTCTGATAACTTCCATGACAAAGTCAATACACATGTACAGTATTTGATATATTTTAACACAATTCAGGTTAGTTCATTGTTTGTTAAGAAAGATTATTTTTGTGTTTACCTCATTTCTTTAGAACTATTTTATGTGGCTTGAGAATCGAAATAAATGAATAAGAAAATGTTGTCTTCTGCAGTAGATGTACCTTTCGAGTATTTGTTCTGAAATATATCAGCTGATATTCTCTATCTGGTAGGCAGCTAACTGGTAATGCAGGGAATTACAGGGCCTGTTCTTGGCTCTGAAAATTGTTGGAGGTTAGTTTTCAAAACAATAAAACTGGAAGTCTTTTCCAGAGAGAACAGCTAAGCAGGTAGAAGTACGAAGTATTTTCTTATTGGAGATTACTTTTCGCTTACTTTTACATATTTCAATATAATTAGCTTTACATATGAAGAAGTCAAAGGTCAGAAACTGTATATATATATATATATATATATATATATATATATATATATATATGTTCCAGGAGTATGCATTCATTAGCTAGCATATTGTTACTATAGTTCAATACAATTAGTTTCTACTGTTCCTTTGTTTCAGCTTTTATACTACAGCAATATAGTATTTTAAAATACTAATATTTTAAATTTCTTATTTTTTGATTAACTTACCCCATCACTCAAAATTTGTGTCCCTATTGTGTTCTCAATATTTGAAATACATGTTTTGAACAACAAGCATAAATGCTTAAAATGACATTGTAGATGTCAGGTTAATTTTACATTTGAGGAAAATAAGGTTTAGAATAATTGATAGGTTTTGTTGTTGTTATTACTGTGTTTTACTTTAGAATAAAAAAAAAGACAATTTGTGATGGAGGTGGGACTCTGTTGTAAGGAGACTGCTTGTGCATTTCCTAGCCACCAAGACTCCCAAAATAATAACACAGAAAACTATATTATTTAGAACACTGTTTGGCCAATAGCTTAAGCATATTGCTTTTACATCTAGAATTAACCCATCTATATTAATTTGTGTAATGCCACATGGCTGTGGATCACTGGATAGGTTTTGCCTTCTCTTTTCCAGCCACGGCTACATGGTAGCTCCCTGACTCCAACTTCTTTTTCCCAGTATTTAGTTTACTTTTTCTGCCTAGTTCTACTCTGCTAAGCTACTAGTCAATACAAATTTATTCATTAACCAATAAAAGCAACACAGAGACAAAAGAATTTCCCACACAAGGACTCAAGTTCAAGTCTTCTAATAATAAAAGAGAAAATAAAATTGATGTGAGCCTATAGTTAGTGATCCTAGAGAAGCTAAATAAAAAGGAGAACCCAAAGAAAAACATATAGGCATCCTCCTGAATATTAACCTTCATCAGGCGATGAAAGGAGACAGAGACAGAGACCCACATTGGAACACCGGACAGAAATTTCAAGGTCCAAATCAGGAACAGAAGGAGAGAGAGCACGAGCAAGGAACTCAGGACCGCAAAGGGTGCACCCACACACTGAGACAATGGCGATGTTCTATTGGGAACTCACCAAGGCCACCTGGCCTGGGTCTGAAAAAGCCTGGGATAAAACCGGACTCGCTGAACATAGCGGACAATGAGGACTACTGAGAAATCAAGAACAATGGTAATCAGTTTCTGATCCTACTGCACGTACTGGCTTTGTAGGAGCCTAGGCAGTTTGGATGCTCACTTTACTAAAACTGGATGGAGGTGGGGGTTCCTTGGACTTTCCACAGGGCAGGGAACCCAGATTGCTCTTCGGGCTGAGGAGGGACGGGGGCTTGATTGGGGGAGGGGGAGGGAAATGGGAGGCAGTGGCGGGGAAGAGACAGAAAGCTTTAATAAATAAATAAATTTTAAAAAAAAACAAATCAAAATTTCATAAATGAAATCCTATTTCCTATCAATATCCATTAAGATTGGAGAACACTTTATCTTTACTTCTGATTGATTTCCAATGGCCAGCAGTCCCTACCATTTTTAATGTTTCTTGTTTTAAGAATAATCTTCTTTGGTTGTGGGGACGAGGCAGAAATCCTTAATAAATAAATAAATTTAAAAAAAAAAAAAAAAAAAAAAGAAATGGACACGTTTTTAAAAAAAAAAAAAAAAAAAAAAAAAAAGAATAATCTTCTTTCAGCCAGAAACCTTTCCTAGCATATAATCTTTAAACAAACACATCTGTTAAAAGGAAGCAAAATATTGAAATGCAAACCAATTGAACAAACGTGTTCTAGTTCAGGATGGATTCTGCTTTATTTTATCTGTATTCCTATTTAGATGACAGGAGTAGAATGTTTTCCATTATTTGTATGTATCTGAGGAGTGGTTTGTCTGAAACTTTATTTATGCAAAAAAAGGTTTCAATCTTTTTAATTGAAATATATTTATGCTATGGTCCCTCCTCCCTTTCCACAGTCCATCACCTCCAAAGTACCCTCCATCCAACCTCTTCCAGGTTCACTCCTACACTCAAGTTGATAGCCTTTTTCAAGTTTATATATATATATATATATATATATATATTTTTGTATACACATGAACATATATAAATAAAATCTGCTGAGTATGTTTAATTCTGTGACTATCATTTCACGGTTGACCACTCTGTATTGGAGAACCAATAAGAGAGTTCATACTTGGAAGAGACTAGTTTTTCTTCTCTCAGCAGTCATCAGTTCCCTGCACTTTTTGTCTAGGGCAGGACAGCACCCACATTTTCCTCATTCCATGTTAATATGTCCTCTAGCATTACCATTGTTCCAGTTTTGTTTATGCAGCTATCACAAAGAAAGTTTGTTTCATAGCAAGGTTTGTAGTATTCTCTCTCTCATAGTCTTTCTTCCCCAACTTCCATGATCTCCTAGCCATAGATGCAGGAGTTATGATGTAGATGTAAGTATTGGGTATGGCATCCTCAAAATTCACTGACACACACACACACACACACACACTTACACTTTTTCCAGTTGTGGTTTTATTTGATGGTCTCCATTTGCTGTAAAGAAGAGGTTTCCTTAGCCGGGTGGTGGTGGCGCACACCTTTAATCCCAGCACTCGGGAGGCAGAGGCAGAGGCAGGCGGATCTCTGTGAGTTCGAGGCCAGCCTGGTCTACAAGAGCTGATTCCAGGACAGGCTCTAAAACCACAGAGAAACCCTGTCTCGAAAAACCAAAAAAAAAAAAAAAAAAAAAAAAAAGAAGAGGTTTCCTTGATGAAGAATGAGAACTAAACTTATCCATGGGTACAAAGATAAATACTAAAATGTGGTTAGGGATTATACTGATTTATTAAAGTAACAGTTACAGGTTTTCTTCCACAATTAATGGCTGAAAAATATCTCAAGAAATCATATTATCAACAACCAACAACTATCTACCATAAACATTAAGTCTGTTTACAAATATACATATATGATTTAAATGAAATTTTCCTATCAGGAATTATCATGCTTCCACAAAAAACATATATTTAACAAAAACCCAATGCCAAGCATGAGAAATCTTTTTTTAATATACACAAAAGATGCTCAATCATACTACAAGAGCATTTGTTCAACTATATTCATAGCAGGATTATTTTAATACCCAGAATCTGGAAACAACCTAGATGCCCCTCAAATGAAGAAAGGGTAAAGAAAGTGTTGCACATCTACACATTAGAGTATACTCAGCAGTAAAAAAAAAAAAATGACATCTTGAATTTTGCATGCAGTGGACAGAATTAGAAAACATTATCCTGAGTGAGGTAACCCAGACCCCAAAAAAGAAATATGGTATGTACTCACTCATAAGTGGATACTAGTCATAAACAAAGGGCAATGAGCCTATAGGCTAGAATCCTAGAGAAATTAAGTAATAAGTTGAACCCAAAGAATATATATATATATATATATATATATCTCCACCTGGAAATTAGAATCAGACAAAATTTTGGGAGCATGGGGGGAGGGTAGAAGGAAGGGGAAAAAGGGGGGTTGAGGAGAACTTGAGGGAATGGGATAGTCAAGACACTGAGACAGTTTGCTTGAGCCCATGGGAGCTCACCAACTCCAACTGAACTGGGAGTGAATGAGCATAGGAAAAACCAAACCCCTCTGAAGGGGGTTTACAACTGGAGAAGACTGAGGGGCCACTGATGTGTCTCTACTGCATATACTGGCTTCATGGGATCCTATTCTCTTTGGATGTAAAGCTTGCTCAACCTAGATGTAGTAGGGAGGGCCTTGGACTTTCCACAGGGCCGGGTGCATGGCACTCCCTTAGGGTTGGAGGGTAGGGGTGGAGGTAGAGTCAATGGAGGGAGAGAGAGGGGACTGGGAGGAGGGGAAGAAGTGGGAATTTGGATTGGTAATTTTTAAGTAATAATAAAGCAGAAAGAAAGGGAAAAAAAAGAGAAACCTTCTTTTGAGTTGTTGGCCAGAGTTGTTCAAGAGACTCCCAAATAAGCACACGTTATTGCTATTGCCCTTGATAGTTTACAGAGGTGGTAGGTTAGTCTCTATTTGTTCAAGCCTATTTAGCTGTTTATATAAATTTAAACTTAAATGATATAATAAACTCAACTTTCTTAACGTAAACAAAGTTACCAATTAATATCTTGTAAAATGATATAAGATATGTTAGTTGGTGCTTTATGACATAACCATAAAAAGATTCATTTCTTGTTAAAAAAATGATTACAAACATCAATCTAATAATAAGTTCCAGGAATTTATTATAATGTTATAATATTAATTAATGCTTTAATTAATTTGTAATCAAGAAATGAAGTCAGAAGTTGCAAAGGAGCAGGTATTATATAATTGTCAATGTCCTATTGTCGTATCCCTATTCTTTAGTCAATAGTGTTGGTAACTTACCTCTACTCCCACAATGGGATTATTCTCCCTACCATGGAATCTCGTTCTGGATCTCTGAATCTAATGTCATCTTGATTATAACATGGCGCAATGAGCTTCTCTTGAGCGTTCACCTTTACTCATCTTGTACTTCAATGTCAGGGCACATTCTCAATGGTTTGGAGCACTGGATTTTCACTCTTTCTTTCAGAAGATCCTTCAAATTCTAATTGGTCTCATTCAAATTTTAATTGATCTCTCATTTCTAGTTTAATTAAATATTCATTCCTGGATTTTACCCCATAATGCCTATTTATATCCTTTATGGCAATATCAGTAGGCTTCCTCTTTCTATGTATGTGCCCTTCAAATATTTATGTGGTTAGTATGTCCCTCCTCAGCAATGCTCCATTTATATAGACATTACCTAGTTCTTTTAATCTTTCCCCATAAATCAATCCTTCCAGTCCTTTAATCATGCTCCCCGATGTTCTTTGAATCTCTTCCAATTTCTTGACAGCTCTCTCATGTTGAGATGACCAGAACTGTTTACATTATTCTAGATGCTACTTTATCAGTCTCACACTGAGCAATTCTCTCTCCTTGATAATATATTTGACAGCCCACCTCACTATCTACAGTTCAAGGATTGCTATTCGGAGACTCTATTCACCATTTAAACTCACAATACATTTCCTTACCATTCACTACAGGTACATTCTAGTATCTGCTACCATCCAGAGAAGCCACTGTAGGATGACAATTTTTTTTAAAAAAAGTAAGCAAGGCGTGTAAACATTTATTCTGCAGAAATGAGTGCCAGTTATAAGGGGCTGTACACTTTTGGAAGGGTTTGGTTATAACAGAGATGAAAACTGTCCTTGTTCTGTTATAAGAATAACTAGAACAGATTCTCAACTCCAGAATGTTTTTTGCTGTTTGACCTTGATGAAGCTTGGTGACACATTGTAAAATGAGAACGAGCACCCTCATGATTGCTCTGAGAAGTAAGCGACATGATTCATATTAGTGCTCAGAATAATCGGTTGACATTAGATGTAGCTGATGAAATCAATGTCAACTACTTCATCTGGATCATTGAATGGAGATAAATTTACATAATATACACATATTTAAATGTGCATTAATGGGTATCGACGGTGTGTATACTCATGTAACTAATTCTCAAATTACAACGTGAATGTAATTTTATGCATATTTTTCTGCTTTTTCTTTCCACAATCTTTTGAAGGACAACATGCAAATCATTTTTACAGTATGGCTTTATTTTTCAAAATGTTTAAATGGAATCATATACTACAGATGTGTGTTTGTGTGTGTGTGTGTGTGTGTGTGTGTGTGTGTATGCATGTGTGTGTGTAAGTTTTAGGCTTCTGGGACAATTTTAGCAGACTTTTTTTTCTTCTGTATGTATGTGTGTGTATACATATATATGGAGAGAGAGAAAGAAGGACAGAGATTATTCTTCTGAATAACATTCCATTATAAGGATAATTTACAGAAACTCTTTTTCATCTTCTATTCGTGAGCAATTTTTAGTTTCCACTGTTGCAAATCATGTTGGTATCCTGATACACTGGAGAAGTTCCTCCTCCCCAAGTCAGATAGAAAACACAAAGTAAACTTGATGGGGGAAGGAATAAAATATAAGAAACAAATTAAACAAACAAAAAACAAATGATTTCCAAGTCAAATTGGAAGTGATAGGAATGTAGTGAGAATAGTAAAGGGAGAACATGCGGGGGTGAAAATATTCAAAATACATTGTATGTAATTCTCAATGAACTAATAAAATATGCTAATATCATTCAATCTGTTTGGGGGTATATGTTTAATTTTATCCCATTGATCTGAAATTCATGAATTATAGCACTTGAATATGTAATTTACTGTTTTGGAATTGTTCAGCCTTCTAGCAAACATAGCTCATGTACTTTTAATCCTTACCAATGGCATGTGCTTATTCCAGTTGTTCCAAATGTGGCCAATAATTGATATTGCAAGAGTTTTTTAGAGATATTTTAATTATCTTTTCAATTGGATAGAGAACACATTTGTAGATTTATTTTTAATTGTATTGCAAATGAGGAAACTTCATTATGACTATTATTCCTTTATAATTTGATGGCTTTTCAAATGGTATACCCAGTAAAATTAGGTTTTGCTTTTATGATATCATGCATGAATACCTACTATGTATAATCCCTTATAGTATATACATACAGTATTTTGTTCAAGCTTTTGTTTATTTTCCTGATATGTTTACCATTCTCTATAAAAACTCAAACATTCATTTTGAAGGAATAAAAATTGTATTAATTATAGTTACCATACTGAATACATTTTATAATATGATTAAGATTTTTCTTATGTTTACATTTGAAATTTTCATAGTTTTGCTTTTAAAACTTTATAAACAAATATCAAAATAAGTTTATGTATTGTATGAGGTTTATGTCTTCACACGTGCCACAAATCTTCGAATTACCTTGGGATCCAGTCCTTAGAGCAGCTATTGGTGATAGAAACTACTTTCCACTATATTTCCTTGAATTTTTGACATGAAAATAAGTTGACAACATGTGTATGACTCTGCTTGGAGTTTCACAAGGACTATGTGAAAAATAGACTGGTTTAGAGAGACAGAAGTTAGCACTGTTTAAACAGCCCCTAAAATCAGGGATATGTTCCATCTCCTCACTGCTTTGCTTCTCTCTGAAATCTTAGGCAATGGTAAAATTCACTGCAGAAAGTCTTTGCGTTTCCTTAAATGTTCACTTAAGTGAAATATTGTTTTAGGGTTTTAAATGGCATTTCATGCTAACTCCATTTTACATCTCATTTGTAAATCTTTATATAGATATAGATTATTTGTAAATTAATCATATTTCCTGTGATAATGCTAAATTTACTTGCTTAATTAATTCACTTAATTAATTAATTAATTTGTATCTATTTGTAGTGTCATTGTAGTGAATACAAAATGCTGTTTTGTCTTTTTTCTAACCTCTGTTTTTTCTTTTTCCTATTTTATTAAACTTTCAAAATGGAAGAGGTGAGAACATATATGTCCTAATTTTCTTATCTTTAGAGAGAATTACTTTATCTTAGATTAAAAGTCTAGAGATATGCTATGTACCAATTACTATCTCCTCAAAAGATTTCCTTAGTATTATTTTTGATAATTTTCCATGAAATTAATTAAATTTCTGAATTTTTTTCTGTTGTTAATAATATACCATGTTTATTGATCTGATACTCTGATAATATTGAACAATGCATTATTCAATTGCATATGTTTGTGATGTGGGAGTCCCTACTCAGTGCTGTGGTTACCATTAATGAATAAAGAAACAGCTTTGGACCTATAACAAGGCAGAACTAAGGTAGGCAGGGAAAACTAAGTTGAATGCTGAGAAAAAGAAAAAAGGAGTTATAGAGATGCCATGGAGCCACCAGAGGCAGATTCTGGAAGCTTTACCCGGTAAGCCACAGCCATGTGGAGATACATAGATTAATAGAAATGGGTTAATTAAGATGTAAGTGTTAACCAATAAGAAGCTAGAACTAATGGGCCAAGCAATGGTTTAATTAATACATTAATTAACACATTAATTTTATTAATTTCTATGTGATTATTTTGGGGCTAAGTGGCTGGGAACAAACAAGCAACTTTTTCCCCACCATTTTGTAAATGGGAAGCAAGACTGGGATTGAACTAATGCATCATGCATTCTAGCTCATGTTCTGCCAAAGAATTATATTTCCACTCTTCTTTTTCCTGTTATTTTTTCTCTAGAAAAAAAAATATTAAATTGTAAGGTGATATTCATCTCTGCTACATTCTTACTGGATAATAATTTTATATTTATTAATGAAAAGAGTATAAAAAACTTTACGTTTAGGATTTAATTTTGAAGTTTATTGGCATGGAATTTGTGATCCTACTTTTAGATTGTACATTAAGGATGGCCACCTTTGTAAAAATTACCTTTAAACAGTTTCATATTACCTTAAAACAGTTTCATATCTGTCTTGCAATCTTCTTTATATGGTACTAGTACAACCCCATCTGCTTGCATTGATTTAAAATTTTTATGTCATATTGTTATTTTGTTACTTACCTCCAACCTTACCTATGCCTTTTAAATGTTTGCCTTTTGTAAATTGCTTATTTTTGCTATTTAACTTTTCTACGTCTAAAAGTTTTTAAAGGTTTTTGTTTATAATCATATGATAGGAGTTTGCTGTCCATTTTGTAATTAACATAAATATTGACATTGTTGCCCAGGATATCTCTCCCTCCTTCTTACCTCTTTCCTCCTTTCTTTTCTCCCTCTTTACTCCCTCTCCATATTTTTGGCTTGCATTCATTGTTACTAGGTTCTCCTTAAATTTTTTGTATCTTGAGTCCTAGCTATTTAGGAATAATTTTTCTATTTTCAAATTTTTGCTAAACTTCTTTCAAAGTATATGATAAGGGAAATCTTTAAGATAACTTGACTGAATTTACTTATTAGCACTCATACTATAATACGCATACATTTACATATGCATGATGTAAATCTGACTCTAAATATGTACTTCTTTTTATTTTAACACTTCAACACACTTTTGGAGATTTAAAAAAGAGAAATAAATACTGTCTATATTTACCACATGTTTATAATTACCCATGTCCTTACTTCTTGGTGATTCAAACCTCCAGATGGCATTATTTTCCCATCAGCATTAAGTTGACTTTAGTTTTCTTGTTTAAATTGGCTAGCAATAAATTTTCTCAGATTTGATTTACTAAAAAAAATCTATTTATCTTATTCATTTCAAAAAGAATGTTTTCACTGGAGAGAAAATACTTGGCTAAAAGTTGTGGGATGTTAAAAAATTGTTGTGTTTTATTGTAACAGTTAAGAATATGTTTATATGTGTCTTCATCATAACTGTCTTTTTGTTAATCAATAGCTTTTTGTTCTAAGAAATTAAAAATAGAATTGTCTTAAATTAAAATTTGAAAACAGCACAATTAGTTTTGAGGTAGGGCATGTGTAAATTTATATTTTTATTATTTTATGATATCTACTAGACTGATAAATGGAAATATATGAGCAGCTTAATAAAACAAGCACAAATGTCTTTTAAAAATATGTATTAGGTTGTGGAATTTACCTGGTAACTATTGATATATAGATTAACAAGGGGTTATGATATTAAATAACCTTACCACAAAATTATTGTACATAGTAAAGACAAGATAATGAACACTAATTCTCCTGTGTTAGAAAGTAGACAAACAATGTAAAGTGGCCTGTATCATGGGCTTCAAATGCATAGATGATGCTCTGAAAGCAAAGGATGAAAGGTAGATAAAATGAACATTGTTACACAGATGACATATATCAATATGTAGTTGATATTGATTTATGAGTATTGACAAAACAATATATGAGTGAAGAAGCCATTACTAGATTAAGAAGAATAAATTTTGAGATTTAATCTTAGGAAAAATCTTTAATTATCTTTGTTTTGTTTAATTAGAAATATGGAAGAAAAGAATTTAGGGCAATAAGTACAGGCAAATTAATAAAAAGTACCTTTCTAAAAAATATTAGTATTATAATAGTTTGAGAGAATATAAATAAGGAAAGTCTATATAGTGTGTATATATGCATAAATGTGTATATATAGCCATCTATATTTATTCATTCCAATATACTTCTGGACATACACCCATATACTTAAACCTATTTACGTACAAATGGAATTTAAAGTGTCCATATTTAAAAGAGTTGATTTTCATGAACACAGAATGATTTGCCATAACAGAAAGAAGGACTGTTGTTTGTATATGAATAAGTTTAAAAGATAAGATGCGATGCAATCTACTATCTATATGAAATTTGTGTTTCTGTGTCTGATGTTTTATAATGAACATAATGTCAACTCCCAAAAAAGTATGTGTGGAATTTTCTTATCTATATACTTTTTCTTAATTGCATCAGAGTCAAGGTCAGTATTTGAATTTGAAGATGGCAAAGCAAGTTTGGGGGTTTGAGCAGAATATAAAAAGCATATAACAAAGATTCAGGTGTACAGTAGACTGCTTAGGATAAAGAAATACAGAAGGGTCACACAGCATCAAGAGGAATTCATCTGAAACTTATCACTAAATGTTTAAAGTGCAGCAACAGGCATATCTGCTTATTCCCCATCACACTGAGCTGCTGATGTGCAGAATCGAGCTTGCCTGAGGATTATATGTCACCACGTCTCGTGCTTTGCCATATGAATGCAATGAAGGGATAAAAGAGTTAAAGAGTTGATATAATAGTAAGCCACATATGTGATTTGCTAGACACTGAGAATGCAAAAGAAGACAGAAATGTGGTTAGATCAGTGGGTCATTAAGTTTTATGTTGCATTAGCTTGGTAAAAGAGTTGATAGAGTAAGTTTCACTACAAGAGTCAGTGTTCTAAAACTGTGCCGGTAGTAGGTCAAAGATGGGTGAGTCTGAGATCATAAGCCTTTTATTGTTAATGATATTGTATAGTTAGAATATAACTAAGCTGCATGACAGAAGTTCAAGAATTTCCAAATAAATTCAGCATGATAACTGTATGTTTAAATAGTCTAGATAAAGATATAGAGTGAAAATGAGTTTTAAAGATGGACAGTCTGAGAATAGAGGGAAAATCTAATGGGAAAATCCACAGCTTAGAAAGGCTATTAAAACTATAGAAGTTCATTGAGATCTATAGATTTGGTATATGTTTATTATTTGGTGTCTGATATTTATTTTGCTTTAAAATTTTTGTTTATAATACATTTTCTTTAAAAATTGAGGAGAATTAATTTTTATTTCAGTTATTTTTCAGTTTGTCAAAATGTATCGAGTAAGATTTTAGTGTTTTTGCAAGGAATTCAGCAATACTGAATTTATTAAAACAAAAATGGAACAATAAAAGTGTATGGAACTCTAACAAAAAAAATAGCTTACAGAGTGTCTGTGCAGAAGTTCTTGCAGAGGTTTTCCCAAAGACCCCACTGGAAAGTGACTCCAAGACATAGAAAACTATCAAAGGGTCCAACAGTCACACAGCATGTTTATGATGAGATTTTCCACTCTGAAAACATGAGTTCTTAGGAGAATTATTCTAATTTGCCATAATCCTTTTCTCAATAGGTTTGCAGCTCATTACAGTCAGTATTTTCCACAAATGTTATATTCCTCTACCTTTATTTCTTTAATGAGTTGCTACTAGGACTGCACTTCCTCAACAAGTGAAAATGAAGTGGGCAAATATAAAGAAATTCTTACCTCATTTTTGAAGATTATTATACTTTCAGTGACATATTAAAATATTGAGGTCAGAAAAGCAGTTATCTTATTCGGACATGATTGCCCATATCTATAATTTCATCACTTCACAGATGAAGGCAAGAAGATCAGGAATTCATAGTCATCGTTAGCTATATAACATGCATGAGGGTAATCTGGACTACATGTGACCATTAATCATAAAAACAACATTTAAAAAAGAAAAGAAAAGTTTTGTTACATAATATGAAGGCACATACTTATTTTCTTAATATTCCAGAGGGACTAGTGTTCAGGAAAACTTTGGTTTTCCTATAAAACTTTTTTTAAATCCTGATTTTCACATTCAAGTGAGTATGATAAAGATTATTTAATTTCTTTATTAACATGGAATATATATTTATTAATAAAATATTACTCTAGTTATTCAGAAAAAAACATACTTATATTCTCACTATGAAATGTTTGTTTATTTTACCAATAAAATTGTAAGACCTACACAAAAGCTGAATGGGGTGGGTTAGGAGGGTATGTGGAGGGAATGGGAGGAGGGGAAGGAGTGGGAACCTGGATTGGTATGTATAATGAAAAGACATAGTTTGTTTTATTTTTTAAAAAGAAAGAAAGAGAAAGAAAAAAGATAGATAGATACAGACATTCTCTCTATTTCTTTTCCTTGCCATAAATGGAAAATATTAACCAAGCAATTAAAATGTGTTAAGTTATAAAAGACCATAATGGACAACTTTCCATCATACTTTTCCAACAATAAGAAGGGCTGCACAGTTGTAATAAAAGAAGGTCTTTAATTTAGCTCTGTAGACATTTACATGAAACAAAACACAGCTTTGTAAATCTTTGGAACACTTGAGCAGCACAATTTTAAGAGATGTTAGAACCAATTAAGTTAATGTTTGCTCTAACAAGTAAAGTAAGTAAGTCAGTTTTTTTCACTCTCTACAAACAAGTTTCAAACATAAAGACAAGATTTGATCACAAGAATCTGTCTAAATGGAACAATTGTCTTTTTCTGTTCAGATTTAACAAATAGCAATGTCTACACCCAGTACTTGGGTTATTCATTTATGTCTACATTGGGTTTTTTTTTTGGATGATTAAAAGCAATGTTTGCAATAACTTGTTTAAAAATTGTATTGATTTAATGAAAACACAAAATAAGAGGCTGGGAAGAGTAGGCTTCATTAGTAAAATGCTTATGTATTAGCACAGTAACTTGAATTGGGATTCCCAGCCTTCACATTCATTAGGTAGCTATATGGATGATAGATGATAGATAGATAGATGATAGATAGATAGATAGATAGATAGATAGATAGATAGATGATAGATGAGACAGAGAGAGAGAGAGAGAGAGAGAGAGAGAGAGAGAGAGAGAGAGAAGATAAGATAGCTCTTGAATGGGAACATTGAGTCTGTCATCAAGGACTGGGGAGGAGGAAACCCTTATACCCAATTAGAACAAACAGCTAGGCTCTCCAGGAAGCCTAGTCAAATTAGTGAATCTCGGGTGCAGTGAAAGTGTTTGTCTCAAAAATTAAGTTGCAGAGCAGTTGAATTAAGGACCCTACCTCAACTTCTTGATACTGATATCATTTTCAAATACTTGAGTGACTATAATGAAATATATATACACTATATATATATATATATGATGTATATGTATGTAATATTCTGTGTATAGCTTTTATGAATATCTATGTGATACTTAGATGCATATCTGTAAATACATGTATAGATATTTCCAGTAGTAAAGGATCGTCATGCATGACATGCATACCTAAAGTATTGTTTGATGGTTAGAAAGAAAGAATTAATAAGCAGAAATAAAAAAAAGTAAAATGCTCTCCTGTATAAATGTAACCATTGTGTGTTCATGATGAAACCTCAGGTCTTCACTTCACTGATTTTTTTTATCCCAGAAATATTCATTTAGTTTCTGATAATAAGCAGGAGTACAGAGGAGTTGAAAGCAAGGCTCAGCACCATCAGGCTATTCTTGACTGCTGCTCTGCTACTGGATGGAACCTTTATTGAGTGTCAGCAAGGCAACCTGGCATTTATCAGGGTGGGTACTGCACTATGCTCTGCTGACAGGGCAGATTCAATACATGTCATCCCCACTGTGCTAAGATGTTTTAATGGCTTGCTCTTAGCCACCATCACCCAGGCAGCTTTTGCTTTTTCAGTCCTTTTATCCCAACCCCCGTAGTTCCTTACACAAGCTGCATATATGTATAACTCTGAAGAAGACTTTTTTTTCCATAACCAACCATAAAATGTGAGAATCCATTTACTTTTCTTTGATATTTTATCTATCTCTTTAGTGATAACATTGAATAATTTTTGGTAATCTAAACCGATATAACCTTACATTCCATACTGAAAATCAGTCTGATAGAATGACATTTTATGGAAGTAGTTTATTTTCAGTCTTCAATCTTTTGATATAACTTCTAAGTAGTGGGTCTGGAAACTGAAATAAGGAAGAAAGAGAAACCATGAAGGTTCTTTCAGTTTATAATTTATATAGGATCCAGAATAGCTGGACAGAGTCCTATGGGGGATTAATAGTTACATAAGGTAGTGCTTAAGAGGAAAAGGAAGTAACATTCCAGCAACTGAGATTAGGTCCCTTGAGACTACAGGTGACCATGGATGGTTGTTTTTTTTTTCCCAAATTAGATCTTTTATTTTTTATTTATTATTTTTAAATTTCACTTTACATTCCAACCATAGTTTTTCTTCCAAACTTTGCCTCCCTCCTCCTGCCTTTCTTATCTCCCCCCTAACCTACCCACAACCACTTCTTCCAAAGAGTGAGATCTTTCATGGTGAGTGGATGGTTGTTGTAGCAAAGATCAGAGGCAAAATGAAGGATCAGATGCTATCAAATGAAAGGGAAGTACATGTTCAGCATAGAATCATAGAAGCCAATGCTCATTTCTATGTTGTTTAAGAGCTGATATTAGTGGCTTTTAGCTAGACATGATACGAATTTATTTCCTCAGGGCTCAGACCAGTGAAGCAGGAGATCAAGGGCAGTCTGGGCTATGAAGCAAACAACAGAAAAACAGACAACAAACAAAGCTAATGTAGAATTTGTTTATCAAACATGTATGAGAAGACAGTGATAGAAATATCCAATATTTATATGGGTAAAAGATTTTCTGTGGTCTACCTCTGTCTCTATTTTTGCTTAGTTTCATTGTCACACTGATGGCCACTCTTACACATCTGTCTACACTGTGCCTGGGATTCTATTATCACACTGATGGCCACTCTTACACATCTGTCTACACTGTGCCTGGGATTCTATTATCACACTGATGGCCACTCTTACACATCTGTCTACACTGTGCCTGGGATTATATTATCACACTGATGGCCACTCTTACACATCTGTCTACACTGTACCTGGGATTATATTATCACACTGATGGCCACTCTTACACATCTGTCTACACTGTGCCTGGGATTCTATTATCACACTGATGGCCACTCTTACACATCTGTCTACAATGTGCCTGGGATTCTATTATCACACTGATGGCCACTCTTACACATCTGTCTACACTGTACCTGGGATTCTATTATCACAGTGATGGCCACTCTTACACATCTATCTACACTGTGCCTGGGATTCTATTATCACACTGATGGCCACTCTTACATATCTGTCTACACTGTGCCTGGGATTATATTATCACACTGATGGCCACTCTTACACATCTGTCTACACTGTGCCTGGGATTATATTAAGGTGCTTTTTGTGCACTGCCTCTTCTGTCCTTGGTGGAATTACATCAGGTTAATGTATGCATTCTTATTTTACAAATTAGGGAGACACAGATTTGGAGTAGAAAGTGAATCACTTCAATTTATATGACTGATAAAAGCCTAAACTAGACTTAAAATTTATATATCAAAACATTACCTAAGTACTAGGAATTTTCTTAGTGGGCAAGAATTCTAGGCTGAAATTCCACCTAAATCTCATGAGTCACCTTGAATTGCTCTGTACATGGCTAAGAGCCTTGTTCTCCTGATTACTCATTTATTTTCCCTCTGCCCCTCTTATACATACACTAGCTCAAATAGATATCTCAACACTTTGTGGTTTATTTTTTATTGTTCTTATTGAAGACACTCTACAACTGAATAAGTACCTCAAAATAAGATTTTCTTATTTTATAAATTTCTTCTGTGGCCTTTCAATCCTTGTTTCTTTGTTTTATTCTGCATTCTCCTTTTTCAAAATGGATTCATAATACAATGATGGATAAATTAGCATCTAATGGCAAAGAATGGCAGGAAAGTTTAAACCAGATGAGATATGAAATGATGGTATTTGGTATCTAGTAAAGTATCAACAAATTTGACATTTGAAGGAAAAATAGCTTGTATGACTGTCTCAACTTGCCTTTGTGTGCTATTTCCACAAAAACTCCTATACAAAGTAACCCTTGAGCAATATATATTAATTTCTTACAATCTGCAAGGGAGACTGTCTGACATCAAGACATTAACAGATTGAAGGTCTGTTTAGTTTTTTATTCTCAGAGATGGTGCCTCTGTGTGGCTTCATATAACAGAGAAGAAAAAAATATATCCTTCAAAACTGTATAGACATTAATAATATTCACAAAATACAATCCCTGGTGACTTTATCATGTCTTCAAAGGTTCTCTTCTTTTTTCAACCACACTAAATATAAAACATTGATATCAGTTTTGAAGAGAAAATGACATCATTTTGTATACTTATTCTCACCTCAATAGGCCTTGTAAGTTTCTTCATTCTAGATCATTCTGTACCTTGAGCTATTATAGAGGTCAGCCTAGTGGCTCACTGGGATGAAGCACCTTTATAATGTAATCCTCACTCCGATAGTCATTGTTGACTGTAACAAGTATCAGATCATTTGGTTAATTTAACCACCCTTGGGAAAGAAACAATGAAGGTATGGAAAAATTGTTAAATGATTTTTGGATGTTTTGCGGAGGTTTTTTTTGTTTTTTGTTTTTTGGTTTTTTTTTTTGCATGTAGCAGATGTAAAGATATAAGTAGAAAGAGAAAATATCTACCTAAGATATAGGTTCTTTTTTTTAAAAAAAAAAGGATGCTATTTTGGTGAGGAAAGAAAGTTTATTTTGATTAAATTTTCAATTGATGATTAGAGAACTATTTCAGTAGGTGTCTTAGATATGGTGTACAAATACCTTCCTGCTTTCTTGACTATCGCCTCCCTATTTTATTTATTAGTCTCCTGTAACTTTTCTATATCCACTCACTCTTCAGTTTTGTTTTCTAAAGTAGAATTTTTATGACAGATGCACCGAGGATACATTTTGATGGCATAGAATTCTCTGCCCTCTGAGATTCTTTCATTTCCCAGTAGATCCAATCATTATAAAGTGCTTCTTTACATTGAGTGGAAAGAAGTTCCCATATAACTTCCATCTGTTATTCAATTTCTGTCCTCTGGGAACAAATAAAACCAGTAAGCTCTTTTTCTGAATGCCGGCCCCTTCAATATTTGAAGAAAGTATCTCTTTCTCACTAGTCCACCAGCAAGTTTTGTATCATTCACTAAAAAGCCTCAGATTCACACATTTTCAACATATGCCACTTCTTAGAATACCACTGGGCACGTTGGTCATTTTCTTCAGGTTACATCATAAATTACTAAATTTGTCTCCATTTAGATGTATCAGTTGAGGCTAGACATTCCACAAATCTCTGATCTCTGCATTGTGCCCAGTTTCAGTGTTCCATAATGGTTTTCTTTTTTCTATGGATGTGTTATAGATATATGATAAGACTTGGAATACTGTTAGGAATTATACTGGTCTAGCAAAGTGGTAGCAGTAAATTTTACCATAATGTTCATGACCTCACTATCCTTAAGAGCATTCATGACTACATGCCACACACATGTGTGTGCATGCACACACACACACACACACACACACACACACAATCATAGAAAAAGAAGCTATCAACTTTCCTATGGGGAGCCTGAGAGAAATTTGAAGGAAGTATATGAGATGGGCTGAAGTAAGGAAAAGAGGATGAAAAGTCATGTAATTCTATTGGAACTGAAATTAATAAAAATATTCTCTTTATATCCGTTTGCCTAGTCCAGTGTATAGTAAATGAAATTATTGACTTTCAATCGCTGCATCATTCTTCCATTGCTCATATCTAAATCTTGCTAACCCAAGTATGTATGAGCATGTATGTGTGTGCCTGTGTATAGTGTATTTCAATGTTGCACAATAACAGACAATAAGATCCCATAAAATCTAGGTCAGTGGTGTGAAGGAAATAATAAAACCCTTCTGATGCCAAATTCAAGGACTAACAAAACTATACTGAGATACTGTTAGATATTAGACATGATCTGAGAGTGGGAAAGAATATGCTTCACCAGTCAGATAATTAAGTTAATACAAACTGGGATTTATTATTATATTTTTTTTCTTTTTCGGGACTTCATATAGACATGATTGCTATTACTGTTTCAGTGTAGGGTAATTGAAACTGAAATGTGTTTGCCAGAAGACCCACAGGGAACAGTCACCTGGGAATTGACAGAGAGAGTCACTGGGTGTCACTGTTGAGTCATACAAAAGCAACTATTTGCTTGCTTTTAAGGACTGTCTCTCTTTAGAAGACAGGAGGAAGAAGTTGAGGGTGGCTGCTCGTCTCCCCTCCTGGGCTGTGTGTCTTCATTAGGGTTGGGTAGGTCATCTTTCTCCCTGCTTCCTTGTGAGAAGTGTCCAGTCAGATGAATGTAAGCCAGTGTGGACCTCAGCTTCCTCTGCTATTGCTTAATGAGCTGATCTGTCCTCGATCTGCCCTGTGGTGCTGTGACAGGGCTCTGCTTTTGTGCATCTGTGCAGGAAGTGATCACACCCCTACCAGCAGTCAAGTCCAAGACTTGCTGAGCCTAAAGGCTCCTTTCACAGAAGATAAACCATCCGTTTGCTCAGCAAGGGTTCAGATTCAACACAGTGATTCCAATGATAGTTGGGAATCAGTGGCACATTTCAATTTTGTATTGAATAAGATTACTGATTTTAACAGAAATAAAAACAGGGAGAACTGAATTGCAGGCAACCAGTACTTTGAGGCACAAAGAAAACAGATGGACAAAAAAAGAAAATCGAGAAGCAAAGAATGGAAAACCCAGAGATGTTTGTCAGAAACCTGATCTTGTAAGTAACCTCATCTGATCCTCTTAGAAAATAAGGGGGCTTTTAAAACAAGATTGTACTATGTAATCTAGCAATTAGCAATTCTCTTGCCTCATCTTCTCTGATGCTTACCATCTTTAGTTACTCTTATGGATTGAGTAGCTTCTAAATTTTCACAAAGGTTCTTGGCAAGTATTTTTATTATCAATTAGAGACGTTCCTAAGACTGAGAAGGCTGAAGTTCCCAAATGCAAGACCTTGTGATCAGCATGCCAAAAATAAACACATGTTCCTGAAAAAAAAAAATATATGGAAAGCTGTTCCTCAACTTGATCAATTTATTGACTTTGTATTTTTTGAAGATTATGTCAACTTCTTTATTTTTGCTTCCTCTGGCTTTCCGTATTCAGGTGCTTGACGACACCTTCAAAAATAAAAGTATGATTACTTTTCTCTCTCTCCTAATCTCCTCAGTTTCTGACTCCCATAGTCAAGATGAGTAGAGATTCATTGACCTGCTACCAAAGTCTGTCATTTGTCCATGCTTATTTCAGAACATGGCTGTTTTCTATCCATACAGTACTTGGACTATCTCACTTCAAACCAAAGATTCCCCACCTAGCTTCATTGAAATCATGGAGGGAACCTTAAGAATACACAGAAGCTGTGAGAGGGAAATAGGAATCCAGAGTAAGGGGTATCATCTGGGAAGGAGAGAGAAAAAGTAGTACAGATTGAGAGTAAAAAAGCAGAGATAAATAATAAATTCTTAGGAGGTTTGAAAGCTCTTAACGGAAACATAGCTTATGTTTACTTAAAAATACATTTTTATTATGTATGTGTGCATATTTTTAAGTGGAATTATCCTGCACAAGGTTGTACTGCTCTCTCTCAAAATGAAAGACTCTCTAACAAAAACACCAGTGCTAAGCATGGAAAGCTTTCTTTTAGTTGTTTTTTTTTTCCCTCAGAACTTGAAGATAAGACCCTATTTCTGAACACACCATACACATTGGACAAATGGTGTTGAGAAATTGAGCAGGAGTACTTTTGTAAGTCACCTCCCTGATGTGTTGCTTTCATAGTATTGGGAGGTGCTATGTAAGCTGCCAGGAGAGAAAAGCAATGCAGAGGCTTACACATCTGTCAAGCCTACAAATAATGACAGTGCTTGATATCATCATCTAGGGAAAGTGCACCCACAACATCTCAGCACTAAGATGACAATTATCTACATAAAGACAAAACAACTGACAGGCTGTCTTGGGTGTAGGAAATTTCTCATGGTTGTAACTGAAGAACTATTGTCAGGATCCATTGCGAGAAAGAGAATATCAGTTTTCTTCAGGGATGAACTCCTTGATAGGTTATTCAATCCCAAGTCATCCCTGAACACATCTATGCATGAACAATACAAAATATATAACAATATTTGTAACACATATGTAAAAATCATTACTAGTGAGAAAAAGTCATGAATTTGAGGTAAAGACAGATATTGACAGGGGACATAGCATTGGAGGCAAAAGATAAAGGAGCTGAAACATAAAAACAGTGCTCATAAATGAAGTCCTCAAAAACAATTTAAAATGAAAAGCAAACAAAAACTAAACAAAACAAAGCCAGAAACAACAAACTCTGTGCCTCTTGCCTAGGACTAGTATTTCCGATTTTCCAATGATATGAGAAGGAGTTTGGCAATTGAATTGAGGCCTTTTAAAGCTGGAAGGGTGTCTCTAATAAAACTATTTTGTCACATTTTTCTTTCAGAAAATGAAACAAACTGATCCAAATGTAGCTATTATTCTAACTTGGTCCCAAACAGGAATCATCTCTGTGTTTAAACTCTAGGGTATTGGGTTGGACAGATCTATATGTGTTTGATTTTGTTCCTACAGTAAATACATATGAATAACTGAGTGAATAAAACAAGAATTGTTATGTATCCAACACTTATCACAGGACCCAGGGCCTTATCAGTGCTCAGGAAATCTCTTGTAAGACAGAATTATTGGTGATTGAGTGTGTTTGTAGGTTAATTAACCAATTAGTAACAATGCCAATAATACATTTATTCTTTGCCATGTGCACATCACATGGGCATTACCTTCTTTTGCACTCATGGTGGCATGGTTAGGGAGATCTCCAGGAAGCAAAGGAGCTCAGAATTGGGGTGATAACACAGATGGCAATGCCATATATTTTAATTCAGCTCTTCTAGTAGTTGTATAGACTGACTCTAAAACACAAAAGAAAAACATTGAACCTAGTTTGCTTATTGTAATTTCTAGTAAAAATTTAGGGTGGGTTAGTCAATATTTTTGTATGTCAAGTACTTTATCCTATTTAAACGGAACTTCACAAATTATATTATATACTTATTTTAAAGTAATAAAAGTTTTGTTATATCCGAGTCACGGCACCAAAAAAAAAAAAAAAGTTTTGTTATGTTACAAGATTTTATGTTAAAGTAAATTTTCTTTGTGTGTTGTCAGTTTCATACCTATATAACTGTTTCATATTGTGATTATATTCTTTCCCATTTACCTCTGTTATCCCTCTTTTTTCCCCTTTCATCTATTTTTCTTTCAACTATTCTGCCATTGCCTATTAAAATAAATGAAATTCCTCTTCTGGAAACTCTTAAAAGTTGGTAGTTCCTCAGGAAGGTACATGGGCTCGAGCCACCTACTCTATTCATGATTAAATTTTGATAAGCCAAATCTTGTGCAGAAATTCATAGCTGCTATGCTGCAGGAGAATTGTCTGCTTTCTGTCAATCAAGTTTTAAATAAATGCTGATTGGCCAGGCAGGAAATATAGGCGGGAAAACCAGACAGGAAGTAGAAATGATGTAATGAGAATAGGAGAATTCTGGGAAGGAGGAAGTTGATTCCTCCCACTCCTGCCCAGATCACCAAAGCAGCAGGATGTTATCTGCTCCTTTGAAAAAAGGTACTGGGCCACATGGCTAAAATAGATCAGAAAAATGGGTTAAACAAAATGTGAGAGTTAGCGAGTGAGAGGCTAGAGCTAATGGGCCAATCAGCTTATAATTTATGGAGACCTATTTGTGATTTTCTTTGGGGATAAACAGCTGGGGGAACTGGGCAGGACAAAAAACACAAACAAGCAGGTCCCGGCTCATGTTACACTATGTATTCCTAATTATAAGAGTCGGTTACATCTCAAAGACAATGTTTCAGGAAACTCCTTGTTATCTTCTAGCTCTACTTTCTTTCATGAAATACAGAGATGCTTCAGTGGTTAAGAACGCTTGCTTCTCTTCCAGAGTACCAGAGTAAAGTTCCCAGGACCTGCACACAATTGTCATGCATGCATTAACACACAAAAGACAATAATAAATAAATCCTTAAAAATCTGCTTCTCTTGTCTCTTTTGTGATAGTCTCTATGCCTTCAGAATCGTGATACAGATGTCAAATTCAGTGTTGAGCAGTTGATCATTACTTTTATATGTAGTTGGAACAGATATTAGCCTTTGTATCAGCTGCTGCCATCTGCAGGATCTTCTCTGACCTAGACTGAGATTGGTAACTGCTTTCATTTAACAAAAATGTAAATTAAGAAGCAAAGCAATTCAGCCAATTCTGGGTGGCAAGAACATTACAAATGAAGGATAAAATCTTAAGTCACAGGGGCTTTCTGGCTTTAGTGTCTACCACTATTGATCTTACAAACATGTAACTAATAAGGAACAAAGAAGCAAAAAACAAACAAACAAACAAACAAAAAAACGAGGGTTTGCAACATTGGTTCCATACATATATATATTAGAGACAATTTTGGACTTGAATTAGAACAGAACACATCATAGACAGATTTCTTCCACTCATTAAAACAGAACGGTAAAAATTGCTTTGGAGAAGAGTGGCCATTTTTCCTAATCTTACAAAGGAAATCTAAATTGTAAGTACATCTTTGGTTCCATGACCTCGGATTCCTTCTTCTAGGTAATTAAAAGAGAATATTGAAGCACTGAACCTTTGGTTCATTGTTGTGACTTTTATTTCAATGGAAGGTACCAGAGGCTCAGAGGAATAGCATAGCAAAAGTGGCTCTGTGGATTTGAAATCAGAGCCCACCTAGTTCTTCTGCTTCCAAGTTGACTGTTTTTTTTTTATACCTCAACTCAGTGATAGAACATTGTTAAGTATGATATTATTTTCTCTCTCTTTTTATTGATTTTTTGTTACTTGAAAATTGCAAGCATGTTCAGAATATATTCTGATTATTCTCCTTGATCCAGTTTTGCTTATCTCTCCTACCCTTACGTATCATATCTACTTGCATTTTTCTTCTTGCAGAGTACTCTTTCTGACTGTCAGACAAACAATGCATTTGCATTGCCTATAACGAGAATATAACAAGGCCATTTACTCTGTGGGGTCTTAAGTAGGAACAAGCAGGAAGCAGTGGTAAGGTAGAGATTCCTTCGTTGATGTGAACAGATGGCTTAACCTGGGAAGTAGATACTAGCTGCAAACAAGTGTTAGTTATTGTGACCCTGCTGAGAAACAGTGGCAATCTTGTTAGAAACTTCAGTAGATGAAGCCAGCATCAAGGCACTTCTGAACTCTCATGACTTGGTCAAATCACTGAAAGAGTCTCAGGTTGACAATCAGGTAATATCTATGGCTTTTAGGAGTTAAAAATTGAGGGTACCTGCCAAAAGTCTATCTGAGAAAAATGAGTTACATTCTTTGATGATCTCTATAAGCATGTTACGTAGGGAATATTTTTTACATCACTCTTTGGATCTATTCTATCTTTTTTCTCTGACAGTTATCTCAAGCACTAATGCAGCATTTTGATAATCTTTCACCAACTTCATAGCAAGAAATGTTTCTTTTTCATCACTCCTAAGGTTTCCACATGCACTTGATACAATCCTTACTTCAGCAGGCTCTTATATGTGATTAGTACTCATTGCATGTACATCCTCACTAAAAAGTTCTAAATTGCAAACTTCTGGGCAAGATTTCTGTTTTGATTGTTCCAATTTCTTCCAGCCTAATCACACAATTTGTTTTGCATAAAGTTCTTATTCAACATAGGCTGAATCAATTTAAATTGGGAGGCCAAATACCACATGCGTTCTCTCCGACATGAAGTTTAAAACATGTGGGAGACTATTTGTATATTAAATAATGACCTCAGAAATATTTGTAAATTTATCACAATTTTACCAAGGACATGGAAGTTGAAGTCTCAAATATGTGGTACATTTTAGGGCTATGTGTTAAAGGGAAACCTTTCCTCAATATTACAGGTTTCTTCTATATATTGAGGATGATAGTAGTTGTGATGCCTTCTTATCATTTATTATTCTTAAATAAGTAATGAAATTATTCTTTAAAGAATGTTTAAAATTGTATAATATTATAGCTAACATAAAACAGAGTAATGTTTAATTAATTATAATTCTCTCATGAAATAAACAAACAGGATTTTGATGCTTTTTTGTGCAAATGAGAAAATATAGTCATTCAAAACCTGAACAAATTAGTCACCCAAGAATTACTGCCACTACAACGAAACCGTCAACTGCCAATATAGATAATAGAAATCTCACAATGCCCCACTCCTGGATAAATTGCTACAGGCAATTAATGACTGCTGAGAGATGGAAAATCTGTAATTCCTGGAGATAAGCCCCCGACAAGTTATCTAATTCCAAGCAATTAGTCTTAAAAACATATGTATATGAGAAATACTAAGCAGAATCAGTAGGTTATACACATACACATACACACACACAATAATAATAATTAAATAAGAACTCATGAATTTGAGTGTTAGTAGGAGAAACATATGTAAAGTCAGAGGTGTGAAGAGTGAAAAATATTTACATATAATACTATTGTATGACATTATATATGAATAAATACATATACATACTGAGGCCTGGAGAGATAGCTCAGGCTATAGAGCATGTTCCCTGAAAGTATGAAAATACAAGTGCCATTATGAAACCTCTTATTAAATTTGAGAGACAAAAGTATCATGTGCAAACCTAATCTGGAAGTAATGATTAAGGGCACAACCCAGAGGCTCACTGGAAATCTAGAGTGATATACTTTGTCTTCAAACACAAGCTGAATTTTGCCTCATGAACTACAACCAAGACTGAACACTATGGCCTCTACACACACACACACACACACACACACACACACACACACACACACAGTAGTAGAAACCCTATAAGAAGGAAATAGCTGCCATTTTGGGGTTCCATTGGCTATTTCTCAATGGAATGAGAACTCAAATCTTAAATCACTAGCCTGCTACCATAGACGGGAATAATATATGTTTGATAACGCAGATGGTATTCTCTCTTCAAGAAGATAGTAGTGGATATATGCTAGGACTTGCAGGTTATAGAATTTTATCTTGAATTTATGTTGATCTTAAATATCTCTGGACTAAGAAAAACTTGTCATTGTCCTGAATTTACAAAATTTGGAAACTGCTTCCCTGATTATGAGCTTTAGCATTCAAATTTGAGTTCTCAATATATTTTCTCATTTGGAAAGTAAATGTACATACAATTAAAGCTAGTGAGTACTACCACCCAAATATCAGATAGATATTCCAATTGCAAGAGCATTGATCTGTGCATCTAACAGCCACAGATATTGATGCTTAGGGTACAAAGCAACCCCTGCATTCATGACTCCTTTCTTTCAGATGCAAGTTAATCCTGTGTTTTGAAATTGCATTGGCATAAAGATGGAATGACTGATGCAGACTATGAATCTTATGGGGAAGGCCAATGCATAAATATGAACAATGTTTAAATGGAATAAAATCCTATTGAGGATTTTCACTGTTTTAACTACAGAACATAACACAAGCATCAGTTGTCACTACTACTGGTTATAAATTTAAGCTATATTGAGGTCATTAAAGAGAAAAGACATTTCCTTGATTTTTTTTCTAATAAATCTCAAATCAATTCCATGAACTTCCATACATATCTGTGTAGGAGACGGGGGAGAAGGAACATCTACCACAGTATGAGGCTTCACAGATAAAACAAGCAGAAGGAACATAAAAAATAGCCTCACCATGGCAGCTCCTTTCTGTACAATATCATTTTTCCTCTTTAATCTTTCTGCATATATTCTTTACAGTTCTCATTTTTCCCTGATGCACACACAGCACATCACACACATTTTGTTTGTATTTCCATAATGAAAGGAAGTGAGGCCAGTAAGGCAAGAAGGTGGAATGTTGCATTTTGTAGATATTCAGTACTTTGTCTAGGTGAAACCCATAAAGACATTTACATGTACTTTATGGTCACACTGATCTCAAAAAGGATAAAACCAATGCTAAATGCATTATCAAGCATTCAGTAAATTTTCTTATTTAAAAAGTAATGAAAATCAAAACATTGTTGTAATTTCCTAAAAGCGCCTTTGTGCCTCCTGTGCCTAATGGAAACACTGACCCTGGGTGAAGAGCCTAGGAAACAAAATGTCACAGGATATGAATTTGTGTGCAGAAATTTCAAATGGGTGACCTTGAGTAAATGAAAGGAACTCTCTGTTCCTCATTTCTTTTCGCTGAAAAGATTTTGGCATATTATACAGATAGCTGTGAAATGCATTATATAATTTCATTAATTCCTAGGTTCAGAGATATGGGCTGTCCTTATTATACCAATGCCTATTTTTATGTACAGACAAATAAAAAGGAAATAATTGATGACTGTATTCAGAATCAAATAAAATAAAGGAAAGGTGTTTCTTCACTGGATATATGTGTGTGTCTGGGAAGGATGGTGAATCATTGCAAATCAAAGGAAAAAAGCAGAAGTAATACTTATTAAAATCATCATCGCCATTCTGAGGTTAAATTGTAAAGAGAAAGATACTCTCTACCTTCTCCCAAGCCACACTACTAAAAATTTGCCTCTACATTTGTATGAATTTATTTGGACAAAATTATTCAACCAGTCACTAGCTCCCCTAATTATACCAGGCTTTTCCACATGGACATAAGAGAAGACATTTGTCTTCCTCTGTTTCAGACAAATCTTATCTACTAGATTTTTCTGGTCTAGTAAACTTAATATAGGAAAAAATGAGGTTGGTTTAATACAGAGGCAGTTCCAAAAATAGTAGATGGGAGTCAACTATTAATTTTGAGGGATGAGTACCAAGGAATTCTCTCAAAAATGTTTTCATAGGAAACATATTATTGTTCCATAAGTAAGTGGGAGAGGTTTATAATGATTACTTTTAATGATCAACTGGATTAGCTCTAGAATAACCTGGAAGGTGGTTTCTGGGAATGATTGTATATACGTACAGTGTAGCAGATTGTCTTGATCAAGTCAATTGATGTAAGATAAAACCACAGACTTTGAAGGTATCATTTTACAGTCTCGTATTCTGGACTACAAAGAAGGGAGAAAGTTGGGTGAGCAAATGCAGTTTTTGCTCTTCGTCTTTTGACTGAATATATAATGTGGCTAAGTGCCACAATCTGCTGTGCCATGAATTTCCAATCACAACAGGTGACACTGCAGAATTATGGGCTGAAGGAAACACTTCCCCTTGAATTTTCTCCTTGTTAGATGTTTATTGCAGTAATGAGATGAGTAACTAAGAAAAGTTTGATAAAACTTGATTATAAGAAATACAAGCATATATGGTCACTTTTGGTCATCTAAATTATTCCCAGAATTTGTAGCTACCGAAACTATTATAAGACTGAAACTATTATAATAGGTATAATATTATAATAGGTAAAGACCTATTGTATAGACAACCAAATACCAGATATAAATAGTTGAAAATATAGTCTTACCTCTCCAAATTTCCAAATCTTTCTACTAATTTATTTCTCTAGAACGTACATAATGTGGGTGTCTAAACAACCTATTTTTCTCCATTTTTTTCTATGTTGAATTTAAGCAGGATATTTGTTTGTCTCTGTAACATTATCTTCTCTATAGATTTGTGTTGTGTTGCAGGAGGCTGGTTGTTCATCCCGGCCGCCAGACCTGAAATAATCACACACAGAAACCATATTATTTAAATCACTGCTTGGCCCAATAGCTCTAGCTTCTTATTGGCTAATTCTTACATATTAATTTAACCCATTTCTACTAATCTCTGATTGCCCCGAGGTTGTGGCCTACCAGCAAAGCGTCTCTGCTTCCAGTGGCAGCTCGGAGGCTTCCCCTGACTCTGCTTCCTTTCTCCCAGGATTCCGCTTAGTTTTCCCCACCTAGCTCTCTTCCCCTATAGCTCTGCTATAGGCTCATAGCAGTTTCTTTACATACCAATGGTAATCACTGGATACAAAGGGAAATCCCATATAGTTGTTGTATTCCTAATTATTCATTAAAATAATTCAGGGAACAATGGATATAAATGAATTCTTTCATAAATTTTTTTGTGTTGTACAAAAAGAAGGGTAAAAAAGAACTTAGATTTAGAAAAATGCAGATCAGGCTACAAGCCTGGTGAAATTGGAATTAGCAGTAACTTCTCGAGGTTTGAACTTCATCATTGCATGATATAGGAAATCAACAGGGTTTTGTAAGTTCTAAATGGTATTTGTTTATGAATGCACTTCAAACTTAGTGAAATGGTACATTTCAAAGAGTGTCAGAAGCTATAATTTATATTATTAGCATTATATGGCTCTATCTCCACAGCACCAAACATCTGCCAGATTCCCACTGTCCCATGCCCTCCACAGGATTAGCCTTCTGACAATACTTGCATTTCTTGAAGAAGATTCCTAGAGATTTCCTTTAATAATATTTATCTGCAAGAGGGAGCTACTTCATGGAGTAAAACTAGCATTTTATTAGTTTCACATCCCTCTACCCTCTTTCTTTTCCCTTTCTTCTTTTACCCACCCTATCCCTTCTTTTGTTCCTCTTTTTAATCAGTGTACTATGGATGAGTCTTTTAAATCCAATAATTGTCTTACTAAACTTGTTCAGCCACAGAAGTGCTGCCTGTATTCCCTGCAAACATGCCATCCTAGAGATGTATACATAGTTGAGCGGAAAGTAGTAGAGGACTGAGAGAAGGAAGCATTCAGACAAGTGGAGTCTCATTTTCTATCTTTCTTTGTCACTAGAAATTCAGAAAAAGAAACCTAAAGACTCACGAAATTAAAGGAACAGTCGCTTAAAGGAGAAATACTAATTTGAGCTTGTGTTGGAAATTCGTGAGGAGGAGGGGACATCATCTTTCAAAGCTTCAAAGGCTTTTTCATATAGTGGTCTTAAAACAGTTTTCCACTAACATCCTTTCCTTCCTTCCTTTTACAAATGAGAATCACATTTGAAGTCAGCTTTTGATATTGTGAGGAAAATTGGCTCCTACACGTTTGTTTAATGAGAGGACTCAAGGAAAAACACACAAAAGAAAGCTTTTTATGCTGATTAAAATTTGTTAGTCATAAGATATCATGCAAATAAAAGAATGACAGACAGTATAGCATTTTATACATGTAGAAGTTTATAGGTGGAGTATTGATCTGTGCTGGCTGCTATGTTGTGACATCAGCAAGAGCAAAGTTGTATCAATGTAGAATAAACTCCAAGTACTAAATTTCTTATGCATCTCATAAAGATGTTACCTTTGCTTAGATTTCATTTTTATGAACATATATTAGAGAAAAGGAGTCTGCGCATTGCTTTCACATAGGTTTTTGATTATACTTTGCATCAAGGCCTTAATGTTTGACTGCATAATCTTCTGAGTTAGGCAACTTTTTCAATCACACTGTAAACAGATTTTTTTTCTATATATTTCTGTCATAAGTTATCAATGTCCTGAACAAATTTTCCTTCCTTATGTTCCCAATAGTTTCACATTTGAAAATTGAACAAGATGGTTTTGTAGTCTTAGAGTCCAAAATGTTTTGTATAGCAAGGTATACATTAATGAAAGCACATAGAGACATGTATTGAACGCCAACAGAGTCCTGCTGTGATGTAGGTAAAATGAGGACTAAACAGCAAGAAGAGATCAGACTGATAAGGAAAAGTAGTATGAGAAGTGAAAAATAGAGTATTGTGTGTGTATATTCATTTGTGTGGTTGATATGTATGTGAAAGTGCTGCAATAGAATCTAGTATTTTAATGATCTTTGGACAAACAGCAAACATAATAATAATAGTGTAGGTAAAAAATTGGTTGATTTGCCTTCATATACTCAGAGTACGGATTGCTCGCTCTTAGGAGTGATCCATATGTTTAGTGCATCAATCGTGGCCATAGCTTCTTAGGTATATGAACATTATAAAGCTCACCAAATTGTGTATATTAAATATTTGAAGTATTTAATGAATCAGTTATACTACAATGAGGTTATTAAATAGAGAAATAAAGGTTATTTCTGAGAGCACAATTGCAGGGTGGGAATTACTGATAATTATATTAACAAGAGATTACATTGTTTTATGCAGTAATTTAAGCATTAAGAAATCACAGCATAAAAAAGAAAGTCTTCTAGGATTCCACTTCAGAGTTACAAAAATTTTATTGTGCTGTTATATGAGAAGCTGAAAGAGTCCCGAATGTTTTATTCTTTTTCTCTCCTATGTTTTTGTATTGTGTTTGCTTTCTAAATTATCTCTTAGTTGTTTTGAACTAAGATTGAAATGTAGATTTTCTCAAACTTACTGTTTATCTTGAGTGAAAAATGAAGGAGTAAGCACGTAACAACCCCGATGCTGCACTCTGGTGGAATGTGCTACAGTTATCAGTGTTTATTGTCTGCCTTGCATACTTAGTGGATTTTAAGACTTTCAAGAGCAACAGGCTAAAATCTTCATTGGATCTCTAAATAATGAAGGCTTGTCATAATAGTGGACATATATTATCAATAAATATATCTGATATTGAACAACAATTAATCCTGAGATTACACTAATTTGAATCATCCACTCTTAAAAGAAAAACTACCATCATCATTATCATCATCAACATCTCAGTTAAGAGAAGAAAAGAAAGACACACATGGGACAAAATGTATGCATATCCTATCATTTTTGATTTCTAGCCAAAAGTTTAAGTTCCATTTTTTAAGTAGTAAGAGACACTATTTGTATGCTGCATATGGTTGTATTATTTATTGTGGGTATGAGTGGAGAAAATAAAGAGAAAGAAGAAGGAAATCATGATGGGATTAGTAATTACACTTGGGCTGCTTACAGCAAATAGGGAATAGGTATAGAAGACATGGTAACGACAAGACAAGTAAAGTGTGTGGGAAGATGTGAAGTTTCAGTTAAAAGTAGGCTGTAAATAAAGGGATATATATATATATATATATATATATATATATATGAGTTTGGTAGCTGAAACAGTCTCATTATCTAGAATGAGTCAAAGACCCTGTAATTTAGAGTATACTGTGATCTTTGGGGAAAGTTTTGAAGAAGAATTTGGAGATCCAACAGCAAACCTAAACCAGACTCGAAGGTTCTGGAATTTAATATAAATAAGAGATATCTACAGAGGAGTTCAAGAGCCAGGCAAGCCTAACTATGCATTTGGCTTTTATTTTGACCCCTGATCTCCCAGTGGGACCAAGCTTTAGAGCACTGGAGTGGAAAGAGGGAGTTTTGTATTGAAGTCTCAGGGTCATCCGCAGATGGCAACGAGTTTGGGCCAAATTATAGATATGCTGTCTACATTCTAATATGTACCCACCCTTCTAGAATGGGTTCTGGTAGTCACTGAACGAGAGTGGAAGGCTTTTCCTCAGTGGTAGCCCCATGTAAGTTGTCCCTGCTCAAGTAAATGACATCACATTCGTGCTTGTATTGGCAGCTCAAATTAAATGTAGTTTGTTGTAATAAGAGCAGAGGGGCTGCATCCCCGGCACCAGGTCACCCCCACGGCTAGCTTTACCTGAAATAATTACATGGAAACTGTATTCTTTTAAACACTGCTTGGCCCTCTAGCTCTAGCCCTTACTGGCTAATTCTGATATCCCGATCAACCCATCTCTAATCATCTGTGAGCACCGGTCTTACCAGGAAGGTTCTAGCCTAAGTCCATCCTGGGTCGGAGCTTCATCGCTTGTGTTTGCCCAGGAGACGGGAGCATGGCATCTCTGCTCCAGAGAGCAGAGCTGTCAGTCTGAGCTCACTTCCTCTTCCTCCCAGCATTCTGTTCTGTTTACTCCTCCCACCTATGTTTTAACCTATGAGGGCCAGCCAAGCAGTTTCTTTATTTAACCAATGACCTTCCTCCATCAGTAGTTGGTCACAAACTAGTTAACAGACAAGAAATGAAAAGAGGAGAGAAACTTGGGTAGAAAAAGGCCAGTGGTGGCAGGGACACAAGAAAAGAAATGTGAAGAATATGATAAATGTATAGTATGTGTATGTAATAAAACTGTGAAAGATAAAAAGTCATAAGATGTTTCTAAAGAATAAGATTTTAGTATAAATATTAGTAAAATCCATGTTATAAAGTACAATGAGCTAGTGCTCAGGTTTAGTTTACTGAAGTAACTAGTAATGACTCCTTGATTATACTGGTTTATATAAAATTTTGCACATATTTAAAAGTTTTGTTTTTTAACAGTTGTTTGTTTATTTTGAAAACCCTGAAAATGGACACAGGCTTTGAACGTACTAAGTAGAAATTTTCCATGGAGTTGCATCCTGGACCTAGATTGAGATTATTGTTTTAAGATAAATTAGGCAGAGAGACAAATAATACACATATATGAGACAGAAGATGTGAGACTAGAGAGAAAAAAAGACTCGTGGTGGAGGTCAGGGAGATAAAATGAGAGAGTAAGTAAAGTATATGAAGACATCAGGCATGGTGGAGCAAGCCTCTTATCCCAGCACTGGTGAGGCAAAGGCAAGTGGATCTCTGAGTTCAAGGACATCAAGGACAGCCTGGTCTACAAAATGAGTTCCAGGATAGCCAGATCTACAGAAGAGAAACCATTTCTCAAAATGAAGGGGGGGGGGGGGGGTTAGTGAGGATGGTTATGTTCAAAGTGCATGATATACTTGAATCAAAATATCTTGGAGATATCCATCACTATGTTTAATGAGGATATACTAACAGGAGAACCTTGTGAACATATATAGATATAAAATCAAAGAAGCTTGTTCATAAAAATAACATAAAGGATTGAGTATTCCCTCAACTTGTTTCAGTGATTTCATCCTACATAACTATCCTCCCTAACAAACATGCAGTTCCATAGTTTTCTGTGTCCAAGTACGTAATTCTATGCAATTTTATCCCATTTCTGGATCACATAATAATAATCTTTTATAGGATATAAAGTCATCTGGCACTCATTTCCTCATGCTTCAATTTACTTCTATTTATGTTTTATTCTTGTACATTCACCCCCTTTCCTACTCTTACTTGTTAATAACTTTCACCAATCGAGGAATTATCAAACTCTCAACTTTTATCACTTTTACATGAATAAAGTTATACAAGAATTATATTACTTTTAGCCAATATTAATCATAGTACTTACAGTATAATTTGAATTAGAATTCCTATAAAGATGCTATGTTCCAGAGGCTGAAGAAAGTTTCAATTGACCATGGAGAATTTGGAATGATATATAATCTAGGACTAAGTAACTAAGCTCGAGTTATCATTAGTTTCCTAAAGAAAGATTCCTTGAATATCCGATTGACAGAACTAGCACTTTGATAAACAGATAAAGACTTTAGGAATGAGTGCACAGAAAAGGGGCAAGAATCAGAAAACACCTGAGGCCTATAGTTGTGACTTTCCCATCTTACTGTAACCTTCTTGCTTGATACTGCCTTCAGGATATTATTTTTAAAATGCATTGATTAACAGATTTCTTTTTTCTGTTACAATAAAAAAAAACTCCTTAAACTTGTTCCCCTATTGAAGCTTGGGGGCTGGAATAATCTAACTCCATGTTTCTAGGCCATGGTCACTCATGTTTTTGGTCCAGAATGAACTAACTATCTCATCTCTTTTAGTTGAGAGTTGTGTTTTAACATCAACTGTATGTATATAATACTCTTTTACCTCAACAAGTAAGATTAAATTATAATTTGTCTCCTCTGGTAAACTCCTGATTTTTAAATATTATAAATCCTCAACAATAGATATTTTTCAACCTCATGATACTATCATACCCTCAAAAGTGATTGTTTTGTCAGCCTAGTTCTTAGAAACAGAAAACTCCAACAAATGACAGCAGTGGCAGAGGTGATTGACCAGGCAAGTAAGCATTAGTCAGAGACATGGGTATTTGGTGTAATTATAACCAAAATTAAGGCCAAAAATATATGTATAATTAATTTTAGCAGACAATAATACACTAATATCCAGTACTCCTGATGCCAGGCAAATTCGTACAATGAACTGTTGTCCTTTATGTTTTATGCCTCACTAAATGTCATTCCTCACTAAACAGACAAGTTTTCTTTTCCATGAGTGAAGAAAATCTTAATATTCTTTCATGTTGGCAGAATCCCTTCAGAAGTAATACTTAAGACTATAATATTTTATTTTTAAATTATAAATTATATGTTTGAAGAAATGTCAAAAATCTGTCAATTCAATAAATATTTTATATTTACAATAATATGCCATGTCATTACTTTATTTATATAGTAGCTATATCTATATTTTATTTGTGTCAATAGAAAAATAAAATATATCAATTCCACATAGAAATGACATTACATCCATTTTAATAAATGTTTGCAAGCAAATGTGTGCCTATTTATTATTTATTTTATTTATTTTTTTCAGATGTGTAGATGTGTATTACTCCATGCTTGGAATGTCTTGTGATACTTTGTTTTATTTATTTAATCATTTATTTTTGTATTTAAGCTTCTAAACCATCTGGAATTTATTTTTTCTCTGATTGAGACAGGCTCCAACTTAATTTAGTTCCAGATGGGTAGCCAGTTGCTCCAGCAACATTTAGTTTAACCATCCTTTTTTCCCACATTGAAATGATGCCTTTGTTCAATTTTAAATACTCATAAAAATATTGTGACTTATTTTAGGATTTTTGAATGTATATTGTGTACAATAAAATTTAAGTTCTGCAGTTATAAAAGCATAGCCAAACAATTAAATTCTCCATTCTCGTTGAGTTTATACTCTTGATAGAAAAAGCAAAAAATAACATTGCTAAGTAACTACACAATTAAGTATACAAAGAAATGTTTGAGGATGATGAAGTAAAATAGAAAACAAGAAGAAGATAGTTTTAGTTGACTGTCTATTGTTATCTTCTATTATAAAGGAACATTCAAACAGATGCCTGAATGATGAAGGGCAATCTACATATATATTTCATAGGACAGCATTCAAATAAGTAGAATGTGAGCACAATTTCAAGGTATGTGCATAACATGTCAGCCCATAAGTAGAAAAGTTAATTTGATTAGATAATTTATCAGAATTAGTAAGCTATTATCTCTTTTCACAAAGTGATTTATTTTGTTTTCATTCTAATACATACTACTTTTATCTGAATGCAGGATTTAAAACAATATATGTTCTTATATATTTATTGTTATATGTGCTTTCTAAATGAGATTTTTTCCATAAAAATACATTTATGTTTTAAGTTATTTACTTGAAAATTGAATCATTCTGGAACTACATCTTCATATTAAAAGGCATGAAATTGGATTTAGCAAATTTTGTGTTATTTTGTGAATAATGAGATTTTGACCTATATATCTTGTCCTTTTAAGGTTAAATTATTTATTTTCTTTTTATCTCTTTGTGATTCTATTATCATTTCAATATTTTTTCATCTTTATAGTCAGAATAGTAATGTACATGAATATATACTAATAACATATATTTTATTACATTTTTTATATTTTCTTATTATTGTATATGAATACATATTGTATATAATTTATTTTACAACCTTGTTCTTCATTATATTTTCTTATTATTCTTTCAATTTGGATCCTTATGCATGTAACTTTCTTGAAGAAATTAGTTTTAAATAATTTGTTTTAAATATTTTGTCCAAAAATTATTTTTATACTTTTTTGTTAGTTGGAATATCTGCAACGTCTTGTAGTTAAAAATGAACATAGATGTCATTTCTTCCATTTACTTCACAATGACATATTTTGCAATTTAATCTATTTTTTATTTAAATATATTATTTTAAGAATAGCATAAGAATTTTTGAACTGCAGGTATTTCCCTCTTTTTTATGGAGTTGTATGAAATTCTGTTGTACTATCTTAATGAATTTGTGTTAAAAATAGATTTTACTTGAAGATTATTTTCCAACATTTTATATGGTTTATCTACATTTATTCATATTGTTTTCAGGTTTTGAGGCTTCTATTTATACACTAATAGTCATATATTTTTAAATCAACATTCCCTATAACTGCTTTTTGAATTTCATTCTTTCCTATGTTGTGTTTGATATATTTCTCTGACTCATTACTTAATGGAAAATGGAGCATTATGATATTAAATCTTCCAACCCAAGAGCATGTATCTTTATGGGTCTTTGAATTAGACCTTAATATATACATATATATATATATGTATATGTATGTATGTATATGAATATACGTCTGATGCTGTATTAGTCATTTAGAGTAAAGTGTGGTTTTCTTCCTGTTCTCTCTTGTGTTATCTTTTTCTACCAGTTTATCCTTAAGTGCCATTGTGTGACTTGTTATGATGATTTCACTATTTAATGAGATTTTCTGCTTCCAAAGTAAACTTGAGTAGGGCTATTCCATGTGAGAATGGAGGTGGAGAATATGTGACTCAAAGAACAAAATATATTCACAACTATTAGTTTATCCTCAGCTTTGACAGAAAGACATACCTTTTATTCCCATGTGCCCTTGTCTTCCTCTTTTATATTTTCTTCTCCAAAATGAACCAAATGAGAGAGGATACTCATGTGTATTATGTATGATCTTGTTCTTCATGAAGATATGTAAACCTTGATGAGTCAATCATTTGCCAATTTGTTTTCCTAGGATTTTATTAATTGGTTCATAATGTTACCTCTCATTAATAATGATAACAAAATCTGTGGTCCACTAGTGTTTTTCAGATCCTGAATAAGTGATTTTCCCACTTCTACCCAGTAAAGTAATATGCCTCATCCACTATTTCCCAAAATATATACTTAATTTGTAGTTGTACAAATAGCAATACATTCTAGAACCCATATCATGTCTAGTTATATATATATATATATATATATATATATATATGTGTGTGTGTGTGTGTGTGTGTGTATTCTGTACATTTTAAAGACTCTTGTCCAATCATAAGGTATTGATGAAATACATTACAGTTATATGTACATATGCTATGTATTCTTATATTATTATTGAAATACAAAGCATTATTTTGAAAGCTATCTTCTTGCATTTATTTTTTTAATTTTACATTCCAACTACAGTTCTCCCTTCAACCCTCCTTTCATCCCCCCTCCTCCCTTCCAGTTCATCCCAACATCTACTCCTCCCAACAGGCAAGGACTCCCATGAGGAGTCAACAACTCCTAGGACATTAAGTTGAGGCAGTACCAAACCCTTCCCTGCTGCATTAAGGCTGAACATGAAATCCCACTATAGGAAATAGGCTCCTACAAGCTAGCTCATACATCTGGGATAAATCCTGATCCTACTTCCAGGTATCTCACAGATAGTCTATGCTTTAACAGTGTCTCCCGTGTATGTAGGGCCTAGTTCAGCCCCATGGAGGCTCCACAGCTGTCTGCCTAGAGTTCATGAGCTTACAGGAGCTTGTTTCAGCTGTTTTTGTAGATTTTTCCTTCATGGTCTTGATCTTCCTTGCTCATGTATGCCGTCCTCCCTCTCTTTATTTGGACTGCCACACTTCATCCTGGTGTTTTTTCACAAATCTCTGCAACTGCTTCCATCAGTTACTAAATGAAGGTTACATGATGACAGTTGGGGTATTCACCAATCTAATTATAGGTGAAGACCACATACGACACCTTCTTTACTATTGCTAGACGTCTTAACTGGAGTTCAATATTTATTTTTTGTGGACAAATTTCAACCCACTTCTGAGAGAGATATTAACTTTCTCTTAAAAAAATGAGAAGAGTTATTGATGCTGGCATACACTTTCCTAAACACTAATCCTTAGATATATAGTGAGAGCATTTAAAAAACAAAAAAGAAAGAACAAACCTAAAATGAATAAAATAATGAAGGATAGAAGACATGTAAATATTTCACTTATAAATAAGAGTTTGAATATTTTTAAATGCTTATCCATTCCAAAATGTCTGCTACAAGCTATCTTATTTGATTCTTACCATAATGATACATTGAAAAGCTATGACAACAAGAATATAGTTAAAATAATTTATGCAACATATTCCTTAGTAGGCATTATACTAATAGTATTTTGATACACAGTTACATATGCAAACAGTTCTATTGTTATCCACATTTAAAAAATTCCAAAATAAAAATAGGATTAAGTAATTTTTCTCAAGTCACTCATCTAATTAGAAGTGGGGCAAAAATTTGGAAACCTAAAACCTATTTTCAAAGTGTGTGTGTGTGTGTGTGTGTGTGTGTACTTCTAACTACTGTTGAATCACACAACATAGTTCCAGTCTATAGATCAGTAATTTAGGGAAGCAGGTTATATTTTCTGCACAGGATCACTCAATAAGTTAAGGGTGAGGTAAAGAAAATATCTTATTTTTTAATTTTACATACTCATTTCTCTCCACAGTATAACAAAGGATAAATAAAGCCTATTCCATTGCAGAAATTTATGAGTATGCAAACATATAAACCCGTTTGATTTATAAGATTATGATACCTGGTAATTTAGCAATGCTTAAACTTGAGAGATTCTTATATATTTCAACAAATTTTATACAGTATATGTTGTTGTTTCCGTTGTTTGAATAGATTAATCTCATTATGGCCATTGCCTCCCTATCTCATTTTAAAATTTTGTCTTTTTTTTCCATATATTTTTGTCAACTACTAAACAACAAGTTCAATTGCAAAGCTTTTGCAAAATGCTAGCTGATTTCTGCTATTATATAGAAATATCAACAGAAAAGAAATTGAAATAATTTCTAAAATTTAAATTGAATCAAGCTACAGAAATGTGAGTTCTTTCACGTCGATGAATATTCACTGAGCCTTTCTGCCATGCTGGGCACAGTGCTAGGCACAGTGGGAGATAGAAGATCATTAGAACAGTCACTGCCTTTAGGGTTCTCTAATTCAACGGGAGAGACAGCCATGTACAAACAACCTTAATATTAGCCAGGCTGCTGTAAGTGCTACAACAAAGGGACTGAGAAAGTGCAATAGGGATATAAAGCAAAGATATTAACTCCAACTGGGCGAACTTGAGCAAACAAATAAACTCCACAGCTGGTGCAATAAAATGTGATTTCAAGAAAAAAAATACTTTTAGTCTTAATTGCTTCCAATGTTATTAGGCAAGTTGCCAAGAAGTCTTTCCTTCAATACCAAGTTATAGCTCAGGAATATAATTTTAAGAAGTTGGCTACTCATCCATGGGTATTAAAGTAAAATACCCATCATGAATGTTGCCTGAGTGGCTAATTTTGACAGTCTCCTTGGTCTTCAATGGTACAAACAAAATTCTGTACAGAAGTGGTTTTGTAAAAGTCAAGATTGTGTGGGTAGGAGAAAGAGATATCAATCTCATGATTTGGTTGGACCTTTTTTCTGTTTTACTCGGATCGTCAACACTAGTGTTTGTTCTTGCAGCTACACATTTTTCCTCTTGACAAGTATTAATTTGCTTTACCTCTGCTCTGTAGTCTACACTACAACATAATACAACGGTGATATCAAAGGAGCTTTTTCTTTTCATATGAAAATGCAGTCCATGTTCACACCCCGTAGACAATAAGGTACTGTCTTTTGTCCATTAATTTTGTGTCTAATGAGAAGTTACCCCATGTGATGTTAGATAAGAAGATTATCAACTCAGATGGTATGGTATGTGTTCAAACTTCAGTTCCACTACTTGCTAGTAAATTTTAGGCAAAACTGTCTACATTTCCATTCTGTGTCTCCAAAACAGAGCACAGAGTAATTCCTTCCTTCTGATTTTTGTAGGGAAGAATTAATATAGCAGATAAAAATCATTCATAATATTGCTTGAAATATATTCTTGTAGTGTCAGAGTAACCTGTTATTGCATTTTGTGTCTCCTGCTTTGAGTACAAAATTCTATATGAAAGATAACAATGAACAAGATTTTGAAGGAAGCTAATATTACTAGTTGAAAGTTCATACTAAAGTTGATACTCCAATGTAATAGCTTGGTCAGTCTCTGCAGTGTATACTAGTACTTTATTCATAAACACATCAGGATGCTAAACTCAAACCTTTGTACATCTTATATGGAAATACAAACAACAAATTTCTGGTTTACTTGTTCATGTTTTGAGCAGAAAATTACATGTTTAATTATATTTTGCCATTTGACAATTAAAAAATAACTGAGTTCCTAAATTAGGACATTAAGTCTCTAGCATTTACTTTGAGAGTTTCCTAGTCACTAGAAAAAAAAAGTTGGACAAATTGGCTAGATAATAAGGTAAATGGAAGTGATAGTAACGTGTGTCTCTCATTTGGACACTTTTTGGGTCAAGATCTTGCTTTTGCTCATTTTCTAAACTTTAACAACTTTAATTATTAGTTTGCTTTTTTATACTTGAAAAATCATGCTCTATTTAAGTTTTAACACTCATTCCTGCTTCTCTCTGCCCACTACAATCTTGGCCATGCTTTGTAGCATGCATAAAGGATATACAGAGAGAAATGTCCTTCCTTTTTCCTACCATTTATTGTCTCCTTTTTGGGTGCATATTTCTGGAAAGTTTTCTCAGTTTTTCTCCCCAAGATTTTAATATATCCTCCATATTTCTCCCAATTGTCTTGTTGTCCTCTTTGATATCATCAATAACTGACCTATTTTATATTGTTCCAATTATCATATCCCTTATTTAATTATAAGAGAATCTTTGAGAGGTAAGAGTTAGTACATTATAATTACCATTTCAGTTCTATGATTATCCTTTGAACTCTGGGTTGTTCTTCAATAATATTTGGTGAGTAAAAAATGATTGGTTGAGTGACATAATTAATAAAAACCTATGTTTAATCCTTAGATTTGGCATACAAAAAGCTAACCCAAAACTTCATGCCTTTTTGAGTGAAAAGTAAACCTGATAGAAAGAACTAAGAGGCTAAGTATTTTAAATGTTTAATATAATAATTGGTATTTCTCTCTGTCATTCTTTAAAAAACCTAGTGTCAAATAATTCCATTTGTAAATTGCAACATTCATTTCTGCCACATTTACTTACCTTGAACTAGAAAGGCACCAAAATGCCATGATTAGGACAGAGCGTGTGTTCAGAGATTTGTACATAATTCATAGTGTAAGTTATGCAAGTTTGCATAATAAATAGTTTAAATACTGCGGCAACAGAGCTGGAGAGGAAATTAGGATTCTGAATGAAAAAGTTAATTATACCTCTAAGGATCTTGAGCTTTTTGCAATGCATTAAAAATAAGCTTAGACAATGACAATTTAGGCTAAAAGGAGATGAAAATGCAGAAGATTAGGGGAGGGGTGATAACTGACAAGTTATCTTATTAAGTGGGGATAATTAGACTAAATTAATTTTAAAATTGTAGTAGTAGATTCTAGATCAACAATGGTGTAAATAATTTCCGGGGCTAATGGTCTTGCAGCTGGAGACATTTTTGTTAGATAGTCTGTTAACAGTAATGACCATTTCCTCTGCTTCAGACATTCTATTCAGATAACCCAGGGGGTTAGAGCTGAAAAGTAGAATCCCCACCACTTCTGCCAAAGCAGATCAAATAACAGGAACCCTCATCAACGAAAGTGATTTTTACTAAAAAAATATTAAAAATATGGCAGAGAATATTTCTTTTTCTACTTTTGTGCCTGCTCACTCACTCATTTAGGCTATGAGTATTAGTAAGAATAATCAGTACTTTTTTGTTTGTTTGTTTTTGTTTTGCTTTTATTTGAGACAGGGTTTCTCTGTAGCTTATGAGGCTGTCCTGGAACTAGCTCTTTTGGACTAGGATGGACTCAAACTCACAGAGATCCACAAGCCTCTGCCTCCCAAGTGCTGGGATTAGAGGTATGCACTACCACTGCCTGGCTTAGAATAATCAGTACTACTTCATATTTGGAGAATTCTGTGTTAGTATTGTACAGAACAGATGATATAATCTTACCTTCTCTAAACAATGCTCTTGTGAAAAGTGAGCAAATATCATCATGATCTAATGATATCCTTAGGAGTTCTAACATTCATTTCCTGAAACTACTTGATTAGCACAAACATATACAGTCTAATCACAAGTTATTTTCTCTGAAACCTACCTGAAAGCCTCTGAAACCATACTAAAAAATACCACATTTTCCATTGCCTAGTCTTGGCATCAAAGATAAAGCCCTTGCATAGAACAATGTTTCTCAAACTGTCTGTTGCAATGCCTTTGGAAAACCTCTACCTTCAAAAGTATTTCCATAATGATTCATAACAGTTGCAAAATTACATCTGCGAGCTAGCAATAAACTTTTTTTATGGTTGGAAACTCTATTAAAGTGTCACAATATTAGTAAGGTTGAGAACCACTAGTTTATGTATTTTGTAATTAAAAGGAAAAGTGCAATGTGTACATAGTGAAATGTGTGTTAAATGGTAGACAGGGTGAACTGACATCATGCCAGGATTATCCTCTGGTCTCATGTTTATTCACATAATCAAAGATAATCATATACACACAAATAAATAAATATAGTGATTTTAATACAAAGATGGGAATAACTTAATGGCTCATAAGGTAAAATCATTTTCTCCCAAGACTGGTGACCTGAGTTCCATTTCTATACATGGTAGAAATGTGACTTCCCCAAGTTCCAAACTACTAAAAGTGAACCAAGCATTTAAGGTGTACAAGGTCTCCTATCTCTGACATCCCACACAACGTTTTTAAGCTTGTTGCCCATTGTTTTCACTCCTGAATTCCTGTTTCCAGACATAGTTTCTTTTTTTTTTTTATTCCTTGATCTTCCAAAATTTGATTCTGTACAGGGGCCGGACTTTACATTAGTTTCATATTTGTTCTTCAGTTCGTGTGATCTCCCAACTGATATTGTCTTGCTTCACTTCTCCGCCCCCTAAAAGGCTTTCATCAGTCCTATGAATTTCAGTGAGACCTTCTTTGAGCACTCCTGAAAACCGACAAGATCAAACCCCTACCTAGTCATGGCTCATGTCATTCTGTTATTCACTTAGTTTCCACTGTAAAGATGGAAAAAAGATCAGGTTATTTGTTATGTGTGTCCTTAAAGGATAAAAAAAAAAAAAAGATCCCATTTTTTATATATTTTTCTCATTCACACAGCCAATATTATCGCTACACAATGAATATGTGCTGAATATTCTCTGAGTACACCAATAAGTAAATGAACAAAATGTGTTTTTGAAACAAAATGAATGAGATAAAACCATAACCCCTTTGAAGTAAGTAAATAGAGCACAGGTTGCACAATACCAGGTACAAAACTTGGAACAATTACATGTTCTACACTGGGAGAACCACAAATTCTTGCTCTCAGACACAGAAAGGCAAGGTCATATCAGCATGACACACCTACTGTGCTTCCTAGTAAAAGATGTCAAAAAGAATTCGTGTTCTTTCATAGTTACTATTAAAATTCATCTTCTGCCTCAATGATTTGTCTTAGATTCAGTCTTTGTCCTTTGTAAACAGGGGATTCAAGCAAACCATTACCTTCCTGAATTGCTGAATTTATTTCTATATGCCAAATACTTAATCTGGCACCTACATACATGTTATCTCATGGACTCTTCCTATAAGCCTAAAATTGAAAAGCAGACACTTTTTTGCCAAAAAGCTGGGCTCCTTCCTTGCTCAATGATGTCTTTTTCAGGGTTCATTAGATAATATGTTGTTTTCAGGGCAACAACTGTATAATTTCCAATTTGCTTCCTGGTGATGTTTCAACCCTTATAATGCCTATTCCCTCACCTTGTACTGGGTCCTAAAATTTTCTCCCTGAATGGGAAGTTGATCTTCTGTAGTGACATTTTATTTGCATATTAATAAATTAAACTTGCCTGAAGACCAGAAAAGTAAGACAGCCAAACTGGTCAGCCTTATAGACCAGGCAGCAATGGCACACACCTTTAATCCTAGTAGCTACAATGACACACACCTTCAATCCCAGTAGCCTTACTAGCTTGCCAGAGAAGCCAGCTGGTTGTGGTACACACCCTTAATCCAAGATCTAGAGATGATTATAATTTTGGAGGAGACATCTCTCAGTCTCATTGTCAGGTTTAGTGGAAGTAGCATTACCACTTTCAGACTGAGGTTGATAGAAGAGCCAGTTACTGGCTGCTTTGTTTTTATGACCTTCAGTTTGAACCCCAATATCTGTCTCTGAATTTTTATTAATCATGCTTCAATCTTAAATTGAATGGATAATCATTCCTTGAAAGCAATTAAAGATAATAGTATCAGTAGTAAAGTAGAAAAGTGAGTGTTTATATCAACACCTTATTCCAGTCAAGCAGTTTTATAGATATAGGAAGTTCTAGAATACTCTCAGTCTCTAAATAACTATACTGTTCCTTTTATTTGCCTATTACCTATTGTATATGGGACACTTTTGTAGATATCATCCTGTGAAGCTTTGACCTATATTATTTCTCTTACACTAATTTGTGTGAGCCCAAAAATTGAGTAGGACTTTTAAAGCTTGACCTGTGAGCATTGCTGTTGGCCATTAGATTCTAAACACTTGTTGATCAAAATTAGATTAGATTGTATTAGAGTCATGAACTTGTATTGCCAAGACTAAATCCATGGTCTTTGTGTTTGGTTGTTAATGAACTTTGTTTTCCTTTCTAAGTTTTTCTTCTAAGGCAAGAAATCACTACTCTGAGGAACAGATTATGTGGAATATAGATTTTTCTGTCTTCTTTTGTTGATATATAAAATATTTTACTGAGAGAGGTAACACTTAATTGGGAATAATCCAAAAGATGTTAGTGTTCTTGCCAGCACATTGATTTGATTGCCTACTTTTCAATTCTACATTCATCTGATTCAATATTGTGACTCCCAACCATTTCTTGGGGTTCCTGTCTGGTATTTGGACTATTCTGTATAATTGTGAATATGTCTAGAAAACAGGCTGGACAATCTGGGAGAGGTACTCTTACAATACTTTCTTAACTGTTTTGAATGACATTATCTCATCATTCTCTTCCTTCCCTAAAAGTCTAATCATGTCAGGAGTAATAGATCTGGCCTCCAAAACTATGGTAAGTGTTCATCAAAAGCAAAGATAGAGGAAGCTATTTTGCAAAATGAATCATAGAGTAATATATACCACAGTGGTGTGAAAGAATTTATTGACATAGATTATAGGTTTAGATGACTGAATCCAAAACCAATTTTGCTATTTTCCTTTCCTTTTCATCACCATGAACCCTGTATTCTTCATCTGAAAAACTGATATTAAAATGTCTAATGAGACTTTACTGAACTTTAATGATAAGAATTTTATAAAATGATTCACATGCTTTTTTAAAGTTGATGAGCCCTTTAGCAACTTTGTTGTATGTGGTAGAAGAACAAATAGGAGAAAGTGGAGCAGACAAGAGAGCAGATGGCTGAAAATGGGAAATGGCGTGTATGAAACCTCTCTTGTGGTGCAATGTTTCGATTGCACTCTGACACTCATGAGAGGGACAATGAATTTAAATCTTGAATCAGAGGGCAGAGCCAGTGATTAGCTAATCAGAACTAGCCATAGAGAAGCCAGGAATTTATAAAGAGAAAATATAAAGAAGAAAGGGTGGGGCTACACTTTGGCATGGCTTTTCATGTAGGGGGGTTGGGCGGTGGGGCCTAAAAAGAGACACATCTCTTGCTGTGTTTCCTGCCAAAGAAGTAAGGTCAGCTGTTTGCTTCTTGGCTTCTCTGATCAAGCATACTTTCACTCCCTCATCTGACTTCCAATTCTTTGTTGTTAAATAGAACAACAGAGACTTAGTTTAGACATACTCTACTGCAGAGTGGAGGCCATAGCTGGAGTGACCTGGGGCCCTGACTTGGGTGCCAGGGGGTCAAGATGGAAATTACAGTATCAATAGATTCATTTGTACCTACTAAACTGGCAGAAACACTATACTGTCTGGCCAGTATCTATCTTCAAATGATTTAGATCATGTAATATTCAAGCAGAGAAATTTCCTAAATAATTTGGAATATTAAGGTACAAAGAGGTCAGAAAATAGAATGATATGATTGTTAAATTATTTATTTGCCAATTACTTGGGAGAAATAATTTCATAAATTTATTATTTTCAGAAAAATACATTTTTGTTAATGCATTTTTGGTATATTCTATTGCATACAGAAACCTACAAAATTAAATGTATACATATGTATATGTATATATACATATCTATACATATATATGCATGTTTGTATGTGACAGTATTATAAAGTTGATATGTTTCATATTATTGCCTACCTTAAGCTCTAATAATATCAGCAGAAGCACTGAATTACCTTGTGTGCAGCTTTATATTTTCTCTCTTATAATCAGAAATGAAATGTTGTGTTTAGAATTTCTTTTTTGTTGTTTTTTTTTTTTCTTTGCTTGCTTGATTCTTTTGGGTTTTTTTTTTTTTTTTTGGTGTGTGTGTTTGTGACAGGGTATCTCTGTAGCTTTTGTAGCCTGTCCTAGAACTCAGACTGTTCTCAAACTCAGAGAGATTCTCCTGTCTCTGCCTTCCAAGTGCTGGATTAAATGTATATGTTACAACTGCCTTGCCTTAGAATTTCTTTTTGCATTACAAAGATATACTGACACCACATAGGTACCCAAACCATAAACATAGAATCTGTTGTTTTATGGAAAACTCTAACTGTAACTATATCTATCTAATCTTCAACTCCTTCAGAGACTGACAAGGATATAATACTGCATGAGTAAATGGGAAGTACAAAGCAAACAACTTCCAAAACTAAGAAATGACAGAGACAGTTGGCTGCCTGGACAGCCACCCAAAGTTTATCTGCCATGTTGGTGTATCCCTCTTCATACTACAGGCATAGAATATCTGATGGACTTTTCTGTGAAACAATAATTTTGAAGGACTCTCCTACCTTGTCTTGAAAAGTTCAGCAGTCACTTTCTTTTGAACCTTGCTTGTCCAATTTGGACAGCATACTGTCAGGCAGTTGAGTCAATGGCAATTTCGTGCTCAATGAATAACTTTGTTCACAAAGAATGTGAACTGCATATGGGGTTACTTTGATGACTTTATCTCCTCTAAGTAGATTGCTGCTGCCAGAAGCAGACATGCCTCACTGTCATCAAAAGTCTTATATTATTAATACATCTTAAAAGCCATATTCCATAGATCTCTAAAGTGTTGGATGACAACCTATCTAAAATATATTTGTTTGACCTGAAAAACATACCTAACACAACTACAAGTTTATTGTAATAGGTGACTATATAAGCTGTATCTGTCTATTATCTGAAATAGTTTGTAATAACAACTTTCAAGGACTAGAAATTTACATTACACGGTTAAATGAGCTGCACAAGTACAATATCCTAAACAAGAGTAGAAACATATTGATGTTGGATTCCCTTCTGTATGCTAGGAATATGTTTTATTTCCTTTGATATCTGAATAAGTTGATTTGGTCAAAAACCAGGCAGAATAGAGCCAGGCATGAAATCCAAGCAAAGGTAAAGGGAAAAATAAGGCAGTGTTGAGGAGACTCTAGAAGCAGCTGGAGAAATAAGAAGTCAGAGCATTACCAGTAAGCCATGGGGCACATGCAAAACACAGATTACTAGAAATGGGTTGATTTATATGTAGAACTAGCCAGTAAGGAAACTGAGCCATCAGCCAAACAGTTTGTAAGTAATATTAAGCCTCAGAGTGGTTATTTGGGTACTGGGGGATGGGAGAGACATCTCCAGATGTGTGGTATTTTTTTGTAACAAAAAATAACCTTAAATTTGTATCAATATACAAAATATCTTTTTCCATCTAAATACTTTATTTTTTATTGATTTTTATTGAGCTCTACATTTTTCTCTGCTCCCTCCCTTCAATATACAAAGTATCTTTTTTTAAATTTATTTATTTATTAAAGATTTCTGTCTCTTCCTTGCCACCCCCTCCCATTTCCCTCCCCCTCCCCCAATCAAGTCCCCCTCCCTCGTCAGCCCAAAGAACAATCAGGTTTCCCTGCCCTGTGGGAAGTCCAAGGAACCACCAGAACCTGGATACAAAATATCTTAAACAAGATTAGAAACATACATATAATATAACAAAAATAGCCTCAAATTTGTATCAATATAGAAAAATCCATAAAATTATTTAAAACTGCTGTTTACATTTATTGTTTCAAAAGTAGATTCAATAATCTACCCTTTATTCTGTTATTTCTATAGTCCCCTTTTATTACAAACAAGATCCCTGAATCTAATCTCCTCTGTTTATCCTTTTTTTCCACCACCATTAACAACTTGTAACCAACCCCCATAAACCGTGATAAATATCCATCACCCATCCAACTCACCTCTTGTGAATGTGTGAGTTGTGTTCTTAAAATTGCTTCCTGTTGTCTGGGGACAGCAGCACCTTCAGAGGACCCTGAGAAAATTGGGATAATTATCAAGTCCTGAGAAAACTAGCTGTATCATTTGTTGCCAGTTTCTGTATGATGGGAAAGTGTTGGGCTTATCTGAAGTCTTGACTAGAAGATTACATGAGGGGACAGCCTGAGAACTGGAGTTGGTACTGGGGCTGGTCTACCTTTAATAGTCACCCTGAAAATGTCCTGAACTGTTTGGAGTCCAAAGCCAGTCCTTGGGTGGTATTTGAACACTTAGTGGCATTACAACAATCTAGGTGGAATCGTTGTTTTGGGGGCCCTCTTAATTTTGGAGACTTCATAAGTAAATGACTCTATCCTCAGGTCCCCACATTATCACTAACTATTCCCATCTCCATTGTTAGGTGAGTCTCTGGTACATTAAGATAGGTCTAGTGACAGTTGCAAAGCTAAGCAGAGAAAGCTAATACCTGAAACTCCCTTTCATTGGCTCTGTTTAGAAATCACTATGATCTTTTCTGATGACTGCATAGCAAATTGGATTTACCTATTCAATTTTTCATTATTCTTGTGTTATTGAGATTATGATGAATAATAAGATAATAACAGCAATTAGCCTCTGGATGACTAATGGTCCCTTAAATTGATTTTGAACAATCAATTTGAACATCTTCCCATGGCCAAATTAGAATAGGGAGGGGTGAAAGTTTCAACACACATTACCAAAAAAAGAAAAAGATAAAACTGATAAATACTGATAATGGTGTAAAAGCTCCCTCGGTTAGGGAATGAGGGCAGCAGACAAAGCTGCTCCACATTTTACTTTTGAAATAAGAAATTTAAAGTTGCTTGGAAATTTTTGTTTCTTTGTTGGTTATTTCAAGGTTAATGTTACTTTTAAGAAAATAATCATTTGGTACATTTAAATTTTTGTACCTCTCAATCTACCAGTGTCCATTGAGCCAGCAGATGTTGAAGTGCAGTATTCAACGTTAAACATAGACTACTAGTCTCACTGTGTCTCAATGCCTTTATCTAATTTGAACCACCAAGTGGGTGTTCTCTCTCCCACTGCCCTGGGATTCTATTTTGACTACCTTACCTTAAGTTCAAGGCTCAAAATCTACCGGCAACCATGAGTTTGGCTTTTAACTGGAAACACTTTAAAGCATTTGATTTATGAGCATTGAATAGATCTAGAACTCAGCAATTTTGTTTCTTGATGATTTGACTGAATATTTAAAGGTTTCAGGACATACAGTAATTCTAGTATAAGAAGAATGAATAAAGTGTACATTCACAATTACTTCTTCCCTTTTCACATTAATGTTCAAGACCACATACAATACTGTATGTTGGGTAAAATGAGAAGCTATGACACTAAAAAGGATGTGCTTTGTGTAACATAAATCAAACAATTCTCACAAGGACATACATACACGAGGTATGGGGACTAAAGAACACTCCAGCTTCATGCCATTCATATATACTACATTTTGTATATTGTAAGGAGCTTTAGAGAATGCATGGAATTGGCTTCACTGTGGCTGATTATAATCAGTTGACAAGCACAGAAAAAAATAAACCTTACACAAATAATGGCACTTCTTTCCTCCTGTAGTTTGATTTAGCTTCAATAACTTGAGAACCCTTTGCCTGTGCAACTGTCTTGGTTTCATTTATCTTAAGGAATGATTAAATGTATATACAATATACAATGATGTGTTACATATGGTTTAGAGCACATTTTTCTAAATCTTATTTGACCTACAGGTTGTCGTTATGTCATTGGTATTTTATTCCTATTTCTCAGATTATATGCAAAGCTAAAAGAGATCAAAGGTGTTAGTTGATTTGTTTAAGGTCACAGAAATAATAAATGTCCAAACCAGAAATTAAACCTAGTTTTCTGATCCTAAATTCATAATTCTTTCCATAAAAACAATATATTACTAAAATATTATATCTAAAATAGATGTTAGGGATTATTTTATTCTGGAATGGTACATCTGAAATAATGTGCCAAATCTATTCATTCAGAACTGTCCTGAGTGTGTGCTTGGAATAGTGAAATCCACTGTTAGTTCAGTGGAAAAATGAAGTGATTGATTATTAATGCCTGCCATGGGAAGAGATGCCAGATACATTCTAGTCTTTGCCTATTTCTCTCCTTTCATTTGTACCAATGATTAAAATGAAACAGATTTTAAATAACTACCCCAGAGCACTTAGAACCGTGTTTGAAGAACCATTGCTGTGTCACTACCTCAACGGTCTCCTTCTTGACCTGTTCTGAATCCTTCCCGTAGAGTTTCTCTTGGGAGGTGTGAAAAATCACTCCATTCTCTAAACTGCTTTCCCAATGTCAGAGCACACTGAGCTTTGTTCTTTTAATATTCCTCCAAGTTTTTGAGGAAGAAATGAATAAGAGCCTATGGCCAGTGACTGACAGGTACTGACTACTGGTGTAGAAAATAGAGGAACAAATACAGAGGGGTCAAGTAATAAGCAGATATGCTCAATTCATAGGAAGTAGTGTGAAGTAATCTTTCCTAAAAAACATTGAAATAGTCATCTCTGAAGCATCATGCAGTTGATCATTGGTATTTGGTAAGCACAGAAGCTAGACATTAAAATGAAGAGACTAGGACTGAGGGTCATTATCATCACTGGACAACCTCTACTAAGAAATAAAAAGAACAGTTAAAACAAGGGAGGAATTTGAAGATTATCCAGATAATTCATTCTGAAACTTATTCAATGGTAGCTCATATCTCATGAGTTGCTGGCAAATTAAATGAGACAATACTCATAAATTACTTTTCTGGTGCCTGGGAAACAATAAATTCTCAATGAAGAATAAATAATATTATTCATGAAAATATGTCAGAGAGGTTAAGTGATAAGCCCCAAGTCACACTGCACTCTAATGCTTGGGCAGTAATAAGGAATAGTGTCTCTTAACTAACTCCTAATTCAAGGTCTTATAGAGTATCTGTACTTTATGTTAGGGGGAAAAGTAATATTGTTTCTTCTATCACTGTCCCTTGTCCTCTTATTTGTATTCCTTATATCATCTTTCTTTCTATTAATTTCATACTTCAAACTGACAATTACATAAAAAGCTTTTCATGTATCTACTATTGATCACTTGAACCAGAATCACAATTATTATCTGTTACTAGCAATGATGAAGACAGTCTGCCCCAAACCAGACTTTTGTTTCTATGAGATCATTTGTCCAAATCCTTGATTGGTGCTTAATATAAAAATGCAATATTAACCTAAATGCCAAGATATATTCTGAATATCATTGTATATTTATGTCTTTGACAGAGATGTTCTTATCTTGTGTTGTTGGTTCACACCCTGGACAGAGGAAGAAACTCCACCAGGCTTCTGGTTTATGTTTCTTTGGCTACAAGGTCCCAGAATAGGGCTCCATTTCTTCTATAAGATATCAATTGGATGTAAGGCTGTGATGGCGACTATTTATTGTTAAATTGACAGGGTCTAGAATCACCCAGAAATTAACTCTTTGAACACAACTGAGAGGTTTGGGGGGTCAATGGAGAAAACAGGAAGAGAGGAGGAAGTAGGGGTTGGGATTGATATGTCAAATGAAGAAAAGATTGTTCTTTAAATAAAATAAACAAATAAACAAGATGAAGTGTAGGTGAAATAGTGAGTTGGAAAACTTATCAGTGGTAAGAGTACTGGACTTAAGTGTCAAAAGCCAGGGGAATATGGGATTATATCTAGTTACAAATATATATAAATAAACAAAAGACACGAAAACATGAACATTTGCCCCAGATTATGATAATCAAAAGATAAAATTAAGTTGACTGTACACTGTGAGACAGAAAAGTACATCAAATATCAACTTATACTCATCAAGGTTGGCTGTCATTAAATAAAGCTCCTGCATTTGTCATCTTAACATTTCAGCCCTACTTACCTACCATACACACTTGCAAACACACACATACACACACAAACACACACACTCAAACACACACACACACACACACACACACACACACACACGAGAGAGAGAGAGAGAGAGAAAGAGAGAGAGAGACAGACAGACAGACAGACAGACAGAGAGAGATGCCCTTCAATGAACTTGCATATTTTACATGGAATTCTCAGTAATAAAGGAGACTGAATCCACCTTATGAAGCCTTAGCAGTTTTAGGAAGTAATCCAGGCTATTGAAATTCTGGGGTTGCTGACATTACCAGATGGCATTAATCCACTCTGTTATGTTTTTAAATTTGATTTGAAAAATGTGTCATAAAACAATATTGAGAAGTGCAGTGCTACATTTGTTAGCAGTCTGGGAACTTGAGAGCTTGTGTCTGTTCAGGGAATCCTCCAGAAAAATGGATTGATCACGTTGTGCCTGTGCACTGTTACAGGGAGTTAGTTAGAATCTAGTGGTAGACACACACTGATCCTGGAATTCTCACTGTTGAAAAGGTACCAGAAGCAAAGCACACATCTCTAGGGAAATGAGGAAAGGATTACAAAATCAATGATGTCATATTAAAATTAAACTTTTAATATACAATGTGGAATTTTTAAAATATTTGACATATGTATGAAACTGAGTGCATGTTAGTTTAACATGCATTTACTGAATGTTTAGATATACTTCTAAACTCTTTCTGGCCTCAGTATCTCTAGAGATAACTTATAAGTAAGGCTCTAAATCTATTGTCTTCAGAGAGAAACAAAAACATATGAAACTGTGCCATATGATTCATTGTAGTACAGAAGGATTATAGAAAGACTTTTTTTTCCAATTATGTTAGCTTTTATTTTTAATGCATTTATTTTTAGAATATTAACTTGTGTATTAGGTATTTCAATCCACCAACTCTCTTCTATTATTCCCATACCAGTCCATTCTTTCCCCCTTTTCTTTAATTATATATTCCTTATATGTGTGCTTGTAAAAAAATTAAGTAAGTCAAGATAAGATGAATATCCCTTTCAATATATTTCTCTTTCTTTTTTATTCATTGATTAATTGACTGATGTATTTTGATAGAGACACAGAATCACAATAAAGCCAGAAAGATTTGATGGATCTCACATAACATCTATAGTTTTATTTGTTTTAATGATTTTATGTCCTTGGAATGGTTTTTCTTAATCATTACAATTATCAGGGAGAAGTAAACTAGAAGCTGATCTGTCAAACACACTACTCAGCATTTACCTTTTTGATGTTTATAAAGAAAAAAAAATATTAACACTTAATTACCAGTTACCAAGAAACTATATGGGATAGTAAGCTATCTCCATATCCACATTTCAACATGTTTCAAATGATACCTTGTAAGAAATTGTAAGACAAGAGCAAAGAGTTAAATCTTAGTTTAGACGTTTGGACCATAGGTTCTGATACGGCACTGGCTGGCTACAGGAGGCTTGACTGGCCATACTGGGCCTCATGATCTATCTCACTGATATAAGATTCAAATTCTCTTGACAGACAACCATGATCCATGAGGGATTCCTCACCCAAGGGCTCTCTGAGCCTACTTCTAAGGAATGCACGATCCTCTGCATACAACCCTATCATATGCATTGCATTGTTTCCATCATACATTATTTTCACATGCTCTCACTACCTCTAATTTACTAGTTATTGTACTGTCAAAGTTCATTGCCTGTATTCCCCACCTAGAGTGTGAATTCCATGGAAACTGCTGGAAACATAAGCAAATGTAGCAAGACCTTGTGAAGTATAAGTTTCAGAAACTCATGAGGTTGCCTTAGCAATGTGGTCATGATGTAATGGGTTATTTAATAACTTTTAAAAGGAAAATATTTTATAATATAACAGGTCAATATTACAATCTCTTTACATTTTCCCTTGATTGCACACTGAATTTTAATTACCACTGTCTGTTAATGTGGACATTTAGTGACTCAGTTTAATGAGATTTTAGTTGGTTCTAAAATGGATTGGACTTGAGACATGATTTTATATAGCCAAATTTCAAAGATAATAAATGCAGAGCTCAGTTTCAAAAGGAATATATCTGCCTCGACTTCATATAATACCCTTTCCAAGTTTGTACCTTTTGTGAGTTTAGTGACAGACAGATCAGAAGGCATTTATTTCCAATGCCTAAAAGTGTGTTTACATCTTTTTAGCCATCTGCAAGTATTTACCATGAATCCCCATTGTACCCTCCTGACAATAAGTTTCTAATAATTTAACCCCTTTTCCCCATCTCTCCATGTATACATGTAGCATTTGATATATGTGTTCATATGTATGTCAATATTCATGCATGGATGGACATGGTTTGTGTCTGCACAGCTACCATGGTGTGTACTTAAAGGACAAAGGAAAACGTTTGGGCTTTGTTCCTTCCTTTCTACTTTTTCTGACACAGGACATCTTTATTGTTTGGATCTGTTTATACCTAGCTAGCTGTCTGCAAGCTTTTCAAGAGTCTCTTATCTCACCTCCCAATTTGCCGTTTGTGCTACACTACTGAGCTTGAAATGGACTCTAAGATTTCAAATTGGAGTCCTCATGCCTGCACTCCCTGCTTGAGTGATAGAGGCATTTCCCAACCTTCATAATGTAGTTTTGACTTCCCTCGTCACTATGTACTATGGAATCTCTGATTCTGGAATCCATACCTTTGAATCTGTACCATTATTTATTTATCATGATAAAAATGTGAATGAGCAATCACTTCTTAAATTGACTTGCCCAGAACTTTTGGTGTTGACCAAAGTGTGCATAAAAATCAAGTTATATTAGTATCATATGAATTTTGTTTACAGATTGGTCCAGCCTAAGTGAAAGGTGCATAAAGGACATTTGCATATCAAAGGCAAAAACACGATTCTTTTAATCTTAGTACTTCTTAGTATTAAGAAAAACTAAGGAAAACTTAGTACAGAAAAACACCAATCTATGCTAAACATGTAGTTATTATTTTCAGAAACATGTACAAAACTTAATAAAACATCTTCAAGGAACATATATTAATAAAAACTTAGTTAAGTTTCAAATCCATCTATAGAAAAGAATATAGAATATCATCTATAGACATGCCATGCCATGTCAGTAATACAATAAAAGTGTTGTATTGTAGGTCACATACTCTATTTCTTTGTGGTGAAGTACTTGTCAGCCTTTTAGTACTATTAGTAGAAAAGTATTTTAATGAGCCTTTGTTACTTTAAATTAAAGATTACATTGATTTTTTAAAATTTCTGTCTCTGTTTCAAATTCTCTTATGCTAGTGCCCTTAAATGTAAGCTCACCCCCCCCCAAAAAAAATCACATGGTGTTCTTTACCAGTCTCTTTCAAGTTAGTTAGCTGTTTCTACTGAAAACCATGTAGTAGAACCTTTCCCTTTATTTCTTAGAGGCCACTGGGCAATGCCCCAACAGTATCTGTTTTTCTGAGGATTACAGTATCCACTTTAACAAACATTCCAGTGTATTCACAAAGCATCCTCTGCTACCCTCTGAAGGACTTGCTAGAGCCTCTATGCTGACCCTATGTGTACAGAGGTGTCTCCTTTTGCTTGCCTGAGCTTATTGGCTAAGGTTCTGGTCAGATTTCACTGTGGGCAGCAAAACCCACAGGTCCTAGTTTCCTATATTAAATCATAGCACATTGTAGTTAAGCCAACATCCCCATCATTGCATGTTTGCACTTCCTTGTTTCTGATTGGGCTCATTTTCCCATCATAAATCATATATCTTAGAAACTTGGGTTGAAAAGAGTCTTAATATTCTATATCAATGCATGTCCTTCTACTGTATTTGTTATTTCTTTTGGGATATCTTTAAACCTACACCATTAAGAGTGAAGCTGTTGATTTTAGAAAAAAAAGCAACAAAGAGGAAAATAACCAAAACACCTATCCAATATATATATATATATATATATATGACAAGTATAAGTTCTTAAAATCTTTTAAATGTCATATTCTGTAGGTCTTCGAAGTGTTGCAATTTATCTAACTGAAATATAGCTCCATATATCTAGAAAACCTAACAAATATGAATAAAAATTTGATTATTATAGATGACTATCCATTAACCTGTATTTCTTAATTATACATTACATTTTTAATGAGCTTTATAAACAAAATGCCTTAAACAAGAGCAGAAACAAAATCAACCTTAATTTGTATTGATAGACCAATATTCATACCAATACAAATTATTCATCTCTATATCATATCTCTCTTTTAATGAAAACAAACATTTATAAATAATCATTTTGAATATTTAGGTATTATTTTCCCCAAACTTCCTTCTTCTGTTTGTTGGGTAAAGTATTTTTAGGGTTTAAGGAGAGCTTTCAGGGTTGTCCTGTTCCATCAAACTACATTAGTCTGGAACGAATCCACAGGTTCCCATCCTTTGTGGAAAATAAAGCAGAACTTCTTTTCCATAGTAATATATCCTTAGACTCAAATTTTGAAGGCAAGATACATTTAAAATACATTTGTTGGTTTAGTTTAGCAGACTCCAGAATCAAATACCTCTCTGAAGTCCAAAAAATCATAGAAATCACAATAATAAACATAATCCAGTTTCTCTGTGTATTTTCCGTCTTTATATGACTTTTGTTACTCTATTAATCTTTAATATTTATTTTATTGTATCCTTGCTCTCTCCAAGAACTTTATCATGAAGGGATGTTGTAATGTGTAAAAAGCTTTTTCAGCATCTAATGAAGTGATCATGTGGTTTTTATTTTTCAGTTTGCTATTATGGTGGATTGCATTGACAGATTTTCATATGTTGAACCATCCCTGCATCTCTGGGATGAATCCAACTTGATCAAGATGGATGATGGTTCTGATGTGTTCTTGGATTCAATTTGCCAGTATTTTATTTAGTATTTTTGCATCAATGTTCATGAGTGAGATTGGTCTGTAATTCTCTTTCTTAGTAATGTCTTTCTGTGGTTTGGGTATCAGGGAAATTGTAGCCTCATAAAAAGAGTTTGGCAATGTCACTTCTGTTTCTATTGTATGGAATAATTTCATGAGTATTGGCATTAGTTCTTCTTTGAAAATCTTGTTAAATTCTGAGCTGAAACCACCTTGTCCTGGGTTTTTATTCGTTGAAGACTTTTGATAATTGTTTCCATTTCCTCAGCAGTTATAGTGCATAAAAAGAGTCAGGAAGACCAATGGAACTAAATTGAAGACACAGATATTAATCCACATACATTTAAAGAGCTGATTTTTGACAAAGAAGCAAAAAATATCAAATGAAAAAAGGAAGCTTATATAACAAATTATGCTGGCATAACTGGATATCACATATGTAGAAGAAGGAAAATAGACCCATGTCTATCACCATGCACAAAACTTAATTACAAATGAATCAAAGACCTAAACATAAAGCCAGCCACACTGAATCTTAGAGAAGATAAAGGGAAAGGTACACTTGAATGCATTGGCACAGGAGACCACTTCCTAAATATAACCCCAGCAGCAGAAATACTGAGAGAAACAATCAATAAATGGTACCTCCTGAAACTAAGAAGCTTCAGTAAAGCAAAGGATATAATCAACAAGACAAAACACCAACCTGCAGAATGGGAAAAGATCTTCACTAATCCCATACCATACAGAGGTCTGATCTCCAAAATATACAAAGAACTCAAGAAATTGCTCATCAAAAGCCCAAATAATCCAATAAAAATGGAGTACAGACCTAAAAAGAGAACTCTCAACAGAGGAATCTAAAATGGCTGAAAGACAATTAATAAAATGTTCAACATCCTTAGTCATCAGAGAAATGCAAATCAAAACAACTCTGAGACTCCATCTTACACCTGTTAAGAATGGCCAAGATCAAAAACATTGATGACAACTTATGTTACAAAGGTTGTGGGTTAAAAATATACACTCCTGTATTGATGGTGAGAATGCAAACTGGTACAGCTTTTTTGGATATCAGTGTGGTGATTCCTCAGAAAATTAGGAAACAACTTTCCTCAAGACTCTTAATACCACTTTGGGGTATATATCTATAGGATGCTCAATTGTGTCACAAGGACATGTGCTCAACTATGTTCATAGCAGCTTTGTTTGTCATAACAAGAACCTGAAAACAATCTAAATACCCTTTGACCAAATAATGGAGAAAAAAATATTATACATTTATACAATGCTGCCAGAATTATGTGTTTCATTGTCATGAAAAGTCCTAAGTTCTTAGAACATTTAAATATCATATTCTGTTTGTCTTTGAAAGATATGAAGAATATCTATCCAACTGAAATATATCTCTACATATCTAGAAAACCTACCTAACATTACTACAACCTTGACTGTTATAGATGACTCTCTACTAACTTATAATTTTACATTATACATTATATGTTTAAATGAACTGCACAAATACAATGCCTTAATCAAGAGCAGAAATATACATATAACAAAATTGACCTAAAATTTGTATTAGTAAACCAAACTCCATAACAATGCAAATCTTGATAACATATCCTGCTTTAATATACGCAAACATTTATAAAAAATATTTGGGAATTTGGGTGTAGTTTTCTTCCAACTGCTTCCTACTTTTGATTGGGCAAAGCAATTTTGGGGGATGTTTATGGCAACCTTCTTGTGGGTCTTGGCTAATATAACCATGGTAGTCTGGAAGGAATTTACAGGTTCTCATCCACTGTGGCAACAAATAAAGAATCTCTTTTCCAAAGCACCAAATCCTTAGGCCAAAATTTTGAAGTCAAGATACCTTTAATTATATATCTTGATTTAGCTCAGCAACCCATACAATGAAATATCTCTTGCAAAAGAATCCCCTCAGAAAATTAACAAATAAAAAAACAAAAATTCCCCACACTCTTCTATCTTCCCATCACCTCTTCATTCACCCTAGTCTCAGGAGCTTCGGTGTGTCAGGCGTTTATTCAATAAACCCTACCCACAAAAGATTTTATGCCATGAGTCTTGTTCAAGGTTTCTGGCATACTGTCTTAATTGGATTCTCAACACAACTTCTCCTATTGTAAATCCTGCTATTTCTCTGAGTAATGGAGATCATATGGTTATTATTCTGTAGGACCATTCCCTTTTGCGTACTCCAGGAGGTCATAGATGGGGTAGGTGTTAGGGTAGGCCACGCCAAGAGTGAAGATATGTGTCTGGTTGGTAGCTGAGCTGGTTATTTTGGGCCACTGTGATCAAACCACTAAGGCAAGAGGCAAAGCCAGCTCTCCTAGTTTTATGTCCATTGGGGCCAGCTCTCCCAAGTTTGTGGTGAGGGACTGTGCCATCACTCTGAGGGGGGAGGCAACCTTCTCATGGTTAGGTGGGGTTAGTTCTCCTGTTGCAGTGTCCAGTGAGGGATAAGACCACCTCTCCCTTTGCCAGTGAAGGGTGGGGCCAGCTCAGCACTGTCCTTAGATTTTAATAGGCAAACTTCTTATGATGTCCTATGTTAACATGGGGCATGGTTATCTTTACAGATCCCAACTTAAGAGGAACTGGGACCCAGATATGACTTTTGGAAGCAGTTCATGCCCAGATGTCACCATGGTTTCATGTGGCATCACAGGTCACCCAATTCAGTATAGCCCTTTTGAAAACAAGACCCTCAGATGCCCACATATTCTCAGTTGGCTATTTAACCCCAGGTGTCTACAAAGACCCTGGTGGCCATGAAGCCATGAACATCAACCCAGATCATGGCTGCTATTGGGCACAGACCCAGACATGGCCCACAGACATAGCCTGGGCCCAGTCTCCACCATGGCCTCATGTAGCAGGGCAGGTTACCCAGATCTGCACGACATTGGCTTGGCATGGTCTCCAGACACAAACATAGCTACAGGTAACCACTCAGACACTGGGCTCCTGTATATTCTTTTGTGGGGACATGGGTTATGTACATCAACACAGAACTCAACTATGGTAGGACCACAGACACTGACAAGTGTCTGTGGTTCTTAGTAGAAGCCTGGCATTGGATGTCATCATGGCCTCAAGATGCAGTTCAGAACGATCACATTGGCATGCCCACTTTTGGCATTGTGATTCTCAGATCCTCAACTGGCCTCAGTAGATGGTCCAAATCCAGATATTTGCACAGCCTTTCATAGTATCAGGAGCCATGAATATCAATCCTGGTCCTGGTTTTAGTAGAGCCTTAGACCCAGACATGGTCCTATACTACAGCCTGGACTTGGATGTCACAAATGTCCCAGGTGGCAACACAGGTCATCTAGATTAGCATGGCCTCAGTGGACACATGACCTGCTGATACCAACATGGAATCAGTTGTTTTACCAGAACCCAGGAATCTACACAGCCTTCAATATTTAGTGAAGACATGGACATCAACACAGGCCCTGATTGCTGCAGGACCATGAACCCAGACATGGCCCCTGGCAGTTCTTTGGTCATAGATGCCACAGGCCACTCAGATCAACATGACTCCGGTAGCAGAACAGTCCTTGGACAAAATGGCCACAGGTGGTAACCCAGATCATGGGCATCCATGTGGCCTTTATGGAAAAAAAAAAGTCATGGAAATCAGTGCAGACACCAACTGCAGTAGGGACCACAGAACCAGACATGACCTTAGACAGCTGCCAAGGCTCAGACATCACCCTGGCCCCTGTAGTAAGCAGGCTGCCAACATCAGTATGTTTCTCAGTCCCTGGCTTGTTCATATATGGCTTTGACCACAGCGCATGAACCATTTCCATCTCGCTTTCTCTACCATTTCTCTACCATTTACTTGCTCATCAAATTGGCAACCTACTACCTTGTGCTGGGCGGGCCAGTGGATGCCTTTAGGCAGGCCTGGTTGTGAGGACCCAGGTAGCCTTGAGTGTGGCTTTCACTCACCTAAGCATCATGTCATCAGGTAGGCTAGTGTATGGTTTCAGACAAGACTGGCCTTTGAGGACCAAGGCTGTACTCTGGGTATTTTTTGCCTTCCTGAGCAGCATGGCCTTTTTTTTTTTTCCGGTTCGTTTGTTTGTTTGTTTGTTGGGTGGGTGGGTGGTTATTTGGGTGTTTTTTAATTATTTCTATTTTGTTTTGTTTTTCTTTGGTGATTTGCCAGAGACTATATGGGTGAAAGGTGAACTTGTAAGGACTGGGAAATGAGTAGGATTGGAGTGCATCATGTGAAATTGCCAAAGAATGAATAACAAATTATGTTAATAATAATTTTTTTAACAAGAGACACAAAAAACAAGTGGTTATTTATGCTATATTAAAAATGTTTTCTCATTTTGAGTATTTCCTAATCAACAAATTTATGATGTTAAATCCATAAATCTCTTATTTTCGCATGTCTATCTATATGTTCCTGTGTATAAGTATAGGTTGTTTGCATGTGTATATATGTCATGAGTATGTGTAGTGTGGTGTGGTGTGTGTGTGTGTATATATGTATGTGTGGGCCACAAATAAAAACATGGTGTCTTCCCTTAGAAAGAACTCTCTACATTAAAAAAAAAATGATAATAACCTTTTCTCTCACTGAAGCAATTGATGAGAATAATTAGCCACTGAATCCAGCATCAGTCTATGTCCTTAACCCTCACATATACTATAGTTCCAGACCTGTGCTGACACACCTGTACTTTACCTTGGGGGCTGACAATGTTAATTCATGTCCTCACACTTTCAGAGCAAATACTTGACTCACTGAACCAGGTCCAACACATGAAGATATGCTCAGCATACTTAAGGATGATACTTTGAAATGGCATTTTATCTGTTGGCACAACTATATTTCATAGATGAAGTTAACATTTAAAAAGTATGAACAAATCACTCAACATCAAGAAATTAACAGGAAAGAGAGCCAGAATCTTTACTGAAATGAAGGGATTTAAAACATTTGTGCCTTATGACAAACCTTTCTCACTTTTAATCTACTTAGAAAATAAAAGCAGTTTATTTATCCGACTTATATTTATTCTTGAACTATATTTTCTTTAAAACCTCTGTCTTTGATTTCATATGTGCCAGTACCTACCCTATCCTGCTCTCTGAGAACTAATTAAAGGTATTATGCACTTAAATTTTATTTTTTTATTTGTTTTTTTTTTTTTCCATCACCATCCTTCTGATGCTAGCAGAGCTACATGCTCCTTGTACTTTCCAATCTCAAGAAGCACAAACTAAAGCTCTTCTCTCCTCAGGCCACAAACTAACCATGGCATAATGAATGACTTGCAGCTTCAGATTGCTTCTGGAATGTCAAATGACCACAGCTTTATGCCTCTAGAATGTGGAATGGCCTTATCATTAGCCAGGTGACTCACAACTTATGCCACTGGGATGAGAAATAGATTCTGGCTGCTAGAATAGCAAATGCCTGCTCAGGAAGAAGAGGAGGTGAATGCTGTGGATAAGCCTTCCTGAAGGGACAGTGATTGACTTCCTGCTGTGAGATAACATGAGATAATACTAATTTCACCTGAGATTGAGTCCCAACCTCTCTGTGAAATTCCCACGAAAAAAAAAATCCAACCTTCTCCAAATCAGAAAATCAGATCTGTTCAAGTGCTCAGAAATAGATTCCATCTATGTAAACGTCCTACATTTGCCTAAGAGAAGAAACATAAAGCATTTTTTTTAAAAAAATCATGTTCTTAATGCTTTAATTTAATCTTACAGAATTTCAGAATAGCTGTAGATAGAGTTGGCAATTACAAAGTCCTATTTAGAGGGTGTAATTCCCTCACGAAGAAGAAGCCTGGACCATAGGGGAATTTGCCTGTGGAGGAATAAGAAAGGTGTAACGCTTGTTGCAACCATCATACTTCACAACTCAGGTTAATGAATCTCACTTCAATTTTGCTTTCATCTTCTTTATTTATTTGATTTCTTTGCAGTGTCATACCTTTGCGAATATTTCCTTTTTCTCTTGGCTCTCCATTGCATTTCAATGCCTTGGTTTAAAAAGGAGGATTTGCAAACTGTGTATTAAAACTCCAGGGTACTACATCTCCAAAATCCATAAGACGATAAGAAGATAAGAGGCCAAACCTCCTGAAAGCTTCAGAACTTGCAAGCTTGTCTGTAATACCCTTAAGTCAAAGCAATCTGCTCCCCTACTACCCGCCTCTGTCTGTCGAAGACAGGCAGATAAATTCAGCATTAACATTCTTTACACTTTGGCAAATGAGTCAACCAGGAGGCTGCCTCAATCAGGCCTTGTTTTACTTACAGTGTATTACTGAGAAAAGCCATAAACTTCAGCCTGACAGATCTGTAATGCTCTTTTCAATATGTTTTTCCTGTGTGGAGGCTTGCTGATGAACTTTCATATTCCTCCAACAAAATACAGCCAACATATTAACGGTGTGTGGTAAATGGCCACTGGATATGCTGGGTCCCAATGATGGACAGAGTTGTGTGTAAATGAGAATATCTGGCCGCCTGTTACCACTTTGACAGCCAGAGATGATATCCCATTCTGAGGGGAAGACAGTAATGAAAAAAAGGGAAAAGCCTGCTACAGAGAGGCTAAGATGGCCCTACTCAGACTGGAAAGCCTGACAGGACATGGTGTCAGAGCAAGGAAAAGTTATAGTCATCATCTCATAACTCATTAATCTTACGTATGTTAAAGTCAGGTTCCAGAAGGGGGGTGTGCAAGAGCCAATGTGCAGCCACAAATGTGTGATTATCAGTTGAAACCCAGTTCTCTTTTGCTCATTTTTTTGAGGGGGAGGGCAGTAATCTTTAAAGAATACATGGACCTAAAGAAAGACAGAAATATCCTCTGGACTCAGTGAGTCTGTATGCCTGCATTCATCACCCACACAGACCATTGCTGAGTTTGGCGTTCCTTCTTGCTTTAGTGTTTGACTCTTCTACAGAGGACATTAGGCAACAGTGCAGTATAAACTATGTGAACATATCCTACATTTTTGTAGTCACAAATGGACAAAAACAACTCCTTAGACTCATAAAAGCATAGTAATGATTCAAAATTCATTAGTAATTCAAAGTGAAAAGCAACTTTCCCCCACTAAATATGGCCAGTAAGATGAAACATATTCAAACTCTGATTTACTCATTTACAAACTTATTTAAAGTATGTTGGCTATTTTTGAAAGAAATTCTTCTTCATTTGTTCTTTAACTCCTGTATTTTGCATTTTAACCCCTTCTCACTTGCTCCCTCCTTCCACCATTTCCATTCTTCCTTCCTGTCTGCCTTCCTTCCTCCCTTCTTTCATTTCAACAGTCTTTTATCCTTTTTGTTCAACAAATGTCTCCTTACACTTATGTCCTCTCCAAGCCCCACAGGTATAACAAAGCAAAATGTGTCGATCCTGCTGTTCCATGAACTAAATCAATTATAATACAATGTAAAATTCAATAACGGAAAAGTGAAAGTTATTATGGGAGCCAAGGAGAAGTGGTCCTATTAGAGTCAGGACTAAGGCAGGACAATGTCAGCCTCCTCCAATGCATGACTTCAATACTGATGGCCAAAAGTACTTGATGGAGCAATCCACATTAAGGAGGTGACAGGAGAAAATCAAAAATGAAAGATTCCTCGATGAAATGGAGACTCAGCCCTGAGATCATCAAATGTACAGTGTATTATAAATGAAGATAAATGGGATTACAGAAGTAGAAGTGGAGGGACTCAGTAACCTGTGAAGGGTTTGCAATGTATTCTAAGGACAGAAACAGTAGAGAGACAGTCAAAAATGTGACAAACTTACCTCCTGGGAAAATGGTCCAGATGTAATCCATCTGAACACTGATAGGCACAATGTTTTATAAATATTATCTGATTATATATGTGTACATATACAGGTGCACTATATACATATATGTTAAAATATAAACAAGAATGTGTGTTTATGAATATATGAACATATTTGCAGGAATTCACACAAGAATATATGCTACAGACTCTATTATCTTCTTCCGAGATCATTGTCCATCTTAGTTCTTCTTTTTTCCATTTTTATATGTATGTATGTGTATGGAATGTGTATATGTATGATGCACAGAGTACATGTATGTGCAAATTTATAGAGGTACACATTTACATGTGTGCAAATAAATGTAGAAATCCAAGACTGGTGCCAGGAATTACTTTTCATAGCTCCTCTAAATTATTCATGTAATCAGAGTTCCCTGATCAAACCAAGAGCTCACAGATCTGGCCAGTTTCACTACACAGATTGTTCTGAGGATACACTGTCTCTACATTCATGGCTGAAATTACCACCATCTACACGAGATTTGAACATGAACCTCTATACTTAGAGAGCAAGGACAAACAAACAATCCATGGTCTTAACCCCACACATTATTTTTGTTTCAATGGAGGTTTGTTCTATCAATATTAAACTTACTTACCAGCTAGGCTTTCTGGCCAGTGACTCTCTTGCCACTTTTTCTACAGTACTTAAATTACAGAAGCTGCCATTATACCAAGTTTTCTTTATTTTCTACCATTTCCACTTAGGTAATGGAAATCTGAATTCAGGTGCTCATGAGTGAGTAGAAAACATTTTATCAATTGAATCACAGAACCCAAAACATATCATTTAATTGGTAGCATAAGTAGCATGTTATGCATAGTACAACAAAAAAATATAGAATACTATGATGATTCAGAGATTTTCGCAAAGAAGTCACTGTATCTTTGGGATCACTGACATTCACTTTACACCAATTAAGCATTAAATGCAGAATTTAATGTTTGCCCAAGTCTTTTATTTCATAGTTTTTATCTTACAGCAAAGCAATAATTAATAAGAACTGCAGAGAAAGAAGTGTAAATGATATGCACTTTTTCTCATCCAAAATGTCTTAGAAATCTACAGAGACAAAGAGTATACCATTAATATCTAAAATGTGAATAATGTGAATCTTTAAAATGGCAAGAAATGTTTGGATGGATGTGAAATCTCAGGGCAAAATGAAGGAACCGGGTCATTAACTAGCTAGAAAGTATCAACTACACACTTAAGTACTAGAAACAAGTTATCTATCCAGGATTCATTTGGAAGTAAGCATTTTATAAATGTTAAAACTCTTCAAAAATGTGTCATTAGACTAGCCTCATTGGCCAAAATTATTTGAGGTTTGAGTTTGGTGTAATATGTGAACAACAGTAGTTAGAGTTGTGGGGATTGTGTTGAATTAGACAAAGTATAGAAATGAAATATTGCCATTAAGACATGGAATTATGAAAGTTAAACATGATTGCATCATTTTTACCTTTTCTTTATAATTAATTTGTTGACAGAAGCTGTTCATTTCTTCCCATCTGTCCAATAGTAGAATAATCACACATAAATCTGGATTAATTGTAATACTGTTTGTCCAATAGATTAAGCATATTTCTAGCTAACTTTTACATCTTAAATTAACCCATTTCAATTAATCTGTGTATCACCTTGTGGTTTGGTTTATCTGGTAAACTTCCAATCGGCATCTATCTCTAGCAAACCTACACAGCTTCTCACTGGGTCTGCCTTCTTTCTCTCAGCATTCAGTTTAGTTTTCCCCACCTAGCTCTTTTCTGCTTTATTGCAGGCCAACCAGTTTCTTTATTCTTTAACCAATCAAAGGAACACATATACAGAAGGACTTACCATACTACCTTTACATCCTCCATGCCCTTCCATATAAACACATCTAGTACTTTGTCTCTTTCAAATACAGCCTCCTTTAAAAAAAATGTTATATATATATATATATATGTGTGTGTGTGTGTGTGTGTGTATGTGTGTATGTATTTACACAAATATACAAATTTATTCCTAAATACTTAAATAAAACCCTCTCAGTTTTTATAATATTGCCAGTATATGTATGCTTTGAGGGAACATTATGTGCTTTGGGTATGATTGGATATCACTTTTAAAAAAAATGATGTGGCTATGGGACTGAAGAGATTTCTTGGTAATTAAGAGAGGTTACTGCCCTTACAAAATTCTTGAGTTTGATTTCTAGTACCCATATTGAGAGGCTCACAATCAACTGTAACTACAACTTCAGAGCATCTGATGCTTTCTTTTGGCTTCTAAAGACAACAGACTACTGTGTACATACACTTATATAGATACACATGCCAACAAATAAAAATTTAAAATAAATATCTTAAAAGTTATTTCACTATAATTTCATGATGTACAGAAGGATATTTCTGTAAGACACTCATAGAAGGTCATTTAGAATCATATTTTATGATTACTTTTCAAAGCATATAGTTTGTTGGTGAGGATCTACTTAATAGTTACTGATTCAATTCTTTCACAAGTTGATTGATTTTATATTTATTAAGCATCTAGCATTTAAGTTTAATTATAATATATAATATAAATATAATATGATAATATTCTCATTGTGTAGATATTTGAGACATTGGGGTAGACAAAAGACAAATGTACTCATTATAGATAATTATGTACAGTAGAATGAAGAAAATAAAATGTAGAAATAATATTAAAAACTATACAGAAGAGTCTGTGACATTCATGAGAATGTATCGCTCAGCTCAAAAATTTAGTGTACTTGTGATCTTTGGATGTTGGCACTCCATAAACAACCAAGATGCTCTCCTAATGAGTTTTTCACAATCAGCTATCGAGTGTGATTAAAATGCAATATTGTTCATGGAATATGCAACTTTGGCTCAAAGATTTGCCTAGCACTATGTTACTATTCTCTTCAATTTAGGTGATTTTTAACTGTTTTATATTCTTCAAATTCACTGTGGCTTAAAACTAGATTAGTTCTGATAGTCTTCTAGGTCCTTGACTCTTTGCTTTATGTTTTCATCCCCTGATAATTTTGTTTTAATGTTTGTCTACCTTGGCATCATCACCAAATAATTTAAGTAATAAAAAGGTACAGCATCCTGAAAAAGTTGTATTTTTTAAAAAGACCTAATAAGGAAAAATTCAAAAAAGAAAACAGTAGCATAAAATCCCCTATAATATATTTAGGAGATTGAGAAGACCTGATTATCCGGTGGACCATGGGTTTTTGGAGCACACATTATCAGTGTAGAAAAATTCTAAGAACAAAAGACTACAATATTTCTATTTATCCTAAGAGACTTATAAAATCTATTTGAAAACAAACTCTACCTGGACCTATTTATTCTTAGTTGTAAGTAGCATTCTAGAAATTAAAAAAATCTATATCAAAGAATAGGGTAATGATTGACAAATGATGGGAATATAAGTAGGTAAGAAGCTGTGGTCAAGCTTGAGGCTAGAGCTTTTAAAAACAGCTGGAGGAAGTCCAAGGGTATTTTATATTCATCAGCTTGCCTCTGTCCAGTCTCATACCTCTATTCACTAATTGCAAAGCACAGTCTCAACTTTGAGGTTATAATGCAGTAGTTACAACCTGAGTTACCTGTTTTCTCGGCCAGCTACAATTTGTCTTGTATTCAGCCTTTGATTAATACCAGGAACTGAAGCTGACACTATCATACAATGAAGCTATAATTTCAGAACATTGTGTACATCACCATGTGGTTAAACAAGCCGGGAATCTCTTTCCTCTTCTACATGTTTTGTGTCTTGTTTTAGTAGCAAATATGTGTCATGGAGTATCATTCAGGGAAATGAAGTGTAATGGGGCATGTGTCTACAAATCTATATTTGCATATACATAGGAGTTCATATTTTTGTAGTAGGAAAATATCCTCCAAATTTTATATTCTGGACTTAATTTCTACTTCGTTAAAATGAGACAGTTATGCAAGACACACTTGTCTCACAAGAGAGCTGTTGGGAAATCTGATGGAGCATAAATAAGAGATTAAATTTCAAATTTTTACTGTTTTCCTTTATCTAACTTTAAATGATAAATGTGGCATTCACCCATTCAATTTATAAATGTACTTCTAATTTTATAAAAAGACATTATTTTTTGCCAGCCTTTTTAATGTTAATCCTTATGTTATTTTCTGGCATTTTTGTGGATTGGGATTATTATGAAATACAAATTTTCCCAGACACTGGGAGGCATGATGCAAAAAATAATGCATATATGAAAGGGAACTGAGCAGTCCAACAAGAAATGATTTAATTTGTGTAAGCATCCATTGCTTCTGCACATCATCTCTTTAAGTGAAGCTCTATATTAAAAGTTCCATTATTTAAATTCAAGTATCACATACTATAAAAAAATTCATATATTATAAATGCAAATATATGTACAAGCATACATATTACAAATAAAATATTACATATCAATGATGTATTTATACGGGACATTTTCAGCAGCACAGAACACATTTCTTCACAGCTAGTTCTCTTTTAAAAAGGAAAATATAATAAAATTTGACTACGTCTCAAGTGTTATATAAGGATCAAATCATATTTCCTATGTGAGTTATTTGAATATAGCTTATACATAACAGAAAGAAAATGAGGGAGGGAAAGAGAAATAGCGAGCATATAGGGAAACTAAAGGTGTCCAAAGAGTAAATGGAATTAGCATAGCACAACAACAACAACACACACTCACACACATATACAGCTTTATGCACATACACATACATGTGCCTGGCCTTTTATTTCTCACATTTCCATAGGATAATAAGCTACTATCTCCATGACAAACATCTGTAGAAAACTAACACAAAAAGAACTTGACTTTTATTAGTCCACTTCTACACTGTGGAAAGGAATGCATATAAATAAATAAATATGAAACTGAAATTCAAAACAGAAATAGATATATTGTACTACCTAGAAAAAAAGAGTGATACTTTGTTAAAATGTATTTTAAAAGATGAGATGTTGAGGCTGAAGAACTGATGTGCTAGTTAAAACACTGCTCTTCCAGAATTTGGGTCCATAATACTTACATCTGGCAGTTTGCAACTCCCTGTAATCCCAGTTTCAGGAGTTTGGATGCTATCTTCTAGCTTTTTAATGTTTCATGCACATATAACAGTCATTTATTCATTCATTCATTCATTCATACATACATACACACACATACACAAACACAAACACATACACACACTTTAAAAATGTAGTATAAGACATAAAACAATAAGGTTCCTTTTATTAGGCAAATGAAATAGATTGAGACAAAAATGAAATTTGAATATGGGCAATCAAATGAAAGAAGATGATGTTAAATGGTTATTTGAAGGTAATATAGAAATAATGGTGTGAAATCCCAGCATTACATTTTTCCTCAAAAATTATTGAAACTTAAAGGGTCAGGGACAATGATTTTTAGTTAACAAGAAGCAAAAAAATTTGAATAATAGAAATTTTTATCAGCTTTTACTTTAATTACAAACAATGAGCTTAGTAGCCTTTAACAGTTTTACAAGTCATCATGATGCCTATTATTCTTTAAATTTGTTTACTTATCTATTTATTGAAATGATCTTTCTCATTTACATACCTATCCCAGTTACCACTCCCTCCCCTCCTCTCATCTCACTCCTCTTATCATCTCCCCAACCCCCCATCCACTCCTTAAAGAGGATAAGGCTTCCCATAGGGAATCAACAAACTCTGACATTGAGGAAGGACCAATCTTCCACCCCCCCCCCCCCAGAGTATTTAGGTTAAGCAAGGTATCCCTCCAAAAAATCCAGCTCAAGCGCTGGTCCCACAGACTAACCAAGCCACACAACTACCACTCACACTCAGAGGGTCTAGTTTGGTCCTATGCAGGTTCTCTCACTATCAGTCCTGAATCAGTGAGCTCCCACTAACTCAGGTCAGCTGTTTCTGTGGGTATCCCCATCATGGTCTTGACCCATTTACTATTGCTCCTCCCTCTCTTTGACTGGTCAACAGAAGGTTGTCCCAGTGCTTAGCTGTGGATCTTTAATGAGGACTATTATATATTAATTTTTTAATCCTCTCACATTTGAGTTCTTCTTAACAGTGGACCTTATGTGTCCTTAAAAAATATGCATGACAATACTTTCCTTTACCTCGGAGACTTAAGTTCCTTCTGGTATCATCTTTTCTTTGTATACTGCTCTGAATATTCCCTGCCACCTCTTGTCCTCAATCGGAAGTTAAATCAACCTTCTTTTCCATCTCCTAAGCAACATGACATTTGAGTCAAAAAGGATCCAAATGCCTTCATATTGGATATCTGGTTCTCATATTTTCCATATATAAAAATGTTTTTCCTTTATATGTAACAAGGCAAAAACCAAAGAAGGGCCTTTTCTTTATTTCTTTCTTTCTTACTTTTGTTTTTTTTTTTTTGCCAATTCATTTAGCAAGCATTTATTGATAGCTTATTGACTACATGAGTAATGAATGTCAAATGAATTGTCTTGTATGACGAAAATAAGTATGAAATATGGTATCTTCAGAAGCAGAGACACTAATTGACTAGAAATCACTCATAACACCAAAGTAGGATGGTTATACTATAAAAAGATAAAAGTACAAAATAATTTATTGTACTCTATCATTCAACATCATTGACAATAAATAGTCCTAGATTTTGCTGGTCAGATAGAAATATCAAAAAATGGTAAACTGAAAAATGGAAGTCATTCTATAGTAAAAAGCAAGGTAGATATTATCAGAGCAAGATCATATATGCTTCCTGAAATGTACAAAGAAAACTTAATCTATCTTATCTACAACTCAACTTAAGTACAATTACTCTTTTATTATTATTATTATTTATTTATTTATTAAAGATTTCTGTCTCTTCCCCACCACCTCCTCCCATATCCCTCCCCCTCCCCCAATCAATTCCCCCTCTCTCATCAGCCCTAAGAGCAGACCAGGTTCCCTGCCCTGTGGGGAGTCCAAGGACCTCCCACCTCCTTCCAGGTCTAGTAAGGTGAACATCTAAACAGCCTAGGCTCCCACAAAGCCAGTATGTGCAGTAGGATCAAAACCCAGTGCCATTGTTCTTGACTTCTCAGCAGTCCTCATTGTCCGCTGCCCGCGTCTGTGCAGGTCTGCCCATACAATTACTCTTGAAGAACATCTTTGGGGAGGAATATATTTTCTCTTCTATATTTTAAACTATAATTTAATTCTTGTACTGTCCCTTCCCTTGGTGACTTTTTAATTTAATTATAATTTTAATAATTGTATTATTATAATTCCTGATTTTAGTGGAATTGCTTTGATTTTCTCTTCATTTAATTTGATGTCTGTCAGCTTGTTGTATATTGTTTTTGTTACATTTAGATATGTTCCTTGTATCCATGATCTTTCTAAGACTTTTATCATGAAAGGGTTTTGGACTTGTCAAATGAATGTAGAGCAATAAGAAACCAACAGCATAACCTATTAACATTGGAAAACTGTTAAGTAGCAATAAAACTTACTTCTCAAGGACATGTAATTGTCAGATTAAGGAGAACTATGAATGCTTGTATGTTTCCAAATTAATCAAAGTTAAACCAACAGATTCCCAGGTAACTTAGCAGAAGGAGGGAGAACATGAGCAAAGAATTCGGGACCACGAGGCGTACATCCACCAACAGAGACAGTGGAGCTGATCTACGGGGAGCTCACCAAGGCCAGCTGGACTGTGACCGAAAAAGCATGGGATAAAACCGGACTCTCTGAACATGGCGAACAATGAGGGCTGATGAGACACCAAGGACAATGGCAGGGGGTTTTGATCCTACTTAATGTGCTGGCTTTGTGGGAGCCTAGCCAGTTTGGATGTTCACCTTCCTAGATATGGACGGAGGGGGGAGGACCTAGGACTTGCCACAGGGCAGGGAACCCGGACTGCTCTGTGGACTGGAGAGGGAGGGGGGGAGAGGAATGGGGGGAGGGGGAGAAGGGTGGGAGGAGGGGGAGAAGGGTGGGAGGAGGGGGAGAAGGGTGGGAGGACGGGGAGAAGGGTGGGAGGAGGGGATGGGAAATGGGAGGCTGGGAGGAGGTGGAAACTTGTTTTTTGTTTATGTTTTTTTTCTTCTTTTCGCAATAAAAAAAAATAATGAAATGAAACTTTTCCTTTAAACATGAAGTTGTGTTTATCTCTTTTGAGAGAGAAGGGCTAAGGAGAAAAAGGGAAAACAATAAAGAACAAACTTGTATTTAAATAATTACACTTAATTTATCATTTTATTTGTTGAAATGGAAAAGGTAGTAGTCAAATAAAAGAATAATACAGAAATGAAAAACTAGAAGATATATTTAATCAAGATTTAAATAAAAAACTTAAAGAAATTGATGTGGAAGAATGAGATAAAGAAATGGGGTCAGACCATGTGCAGAAATAAGTTTTGAGGACAAGTCTTGTTATAAAGAGCTATGCATCATCCTCATCTATACATATCAGAAAAATGTTTGCTATGTTGCACAGCCATAGAGACTATGAAATAGAGAGGACATTCCCAGATACATATAATCTATTTCCTCCATCAAACTGACCATCATGAATCCATTCTTTCTCTTTTGGGAAATAAATCAGAAGAGGCTATATGATGATATTTGAATAAGCATTATACAGAGAAACCTGATGCCTAAAAAGACTTTTTTATATCAGTTATTTTGTAACATATTTCCTGCTAAGGATGTTTGTCCTCACTACCATCCCTTTTGATTTTCAGTGAAAAGAAATAGGACATTTTACCAAACCAAAGAAGTTCAGGATTCTTGAGTTATGCAATCCATATTAGGATATATTGTATGAAAAAGTTTATGTTCAAAAAAAAGCAAAATAGAAAACAATGAAGATTGTTCAAGATAAGAAAGCATATAATAAGGAAAGTAGAAATTCTAGATTATAAATGATTCCATGCATTGAATTCCTCTGGGAGATAGAATAAACAATGGTTTCCAGTGACTTCAGTAGGCTACATAATGCTAGTTTTACTTCACTATGTACTTATTCTTTATTTCAGATTCAACAAAGGACATTTCACATGTTTTTATTTTTTGTTGTTTCAGCCAAGCATACTTAATGTGGCTATAACTAAATGGAAGTCTGTCAACTAAAATTTAGTGGAATAATTAAAGAGTACTACAGTTTTTAAAAAATTGAAAAATGAAGGCTGAAATACCTTTGTCTGGAACATTTCTAGCCCTAGGTACACATTTTGCTTTGTTCTTCTGGAAATCAGTCAGTTGCTGCACCTTTTGTAGAATGATCATCTAGAAATAGAGAGCATGAAAGTTACATCCTACTTTTGTGTATGGTGGGCATCTGCACATCCTGTGAGTGTATGCCTGAGGATGTACTGTGAAAGCTAGGCTCAGTGCAAACTTCCCTTCCTTTTTCTGAACTGTCCTGAACTGTGATACAGTTCTGAATTATTTGTTACATTCTGTCATCTTTCCTAATGTATTTTTTCTTGTCCATAATGTACCATCACTATTACTTACTGGATCCACTCAAACTGCCTCTTAAGTCCAACTCTCACTTCTAATCTTTTAATTTCTTCTTCTTCTTCTTCTTCTTCTTCTTCTTCTTCTTCTTCTTCTTCTTCTTCTTCCTCCTCCTCCTCCTCCTCCTCCTCCTCCTCCTCCTCCTCCTCCTCCTCCTCCTCCTTCTTCTTCTTCCCCTTCTCCACTCCTTCTCCTCCTCCTGCTCCACCGTCCTCCTCCTCTTCATCTTTCTTCTTCTTATTCCAGCAAAATCTACCAAAGCACAGACTAAAGTTTCCCTTTGAGATGTATAGCAATCCTCTGTCTTCACCTATAAATTACAAACACTTATAATGTCTTAACCTCTGTTTCACTGCCAAGAAGAAATAATAAAAGTTTACCCTTCCTATTGGTGTGGCTCTAGATATCTTCAGCTTCTCTCCTCTGACTGAATTTACAACTTGCACTTTTCTTTCTTTCTTGGATTCTCTTCATATTTCCTTCATTTAAGGGACAGTCAGCTTTCTTCATCAATCTTTATCTTACTCTTATTTATCTCAATCTTTACCTCAGAAAAGTCTCCTTTGCCCCAACGGTGCTTTATATATATATATATTCCTGCAACCATTCCTGCTCTATAACTGCTTCTTTAGTAGTTATGTCTAAATCTTTTCTCCAGGTCCACGCCCTACAATAAGTTCCGCAGCCCCAGACTGTATCTGCCTGTTCATCAAATGTCAGAACTTATACTAATGTACAAAGCATTTTAAGAAATTAACAGTTTCATATTGGATTTATATGCTTCAAACAAACATGTATGAAAACTTCAAAAATAATGTGCCATAAAGAACCAAGAATTTTGTTTTTTTTTTATTTTTAACTAGTTAAATTGATGAGCCTTAAAAATGTATCAGTAATTGCCTAAGATTATTACTAGCTATGGTTGTTTTAAGTGGATGCTGAATAGCAGATATCATTATCTCAGAAAGGTAATGAGCTGTGGATTGGGGCAGAATTAAGGTATCAAGGTGTCTGTAGAGGAGGGGATGAAGTACAGAACAAACATGTTTTGATTGTTCCATTTATTTCCCATTACCCTGGAAGTCAAATGATACCTTTTTATTTAGGAAGGAAAGTTTTGACTTTATAGTCACTTGAGCACTGGATTAAACATTTTACTCAATACTTATTTGTGAAAATAAATTTGTGAAAATTCTGTTGTCACTGAACTATTCAGTTTCTGTTTCCTTATATATGAGCTGAGTGACATTCAAAGAAACAAAAAAGAAACGTTATCTAGCACATAAATCAATATCAATTGCATAGATTTATTACTGTAAATAAATGTTCTAAACAGAACTTTAAATTTGATAGAACACAGCTTATATGCTTGTTCCACTCTTAATAACAAAGTTCACAATTTGCAACAGGCACTGACCCAATAGAATACAAAGATCACCATAGTTTCTTCACTAGAGAGCACAAGCTAAGAAGAATGGCAGGAACTTTGACCTGATCACCTAATTCTATACTATGTGGTTATAACCTGTCAAAATGCAGAAAAAAAGCTGGCATAGTCTTCACCAGCTTTGCCAAGAATTTTAGCATCCAAAGATTGGAATTACAAAATAAAAGGGTATACAAACTCACAAGAATAGCCTTTATGAATCTAGTCATATATATTGTTGAGATGGGAATATTACATGTGGCTTTCTAATCTACAAATTTTAAAATATTTTTTATGTAAAAATAAAGTGAGGATTCTCACTACACATTACAAACAAAACAAATAGGAATACATAAAACCAAGCCAATAATACATGACCAGGATATTCTAAAAAATAAAAAAGCTGTGAAAAACTGTTTAGCTGAGCCAAACCAAAATAATACATATCCATATATAGGCCATAACCAAAACATAATACACAATTTGGTTTGAGGTGAGGGGGACAATACAATAAAACACACCACTCCTTTGTTGAAGAAATATTTATCTTGGGCTTATAATGTGTCCAGCAAAATTTATTAAGTGAAAAAATTAAAATAGCAATAACAATAAACACATAAGAGCAGAACAGTCCACATCCCTGAAGCTAATGGAGCTTGGATTTTTAGTACAGAGTCAACATATAAGGAACTATACTAAGACAGAAAAAAATCAGCTCACACATATTATAATTCTATATGATAGAAATGCTTAAAGAATAGTATAGTAACATACTAGTGAGGAATTAGTGCAAGCATGGAATGTCAGAGTTCAATAAGGAAGTCTACCTTAATAAGTGCTATTTGAACTGAAACGTAAGTGAAGAACAGAAAAATATCTATTCAAACATCCAGATTGAGGAGTAAGAGGAGGACTGGGATAATGAGGCATAGCAAAAGGATAGCTCAGGGATAGGTAAAACAGAAGTACCAGAAGGAAGGATGAAGAAAAACATGAAGAAGATTTCCAATGGAAGAAACGAGAAGCAACTATGTGTTATCTTAAGGTAATGAGAAGTTGTCAGTCTAATTGTGACCGTGATGTGATCTGAATTACTCTGTGTCTGTGTCTGAGTTCATATGTATGTGCAGACATGTTTGTTTAGTGTATGTAAGTGGGCATAGAGACTTGTTTGTATGTGTACAGGCATGAGAGCCATGGAATGTACTACGGTTAAAAAGGAGTCTTGTGTGTCAGTTGGCCCTCACGTTTTTTTTAAGCATAGTGCCTCAGTGTTCACTGCTGTAAATGCCAGGTGAGTGAGCTTGCAGTTTCTCGCACTGTCAGATTCTTTAAAGCTGGAGTTGTAATAGGCCTGACATGGATGCTGGGCACCAGAATAAGGTTCTCTAATACAGTACTATAATCCCTTAACTGCTGAGCCATCTTTCCAGCCCCAACAGAGCTTTTTAAACAGTGTAGCAATAAATCCAAACCAAAATTTAAAATACTCACTGCTACTGAATACTGACTGCCATATTGAGCTTTGTGATTCTTTTAAACTACCTGTTATGAACCTCAATTTCATTCTCTTGAAAAATATCAGAATCCCTACGCGCTTCGCGACTCATCCATGATGAAACACTATGAACCTAGGGGGACAGCATAACACATAACACAGTTCTTCCCCCACACTCAATAACAACAATATTATGCTTATTATTTTTAACCTAGTCACAGGAAAGCTTTACCAGCTTCAAGCCACCAAATTCTGTCTTCCAGGGCCACCTTTCACTTTTTGTGAAGGGCAATTCCTACCTTGACATTTGCATCTTGTTTCCTAGGTTTCCCCAGCTGGGACTTTCACATCAAGAAAATCCATCTTTGAAAGGAAGGGTGATTTAATGTTCTCAAGCACAGCTGAACCCCATTCCTTTAGAAGTGTGGCATTTGCCTGTAATTTCCAAATATTTTTAGAATGAACTGTGCTCTGCAGATTCTGCCCAGTGTGCAGACATAATGAGTCAAGGAACCTGTGCAAATATCAGAAATTTGAAGGTGTATGTGTTTATCAGAAAATATGGTTGAATGAAAATTTGCACTAAGGTAAAAGAGATTTTTCATTGTTTATTCATCTTCATCTATCTTCTTTCCATTGTCAGATTTCTGAGTTAGAATATTTATATACAGTGAGCAATTAACATAGAATTCAAGAAACTACAAAAAGAAGAAAAAATAGAGGTCAAGGTAGATCCTAAAAATAACTTATTACATTCCTGTGTTTTGTGGTGAAACCTTAAACAACTTTTGAAGTAAAATGTTTATTACTTCATGAGACCACTTGTACCTTCTGGGCTAGCTACAGTTGTTTATAATTGTTAGTCTTGTAATTGTAGTCTTTTGTTTGCTTGCTTGTGTTGTAATAGAGATAACATTACATCTCTCTGTAGGCTGTGTCTATTTGGTGATATATATATATATATATATATATATATATATATATATATATTCAATGCCATGAATCCTTCGACTTTGAAATATATTTGAATGCAGTTATAATTGAAAATCAAACACACAAATAACTAAAAACAAACCACAAAAAAATTAAATATTCTAAGTAATGAAGATAGGCTGTAATAATTACACTTCAATGTGTCTGCATAACCCTGCTCTTGAATTCTGGCACAGTTCCTGTTAACACAGATGAAGTTAGGTTAAACTTGTATCAGCAACTTTTCACTCATGCTTGAGATCACACTAGTAATAGGAGAGAGAGAGAGAGAGAGAGAGAGAGAGAGAGAGAGAGAGAGAAGAGAGAGAGAAGAGAGAGACAGAGGAGAGAGACAGAGGAGAGAAAGAGAGAAAATATCTGTGTGACACTCTATACGTTTATGCTTCAAATCATAAGAAAATGATTTTCGCTTTCCTTCTGCTCCCCATTTTCACTGTTAATTGCTCACTAGGATCTTTTAGGCCAATCATTTCTTCCTGTTAATTACCCGTTTCAACCCTGTGGACCACTGATTAACTCAATGAGACTTATTTTTCCCACTCACTGATCATTCCCCACCTACTTTACAAACATTATGGGTGTTATGCAAATAATAAAACTTTCATCTAGGTTAAAAAAATACTGAATAAAATATTTTACACAAGGCAGGACTCAAGTCACTCAGAAGGAAGATATGTTTAAGCTTCTAGTCATTTATTTATAAATTATTTGACAAATTTTTATTCAGCAACCATAGACATCATAATCGCTATGGTAAATGCAACTATGAGCATATGTAAACGATGTTTTCTTGGTATTTTAGCTCATGTGTAGGAGAAATACACTTATTGAACTGGGTAGTGATGCCTTTATTCCAAGCACTTGGAGGCAGAAGCAGGTGGATCTTTGTGAGTTTGAGCCCAACCTGGTCTACAAGAGCTAGTTCCAGGACAGCTAGGACTATAACACAGAGAAAACCTTTCTTGAAAAACCAAAGAATAGAAAGAAAGAAAGAAAGAAAGAAAGAGAGAGAAGAGAAGAGAAATATAATTATCAAGTAAGAATAAACGTTAATGATACATACCTTAATTTATGTGTATGCTATAAAAGTATTCTGTGGAGATATTGATTGTGATAATCAATGAAAAATAAGCTGTATTCTTAGGAAAATAGTTAATAAGGGATGGTAATGTGCCTCTATGATGATTCATTCTTGATTGTAGGAAACTTTATGTTGGTTGAGCCATTGTCCTGAAAAAATAGTATGTGTAAATGATGGAGATCCGTAAAGCCTTTGTGTCAGCAGAACACTAACATTCTAGTGCCCACTCTAGTTACCACATTTGGTGTTCTGAGGGATGTAGAGATGTGTCATCAATTAGTAGTGCCTTGGTTCAAAACTATTTCTGAAACTAAGCAAGTTAATTGAATTTTAAGTAGTTCCCTACATATTTTTAATCATTTTATTGTCTTTTATGATATTGTAACTCTCTAACAATAAATTCCAGAGTAAATTTTTTCCTAAAACTATTTGAATAGTGCTCTTTTTTCTTTCTATGTCAATTGTTTTAATTCTTTTCCAACTTCCAGAATGCAGTTGGGGAAGCACAGTTTATTTCATTAATCTGAGTACGCAGGCCTGATGTTTGAAGTCCTTATAACACAGGTCTCTCAAACTCAATGATGTGATTACTTTTTATGTGTGAAATATTTTTAGTTTGTATGTAAAATAATGGGTTTATTCATTTTATACATTAGAAATATACTCAAAGTTTTTCTTCAAATAAATGAAATTATCTAATTATCTCTGTCCTGTGAATTTGTGACTTTATCTCAGTTGCTATTGTATCAGTATACACACAGATTAAGATAATGATTATATTTTGTTATTTCCCTCTTTTTTGTTTTGTTTTGTGGAGTGGGTAAGTATTAGCTCTTTATTACAAAGGTGAACACTACATCTAGGTTGAGATACTGTCAATGGACTGGAGATTTGTCACATTTTATTTTTATAAGAAAGCCTCTATATGCTCAAGAACCATTTTCTAAACTTCATTAATAAATAAAAAATAAAGAGCCTGCATATGAATAAATGATGAAAGTATCTCCCTTGGTAATGTTTTAAAAGTTTCTAAAAATAGCTCCTGACATTATAAACAAACTTAATGTAGTTAGAAGGGGCACTAAGGATGCCTTTGTTTTGCATGTTTACTAAGAGAAGGAGGATATAGACAGACAAAAACCCCAAGAACTGTGACAGAAGACATTTACTCTATGAAGATCATTTACGCAGGGAAGATTATTTACAGAACTTTTCTTGATTGCTGTAGATTGTGTAGTGTCACTAAGGCACAAAATTTATCGACATCAATGCAGCAGAGTCATATGGCTTTCTGGAATGGATCAGATCACTTGAATATGCTAATATATCATCACTGTTTCAAGGATATGCTTCTATTATTATTCATATATCACAGGAAAGTGTTTACATATCTTTCTCACTAATAGCTTGTGAGGTTTTCTTCAGACCTGGCTGAAGCCATGTCTGCTTTATCTTATGTTCCCAAACCTACTATACTTGTAGTCATGAAATATAACACAAAGGTTCAAGAATTATCAAACTCATCATTATAACAAATATGATGTACCAAGACTTATCCCTAGGACCTCATAGGACTCCATCCATGACAAGCCTAAATGGAAATTTCTACAATCTTATTTCATTGTTGTCTTTAACTGAAGGAAATCAATTTTAGTTGCTATATTGGAATTAAAAATAGAACAGAAAGAAGTATGAGTTTCAGGCAGAATTTGAGTTCTTGTCACATCTTTTGGCTCTTGCTTTGAAGAAGCTATGTAGCTTCCCAGATTTTCTATTATGAAACCTATAAAAGATACAATGAAACTAGTGACATATAATATATTCTAATTATGGTTTCTCCTCCACAAACTCCTCTGAGATTCCCCCTCTTTCTCTCCCATTATAATCCCTTCCTTTCTGTCTCCTTTTAGAAAACAAATTGACATCTAAGAATAATTATAAGGAGCTGGAGCGATACCTTATTGGTTAAGAGCACAGGCTGCTGTTCCAGAGGACTGGAGTTCGAGTTCCTATCCCCACTTGGCAACTCGAGACTATAATTCCAATTCCGGAAGTTCCAAAACCCTCACACAGAAATACAGCCCAAACACCAATGCACATAAAGTAAAATAAATAAATTATAAAAAGAAGACAGTAATATAAAATAAAATAAACTGGAATAAGACAAAACAAGCAGAGGAAAAGGGACAGATTAAAATCTTGATAAGCATATGCAGATGCAGAGACACACATGTTCATAACACAAGAACATATTTGAGCTACTCAGTCTCTATTTTAAAATTCTTTCTTAAGATGGCTGTTTATTTTCTCATGAGAAAGAGAAAGTGAGAGAGCAAGAAAGGATGTGAATTTGAGTAGATTGAGGGTGGGGAGGATCGGCAAGTTAGGAGACAGGAAAACTTATAATCAGGATATATTCCATGAAAGAAAAACATTTTCAATAAGAATGGAATATACACAAAGTATTCATAAATAAGATAATCATTGTCACATTGATAAGAATATAAAACAAGCTTAATGTCAATAAGAAAAAAATTTAAGTGTATTGGAATGTTTGTGTAGAATAGCATATTCTAAAGGCATTGAAAAGTTTTATTATAACAAAGATGAAGAAAAAGACACTGAATTACTATCACTGAGTCCTTGGATTATGACAGTTTTCTTTACATTATAATGTATTTTTAAGTTTTATTTCATATTCATGTATGTGTGTCTTTGTATGTGTATATAGCAGACACCCACAGAGACCAGAAAACAGTATCATATCTGCTGGAACTAGCATTAGAATGGCTGTGAGATTATAGATGTGAATGTTGGTAATCAAACTTATGTCCTCTGTAAGACCAATATACACTCTCAATCACTGAGCCAAGTCTCTAACTCTATGACTTATATTTTCTGCATTTTTATTTACTTTAAGAGTAACATACATATATTTACTATTACATAAAATAAGAGAAATATCTCTTTTATTCTTGCATTTTATTTATAAATTTTATAGAATACTATTAAGAAAAACTGTAGTGAAGTTTATAGAGAGTAGGGAATATATAAAGACCGTGATAGTGATGCTAGTGTGTTAAACACTTTATGCTTAACATATTTAATATATTTGTTTTGCAAAGTTATTTTTACACTGAGTGTATATTAGTTTTGCAAGTAGAGGAATATAACAGATATATTATTGAAACATAAGTGGTAGTCTCTAAATAATGTTAATGCTATCACCCAACAGAAGATATTCATAATTTAGGTAAAGCCTTTGCTAATCAGGCTGAGTGAAATGGATATTCTAAAATGGTTCTCCATCTTATTCAGTACTTTCTTTGTCCTGTTCTCATTAAAACTTTCCATATTAGAACATGGAATATTGGGTAACCTAACTATATGTCCGTGGGTGATGGTGCCTCATGTTTGGCTCCAGAATAATCTCTTATCCTTGTTGATGTGAGACTTGTGTCTTTGTGCAGACATGATTAGCTACAGAGAATAGATTAATACTGGTTATAAAACTGAATCATCTACAGCTATGTGTTAGATATGTCTACACTATTGAAATGTAATGTATGTAATTTACTAATTAATGTACTAATATATGTTAAGTCTGTTGTGTAATTTGAAAGTAGGTATGGAAGACCATAAGGAAATTTAATACCTAATGAGAAGGACAGAGGAGTGATGGACTCTTGTTTTTCTGCCAAGCGCATACTTTGGGGTGGGAATGAACATTATAAAAAAGTGATGAAGAATGAAACAATTCTTGTGTGTGAAAGAAATATCAATTAACATTATTTATAACATTTGCATGTTCCGGACAGATGCTACTTCTACGCTTAATCTAATGGCAATGACAGTGATTTTCATCCCGATATTTTATTATAATATCTTCAATTATCTCAAGATACAGTGAAAATCCATCAAGGATTACTGGAACACAGTTAAATGTCATACCTGATGATTACAAAAACAAATGTGTGTAATAGGTAGTATATGCCATTGAATTAAAAGGATGACTTTTAAATTGCCATTTCATGGAGGTTTGGAACTGCTAATTTGGGAACTGAAGGATCAGGCAAATATATATGTATCAAAAATGGAGGCAGACAGAGATATGCTTGTGATGGGGAGAGATTGAGAGCTGGTGACAAAGGCTGTTAAGCTGAGAACACCTTGCCACTTATAGTTAAGATAGCTTGCCTTGGCTTAGTCTCTTAATTTTAATGTAGATGTCTAAGGGTGAGTGTGTGATTGAAGGAGTAGGAGAGAGGTTATGTGTCTTCCTGGGGCAAGATGGCAATTGAATGACTACCAAGCCCTTCCCCTGTGATGCTAATATATGCATTCATTGTTCCACCCTCTTTTCAAGTAATAGTAAACAACATTTGTCACCTACAACAGACTACTTTTCACTTCCAAACTGATGGTGAGCTAACATTTGTATTTCAAGTACCAAAGCTCAGGATTCAGAGGCATAAGGCCCAGAGAAGATATATGTGGTGGGTGGAAAGAGAGAATAAGGTTCGCATGTAGGTTTCGAAAAATCCTTCATAAGTCTGCCCTCAATGACAGGAGATGGCCTAATGCCTCATTAATTCCCACCAAGATGACTGTGATGTATAGTCTCCTTTCAATCTGAAACTAACTAATGCAGTTTAAAAAAAAAAAGACTAATTTGCACATTTTTAATGCATCATTATGCTATTATAGTCTTTCAACAAGAGATTTAATAACAAATTAACATTTCTTTAAATAAAACAATCACTTCCTTCCAAAGTGACCAGATAACACAATTATTTTTTGTTTTGAGTGCAGTAGGTGACAAGAGATAACATTTGGTGCTCCAGTCAGGGTAGAAATAACCATGTGAGGGCCTTCTATTTATTTCATGATTAGTCATGTAAGGGCTAATATCACCCCAATAAGGAAGAATTCTCAGAAACAAAAGGACAGTTGAAGTAACTGTGAGCAGATCAAAGCCCCACACCACCCCAATCCCCCAACCCATACAAACACACACACACACACACACACACACACACACACACACACACACATAAATCCCCAAAAGGTGACTTTTACCAATTGGTTATGATAAAATGAGAAAAGCAATTAAATAGAAAGGTTTTTTTAGATAAAAAAAATTACTTTGGTTAAGAATCAAATATCAATATTTCATAATAAAACAACATCAGTTACCATCTGTATTGGTGATGTAAGAGGCTTACTATAAACATGATAATAAATGGATGTATTTTTAACTCAATAATTCTTCGTTAAATACCTATATGATATGAGCCATGAATGCATCTTGGATGCATTCCTTACAAGTTTAAACACAGAAGAATATAAGCACATGAACTAAACACAGTATATAATTTACTAAGTATTAAATTGTAGTAACAACCTGTTTTGACAGAAAAGAATGTTCTAATCCAAATGAGATATTTAGAGAAAGGTTTGTGCACAAGATGAACTTTAGACTGGATCTTTTATTTAAAATATATACATATAAGATTGTATACCACCATTTAAAATCTAGTAACCACATATAAAAAAATATACTGTATTTTTCATGCTAAGATTGGTTTGGCTCACTTAATATGATTGTCTCCAGTCTTCCCCTTCCTCAGAACTTTATGATCCTTTGTGGCAAAACAAAATAAAATGAAAAAAACCAACTAACAAACAATGGCAAAATAATCCTTTAAATTAACTATATATGTCACATTTTCCTTAGCTTTCCCTCTGCTATTAGACATCTAGACTGCTTACAAATCTCAACTGTTATAAATAGTGCTTCAGGGGACATTCGTATGTCAGTGATATGTTGAATTGAAATCATTTGGGTAAATACCCAGGAGTTGTATAGCTGAATGATGTGGGAGGTTAACTCTTAGTTTTTTGAGAAACCTCCAGACTAATCTCCATAGTAGTCAGACTAACTTATACCCCCCCTACCAACAGTGTATTAGGGTATTCATACACATTATTTGCAGCTGAAGTTTGTGTTCTTGGTGACTGACCTTCTGAATAGAATAAAATGGAATCTCGATTTAATTTTGGGTTGTATTTCTATACTTAGTCTTTAAGTCTAAAGTATGTCTGCAAGGAATGAATTAAAGAGTATATATGTAACCCAAACTGAATAACAACCTAAGAAAATATGCAGTAGTTATATGTAAAACTTAAGGGACAAAACACAAAAAAAAAGATACTATTTTTTTGGGTTGCTGCAATAGAGTAGTATAATAGATGGGTGACTTAAAACACAAATGGATATCTTACATTTCTGAAAACAGGATTTCAAAGTAAAGTTGCTTACAGATTGGGTGTTTGGGGTTGGCCTCACTTCCAATTTCTAAGCAGCCACCTTCTTGCCTTTGGACCTTCACATAGGAGACATAGAGGGGTCATTCTTGCAAAGTCTCTTTTATTGGAACTTTAGTAACATTGATGATGTTTTCACTGTCCTAAAGCAACTATCTTGCCACTGACTTCTTAGTACGATGTTGGGATTAACATTTTCACTTGAATGTTTATCCGTAACAACTGTCTTCCTGCATGCTCATCTTTTCTCAATCTGGAACTTCAAAGCTTTTTAATACATGGGTTTGACTTCTTTTTGTTATAGGAGCATAGGAGAAAAGTAAATCACCTCCATTGATTATGGTCAAAAAGAAAATCACAAGATATATTGTGTTGGAGTACACAGCACGTAAGGTTGAAGTCCATCATGTCTGACAATCTTTTCTCTCTGGGCTTGGCACAAAATGTAGGATTCCCTTTCCAGCAGTACTCTCTCCCTACCTGGGTAGTGTTTATAGGCTTAGAGGACTGATCTTATCAGAAGCTGACCCTAAGCCTGGATGCCTATCTCATGCGTTAACTTTGACATAGATCTCTGCAAATATTCCTCTCGTGATGCCCATTTGATAATTAGGTTTTGTTCTCCAAACTCTACAGCAGGACTGACTGTGTTGCCCATTGCAAATTAGGTGATGTCTCAGCTGGGGTTGCCATCCTATATATTCTCCTTACTACTCTGGAATAAAACTGAGCTGTGACAATGAAGCAGGCTTCTGGAAAGCTATTTCCATAGCAAATTTTGTTCCTTGCTTCTACACTCTCCTCCCTCATGGACTGGTGGCCATTGATACCAGTGGAGGAGAGACATCCACACTACTAAATACAGTTTCTATTTAGCACTACAGCTATTATGTTCCAATTGAAAAGAAATCTTGGTATTAACTTTCTATAGTTAATCATCTCATAGTAAGACAAATTATAAAATATTTCACCAATGTGTATTTTTATGTCTCCCTTCCCTATTCTACTTAACACTCCCATATAGCTCTCTCCATTCTCTTTCAAATTCATTGCCTCTTTTATCATTAATTGTTGTTGTATGAATATATGTATATATATATGTATTTTTGTATTTTTATACATACATATTCCCAATATAACCGTCTCATTCTGTACGACAGAATATATGTATATATATGTATACATGAAAACATATATGTATATATGTTTTCATGGCTGATCATTTGGTATTGGAAAACCATTGGTGTATTCTTCCCTAGGAAAGACTATTTCTCCCATTCAGCATTACTTAGTAATTCTTGGTGTAGGACTGAGACTTTCAGGCATATCTCTTGCCATCCATGTTTAGTTCATGGCTGGGCAGTCATATTTGTGATTCTTTATAGGTATAGCTTCAGACATTACTCGGAGACATTATGTCTCAGAAAACTCAATGATCTTCTGTGCATTACAATCTTTCTGTCTCATCTTCTGTAATGTTTTCAGCAGAGTACAAGTGATCTGATAGAGGAAATTTGAAAAAGGGGAACTTTTTATGAAGTGGGGAGAGTGGCAAATATAAGAAGGATCAAATAATAAATATGATATCTGTAAAGGACATAATGAATCATGCTATCAACTGTATGTATATCTACATATATGTGTAAATAAATATGTAAATTGATAACCACTTGTAACTGAAAAATTAGTTTTCTCCAGAGGAGTCTCTTTAGGGAAACAAAATACTTGTAATTGTAGGCCATATACCTGGCAGTAGTTTTTTAAGAAAAAAAGAATTCAGTGGCATCTTTTTTTTGTTTGTTTGTTTTGTTTTGTTTTTGTTTTTCGAGACAGGGTTTCTCTGTAGCTTTGGTGCCGGTCCCGGAACTAGCTCTTGTAGACCAGGCTGGCCTCGAACTCACAGAGATCCGCTTGCCTCTGCCTCCCGAGTGCTGGGATTAAAGGCGTGCGCCACCACTGCCCGGCTCAGTGGCATCTTTATAGATTTGTTTTCTCATAATGTGCCAAGCTTTCTCTCTTTTTGCTATTGTTTTGGTTATTTATTTTAATCTTTATTTTTACTTTTACATTTGTTCATTTATTTATTTTACTTTTTGCAAATACACCTTATAAGTTTTATGTATATCTTATTACCTCTTGTTTTGTGTTTTTATGGCATTTTAGAATTAGTGTGCCTTTAAGTTTATTTCAGTTTTTTTTTTACTTTTTTTTTTTTTTTTTGGCTCTTCTCCGTTTGTTTGCTTTGTCCTATTCCACTTTGTTCTTTGGTTTATTTTGTTATTATCCATTAGAGGTTTCTTTGTTTTCTAAGGTGTGAGACAAAACAAAAAAAGGTAGTTCTGGATGGGAGAGGAGGTGCAGAGGAACTGGAAGGAGTAGAAGGAGGGCAAACCATGATGAGAATATAGTGTAAAAAGAACATCTATACTCAATAAAAGAAAAATATCCATGTAATTTAGTGTGTGAATAAACATGCTGAATTTTTCTCATCTGGCCTGATAAGCTTCCTCTGACTGTCAAAGACAACCTTAAAAGCAACAACAGCAACAACCACAAACAACACCCATTATGAGAATTCTTTTAAGCTCTTAGTGTTGTAGAAGAGACTCACCAAGCAACCTATTGCTATGGACTGTGCTGGAAGGTAAGTCCCCAGTGTTGTAGTTCTCATACACTTCAGAAACAGGACACATAGCCCTCTGAGCTGACCTGAGTGCCTCTTCCCTGAAGATTAGCTTTCATGGTATCAAAAGGCCATATGCAAGCTTCTGAATGAGGGAGGAAAGTAATAGTCCTATCTAGCTGTGATGTCCATGAAGCACAGTAATGACCAGCATGATACAATAAAACTAAAGATGCAGTAGTGCCATACATCCCTCCACAGAAGCCAATACTTCTGTAATTGGAAGTAATACCCACTCAACCATAGGAAGACCATACCTGATACCGGAAACCGAGTTAACTAATCAGTGTGAGAAAATCATGGATACTAGAGAATCTACAAACAACAGTTTATGAAACTAACACAATCAATGACAACATTCTAAATATTTGTATTTATACTCACAGATAAGCGTAATCTTTCATAAAGGAAACTTATGTTTGCAACTGGCAGAGATCAGTACAGAAAACCATGACCAAACACAATGCTTGCTCTGTTGTAGAGCCCAGGCTAAATGGATACAAAACACTGCTGCATATAACAGAGATACTTTATAGCAGCCTAAATAGGCCAAACCTGGATTCAAGTCTGAAGAAGAAAAAAATTTTAGAAATTAACAAGTTTATGAAGCAGATTCGGGGTTTAATAAAGATATTTTAATACAAGGTGAAGCACAAAACTTAAGAGAAAGATAGAGGCTCAGAAGACAGTAAAACCTCCAAGAGTGAGGGTGAGAATTGCTTTCAGAATTTTCATAATGAGTAAGTCATAACCAAGGGTGAATGCTGGCTCCTCAGGGTAGCAGCTTCTCCGCTCAGAGTGTTGTATGATAACTATATTCAGGATTTTGTTAGGATTTCAAATTAAAGTTTTTAAAGGAATGCTAAGAAGATTAAATGGAATAATTGATTAAAAAGAGTACATCTCAGGAAACAGAAAGCAGAAAATTTACTGGTCTTTTTTGACATTCTCATAGGATGTTTGGGGAAAACGGTATATCTATGAAGTTGGAAAATTGTCTCAGTGGTTAAGAAAACTTGCTTTTTCAGGAGATCTGGGTTCCATTCCTATAACTGACACGGTCTGTAACTCCAGTTCTAGAATATAAAACACTCTCTCATGATCCCCATGGCTGCCAAAGATGCGTTGAAAACACATAAATGAAAGGAATTTTCCAAATTTAGAATATCTATGTATGAGTGCTATGGTTCACAGCAATGTTGCTAATGATACTGTAGTCTCTCTTCTCATATAGTAAAAGGCTCCAAGATGAGCAAGAATCTTTCCCTCCTCACGTTCCCAGATTTCCTTCTCTTTTTTTACCCTGCCTCGTTTTCACATGCATTTCCTCCCTTAAACATCTTTTTAAAAATAAACATGAAGGTTTGGGGGGAGTTTTACTTTAATGTTGTATTTAAAATTATAATCTGGAGTAAATTTTACTATATTAATTAGTCTATTAATAACAACACATTCTTTCATTGTCACTCACACACTGCTTTGTCTTAAAGAAGATGCACAATTATTTCTGAGAAAAGACTATTTCGACTGACAGCTGAACAATGCCTGTTGTTAATATCGTTCCACATCTGATGGATTTCTCCCACCCATGATATACTTTGAACGTTCCTGGAGTGAACTTTGATTTGTCACCTTGGGAACTAATGAAAGAAGAAATAAATCTTGAAAATGCCTGACATCCGTCTTTTTTGGAATGGAGTAAAGAAATCAAATGAGTAAATAACATGTCCATCAATATTCAGCGTCTACATGCACACCCTGAACTTTGAAGAACATCTGTCTTCCTGCCATTAATGATGATGTTCCAGATGTGATCTAAATATGTTTGCAAATGGGGAGCAGAGAGGTTAGCACAATTTATACTGCAGACAGTTGGCAGTTATCAAAGCTATTTTTATTTCTTTTAAATATATATATATATTTAAATGTATATATATACACACACATTTCAAAAGTGATCTGGCACCTTGGAATGATTTGTTTCTAATGGCATTAAAACAAGTATAAAACTTTTGCCTTTGGCTTTGCACTGAGGTTTACCTTTTTTGTTTAAAGAAAGACAAGATTGTAAAGTAGGAAGATTTTGAATTTTAGAAATAAACATGAATTTAAAGCCTGAATGATTAACAAGTATTCATGTAGTGGTGTGAACATTTATCCAGTTAATATCTTACATAACTTTGGAAAGGACATATTCATTAATATTAAGAATAGGGGCTAGAGAAGTGGCTAAGTGATTGTGGGCAAATAATGCTCTTCCAGGGTTTGTGAGATGTTTTGTCAGCCTATAATTTGTGGAACTCAACTCTATATATGGAAGGACCCTCTGATTTTGGCCTTTTAATGGCATATGCACTCATATGCACACACATATACACATACACACACAGAGAAAGAAAGAGAGAGAAAGAGACTCACACATAGACACATATTTTAAAATAAAATAAAAATCTTGAAGATGTATAAGAAAAGTCATTCTTTACTATACACTATGTACTCTATTTATGTATATGGAACAGGATTTATATAATCTTTTTATATTTCTCTAAACATTCCTGATACTAATTTATATTCCAATTTTAAACGAGAGAAAAGTCAGAGCAAAGTAATATTATATAATAGAACAAAAACTCATGCAAGTGAAAATTGCAGTTTCTCCAACACATATTGTAATCATGACTCAAAGAAGCTACACCATATAGAGTTTTGTTCATCACTGTATCTTCTGTGCCTAGAGACATGTTGAACTGGTCACCAATAGCATCAAGATCCACAGCAACATTTGTTGGGTTCTTACTAAGTAACTGACGTTTTCTAGAAAACTACTGTCATAAATCATTCACCATAATCATACATGACTGATTATTTTAATTCACAGAAATGAATGCTCATTCTTAAAAGTCTGAGGCACAAATCTGATGGTATTTGTTGTTTTGATTTTAATTTGATAGTCTCGAACACACATTTCAAATGCTTATTGAATGAGCAATTGCTTCTATTTTATATTTTGTAACTAGCAGTTTTATTGAGATATAATCCAGCTACCATAAAATTCTTCATTTAAAAAAATTATTCTATTCTCACATGTTACATCTCCACTCTAGTTTCCACTTCCTCCACCTCTCCCAGCCCCCACCTCTTTCTTCTTACTTGGAAAATGACAATTGTCAATAGTATTTGCAAACTTAATGAAATCCATAAATTATAATTCTGTGAAACTCAGTAATATCACATATACATTTTATCAGGTTGTCACTGCTAGGTAAAGTTTTTGCAGTGTCACCAAGATTTTTGTTTAGCAAATGATAGGTCAGAACTTCAATGCATGCCTACTGCTCACTTTCTTTGTGTTGTGCCCTCTGAAACCTGAATGGTCTTGTTAAAATTTCTCATGTGGTAATGTTTGATAAGCATTGTAGTAATAGGAGCAGCGGGGCGGCGTCCCCGTCACCCGAGCCACCTGCTAGCTTATGCCCGAAATAACAACACACAAATTGTATTCATTTAAACACTGCTTGGCCCATTCTCTTCTAGGCTAATTCTCACATATTAATTTAGCCCATTTCTAATCATCTGTGTGTAGCACCCCAAGGTGCGCTTACTGGGAAGATTCTAGCCTACTTCCATCCTGGGTCAGAGCTTCATCTCGTGTGTCTGCCCGGGAGCGGGGCATGGCGTCTCTCTGAGGCATCTGCTCCTGAGAGAAGAGCTGTTGAGTCTGAGCTCCCTTCCTCTTCCTCCCAGCATTCTGTTCTGTTTACTCCTCCCACTTAAGTTTTAACCTATGAGGGCCAAGAAGTTTATTGCTTAACCAATGAAATCAGCAGATTGATATATGACACTCCCACATCAAAGCATAAACTTATGTTTTTCTTGAGACCACACATTCCTTCATTTACTATAGCAACTTGCGAGTAAATATATTCACTTCATTTCTGGATAGTGGTACAAAGTATAGGACTGAGACACTGGATGTTCAACAATTTTCTAAAAGCTCTTTGCAGAAAGTGCTGCAAGAGAGACTTGGTGCATTAAAATTCAAATATATCTTCCTAGCAGCAAACTATCTCTGGGCCCTGGGAAGATTGAGTCTGGGTGAGCCAGGGTGTAATGAAGCCCTGCGTTTCATGCCATTGACTCCTGCATGTCAAGCACCACATTCATAATAGTAGATGCAAGTGACTGGGCCCGTCTCTCCTTCACTAAATCAAAACTATTTCGCATCAGGGATAAAGGAATAATAACATTCTCTTTTCCATTGTAGAAAAACATGATGTTAATTCTAAAAGAAAACAACTGGAAATGCTGCTGAAACATAGTGAGATTATGCCCAGTCATGCAACATCACAGATAGATGATTATACACATTGCTGTGTTTTTCTTCCCACACTCCTCCCCTTCTCTCTTTCTCACTCTTTCTCCCTCTCTCTCTTCCTTCATTCCTCTCTCTCATTCCCTTCTCTCTCTCTCTCTCTCTCTCTCTCTATATATATATATATATATATGTGTGTGTGTGTGTGTGTGTGTGTGTGTGTGTGTGTGTTCAGAACACTAAAGTAGTTCTGCCAGTAAGCCCCAATTACTGTTGTGCACCAATCTGGTCACTATTAACTAAAACTGAGAGGTAAATTAACTGAGGTTAAATTTATATAACAGGACCTTTGTCACTTCCTTCAGACAACGATGGCTGTAGGAAGAGATAAAATGTAATGAAAAACCAAGTATTTTCCTCTCAAACTTTCTGCTCTGTCTCACTGAGGGTTTCTATTGCTGTGACAAAGCACCATGACCAAAAGCAAGTTGAGAACAGGGTGTATTTAGTACCACTTTCACAGCACTGTTCATCATAGAAAGAAGTCAGTGCAGGGACTAAAATAAGGCAATACTCTGGAGCCAGGAGCTAAAGGAGAAGCCATGGTAGAGCGCTGTTTATTGACTCGCTTCTCATGGCTTGGTCAAGCTGTTTTCTTATAGAACTCAGGAGGACCATCTGAGGAATAGCAGCACCCACATAGGTTAGTCCCTCCCCAATCAATCTTTAATTAAGAAAATGTTCTAAAGACTTGCCTGCAGTCAGATTTTATGGTGACATTTTTTAAAATTTAGGTCCTCTTTTCTCTGATGGAATTAGCTTTTATCAAGAGACATAAAATGTTCCAGCACACTGTCTGATTATTTTTTGACTCTATTATCTACAAGTTTTTTTTTTTTTTTTTTTTTTTTTGTCATTGATTCCAATATGTTCTGGGGGTTAATCTTTTTCAGTTCATGTTTGGCAGAGAAAAAGACTAAGTCTGTTTCCCTTAATGGCTTCTCAAAATATCTCAGAATTTAGTCTCTTTCTCTAATTTACTTGGACTGAGTATTATGTCTAACTTTGAACATATCTTGCCAGGAGAACACAGAATTTGATTTTCTTAAGCCACCCTTAGAAACAAACCTATACTTAACTCCAAAAGCATATATAGATTGAGAGTGGATAAAGAATCTATCACCTCAGATAAAAATTTTGTAATTGTTGCAAAAAGAAATAAAATTGATATCAGGTAACAAAAACAACTATATTCAATGTACTTGTCCTTCTATAAGACATGAAGGACATAATGACTAATTAAGTTCCAATCAATCTCAAAACTAAGTCTTTATATCTCATTTATCCAGCACAAAAGTAGCCACCCATGATTCAAAAACTAGATTTATGTGATAGAATTTTTTGCTGAACTCACACCTTTCTTTAAAAATTAAATTTGAATTAATCATGCTTTAAAAAATTCAATTAAGAAACTGGAAGACTCTTTATCTCTACTGGAATATTCCTATTTAGCAATTATTTCCTTTTTGGGATCACATGTTTTAATCTTTAGCCAAACACATGCTCAAGTTCACTTTATTATCAGTTAACAACCATTGCCTTCACCGCACAGAAAACCAACCAGTCCACTATAATTCCACATTATTCAAAATCTTCACAAAAATGTTATTCTTCAAAAGCAAAATTACTCTCTATTAAAATAGAGAAATAGCACCATCTTTAAGGTTCTTCTTCCTGAAGAATTGGGACCCAAGTTTCAAACCCCAACATCTATCCACACAAAAGTTAGGTATGGATGGCATTGTACAGGTAATCCACTGCTTGGAACAAAGAGCCTGGAGAATCCCTGGCTTTTTCCAACAAACAATCCTGCAGAACCAGTGTATCACAGGTTCATGGACAGACCCGGTCTCAAAAAAAAATGATGAAAATACACTGAGAATACAACTAATGCTGACCTCTGAATCCCACATGCATACAACATCCCCATTACATTATGTACAATACACCTGAACAGATATCCCCACATACAAACAAAAGAAGAAATGATGAAAAGAAGAGAAGGAAGAATGAGTATTTCAAGTGTAAGAAGGAAATGGAAACAAAGATTTTATTTGAGGTAGTAAAGAATCTTAAGTTTAATACGCAAATATTAAGTATACATTATTTAAATTATAAAAAATAGGCTTTTGCATTTGGTCTAGAAAACTTGTATTCATTATCTATCTACAGACTGCAGAAGATACACCCTAGCCAAGAATTCATATCACAGCTTGGATACTGTGTATGGATCCTGTTTCCTATTCTAACCTCATTATACACATGTAGCATAAACACATTGTTGAAAATTAGACAAGAAGATATACGCTGTTTTACTCTTTTAAACTGTTAGCATAATTTTAATATTTACAGGAAAGTAATTTCACCTATAATTACATTCAAAATAACACCAAGGAATAATTTCTTTTCCTTGTAAGTCTTAACACTTATAGTTTTATATGCCTGTTATGGCCCACATGAATTACTATATTCTGCTTTATTGAGATGTTGCATAGAGATGTCTCTAAAGGACTTTTGCTATCATAATTATTCATGTTAAATATGTATATAATAGTTAAGAGTCAATGTTATATGTTTATGATCTTATGGCTTTTTCCTTTTCTTTTTCTCAGCAATTTCTTTCTCTTATATTTTGTCTTATGTTTCAGTTTCTATCCAAGTTCAAATCCAAAATGTTTCACAAAATCATCCCTCTCTTCCCCAGAGAGTGGCTATACCTGAGAAAAATGTCACAAAAGTTCATATAGTAATCTATATTTCAGAAACATGCAAAGAAACAAGGAAAGACCAAAAAAAATAGAGATTAGAAGTAACTAAGAACATAGAAAGTACCACAAAGAAACACAGCTTGCTCCAATACTGAGTGGACATAAGAGGTGAGTGAACAGCCATATGGCAAAACACCCAAATTTCTAAAACACCCACAGTAGGACAGAACCTCAGGACCCTCCCCCAACTCGCTTGACTTTTCTAGCCAGCAGGCAGGGAGTTTCATGTGGGTAGGCTCCACCCAAATCCAAACCCATTCAGTTACCCCTACAAACAACTAGCCTCACCCCACCCCCAAACCTGCCTATCTACCGGCAACCTTGGTAGAACTCTGAAATACAGTTTGCCCCCAAACTGATGAGAATTAAGAGGTGAGTGAACAGCTATATGGAGGGACACTGTTGTTCTCTTGCAACACTACAACTCCCAGCGTTCCCGTGGACTCCAGCACATGCAAGCGCGGAACACATTTCCCAGAAGCTTTTGCATTCCCTGTTAAAAAGCGGGGGCCACCACGAGCCCCCCTCTCTCTTCCTCTTTTCTCCCCCGCCTTTCCTACCGTGTCTACACGCCCCCTACCTGTCTGTTACCCCTCCCCCATTAAAGTGCACCCACGTGGGACCACCGCGTGTCTGTGTCTTCTTCCTCGCAGTAACGTCTCTACCGTCTAACCCACAGAATTAAGAACAACAGACACCCCATTCTCTAAGACCTCCACAGTGGGACAAATCTTCAGGCCCCTCCCCAAACTCCCTCAATTTTCTAAACAGCCAGCAGGAGAGTTTCCAGTGGGCAGGCTCCTCCACAACCCTCCAAGTTACTAGCAACACATTGCCCCAAACTTACCTATCTCCTGCAACCTAGGTGGAACTCTGAAACACAGCTTGCTTCAATACTGAGGGAACATAAGAGGTGAGTAAACAGTCACTTGGTGGGACACTCCACTCTCTAGGTGATCAACACACCAGGACCCTCCCCTAGCTGCCTTGGCTTTTCTAGCCAGCCAGCAGGGAGTTTCCTGGAAATCCCAACCCCATCCACTGGGTCCCTTAAGTTATTAGCAAAACCTTGCCTAGGAGCTCAGAACTTGCTACAATACTCAGGGGACCAAGAGAGAACACAAAGAGAGTGGACCAAGAGAGAAGACCAAGTGAGAAGGCTTATAGAGATGTCAGAGTCTTTCTCAGACACGGACATTTCCAGCAGAGAATAGACCAAGAAAAACTCTCAAAGACTCAGACAGCCTTTGCAAGGATTGTACCAAGATGCAAAGACATTGTAGGCCTCATTTGAAAGAAGAGATGGATAGGTGCCAATGCAAGAATTCTTCCAACAACCTAAAAAGAAACATGGTAACATCAGAATCCAGTGGTCACTCAACAGGAATACTTGATCATCCTATTTCATAGGAATCAGAAGAAAATATCTTTAAGCATAACTTTATGAAAATGATAAGGACCTTTATAGCAGAAATAAAAATCTCTGTTAAAAAATAGAGGAAAAATCAAAAATAGATGAAATTAATAAATTCCTCAAAGAAACCCATGAAAACCAAGAAAAAACAATGAATCAGGTGAAGCAAACAGTACAAAACTTGAAGACTGAAATAGAGGTCATAAAGAAAACACAAAGGACATTCTGGATATGGAAAATTTGGGTAAGTGAACAGGAACTACAGAGACAAGTACAACCAATAGAGTATGAGAGATAGAAGAAACATTCTCAGGTGCTAAAAATACTATAAAGGGAATAGACTCATTGATCAAAGAAAACATTAAATAAAAAATATCTTAACACAAAGCATCCAGGAAATCTAGGACACCATGAAAAAAAAACTGAACCTAAAAATAATAGGGGTAGAATAAGGAGAGGAACTTCAGCTCAAATGCACAAAAAATATATTCAACAAAATAACAGAAGAAAAAATTCCCAACCTAAATATGGATATCCCTATGAAGGTACAAATAGCTTTCAGAACACCAAAAAATCCTGGATCAAAAAACTTCCCTCACCATATAATCATCAAAAACAAAAAACAGAAAACATACATAATAAAGAAAGACTATTAAGAGCTGCAAAGGAAAAATCTCAAGTAACATATAAACATAATCCTATCAAAATTTCACCCAGCTTCTCAATGGAAACCATGAATGTCAGAAGGTCCGGGATAGATATGCTGCAAACACTAAAAGACCATGGATGCAAGACCAGACCATACTACCCAGCAAAGTTTTCAGTCACCATTGATGGAGAAAACAAGATATTCCATGACAAAACCAGATTTAAACAATATGTATCCACAAACCGAGCCTTACAGAAAGTACTAGAAGAAATACCACATCCCAAGGAATCTAACTGCAACAACAAAAACACAGGCAACTGATAACCCCTCACTAGCATAATTCAAAGAAGGAAAACACACATCCAACACTACTGAAAAAATAACTGGAATTAACAACCACTGGTCATTAATATAGCTTAATATTAATGGACACAATTCAGCTATAAAAAGACACAGCCTAAGAGAGTGGATATGAAAATAGGATCCAACCTTCTGCTGTATATAAGAAACACACTGCAACCTTAAAGATAGAAAATACCTCAGAGCGAAGGGTAAGGAAAAGGTTTCCAATCAAATGGACCTAAGAGCAGGATCACAGACAGTTGTGAGCTGCCATGTAAGTATTGGGAATTGAACTCAGATCCTCTGTAAGAGCAGCCATTCCCCTTAACCTCTGAGCCATCTCTCCAGCCCCTTTCTCTTGTTCTCCCTTCTTTCCTTCTTCCCTTCCTCTGTGTGTTTCCTGAGACAGGATTTCTCTGTGTAGCCCTGGCTGTCCTAGAACTATATTATAGCCACACTGATGAATATCTTGCATATCACCATAGAACCTTCATCTGGCGATGGATGAAGATAGAGACAGAGACTCACTTTGGAGCACTGGGCTGAGCTCCCAAGGTCCAAATGAGGAGCAGAAGGAGAGAGAACATGAGCAAGGAAGTCAGGACTGCAAGGGGTGCGTCCACCTACTGTGATGGTGGGGCTGATCTAATGGGAACTCACCAAGGCAAGCTGGACTGGGACTGATGGAGCATGTGATCAATCCGGACTCTCTGAATGTGGCTGACAAGAAGGACTGACTGAGAAGCCAAGGACAATCGCACTGGGTTTTGATTCTACTACACGTACTGGCTATGTGGGAACCTAGTCTGTTTGGATGCTCACCTTCCTAGACCTGGATGGCGGGGGAAGGATCTTGGACTTCCCACAGGGCAGGGAACCCTTGTTGTATCATGCTGCCCTCACTCCCCCTGACTGACAGCAGAACTTCCTTATGATCTGTAATTGACAAGGATGTTTGTGTTTTCTGGCAGGTGGATCTCCACAAAAGGAATAGAGGTATAAAAGGTTGCTGGGCAAATTAAAGGTTGCTGTTCTTCTACCCTGAAATGAACCCTCCGTGTTTCAATCCCGGCACCCACCCCCTGCCAGTCTTGGCTAGCCAGCCTGTGCTGGCTGCAGCAATTGGAGGTCCCACTGAGATCTGGAATGTGGGGACACATGAACAGGGTTGCTCCAGCCGCAGGCTAAATCGAGGAGCAAATTGGGTAAGGTAAATTGTTCTTATTTTTCATCCCCAGAGATAACTCTGAGGGACATCCCCCAAAAGATAAGCAAGTATAAAGAGGCAGGAGGGTGAATTGAAAGGCCTCAAAAGTAACAGAAACTCTTAAAGCAACAAGGCAAGGAAGTAACAAGGAAGATAGCCAAAGATTTTGTACAGGAGGGGGTTTAAATGTTCCAGACTGGGAACAAGTCAAGTCAGATTAAAAGGAGTATGTATGTCTTCATCCCCAGAGATGCTCTGAGGGATGCCCTCTGGAAGATTAGCCAGTAGGGAAGAAATAAAAAGGAGGCAGGAAGGTGAATTGAGGGCCTCAAAAGATAGAATGTGTAGAAATATATGTTATTGTGTTGATTATGTTGTCTTTTGTGTTCTGGACTGGAGAAAGACATTTGATTCTGGGAACTGCTAAGAAAGGTATTTTGACTTTAAAATACAGGCCTAAGGATTTGGAAAAGAGGTTCTGCTTTTGTCTCCACAGAGGATGAGAACCTGTGGATTCATTGCAAATTTATGTGGTTTGAATCACTGAGAACCCCTGAAATGTTGATGTAAAATACTCCTAAGAATGCAGCATCCCCACTTAGCAGGAAGTAGCCAGACAGGTTGATGGTGCCCAAATTCCCTAAAATATTGTAAAAGTGGAGCTCCTTCAATGGTTCTGGAGCAGGAGCAGCGAGCCTGCTTCCCTGAGTTCTGCTCCACTCCATGCAGCAGTTTGGATCCAGAGTGAGTGTGGCTGGGGCCAGAAGGCAGCTGGAGTAGACCTTTGCCACCACAGCTACTACTGCTGGACTTGCTCTCTCATCTTGCTTTCTCACAGACTGAGCAGACGGCTGAGACTATCAACCAGCTTGCTGAAGATTCAGCAATGTTTTGGACATTCGAAATGATCTTAATGGACATATTCAATTGGACATATTGACCTTGAACTAACAAGTAGCTCTGGTTCAGGAGCAAGTAGACTATCTTTGGGCTTTTCAACAGTTAATCATGTTATGTGTGTTACTCATGGCACTGTATTGCATCCTTCTGCTACTGTTATGGAACTCAACCGACATATAAGAGGGGTTTAGAATACTGCTTTTGTTAATTTTACCACCCAGTTATTGCATGCTAGGTGGTTGCAGTGCTGGTCTGGCTCCTTGGGAATACTTGGTTTAGGGCTACGTGTCTGGGTAGCCATGGATGGGAAATACTTTCGGGGCAGAATGCTACCTAAGACAGGGAATATTAGAGGGCTATACCCCATGACAGGCAAGATATTATAAAATAAAATGGGAGGAGTTGTTGTGATCCAGCTGCCCTCATCCCCCCCTTACTGACAGAAGAACTTCCTTGTGGTCTGTAATTGACAAGGATGTTTGTGTTTTTTCAGGCCAGTGGATCTCCACAGAAGGAATAGATGCATAAAAGGTTGCTGGGCAAAATAAAAGTTGCTGTTCTTCCACCTGAAAAGAAGCCTTCGTGTCTCAATCCTGGTACCCCCTGCCAGTCTTGGCTATCCAGGCTGTGCTGGCTGCAGCAAACCCTGACTGCTCTTTGGACTGGAGAGGGAGGGGGAATGGGAGGAGGGGCAGGGAAATGGGAGGATGGGAGGAGGTGAAAATATGTAATAATAAGAATAATTAAAAAAAGAAAAAAAACAAATGGACCTAAGAAACAGGCGGTTATAGCTATCCTTGTATGTAACAAAAGAGATTTCAAACTAAAATCAATCAGAAGAGATGGAGAAGTCTGTTTATACTCATAACAGTAACAATCCATCAAGATGTGATTTCAATCTTGAACATTTATGACTCTACAAGAAGAGCACCAACATATGTAAAAGAAATATCGTTAAAATTTAAATCGCACATCAAACCCCATACACTAATAATAGTAGGATACTTTAGTACCCCACTCTTACTAATGGACAAATCAACCAGATAGAAAGTTAACAGAGAAAGAAGAGAGGTAACAGATGTCATTAATCAAATGGACTAAAGAGATATCTATAGAATATTCCACCCAAACACAAAAGAATATACCTTCTTCTCAGCACTGCACGGACCCTTCTCTAAAATTGAACACATACTCAGTAACAAAGCAAACTCCACAGATTCAAAAAATTGGAGTAACCCCCTGTCTCTAACTGGATCACCATGGATTAAAGTTAGAGTTTAACAATAATACTACTCTCAGAAAGCCTAAAAACTCATGGAAATTGAACAGTGAACTACCTAACCACCCCTGGGACAAGGAAAAAATAAAGAAAGAAATGAAAGACTTCTTTGAATTCAATAAAAATGAAGGCACAACATATCCAAAACCATGAGACACCATGAAAGCAGTACAAAGAAGAAAGTTTATAGCACTAAGTATCCCCCCCCCCAAAAAAAAAGAAAATGGAGAAAGCTCACATTAGAGATTTAAGAGCACTGGTGCGGGACCATGGTCTGTATTCTGTCAATTATATTTTAAATAAAGGCTGATTGGCCTGTAGCCAGGCAGGAGGTATAGGAGGGACAACCAGACAGGAAGTAGAGGTGGGTCAAGGAGAACAGGAGAATACTGGGAAAAGGATGCAGTCTTGGCACAGTCACAGAAGATACAAGATGTGACTGCCTCGCTGAAAATGTTACTGAGCCTTGTAGATAACACAGATAATAATATTGGGACAATCAGTTTATAACTAATGTAGACCTCTGTGTGATTTTTTTGGAACTTTACAATTGCAGGAAATAGGAAGGACAGAAAACCTCAGAGAACACAACACACTTGAACATTCTAAAAGTAAAACAAGCAAACTCACCCAGTAGGAGTAGAAGATGGGAAATAATCAAATAGAGGGCTGAAATCTACAAAATAGAAACAAAGAAAACAATACAAAGACTCAATGACACAAAAAGCTGGTTCTTAGAGAAAATCAACAAGATAGACAAACCCTTATTCAAACTAATCAAAAGACAAAAACATCCAAATTAACAAAAGTAGAAATAAAAAGGGGCACATAACATCAGACATTGAGAAAATTTAGAGAATTATTAGGTCATACTACAAAATCTTTAGATAGATACCATATACTAAAATTAAATAAAGACAAGGTAACCAATTTAAATAGATCTATAAACTTCAAGAAAATAGAAGCTGTCATCCAAACCTCCTTACCAATAAAAAAAAAAAAGACCAGGGAGAGGTGTTCAACCAGAACTTCCAAGAGGAACTAATACCTATACTCCTCAATGTGTTCCACATAATAGAAACAGAAAAAACATTGCCATTTTTTTTGTATGAGGCTACAATTACTCTAATACCAAAACCACACAAAGACTCAACCAAGTAAATGGATTACAGACCAATCACATTCATGGACATGAATGGAAAAATACTCTCTAAAATAATGTCAAATTAAATCCAAGAACACATAAAAAAATCATCCTTCATGATCAAATGGGCCTCATCAAGAGATATAGGACTGTTTTGACATATGAAAATCTATTAATGTAATCAAATATGTAAATAAACTGAAAGAAAGGCATCATATGATCATTTCATTAGATTGTGAAAAAGCATTTGACAAATCTAACACTCCTTCATGGTTAAGGTTCTTAAGAGATCAGGGTTACAAGGAGCATATCTAAATATAATAAAAGCAATATACAACAAGTTGACAGCCAACATTAAATTAAATGGAGAGAAATTCAAAGCTATTCCACTAAAATTAGGAACAAGACAAAGCTGTCCACTCTCTCCATATGTCATCAACATACTTTTTTAAAGTTTTGGTTATAGCAATAACACACACACACACACACAAAAAAAAAGATCAATGGGATTCAAATTGAAAAGGAAGAAGTCAAACATTCATTATTTGCAGATGATAAGATAGTATACATGAGTGACCATAAAAACTCTACCAGAGAACTCCTACAGCTAATAAATGCCTTCAGTGATGTGGTAGGATACAAGATCCACTCAAAAAAGCAATAGCCCTCCTATGAGGGAAATCAGAAAAACAGAACCTTTCACAATAGCTACAAATAACATAAAATAACTTGAGATAACACCAACCAAAGAAGTGAAAGACCTATTTGACAAGAACTTTAAGTCTTTGAAGAAAGAAAATGAATAAAATACCAGAAAATGGAAAGATCTCCCATGCCCTGGGATATGTAGAATCAACATAATAAAAATGGCAATTCTACCAAAAGCAATCCATAGTGTCAAAGCAATCCCCATCAAAATCCAAATACAATTCTTCACAAAACTTGAAGGAATGATTTTCAAATTCAAATGGTAAAACAAAACAAAACAAAAACCCAGGACAAACAAAACAATCCTGTACAATAAAGGAACATTGGAGGCATCAACATTGCTAACTTCAAGCCCTTTACAGAGCTACAGTAATGATAACAGCTTGGTACTGACATAAAAACAGAGAGGATGAACAATGGAATCGAATCAAAGACCCAGATATTAATCCACACACCTATGAACACCTGATTTTTGTCAAATTAGGTAAAATTATACAATGGAAAAAAGAAAGTTTCTTCAATAAATTCTGCTGGCATAACTGAATGTCAACATATAGATGAATGAAAATAGATCCAAATCCATCTCAATGCACAAAACTCAAGTCCAAATTTGTTAATGACCTCAATATAAATCTGCTACACTGAACCTCATAGAAAAGAAAGTAGAAAGTAGTCTTCAATGCACAGGCACAGAAGACCATTTCCTAAATATAACCCCAGTAGCACCAACTCTGAGAAGAACAATAAATAAATGGGACCTCCTGAAACTCAGAACCTTCTGTAAAACATTAGACACAGTCAATAAGACAAAAAAGCAGCTTACTGAATGGGGAACAATCTTCACCAACCCCACATCAAACAAATGACTAATCTCCAAAATATAAAAAAACTTGGGAAATTAGACATCAAAATTATAAATAACCCAATTAAAAAATGGAATACAGAACTAAAATGAAAATTCTCAATAGAAGAATCTCTAATGGCCAAAAGATATTTAAGTAAACGTTCATCATCCTTAGCCATCAATGAAATGTAAATCATAAAAAAAAAACTCTGACATACCATTTTACACCTGTCAGAATGGCTAAAATCAAACAAACCAGTGACAGCTTATGTTGGAAAGGATGTGGAGTAAGGGAAACACTCATCTATTTCTGGTACAAAAGCAAACTTGTACAACTAGTTTGAAAATTATTTTAGTGATTTCTCAGAAAATGAGGAGTCAACTTACCACAGGATACAGGAATACTACTCTTGGACGTATACCCAAAAGATGCTCAATCATACCCCAATGGCATTTATTCAACTATGTTCATAGGAGCATTGTTTGTAATAGCCAGAACATGGAAATGACCTAGATGCTCCTCAATCAAATAATGGATTAAAGAAACTGTGGCAATTTAAACTTTAGAGTACTATTCAATGAAAAAAAAGGACATCTTGAATTTTTTAAACAAATAGATGTATTTAGAAAACAATATCTTGAGTGAGGTAACCCAGACCCCAAAAAATGAATATGGTATGTACTCACTCATAAGATGAGACCAGATATAAACAATGAATAGTGAGCCTATAGTTCATGACCCTAGAGAAGCTAAGCAATAAGGTGAACCCAAAATTGGGATGATGGGGGTGGAGAGAAGGGAGAGTGGATGGGAAAATGGAGGAGAAAAGGGCAGGTGTAAGAACTTGAGGGAAATGGGATATTCATGGTGGTGGAAAGACAGAGATGAGAGTAAGGAAAGAGATATTTTGGTTGGAAATCTAGGTCTAGAGAATTTTCAGGAATCCACAAGGCTGACTCCAGCTGAGACCCTAAGCAATAAAAGAGATTTGCCATGTAATCAGACTGATGAATATCTTAAATATCACCATAGAGCCTTCATCCAGCAACTGATGGAAACAAAGGCATAGACACACATCAGATCACTGGACTGAACTGCCAAAGTACAGTTGAAGAGAGGGAGGAATGAGAATATGAGCAAAGAGATCAAGATAATGATGGGAACACCCATTGAAACAGTCTACCAGAGCTAATGGAAACTCACCAACACCAGCTGGATTGGTAATGAACAAGCTAGTCTCTAAATGTGGTTGACATTTGCATGGCTGGGACGGATTGAGTGGTCACTGGACAGTGGCACCAGGATTTATTCCTACTGCATGTACTGGCTTTTGGGAAGATATTATTTTTAGATGTATACTTTGCTCAGCCTAGATAGAGTAGGGAGGGTCTTTGATCTTCCACAAAGCAATGAGCCTTACACTCTCTGAGGTTTGGAGGGGGTGGTGTGGGAGGGTGTGTTGAGGGAATGGGAGGTAGGAGGGAATGAATCATTTCTATCAGAGGAATAACATTGCATCATGTCCATTCCTCTGCAGGATCTTGACTATTTTCTCTTATTGCTTTTCTTACCTGTTTCAATCACTTCATGAATAACAAACAGCTGCATGCACTTGCCTGTGTTTTTAGAACACATCTGGAAACAAATATTTCTTAGTCCTGTTACTGAGACAATGACTTTGTTTTCTTAACAGAACATGTCTTTTGAAACCATCTCCAGACTAACTTCAAAAGTCAGGCTGTGTTGATTCTGATATGATGCATATTTCTTGCTTTTTTTCTACTGAGAAAAATATATAAATGAACTATGGTCTTCTTTGGGAACTCCTTCAGTCAATAGTGATGTAGCTGGCCACTTGTTTTGTCCCCATCTGCTCAGGCCCAAAATATTTACACAGACATCATATTATTTGCAATACTGCTTGTCTCATTAGCTCTAGCTTTTTGTTGGCTAATACTTACATATTAATTTAATCCATGTCTAATAATCTCTGTATAGACATAAGGCAGTGGCTTGACAGGTAAAGTTCCAATGTCTGTCTTTGGCAGGGCTACATGGCTTTTCCTTTACTCTGTTTTCTTTCTCCCAGCATTCAATTTAGTTTTTCTCACCTAGCTCTACTCAATCCTATCAGGCCAAGCCAGTTTTTTTTTATTTATTAACCAATAAAAGCAACACATAGAGAGAAGGACCTCCCACATCATTTGCCATATTCTGTTTAAATAAGAGGAAGGTTTTAACTTTAACATAATAAAATTACATATAATAAAACAGGTATCAAGTAAGAATTACAGTTAGATTTATATCTACTTTATCTTTTATCATATCTAAGTAAAAACTATAACTATTTATTCATTAACTCCATCAAAGACGTCAGAAGGACATAAAACCTTCTTCATATGTGGATTGCTGCTTTTAAGTAATTAGCTAAATTTCTTAGAAATTCTGTCTCAGGTGATTCCAGTACTGATTTAGGACCTGCCTTACTGCCACAACTGCAACACCTGATGGCCAATAAAGATTATTGCACCTACAACAATTTTCTGAAAACTATAAAGGAGTTAAGTTAATTTGATTAATAAATGAACAAATAAATTTGAAAATTGTAAATAAACCCGAAAATAATTACAGACAGTGCTATCATCCAGCAATTTAACAACCTTTTTGTTTCTACTATGGATGGAATTGTACATGAGTTATATGAGGTACCTTGTATATTCATTTTTGAGATCATGGCACTTAGCTTTGTTATTGATATCATATCCTTAAAGAAATGGTTTGATAACAGAATCAAGAAAAGAAACTTTTAGAAAGGATACAGTCTTTAGCTGAAAGGATTCATACTATTGGAAAAAATGACCTCAAATGACAGACAAAATTCAGTCTATATCAATGTATTATGAAACCTTAAAAAAGGGGACTGAGAGATTATTTCATACTGTTAAAGTTGACAATCAAAATCTGTTAAAATGTTATGATAAACTATCAGATAGATCTCTCCAGAAAGGCAATCTGCATGTTATACAAATAATATCCAAGGATGAAAAGATATAATTAATGGAAAAATTTATTACCTTTGAATCACATGTACAAACCGAGAACCAGCAATTATTTGATTTGATGAAATTATTAGAAATATATATATATATATATATATATAGATAGATAGATAGATAGATAAAAAGCAAAGACAAAATAAACCTCAATTGATGCCTCAGAATCTAGAATATTTTGTTCATTAGTCAATTCTATTGTCCTGAACTGTTTTAAGTAGGGCTCATTCCACTTTCTGTGGTCAAAGATGCTTCAGTTTCAAAACCGCACTTATTAGGACTTTCTTATAAGTTTTGGCCTGCTGGACCTCAGTAGCTATTAGTCAACTCTGTTCTAATTGTTTCCTATTCCATCAGAGTATCTTAACCCTGAGAAGTAAGAGAAAGGACAGAATCACATGGTATTTCTTTTAGAGTCTCTGCATATATCACAATTGTTATGTTATCAGAATGGGAGAGAACAAAATGATTCTCTGAGAAACCAACACAGGAATCAGAGACATCTTTAGGAGGGGTTGTTGAATCAACCAAGCTACCAAAAAAGTTATCCCTATTAACCATAAGAATAATTCTTTGATAATTCAAAAGGATATGTGTGATCAATTTATATCCCATTTTACTTAAAATCATATCATTAGGGAGTTAGAGGACTGTACTGATATGATTATTTGGTTGCTTCTATTCTGTAATTGATAATATCTAGCAGAATGAAGTCACAAACTCATGAAACAAGTGCATTTTACCGTAATCATGTTAGAATCCTTATAATTCCAATACCCGAAGATATATACAGGGCACTTCCTTATATATCACTCTTCATATTTGTGCTTATTTGTTTTACATTTAGTCTCCATCTAAAGCAATAAATGTCAATGTATTTCTGAATGAAGCCAGAAACATACATGTGTTACAGATTTGGTAGAACACACAGTCTCTGGTATTACTACTTCAGCCTACTATTACAACAAGGAAACATTTAAAATTGACAAATTAACAAGTATGTTGGTGTCCAAATCCATGGTTTGCTGACCCTATCTGTAGAGATTCACTTGCATGTGTTCAGTATTTAAACTTCAGAATTTTCAAGGCCATGCATGTAATAGATACTATGAGTATGAGTATGTAAAATTACTATGAGTTCCAATTATTAGGTTAGTTAGTAAGGAATTTTATAGGCCAGTCCCTTTTGACTCTGCAGATGAGGGATGGCTACAATTTGGAGTGACTAATACTTCAATTTAAAAATCAGACCACAGTATGAGCCGACTGGAGAGTGAAGGATGAAGGATAACGTCTCATAGATGTTTCTCAGGAACTGGAGTGGTACCAGCCTGCTAAGTGTTATATATCCATCAAAAGTTAAAGATAAGTCTTCTAGGTGGGACAGATGGAAAAGTTTGTGCAGGTCATAATCTTTATGTTTAATTGGCCATTTTAGTATATTTTCTTTTTAATAGAAGCATGACTATAAACTATTATTCTCCACTAAAATGTGATCATATGCTTCATACGCTGACATGATTCTCCTTGGGTTAAAACTGAGATGTCAACAGGATTGCACTCCTTTCTGAGCTGTAGCACAATGTCTATTTATTGTGTGTGCATGGTATTCACCTTCAGCTTTCCAATGCTGAAACTTGTTGACCTCCCTTTAGTTGTTTCGCTGTCCATTTAACTGTCAGAAAATATTCTCTACTTTCTAGTGTCCAAGGGAGAAGGTAGTAGTGACCCAGACAGGGAATTTTTAATTCAATTACAGTAATGACTTAGAAGGTTTCTATACATATATAATTACAAAAAAAATATTTTCTTAAGAGGAATAATGTCTGGACTTCTATTTTTAATCATGTACTTGGAGATTTTTTGTTTGCCATGTGTTAATCCTACTCTAGAGAATTCATGGTGATAGATTCAATCAAATTTTTCAAGAGTGTCTTTCCACTTTGTTGTGCTAGCAAAAGAACTAGATATAGCATTAAGATACAGAAAACTATTGAATAAAAGAAAGAAAAACAGCTGGAAATGCAATCCTCAGTAAGTTGAATATCCTGAGATTAGAGTCCTGAACATGGGCAATTGCTCATTATAGGCTCCTCAGCTACAAATGCAAATAAGTACATTTATTAACAATCACATAAACATGAAAGTGATTGGTGTAACTAAACTGCACAAGAACTTTTGCCCAGAGATGGTGGTGCATGGCTATAATCCAGCACACAGGAGGCTGAGGCAAGAAATTTGCTGTAAATTTAGAACCATCTTCGACTACATAATGAGCAATAAGCAAGTTGTAGCTACATGACAAAACCCTATCTCAAAATCTAGATAAACAACAAGAAAAAGGTTTCGTACTTCATAAAAATGCCTAGAACCAACAAGAAACACATGATGATGTTCCAGTTTCCTATGACATCAGATAATGACCTGAGTTTATCTAAAAGTTCCAGGACATTATGGTAATAAGAAAAGATAGATACTACTTAAAATTTAATTCTTGAGTAGAAAAGATTATTTTGTCCCCAGAAAAAATCTTAATAAAATATTTATTATTATTATTATTATTATTATTATTTATGGATTTTCTTTCCTTAGTTTTAGCTTTTTGTGAGACAGATTTTTCTCTGTATAACAGTCATAGGCATCCTGGAACTCACTATGTAGGCCAGATTGACTTCAAACTCACTTGTCTATGCCTCCTGAGTGCTTGAATTAAAGGTATATGCCACCACACATGGACTCTTGTGGATTTTCTTTTCTTCAAGCATAAAACAAAAGCTATGCTAATACTACCTTTATTTATTTATTTATTTATAGAAATTAAATTAAATCACAGGTCTCAAATAGTTAGCATCATATTTTTTCAGTAAATACTGATTATTCCAAAAATATAATAGAAAAGGCACAAAATTCCAGGTTGGCATAATGGGGTGTCAAATTTTGACTGCTTGCTTTTCCAAGGGAAGTTTGAAACTATTTATATTACAAAAGTAAGACACAGAAAAAAAAGAAATAGGAAAAGTAAAGTAAGCACATTGATAAATAGTTTTAAGCAAAAGCAATTTTAGCCTGAGAACCCTTAGGCTGTGTTCTCTCTTTGGTGACTGTCAAAAACCATAGATGTAGCCTTGTATTGCCACAGACATAGAGACAAATTATACTCTGGATATTGTAAGGCTTTCTTTAAGTAAACTTGAAGTCAAGGTAGGTTAACTTACTGTCAAAATAGACCTCATGGAAACTTAAAAAAATGTGAAGTAAAAGGTATATTCCACTCTACACAACTGTATTATGTTTAAGAGTATTAAAATCTAACTACGTTCATGTATGCATATCCCAAATATAACAGCTTTATTCTAGGACAATAAATCATGCCCATCTTTGCTATGAGTATTTATTGAGTCAGTCAGACACTCTTCCAACTGACTTCATTCTCCATTTATCCCATTTGCTAAACCCTCCTTGGGATCTTCAGAGAGCACCCACCAGTGTTGCTGATCATGCCTGGGGCTGCGCAACTGTCTATTAAGAATTTGATAACATAAGCTTCTTTCATGCCCATTATCTGCACCATATTTTTCCTTCTGATGACTTCTGGTGGCTACTGGCTTGAACAAACAGCTTAAGTGAAGCATTAGCCAAATTGTGAGATTTAAATTCGGACAATAAAGGAAATAAATGGAGGCAAAAACATAAACAAAGCAAAAATCCAACTATTACTGAATTTAAATGGAATGTTTTTTGGCATACACTCAAAGAATTTATCAAACCAATTAGTATCTTTTTTTGTAACAGTGATTTGAATTTTCTGGTGTATTCCTTACAAGATATAAACTAACTTTTAGGGAAAAAAATAACTCTAAGTCTTGGTTATCCACATTCTAAAGTATGCATTCATCAAATAAAACCCAAAAATCAAACGAACAAAAAGCAGAAATCAGATTCTCCTGTACAGGAGTTTTGCTTGCACACTTTCTGTTAAGTACCTTCCCCACATAATATCACTCATTTTTCAAACCAACCCTTCCATTCTTGAAGTTTGGGAAACAATGGACCTGAAATCCATTTAACCAGAGTGTGTTTACTAGCAACTGATTATCAGAACTCTAGACTCTCAAAGTCTTCATCATAATTAATGACACCTTGATTTCCTGGTTTCAAAGGCTACCCTATACTCCATACTAGTATTTTTTAAATTGACCAGATTTAACACAAAGTAGATTATAAAAAGAAATATAAATGTATATTTATGTGACTTGAACATTTATCCTCAATAACAGAAACATCACTAGATTAAAATCTGAGTTCATAAGATTTATGAAATGGTAAGGGTCTGCAATCCAAAAAGGAACATAATTACAGCCCACCCACATTGCTAAAAGTGTTAATTGCAAAGTTCTCAGGAGTCAGTTCCCACATTAACATTAGTAGGTGTTAATTACCACATTGTAGTTTAATATAACTTACTGACAATGGTTAGTTGTTTATGCTGTTGGTGGAGTCTATATGTGTGTCTGCCAAAAAAATGAATACAACAGATGAAAGAGGATGGTGCACATAAATATTTAAGAAATATTTTTGAAACGTTTCATAAAACCTTTATATGATGATGGAGTTATGAATAAATCAAGTGCTGTGGTGTGGGGTGTCCTTCTGTGTGTTGCTTTCATTGGTTAACGAATAAAGAACTGCTTAGAGCCTATGGCAGGGACGAACAGAGCTATGTGGTGAAAGCTAGGCTGTATGCTGGAAGAAAGAAGGGCAGAGTTAGAGAGTAGCCGTGGAGCCACCGAATACAGATGCTTGGAACTTTACCCAGTAAGCCACAGCCATATGGTGATATACAGATTAATAGAAATGGGTTAAATTAACATAAGAGTTAGTCAATAAGAAGCTAGAGCTAATGGACCAAGCAGTGTTTTAATTAATACGATTTCTGTGTGATTATTTCAGGTCTAAGCTAGCCGGGCAGCTGGGAACAAAACAAGCAGCCTCCTCCTACAGTGCTATGGTCCCTATTTTGGGAACCAATAAACTGAAAAAATGACTTAGACAGTGTTCACATATGTAAGAGGAGACATAAATGCTCGATGTGGTACAGCCTTTCCACAAAGTTTAGACAAGTCAAATATGTTTCTTTTCTCTATGTCATTCTTTCACTGCAGTCTGCAGATGAGTATTTCATAGTGGATTAGTTCAAAGTGAAAAAAGCCATGGGTGATGTAGAAACAGTCATCAAACAGTGTTTAAGCCATTTGATCTCACTAGAGCATCCATATCCCTTATCTGCCCTTTTGCAGACAAATTGCATGCATTCAATAGGATTTAAATCTTTCTTTCCAATCTGTATTCTCTAGTTCCTAGATCCTGAAAAGGATTGTCTAGCATTGAAGAAACCACTAGCATAAGGTTTAAAGTACACTTTTTCAGTGTGCATCAGTGCTGAAGTCAGAGTCTGATTAGACCCACAATCAGAGTTCAACTTCCATGAGCATTTCTGGTACAGAGTGTTAAAGAAGGTTTAGCAAAATGCTTTCTTCTCAGAAATGTTATTGATCTGTATCATAAAATTAATATATGCATATCAGCTTAATAACCTTTCACTTTCTTAGCAGTAAATAAATTATGTGAATTTATATTTTATATGCTTGCTAAGTCTATCAAGTGGGAAAAAACGATGTTGAAACTTCATTGAGGAAAGTTTGAATTTTCAGTTCTGTTGTGGAAACATTAGGCTCAAATCATGAAAATCAAATATTCTATCTGCAAAACTCACAATGCTTCCAATTATGTAGAGAAAACAATGAATAAAATTGCTACATACATTTTACTGTTATGATATATATTCTGTTTTTAATCCATGTGCACTTGGACTTAAATATATATATATATATATATATATATATATATATATATATATATATTCCAAAAGAGCTCTTATGGTTCAGAGAAATCACTTTTTGTTTGGTTCTTGTACAAGGCATTAATGCCTTACCATACTCACAGAAAATCATATTCAGCACCATGGGCAGAGCAGACCCATTTCTTTCTGAGCTACAGCTGTTTCCTGAATTATTTTTTTTTCCTCCACTCAAGCATACAGACACACGTCTGTCTCTTAATTACAGAAGGAACTGTTACAAGACATCTTGAATTTTAACATCCTATTTTAAAATGAGAAAAAAGCACTAAAAAGCTAAACAGGAAATATTAAATACCTCTGCATTTTCAAATTTACTATCCCTGATATATAAAGACATGGGGCCAGATATTCACATTATACAGAGAGGGAAAATAATATAGGATGTATAACTGATCAATGATTTACAAATAGGAGATACCGGAGGAGAAATAAAGACAGTTATCAGTTGTGGCAAGCTAAGGCTGGGTATTGCTGTTGTAAATGCATCTAGACACACCAGAGGAAGTTTCACTTCTAAGTATGTGAAGAATTTGGTGTAATGAATAAAAAAGCAATAACAGTGATAGATCAAAAACAGTGAGAACAAGACCAAAGTTCTGAGAAGCTCTTAGTATGGGAAAAGTCAAGAAAGATAAGTAACTAACTACATTTCTTTTTGAAAATCTCAAATATTTATTAAATACTTTCTTCATTGTAAGATCAATGATAGGTAGTAAGTCTTCAGGAGTTGCCAGTATAGAATATAGAGAAACCCACAGCTGCTGGGAAATGCAGGTGATTATGTTGGTTAAGAGCAACAAATGTGTTATGGCAAAAAACAAACAGTAGTTCTTTCTTTTTTTCTTTTTTGCATAGTAAACACAGTACCTATTTTCCTGAGTTATGCAATCTCCAGAATTCTATACAAGCAAGTAGCTTTCTACAGTCTCATTAGTTGTATACAATATGTATTATATTCATACTTTAATAGTATATAATATGTATATAAATTCCTTTAAAATAAAATTTTGGGTGCTGTAGAGATTCTTCAGTGGTTAAGAGAAATAGTATTTCTGCCAGAGGACCCCAGTCAAGTTCTCAGAAACTACATAGTAACTCACAATCACCATTAACTACAGTTACAGGGCATTTGTCACCATCTTCTGATGTCTGAGAGCACTATCAACTCATGTGATAAACATAAATACTTGTAGAAAAACCACTCCTACACTTAAAATAAAATAAATCTAAAGTGGGTTGGGATCTGGAGAAGTGGATCAACAGTGAAGAGCACATACTGCTTATGCAGAGGACCCAAGTTTGATTCTCATCACCTTCATCAGGTTGCTCACAATCCTCCCTAGTTTAATTCCAGGCATATTCATCTCATCTGGCCTCTCAGGGAATCTGCATTCAAAAGCATACACACGTACACATACATACATACAAGTACAAATATAAACACACACAATTAAAACTAATTTTTAAAAAATATTTAAAAATAGAATTTCTTTTTTTGCAGAGTTCTACTTTTGTTAAGAATATTTTTTTAATTTAATAAAGGTTTATTAATTTAGAGATAGACTCCCAGAAAAACAGAGATCAGCAATCCTCTGCGTGAACTGGGGGATCTGTAACCAAATCCACTAGCCAAGGAGCCCACACACACCTTACATCTGCATTTTAAAAATGTTTTTATTGAGCTGTATATTCTTCTTCACTCCCATCTCTTCCTTACCCCTCCCCTTGTACCCTCTCCCATGGTCCCCATGGTCCCAATTTACTCAGGAGATCTTGATTTTTTTTTTCTACTTCACATGCAGAGGTGGCTGGCTTGAACCTACTCCTGTGGAGGTCACTGGTTCAGTACTACTCTGGCAGAGGTCCCTGACTTGGGCTTCCTCCAGTGGAGGTCCCTGGCTTTGGCCTGCTCCTGTCTAGGTCACTGGCTTGGGCGTGTTACTACAGATGTTCCTAGCCCAGACCTGCTCGAGTGGAGGTCCCTGGCTAAGGTCCAGCCCTGCAGAGGTCTCTGACTAGGGCTTGCTCCCTTGATGTTAACTCCCTCTAAGAATATTATTGATTTATTGAAGTAAATATATATTTATGTGATTTCGTTATAATACTAATAAAATCATTTATCAGAAAATAAATCAAAAAAACCACTCATTGAATTATGAACTATTGTAAAGACTTTATAATTGTCAGCTCAATAATTCATTCAGATTACTTGTCTTTTTCATGAAGTGTAGGAGCTATTATTCAATTTATTTTAATTATAATTAAATTTTACTCTGGAATAATGTTTTATGTGTCCTAGACTATCATCAAACTTGCAATGAGGCTGAGAATATGCTTAATCTTCTTTCTTTCTTTGGTTTTATGAGACAAGGTTTCTCTGTAGCTTTGGAGCCTATCCTGGAGCTAGTTCTTATAGACCAGGCTGGCCTCGAACTCACAGAGACCCGCCTACCTCTGCTTCTCAAGTGCTGGGATTAAAGAAATGCGCCACCACCACCTGGCTGAATATGTTTAATCTTATGACCCTTTGACCCTCAACTCCTGAGGTCTGATATCATAGTTATGGAGTAGCAATTCTAGTTAATGTAACGATTTGAACCAAGTACATTTTGCATACACTATCTGAAATGAACTTTGATCTTAGCACAAGATGTATAAAATCTTCTAGTTCAAGGCAACATTATTATTTTTATAAATATATCAAAAGATATTAATAACTAATATTAATAACTAATCACTATTACTTTTATTGCTATTAGCATTGTTCAATGTTGTCCACTTATTTTTGTTTAACTTTTATGAAACCAGTATAATTTGTGAGGAATATGCTCTTTTACTCTATACATTGGAGAGCTATAAACTGAGCCTTAAATGGTTTATAAAATTTGTAAAGAAATAAACAGTTGCTAGATAATAGAAAATTTAGACTTCTATATCCAAATGTCTTAGATTTTGTCTGCTTGAAACAATACCTATCTGTCTCTCATGGTTGTAGAGGCTGACAAATCCAGCATCAGGGTATTGGAAGACAAAGTACCTGACAACATCTTCTTCTTTATTCCCAAGATGACCTCTTGTTGCTATATACTCTGGATAAAAACAGATGAAAAAGGATAAACTCCCTCCCACATGCCCTTTTTATAAGGGCACTTGTCCCATTCATGAGGGCAAAGCATTCAGCATAATCACCTCCCAAAGGCCAAGCATCATATTACCATAGCCTATGTGTTGAAGTTCTATCACAAATCTTAAAAAGACACATACATTCAATCCATAGCAGTATTTCTTTGTATCTTTTTTAATCTTTGGTATTAAGACTATCTGAGTCACTTTAAGTTCATAGTAAAATTAAAGTGAAAATATGGATTCTTTTTATTATTAAAAATAGAATCTTCTCTCATTCATCTTGTTCACAATTTTCCCTTGCTTCACTTCTTCCAATGCCCTCCCTCCTATTTTTCCCCAGGTCCACTCCCCTCCATGTCCTCCAAAAGACAATAACCAAACACGACAAAATAAGATTAAATAAAAAAAGTCAAAAGCTTACAGATAAAGACTGCAAAAGGCAACCTAATAGTACAAAAAGAGTCCCAATAGCAGGAAAAAGATTCAGAAACACACTGGCTCCCACTGTTACAAGTCCCACAAAGGCAACAAGTCAACAGTGATAACATATATACAGAAGACCTGGTGCATACCCTGTAGTATCATGCTTGTTCTACAGTCTCTGTGAGTCCATGTGAGCTCTGCACAGTTGCCTTAGTGGGACATAGTTTTCTGGTGTCCTCCTTTCTCTCTAGCTCCTAAAATATTTCTTCCCTCTCTTCCGTGGGATTAGTCGAGAGCTGATTGGAGGGACCCAACTTACAATTTACAGATTCTCTCTCCACATAATATTTGGTCTGGCTATGGGACTCTGTACTTGCTGCCTTCTGGTGTTAGAGAAAGTCTATCTGATAACAATCTGAGTATTTGAGGATAGCATTAGGAATCATTCCATTAAGTACACACATGTACACACACACACACTTGGCCATCATGTTGGGTATACCCTAGGTCTCTGGGCTATTTAATCTCTGGATCCTGGTCACCCAGGGAGTGTGGGACATGGGCTCTATCTGGTGGCATGGGCCTCAAGTTAAGGCAGACATTGTCTAGCCACTTCATAAGTTCTGTGCCATTGTTATCTATGTATATCTAGCAGGAAAGATAAAGTATATATTGACAGGTTTCCCCCCCCCCCCGCTGGGTTGGTGTTCCCTGATCTCTTTCAGAAGCTGCAAAGTACCTTCTTTTGCCAAAGAGACTACAGTGTAAAGACAAAGACTCCATATACGCAGCAGTTTGACCTCTCTACATTCAATAAGCTGTGTGGATGTTGTCTCAGAAATAGGGTCCCTTTTTAGTTTTCAGAAAGCAAGCCTCTGTCCTGGCATCAGCCTGAGTTATTTAGGGAACTACATTTGGTCAACAACTCAACAGAATGTAACCAGGTCCCACCATTTTACTAGCCTTGCCTGGCTGCAAAAGATTCTCAAATAAGACTCCATATATTCCAATCCTAGGAGTCCTCCCTCTGTTCACCCTCAAAGATTTCAGAAAATTTTCACTTCATTGGGTTTCCACACCACCTCCCAAATCTCCTTCAATCCTGTTGGCTTTCCCTGAACTCCATTTCTGCCAAAAACAGTCCCTTTCTGCTCCTCCTGCTACTGTCCCAATCTGCCCCCAGTCCACCTACAAAATTTATTCTACTTTTCCTTTCCAGGAAGATCCATGTGTTCCCCCAGAGGCATCTTCATTTACTAACATCTCTGAGTATGTAGATAGTAACTTCATTATCATCAAGTCAACAGCTACTATTCACTTACAAGTGCATGCCATATTTGTCTCTCTGGGTCTGGGTTATCTTACTCAGGATGATATATTTTTTTTTCTAATTGTATCCATTTGCTTGCAAGTTTTATGTAATTTTTGGACAGCTGAATAATACTGCGTTGTGCAAATATACCACATTCTTTATATCTTCTTCAGTTGTGGGACATCTAGGTAGATTAAATTTCCTGGCTATGAGAAAAACAATATAGATAGTTGAGCAAGTGTCCTTTGTGGTAGGATGGAGTATCCTTTGGGTATAAGGCCAAGAGAGGTATAGCTGGAATTTAAATAGATTTGATTCATGATTTGCTGAAGAACCACCATATTTTTTTCCATAGTAGTAGAACAGGTTTGCTTACCTACCAACAATAGAAATATTTTCTCCTTACTCCCAGTCTTCTCCAGCATGAGTTGGTATTGGTGCTACTGGTCTTTGTCATTCTGACTGTGTAAGATAGAATCTCCAAATAATTTTGATTTGAATTTTCCTAATGACTGAAGACGTTCAACATTTCTTGAAGTGTTTCTTAGACATTTGAGATCCCTCTGTTGAAAATTCTCTGTTTATATCTATACCCCATTTTTAATTGGATTACTTGGTATTTTGGTGTCTAGTTTTTTTTTGTTTTGTTTTGTTTTTACTTCTTTGTATACATTGAATACAATGACCTCTATTAGATGTTATCAAGTAAGAATATTTCCCACTTTGTGGGTTACCTATTTATCTGATTCAGGATGTCCTTTGCTTTACAGAAGCTTTTCAGTTTCAGGAGGTCCTATATATTAATTATTGAACTTAGTGGCTGCACTACCAGAGGTTTGTTCAGAAAGCACTCTCCTTTGACAAGGTGTTTAACACTATCCCCCACTTTCTCTTCTATCAATTCTGGTGTATCTGGTTTTAAGTGAGCTCTTTGATCCACTTAGACTTGAGATTTGTAAAGGGTGGTAAATATGGATGTATTTGCATTTGTTTACATGCAGACATCCAATTTGACCAGTACAATTTGTGGAATATGCTTTCTTTTGGGGGTGTTTATTTCTTTATCAAAAATCAGGAGTACATATGTGTGTGATTTTTTTCTGGTTCTTAAATTAGATGTCATTGATCAAGGTTGTGTTTTTATGTCAGGTTTACATTGTTTTATTCCTATAAAAATGTAGCAGAATTTGTAATCAGTTACAGTGTAGTATGACCATCACTTTTTTATTGTTAAGAATGTTTACACTGGAGTTTTGCTTTTCTATGTAACGTTAAGAAAAGTACTATAAAGGACTGTAAAGAATTGTGCTGAAATTTTGATAGTGATTTTATTTAATATGTAGGTTGCTTTTCTTAGAATGTCCATTTTTCTATGCTAATCCTATCAGCCTATGAGCATAGTAGAGATTTTCCATCTTCTGATACTTTAATTTCTTCCTTCAAAGACTTGAAATTGTTATTAGACAAGTCTTCATGTTGCTTGGTTAGAGTAACCACAACATATTTTATATTATTGAGGGTATTATGAAGGGCGTTATTTTTTTATATCTTTCTCAGTTCATTTGTCATTTATGTATAGGAGAGCTACTGCTTTGTTTTTGAACTATTCTTATATGCATCCACTCTTCTGAAGATGTTTATCAGCTGTAGGAGTTGCCTGGTGGAATTTTTAGTCACTTATATAGAGAGATTTTTTTAATGACCCCTTAACCTGTATGCAATCATAGTCCTCCTTTCCTGCATTTCCCCCAACTGAATCAAAGTTGATACCATGATCATTCTTTCTTAATAGATATCATTAGTGCTTTAAGTTTCTGTTGTGTATTTGTAACTTTGTATCGCATATAGACAAATATCTACCATATCATATAAAATATTCAGTACCATTGTCCCTAAATCCTCTTTCCTCTCACAGAGTACTTAGGTTATAGTGATATTTTTACTAGAAAATACAATAACATTCCTTTGTTTAGATATATCCCCAAAAGTAAAATATGTAGTCACAAATCCTAAAATATTTATAGGCTCTGTTTCTTGAAAACTGCAGAATTATGAGGGAGCAAAGCAGATAACTTATGTATGTGCATAGACAAGCTATATACATGGATTAAATGTTAGAATGGTGTCTGATGTGGGATGTGCTTCTATATATGTGTTGCTTTTATTGGTTCATGAATAATACTATTTTGCCCAATGGTTTAGCAGAGTGAATCCAGGCAGAAAACTCAAACAGAGATATAGAGAGAGGACATGGAGTTAAAGAGACACCATGTAGCCACTGAAGGAGAATGATGCCAGAATATTACCAGTAAATAATAGTCATGTGGCAATACACAGATTAACAGAAATGGGTTAATTTAAGGTGTAAGAGCTACCTAGAAATATAACTGAGCCATTGGTCAAAGAGTGTTATAATCAATACAGTTTCAGTGTGATTATTTGGGTCGGGACAGTCAAGAAATGTAAGTGCAATCTCCTCTTACTAAATGGCACCCAATATTCAGCAACATACATCCACATAAAGCCTAAGACGTTAATTGATGCATTTTGTTAGCCACATTTTTTTTTTCAGGTAAGCTCTGTTTGATGGTGGTGAACAGAGTCTTTAAGAGACTGCATTTAAGTTAATGCTAGTGGCATGAACAGTTCTGACTCTTTAGAGATGTCCTGCTATGGAGAGAGAGAGAGAGAGAGAGAGAGAGAGAGAGAGAGAGAGAGAGAGGTGGGGGGCGGAGGCAGAGTCAAAGAAATTCTAGATAGCCACTGAAGGAAAAAGATGTCAGAACACCACCAGTAAACCACAACCTCATGGAGATACATAAATAAATAAAAATGAGTTATTTTAAGATGTAAGATGATGGAGGAAGGTCATTGGTTAAAGAAAAAGAAACTGCTTGACCCTCATTGGTTAGAAGATAGGTGGGAGGAGTAAACAGACCAGAATGCTGGGAGGATGAGGAAGTGAGCTCAGACTCCACAGCTCTCCTCTCGGGAGAAGACGCCTCAGAGAGACGCCATGCTCCCAGCTCCCAGGCAGACGCAAGTGATGAAGCTCCGACCCAGGATGGACATAGGCTAGAATCTTCCCAGTAAGTGCACCTAGGGGCGCTACACAGATGATTAGAAATGGGCTAAATTAATATGTGAAAATTAGCCTAGAAGAGGCTAGATAGAAATGGGCCAAGCAGTGATTAAATAAATACAGTTTGTGTGTTGTTATTTCGGGCATAAGCTAGCCAGGCAGCGGGGTGCTGGGGATGCAGCCCAGCCACCCGTATTACTACAGTAAGAGCTAGCTAGGAATATGCCTCAACCATTGGTCAAATGCTGTTGTAATTAATATTGTTTCTGTGTGATCATATGGGGCTGGATAGCCGGGAAACACAAGCACATTCTCCGTTTACTACTGTCCACATTTTCAAACTGTGATTTTAAAAGTTTTTTACAATTTCAATGAAAACCTCAGCATTTTATATTTCAATTTCTAAACAGAAGATTCAATTTTTATTTGATGATTCAAAAAGTCATTACTACAACAGTGTTCTGGTTTGAATAACATCATTTTTTACCATGCACAAAGTACCCCATGGCACTATAAAACATTGCAAAATGTTTCAAGGTCACTACCAGTTTTGTGGAACCATTACTTGACAGCAAGTTGAGCTATATTTAGTAATAGGGTCCTAGCATCAACTTGTTGTGAGTACCCAAAAGAATTAGCCAGAACCTTGCACTGTTTAGCAGATATCTGGGACACACCATGACATCTGAGACACACAATGAGCAGGCCATCAGGGGTATATCCCACACTTGGCAATGGTCCTTTTGTTTTACTGCCTATATTTTAATGAAATGGATTACTGTCTTTTTCTGAATTTCACTTTCCTATTTTAAACCAAAATATAGAATTAATACTACTTAATCACACTCAATCTTTATCTTGAGTGATAAAACTTTCAAAACAATTAAGAAAACATTACAGATCAGAAAACATATATCCAACAATATCAACAGCAAATATATATTGCTCTTTAATTGTATATCAGAGATACAAGTGTAGAAGTTACTGCTGCTGTTTGTAAGGCACAAATGTAAGCAGCTTTAATCTGTTAACTCATGATCACCATCATGATAGCTTTTAATTTGTTTCATTTTTAATAAAAATAAGCATATTTTCAAATTTTTTTTCAATGTTTACATAGAGCTAAGACTGAATGCCTGAAAAAGAGACTATTAGCCCTATTTTCAGAACTATGTCAGAATTATGCAAGCTTTGATTTGTAGCCTGGGGAAACTTATTGCTTAATGAGAAATTCAGATCAGTGAAAAAGTCAATTTTGCTATATAAACGAACAATCTAATCACTATTTGGGGGAGTTCTAAGATACATATATCAAAAACAAAGCTTAAAACAGCAAAAGAAAATTTAAGTATTATTTACATTTCATTCCATCTTCTTCAGGGGAGTTTCATCTTTGGAAATTGAGATTGAAAGTAATAATGGTAATGATGGTAATAATAATAATAATAATAATAATAATAATAATAATAAACCAGTGGTATGTACAGCATACAGATGGGAATCCCACATCCCCTCCTCTGTTTTGTTTAAATAAAAAGGAAGATTTTAGCTTTAACATAGTAAAATTACATATAACAAGACAGGTATCAAGCTAGAATTATAGTTACATTATTGACATCTACTTTATCTTTTATCATAATTAAGGAAAATTATGACTATAACTATATATTGTTCAATTCCCTCAAAGACTCCAGAAGGGTACAAAATTATCTAAGTAAATAGGAAGTGCATTGTAAGCAACTTCCCAAACTCCAGAATTGACAGAAACATCTTACTGCCTATACAGTCACTGAAAGTTCTTCTGTAATGTTGTGTCATCAAATCTTCAGACACTGACCCATAGTGTCTGGAAGATTTTTCAACAAAGCCAGAAATTTGAAAGACTGTTTTGCCTCTGTTGGCAGTTTGTCAGTCACTTTCTTCTATGTCCTACAGAATGTTTAGCAGACTTATTCATGAAGCAGAAACCCAAAGAACAGTCTCATTTTTAGGTAAGCTCAGCAGTCATTTATCTGTGAATCCTATAGGTCCAGTTCATCAAGCAGTCCAGACAATAGCAGTTTCCTGCCCAAATGGCTAGAAAACTCCATAAATACCTCTTAGATGCCCATCTTCCTATTGAAGTAGATTGGAGCTTCCAGAAGCAGATGTGTCTTACTGTCATGAAAAGTCTTAAGTTCTTAAAACAAATTAAATGTCATATTTTGAAGGTCTTTGAAAGATCTGAATAATCCCTATCTAACTTGAATATATCTCTATACATCTAGAAAACCTAAGTAACATGGCTACAAGTTTGGCTATTATAAATGATTATCTATTAACCTATATTTCTTAATTATACATTAACTTTTTAAATGAGCTGCACAAAACACAATACCTTAATCAAGAACAAAAATGTACATATAACAAAATTGACCTGAAATTTATGACAATAAACCAAGATTCATACCAATGCAAATCTCTATATCATATCCACCTTAAATGTAAACAAATATTTATAGACAATACTTGGGAAAATGGGCATAGTTCTCTCTAAACTGCTTGCTTCCTGCTTTTTGTTGGGCAGAGTGTTTTGGGGGGTGTTCACAGCACCCTTTAAGGTGGTCTTGGTCCATCAAACCACATTAGCCTGGAAGGATTCCGTAGGTTCTCATCCTTCGTGGAAAGAAAAGAAAAACATCTTTTCCAAAGCAATATATCCTTAGAATCAAATTTTGAAGACAAAATACCTTTAAAGTATATCTTTTGGTTACTTAGCTCCTTCACACTCAAAAATTTAAAGAAAGCACAATAATATACATAATCCATATAATCTGTATATATTTCATCTTTACAAGGCTTATTTGATTTTATTCAATTACTTTTTAATATTTATTTTATTATCTCTACAACTTTAATCTATGACTGTCTGAACTCTCTCTTTAAAGACCTTTTTGTTTTTTTAAAACACATTTATTTTTATAACTCTCTATAGTTGTTTTCTTTAAACTCTCTAGCCTACGTTTATTTATACAACACTGTGACTCGTTTAGAGGTTTTTTCTATCTGGATTTGTCTTTATTGCATATTTGTAATCCTTTTCTGACCAGAACCACTATTTTTTAATGCTAAGTGGGCATGACTAGGGACAAGGTGGCCTGGCTTTTGGCTATGACCCATCTAATATGCGGAAAGAATGTTTACTGTCTCTGTGACTGCTGAGTAAAATTTGTCCTCACATCTTCAATTCTGATAACAAGTTGGCCCATTCTGCCACCAAGTAACTTGCAGAATGTTGCTCACCAATCTACCTTCTGACAGATCCAGATTTCACATTGGCAGCATGGCTCAGAAATCCACCATTTTTTTTCTGCTACTGCTGAATCAGGAAAACCTCTCTTAAAGGAGACACATCATTAAGCCATGCTTAATTTTGTTTTATTTTATTTTACCTAGAATTCCTTCACAAACTCTCGAAGATTTTAAGTGGATTTTAGTTAGCCATGTTAGAGCACCAATTTGTAGTAGGCATTTCTTTGTTTATTTCACAACCACCCAACTACCAAAATTCCCAAAATAACCACACAGAAACTGTATTAATTACATTATTGCTTGGCCCATTAGCTATAGCTTCTTATTAGCTAACTTTTACATGTTAATTTAACTAATTTCTATTAATCTATGTATTGCCACAAGGTTGTGGTTTGTTTGTTAAAGTTCTGGTATCTGTCTCCGGCATGGGCTACATGGCTTCTCTTGACTCTGACTTGTTCCCCCAGGATTCAGTTTCGTTTTCACCACCTACCTCTGTTCTGCCCTGCTATAGGTTCAAAGAAGTTCTTCATTAACCAATGATATTCACAGCATACAGAGGGGAATCCCACATCACTCAGAGAAAGATAATAGGTTTCAACCTGAAGATCAGAATAGTAAAGCAGCCAAGCCATTAAATAGAGCTTATGTCTATGAAATGCTCAGACTGAAATAAAATCACTTTCTGTCTCATCCCACCATATACTCCTCTCTAGTGCTGGGATTAAAGATGTGTACCACCACTCCACAGTCCCAGTGGCTAACTATAGTGGTTTCTGGGATTAAGGAAATGTCCCACTACTGTCTGGCCTGACTAGTATGGTATTTTGCATTCTGGTCTTCAGTAAAGCGTTTTTTATTAAAATATAAATGAAATATTGCTGTATTTTTTCTCTTATGTCTAAAATAAAAAAGAAGGCTATAACTAATATAAGAAAAATATATACAGTAAGTACACTAACTATCTAAAATAAAGATAGGTAATAAATATCTCACCAATGTATAGCCTGTTTGCATTTGACAAATTGTGGGAAAATACTTCATAAATATCCTATCTTGATGAGTCCCAAAGGTTGAAAGTTTGTACCAATTCACTTTCTAATCTAATTTATATTATCAAATTACCTTTTACACTTTACACCTCTTTAGTGAGCATCTTTTCTTATTCTGGTAAATAGGAAAAACTACAACTCTATAGACTTCACATCCCTCAGAGACCTGAGAAGAGAATAATTTTAACTGAATAATCAGGAAGTGTGAGCAAGTGACACACAAAAAATTGTGAAAAATAAGAGAAACAGCTGGCTGTCTAGACAGTCACCCAAAGTTCCTCTGCAACATTGACACATCTATATTAGACCTGCAGGCAGAGTATATCTGACAGACTTCTCTGAAGCAGGATATTCTGAAGCACTGTCCTTCCTTGTCTTCACAATGTTTCACATTACTTTCTTTTATGTCTTGCTTTTCTAATTAAGATAGCATATTATCATTAGTCTAGGCAAGAGCATTTTCATTCATATTCTATTTTTACAGATACCAAATTTATTGACCAGCTCTGAACTGTCACAAATTCACTTTTACAGATTGCAATATATTATGATTTTACAATGTCTATTCTATTTCTTGATTTCTGATTCCATGGGTCTTGTAAATAACTTACCTAAACTACATATGTTACTTGAAACTAAAATAGGTTATTTAAACTTTCTATTTTTGAGGTTTTGTTTCTTTTCATTTATTTTTGCTCTTTATTTATTTTTAGGGTCAAAAATTTACATAATATAACCCTGATTGACGTACTGTAACAGTTTATGATTTATTCATTCTATTCTAGATTATATTCATTTCATATATATACCCAAAGTTGGCATTTGGTACATTGGTAGTACTCAAATAGTTCATAGTACATGGATTCTCTTTTGTCTACCTCCCATGTTCTGGGATTGAAGGTATCTACCGTCACTTGTACATATATCAATTTTCTCTTGTTTCAAGTACAGAGATGATCAGATCACACACTATGAGTTATATAGACAGCTAAAATATCCAAAATGGGGAGTGTCCATCACATTATAGTACTCATCTGGGTCTTAAGGTAGGTTGTTTTCTAATTTTCTGAGAAATTACCATAACGTTATCCAAAGCAGTTGTACCAGATTGCACTCCCACCAGCAATGGATGAGTGTTTATTCCCTTTACCCCACATCCACTCCAGCATAAGTTATTATCAGTGTTTTTTTTTATCTTGGCCATTCTTACAGGTGTAAGATGGAAACTTAGAGTTGTTTCAATTTGCATTTCTCTGATGGCTAAGGATGTTGAGCATTTCCTTAAGTGTCTTTCATCCATTTTAGAGTTATCTGTTTAAAGTTGTCTGTTTAGGGACGTACTCCATTTTTATTGGATTATTTGTTCATTTGATGACCAATTTCTTGAGTTCTTTGTATATTTTGGAGGTCACCCCTCTAATCCAATGTGGGGTTGGTGAAGATCTTTTACAAATCTGTAGAATGCCATTTGGGTATATTCCCAAAGGATGTTCAATCATACAATAAGAACATATGTTCAACTATGTTTATAGCAGCATTATTTGTCATAGCCAGGACCTGAAAATAACCTAAATGCCCCTCAAATGAGAAATGGGTAAGGAAAATGTGGTATACTTACATAATGGAGTACTACACAGTGGGAAATATGACATCTTGAATTTTTTAGGTAAATGGGTGGATCGAGAAAACACTATACTTAGTGAAGTAACTGAGAACTAAAAAGACAAATATAATATGTACTAGCTCATGACTTTTAGACATAAAGCCAAGAAAAGCCAGCCTACAATTTACAATCCCAGAGAACCTAGACAACAAAGAGGAAGTAGCAAAAGGCAAGATCTTCTGAATAAATTGAGAGCATGGGGATCATGGAATAGGGTAGAAAGGGTGGGGTGAGAAAGGGAGGAGAGCAGAGAAAAATATATAACTCAATAAAAACAAAACAAAAAAGCATATTTAGTAACTATTAAAACTATTTCACTTTGACTTTAGGTGGCAAACATGTTTTGGGCAGCATCTGTAATTAAAAATCACCAATGAGGCAGAAAAATATCCTTTCTTAACAAATCTTTCTTAGTAAATTAAATATTACTATTGATACAAATTACACAAACCTAAACTGTTTCAACACTTAATGTTTCATTTTTAACTATTGCATTAAATTGATCAAAATTCCTATTTTTCACAATTCATAAAACATCTCATGCGTCTGTATATTTTTCATTCTGTTTTTGCCTTCATGGGAGTCATCATCATCTTGTGTTTGTCCCATAACAATAGTGAACTAACAGTTTTTATAATTTTCTACTCTTCCCATTGTTGTTTTCATGAAAATGTCAGAGGAATAATTTAAAAGGCAAATTTAAAATGAAAAAATCTGCGTATGATTTTTTTTATTTTTAGAATAAAATCAAACCTTTCTTACCATGATTAAGAGAAACTTCATAATTTCCTTCTTTCTCTAATTTCACTTGAAATAATTTTTTTACCTCTTAATCTTTGGCTAAAAATATGCTTTGTATCCATTCATCATGAAAATGACTTTTGCTAAATTTGAGACTTTATAATTGGTATCCCAAGTGTTTGAAAATAATGTTATATTTATTTTTTGTGTCTATGCCTAATTTATAATACTTGTACCTATAACAGAGTATTTCTTTAATCATTTTTGATGTTATTCTTTCTGTCTTTGTCTCAGCATCCCATGTATTATTTTGCTTTCATGGAATATAATTCAATAACAGTGATCTTCTTGATTTGTAACATTGTTTTAATATTTATCATCTATCTATTCTATAACATCCATTATGAAAAGAATCATGCTTGTTCTCTTTATTGTAAAATCTTGCCCTAAATATGTATCTTTTGATTAAATGAGCCATCTATTTCTTTCCTTTTGAGCTTCTGTTGTGCCATTGAAGTGGTAAAGGACATGATGCATTATGTATTGATGTTATTATTTCATATCTTGTTCTCTAAATTAATAAAAGTTTCATTTTACTATAACATCATCAATGGTATATCTGCAGCCTTATAGATTGTTGATTTTTAGTCAATGATGATTTTTTTATTGAGCTCATATGTTTATCCAGTCACTATCAATTAATCATAAAGAATATTAATCAAAATCTAGGTCATAAGGAAATAAGAATGTAGAAGATAGGGTTGGCTGTTGTTTATATCATGAACACATAACTAGGCTCAGCAGTTGCATGTACTGGAACTGGTGGTGTTACTTGTACTGGAATATGTCCTTAAGTGAGAACATATCACATGTATTAGAGGATGTTTATCAGAATTCTCACTTCCAAATAATAGATTTCAGTGTTATATACTGCCCATTCCAGTCACAGAGTTTTTCAAACAAGACAAATTCTTTGTCATTGTCAGGTTTGTGAAGGAGAAAGGTCACTTGTTGCTGGTTACCAATATAGTAAAAGAGAAAGACTTTTACAAAACTATAAATTTTGATTAATGGTATGGGAAAAGGAAAATAAATGAGATGTCAGAATATATTTGGGGGGACTGACTCATATTATTGGGAAAGTATTTTCCATTGAATTTGATGTTAGCCTTGATTAAGCAAGTAAGTTGTGAACTGTAAGCTATGTTCTGTATTGGAGCAAGTGTATGATAAATTGTGAGGCAGAGCTAGTAGCATGAGTGGATGGGCCCAAAAGTGGCCAAGTTCAGTTTGCGCAGAGAGTTGGTACAAGGAAACACAGAAATACCAGGAAAGTTAGTACAAGACAGATCAGACATGGCACTTAGTGACTATAAGTTATCCTGCAATCAATAGAAAAATCTAAGTAACATGACTACAAGCTTGACTATTATAGATGATTATCTATTAACCTGTATTTCTTATACATTATATTTTTAAATGAGCTGCACAAGCACAATACCTTAATCAAGAGCAGAAATACATACAATAAAACTGACCTTAAATTTGTATCAATATCAAGATCCATACCAATGCAAATTATTCATCTCTATATCATTTCCCTTTTTAAATGTAAACAAACATTTATAAACAATCATTTGAAGATTTTGGGTGTAAGTCTCTCCAAACTACTTCCAGTTGTTTATTGTGTGAAATAATTATTGGGGTGTATTCATAGTGACCTCTCAGGGGCTTGTGGTCTATCAAACCACATTAGTCTGGAATTAATCCATAGGTTCTCATCCTCTGTGGAAACAAAAGAAAAACCTCTTTTCCAAAGCAACATATCCTTAGACTCAAATTCTGAAGTCAAGATACCTTTATAATATGCATACCGGTTTAGATTAGCAGCCCATACAATAAAATGTCTCTCTGTACTTAGCTCCTTCATTGTCAAAAAAAATTCAAAGAACAATAATATATATCCCAGATTCTCTGTGAATTTTTCTTTACTCCTTTTAATCTATTACTGTCTTACTCTGTCTCTTTAAAGACATTCATCTTTTATCCTCTCTCCCAAACATACATACATTTATTCAACACTGTGACCCATTTAGAGGTCTTTCAAGCCTGAATCTGTCCTATTGTGTATCTGTAATTCTGTACTGTCCAAGAGTACTTCTTAAAATAAAAGTTTAAGCTGCAGCATTGCTAGAGCAAATACAGCCTTGCCTGCTTGCTCTGACCAGTTCAACATGGTACAAGTCTGGTCACTACGTTGGCAAGCCATGCATGTTGCCCCAGTTCCAGGTATACAGTGGGTCTGTGTCGCACCATTAAGCAGGTTGTATCACTCTGCTCACCAACCCCATTGAAATGCTTCATTGCCAAATCTCATCAGAATTCATTCTGGCAGCATGGCCCAGGAAGCAGCAGTTTTGAAACAACATTTTTTTTTTCTGCTACCACTGAATCAGGAAAACCTCTTTTAAAAGAGCCATGCCTCTGATTGCTTCTAAAAAGCAGAGCCCAGCCAAGAAAATGCTACTACCAAACCAAGCTTAACTCTGTTCTTTTGTGTCTAGGATTCCTTTCCAAACTTTCTCAGGTTTTATGTGGAGTTTAGTCCATTGTTGGATGCCAGATGAAGATGGATGCTAAAAAGAAATCCCACACTAGCTCAGAATTGAGTATATTAAAAGTCTATTTATTTAGGGATAGACTTACAGATTGCAGTCCTCTGTTTGAACGGAAAATAGAAACTGAATCCTGCAGCCAGAAGATAGGATAACCACACACTTTACATTGGCATTTATAATATAAGAGGCCATGCCCAAGAGGGCAGGTAACTTAAAGGCTACTGGCTGTAGGAATTTCTACAGCAACAGTTTAAGCAGCAAGTGCAGGCATGGAGATTATCAAAAATCATTAGAATCTGCAAACTGATTGGTTAAAATCTATTATTGTGAGGAAGGGGACTGTTTCAATATTTAATGTAGGAAAGAACCCCAACCCTAACCCTAATCCTGGGTGATTTGACCTAGAAAGGTATCCTTGAATATGGAAGAAGTTAGATAAATGATGCAGTTACCTCATTGTTGTGTAATAGTAAATACTGTCTAGATAAACAGAATATATATATATATATATATGTGTGTGTGTGTGTGTGTGTCTGTGTCTGTGTGTGTGTATGTATGTATATATGTATATATTTAATCTAAACATAGAAAGGAGAATTATTAGAATAGTTTAAAGACTGTGGTCCTCGGGGCTCGAGAGATGGTTCGGTGGTTAAGAGCATTGCCTGCTCTTCCTGAGTTCAATTCCCAGCAACCACATGGTGGCTCACAGCCATCTGTAATGAGGTCTGGTGCCCTCTTCTGGCCTGCAGGCATACACACAAACAGAATGTTGTATACATAATAAGTAAATAAATAAATATTTAAAAAAATAAAGACTGTGGTCCTGCTAGTGCTACAATATCTTTCTACCAACAGAAAGTCCAGGTATCAAGTTACTGTTCAGTCAATGAGGATAGATGATTCAACTGGTCTTTAGTATAGACCAGATGCTGGAGAAGTCTGCTCTAATGCCAGTGAAGGAACCTGCCAGAGAGAGCAGGAACAATCAGGCAAGCGTCAAAGCTTCCTTTTTCTGTGTCCTTTATATAACCGTCCATCAGAGGTATAACCAGATGAAAATATCTGGATTAAAGTTGATTCCTCCCACCTCAGAAGATCTGAATTTACAGAAAATATTCCCACTTCAAATGAGTTAATTATAAGAAACAATCCCTCACAGGTGTACATAGCATCTTGGGTTTTAATTAAATTCAGCTGTAGTAAAGGAAACTACCAAACTAGCTGTCACATGTAGGGAATGGATATTTGGTTGAACCCATTCATTAGTTCCCAGGAAAGTATCATCTAGTAGGAAAGAATTCTGTTTTGGGAATGTGAAAGTGGTACTGTGTTATGAGGCATTGGAGATAATTTGTTAGCATGTTTGCTTTCTATTTCATCATTTGCCTCTCTCTTGGGTCTAGCTAAAGGACTGGCTATTGCAAACACCACAAAAACTCCCACAATCTACTCTTTGAGAGGCCATTCTCCTCACTTTCTAAACCTGAATATGTACGGGGTTTTATGATTGTACTCAAGGTTAAGAGCAGAGAGCAAGTTAAGCAAAAGACAACTGGACTGGAGTCTGTGACATGAAGCAGGCATGAACATTATTGGTTGTGTCCTTTAGTCTTTTCCTGCTTTGAATGAAGTTAATTAACAATATGAACCTAAGCTAGCAGCCTTGGAAAGGAGCAATGAAACTGTGGGAGGTAGCAAAAGAACTCTTGCTGTTAAGTTATTTTTGGTTTATAAATATACCTACTTATTACAGAAGTACCCATTTATTGTTTCCCACTTAAGGGTCTGGCACCTCTCATCCTCAACGATGGTTTGCACAGGTTTCTAACATATAATCAAACTTGGCATACAAGCCATGTTTTGTTTTCAAACATTAAAATAAACCTGTTAGATTAACAAGGACATTTAAAAAGAATGTGGTACTTAAATTCACAAGCATATTTAAATGAATGAGCTCCAGTAAAGATTACTTATCATGCTTGTACCTATTTGCTTGTTTATAACCATATATCAGGTGGTGGGTTAACCAGAATTGATAATAAAGATGCTTTATTTTAGGACTACAATTAATGACTGTTAGAGTGAGAATCATGGCTGATATTTTGAAAATGCATTTATTTTTACATTTGTCCAACAGTCATTTTTTTAAAAAGATATTTATCACTTGGAACTGGGTCAGGAAAAGGACAGATTAAAAGAAAATCAAAGTGAAGGCTTTTTTCCATAGCTTAAAATTTTGAGGAACACAAATATAATCATTTTATCTCTGTGAAATGAATGGAACTATATGAACCATTGTGAGTGTAAAAGAAAAGTCATAACAGGCAATGGTAGACTTTCTACACAAAAACCAAACAAACACACTTTTTGAAAAAGGAAAGGGAATGTGAACAAGCTATAGATGTATTAATAGTAAAAAAAATTTTTGAAATTTTGAGAATATTCTCATAAGTAGAATTAACGGTTTCTGTACTGCCATTGAAAAGAAACCACAAAGGAGGAGCAATGTGTACTGTACAAGGAGTCTATATTTGGGTTTTGTTTTATTGTTTGTTGCTGTCTTAGAGATTAAAACCAGGATCCTGAACATTATACAAAACTACTGTTCCATTTACCAGCGTCTATAGTGCCTTACATTTCCTTTTTACTTTGTTTCCTGATGTATTTGACTTTACCAGCTTCAGGAAAAAGAAGGCCAATACATTCTAACTACAAATGAGAAAAAGAAAAACATATATCTATATAGTAAAAGTGACTTGGCTATGAAACATGGAAGTGATAATTCCAAAACCTGAATATCAGACAAGTGCTCAGAGGTGAAATAGTTGATCTCAGATAGACTGGTTGACCATGAAGTCTGAAAAAGGCCCTCAGGAAGCCTGTAGAATGAGCATGGCTCTTCTATAATTGCCCCTGATGATTTTTTTTTTCATTGGGTCTGGTTATCCAGAAGAGGAAAAGCTTGTTTCTTGAAGAGCTGAGATGTTTACAGCTATATGATTATATTAGGAATTTTATATCAAACATTGTTACTATTCAACAATAATACATAACTTGATGATCACCACATGAACCTGACTCCACCTTTGTTTACCCTAAAGAAATATTTCTTTAGAATATCCACAGAAGTAAAAAAAATCTATAGGAAAGCAGTTGACACCATGTAGGAAGAATCCCTATGTCTAAACACAGAGCATGGGTGCAGAGGTGAATTTGATAGTGCTACTGAAACAGAGGGCTTTGACTGGGAATTAGGCTCACCCAGATTAATAGCAACAAAAAATGGGATGGTTAAAAATTTGTGTGTTCTTTTTCTTAGACTTTCTCATTAAACGATGCTTTTTATGTATGCTCTCCTTTAGAACACATACTCAAAAGATATATATTAATAATCATTCTACTTGATTTTGTGATATGTAAAGAGGTATCTGTGATGTGATCAAAAGCAGATTGAAATATTTAAGATAAGACATATTTTCCCATTTTTATAACCACATGATTTCTCAAAGCCCTTAAAATGCCTACGTCAATTATCGTCAGTAAGGAGAGGCACAAACAAATTATTTAAAATGCAACTGTGATGAGAATGTTTATGGTTAAGTTTTATTCCAGGATTATGGCATTTTCTTGCTTTGGATACGCTATGAGGCCTGCCAGTAAAATGGATCAAGATGCTTTAATTAACCAGCACATACCATAATTACCCTGTCTTTGTAATCAAGCCACTCTGTGTTCTCTGAATATTTCACTGCAATGCATCCCTTTTTTCATTTCCATTTTTTTCCCAAACAGGCACATATAAAGCTTTTAAGTTTCACAGAGGCACCAGTGTGTTCATTTTCACATTTGTACTGATCATTGTCTTCTGATACTGGCCCATCATCCTTCTACAGTGATCTCTGTGTGTCCAACAAGCCATAACACTTCTCTGATTCTTTATAAGTTACATTTTCTTACTAAAGCACCCCTGAGAAATTATATGAAAAATATTTTATGTTATCTATTTCTTAAGTATATATTTATTTTGTCATATGATCCCATTGTCAAGGAAGGCCATAAACTTGTTATGCATTATAAACTTTTGACTATATTATGTCTACCTCCTAAGTGTTGTAATTACAGGCATGTGCTACCACATTCAGGTTCTACAATGACTAAGGATCATTTGCATGGTTTCATGCATGTTGATAAGCATTCTGCCAATAGAGCTACATATTTTGTTTAAATCACTACAAAACAGTCACTGAAATCTTAATTCTGCTAGGATGTGGTGGATTTCATTAATTCATGAATGGTTTGAGACATCTAGATCACATTCACGCTCTTGGTTGCAGTTTCCACATATGGAGGCATCAGTGAACTGGAAGTACAACACTTGCAAAAAGAAGTCTAATTGCATTCCTATTTTCTCATTGCCACCAAACACAAGACACTATTTTTTAGTAACCCCATAACCTGTCTGTTATAATCCTAACTGACCTATTTCCCAAATCTAATACTATCCACACAACCTTATCAACAGCTTAATGGCACCCTAGACACAGCATTGCAGGCCAATCTGAGCATTATAACCTATTGGCCCTTTAATACACTTCTAATCATTTCTTTATAAAACATAACCCACCCAAAAAACCCTATAACCTTTCTAATGGATTCAGAAACAGCCAATTACTAAACTTGATCTCATCTGCATATTTTCCATCACCTTTTAATGAGCTCTAACTGGCTCTGCAAGTTTCAGCATTAACAAAAGCTATTCCATCCAATTTAAGGCCCTTTATTTGATTTTTTAAAAAAACATCAAATACTGTACCAATTTAAAAGTCAATTCTTTCTTACTTATCCAATTCTTTCTTTTTTCTTTGCTTGAAAAAATTGAAATATTTTCCAAAATTTTACTTTATTATCTTTCTGAAAGAATAAGAAAGGTGTTAAACTGTATAAATGTGGGGTTATGTATCATCACTGCATTTATATTTTCCATTGAATTTAATGGAAGCTTTCATATGTGTGACCAAGGACAGTCCTGATTAATTTATGTCAATAAAGATACCTGGTAGTTGGAAATGAGTTTAGCTTATTCCATATGAAATATTCCTTGCACTCCGCTATAATAAAGAACCAAATGGCTGGAAGGGGAAAAAAAAGAACAGGGAGAGGGTAAAGGGAAGATAAAATGTTAGGAGAAAGAGGAAAATGGAAAAGAAAGGGAAAATGAGTAATCAAGGAAAAGAAGTCAGTCTTGAGTTTGCATGAAAATTTTATTTCCCCCAATTTTCTGTAAAGCCCTGTACCTATACTTATGGCAATAGAATGTGATCATGTGGTCAGTTGATCTCTGGATTCATCAGGAGAGCTTTTTCCTAGTGTTTGCTCTTCTAGTCTGGTGTAGCTGTCATAACAATTCTATAGCATGCATACCTTAGATAACAGGCATGCCTTAATTACTGTTATATGGGCTAGACATCCAAGTTCAAAGTGTTTACAAGTTATCCAGATATGAGTTTTGTTCTGGCTTACAGGCAGCTGACAGCCTGTTGTGCTTCTACCTGGAAGAATGTAGATGCTCTGTTCTCTAATGAACACTCACTTCTTTCTGTGAATCCTACTTTCTAGACCTTAGATAAGCATAATCGTGTTCCAAAGCCCTCACTTTAAAATTTCTAAGACACTAAGTGGTCAGGATCCAGCATAATTATTTGGGTTGGAGTGTAGCATTTAGTTCATTAAGTGAAACCCATGATGATGTGACTCCTCTGCACCTGGGATAGATAATTTTTTTATTTTTTCTAGCCCCAGGTTACAAATTTAATTTTCTTTTGTCATTAACTTAAGATTTATTTTTTGTGGGAACAGTAGATGTGAATAAATGTAAATATTTGATTGCTTGATTACATACAAGTTGGCTCATATTAAATTGCATATATAAAATTCAGCCCGGCATCAACTGTTTACTAGAGTCCTGTGTGCTAGCTAGCCAACTCAATGCCCTATCAAGAGACACCTTAATCCTTGTCTTGTATGATGTTGCCAATTTAACACTTCTTGGAAGAAGGGCTGTCAATTCAGAAATTGCCTCTGGTTTGTGGAACTGTTTGTAGGGATAGTTTCTTAACAGATAGTTGCTATTGGGGGGCCTAACCAACTGCGAGCAGTACGAGCACTATGTATCCTGACAATAGGAACTATTTCTCTGTGGTTTCTATTAAACGGTTATGCCTAGAGTCTGCCCTTGGCTTTCCTTGGTAATGGACTGTGCCAGCAAAGATGAAAACATAACTTTCTTCTCAAGTTGTTTTTGTTCATGATACCTCTTCCAGTGGTAAAAAACGAACAAATACAAAACCATGGAGATTATTATTTTAAATCTGAGAACTAATACCATAGGGATTTATGAAACTTTCTCAAGATCTTACAAGAACTAAAGAAAGATTCGTATACCATTCTCCTGAATTCAGAACCTAAGTTTTTTTCTCTCATATCTCATGACAGTGAAGGTGACCCCTTCTGAAAATGTAAGTCTATCTTTTCCAAATTCCTCACACTTAGTTGAGAAAAATAGGGATAAAGAAGGCAATTGATTTGTCCCAGGCTTTATAGAAATACCTATAAGTAATTCACAGAAATATAATTCTGGAAGATGGCTGTTGCCCTTGTAAATAGATCGCTCTATCTTTTCAGACTGACTTTGTCATGAGCAGAACAATATGGGAGAGTAGAAGCTTCATCACTAACTTCCCTGCAAATGACCTTCCTGGCAATGATTCATTGAGGCATAACCTCCTGGAGAAGAATATAGTTCGTCATGATGACACAGGTATACCATATTTACACCTATGAAACACCACATATCAAAATTAGTATTTATGTAAATGATCAGACAATTTCTTCAGGCCTGCTGTGTCCTTTTAATAAGGCTATCCCTCATTTTTTCCCCAGTACTCATTCTTCTTCTTACAGTAACTGTTCTGAAAAATGTTTTTCTTCTATCAGAAGGGAGCATATCAACCTTATATGGTTATTGAGTCTATGACAGAGGAGACAGACATTGAGAATTTCTTTTTTATATCTTACATGTAAGACATAGCATAAATGTTCCTAAGAACAAAAATACTGATATTTTTGTATGTAGCTTATATGTAAGAAGATGTTCATGCAGATGTGCTTGCACATGTGCTTATGAAATATTGCATATTTACATGTAGAGGCCCGAGACTGGCAACTCCTGTCTCTCACTGTCATTCATTCTTTATCTCATCTTTTTTCTCACTGTACTCTTAACTCACTGTTAGGTAGGCAAACCCTCAAGCAAGCTCTGGAGATCTATCAGTGTCTTCTACTCAGGGCCAGGATTTCAGAAGCATACAACAACACTCAGATTTTACATGGGATCTAGGAATCTGAACTCAGAGTACTGTGCACATGCAGCCTCTGACTGAACTATATTCTCAGCCTCCTAAAAGTGCAGAAATTTGAGACCATGTCCTAGGACTGAAAAGAAAACTCTATAGGCAAGGTTTTGCTTTAAAAACATAAGGACTTGAGTTCATTCCTCAGAATATTAAAAATACAATGCAATATTGTGATACATGCTTGTAATCCTAACAGTGTGGATGTAGAGACGAGTGGACTTTTGAGCTCACTGGTCACCTGGCCTAGACTTTGTTTCACAAATATAGGTTATGGCAACTGAAGAATGAAACTCTAAGAAGTCTCTGGGCATTCTGACCTACAAGTATAGATGCACAAGTACTTGCCTGTATATACATACACACAAGCATGAACACAGAGAAACAGACTCACACAAAGATTCTATATCATTTACCACATCTGAGCATTCCAATTCTAGATTCTATGCTTAAATATTCATGAGATGAAAAGTTTGTCAGTCTGAGAAGTTAGAAATTAGGTACCCCCTAGTTCCTTCATCTCTCCGTTTATTTCTTCAGACACATCCTTATCAAGTTATCACATTAACCTAGCTTGAGCAGATCTCAGTGTGCCTGAGTCACCATCACAATCCAGGATCTCTTTTCACAACATTTATTGACAGAGTACATTTCTATAATTAAAAATTGTATCTTCTGTGTCTGGGTTACCTCACTAAAAATGTTTTCTAGCTCCATCTATTTTCCTGCAAAATTCAAGATGTCATTATTTTTTTCTGCTGTGTAGTACTCCATTGTGTAAATATACTACATTTTCCTTATCCATTCTTCAGTCGAGAGGCATTTAGGTTGTTTCCAAGTTCTGGTTTTGACAAACAATGCTGCTATGAACATAGTTGAGCACATGTTCTTGTGGAACAATAGAGCATCCTTTGGATATATACCCCAAAGTGGTATTACTGGATCTTAAAAAAGGTTATTTCCTAATTTTCTGAGAAATTGCCATAAGTGGTTTTTAAACATCAGGCAACGAAAACCCGCCTACAAATCACAATCCTAGAGAACTTAGAAAACAAAGATGACACTAAGAGAGACATACATAGATCTAATCTACATAGAAAGTAGAAAAAGACAAGATCTCCTGAGTAAATTGGGAGCATGGGGACCTTGGGTGAGGGTTAAAGGGAAGGAGAGAGGCAGGGAGGTGAGCAGAGAAAAATGCAGAGCTCAGTAAATATCAATAAAAAATTATATACTCAATCTTGAATTAGTTATTTTTAACTTATGCACCTAAAGAAATAAGCATAGCCATTTTCCTATCAACAGGTAAAGATTTTGGAGATGTGACCAATATGATACTTCAACCCACATTGGGCAACCTTAATGAAATCTTGATTCTTATTTTTTTTTCCTATGTATTAGAAGAGTTCAACATTCAATCATAATCTACAACTTATTAATACCAAAACATGACTGACTAATATTCATTTATCTTTATGTATGTGGACTGGTTATTTCACAAAGAAGTCATAGAAGACTAGTAAACTACCTACAAACTTCCTGTCTATGACTAGAGACAATGAAAATTACAACGATACTGCATATAATATCATTACATAAAAATGTGTAAAATTTACCTTATGTTTCTCCCTTTAATTTTTTTTCATTAAATGCTATTTTCTCCTGCCTAGTTAGTTTCCCCTCCTATCCTCTTCTCCAAATTCCTCTTCCCAACCTCTGCTAACCCACACCACCCATTTCTCTTTAGAAATTGGCAGGCCTCTTATGTATACTAGTGAGTCATGATGAGTCAAGTTGCAGTAAGACTAAGCACCTCTTATTCTATTAAAGCTGGCAGAGGTAACTCATTAAAAGGGAAGCATCCCAGAATTAAGTAACAGACTCAAAGACAGTCCCTGAGTCCACTGTCATTAGTTACACAAGAAGACGAACCTACAAAACTGTAAATGTGTGCAGAGGGCCTTCCTAGGTTAGTCCCCTGTAAGTTCTCTGGCTATTTAGTCTCCATGAGCCTCTTTGAGTCCAGGTTAATCATCTCTGTAGGTTTTATTGTGGTGTCCTTGACCCCTCTGTCTTCCATAGTCCTCCTTCCCCCTCTCCCACAGGATTCCCTGAGCTCTGACTAAAATTTGACTCTAAGTTCCCACATCTATTTTCTAAAAATAGTTCTTAACACTCAGAAAAATTCAACAGCTGTGTAGTATCATTTTTGGTATGAAGAACTTGAGAGTGAGTTATGGGATATGTTATTCCATCACTCTTGAATTCAGTGCCTAGTTCTTATTGTAGGAAATATTTGAGAATGTCTACTCACAATAGAAAAGGAACTGGTGAAACAATGAAGTAAGGATGACACCAAGATCCACCTTGGTGGGTCAATGCTTTTATTAGGGTTAATTAGAGTAGTAAATTTGAAGGTTTGCTTATCAGAGACATCTATGCCAATAAAAGTCACTCACCATAGGTGAAGACTCATTTATTTTGGTGTTCTTGAGATATCATAGGCAGATCAACATGCCAGAGTAACACTTAGAGACTGCTGGCTTATCTCAGTCTCCCCCGTTGTCTGTAATACTTCCATAATTTTGAATGGAGAGGTTGATGCACAAATGGTAATTTTCAGAAACTTCCTGAGGCTTCTATTTTATCCCCTTAGTCTTAAAGAGCTACAGAGGAAAATGCTGTACAACAGTTCAAAAATCACAAACATTTTCCAATATAATTACAAAAACATCTATAAATTAGAAAACTAACACAGGGAAACTAGAAATGTAATTTTGCCATTCCTTCAAAATAATTTATTGCCTAACATTTTCCTTTATAAAATACAGTCTAGTCCTAGATCACATGTTAGATTTTATCCTCTTTTGTAGTATGCTTCAAAGAGAAATATTTTCTTGGATTTAATTTGTCTTGATAATCTACATAGGAGATAATGTAGATTAAAATAAATATTTTTTGTTTTCAGATTAACATGAATTCTTGTCTATATATGTATGAGTAATAATATGCAATGCATCATTTATCATAAAACCTCTTAAAGGTACTTTATATAATACAATTAACATTATTTTTATTACAAAAATATGTGATATATACATTTAATGATTCTGTGTTCTGTTTGCTCTGAAATTAAATAAAACTTCAACTTGTCCCATTATCAGTGAGGCCAACTTTGAGTCATTTGGAATACGTTACTCATTTTTTTCCCATCAGAAAACGCCTATAATATGAAAAGAATTTTTAGCCTTGAGCAATTTTTACTATCTTTTCTTATTCAGTAACACACACTGATATTAGTTGCATATCTGAATTATCACCAATATAAGTTATTATTACTATTTTTGTTGTTCTTACCAAATCACAACCATTGTTCTTTTTTACTTCTTCCTATTTACTATATCAAAGTTAACACCTGAGTGCCTGTTTTATTAATGTATGATAATCCATCAATCGTAATTTAATGATAGGTTCATTTCAGTAGAAAGTCCTTGGTGAAGTATTCTCGACTTCTATATATGCTCACATCATGTTCAACTGCATATTTTCTGGCATAGCAAAATACGCTAGAAACATCTTGTACATTTGTTTCCTGGAGTACTGAAATCAGCCAGCTCCTTAAAGATTTCTGCTTCCTTTTCACTGAAAAATGTCACTGAAGACATAGATCTAAGCCAGATGTATTCCTTGCCAGGGAATATGTGAGTAACTCTGTTCCTAGATCTTTTCCATAAATGTGTAATGAATATGCATATATGAAATACCTACCCACACATAGAACTAATAACAGCTGTTCTTTCCAAACATAATCCTTACCAATTCCAGTTCCAGCATAACTCTCAGGTGTTATTATCCTTTCCACATGAATGAAAAATTTGATACACTCGTGAACTGTCTTTTGTGCAAGAAGATTTTGAAGCTGATCGGTGATATGAAAAGAGAGAAAATAGGCTAAAGAAAGAACTTAATGTTTAAGTAAACAAAAGAAGAAAGGAAGACGGGGAAACAAAGGAAGAAAGGAGGAAAGGAGAAGGAAAGTAAAAAGGAGGGACAGAGAGTAGTAGGAGGGAGAGAAAGAAGGAAGGAAGGAAGGAAGGAAGGAAGGAGAGTCTCTCATTCAAATATATTTTATCTAAATTTTTTGAAAAGGAAGAAATTTGAAGCATTTTAAACAAAATAAAAGTTATTTTAAATTGCTCAATATTCACATAAGAAAAATGTGTTTTGTTTATTGTTTCCTTTAAGATTTTTATTGGGACAGATTATTTTTCTGCAGTCTGTGTTGGCCCCAATCCTTTTACCTGTGTCTCCCAATTCCTGGAGTTACAGGCTTGTGCTACCTTAATCCGTTTGAAGATGAAGTTTAAATATATGATATCATTGTTACATCCATCTGTCAACAGCCCTTATGTTGATTTCTGATCTTGTGGTCTAAAAAGAGGGGGATGTGTTAAATATGATCTCTTTTCATCTTGTTCACACTAATAACCCAGGTTTGGCATCACAAGTGCTAATACCTCCTGGGGATATGATAGCTTCTTCTAGACTCCAGAGATACCTCTGGTCACATATGTAAGCACCCCCACATACACAAAACTAAAATTTTTAAATTCTTTAAATAAAACATCATATTATATATATATTACTTTTTAAATATTAAACACAAATTGCACATATGTATATATCTCTTTAAATTAAGAACATAGTACAATTTCAACTTTACTAGGAGTTCTTAATCTTATTACTGTATGGTAATTTTCATCAATTTTGTACATATACCAGAAAATTGGAATATAAATTTTGACTGAAGAATATAAAAAACTCTGTTTTTAAATAAAGAAACATATTTCAAAACACTGTATAAGAAGATACAAGGCAATTCTTTAACCATTAACTTCCATTCATAATAAAGCCAGGATTCAGCTGTGGCTCAGTAAGTAAATACACTTGCCGCAACACATGTGGCCTGGAGTTCAGATCCTGACACCTACATATCAAGACAAACACGTGTCTAAGAAATCTAGATCCAAAGGATGAGACACCACCTTCTAGCCTCTACGCATGTGCCCCATTGTGCAGCTCCACATATACATACACACACACACACACACACACACACACACACGAATAAATAAATAAATAAATCTTTTTAAAAAGATATAAACTCTCTTCAGTAGAAGCACAGAGCAGAATCTTAGAGAAAGTTCAGTGCATTTGAATTTTATAGACCTCTAAGAGTTTATAGGGGAGAGTTTTGCTGCTGACTTTACACAAAGATGTGGGATTTAAACAGTCATTTCTAAAGCTAATTAAATTTTCCATTTACTTTTTAACATCTGGTCATATATGAGAAATACAAATGTTCAAGGTCTGCAAAAAATGATCTGTGTATTCAGTCTAGTGAATTACAGCTTGGGAAATAACCACCATTTTCCACATTATTAAAATAAAACAAAAAAAAAATCAGCATTTTGCTTAAAGCAGCCATGGTCCTGCACTGAAGAACATTGCTTGAGCTGTCTGACAGTGAGGGATTTGTGGAGGGATGCAGTCGCTCACCACACCACATAAAAATAAATGATACAGAATGAGTATGAAAAGATGATCTAGAAAGTAAATGCATCCTGAAATCTTCAGGACACAGACACTTGAGCCTGACAGTGTTAGAACAATAGAAGACATACCTAGGTGGGTTAAACATCTGGGTGGACAAAGAAGATTAGCCAGTATAAGAGTAACCATCATGCCATCTTCATATTCTGTCCTCTTGAAATTTTCTTCCAACTTTGGGTTAAAGTACCTACAAGTTTCTTAAAAAATACTACATTTCAGCGTTTTTCTTATTTTTTGTAATTAAGCTATTTAAAAAAATGCTCAAATTTTAGAACGTTTTCTCAAATTAGTGGAAGATAAAAACAGTGTCCTCTCTTCTAATTAGTCTCTAATTACATTATTGAAAATTTCAGGAGGAATAAAATTATACCATATTCTCTAAGCAATTTTATTCCCTGATGCCAACGGCAGTGATACAATCACTAGCGACTTCTCAATCCATGCAGGAGGAATTAAACTTGACTGCTTACATTCATGAGGGGTTTCCAGATGTGCTTATGTGTAAAACTCCCATGAGGCCTAGTTAGAATACACATGAACCTCTCTCTTTTTTTTCTCTGCAGCGATTCTGTTTTGTTCACTCTGGATGTGTACCAGGAATCTGTATTCGTAACAGAGGCACCAAGTGAATGGATCTTAATGTTCCAAGAAGTGATGTTTGGGAACTAGTTCTGGGGCTATAAAATATAACATAATCTGTAATATTTCCAGGGAAAATAGCCACAGTTTTGCTTAGTAACATGTTCGGTGTCTAATAGACCTTGTAGTTAAAGTAGAAGAGGCTTTCTTCACAAAGTTACAAGTAAATTCTCCCGACTGCAATTTCCTCCTCACACTCTGGGTGGAAATGGGAAACAGCTGGTCTTTTAATAACCCTTGAAGATTATTATTGAGTTACTCATCCATCCACCTTCCCTTCTCCTAGCTAAATTGTTCCATTTTCTCCTACGATGTCCTGTAAGCCTCACTACCCAAGCCCTCTTTCTTTCAGGTGTCTAGTTTTTGAAATAGGACTGAACGTGTGCTGTTGTGCTGTGTGCTACATGGACTCAAGTGAAATCCTTTGAAAATCTTAAGATCAGTGATGTTTGGGGAAATTTTCTAGAATATTATTTTTCCTAAACTGTGCTCTCTATGTTTTAATTTTTCTGTGCAGAGAGTAAAAAAGACATGATAGAATTAACAGAGTGCCAGAGTTCCACAGCCTTGTTTCTACTGATGGCTCATGCAACTTGGAACAAACTCTTTAATCTCATGTTCATTACCTCATAACAAGTGATATGCATTCTGCCTAAATTCTTGATTATAAAATTCTAATGATTGCTACGTAAGGGAATTGGGAAAAGGTTAATTTCAGTCTTTATCTGGAATTTGGTGTGTGACCCCCAGAAGGCAGGCTTAATGTGATGCTATAGAGAAATAGCAGAGTGTCAGTAACTCGGTGATATGCATTGTAAGATTACCCAAATATGTCCAGTGTATTAAACACAACAAAGACAATACAGCTGGAAATGACATTACTAGTTAAGCCAAATTTCAAATGAAATTGTTTACTGTAGCAAACAAATGCATGATTTTCTGGAAAGGCAAATTCTTCTCCTGACTTTCTGCTTCTGTCCATTCTAGGTCTAATTTCACAGCACGGTATTCCTCATGATGCACAAATTTCTGCTGCAATCCTGTTGTGATGTTTCCACTACAGTACAGTCAAAGTCATAACACTATACCATGCTTGTTTAGCTGTGGAGTCCCAGCAAAGCGATAATCTTTTTCAATGAAGAAACCAAGTAGAAGGTACCATTTTTAGGAGACAGATTGATTTAACAATATAATATCAACTATTCAAGTCAGTTATTATTGAACAATAACCAACATTTAATGAATACTGTTGAATAAACTGATCAACCTAGGACCTATGAGGCCAATCTCTATTCCGAATGGTACCATGCTCTCTTTTACTCACCATGTAATACTATGAGTTAAGTGTCATGTTGTGTTCATGTTGCTGATAAACTGTTGTAGGAAGAAGTGAAATAATTTATGTGAGATTCTACAGGCAATAACCCCCAAAAGTAAATTATGGATATGTAAATTAATATTGTGAGCCAACATTATTACTGTCTAGCAAGCAATTTGATAATTTAGCATAGACTATGTGGTATATAAACAACCCGAGTCTATTTATCTTAATTCTGAATTCTTGATGTGGAGATCATAGCTTTAGTATGTGATGTTTTGGTGACAACCCTCTTCTAGATTGCAGAATGGCTTCATCTAATTATATCCTGACAGTGTATTATAGTCCATTCTACTCATGCAACTAAGCCTCAAGGTTGGGTACAGAAACACAAAGAACTGAAGCATGATGGGAAACCAATGCTAGCACTTTCATCTTGCTTAAATGAATAATTATTCTGGAATTTTTTACTGGAAATTGAAGTTTTATGTAATCAGCATTTAAAGTCTTCTAAAAATCCCAACTCCCAAATTTCCCACAGCCTTATATTCTAGTTACCATTAACATAATTTCCACATATCCAAAGAAAAAAAAAACAAATAGTTTCTATTTTCTGTCATGTGTCAAGCTTCCTCACCTATGTATTTGAACTTCTTGTTCTACCCGATAACCCTCTTTATTATGGTCAAATGCTGTTTTCATACAAATGATGTGAGTTTCTCTGACATAGACTATCAAATGCTACCTTTGATCTATTACATTTTATTAAAATCTTTGAACTTTGAATTTAAAATGTGTAATAAGGTCTTGGTAGTGTTAAATAAAAGTGGTTTGTGAGATATGTTCCATGTGCTTAAAGAAAAACATTCTCACATTATTTCTGTGGTATTAGAAATAAGACTAATATTTTGTTGAGGAGGAATAGTCATTTAGAGAAGCAGTTCTCAACATGTGGGTCTCAACGCCTTTGTGTTGAATGACCCTTTCACAGGGGTCATGTATCAGAAATCCTGCATATTAGATATTTATATTACAATTCATAATAGTAGCAAGTTACAGTTATGAAGTAGCATCAAAAATACCTTTATGACTGGGAGTCACCAGAATAAGAGGAACCTTATTAAAGAGGGCTACGGCATTAGAAAGGTTGAGATCCACTGGTTTTAAGATACTTGAGTTTAAACCTAAGTGTTTGTAAATGTGAAAATTGTCCCTGGTCACATTATGACACACTTCTCTTAACTATAAACTTCTTAGATATTTTGGTAGCACCTTGCCTATATTTTCTTAGCTGTAATCTTAATTTTAGACAAGAAAATAATAAAATAGCCATGTATTCCTATTTATATTGGTTACAGAGCAAATATTTGATAAGATTAAAGAAAAAATGTTTTTAAATTTTAATTACTTTTTAATATTTGATATATTTTGGTTATACTCTTTCCCTTCTCCCAACTCCGCCCAAATCTTCACCTCCCTGTACATCCAAATTCTTCTTTTTTTACCTCTTAAATCAAACAATCAATCAAAAAAAGCAAAATCAACACTGCTCGTCCTCACACACACAATAAAACCATGGAGTTTGTTTAACGTTGCTAGAGCCTACTAAACATGGGGCCTGTCATGGAGTGTGGCTGATGTACCTTGTGTCACTCCTTTGGGGGAAAAAAAACGAACAACTTATTTTCTTTCTTCCAGCACCTATCAGTTGCAAATGGCCTCTTGATAATGGATGGGACTTCGTTTTCACTTCCTTTTCTCATTGCTGGGTGTTTTGGCTAGTTTGAAACTGCAGATCTTTTTCTTGCTGCACATCTATGTTAGTCTATATGTATGTTAGTTGTGTCTGGAGGACATTGTTTCTTTGGAGTCGATCATCAGCTCTGGCACTTGCAATTTTTCCACCTTTGCTTTTGCTTAGATCCCTGAGGTTTGAGGAGAAAGGTGTGGTAAGACGCACTTTTGGGGCTAAGTTTAACAAAGATTCTCAGTCTCTGACTGAACATGGTCCAGTCGTGGGTCTCTGTTTTAATTCCCATCTACTGCAAACAGAATCATTTCAGATGATGCCTAAAGGCTGGACTGATCTATTGGCAAACAAAATGTCATTAGTGGTCATTTTCTTGTTATGTTCCTGTAGCAGAATAAAAACAGTTTTTCCCTAGACCCATGACCTATCTACTCCTAGGTACTTGTCCTCATTAATAGTATCAAGTATCTCAGTCACTTATATTTTGAAAATGATAATTGTATGCTTTTTCTTTCTTTTTTTTTTTTGAGTTTTCCTAAAGTGATACATATCAAATACTCTCTCCTAATGTGAGCTGTTGTGAAGCTATCTATTCATCTCCCCATGGCACTGCCTGAAACTTTTTGTGCTTTGATCATCACTGAAGAATGTCCACTTTCTCATCTAGTCACGTTAAAGTATTTTATTTATTTTTTCTCTAACTTCCCATGTTCTCTCTGCTGAGCTGACAATCCCTCATTTTAGCTGTTTGACAGCTGGCACACCCTGCCTGTCAGCATCAGTATTTACTAATGGGCCCTTTCTCTTTCAGAAGCTGTTCTCAATAAAAAAAAAAAAAGATAATGAAGAAATTACTTGACCCCAGACATGTAGCTATTGGTAACCATGGTCCGTGTCATTGGGTCTCACTGACATCTGTGCCCAAACAAGAGGACAGGATGAACAAGAATGGAGACACAGAGACAATGGAGGACAATTCAAGGAGAAAGAAGGCGGATGACTCAGACACAGGAAGACAGTCACCCATCTCCGTATTGTATGTCAGTTCCATGGGCCATAATACACACGTATGGTTAATACTCAGAGCAAGACTAGCAGGGAGCTGTACTTGATCACTTTCTATATTATATTTGAGTAAAATAACTGAGGTTTAAAGAAGGCAAGTAAATGGCTCAATAAGATAATGAAAAATTAATAAAACTATGTATCAGTATACACACACACACACAGGTTTAGCATTGTCTAGAAATTGACTTGAATCTAGACTTCTAAAAAAATTGTTATATGATATTTAACACGTGTGTGAGGATGTATGTATATACATGTGAATGCCTAACAAGAATTCAATACTAATGTTTTTTGCAGAAAGACTAGAATATCAACACTTATGCTTGAGTAGGATTAAATGTAATACTGAATATAAATATTTAATCAAGTATCAGGCAAGAGAGAACTGCTGTGGCAAAATAAACATTCTTATTCATAGTCTTTTTAGTTCTGCAATTAATTGCTGGAACTGACATTGAAATGTGAGTTTCTTTCCTGGTTATCAATGACAAAATCTTTTTCTTTTATCATTTGAAACAGGTTTCAGGTTCTTATTTTTTGCCTTTCTATGTGTTGGAGCTAGCTATGTATATCAGGCTAGCCTTAAATTCACAGAGATTCTTCTGAAAGCAAAAATTCTTTCAAGTCAATAAATAAGAAATATAAGAAGGAAAAGGCATGAATAAAGAATTAAATACATCCCCTTATCACAGTAACTTCGATTGGGATATAGATAAAACCCCATTTAGCCCAATATTGTACTTACATTTTAGAACGTATAAACTGAGACATACATCATTTTTCTGGGTGGTACAATGGTACTCTTGTTCTGTGCTTAAATTTATGACAATATTACAGTAAAGTTAACTTCTTATCAGCACAGGATATAATCAAATAAAAGGAGAATATAATGTATTTGACTAAGAAAATAACATTTGTCACAGAAAAAAAACTATTTTATTCATAATATTAAGATATAGAATATACTGGTTGTATAGCCTTAATATTGATTGTTTTTGCAAATCAAATTCTATGAGAATGAAAAAATATAGGAGTTAAACAGTATAATCCTAGAAGCCTGAATTCTAAATCTAGCCCTGTTCATACACTTTACGATCATGACTACAGTGTTCAAGCACTCTTTGGGGGTTTCCATATCACTGGAAAAGGTGGGAATTAACTCCTTATATATTTCCTTACTAATTGAGATTATATATTATATAAACTTTAGTCCATGCATTGGTATTTGATGACTTTCTCTTATATTATTATTTTTAATAAAAATAGTCAAGTTTATTACTCAAATTTGGTATTTTGTAATAAAAGGTGAAGAATATTGTTTGATCAGAGTTTTATTATTATGTATGGCATTATCATTGATTCCTAGACAAATTGACAATATCTGTAGTTTTTCCCATATTAAGAAAATGCACACAAGTACAGCTCACATAATCAATCAGTTCTGATTTTCAGTAGAAGCATGAACCACTGTAGCCCAGCAGAATACAGGTAGGATTTATAAGATGCAGTCTCTCTCCGTGTGTGTACTACAGACATCCATATGAAATGCAAATTGCAATTGCTCCGTGACAATTGAATTGTGAGTTAATATAAGCTTTATAAAGAGCTGGTATTTTCTCTCTGAATCTTTGAAAGAGCGTGTGTTTAATTAATTGAGAATCTCAGAGAAAAACGAGAGTGCAGAGCTCAGTGATATAAGCATGATATCTGGAAACAGTGTGGAAATCTCTTGATACCAGTCCTCTTGATGACACAGTTCCATGATCTCAAAAGTGCCCCAAAAGTTTGCCATTCATAATGAAGTGGAAGATTCCTATCCTCCTACTCAAAACTCGACTGAGCCTCATGTTACCTCCGTCTCTGCCTAACATGTATTGTAGTGACAGAGAGACACTGTCCGTGCTGTATTTCAGGGCTTTGTTTGTACTCTCAGATGCAAAGCTTTCAAAAGTTGTATGATATCTGAAAATTTTCAGTGGTTCAGATAATTGGAGGCAGAACGTCAATGCTCACCTTCTTTCATTTTTTTTCTTTGTGAAATTGCACAGACACTTTATCAACCAAGTTCGCTACTATTCATAATAGTAATATTATATGACACTCACAATTCACCACATTAATAATATTCAAAAAAGAAAACAACCTATATGTCCTGTAGTTGAAATTTTCTTTGGGAAGCTAACCAGCTCCCAAATAATGACAGGAGACTTATTATTAATTATGTTTGCCCAATCTTTGCTTACCTCTTGTAACTTAATTTAACTTGCTTCTCTTCATCTGTTTTGCATAAGGGTTATTTACATTTCTTTCATTCTATGTGTTCTATTTTCCTGTGTCCTCTATGTCTGGCCCCCATCTCTCTGCTCTCTCTCTCTCTCTCTCTCTCTCTCTCTCCTTTCTCCCCTGATTCTAGATTCCCTTTCCTTGGCCATTCAACTTTTTATTGGATCATAGATGCCCTGTGCAGGCAAGGTAAAACAGCACCATATCATTTGCTAGTTAAACAAATATTGAGCAACATAACAAATATTATGCAACACATCTTAATATAGTTAAACCAACATCCTATTCTGCAATAATGTCCTTCAACAGACAAATGGATAATGAAAAGGTATACATATAAAACATGAAATGTTATTTAGTTGTAAAACTAAAAGAAACCATGAGCTTTACTGGTAAATAGGTGACCTGGTGAAAATTATATTGAGTGTAGTAACCCAGGCCCAGAAAAACAAACATTGCATGTTCTTTCCCATCTCTCAATCCTAATTCCAAATCTTTAGATATGAGCATAAAATTTGGAATAACCACAGAAACCAGGAAAGTATAAAGTGACTGCAGATGTGTATGTGCAAAGGGGGCTGGAAGGAAATAGAATATCTCTAATATGACCTTTTGATGCCAATTTCACCCTCATCCTCTAGTCAAAATTATGAAGCTATTTGTCATGTTACATTGAGGGTTGGTTTTGTGCAGCTTCCTCAGAAAAGGGAAAATTATGCCATATAAATAAATATATATATATATGGAAATATATATATATATATATTCCCATACACACACATACACACACACACACACACACACACACACACACACACACACTCACTCACTCACTTAGGCTAGTAATGCTCTCCACAAGAAATACAGGCTACGAAAGAAACCAGAAACCAGTTCTAGGCCAGACACTCTCTTCGAACAATTATATAATTCCTCGCTTTTATGTATACTGCTTCATGGCTTCATCAGATCTCATGATTTTTTTCCCCTTATAGACCTCTCTCACCTGTCTTCTATCCATGTATCCTTAACATGATGCAGGATTAGCTGTTTTTGCAAAAAGAACTTGACAAATGAATGAACTGACAAATAAACAAGCTACATATATACCTGATCTTAGATGGCAGAAAGTTCTTGGGTTTTGTACTCAAAATTAATCCTTTCTAGAAAAGACCTAGCAAGGTCACATCATTACATAAATCACCATGATTTTATGGTTATTCACATATTTACTATATCTCCTGTAAACTACATAAGATGATGGCTCATTTCTCTTGCAATTACCTATTAAGGATGGCTTCCTTCTGTTATAAGCACGGTTGCTGGATCATTAGCTGGTCCTCAAAATACTTAAGTCAAACAAATGAGAACCCACCCTCTCTTCAGTAATTCTTTTCTGTCCATTTAATCATTACATTTCTGGTGGAATGCATTCCTTTAGTTTAAATCACCAAGTTTATTCGCCTGGTATTTCTTTGTCTCATTTTTTCTATCTTTTATATTTCATTTTTTCTTTCCTGCAAATTAAAAAAAATATGCATATACTTGATGAAGGACATGATTAAATTATTAGTAACAAATCATTTGCTCAGGTATGTGGTGCCCCAAACATTGTTCTAAACATTTCCCCAAATTACCTTACTTAACAGCCTTGAAACCTGTAAAGTAGGCTCTACTATAATGGACCATTTAAAAAGTAAATAAATTAATACAAAACAAACAAACCAAAAAACCCTAATTTTTATCGATCATGGAAAAAGTAATAGTAAGATTTGGCTACAAATCAAGGGATCTGACTCCAGAATTGAAGTCATTAATCAAGGTATAAAAGAATCTCTTGTACTGACTTAGAATTTAGGGGAGACTCGGGTCTGATGAGTTTTAAATTTCCCTTGGCTATTTTACTAGTTTCTTACAAAATTCACTTCATATTATCACTCTGAAAATAGATCTGACTCAGTTGAAATTCCAGATCATGTTGGCCTCCCTAGCTGTCACATGCAAACTGACAGCCTATTGAGTTCTTGATCTTAGGAATTATAGGAGAATCTTGAACCTGTCAGGATGCTTGACCAGTCATTGATCCACTGTGTGAATGACAGTACCTGCATTCCTCTGTCCCTCTAATGTTCTGTCTGGAAGTGGCCATTTCTCAGAGACTACATAAGATGCCCGCAACTACATTTCCTATTAAAATGCATGGGTCACCAAGAAAAATGGGCAAAAGGTCAGAAAGAGGGCACCAGCCTGTGGGCAGTATATCTGATCAAAATATTTTCCAGGGATGACCAGCTGTGAGACCTGGAGTAAGCCACTTAACATTTCCAGATCTCAGTTTTTCCCTGATTATGAGTTGAAGAGGTTAGCTCACAGATTTTACAAAAGGCCCATTCAGCTACAAAATTCTTCAAACAGCATTTAAAACAATATATGAATAAGAAAAATAAAATAATTAATAGCTAGTTTAGAGAGTTTTACCTTAAGGTGGACAGTGGCAACTCTGCAACTCAAATCAAAGGCTATGTGAAATTAACACCAACTTTGTCTAAAGGCTGTCCCTACTGAGTGTTCGGACATGAAAAGGAGTAATAAACTGTGGATGATGCAGAGGAATAAAGCAAATGATAATTATCTCCAGGAAGACGAGCCAGGAGCTGGGAGGAGATATTGATCCGAGGAAGTAAGCATTAGAATGAGAATAATGAAGAAGAAATATGGGTCTCGTGTTATCTGAGAGATGGATGTCAGTGGAGCATAACTTACCCAAGTCTGAAACTGGATGTGTTGTTGAATGTGGTTTTTAGCAATTATCGTCTCAAACAGACTTAGATTACTAAGGGGAATTATGGCACTACACAGTGGGAATCTAGAAAGAGAAGGGTCTTGGGTATGCTTGATTCAGTGTCTCATGGGAATCTATAAGCAGATAATGTTCTTCTATCTCTTTGCTTGGCTTTCTTTGCCACTTCTAAATTATGCAGTTGTTTCTCACTTTGCATTGATGGAAGGAATGGTTTTGTACAGTTCACCCCAAAAAGGGAGAAATTATATCTCAAAAATATATAAAAGCCTGTTTTATAATTTATTAACCCAATTTCAGTCACAAAACCTGACTTCTAAATCAATTCCCTTCAGCAGAAGTTGCAATGTCTTCTGGCTGTCTTAAGTCTCTATTATTTACCCCAGTTACTTCAGCATAGGGTGAGGCTTCTACATTGAAGCAGATAAATTATAAATAGTATGAGAGTTGGATACTGAATTTTCCTTAGGTTTCTCTACAGTGTAGAAGCAGAACATTGATACTGGGAGCTGGACTGGCATCCTTGTAGTTGTCAAGAAAAGAAAAAAGCAACCAATCCAACGAAACAAAAATTTTGTAAAGGAGGTTAATACACATATTACATAAAAATCAAATCCAGTTGATTTGAAACCAATATACCAGTATCATGAAAAACATGTGTTTATAGATCTTAGTTTGTTAGAAAATTATGATAAAGAAAAAGAAAACATAAAGTCCATGTTAGTTGATTTAAGTTCATGCCCTTCCAAACTAAAAGGAAATAGAGATACTGATTGGTCAGAAGACTCAGCAGCTCAAGATGCTTCTGCCCTTGTAGAATACTTGAGTTTGATTACCCAGGACCTACACAAGTCATCTTACAACTATTTGTTACTCCAGTTCCTGGGGATCGGATACCCTATTCTGGCTTCATGGATCATTCTCATATAAGAGTGTTGTGGTATATTTGTTTACACTGTGTGAAAATGTATCACTGTTATTAGTTTAATAAAAAAAAAAACCTCACCCATTGCTGGTGGGAATGCAAACTTGTGCAACCACTCTGGAAAGCAGTGTTTCGGTTTCTCAGGAAATTCGGGATCAACCTACCCCTGGATCCAGCAATACCACTCTTGGGAATATACCCAAGAGAGGCCCTATCATACAACAAAAGTATATGCTCAACTATGTTCATGGCAGCATTGTTTGTAATAGCCAGAACCTGGAAACAACCTAGATGCCCTTCAACGGAAGAATGGATGAAGAAAGTATGGAATATATACATATTAGAGTATTACTCAGCAGTAAAAAACAAGGACTTCTTGAATTTTGCATACAAATGGATGGAAATAGAAAACACTATCCTGAGTGAGGTAAGCCAGACCCAAAAAGAGGAACATGGGATGTACTCACTCATATTTGGTTTCTAGCCATAAATAAAGGACATTGAGCCTATAATTCATGTTCCTAGAGAAGCTAAATAAGGTGAATCCAAAGACAAACACATAGGCATCCTCAGGAATATTAACCTTCATCAGGCGATGAAAGGAGACAGAGACAGAGACCCACACGGGAGCACCGGACAGAAATCTCAAGGTCCAAATCAGGAGCAGAAGGAGACGGAGCACGAGCAAGGAACTCAGGACCACGAGGGGTGCACCCACACACTAAGACAATGGGGATGTTCTATTGGGATCTCACCAAGGCCAGCTGGCCTAGGTCTGAAAAAGCATGGGATAAATCCGGACTAGCTGAACATAGCGGACAATGAGGAATACTGAGAATTCAAGAACAATTGCAGTGGGTTTTTGATCCTACTGCACGTACTGGCTTTGTGGGAGCCTAGGCAGTTTGAATGCTCACCTTACGAGACCTGGATAGAGGTGGGCAGTCCTTGGGCTTCCCACAGGTCAGGGAACCCTGATTGCTCTTCGAGCAGATGAGGGGGGGGGGGGACTTGATCGGGGGAGGGGGAGGGAAATGGGAAGCAGTTGTGGGGACGAGGCAGAAATCCTTAATAAATAAATAAATTAAAAAAAAAAAACCTGAATGGGCAAGAGCTAGGGGAGAGAGAATAGGCAGGAAAGAGAAGAAAAGGAGATGAATCTAGGTTTGTGAGAGATGCCAACAAGATAAGGAGGGAGTCAGACATACAAAATGGAGAAGTGGTAAAAATATGTAGAATGTAGATTAATAGAAATAGGTTAATTAATTTAAGAGCTAGTTGGGAATGAGTCCAAGTGTTGTGAAAAGAATATTTTATGTGTTGCTGTTTTACCGTGCCTTCATCAGCTCCCTCTGATTGGTCTAATAAAAGCTGAACAGCCAATAGCTAGGAAATAGAGAAATAGACAGGGCTGACAGCCAGAGAGAAAAACATAGACAATCAATCAGCCAGCCAGGGGCCAGTCAGCTGTTTACCAACCAGTTGGCAGTCAACAAGGCAGACATGGAGGAAGCCAGAATGTTCAATGGACAGTACATAGATAAGGTAGATGAGCCTCGGGGCAGCATATAGATTAATAGAAGTGGGTTAATCTAAGTCAATAAAAAAAACTACCTAGAAACAAGCTTAAACTAAGGCTGAGCATTCATAATTAAAAATAAGTCTCCTTTATATGATAATTTGGTGGCTGGGGGTCCAAGAAAGCCTGACACACCTAAGCTAAAGGAAAGATATATTTTTCATAAGTCTCCATGTAATTATTAGGGAGCTGGTAGACCCAAAAGGAAGTTTGACAAGAAAGTCCTACAAAATTTGTTGCCCGACCTGAGGAACAAACACACAGATGGAGAACTCATGCAAGCCCGTGCCACTGCAGTCACATCCTGGGCATCTGCAGGCGCTCCCAGCAGTGAGCTGTCACTCACTGTGAACACAGGCTTAGCAACACTCCAGACCCAGTATGCTTGGTGAACGCGAGGCTAAGTTCTCACAGAAAGGTAAACCAGAGCAACCGCTCAGAAACAGTGGGATAACCTGCTAGAGCTACTGACTTGGGAAAGAGCCAGCCACCAGTGCCATCTGCTAAGGGAAGCCACATGCAACCACAGGCAAGTAAGAAGTCAAGTCCAGATGTACAATGCTTGAAAATATGCTTAGATGCTGAAGAAAAAAAAAAGAAAACTGGGTGTAGACAGTCATAGAAAAATAATTTAAAAATAATAAAGTAAAAACTTTTAAAGGAGTAATAGTATAAAAAGAAAATAAGTCATGAGTATGGGAAATAGAGAGGGCATCTGGATCCTGTATGATGCTTGGTTGCCTTGAATTTTTTGAATGATAATGTTATGAGTGAAAGACAAAAGCAGCTGAGAGACATTGCATTATAGAGTTATAGACAAACGTGCAAAATTAAAACAGTTCATAGGGCTCCCTCCTTCCTTTGGGGCATAGCGCCTCCCTGCCCAGCCTGCTAGGGCGCTGGGACCGAATCTGAACCGGGAGGACATAGGGGTGGCCGGTAGCTCCTTTGTTCCCATAGCCTGCCCGCAGCGAGCGGGGTGGGCCCTTTGTTCGCAAGCTAACCAAGCAGCGCAGAGTTTCGATCTGGGCACCGAGTGAAACATCATTGTGGTGAGTGAGTGCTGCGGCAGCTGGGATCATACCTCAGCCCGCAAACACTTCCTGGCCATCCTACAGGGGCTATACTGCCCAAACCCCCTCTCTCTTCCTATCCCACTCAGCTTACATCCAGATCCCCACACCCCCTGTCTCCCTCCCTCCTTTGGGGCATAGCGCCTCCCTGCCCAGCCTGCTAGGACGCTGGGACCGAATCTGAACCGGGAGGACATAGGGGTGGCCGGTAGCTCCTTTGTTCCCATAGCCTGCCCGCAGTGAGCAGGGTGGGCCCTTTGTTCTCGAGCTAACCAAGCAGCATGGAGTTTCCTCCTGGGCACCAAGTGAAACATCATTGTGGAGAAACATCTCTGGGGAGTGACATCACTGGGAAGGTACATCAGGGGGCAAGAAGACCTGATCCTATAAAAGAAGATCCAAAGGGGAGTATTGGGAGGAACAGATGGGCAGACGCCAATGCAGGAATTCTCCCAACAATCTGAAAAACAACACGAAACCACCAGAAGCCAGTGACCCCACAACAGGAGGACATGGACACCCTAATCAAGAAGAAGTAGAAAAAACTGACTTCATGAAAGTGATTGACACCCTTAAACAGCATATAAAAAAACGCCCATATAGAAATGGATGAGAAGTATAATAGAAAGTTCGAGGAATTGAGTAAATCAGTGAATGATACCCTAGGAAACCAAGGAAAAACAATCAAGCAGATAAAGGAAACAGTTCATGACTTGAAAACTGAAATGGAGGCAAAGAAGAAAACACAAACAGAGGGCTGACTGGACATGGAAAATCTAGGTAAACGAATAGAGACTATAGAATCAAGGATAACCAGCAGAAAACAAGAGATAGAAGAAAGAATCTCAGATTCTGAGGATAACATAGAGAAAATAAACACTCTGATCAAAGAAAACAGCAAGTCCAACAAACTCTCATCACAAAACATTCAGGAAATATGGGACACAATAAAAAGACCAAACCTAAGAATAATTGGAGTAGAAGAAGGAGAAGAAGTGCAGCTCAACGGTACAGAAAATATACTTAATAAAATTATAGAAGAAAACTTTCCCAACCTGAAGACAGATGTACCTATGAAGGTTCAAGAAGCATACAGAACACCAAATAGGCTGGATCAAAAGAAAACATCCCCTCGCCATATAATAATCAAAACACAAAATATACAGAATAAAGAAAGAATATTAAGAGCCGCAAAGGAAAAAGGCCAAGTTACTTATAAAGGTAAACCTATCAGACTTACACCTGACTTCTCTATGGAAACCATGAAAGCCAGAAGGTCCTGGATAGATGTTCTCCAAAAACTAAGAGACCACGGATGCAAGCCCAGACTACTATATCCAGCCAAACTTTCATTCACTATAAATGGAGAAAACAAAATTTTCCAGGATAAAAACAAATTTAAACAATACGTAGCCACAAATCCAGCCTTACAGAAAATAATAGAAGGAAAATCACTAACCAAGGAGTCCAACAATGACCACAATAACTCAGACATCTAGAGACTCTTCACCAGCGCAAATCAAAGAAGGAAAACACACAAACCCTACTACTTAAAAACTGACCGGAGTTAACAACCACTGGTCTTTAATATCACTTAATATCAATGGGCTCAACTCACCTATAAAAAGGCACAGGCTAAGAGATTGGATAAGAAAACAGGATCCAACATTCTGCTGTCTATAAGAAACACACCTCAACCACAAAGACAGGCACCTACTCAGAGTAAAGTGCTGGGAAAAGGCTTATCAAGCAAATGGACCTAAGAAACAAGCAGGTGTGGCCATACTAATTTCTAACAAAGTTGACTTCAAACTTAAATCAATCAGAAGAGATGGAGAGGGACATTTTATACTCATAACAGGAACAATTCATCAGGAAGAAGTCTCAATCCTGAATATCTATGCCCCTAATATAAAAGCACCCACGTACGTAAAAGAAACATTACTAAAACTCAAGGCAGCCATCAAACCGCACACACTAATAGTAGGAGACTTCAACACTCCTCTCTCACCAATGGACAGGTCAATCAGACAGAAACCTAACAGAGAAATTAGAGAATTAATAGAGGTAATGAATCAAATGGACTTAACAGATCTCTATAGATTATTCCACCCAAAGAGGAAAGAATATACCTTCTTCTCTGCAGCTCATGGAACCTTCTCGAAAATCGACCACATACTTGGTAACAAAGCGAACTTACACAGTTACAAAAAAATACTAGTAACCACCTGTGTCTTATGAGATCACCATGGATTAAAGTTAGAATTCAACAACAATGCTACCCCCAGAAAGCCTACAAACTCAGGGAAACTGAACAGTCATCTACTGAACCATACCTGGATTAAGGAAGAAATAAAGAAAGAAATTAAAGTCTTCCTTGAATTCAATGAAAATAAAGAAACAACATACTCGAACTTATGGGACACTATGAAAGCAGTCCTGAGAGGAAAGTTCATAGCACTAAGTGCCCACCTAAAGAAAACAGAGAAAGCACATATTGGAGACTTAACAGCCCACTTGAAAGCTCTAGAAAAAAAAGAAGCAGACTCACCTAGGAGGAGTAGAAGACTGGAAATAATCAAATTGAGGGCTGAAATCAATAAAATAGAAACACAGAAAACAATCCAAAGAATCAATGAAACAAAAAGCTGGTTCCTGGAGAAAATCAACAAGATAGATAAACCCCTATCCAAACTAATCAAACGAAAGAGAGAGAACACGCAAATTAATAAGATCAGAAATGAAAAGGGGGACATAACCACAGACACAGAGAAAATTCAGAGAGTCATTAGATCTTACTACAAAAGCCTATATGCCACAAAACTGGAAAATGTAAAAGAAATGGACGCTTTTTTAGATAAATACCATTTACCAAAACTAAACCAGGACCAGGTGAACAATCTAAACAGTCCTGTAAGTCGCGAAGAATTAGAAGCTGTTATCAAAAACCTCCCTACCAAAAAAAGCCCAGGACCAGATGGTTTCAATGCAGAATTCTACCAGAACTTCCAAGAAGACCTAATACCTATACTCCTTAATGTATTCCACAATATAGAATCAGAAGGGTCATTACCAAATTCCTTTTATGAAGCCACAATTACTCTGATACCAAAACCACTCAAAGACTCAACCAGGAAAGAGAACTACAGGCCAATCTCACTCATGAATATCGACGCAAAAATCCTCAACAAAATACTGGCAAATCGAATCCAAGAACACATCCGAAAAATTATCCATTATGATCAAGTTGGCTTCATTCCTCAGATGCAGGGCTGGTTCAACATACGAAAATCTATCAATGTAATCCAGCATATAAATAAACTGAAAGAAAAAAACCATATGATCATTTCATTAGATGCTGAAAAAGCATTTGACAAAATCCAACATCCCTTTATGATAAAAGTCTTGGAGAGATTGGGGATACAAGGGTCATACCTAAATATAATAAATGCTATATACAGCAACATCAAATTAAATGTAGAGAAACTCAAAGCCATCCCACTAAACTCAGGAACACGACAAGGCTGTCCACTCTTGCCATACCTCTTCAATATAGTGGATGAAGTTCTAGCAATAGCATTAAGACAACATAATGGGATCAAGGGGATTCGAATTGGAAAGAAAGATGTTAAACTTTCGTTATTTGCAGATGATATGATAGTCTACATAAGCGACCCCCAAATCTCCACCAAAGAACTTTTACAGCTGATAAACAGCTTTAGTAATGTGGCAGGATACAAGATCAACTCCAAAAAATCAGTCGCCCTCTTATACACAAAGGATATGGAAGCAGAGAGGGAAATCAGAGAAGCTTCACCTTTCCCGATAGCCACAAACAGCATGAAATATCTTGGGGTAACTCGAACGGAGAAAGTGAAAGATCTACTTAACAAGATCTTTAAGGCATTGAAGAAAGAAATTGAAGAGGATACCAGAAAATGGAAGGACCTCCCCAGTTCTTGGATTGGGAGGATCAACACAGTAAAAATGGCAATTCTACCAAAGGCAATTTATAGATTCAATGCAATCCCCATCAAGGTCCCATCAAAATTCTTCACAGATCTGGAGAGGACAATAATCAACTTTATATGGAAAAACAAAAAACCCAGGATAGCCAAAACAACCCTATACAATAAAGGATCTTCTGGAGGCATTACCATCCCTGACTTCAAATTCTATTACAGAGCTACAGTAATGAAAACAGTGTGGTACTGGCATAAAAACAGAGAAGTCGACCAAAGGAACCATATAGAAGACCCGGATTTTAACCCACAAACCTATGAACACCTCATTTTCGATAAAGGAGCTAAAAATATACAATGGAAGAAAGAAAGCGTCTTCAACAAATGGTGCTGGCCCAACTGGATGTCAACCTGTAGAAGAATGAAAATAGACCCATATCTATCACCATGCACAAAACTCAAGTCCAAATGGATTAAAGACCTCAATATCAGTCTGAACACACTGAACCTGATAGAAGAGAAAGTGGGAAGTACTCTACAACAGATGGGCACAGGAGATCACTTCCTATGTATAATCCCAGCAGCAAAGACATTAAGGGCAACATTGAATAAATGGTACCTACTAAAACTGAGAAGCTTCTGTAAAGCAAAGGACACTGTCACTAAGACAAAAAGGCAACCTACTGACTTTGAGAAGATCTTCATCAACCCTGCAACAGACAAAGGTCTGATCTCCAAAATATATAGAGAACTCAAGAAACTAGACTTTAAAATGCTAATTAACCCAATTAAAAAAATGGGGCACTGAACTTAACAGAGAATTCTCAACAGAAGAAGTTCAAATGGCCAAAAGACACTTAAGGTCATGCTGAACCTCCTTAGCAGTCAGGGAAATGAAAATCAAAACAACTTTGAGAGATATCATCTTACACCTGTCAGAATTGCTAAAATCAAAAACACCAATGATAGCCTTTGCTGGAGAGGCTGTGGAGGAAGGGGTACCCTCATCCATTGCTGGTGGGAATGCAATCTTGTGCAACCACTTTGGAAATCAGTGTTTCGGTTTCTCAGGATATTCGGGATCGACCTACCCCTAGATCCAGCAATACCACTCTTGGGAATATACCCAAGAGATGCCCGATCATATGACAAAAGCATTTTCAAATATGTTCATAGCAGTATTATTTGTAATAGCCAGATCCTGGAAGCAACCTAGATGTCCTTCAATGGTAGAATGGATGAAGAAAGTGTGGATTATATACACAGTAGAGTACTATGCTGCGGTAAAAAACAATGACTTCTCGAATTTGCATGCAAATGGATGGAAATAGAAAACACTATCCTGAGTGAAGTATCCCAGACCCAAAAAGATGAATATGGGATGTACTCACTCATAATTGGTTTCTAGTAATATATAAGGGTCACGGAGTCTACAATTGGTGAACCTAAAGAAGCTAAATAAGAAGGGGAACCCAAGGAAAAACATATAGTTATCCTCTTGCCTATGGGAAATAGACAAAATTGCCGGGGAGAAAAGTGGGACCTTGGGGGTGGGGTGGGTTGGGGGTAAGGGGAGATGGGGAGAGAAAAGTGAGAAGGGGAGGATGGGAGGAACTTGGGGAAACAGGATGATTGGGATAAAGGAATGCTGGATAGGGGAGCACGGAAGCACAATTCTTAGTTAAGGGAGCCACCTTAGGGCTGGCAAGAGACTTGAACCTAGAGTGGCTCCCAGGAACCCAAGGCGATGTTCCCAGTTAGTTCCTTGGGCAGATGAGGATAGGGAACCTGAAACGACCCTATCCTAGAGCAATACTGACGAATATCTTGCATATCATCAAAGAATCTTCGTCTGGTGATGGATGGAGATAGAGACAGAGTCCCACACTGGAGCACTGGACTGAGCTCCCAAGGTCCCAATGAGGAGCAGAAGGAGGGAGAACATGAGCAAGGAAGTCAGGACCACGAGGGGTGCACCCACCCACTGAGACAGTGGTGCTGATCTATTGGGAGCTCACCAAGGCCAGCTGACTAAGACTGAAAAAGCATGGGTTAAAACCTGACTCTCTGAACATAGCGAACAATGAGGGCTGATGAGAAGCCAAGGACAATGGCAGGGGGTTTTCATCCTACTTCATGTTCTGGCTTTGTGGGAGCCTAGCCAGTTTGCATGTTCACCTTCCTAGACATGGAGCGAGGGGGGAGCACCTTGGACTTTCCACAGGGCAGGGAACCCTGACAGCCCTTTGGACATGAGAGGGAGGGGGAGAGAACTGGGGGGAGGGGGAGAAAGGTGGGAGGAGGGGGAGGGAAATGGGAGGCTGGGAGGAGGGGGAAACTTTTTTTTCCTTTTCTCAATAAAAGAAATGGCGCATTTCCTGCAGCCATTAATCTCTCATCAACTTCTCAATCACATTCACTTGTCTCTGCCAAATCGATTTCTGAAATTATCCAGTAAATCTTCCCAAACAGAGATATTTTGCGTACCAATGGCCATACCAAAAACTCAGGCAAGTGATAGGATAATTCCTAGTTGGATGTTATTATCATTGGTGTCCTCTTTTATGAAGGTGTTGTAGAGCCAACTCTTTAAAGTACAAATTCTGTGCTAGATAGTTGTCTACTGCTAACTTATGATGTACCAGTCACTGGTATTAGTATCCAGGACATAAGCTTTGGATTTGTGTTTCTCTGCTAGTGATACAATCGTGTACATTCACTGCTCAGCATCCTTAGCAGACTGATTCAAGATGTGTTGTTACAAGTGGAGCTCTGGGTATTCTTCTCTGAAGAAGCTCACAGAAACTTCAGAGATGGTTCCCACGGTAGAGTCCTGACAAAACTATTCAGTAGAATGACTGTAGAACATGGCTTACAAACTGGTTGTTGGGATTCACATAACTCTGTCAGAAAAATCTTTTCTTTGATTTTTTTTTAAGTAGCCCACTAGGAACAGTAATATTATCAAGCTGAAAATGAAGGACAATAAGAGAAATAGCCGTTTACAGTTCATCAGCTTAAACCAGCACTGTCTCATGTGATTCTCTACTTTACTGGACAAGTTGTATTGAATGAGTGCATATGTCAAAGGATCAATATGCATGTATCTAATGTGTTGCTACCACACTTCTTTCTGCTGTAATTTAAAAATAAAGCTAAATTTTCTAAAAGAGAAAAAAATAAAAATATAGGGTGGATATAAAGAGCATTATAAAAGGCAGATTGCAGGGCTGATAGAGCTGGGGGTGGAGAAGTAGAAAGAAGGGGAAATTTTGACAATAATCTCACCAGAAACTCAAAAATACATTGTGGCAAAGTTGCTTTTTTGCTTCTTTTTAAGCAAAAACAAATGTAATTGCTTAATTATTTTTCTATGCCCATAAAGGAATTCAATGACAAATGCAACTTAAGGAAGGAGTTATGGGAACCTTGTTTACAGTTTCTGAGAGTTGGAGTCCATGACTGTCATGGTGCAGAGAACATGGAAGCTGAGAGAGTCACGAGTGTGTTAATGGAGCAATAGCCAAGAACTTATACCTTGTAAAGCAGGCATTATCAAAGAGTTAACTGGAAATGACATAGGTTTTTGAAACCACAAAACCCATTCACCGTGGCAAACCTCTTCCAACAATGCCAGGTGTCCTAATCCTTCCCAAAACTGTCCCAACTACTTGGGACCAAGCGATAAAATATATGAGCCTATGAGAATCGTTCTCATGAAGGCCACCACATCATAGCTATTTGCTTTAGGGAATAATGAAACCTAGAGTGGGTTGCTTCTTCTGGGTGATAGTTCAACTTTTTTTTCAACCCTTCCCTAAGCAAATATCAAAAAAGGAAATGATGTGGGATCTCCCTCTCTATGCAGGAAGTGCTTTGGGCCTATAGCAGAGCTATAGGGAAACAGAGTTAGGCAAGGAAAACTAAACTGAATTCTTGAAAAAAGAAGAATAGAGTCAATGGGAAGCCATGTAGCCCCACTGAGATGGATGCCAGAAATTTAGCCAGTAAGCCACAGCCACGTGGTAATACACAGATTAGTAAAGATGGGTTAGTTTAGGATATGAGTTAACCAGAAATATTCTTAAGCTATTGGCCAAAAAGTATTGCAAATAATATGGTTTCTATGTGATTATTTCGGGTCTGAGCAGCTGGGAAACAAACAAGCATTCTTATTACAACAAATTGGCATGCCAACGTGGTGGACTAAATCCATGTAAAACCTGAGAGGGCTTGGAAAGACATTCTAAATGATAATAAAACAATGTTTAACCACATTTAATTTTCTGAATGGGCTTGCTTGCTGGGAGCATGTTGCAGTTCCTTTAAAAGAGGTTTTCCTAATTCAGCTGTAGCAAGAAAAAAAAGCTGTGGTTTTAAAATGTCAGCTTTCTGGGCCATTCAGCCAGCACGACCTCTGACTCTTTCAGGATACTGAGCATTTGAATGGATTCTGTGAGCAACCTAGTACTGCTTGCTTGGTGGCAATGTGGGCAGGCTGGTGCCTAGAGATAGGGTAGTGTGCATGGCTCTTAGAAGCAGGAGCAGCTCCACCATGCTAGAATTGATGAGGCAAACAGGCATGGCCATATTTCTCCTAGCAATGGTGCACCTTAAGTTTCATAAGTACTTAGCATTTTAATAAGCTATTCAGAACAGAAAAGAATTTCAGATACACAATAGGACAGATTCAGACATAAAAGACCTAAATGAGTCACAGTGTTGGATAAATGTACATAGGCTTGGAAGAGAAAAGAAAAAGAATATAGACAGTTATAAAAAGAAGTAAATGATTTTAAAAGGGGTAGAGTCTATATCGATACAGCATACAAACAGTCATAGATTAAAAGGAGTAACAAAGAATAAGCCACGCTAAGACCTTCTGAAAGGTCCCTGTGATTATACCCTCTCCAAAATACTTCACCTAATAAAAAGCAGAAAGAAGTTTGGTGGAGAATATGCCTATATTCCCAAATATTGTATATAAATGTTTGTTTACATGTAAAGGAGGATATGCTTATAGAGATTTGCATTGGCATGGATCTTGGTTTATTGATACAAATTTAAGGTCAATTTTGTTGTACTGTGTATATGTATTTCTGATCATGGTTATAGTATTGTGTTTATATAGTTCATTTAGAATATAATGTATAATTAAGAAATATAGGCTAATAGATAATCATCTATAATAGTCAGGCTTGTAGTAATGTTAGTTAGATTTTCTAGATGTACAGAAGTATATTTCATGTGGATAGACATTCTTTAAACCTTCCAAAGACTGCAACATTTAAAATCTTTAAGAATTTAGGGCTTCTCATGATTGTGAAACACATTTGCTCCTGGCAGCACCAAGCTACTTCAAGAGGAAGATGAGCATCAAAGAGGTTCCTCATGGAGTTTGTTAGTCATTTGGGTAAGAAACTGCTCTTGTCTGGACTTCTTTATGAACTGAACATGCAGGACCCATAGAGAAGTGATTGCTGAACTTGCCAAAGGTGAGACAATACCTTGAGGTTCCTGCTTCATGAAAGAGTTTGCTAGACATTCTGCAGGATACAGAAGAAAGTGACTGACAATCTACTAATATAAGTGGAGCAGTCTTTGACATTTCCTGCTTCATGAGAAAGTCTGCTGGATACTATGGGCCTGTAGGCTGAAGATGGATGCCCCAATGGTACAGAAGAACATTGGGTGAATGTGCAGGCAGTGAGACATCTCTGCCAATTCTAGAGTTTTTGTAGTTGCTTACAATGCATATCTTGTTTACTTAGGTAATATTATATCCTTCTGGAGTCTTTGATGGAGTTGAAGAATTTATAGTTATAGCTTTCTTTAGTTATATGTAATTTTACTATGTTAAAATTAAAACCTTCCTTTTCACTTAAACAGAAAAGAGACAGTGATGTGGGGTTTCCCTATGTATGCTGTGAATATCATTGGTTAATATAGAAACTGCTTTTGTTCTATAGCAGAACTATAGAGGAGCAGAGCTAGGCAGGGAAAACTAAACTGGATGCTGGGAGAAAAAGGGCAGGACCAAAGAGAAGCTATGGAGCTGCCACCAGAGACAGACATGCTAAAATTTTGATGATAGGCCACGACTTTGTGGTGATTAACAGAATAATGAAGATAGGTTAAATTAAGATGAAAGAGTTAGCCAATAAGAAGCTAAGAGCTAATGGGCCAAGCAGTGATTTAAATAATATAGTTTCTGTGTGATTATTTCACAGCTGAACAATCAGCAAATAAACAAGCAGCCTTCTTACAACAAATTAGTGCACAATATGGGGAAATGGAAGGTAAAACAATGTTAATTTTTCTAGGATGTTGATCTTCTGCTGAGAAAACCATGGCATTCCCTTGGTACCATCATAAGCAAATTGGCATATATATATATATATATATATATATATATATATATATATTTGGAGGGAAACTGCTCATTTCAAATCATACTCTATCTGGAATGAAACAATGACACGGAGTAAATGATCCAAGAAAGCTGAACCTTTTTATCTTTTTTTGAGAAAATTGTTCTCAATGTAATGAAGGGAAAGTGGGATAGTTAGAGATTATCGTAGTGATGATACTCTGGGAAACACTGGCAGGGTCTATGTAACTGCCAAGTATCAGCTTTGAAATTCTAAAGTACAAAGCCAGATGTAGAAGTAGTTGTGGGCATGCTCTTTGTGGTGGTGGTTTTGAGGTGACAGAGATGAAGTACATCAGAGAGGTCATCTGATGTTTGCGCTCTAGAAGAGCATCAACATTCAGATCAGCAGGGTAAGCTGTACATTTCTGTCATCCTCTAGTGCTGTGTTTTGTTCTCAAACCCATTCCCTCAGGTGTTACATCAATCTTGTCTACAAACTTAAGCATTGTTATCTCTGTCATAAAGACTGGCAAATATTATAATCCAGGAAGAGAACACAGAATACAGTAATCTATTTCCAAGGCTTGTGTTTCATGATATAGACCAATAATAAAGAGGAATCTTTCTCAATAGATAGTCAGATTTTCAGAATTAAGTTCCAAACCCCATCTGTCTCTCAGATCTGCACATACAGTCACTCTATCACACAATCTCTTTCAGAACCCTTTGTTTAGAAACTTTAAGTGCTAGCATATATGAATCAGTGAGGGCTGGGTGAACAGCAAAGAACTGTGAGACAAAATGGAGTCACACAAAAATGGTCAGGAAAAAACAAAACAGCGCTAAGAAGCCACATAGGGAAGCAGAGAATAAAACACTCATAGTTATGACTACGGATTTACTTTAACAAGCTTGTTTTCCATTCTTTCCCCCACAGCTGATCTGCTGACAATCTCATTCCAAGTAAATTCTCTTGTGTCATGCATTTCTCTTTTTCCATCTCATTTTCTCTCACCTATTTTATTTCCATTCCATTAAACACTGCCTCCTCTTCCTTCCTGACTACTTCATTTTTTTTTTTTTTGCCAGGATACTCCCCAAGTAGAAGACTCCTTCAGACAGTGCAGTCTATTCCTTTATCAGGTCACTAATAGCTTTCTTTTGATCTATTGGTCATCTGGGGTTCAAGTCAAACTTTATCCTGGGGAAGGAACCACTGTATATGGCATCAGGAAAAGAGATATAAATAGAAGAAAAGGAAGAAAATAGAATGTAGTCAGAATAAGATAGGACGGGAGCAAATAAAAAATAAAATTAAAGATAAAGGAGATGCCATTAGAAAATGCAAAAGAAAATGAACGGCAAATTAAGACAATAGGGAAGATTATATTTCTCAAGAAGCTAAAAAGGAGAGATATAGGGAAGAAAACAAACCAGAGTAAACAGGATAACATAAAATGAAGTGGACAAGTGGGAGAGAAATGTAAACAGGTCAAGTGAGCTGAAAAATGAAACAAAGCAATCATCCCGTTAAAAAGGACGGTGAGAGACATAGATGGTAAAGGTTATGTGTGTGTGTGTGTGTGTGTGTGTGTGTGTGTGTGAGTGAGAGAGAGAGAGAGAGAGAGAGAGAGGAACAGGAAGAAGATATAAGTAAACAAAGCAAGATTGAAAAGAATTCTTAGAAAAAATAAACAAGCTATTTGTTTTCAAGGCCATCTCCCCGCTTGCCTCTATGAACACACCATTTCCTTTAACAATAAATGAGTGCATTAAAACAGCTGAAAAACAAGCAAGGCCACAACTCTGTGTATGCTGGGGATATTATTTGGATGCTGATGTCTCTCAGGAGGCCACAAGTTTTTATCTAAGCTTTCAAAACTATGCAAACATCATCACAGAAGCTAATAGGAACTGAAAATGGACTAGGTGTTCACACTGTGCTTAGCACATTGTGCATATTGGGATTCTCACCAGTATCCATGATGTAGTTACTATTAATACATTCGCCTGTTAAACAAGGATTTTGAAGGTTAGAGGGGATAGAATAGTAAAGGAAAAACCCTAATTTGCACAGGTTTTGATTCTAAACCCTGCATTAAACTTAAGCAATTTGTCAGCCCAAGGCCACACTTTAATACCAAATTCTACAAAGAAAGCACATTGTCAGAAAGCAGACCTCCTCCTAACTGGACAAATTCAAACAGCGATTGAGGATGATTGTGCATGTAGCACTTTGCATTTTGTGGTCAGAAAATAATCCTGGCTTCCAAGAGGGTGATGATGTAGAAGATGTGGGAACAAGTGTATATGTTGGTACAGAAAAACACAACTATCAATTCAAAGGGGAAGAGAGACACATTACTCTTCAGCCACATATGACTGAGTATGGCCCAGCAATAGAGACTCAGGTTGTCCTGAAGACTTACTTCACTGTAGAAGTAGAAGTGGTTATATAACATTTTATTAGCTACAGAACAAAGTAATGAAACAAAGCATTTGCCAATAAATGAGTTGGGATCAGAGAAACATATGTGAACAGCAAAGAATAGAACAGCAAAAAGGTTCAGGCGTGCATGACAGCATTCTAAGGTTTGTCATTGCTGTAACATAGCTGTTTGCTGGGACTATATTGTAAATGATTTGATAATGCAGGCTGTTGAGTAGCTTTCAAAGGAGATTTAAAAAATTGCTAAACATAATTGTGTTTTAGTATGTGACATTTTAACTCTCTATATTACCAAAGTGCAGTCCTTTCGCCGTGTATATTCTTCAATGCAAGTGTGCTTTCCTTTGTTTGACTTTTTATTTTAGGTTCTGTTTGTTTGCTTTTTGTAGGTTTTTTTTTTTAAGACAGGGTTTCTTGGTGCAACAGCCCTAGTTGTGCTGGAAATAGCTCTGTAGATCAGGCTGGCCTTGAACTCACAGAGATCTGCCTGTCTCTGTGTCCTGAATGTTGGGATTAATGACATATGGCAAGATAGCTGTCCTTGTTTGTCTTTTTTCTTGAGTGCTTCAATTAAAATTTACATCACAGTGAGTAGACAGAATACCTTTCTGGCATAACAAAATAAATGTCATAGAGATTTAGCCTAGCTCTTTATAGGCATAGTTTGAATAAGGGATAAATGTCCATAGCAAATATTTTCTTTAAAAAGATAAAAAATGCATATATTGAACTGCATGGAACTTGTGACTGTATCACATTTAGTAAACTTTTTTCTATTAGCATCAAAACCATAGGCACTACACGAACAAATAAACAAGAACACATGTATCACAAGAAGTCATATGTGAAGGACAATGAAATTTGAGTTTTACTATATTGTTAAAACTTGACAAGATATTTTCATCCCCAGATTTTCACCACTTGTAATAAATAAGTGTCTTTTGGACATGGCATATCTCTTAAATCATACATTCACCGGAACTTTGGTTACCTGCACAAGACCTGTATTAGATTTGAGCCTTTATCATTTCATCTTGGATGGAAAAGGATCCCATGAAATCCACTCATCACAGAGGCAGTATTGGTAATCAAGGATTTTGGGACAGGACTGTCATTTTCTTCAGAGTATATCTACTGATAAATTCTCCATAGACCAATTGATAACTTCCCTTCCTCTGTAGACCAGGATGGCCTTGAACTCACAGAGATCTCCAGCCTTTGCCTGCCTCTGCCTCCAGAGTGCTAGGAATAAAGCATTGTGACCATCTCCTGATGTCACCACTCCCTTTATTCTATTTCTTAATCTGTTTATCTTCTTGAACAGAGGATTTAGCTTCATTCAACTTCCTGGTGCTCTTTTTATTCTCAAAAGGTACTTTTTGTAATTTAGCATGTCTTACTGCATGCTCTGGCTTTGTGGGAGCCTAACCTGTTTGGATGTTCATCTTCCTAGACCTGGATGGAGGGGGAAGGACCTTGGACTTTCCACGGGGCAGGGAACCCTGACTGCTCTTTGGACTGGAGAGGGAGGGGGAAAAGAGTGGGGGGGAGGGGAGAGGAGTGGGGGGAGTGGAGGGAAATGGGAGGCAGGGAGGAGGCAGAAATTTTTTCAACAAAATAAAAGGAAGTCAGCTGACTCACTGGCAGTGTCCTGAGCATAAACAGCCTAAAGCCTGCCCCCACAATGACACACTGCCTCTAACAAGGCCATAACCACACAAACAAAGCCACAACTCTTAATAAGGCCACTCCCTTTGACATTATGGGGGCTGACTATGTTCAAACAACCATATCAAACTTCCTGTTGCTGCACTCCTTTAATACAGTTTTTCATGTTTTAGTGACTCCAACCACAAAATTAATTTTGTTTCTACTTCACAACTGTAATTTTGCTACTGTTATAAATCATAATGAAAATATCTGACATGAAGGATATCTGATATGTGACCTCCCAGAGGAGTTGCAACCCTGTGGTTGAGAACCACTTCTCTAGAAGCTGAAAGACACGAAGCCATATAAACAACAAGCACAATTCCTTATAGCTTCTTATTTTGTTCAACAAACCTACTTGATATATATTATAGAAGAAAAAAAGTCACCATTTGTGGCCATCAAATAAAACAAACCCTGATCCTTCCTCTAAACTTAGGTTCATATTCCAGGAAAATGCTCCAAGTTCTTAAACAAGTGAGTTCTAAGTCACCCTTTAAAAAGACACAAAGAGTTGAAGGCCTGACTAGACCAGCGTAATGCAGGGTTAATGTGGTCAATTTAATAATATCATCAAGTCACAACTATATGCATATACAGGGGCAATGTCAAAACAGAATCAGTGTACGAAGTTTAGTCCTGGGCTGCTTGGAGCTGGGAGTTTTACTGAAATCTTTCTTCTTTCTCCACCATAGACAGGGTTGAACTTGTAAACTGCTTCAGAAGCATTAGGAGGACTAAGAACAAGAAGTCTGCAATGAGGGCCAACTCAGAAAGTCATTGGTACATTTTCTTTTTTTCCTTCTCTGACTCATCTTGCTGATGACTCACTCTTACTCTCTGCTTAACATTTCTTAGAATTCTACCTACATAAAAGTCTCTTTTCTAGGCTCTTGGGAGAGTTGAGATAAAGACATTAGGTTTCCTATAGAAACTTATACTATGCTTAGATAATTTGGAAATGCATGTTTCTACTTATTATAGGGCATCCATACAGTAATTTAAGTTCTCCCCACTGTGTGATTGACTAGTTTTAAAGCCTCAGAGAACTCTCTAAGGGACATCTAATCCTTACCTCTTTTATTTATCCTCCCACGTTCCATATACAGCACTCGAATTACATGGCCCGACCAAGAAGTAAGGAGGATCTAGAAACAACCCCTGCCGTGTAGGCTTTACTTTGCACAGCTCTAAATTATTAAAGAAGAACACGTATTTTGGTGAGCAGCTAGACATTTCTCTTTCAACACTGAGAGTACGAAATTTGAGAAAGAATAATAAAAGATATACCAATCATTTAGAGTCACTCACTCTTTTTATTTCTCTCTAAACTTGTTTCAACTGAGCCAGTATTGTTATTCATCGGTTTAGAATTTCTACAGTAATTATAGGTTTATATCTGGCTCAGTTAACTTGGTATTTTTTCTGACCCTTTCTTCATTTTATTTATATTTCTCTTGAGATGATTGGAATGTTGAATTACAAGAGGTCGATCATGTATAAAGTAGAGACAAATTTCAGTATCCTCAGATGCAACTTGCAGTCTCTAGAGAAGATAAACCTTGGCACAAATAAAACTAGTGTTCTAGTAAATAAATTCATGATGACTCAGGTGAACTTCTGTATGGACACCAAATACTGTACCCTAACCTCAGTAATGTAATTGACTTTATATTTTGTCTTTTGAGAGTCTCCTGAAGTCCATTTACTTTTGACATTTAGTGTTACAGAAACAAAAACAAATTCGAATTTAATGAAGTTGCCATTTGTTATTTCTCCAGTTCAAGGTTTGCAACGTCACTCTCCAGAGAATAGTAAGAAATTGGAGGCAGAATAATATTCTCACCTGTGTAAAGTGGTATCCCTTTAAAGTCAAAATATTCAGGCACTCATGGGACTTATGAGAAGTCATGGGATTTATCTTAATGCAGACAAGGATGAGATAAAGGAACTTATATCTATAACTAGCATGTTCCAATTCCAAAGGATGAATACACTACTCTGCTTGCAGTAAGAATTCTCTATTTAGACATTAATATTTTTCTCACTGGATTGCATATCAAACTCAAGCAGCGCTAACTGAACTCTAAGGGGTTTAATGATAGCTATCCTATTTATACTAAAGTTATTACACAAGCAAATATTCCAACTCATACGGTGAGCCCATGACCCTGAAGAAACATTCTTCCATTGTTCTACCACAGCACATAAAGTACCATGAGAATTCCAAGGTGAAAATTGTGGCATCCATTAGTGACACAAATAATGCAAAAGTTTTATTAGGATTCTTCCTGAGGGAGGCTGAACTTACTTTATGAAGCTTCAGTGTACATATAATACATAGTTATTTGAGCAGGTCATTAAGAACTTATTCTAGAGTCACATGGACTCTATTGAATCTTTTACTAACCTTGGCAGAATTCTGCATATCCACTAAGGTGATCCTAGCAACAGGAATTCACAATGAAATCTTCTGAGACATGCATGTCACAAATCATACAATTTATTACTGTGTTTGTGTGTCTGAACTATGCATTTTTAGAGTGTGTGTATTGCTATATTTGTTCATTCATATGTATGTGTGGGTGTTCACATCTGTATGTGCATCAGAGGATAGAAGAAATCAAATATCATGCTTTAGCATTATCCAATTTATTCCATAAAACATGTTCTCTCATTCAACAAAAAACTATGATGTAAGATTAATAAAAATTCAGAGAAACAAATTGGGATTTAACCTGAAGATCCAAAAAGCAAAGCAGCCAACAACTGACTCTTAGCTTGATTGCAGTCTGAAAATGGCAAACCTGCCTCCAAGAATCTCAGAATGATAGTATGCATGAGAACTGTCTCCTCCTGTTCTCCTCTTGTTCTGCGATTTCAGTCATGTATCACATCGCCCGGTTGTGTGTGGCTACCGGGATTAAAGTTGTATGTTACTACTGTCTGGTAGTAAATCTGACCAGTGGGTCTGTTTTACTCTCTGATATTCAGGCAAGCTTTATTATTTAAAATACAAATGTAATATTACTACAGAGCTAGTTTGGTAACCAGAAAATACCAGTAATCCTCTAGTCTGACGTTTGTGTTTATGCCCAGTTTTTCACATAGGTGCTAAAAATCTGAACTCAGGTCCTCACACCTGAGAAATAAGTGCTCTTCTATACTGAGCCATTTACCTGGCCTCTGCAAACTATTTTGCACAAAGTTTATCTCATAACAAGAGCCCCCAATGTCTTTTCCAAGTTTGACTGCTAAATATATATTGGATGACATTTACAAAATTATCTAAATTCTTGATACATCTCAGAACGTAACGTTTACTTTGGCAAATTTTGAAGGTTTTGACAAATATTCTTTAAACGTACGTAGGAGAATAAAAGTTTCCAAAGACAAGTCAATTTTTCACAAGATAAGTAAAGAAGTACTACTGTTCCTATCAGTCATGAAGACAAAATTACAGTAATAAAAAGTATGCGTTTAAATACCAGTGGACACACAGACTAGTGGGTGGGAGAGGATTTAAAGACTCTTAAAAAGAGGATAGAGATTTAAGAACTTGAAGTATTTATAAGTGGCATGTTAGAGTGTTGTTGATGTGGAAGTGCAAAGCAAGAGGAAAGAACATATCATGTAATAGATGGTTCTGGGAAGATGGAACATGTTGGTGTGGGAAAATAGCACTAATCTCTGGACCAGGAGCGCGCTTGTGTGTGTGTGTGTGTGTGTGTGTGTGTGTGTGTGTGTGTGTATGTCAAAGTGATAGCTTTCAAAAACAGAGATTTTTATAACCTTGTTTTAGATGGATTCTTTTTATAAACTGTAAGGTCTTTGAAAAAGTAAACATTTTTAAGCATAAAATTATTTCTTTCCATTACCAATGACATCATAGAGAAAGCTATTAGATGAATCACATTTTGTAGGCATCATTTGCAATGACAAAAATATGTTTTTCAAACATTCTAATTATGCAGGAGTGATGTCAGCAAAGCATCGAGCTGGAGAGTCCCAACATTCATGTCCTGTCTCCTAAAACAAGAGAGCAAAGTGCCAACTAAATGCCAATGGAGGTATGGCCTCCAAGGTACTGTAAAGCAGTAGCAGAAAATGAATGGTTCAAAGTAGCTGACATAATCCAAAAGAAAAGACCAGGAACACTGGCTGAGACACACTATTCCTCACCTGAAAACAACTCAAAGTCAGAAGGAATCCTCTCAGAGGGATGACTTCTCAAGGATAAAAGAAGATGAAGAAAACATAAGCATGTGGTTTTTTTTTTTTTTCACTCCACATTACAGTGTCGTGAACACTGGGGATGTCTACAGTGTTCACCAATGCTGAGCTTATTTGATATCTGATCCAGTTCATATTTGCATTTGTCTAAGATAAACAGGCAACACTTTGTCCCCTGCTCTTCATGGTCACAGTTGCTATACGGCTACTTCATACCAGAAAACAGGGTTTCTTCTTTGATGTGCCCTGGACTAAACAGCTTCTGTCTGGATCATTTCAGGGACCAGCTTGCTGTTATCCTTCTCTGCTGTGTGCTAGGAGTACATTGGGTATTGACTTATATTTCTTACTTGCTTCTAACCCATGTTCCCCAGAGACAATCTGATGTAAAGTATTTTCATGCCCAGATCCTGAGATGCTATATCCCCCATTTAGGATCTGCATTTTTGGGAGCTATGATTTCAAGACTGCTCTCAAGACTTCATCTGCTGTGACACATCACTTTAACAGAAACAGTAGTTTTGTCTCGCCTCAGGACTTCAGATATATTTCCAGCCAATGCTACTAGGTATGCACTACTATAATCTGCCCCAGTGTGATAGAAACCAGCTCTGAGATCGGTGAATACACCCTCATATCGCACTCAATGGGTCTATAGCTCTGGATTCAGTAGCCAGACTATTTCTAAACCATGATCTCAGAACTCCAACTCTACAGCCACTAGGGAAGCCAATGTCCTAGTACCTGATATATTATAACTGATACCTGGTGATTGTCTCTGACCACTTGAGATTCCCTCAATTAATAAATATCTCGGGATCTCAACCCAACTACCCTCTCTGCTACTGCCAATTCCATAAACACACCCAATCTTGATTTCACAGAGAACAACAGTGAGTTTTATGGAGATGATATGCAATAATTTTTGTAACAGTCATGAAACCCCATCCAACCAGTGATGGAATTTGAATAAACAGGAAAAAAAATCTATTCTCTTTGAAGGCAGTTTGTAAAAACTGGTATTAACAACTTCACTACCAAATAATTAGACATCACTGCAAGGCAAAAAGATACAAGAAAAATGCTCCATCAAAGAAATTGGAAAAGAAGAAAAAATAGTCAGCAAGATGTGATTGAAGACATGGATAACTCAACTAGATTAGGAAAATAATCAATGATTAAAATAAAAAGTACTGAGAAAACAAATCAGGATGAATAAACAAGTAGCATCCCTCTATTTGAAGAAGGTAATTATTGAAATTTTAGAATGCAGTAGTCAAGCATAAATAGTAAACATGATCAAGCAAAAATATAAATTGTAATTATGAAGATGTATATTTTGAAATTCATCCGAGAGATAAAAAGGAATAAGCAAGGAAGAGGGACCCAAAAGCAGTCAAAAGAGTGAAACAAAGCCCATGTACATTCTGTTAGGTGCCACACAAGAACATCATACTCTACAACCACAAAATATTTGCAGAGATCCTAATCTATACAGACTCCCTGATTGTCTGTTGAGTCCCCGTGAGTCTGTATGAATACTGATTAGTTGATTCTGTGGGCTGTGTTATTGTGGTGTCCTTAATGGGTTGATATCCCTAGAAGCCTTGCTCTTTTCTGAAGGGAAATGGAGGAGGAGTGGACCTAGGGAAGAGGGTAGGTGGTGGGGGAAGGATTGGGAAGAGAAAGAGGGGAAATTCCAATCAGAATAAAATATAAGAGAGAAGAATAAAAAATGTAAACAGAAAATGATGAGTGAAAACAAAGCTTATAAAGATTATGTGGCAGAATTAATCAAAATACTATGTGTATTATGAAAGCAGGTGATAAGTGATTAACATACTCCTGTTCAGGCATTGGGTACAAGAAGCATCAATTTTTTTTTAAATATTTATTTATTATGTATACAATACTCTGTCTATATGTATGCCTGCTGGCCAGAAGAGGGCACCAGACCTCATTACAGATGGTTGTGAGCTACCATGTGGTTGCTGGAAATTGAACTCAGGACCTTTGGAAGAGCAGGCAATGTTCTTAACCTCTGAGCCATCTCTCCAGCCCCAAGCATCGATATATGTATATATATATATATATATATATATATATATATATATATATATATATCAGACAAACAAAATTGAATTAATAAATGTGTATCTTGGACAAATTGGATAAAATAATAAATAAATGAATAAATAAAGAATAAATATGTATCTCAGACAAAATTGAAAACACTTGTAAGAAAAAACAAAGCATTTCTAAGAGGGGAGCTTTGAAAACAAATACCTAAATTAAGAAGACTCAAAGATCAGTAATTAATACCTTAATTTTGCAGTTTAATATACTAGAAAAAGGATGGGCTAACCCTAAAATTAGAAAAGTGAAGAAACCAGCATGAAAAGGCCATAAAAAGGTGAAATAGAGATGATAGAACCAATAGGAAGGAAGAAGAAAGGGATGATTACTTTTGAAAAAATAAACAAAATTGGCAAGCTCTTACATACAGTAATAATATAAGACTCAAATAAATAAAATCAGAAATGAAAGATGCCTTAGATCTGTTTCCACAAAAACGCAAAAGCTCATATGAGACTTCTTGAAGAATTAATATACCAGAAAATTGGATAACCCAGAAGAAATAAACAAAACAAAACAAAAAAAAAACAACTTCTGAAAAGACTATACCATAATTAAACATAAAATCTGAACAGTATGGTAAGTAACAAGACAGAATTAGACTCAGAAAAATTCCTTAGGAAGTAAACACACAGGAACAGTGGACTTTTAGGGACAAACCTATCAGACATTTAAAGAAAAATGAATAAAAACTACAGGGAAACCTTGTCTTGAAAAACAGCAACAACAACAACAAAAACAAAAAAAGAAAAATTAATAACAATCCTCTGTTCTATCAAGACAAATGTGCTAGATTACTCCTAAAAGCAATGGCAGGGAAAGGGGACTGATTCAAACCATTCCAAGCAAGGTCTTGTTTTGATCTCAGAAAAAAATGTGATCTTCTGTGCAGGAGGTGTGAGGTGAAGTGTGTTTTTCTGCTGGGAAATGTGTCCTGTCCTGCAACATATTTCTGCACCAAGGAAGTCAGGTTATAGCCCTGCTTGAAAGGTTTCAGAGTTCTGATTGGGACAGGAACACTTTGCAGTGTGTAGACACATACTTTATATTTCAGAGGTTTAGAAAACCCTGGACACTATTATTCTTGACCTACAATGCCCTCCAATTCCAAGGATTAAGAGTCAAAGAAATGTAAAAAGCATCCCAAGATACAGAGAGTTCCTATGTGTTATACCCAATGAACTAACATTCTACTCTGACAAAAAAAAAAAAATAGCCTTCCTAAAAATTAAAAGTATAAAAATGTTTCCAAACACAATTTTTGAGGCCAACATTACCTGGAAACCAAAACTAATCAAAAATATTCCAATCCAGAACAGAAAACATGAATCGTAATTCCTGATAAATAAAAAAAACCTTAATATCTTAATCTCATTGTAAAGGATCATACATCATGAGTACATCAGATGCTCCCAAGTTGCATTGTTCCCTTCTGCTTACACAGACCAATAACACACTGGCAGAGTAAAAAGTCAAATTAGTGTTAACAGCTCAAAAGACACACATAAAAAAAAATTTAGAAAGTTAAAATTATTTCATGACAAAATGCTCAATAATTTAGATATAATATTGAAGGGCGGTGGCACACACTTTTAATCCCAGCACTCGGGAGGCAGAGGCAGGCAGATCTCTGTGAATTCAAGGCCAGCCTGGTCTACAAGAGATATATATAGACAAAAATGTACACTAAGATGCTAAACGTTATTTATGATAAATCCTCAGTTAACTCCATGTGCCTTACATAAAAAATATTGAAACATTTTCTAAGATCATAATAAGGTAAACATTCTGAGCAATTTCATTCAACTTGATACTAGAAGATGTAAACTGATATTTTAGGTAAGAAAAGGAAACAAATGCACACAAGTAGCAAATATGAGACCTTCTATTTCTGTATCCTGTGGTATTATATAAGAAAAGCCATGAAACACATTGGAAATAACATAATTTAATTAAACTTGCAATGTAGGAAATCAAGAAAAAAAATTACTTTGTGTAAATACACAAAAATTATGTACTTCAAAATGAAATTATTTGATAAAATCTCATTTAAGGTATTGGAAAATTGGGTAAAATACTTAAGAACATGTTAAACTTGGGAAGTTCAAGAAAAGCTTTAGATTAAAATAATAAAACAATGATAAACTTGCAGTGACACAAAGGACTTGGCATATCCCATATATGGGAAACCAAATGGGTCAACTCTGTTAGAAATTCTCAGACAATGCAATCTACAGATTCAGCCTAAACTGATAAAAATTCCAATGACATTTTAAATGAATAGAAAAACAACCTAAATTCCTATGAAACCACAGACTGCAAATTGATAAAACTATCCTCTGAACTACAAATGTGTAGATATCTGTTTACATGATTTGAAATCACATTATTAAGTTATCATAATGGAAATAATGTGGTAGTGGCATACAAATAAAATCACAGACCTAAAACAGCAGGGTATGTAAAAATGAATGCACATATGTAAAGTCAAATAAACCCAATATAGATGCCAGAAATAAACAAAACAGAAACAGCAGTCTCTTCTATTAAAATGTGTGGGTAATTATCAAAACACAAAAGAATATCATCAGGTATTCTACCTCTACAGACACGGAATGAAAGAATTAAATGCAGCATCTAATTCCAAAGATTTCTAAAAGAAAACATATGTATAAAGATGTTTGAGAACTGAAAGTCGTCACATCTCCCTCCATTACTCCAAATCTTTTTTTCATTCCATTTTTTTTTCTTTTTCCATTCAAAAATTTACATTTCCTCCCCTCCTCCCATTCCCCTCCAGCTTTGCCACTCACCTTCCTCCCTTCCCCCCTCCTTAAGAGAGGGCAGGGAAATCTGCACTGTGGGAAGTCCAAGACCCTTCCCTCTACATCCAGGCCTAGGAAGCTGTGCATCCAAATAGACTGGGGCCCAAAAAGCCAGTACATGCAGTAGAAACATATCCCAGTGCCTTTATCAATGGCTTCTCGGTCCGCCCCCATTGTAAGCCTCAGAGAGTCCGGTTTGATGGAATGCTCATTCTTTCCCATTCCATCTGGATATGGTGATCTCCCATTAGAACAGTCTTTTGGCTGTTCGAACTTCTTCTGTTGAGAATTCTCTGTTTAGTTCAGTATCCCATTTTTAATTGGGTTAATTAGAATCAATTCTTCCATATCTAATCCACTAGTTTTACTCTCAGCTCTATTACAAAAAAAATGCTGTAGACCTCTTTCTCTCCTGCACTCATCTCCAGTGGACCACACAGATCTTCGTCTCCAGCCTTCCAAAACTAATCACACATTACCTTTTCTTAATTCACAACTCCAGAACTCCTTACCTGGGAACCCACAGGCTGTTCAGTCTAGGGAAGCTGGTAGTCCAACTGTGGATCATCAATGCTCCCTCCATTCCTCAAAATTCAACTTTGCAGTCTCACCTTCATCTTGATGGAATCCCAGCTGCTGAGACCTCACTTACTCTCTGCCCTCACAACTCCAATATATTTTGTAGCTATCCTCCTCCAACCTTAATCCCCACTCATTCTGTCATCCCAGTGCCCAACTCCATCAGGTCTTCTCAAGAAATCTGCCAGCCCACAAGCCTGAGAAGCAAATGAACCAGCAAAACAAGTAATTAAACTTCAGATATTCATTCTCCGTCCATTCTTCCAAAAACAATCCTCCAGTCTGATCCCAAGCTCTGTCACTCACTACTTCATGTTGCTTATCCTTACTCTCAGCCCCCATTCCTATGGAATTAGCAGCCTTTTGTGAAACACCCTACTTTCCTCTCCCCAGTGAAGAGGAATGAATGTAATTTTTTTTTTGGAATGTAAGATGGCTTTCATGCCTAAGATGGAGGCAGTCTGATTTATCAAAAGAAAGAAATGCCTATCAAAGAAAATGAAGCATACAGAATGTCAAATAGACTGGACCAGAAAAGAAAGTCCCCTCAGATCATAACAACTAAAACATTAAACACAGAAAAAACAACAACAAAAGAATATTGAAAGCTGCAAAGGAAAAAGAATAAGAAACATAAAAAGGTAGACCTATCAGAATAACACCAGATTTCTCAATAGAGAGTTTTAAAGACAGATGGCACAGATAGATATATTCTCTGAAGAGAAAAAGCTCAGGGCTATACTTATTATAACACAAAATTTTACCAGATTTTCAAGGAAGAGTAAATGCCAATACTCCTCAAATTAGTCCACACAATAGAAACAGAAGGAACATTGTCTAAATCCTTTTAAAAGGCTGCCATTACCTTCAAAGTCAATGCACATAGAGCCCCAACAAACAAACAACTGACTGCAAGAACAAATCAAAAAGATTATCCATATCCACCATGATTAAATAGGCTTTATGGCAAAGATGCAGGTATCCATAAAGTAACAAATGTAATCCACCTATAAACAAACTAAAAGAAAAAATACAGGATTTTCTCATAAGATGCAGAATAGCCTTTGAAAATACCAGCACTCTTTCAAGACAAAGGTCCTGGATGGATAAGGACCATAAGAGATATACATCATAATGATAAATACATCTTATTGAAAGTCCATAGCAAGCATCAACTTAAATGGAAAGAAACCTCAAAAAATTCTACTAAAATATGAAACAAAACAGATGATGTTGTTCACTCTCTCCATACCTCTTCATCACATATATATGTCATACTTGGAATCTTAACTCAAACATTATGACAGCTGAAGTTGACAAATGGAATTCAAAAAGGAAGGAAATAAATCAAAGTATAGTTTTTTGAAGATGATATGATAATATTCATTAATCACTCTCTAAGTTCCACCTACAATTACCTACAGCTGATAAACAGCTTCAGCAATGGAGCTAGATGCAGAATTAACTCATAGAATCAGTAGTATTCATACATACAAGCATAACAATTGAAAAAAATCAGGGAAACATTACCTTCAACAATAGCCTCCAATATAAAATTTTGTGGACGTCTAAACAAACAACTGAAAGACTTGTAAGATAAAAGTATAAGTCACTGAAAAAAGATATAGAAGATATCAAAAGATGGAAAGAACTCCCAGGCTCACTGATTAGTATGAATAAAATAGTAAAAATGTTGTCCTTCAAAAAGCAATCTAAAGGTTCAATACAATCCTCATTAAATTTCAAAAATAAGATTTCACAGATCTCGAAAGGATAATTTTCAGCTTCATATGAAAACAAACATAAAACCCCAACCAAACAACCAAACAACAATATCAACAAAGCAAAATAAACAACAACAAAATGTTCTTTGAATAGAAAACCCTTCCAAAAATAAAAGATTAGCTTGAGTTATCACCATCCTTGCTTTCAAGTTGCACCAGAGCAATAGTAATAAAAACAGCATGGTATTTGTACAAAAATAGACATGTTGATGAATATAACTGATTGAAGGCCCACAAATAAATCCAAACCCTTATGGACATTTGATTTTTGATAAGGATGCAAAAATAAACACACTAGAAAAAGATGGCATCATCAAAAAATTTTCTAGTCAAACTGGACAGTTGCATGTAGAAGAATTCAAATAGAAACATACTTATCACCCTGCATATAAAACAACTTCAATGGATCAAAAATTTCAATATAAAGCCAGATACACTGAACTTGATGGAAGATAAAGTGAAGAATAATATTGAATTCATTGGCAAAGGGAAATATTTTTGATTAAATATTAATTAATGAGACCTCATAATTCCAAAGGTTTCTGAATAGTAAATACCATACTTTAGACAAAAATGATTTGTCTACAGAATTATAAAAGGTTTTTACCAATTACATATCTGATAGAGGGTTAATATCCAAAAATATAAAGATCTCAAGAAGCTAGATATCAAGAAAACAAATAACTGGCTATTCAGTGGTGGGGCACTCCTTTAATCCCAGCTCTTGGGAGGCAGAGGAAGGAGGATCTCTGTGAGTTTGAGGCCAGTGTGTTCTACATAGTGAGTTCCAGGACAGCCAGGGCTATTACACACAGAAACTCAGTCTTGCAAAACAAGAAGAAGAAGAAGAAGAAGAAGAAGAAGAAGAAGAAGAAGAAGACTAAATTTTTCAAGATGGGTTATCAATATAAAAAGATAATCTTTAAAAGATGAAAATTGAATGGCTGTCAGCTGTCAAACTCTTATCCCAGAGATGCAGAGCTGGTCCAACATATGAAAATCTATCAATGTAATCCATCATATAAATAAACTGAAAGAAAAAAAAACATACGATCATTTCATTAGATGCTGAAAAAGCATTTGACAAAATTCAACACCCCTTTATGATAAAGGTCTTGGAGAGATTCGGGATACAAGGTTCAAACCTAAATATAATAAAAGAAATATACAGCAAGCTGAGAGCTAACAACAAATTAAATGGAGAGAAACTCAAAGCCATTCCACAAAAATCAGGAAAAAGACAAGGCTGTCCACTCTCTCCATACCTCTTCAATATAATGCTTGAAGTTCTAGCAATAGCAATAAGACAACATAAGGAGTTCAAGGGGATTCAAATTGGAAAAGAAGTCAAACATTCGTTATTTCCAGATGATATGATAGTGTACATAAGTGACAACAAAAACTCTACCAACTCCTACAGCTGATAAACACCTTTAGTAATTTTTGTTCTCTTGCAACACTACAACTCCCAGCATTCCCCTGGGGACACATTTCCCAGAAGCCTTTGCATCCCCAGTTAAAAGCAAGGACAAGTCACGAGTTCGCCCCTTCCTTCCGCCTCCCCTATTGTGTCTGCACGTTTTCCCCTACATGTTTGTTATCCCTCCCTCATTAAAGTGCACCCACATGGGACCGCCGCATGTCTGTGTCTTTTCCCCGCTTAACCGTCTTTACCCAAACAGGAATTAAGAACAACAGTAATGTGGCAGGATACAAGATCAACTCCAAAAATTCAGTAGCCCTCCTATACACAAAGAACAAAGAAGCAGAGAGGGAAATCAGAGAAACATCACCTTTCATGGTAGCCACAAATAGCATAAAGTATCTTGGGGTAACTCTAACCAAGGAAGTGAAAGATCAATTTGACAAGAACTTTAAGTCTTTGAAGAAATAAATTGAAGAGGATACCAGAAAATGGATGTATCTCCCGTGCTATTAGATTGATAAGATCAACATAGTAAAAATTGCAATTCTACCAAAAGCAATCTATAGAATCAATGCAATCCCCATCAAAATCCCAACAAAATTCTTCATAGACCTTGAAAGAACAATAATCAACTTTATATGGAAAAACAAAAAAACCATGATAGCCAAAACAAATCTATACAATAAAAGTACTTCCAGAGGAATTACCATTCCTGACTTCAAACTCCATTACAGAACTGCAGTATTGAAAACAGATTGGTATTGGCATAAAAAACAGAGACGTTGGCCAATGGAATTGAATTGAAGACATGGATATTAATCCACAAACCTATGAACCCCTGATTTTCGACAAAGGAGGTAAAATTATGCAATGGAAGAAAGAAAGCATCTTTAACAAATTGTGCTAGCATAAATGGGTGTAAACCTGTAGAAGAATGAAAATAGATCCATATCTATCGCCATGCACAAAACTCAAGTTCAAATGGATTAAAGACCTCACTATAAATCTGACCACACTGAAATTGATAGAAGAGAAAGTGGGAAATAGTCTGCACAGTAGACCATTTCTTATGTATAACCCCAATAACACAGACAACAAGAGCATCAATGAATAAATGGGACCTCCTGAAACTGAGAAGCTTCTGTAAAGCAAAGGACACTGTCATTAAGTCAAAAAGGCAACCTACTGAATGAGAGAAGATCTTCACCAAATCCACATCAGACAAAGGCCTGATGTCCAAAATATATAAAGAACTCAAGAAAGTAGACATTAAAATTCTGAATAACCCAATTAAAAAATGGGGTGCTGAACTGAACAGAGAATTCTAAACAGAAGAAGTTCAAATGGCCAAAAGATACTTAAGGTAATGTTTAACTTCCTTAGCAATCAGGGAAATGCAAATCAAAACTACTTTAAGATACCTTCTTACATCTGTCAGAATGGTTAAAATCAAAAACACCAATAATAACCTATGCTGGACAGGATGTGGAGTAAGGGGAACACTCATCCATTGCTGGTGGGAATGCAAACTTGTGAAACCACTTTGGAAATCAGTGTGGTGGCTTCTCAGAAAATTGGGAGTCAATCTACCTCAGGATCCATCAACTCCACTCTTAGGAATTTATCACTCAAGAGATGCCCAGTCATACTACAAAAGCATTTGTTTTACTATGTTCATAGCAACACTATTTGTAATAGCCAGAATCTGGAAACAACCTAGGTGCTTCTCAGTGTAAGAATGAATAAAAAAGGTGTGGCACATGTACACATTAGAGTTATACTTAATGGTAAAAAACAATGACATCTTGAATTTTGCATGCAAATGGATGGAAATAGAAAATGTTTTACTGAGTGAGATAACCCAGACCCAAAATTATGAATATGGTATGTACTCACTCATTAGTGGATAAACAAAGGACATTGAGCATATAATTCATGATCCTAGAGAAGTAAATAATAAGGTGAACCCTAAGAAAAACATATTTATCCTCCTTGATATTGGAAGTAGACAAGATATCTGGGCAAAAGTTGGGAGCACCGGGGTGAGGGTGGGGTGGGGGGAGGGGAGATGGAGAGAGGGAAGGAAGAAGGGAAGGATGGGGAGAGCTTAGGGGAATGGAATGGTTGAGATGGAGGAAGGGTGGATATGGGAACAGGGAAGAAGATATCTTAATTAAGGGAGCCATTTTAGGGTTGGCAAGAGACTTGGCTGTAGAGGGGTTCCCAGGTATTCAAGGGGATGTCCCCAGCGAGGACCTTGGGCAGCAGAGGCGAGGATGCCTGAACTGGCCTTTTCCCATAGCCACACTGATGAATATCTTGCATATCATCATAGAACCTTCATCTGGAGATGGATGGAGATAGAGACAGAGACCCACATTGGAGCACTGGGCTGAGCTCCCAAGATCCAGATGAAAAGCAGAAGGAGGGAGAACATGAGTAAGGAAATCAGGACCATGTGGGGTGTGTCCACCCACTGAGACGGTGGGACTGATCTAATGGGAGCTCACCAAGGCCAGTTGGACTGGGACTGAACGAGCATGTGATCCAACCAGACTCACTGAATATGGCTGACAATGAGCCCTGAGTGAGATGCCAATGATAATGGCACTGGGTTTTGATTCTACTCCATGTACTGGCTTTTTGGGAGCCTAGTCTGTTTGGATGCACACCTTCCTAGACCTGGATGGAAGGGGGAAGGCCTTTCACTTCCCACAGGGCAGGGCACCCTGACTTCTCTTAGGACTGTAGAGGGAGGGGGAGGGGAAGTGGGGGAAGGGGGAGAGAAATGGGAGGAGGGAGGATGTGGAAATTTTTAATAAATAAATAAAAAAAGAAAATAATTAAAAAAAATAAAAAGAAACGCTCAACCTTCTTGGCCATCCTTAGAAACACGAATCAAAACTACTTTGAGATTTATGTCTTTTGCCCATCAAAATGTCCAAGGTCAATAAAACAACTGATGGCTCATGCTGGTGCAGCTCATGCTGGTGCAGGTGTCAAATAAGGGGAACACTCACTCATTGCAGGTGGGAGTTCAAACTTGTACAATTACTAAGGAAATCAGTGTGGTGGTTTTCCAGGAATACAGGAACTGAACTACCTCAAGATACAGCTATGTTACCATTGAGCATATACCCAAAGAATCTTTTATCCTACCACAGAGACACTAGCTCAACTATGTTCATTGCTGCTCTATATATAATAGCTAAAATTGGAAAAAAATCTAAATGACTTTTAATAGAAGAGTGAATAAGGGAAATGTGATACATTGACACAATGACATATTACTCAAGCTTTTTAATTGGGAGGGGAAGTAATCATAAAATTTTCAGATGAATAAGTGCAACTATAAAAGAATCATCATGGGTAAGGTTAGCCAGTCCCAGTAAGCCAAATAAGATTTGTATTTACTTATATGTAGATATTATCTATTTAATCAATGATAACAAAGCTACAGTTCATACTACAAAGGGTAGTTATTGAGTAAGAACTAGGGGGAATCAGATAGAGTGCCTTAGGAAAGAAAAGTAGAATAATTATTGATGAATGAAAGTACTGAAACAGCAGAATCAAGTACAAAGAAGAAAGTAATAGCAGAGTTGAGGTAGTAAATATGGGGAGAGGCAACTCAAATAAATTCTTTTTGAAGGGCAGTATGGAAACTTAATATATTATAAGCTTCCTAATATATATCCATATAGGAAGGAATATAAATTACCAAATTTTGTGTGACGTATAACCCCATCTAACTATTTTTTTATCACTATATGAGGCTTCCAGAACGAGGGTAGTGGAATCTAATGGATTTGTTGTCCAAATGGGTAGCATGGGAGAAAACATGGGACACAAACAAGACAGAGTACTGTATCTACAAACTGAAAACAAGGCCCCATTGCTGAAGACAGCACTCATGTATTTAACTCTATGTAGAATATTTGAGCTGGTGCCTATATAGAGCTTTCCTGCTTATTTGCTTTCATCTTTGATAAAGGAAGGATGTCAATGGAGAAACATAAACATCAGCCCAACCATTGTTTTACAATGTTGCTCTGCTTGTAAGATATGATAGGGCAATGGTAGCACAAAGCTTCTAGGAGTAACCAACAAATATCTTTCCACTCTACAAGACAATACCTATAGCTAACATTGGTTGGGTGATCAAGAATCTAAGATGAGATTACCTAGAAATCAAGGGAAAGATCATATACCACTGCTATAAAAACAAAACAAAAACAAAAAAAATGAATCTTAATGATATTCTGCTATACACTTAGACCAATTCCTTTCTCAGCCATTATCAGAGAAGCTTCCTCCCACAGCAGACAGGAACAAATAAAGAGACCTGTAGACAGAAATTATGCACAAGGTGAGAAACTGGAACACTCAGTCTTAAAAGAAATATCTCTTCCCCTCATAGCTCAAGGAATTACCTCAGAAGCAGAGATGTAAGGAAAGTAAGAGCCAGAGGGGACTGAGACCACCAAGAAAATAAGGATCCCTTAATCAACAGGATTGATGCACATACGAACTCACAGAGATTGAGACAGCATTCACAAGGCCTGCTTGGGTCGGTTCCAGATGGGGTCCTAGAAAATAAATAATTGGACACCTGGTCCCATCCATAACCCAGAAGCAATCTGCAGTTGATAACCACCTGCAGAAGAAAGTTTAGTTTCCTTCAAGGAAGTCGCACTGGAGAAACAAATGCCTCTCAAGCTTATGCTGCATGCCAGCTGCAGATGGCCCGCAGACAACAAATGCCAAGGCGTCTTTGAAGATGCTTGTCTTACAATGGCATGGCAGGGCTTTACTGTTTCATTTTCTTAACTTCATCACATTATTTTAATTTTACCAATTTATGTGATTTTTCGTCTTTATTTTTATACAACTTGTCTTTTCCTTATACATTACAGCTTCCATCAACTTTTATGGAGTTACTGAATGTGCCAGTGAGTTGGCTTCTTTACCTTGTTGTTCTCTTTGGCTCTTTTCCTTCTGTTTGTTTCCTTCTATTCTGATTTGTTTGCTTTAGTTATATCATATCATATTATATTCTACTATACTATATTATATCAATCATATTGTATCATATCATATTATATAGTATTAGTTTCCTTTAGATACATGTTGGTTTTCAAATAAGGGGTGATTAAGGGATGTATCTGAAGTAAAGGGGAAGTAATAAGGAATGGAGGAGTGTAGTCAGGACATATTATGTGAAAAAAATCATCTATTTCAATTAAAGGATAAAAGTACAAATATAATAAAAATTATCTAACATAAAAAGTAAAAAAAATTATCTTTGCCAAAAATATTACCAATGATCCCATGAATGTAATTCAGAAACCAATGAAAGCAGAGTAAAAATAAATAATTGGAGATATATCCAAATGAACATTTTTCTGCCCCACAGAAGAAATAACAGAATGAAAAAACAAACTCTGGAGTATGGAAAATATCAGTTATTGAACAAGCAGGCTCTCCTGATAACAATCAGTAAGTCATGCAACCAACAGGGTACAATTTTAAAGTACATAGGATATCATGCAACTCAATAGCATTAAAGACATATACTATATTGTTTAAATAACATGAAATCATGAATTTTTATTATTTTTAACTATATTTTCTATCTTTGAAATTTTCACATACAAGTATAAAATTTACAACTCTACTTTACCTTCTTCACCCCAATTCTTTCCATGACCCCCCCCATTTGTTCTCACATTTGTGGTTTTATTATTCTTTAACTATAGTTATTGCTGGTGGTGGTGGTGGTGGTGTGTGGGTGAGAGAGAGAGAGAGACAGAGACAGAGAAAGAGAATGAGTCAGTACAGGAGTAGCCCAGAGATGGGCATTAAATACCCCTGAACTAGAGATACAGAAGTTTGTGAGTAACAATGTAGGTACTTGGAACTGTATCTAGGACCTCTGTAAGAGTAGCAAGTGCTCTTAACTGCTGAGCCTTCTCTCCAGAAATATTTCTGAAAGTAGACATAGAAATGATCAACAGTACTACACAAATGTGTAATATTACTACATGTCAAGTAGGGTATCACAAAGCTAGAATGAACAGGCATTAGAAACCAAATGAAAATTGATGAATTTAAAATATACTAAGAGAATTCTACAACCACCCATCTTTATCCAGGGTATGTTTTCTGTTTTTGATATGTAGTTTGTCTGAAATTCACATGAAGCCTCCATCCTTCACTGATTTTAGCGTTTATTTTTCTGTACCCTCTCAGTCTAAATATGGGTCTTGTGTTCTTTTCAGATTTTATAGACATATATAATTGTTCTGTCTTCCTATCAATTATGATAAGGTTCTTAATTGATATAATTGAAATAATCTTATGACAGCTTAATTTTGATGTATTTGGATTTATTTATGAAACATAGGTAGCATTTTTTTACGTATTGTTTGCTTTGTACCAATGTATTTTTGTTAGTTTACTTATTTGGTGCTGTTGTTTTGTTTTGTTCCATTGTAGATTTTATACAGATATTTAGTCTTTCACATGTCTGGAGATGTGGAAATGCAAGGTGCTGGGTTGCAGTGTTTGGTGAAAAACCCTGTCTCTGATCACAAGATGATATCTGGACTCTTTTGTCTTCTGAAAAAGAATAACACTGTTCCTAACACAACAAAGTAGTAGGAACTTAGTTCCACAGATACTTTTCACAATGGTTCTGTTTGTTTATATTAATAGAACCCAGAGATATATTGCCCCTCCAAAAATAAAGCTTCTCAATATTGTTGCCCTGAAAATTAAATGTTCAAGCTGCAAATTTTGAGAACCATGTTCATACCATACTAAGTCCTTTTTACTATTATGTGCCTGAATTTTCTATTTGACTTCTCAGTATGATGATTATTTCGAATTCTTTTCTCTGGTTATCGCCAAAATAGTGCCATATCTGAGTTTTATTCTATTATTTGATTTTCTCTTTATATGTAGTTTATTGATTTTGAAATGTTGTAGCTATTTGTTGAAAGTCCAACATAGTAAGTTGAGAAATAGACACTACAGTAAATCATAGTTAATATGAGGTTTAATGTCAACCTGACTGAGTTGTTTTGGATTTAATGCTTGCCTTCTATGATAGATACTTTGTCTTCCTTTATGGTGCTTTCATTTTGTGATCTGTCCTGTGGACTCCAGGCTTCTCCCAACACTCTCATATATAAATAGTCTGTGTCTTGCTGCTAGTTCACATTATTACTACATGGAGCCCTGTTGCTACGGTAGAAAACATTTATGGTAAGATGAAATCTACTTCAGTAAGTGCTTATTTCTAGACCATGGCTTTCAAATAGTTTGTAACTGACTCCCACTCTTTTCTATGAGTTTGGGAGTCTTATAAATGCTGAAATAGATAAATATCCCTCTCTTAGTTAGACAAGGGTCTGAAAAGGACTCTCCTTTGGGAGAGTGAAAATGCATATTAAAAATCATTTCACTGTTAGTCCTCTTCCACTAATGCTCTTGCCTCTTGTCTTTTGTTTTCATCTCTATAAGAACCTAATATGAATATGTTTCATGAATGAAACAATAAAAAATACAATGAAATTGTGACTGATGGAATGTATCACTAGACTACTAATCAGTTTTGAGCCTCTAAATATTAATCAAATTTAATTAGCTATTCATATATGTTTATAATTCTTGTAGCTTTTACCACAGTATAAAACATCTTTTTCTTTTGCTTGTGTTTCCATATTAAGAGAATTTTTTAGACTATAGAGATGACTGGGTGAATAAGGTGTTTATTGTGAAAATGCAGAGACTAGAATCCTAAGTTTCCATTTAAAGCTAGATGTTTTAATATATTATCTGTAGTCCTAGCATCCTTATCAAGATAGCAAATTGAGACGAGGGAATTCCTTGGAAATTGTGGGCCAATTATCTTGTTGTACACAGTGACAAACAAGAGGAGACTTTGTCTCAAAGTATTTGGAAGGTGAAGACCAACAGACAAGCTTATCCGTAGACCTCTGTGCCTGCATAGTGCACGATGACATACACATAGCTGTCACTAACATAAATGAAAATATATACACATATATATCATGCATATTATACACAAACACACACTAAAGATTTTGACTTAAGAAATAGTCAATTGTCCCAGTAACCTCAGTTCTCTAATGAAAAAATTGTTTTGTTTGAATTCTTAATCCTATTGTAGTTTAAGGTTTGCTATTATAAAATCATGTTCATTTTATGTCAGAGCTAAAATAGGTAACCTCACACTTACCGTCTGTAAAATATGTAACAAGCACACTGTTTGGATGCCTCGAGTCCAATGTAATGTAGTACATGATTATTAGAGGAAGGAGAAGCCACCTAACAAAAAATAAAAAAAAAAACACCGTTGTATAATGAAAGTTAATTTGGACTGATGAGTACAGTATGTTAGGAGCCAACGAAAGGGATAAATTCAGTCCTTGCACCTAATGATTCGCATATGCATGCATAGAATTTGTCACTAGGAATACAATATACAAACTGAAGTATAAATCAAAAATGTTTCAAAATTGACATACTGGTGTCTGTATGTAACTTTTTGTATCTAACCTCTGGGGTGTGTGTATGTGTGTGTGTGTTTCCTTTTCAGGTCTCATCATTCTCTCATTTCTTGCTGAACTCCAAAAGTCTGATTCTGTGCAGCTATCAAGAACTTTGTATACCCATTTATCTTTTTCTAGTAACAGCATGCAACAACTGTCCATGTTTTATTTCCTGTGGAAGTTCCACCACTTGGGTGCTTAACAGGAACAGCTGGTAGACTGTCTGGAGAGGAAGCCAATAGTGCTTTGCCTGTAGAAGGGGTGATCACAGTGGAAGATGAAAGAATTGTAGGCATCAAAGCCTCAGTAGAAGATCACTAAGAGAACTAAAAGTTGCAGAGAAACATGACCAGAGATTTCACTATCTACTTTGTACCTATTGACAAGGTTAGTGAGAAGGTAGCAGATACGTGAGGGCATCAGTTTCCCCTATGACAAATCCCAGTCTGGGCGAGGGACCATCTAACACATACTATCCTGGGAAACAGTCATGGTTCTAAAAGTCACATCTCTTCTCAGATTTAGAATGGCTATGAATCCCATAGATGACCTGAAAGGAGACAAAGTTGCAACTTTTAAAGTAGCCACTGAAAAAGAATAGTGTGAGAAGCAGAAGCAGAAACAGCATGCTGAGCAAAAGCAGCCTTAGTCTGTGGGTTGGTAGACATGCCTTTGAGTCCTGAAACCTCAGCTAGCCTTGGAATAACCTTTGATGAGTAGTGAAATGTCCTTTGGAATTTTTCTCTTTCTTCTGGATCCAAAAAGATATACTTTAACTTCATAAGCTGAATAAAAGAAAAAAAGCAGTTGGCCGTGAAATTATTATTATACTGCAAGCTCAATATTGATCTGTGACATGATGTAACGCTGATGAAAATAAGGTGATGTTAGACTGCCTGAGAAGGGAGGTGTCAGTTTTCATCTGTTCTGAAGTGGTTAGGTTGTCTGAGATATAAACTCGAATTCTGAATCATAATTTTGGAGGGCATATTAAGGGCAGAGAAATTGGAAAGTGTAGAGAAATCTCAGAATTAAGGACATTTACAATTAGGGATAAAAGAAATATTAGAGTTATTTTGCTGTAACAATGGTGAAATGCTATCAGCTGGATATACATAATTGCTGTGGTAATAAATGCATAGTATCTGTGGTTATTTTCAGAAGAATTTCACAAGTTCAGGCTAGGCAAAATCCTCAAATGATATGGGGAGGGAATTATGAAGTTTCCTCTCTGAGAAGCCAGAGACCACACATTTGATACCTGCTGGATGAGGGAGAATCAGTTTTTTGGGTCATGTGACCATCAGCATTTTGTCCATGTTGCAGTATATGATCCCATACCTATGAATGCATAGCTAGCACTACTTAGATTTGTGATATTATTTGTTTTAAAAAGACAGTTTTACTATAGCACAAATAATAAAAACCCAGAGATACATATCAGGGTTCCAGACAGAAACCAGAAAAGCAAAGCAGCCAAGCCACTAGGGAAGTCTTGCCTATACCAAGGCTGGGCAACATCATACTAAGCAGACTAAGCAGTCTATACCTATCTCTCCTCCCATTTTATATTCCCTCTAGTGCTAGGAATAAAGGCATGTGTCTCCCTACTACTCGTATTAAAAATAATAGCCGCCACCACCTGGATTTGTTTCATCATTGATCTTGTGTAGCCCAGGATGTCTTTCAACTCATAGAAATCCACCTACCTTTGTCTCCCAAATTTTTGGGATTAAAGGTGTGTGTCACCACTGCCTGACCCCTATTGCCTGGGCTTTGCCCTTCTAATCTTTAGGCAAGCTTTACTTATTAAAACACACATAATATATCAGTATATTTTATTGCAATATTTTTGGTATTCTGGCTCTTCCAATCTTTCTGAGACATTCCTTGACTCATAGATGCTAGCTGTGATGGAGATTCTACTTGACTCCCCACAATCTGTTAATCTTGGCAATTTATCTAGTTCTGGCTCTCTATGATGGTCCATACTTGCTGAAAAAGTGGCTTTTTGATAAGTAGTAGTGGCTATACTTATTTATGAGTATAAGGATAGGATTTAGAATGTTGTAAGGAATTATACTGGTCAGCAAAATGGTAATTATATTCTAAAGATGATGACCTCATTAACCTAGGAAATGTGGGTCACAGTCCAGTAACAAGTATGATCTTCCTCCTACTGAATTGGCCTCCAGTCCAGTTTGAGAGTTGTTGCTTCCCACCAACATGTGAGTGCCAATTATTGCACTTTTTTTAATACCTTGGCATGGTTGTCTTTGTTGTGATTCACATGTGTGCCAACTGGGAAAGACTACTAATTGCTTCCCTCCATTGACAGCTTACATATTGTTTTCAGATATGATAGAAGCTAGACGACAGTAAAGAGGATTTCAGATAAGATCCAGCTCGAGTCATCAATGTCTTCAGTGTTTTGTGTCTTCAGGAAAGGACCCCACCCTCAACACCTAAGAGGCAACAGATGAGATCAAGGAAAGAGATATTTTGATTGAGGGAGACATTATGAGGTTGATAAGAAATGTGTCACTAGACAAATTCCCAGGAAACCACAAGAATGACCCCAGTTAAAACGCTAAGCAATAGAGGAGAGGGTGCCCTAACTGGCCTTGCCCAGGAGGCAGACTGATGAATGTCTTAAATGTCACCATAGAGCCTTCATCCAGTAACTGAAAGAAACATAAGAGATTCACAGTGTATCAATGAACTGTGTTTCCAAAGTCCAGTTGAAGTGTGGGAGGAGTGAGAATATGAGCATGGAGGTCAAGACCATGATGGGGACACCAACTGACACAGTTTAAATGAGCTAATGGGAGCTCACCAACTCCATACAGACAAAGAAGGAACCAGCATAGTCCAAACTTGGGAGTATTAGAGTAATGTATTTAAGAGGTAATATATTTAATTGATAGGATGATGACCTAAGAAAAATAATGCTGAGGTTTAGACTTTCTTTTATCTTTTTCTTTTTTAATTGAAAATAGATTCTTCTCTCATACATACTAACCACAGTTCCTTGTCCCTCCACTTTTCCTAGATCTCCTCTCCCACTTCTCACCTCCTCTGGATCTACTCATTCTCCATCTCCCTTACTAAAAGAGCAGGACTTCAAGAGACAACAACCAAACAGGACAAAATAAAATACAAGATCAGGCATAAGCCCTCACATTGAGAATGGACAAGGCTACCTAATATGAGGAAAAGAGTCCCAAGAACAGACCAAGGAGTCAAGGACACACCCACTCCCATAGTCAGGCATCACACAAAACCATAAAGCTAATAGCCATGAATATATTCAGAGAACCCAGTTCAGACTCTTGCAGGCCCAGTGGTTGCCTCTTCAGGGTCTCTGAAACCATATTTGTCATGCTTAGTGTATACAGTGGGCCATGATCTCTATCCCTTCTGACTCCTACAATCTTCTCACCTCATCTTTTTTCAAGATCTCAGGAGTGATTGAATGGAGACCTCCAGTTGAGACTCTCTCTGTCCATAATGCCTGGCTGAGGGTCTCTGCACCCACACCTATTTGCTGCTACAGGAAGTTTCTTTGTGACAAACAGACAAAGCATAGATTTGAGTATAGTAGAATGTGAATAGGAATCCTTTTTTGTTATTTGATTTTTTTTTGTAGGTTTTTTGGTTTGTTTGTCTCCCTCGTCCTCCTCCTCTTCCTCCTCCTCCTCCTCCTCCTCCTCCTCCTCCTCCTCCTCCTTCTTCTTCTTCTTCTTCTTCTTCTTCTTCTTCTTCTTTTCAGTTAGACTAATCATGTTTGATTGTTTCCTTGTTTCTGAGCTATCCAGTCATTTGGTCCTTGACCATCTAAGCAATTCCATGCATATGTCTCTCATAGGCCTCAAGTTAAAGCAGATATTGGTGGTTTCCTACTCCTTCAAGTTCTGAGCCATCAATGTCCCAATGCATCTTACAAGCAGGACAGACTGTATGTTAAAGTTTTGTAGTTGGATTGGTACCCATGCTTTTCTTTAAGTAGCCTGCAGAAGACCTTACTGTATCAAAGAGCTTACATTGTAGGGGTTAATGTCCCATGTAGGCACCAGCTTGATTTTTCCATGTTCAATTGTGTGGTATTGTCCGTAGCAAGGGGGTCCCATGATTTTTTTTTTTAAGAACAATACTCTGTCCTAGCATTAATCTGAATTGTTGTGAATTTCTCTCTGTTGGACCCTGTTGGCCAGCAACTCAACACAATGAAACCCAATCCTGCCACTGTGAGCCTTGCCTGGCTACAAGAGACAATTAGTTCAGATGCTGTATCTCCCATTACTAGGAGTTCTGATTAGGATTACCCCTATAGTTTCCAGGAAGTTTTTACAGACATGTTTTCTTAATAACAGGGAATCAAATTGGTTTTCAAAGATGACTTTTTTTCTGCTGAGTTCAGATTCAGCTCTTGAACTCGGAAAAAAAAAAAAAAGAAAGAAAGAATTGAATTGAATTCCAAAACACAGCTTGAACTAGAAGCAATCTTTTTCTTTGGATTTTAAAAATAGCAGTGAATAATTCTTAGACATATCAGGAAGACAGGATCAAGCATTCAGACTCCCATGATCTACTTCATTCTTCTGCCTGAAAGTGAGGAGTTTCTCAGAAAGCAGTGCAGAGTGGAAGCAAAGCACAGACTTCTAGCACACTGGAATCACAGGAGGGGCAGCTGGCCTTTGTGAGTAGGACCCAGCAAGACACTGTCTTTTCCACAAGGATGTTCTGAGGAAAATGAAGGGTCAGGAAACCCATGTTGTTTTCATCTTCTATTGACTATTTCGCTGAAGGCAAGCTTGCAAGTTCTGGCATTCTTCAAATACTTGTATATGATACTCTTGATAAATGGACTAAAAGTATTCTAAAAATAAAAAAATAGGATCTCAAAGAATTTACTTTCTTTGTCAGACATCATATTATAAACATGTATTCTTGCCTTAGGCTGGCTATTCAGGGCCACATTCCTTCAAGCTTCATGTTTTGTTGTGTTATTGTTCTTGTTGGATGGAATTACTTCTTATTAGAGTACTGAGTAGTTCTTTAGTATATTCACAAACTTGAATGGGATGCAGAATCTAACACAGTAAAATTACCTGTTACATATCTATATTTAAGCAGAAAAAAATGGTTTTGTTGGTAAGAGTTCTATGTTCATGCTTCCAAAGTGTATATTAAATGAAGTGTTTACTGTAGATTCTTACTGCAATATGATTACATACTGATTAGTTGAGGACAATGCCTGGATAGCTACTTGCAGGAACCAAATCTAACAATACATTTTGTCATATTCATTAGTTTGAGTTTCCCACAAATGGGAAAAAAAACACACTTTTACTTTAAGAAAGTGATTTGAGCTAAGTTAATTTAACTAAGAAAGATGAGTTTGAAAATAATATTTCTTCTTATTGCCAAATTAAGAAACCAGTAAAAGTGAAGTGTGGGCTATTTTTTCTAATAAATATATTCTGGATCTCTGAGAGGGTTAATATTTTCAAATTGGAATTATCTAGAGTTTTCTATGAAGCATACCTTCAGTGGTGTCTTCAGGCAGTTTCTAAACTAGATTAATTGAAATTAGAAGACCTGCCCTAACAATGGATGGGCTGGAGTAATGGAATGGTTAAAAGTGAGAATGAGGGCTAAGTCTCAGCTGCTTTCCCTCTCTGTTTGCTGACGGAAGACAATGTGAGCCACAGCTCTGTGTCTCTACCCTGATGAGTTTCCCACCATAGTGGTCTGTGCTTTGACCTGTGAGCTGAAACAAACTCTTCCTTTTTAAATTTATCTCCCTGGGTGTTTTGTCAGTGCATAAAGAAATCCGCAGCAGCCTTTTCAAAATATTGAATCATTTTTTGAGGCTTATTGCTTTATATCTCAAACAAACAAACAAACAAACAAACCTGCAAAGCCTGTAGCTGCAAACCCTGTACCTTCTCTCCTCCAGGTGCTTCGGAGATAACTAGTGAACGAGCACATTAAAGTCCATAAAGGAACTTACACTATGAACGTGGTGTCGTTGAATCATTGCTACTCCCCCTGATCACAAATAGTGAAGTTCACAACTGACTGTGATTTCCTCTGCTACTGCAATTTTGCCTGTCACACTGAAAAAAAAAAATCCATTTAATATGCACCCCCACCCCCATTACCCAATAATAATGAAAACGTAATGACCTTTCTTCCCATGTTGGTGAATATTTTTCCCTGTCAACTCTGATACTTTTATAATATGTACAGACAGATTATTTATGACCAGGGAAATTAAATATTATTTCATTTCTCCTAATACAATCTGTAGCGTCTCCGGGCTTCCAATTCCTTCCCATTAAGGTTATTGTCTTTTCTGCTCCAATTGACTGCATGCTGTTGGGTTGTAAGAGCACTGGCAGAATGCTCACTTGGAGGGTAATGGAGGTAGGAAAAATAGTGTCATTTGCAATGCTGCCTTCCTGTCTCATGGAAATGAAGACATTTGGTCCCTGAGAGTCAAAACCCATTTTGATGAGTCTAGACACATTTTAGAGTAATGGAAAAGGACAACTACATTATAATGGGCTTCTCAGACTGGGTATTCTTCACTCTCCCTAAGAGTCCCTGGATCTGAGTATTGGAAGAGTTCAAGGTTATAGACTTCAAGCCCTTCATTGTACTTATGGGGAAACTGAGGATAGAAGAGAGGGGAATGTTTAAATATATTATTTTATGAAAATACATTTTAAATTTATTTTACAGATTGACTATAGTTTTCCCTCACTTCTCTCCTCCTGGTGTCCCTCCCCCCCCCACTTTACATCTACCCCTTCCTCATGCGCCCCACCTCCCTTTTCAGTCTACATTCAGAAAGGAGCAGGCCTCCACTGAACAAAGCATGGCTCCCAGCTCCTCCCCTTGAGTCAAGGCTGCTGAGCAAGAAAATCCAACACGGAAAACTGGTTCCCAATAGCCAACTAAGCATTAGGGACAGGTCCTAATCTCATCTCTTAGGAGACTTACTAATAGACCATGCTGCACAACTGTCACACACATGTAGGGTCCTGAAACATTGTTCCAGAGTCCATGTGCTACCGCAAGCTCAGGTCAGCTAGTCTCTGTGGGTGTCCGTCATGACCCTGATGACTAGTAAAATCCTTTCTCTATCTCGTCAGCAGGAATCCCAGAGCACAGCACAGTGGATCCATCATTATGGATCTCTGTATCCACTTCCATCAGTTACTAAATAGAGTATCTCTGATACCAAGTAAGGTAGTCATCAATCTCTTTCCAGTATGTGGCCAGTTCAGGAAGCTAGAGGGGATTTTCAAGGAGACAACTAATAACAGAGCATTTTCTAGTCAGTCTCTGTTTTCTGTCCTCATATTTTCTTAATTATTAGATCAGAGATGAGGAAATATTTCATTAAGAAGGTATATGCATGAAACCCTCACACTTCAAAGTGAGGTAGTATGAGTTGTTATCTAAACAGTGGCACCAAAAAACACGGATTTGAAATTACAATCCTCACAGATCCAAGGATGCAACAAGGTTGGGAAACATTCCTGTTGCCAAAAGCATTATTTTCTTGCTTTTCTTAATGCTCAGCAGAAACATCATCTCACATTGTTTAGAAAAAACCTACTTACAGATATTGGCAGTAGTAGGTTCTCTTCTAGACTCTCTGACTTCTCCAGTCATGGGTACTTGGATAGGTTTACTGTACCAGGCCTGTATATCCTCCTGTTTTTGTGGGCCTTAATTATACTTGGAAACCTGATGGTTAACCCCAAGATAAAAGTACTATTATCATATCATTTAAACATCTTGCTCATCCAGTCATGGCTTTTGTTCATAGGGTTCAGGTGGTCAATGGTTGCTGAGAAAAGGAGAATTAGAATTCTCCAGGAATGGGCTCTGGCATAGGCTGTCCAAGCTCAAACTGTCTGGACATATGCACATAGGAGCAAGGCTGAGCAGATTCAATCAGTTGCATATATATCTATATGCATATATATGCATATAGATATATGTACATACATTAACACACATGTAAATACATGTGGCAATTGAAAGGGGGTTGAAAGGGAGCCAGGGGATATGGGAGAAACTAGAAGTAGGGAGGAGTAGGTGCAGTGATAGAGATGCTATGATCATATATGAAGTTAATAATAATAGAAAAATAATGAATAAGAAAGTACAGTACAATAGAAAGTTAAAAAATGTATTAAATTATCTTGAATTGTTGGAGAACTCTAATAAGTGATTTGAAATTTCTTTCTTTTGAAGTTCCACACAACTTTGTAATTTAAATTGGGGTAGTAAGAAACACAAAAACAAGAACAACAACAAAAATTTAAATAACAAAAAATCTAGCCATATCACAGGCCAGCAAGATAGTATATGAGTGTATTAAAGGATCAAATTATATTATATACATGCATAAACATCTCACAATGAAATCCATCATTATGTATAATTAATATACACTAAGAAAATCATTCGAAATGGGAATTACTTCTTTCCTTCATGATAGGTCACTTGTTGTTTTGAAACAAGGGTTTGCCATGTAGCTTAGACTTCCCTAGAACACACACAAATCCAAGCCTCTGGCATCTGAGAGCTAGGAGTACACATTTGTGTCACTGTATTCATCTTTATTTCTTTCATTTTTTTTTCCTTTTTTAAGTATGGAGATTTTTTCATGAGTTCCTAAAGAAATGAATTTTGTTACTACACCTTACATTCACAGAAAATTAAAACATGCTTTCCATAAATATTAAATGCAACTGGCAGAGCTTTGGGTTGTCAGATGACTTGGAGACTAGAGAAAATGTTGATGCCCCAATAAAAATTAAATGACACTAAATTCACTTCCATTTTTTATTAGATTACTTTATCTTTTTTCATAAGATTGTCTTATTTTAAATGATTAATGCAAGAACTTTGCTTATATATTAAGTCAAACTGCAGTAGCATTAAGTACTATTCTTTGTCTACAGTAGAGTTTCGTTCTTAAATAAGGATGATAGTTATTAGATACCTTAACAGGAAGTCATTTTGCTTGGATGTGACATCCGTAGGTGACAGTATTCTTATAGTTTATAAGTGATAATCATAATGTTTGTACACTTGTGGTCGAAAGTATCTTCTTTTTCTTCTATAGACCACATAATATGGACCTAACATGTCTATTTCTGACTTAAAAACTTGAGACATGCCAGTACCACACTGTTTTCATTACTGTAGCTCTGTAATAGAGTTTGAAGTCAGGGATGGTAATGCCTCCAGAAGATCCTTTATTGTATAGGATTGTTTTGGCTATCCTGGGTTTTTTGTTTTTCCATATAAAGTTGATTATTGTCCTCTCCAGAACTGTGAAGAATTTTGATGGGATCTTGATGGGGATTACATTGAATCTATAAATTGCCTTTGGTAGAATTGCCATTTTTACTATGTTGATCCTCCCAATCCAAGAGCAAGGGAGGTCCATCCATTTTTTGGTATCCTCTTCAATTTCTTTCTTCAATGCCTTAAAGTTCTTGTCAAATAGATCTTTCACTTCCTTGGTTAGATGTACCCCAAGATATTTTATGCTGTTTTTGGCTATTGTGAATGGTGAAGCTTCTCTGATTTCCCTCTCTGCTTCCCTATCCTTTGTGTATAAGAGGGCGACTGATTTTTTGGAGTTGATCTTGTATCCTGCCACATTACTAAAGCTGTTTATCAGCTGTAAAAGTTCTTTGGTGGAGTTTTTGGGGTCGCTTATGTACACTATCATATCATCTGCAAATAACGAAAGTTTAACTTCTTCCTTTCCAATTCGAATCCCCTTGATTCCATTATGTTGTCTTATTGCTATTGCTAGAACTTCAAGCACTATATTGAAGACGTATGGCGAGAGTGGACAGCCTTGTCGTGTTCCTGAGTTAAGTGGGATGGCTTTGAGTTTCTCTCCGTTTAATTTGATGTTAGCTGTCGGCTTGCTGTATATAGCTTTTATTATATTTAGGTATGACCCTTGTATCCCTAATCTCTCCAAGACTTTTAACATAAATGGATGTTGAATTTTGTCAAATGCTTTTTCAGCATCTAATGAAATGATCATATGGTTTTTTTCTTTCAGTTTATTTATATGCTGGATTACATTGATAGATTTTCGTATGTTGAACCAGCCCTGCATCTCAGGAATGAAGCCTACTTGATCATAATGGATAATTTTTCGGATGTGTTCTTGGATTCGATTTGCCAGTATTTTGTTGAGGATTTTTGCGTCGATATTCATGAGTGAGATTGGCCTGTAGTTCTCTTTCCTGGTTGAGTCTTTGAGTGGTTTTGGTATCAGAGTAATTGTGGCTTCATAAAAGGAGTTTGGTAATGACCCTTCTGTTTCTATCTTGTGGAATACATTAAGGAGTATAGGTATTAGATCTTCTTGGAAGATCTGGTAGAATTCCGCATTGAAACCATCTGGTCCTGGGCTTTTTTTGGTAGGGAGGTTTTTGATAACCTCTTCTAATTCTTCGCGACTAACAGGTCTATTTAGATTGTTCACCAGGTCCTGATTTAACTTTGGTATATGATATTTATCTAAAAAAGTATCCATTTCCTTTACATTTTCCAATTTTGTGGCATACAGGCTTTTGTAGTAAGATCTAATGATTCTCTGAATTTCCTCTGTGTCTGTGGTTATGTCCCCCTTTTCATTTCTGATCTTATTAATTTGCAAATTCTCTCTCTGCCGTTTGATTAGCTTGGATAGTGGTTTGTCAATCTTGTTGGTTTTCTCCAGGAACCAGCTTTTTGTTTCATTGATTTTTTGTATTGTTTTCTGTGTTTCTATTTTGTTGATTTCAGCCCTCATTTTGATTATTTCCAGTCTTCTACTCCTCCTAGGTGAGTCTGCTTCTTTTTTTTCTAGAGCTTTCAGGTGGGCTGTTAAGTCTTCAATATGTGCTTTCTCTGTTTTCTTTAAGTGGGCACTTAGTGCTATGAACTTTCCTCTTAGGACTGCTTTCATAGTGTCCCATAAGTTTGAGTATGTTGTTTCTTTATTTTCATTGAATTCCAGGAAGACTTTAATTTCTTTCTTTATTTCTTCCTTAATCCAGGTATGGTTCAATAGTTGACTGTTCAGTTTCCATGACTTTGTATGCTTTCTGGGGGTAGCATTATTGTTGAATTCTAACTTTAATCCATGGTGATCTGATAAGACACAGGTGGTTACTAATATTTTTTTGTAACTGTGGATGTTTGCTTTGTTACCGACTATGTGGTCGATTTTCGAGAAGGTGGTACTGGCATAAAAACAGAGAAGTCGACCAATGGAATCATATAGAAGACCCGGATTTTATCCCACAAACCTATGAACACCTCATTTTTGATAAAGGAGCTAAAAGTATACAATGGAAGAAAGAAAGCATCTTCAACAAATGGTGCTGGCACAACTGGATGTCATCCTGTAGAAGAATGAAAATAGATCCTTATCTATCACCGTGCACAAAACTCAAGTCCAAATGGATTAAAGACCTCAATATCAGCCCGAACACACTGAACCTGATAGAAGAGAAAGTGGGAAGTACCCTACAGGAGATGGGCACAGGAGATCGCTTCCCATGTATAACCCCAGAACCACAGACATTAAGGGCAACATTGAATAAATGGGACCTAATTAAACTGAGAAGCTTCTGTAAAGCAAAGGACATAGTCACTAAGACACAAAGGCAACCTACTGACTGGGAGAAGATCTTCACCAACCCCACAACAGACAAAGGTCTGATCACCAAAATATATAAAGAACTCAAGAAACTAGACTTTAAAATGCTAATTAACCCAATTAAAAAATGGGGCACTGAACTGAACAGAGAATTCTCAGCAGAGGAAGTTCAAATGGCCAAAAGACACTTAAAGTCGTGCTCAACTTCCTTAGCAATCAGGGAAATGCAAATCAAAACAACTTTGAGATATCATCTTACACCTGTCAGAATGGCTAAAGTCAAAAACACCAAGGATAACCTTTGCTGGAGAGGCTGTGGAGGAACGGGTACCCTCATCCATTGCTGGTGGGAATGCAATCTTGTGCAACCACTGTGGAAGTCAGTGTTTCGGTTTCTCAGGAAATTCGGGATCAACTTACCCCTGGACCCAGCAATACCACTCCTGGGAATATACCCAAGAGATGCTCTATCATATGACAAAAGCATTTGTTCAACTATGTTCATAGCAGTATTATTTGTAATAGCCAGAACCTGGAAACAACCTAGATGCCCTTCGAAGGAAGAATGGATGAAGAAAGTATGGAATATATACACGCTAGAGTACTACGCTGCGGTAAAAAACAATGACTTCTCGAATTTTGCGTGCAAATGGATGGAAATAGAAAACACTATCCTGAGTGAGGTGTCCCAGACCCAAAAAGATGAACATGGGATGTACTCGCTCATAATTCGTTTCTAGCCATAAATAAGGGCCACGGAGTCTACAATAGGTGAACCTAAAGAAGCTAAGTAAAAAGGTGAACCCAAGGAAAAACATATAGTTATCCTCTTGGCTAAGGGAAGTAGACCAAATTGCCGGGGAGAAAATTAGGATCTTGGGGGTGGGGTGGGATGGGGGTAAGGGGAGATGGGGAGAGAAAAGGTAGAAGGGAAGGAGGGGGGACTTGGGGAATCAGGAGACTTGGGATAAAGGAAAGGTGGATAGGGGAGCACGGAACCACAATTCTTAGTTAACGGAACCACTTTAGGGTGAGCAAGAGATTTGACCCTAGAGGGGCTCCCAAGTGCCCAACATGAGGTTCCCAGTTAGTTCCTTGGGCAGCTGAGGATTGGGAACCTGAAATGACCCTATCCTAGAGCAATACTGACGAATATCTTGCATATCATCATAGAACCTTCATCTGGTGATGGATAGAGATAGAGACAGAGACCCACACATGAGCACTGGACTGAACTCCCAAGGTCCCAATGAGGAGCAGAAGGAGGGAGAACATGAGCAAAGAAGTCGGGACCACGAGGCGTGCACCCACCCACTGAGACAGTGGAGCTGATCTACTGGGAGCTCACCAAGGCCAGCTGGACTGTGACCGAAAAAGCATGGGATAAAACCGGACTCTCTGAACATGGCGAACAATGAGGGCTGATGAGACGCCAAGGACAATGGCACGGGGTTTTGATCCTACTTAATGTGCTGGCTTTGTGGAAGCCTAGCCAGTTTGGATGTTCACCTTCCTAGATATGGACGGAGAGGGGAGGACCTAGGACTTACCACAGGGCAGGGAACCCGGACTGCTCTGTGGACTGGAGAGGGAGGGGGAGAGGAGTGGGGGGAGGGGGAGAAGGGTGGGAGGAGGGGGAGAAGGGTGGGAGGAGGGGGAGGGAAATGGGAGGCTGGGAGGAGGTGGAAACTTCTTTTTTGTTTATGTTTTTTTTTCTTCTTTTCTTAATAAAAAAATAATAAATATATATATATAAAAAAACTTGAGACATTCATGAAACACAATGCTTCTTTCTAAAACTGTAAGAATGAAAAGTCTTACCCAGACACATTTTTTTTGTTTTGTTTTGTTTCTTTAAGTATTATCAAACTAGCACTTCAGAGGAAGCATATTGAAGACCATACAAATTATACCCAACTTCCACAGATATGCACATTTTACAGCATGGCAGAAGGGAGTCAGCTACTTTCTCCTCTGAAGATTGCACAACTTGTCATCAGCATGGTAACAACAGCAGTCGAAATGCTAGCTCTAACAGGTATTTACTGAACATTTATTATGGTCCATGGTCCAGACATTGTTGTGAATACCTGGCACATATTAACTAATTGAACCTCAAAATAAGTCTACATGGGAGAAATTGTAGTCAATCCTCCTTTAACAGTGAAGCAGTTACATAATCATTACACCAAGTCAGTATCAGTGTGTAAAGGTATGTATTCAAGATCACATTATCATCAAGTGGTATAGATGAGATGGGAACAAAGTAATCTCTCTAAAATCAAATGTTCCATTATTATACCTGCCTACAAGAACTACACAAGAGAGCAAATAACAGCAGATTTACTATATACACATATATGCATCCATATATAAATATACATGCATTATTGTGTACACACTCATATATATGTATACATATGTATATTTATACATCACTTGCTTTCACATTAAAACCTGTGAATTTGTTAATTCTTTTGAAATCTTAATTTTATGATATATAACATTACACATTTGTTGTCATCTGTTTTAGACTTATGATTATAGGAAAATTATATCTTTAAATTGCTTTAAAGCTTGATTTTCAAAGAAAGTCAGTGGTTATCAGTACATGTTTTAAGTTATAGACAGAGGGACTTCTGATCTTTGCCGTTAAAATTTAAAATGTTTTGCACAGTACATAGGCCACCACACTGTTCCTCTATTTCATATTATTTTGTCATCCTGGCAGTGAGGTGCCAGGTACATTGACTGTAATGGATAATTCATTCCAGGCAAAGATAGGTAACTCTTTAATTAGCTCTTGCATTCTTGCATGTCATAAGTAGCAAAATTAATTTTTTTCAGAATTTTAGAAGAATGATTGCTTCCTTCCCTTGCAACTAGGTCATTTTTTTTTTCTGTTCTTCAGAATCATTCCTGAAAACTCAATCCCTGGTCCTTCCTCAAGGTCATTTATGGATGTTTGCTGCATACAACAAAAGAGACTGGATAGTTCTGTGAGGTAACTTATTAAAAAGATATACATAATTTAAAAATAAGTATTTTGCAACTAACCTACTGTGTTTTGAAAATGTAAAGGAACAAAATGAAGGTAGGCCAGAAAGTGTACATACCTAAATCTGATCTCACCAAGAATGGAGGAACTCTAGGTACCCCCATTTAACATCCAGTCTTCAATATTATAGGAATCTTGATGTTGCTTCAATTATGGATACCTTCTTTACATTTATGTGTTCTTGTATTTCTACATCAGTCTTTTAGAAGCCAATATTGTCATAGGTAAAACCGTATTTACTGACTCACCATTGACCAAATAAGTCATAAACCAGTTCTTTCACTGCAAGCACAATTGACTCTTCAGACGGGTACTCTCCTAGTTAGTTGATTTTTTTTAAAAAAAAAAAAGCAATAATTTTAAATTTAATAATGTCAAATCAATTCTAAATTTAAGTATCATAAAAAGTAGTAACATTCATGTTTTAAAACTTGATAAATGACCTTTATTTATGGCTAGAAACCAAATATGAGTGAGTACATCCCATGTTCCTCTTTTTGGGTCTGGCTTACCTCACCCAAAATAGTGTTTTCTATTTCCATCCCTTTACATGCAAAATTCAAGAAGTCCTTGTTTTTTACTGCTGAGTAGTATTCTAATATGTATATATTCCATACTTTCTTCATCCATTCTTCCATTGAAGGACATCTAGGTTGTTTCCAGGTTCTGGCTACGACAAACAATGCTGATATGAACATAGTTGAACATATACTTTTGTCATATGGTAGGGCATCTCTTGAGTATATTCCCAAGTGTAGTATTGCTGGGTCCAGGAGTAGGTTGATCCCAAATTTCCTGAGAAACCACCACACTGCTTTCCAAAGTGGTTGCACAAGTTTGCATTCCCACCAGCAGTGGATGAGGGTACCTCTTTCTTCACAACCTCTCCAGCAAAGGTTATTATTGGTGTTTTTGATTTTAGCCATTCTGACAGGTGTAAGATGGTATCTTAAAGTTGTCTTGATTTGCATTTCCCTGATAGCTGAGGAAGTTGAGCATGACCTTAAGTGTCTTTTGGCCATTTGAACTTCTTCTGTTGAGAGTTCGCTGTTCAGCTCAGTGCCCCATTTTATAATTGGGTTGATTAGCCTTTTACGGTCTAATTTCTTGAGTTCTTTATATATTTTGGAGATCAAACCTTTGTCAGTTGCAGGGTTGGTGAAGATCTTCTCCCAGTCAGTGGGTTGCCTTTTTGTGTTAGTGACAGTGTCCTTTGCTTTACAGAAGCTTCTCAGTCTCAGGAGGTCCCATTTGGTTTCTAGCCATAAATAAAGGACATTGAGCCTATAATTAGTGATCCTAGAGAAGCTAAATAAGAAGGAGAACCCAAAGAAAAACATATAGGCATCCTCCTGAATATTAACCTTCATCAGGCAAGGAAAGGAGACAGAAACAGAGACCCACATTGGAGCACCGGACAGAAATCTCAAGGTCCAAATCAGGAGCAGAAGGAGAGAGAGCACGAGCAAGGAACTCAGGACCGCGAGGGGTGTACCCACACACTGCGGCAAAGGGGATGTTCTATTGGGAACTCACCAAGGCCAACTGGCCTGGGTCTGAAAAAGCCTGAGATAAAACCGGACTCGCTGAACATAGCGGACAATGAGGACTACTGAGAACTCAAGAACAATGGCAATGGGTTTTTGATCCTACTACACGTACTGGCTTTGTGGGAGCCTAGGCAGTTTGGATGCTCACCTTACTAGACCTGGATGGAGGTGGGTGGTCCTTGGACTTCCCATAGGGCAGGGAACCCTGATAGCTCTTTGGGCTGACAAGAAAGGGGGACTTGATTGGCGGAGGGGGAGGGAAATGGGAGGCGGTGCCGGGGAAGAGAAAGAAATCTTTAATAAATAAAGAAAGAAAGAAAAAAGAAAAAAAAACTTGATAAATGAGTAAAAGAAGATGCTCTTATAAGAGATAAAATAGATGTGAAGGTTATGAAACACCTATCCCATAAAATGTTCCACAGTTATCTGTCTCACCCTATCACAAACCATACATAGTCTTATATGAAATTAACCTTTAAGCCATTGATTACAGAAGTACTTATTAAGATTCCCTTATCTAACGAGTGCAGGGTTGAGTACTGTGAAATCTGTTCATCTTCTTTTCATGTAACTACTGTATATAGTGACTCAGCAGAAAAAAATAAAGATCCGTCACATCACAGACTTGGGAAAGCTGCGATTTTTTTTACAATTCCATTAGAAGATAAACTCATATGTTTGCCACTTGCATACATAAACTTTTTCTGAAGTTAAATGTTAAGTGAAAAGTTTTGCTTAGAAAAATAAAGAAAGAAAAATTCGGTGTGAAAAACTAGGAAGAATATAGAGATTTAGGTGTTAGATATGCTGTTAGAACTTGCAGTCCATTAGTGTATTTAATGTTGTATTTAGTATTTAGTGTAGAGTTAGACATATACATATATACACACACTAATACATATATACTAACTACATATATAATTAATCTAAATATTATATATATTGAATTAATCTGATATATATATATATACTTGGAATGTTCTATGTGTGCTGCATTGAATTTTGATATCTTCATGTAAACGAAGAAACATCATGTGCCAGAAACCAATTGGAAAATATTATATTACAAGCTCTCCACAAGTCCTTTATATGAAATAAACTCAATGTGGTTTAATAATTATAGAAATGGTTTCCTTTTTTAAATTTTACTAATCTTTAAATAATCCATATCACCTATATGCATAGGGTTAATGTATGAAGTGGTCAAAAACTAAACATCCTATTACTCTTGGAACTTTAGTTATAAGGTGAGGTTTCTCGCTTATTTTATTTTTTTCTCTCCTACAGGCAATGAGGAATACCTTCTAATTGGGATGATTTTTAATTCTTGTCAGAACAGAGTTTGATTTTTCTGATCCTTATATTCATAGAAGAGAGGAAAATACATCTTTTTTAAAAGACTATAATTTGGAAATGGTTTTGACTTTTCTGACTCCATTTCTCTCTCAACAAAAGACAGGGAAGTTCCTTAATTAATATAGTGAGAAAAAGAATTCAATGTGATTGTTTCTGGATGCATTTGGAATTCTGTATAAGAATGTCTTTCATTCATTTCTGTCCTAAACTTAGAAAGGAGTGGGTGATGGATTAGATCCTTCGCATCCCTGAGGCTATGGTGCATATGTGGCTGCAGATGAAATTACTTATTCTAATACAACATTGTTTCTTACCCCACTGATAATTTGCTTTTATTCTGACAATGGCTACAAAGTGGGATGTCAATTCTAGGGTGTCTGAAAACTCCAACCTACTCAACTTGCAACATGAGTTTCATTGAACAAGTGCCTCTCTCTCCTCTGAATGTCACAGTATCTCCAAGGAGCACGTTTTCCGGAAAAACAAATTTCTGTTGTGAATGTGGTGAGCACTACAAGTTTTTCTCCATTTTTTCCTTTACTTTAAAACAAACATAGGGTATTTTAGGACAAGACTTGACGTTCTCTTTAACTTCCTAATTGGAACACCTTGTTCATCTCATCTACTCTGTCTCCTCAACAAAGAAAATAAAATCTAAAAATATCAGTGCCTCTTCTAAGGAAACAGGAAACATAAAGCTGTGTTTAACAAAACTGCCCCCAGAATCCTATATTTAGGGATCTTCAGCAACAAATTTGACAAAAATATCCCAGATTATCTGGATTAAAATGATTGGGATGCTTTCACAAAAGATACTTAAACTTATTCTTCTTAAGGTCACTAGACTCTGTTCCTTAAAATACAGTTAACCTCTCGTTATTAGGTTGTGCACAACATGGAGTTATTTTTTCTTTAATATAGCAGTTGCTGCTCAACTTCCAATATAATATTATTGATGGTTATCTGCACATGAGCAAACTTGTCCTTTAATCCAAACTTGTTGATCAAGAAGGTCAATGTCTTCAAAAGAAGTTCATTCATTCATTCTTCATCCAAACCATAAAAATTCAATGACAAGTCAGGTTTTTCCATTTTTTGAGGAGTCCTAATGATATGAAAATGAGGATAATAAAGCATTAAATTCTAGTAGGGAAGGAAGAAAACAGAAACTATTTCATGATTCAAAGATAATATATTATAGAGAATAAACTAAAATAAGAGACTTCGAGACACAAAGATTTTTCAAGTTTTAATAACTTTTCAATATTTTTTAATCTAAAATTAAACATAGTTGTATTTTTGGAATGGAATGCAATATTTTGGTTCATGTTCACAGTGAGTAATGATCAAATGTGTCATTTCCATATTCATCACCTTACAGACATTGTTTTTTAGGATGGGTACATTCACAAATCATCCTTTTTATTTTGAGGTATATAAAGCATTGCTTTTTATTACATTGATCCCACTCTGCTCATAAAATATTGGATCTTGTTTTAAACAAACTGTTGTTATAGAAAAATAATGTCTCTGAAAATTGACTGTAAAGGACATCTGTTCATACATGCCAAAAAAGACCTGATAAGATGAAGACAAATGTTTTAAATTCCAGTTCTGATACATATTACAAGAGTGAAAAATGAGAGTCTCTTGTGACTGTGTAGAGCAGAAAGATTAGTAAGAAATAAATTCAGGCTAATAATAAGAGAGATTGTATAGATTTTGGAGTTATGGTCTTTGCAAGCACAGACTTAAAATGCCACTGTAGCATTCTACTTGTTAATTCAGACTGATTTGAGAGATGGACTGAAGTGATAAAGATACATAGTCAATAAAAACAATAATTCAAAAATAAAAGAAACTTTAGAATATCATGGGGAGATGATGTCCCTGTAGCTAAGAGCATTTAATACGCAAATATGAAGGTTGGATCCAAATACCTAAAGCTATATAAAAAGCTGCAAACCCATGCTTGTAACTCCAGAACTGTGATCAGGTTATAAAGACAGGACTATTTCTAAGGCTTACTGACCAACAACACAGTTCTAGGTTCAGCAAGAAACCCTTTACCATGGTAATAAGCCAAAGTACTATAAAAGATATCCAGTATCCTTCCCTGTCCTCCTAATGAGTACATAGAAAAGCACAACCTCACTATGCATATGTATGAGTATACCACATAGGTGTACTACTTACACATTCATATACATATAAGCATAAGAGTCCTGATCACCAGTATGTAAATCAGCAATGTTTGAATTCATTATAACATGTAATTTTTAAATAGTGAGGAAAAAGTCAAAATGACAAAGACACAAAGAAAGATAATTCAACAGCAAGTCGCAGGCCAAAAGATTGGAGAGCTGCTCTGAGACAAAAGAAAAAAGAAGTACTTATTTCTTCAGAAAGGAAAGGTTAATTTTTCATTAGTATTTCCCCATTGTCAATGTGAATGTATTTACTATACATTACATTGGATTTAAACAACTGCAGTAATACAAGAGAACTGAAAATTGTTGCAACATCATCCACACGATTTTGAATCATACCAAATGATTTTGAATGAATTTTTGTTCTCTATTTTTTCTTTCCTTAAACTGTACCTAGCTAGATCATTTGATTTAGCGATCTACAACAGAGGGCTGTGAGATATTATATCATTATACTGCCATATATAAATATAGGTATAAATAAAGATAAAATTCACTCAATATATCAATGAAATGATGATAAATTTGGGACTTACAGGATCATTTTGCATATTCCATCTCAAGTTTTTTTAAATGATTTCTATATTTTTAAAATTATTATTATATTCTTTTCAGATCATAAGCCACATCATCCCCCAAAAATCATTCAACACCCAACAGTGATATTTTGAAGTAAAATCTGGATGAGACTTATTAAATACTTTCTGTACAACTTGGCTGGTAAATTTCGTGGGAATAAAAAATGGTTTATGAACCAATACTTGATGAATCTCATCTACAGATTGATAGTAACACTGTTGTTACATAGATTTAAAATATATTTTAAAGGTCAAGTATACTATATTTAGAAATTAGATCTCATTACATACATGAAGTTGACAAAGGTTTAATTGAGTATTTGCTCGTGGAACATGAATTTAATGCCTTACTCCATTTTGCGTTACTATAAAATGTCTGTAAATGGTCACTTTTATAAAGAAGAAGTCAGTTTAAGCCATGGTTTCAGATTCTAAAATCCTAATATTTAGCAAACATTAGTATCTATTGAGAGTAGCTTTTACCACAGAGCTGGAGCAAGACCAAGCATGGCAAGCAACATAGACAAAAGAGACTAAATACATGAAATGTATTTGCTTTATAGCAATCAGGTCTCCTGGAAACCAATACAATATCTCAATACCTATGATTTGTGTATTAGGCTTAAATATCAACTTGACACAGTCTAGAATCACCTAGGAAACGATAAAGGACTGTCTAGATCACTGCAGTCTTTGAAGTAGGGGATTTTCTTTACTGTGCTAATTGATGTGATATGTTCCAGACTACCATGGACACCACAAATTCTTATGCTTGTGGCAGTGGACAATAGAAGAGTAGAAAAAGTAATTAAGTAGATATGTGTACATGCATGCATCTTGTCTGGGTTTGCCTCTGGATGTAATGCAAATAATCATCTCAAGTGGCTATTGCTGAGATTTTCTTGCAAGGGTGTATTATAACACAGAATTATGAGGTAAAACAACTCTTTTCTTTCCAAAGTTGGCTTTTGTCAAGGTATTTCATCATCATAACAGAAAAAATATAACAAGTGTCGATAATTAATATCTTATTAGATATTAGAAGATAATATCTTATAGCCTAATCACCTTGACTAAGCTCCATATGTTGAAAGTTCTACTATTTTTCATGGAGGACCAGGCTCCCAACAATATATCTATGACATAAATCATAAGTAAAACAAAACATACATGAAAGAACTATGTGGCAGCTTTACTGTCCTTGAGAAGTCTTCTTGGTGTTTAGTTCATTATAAGAAGTCCTGCAAGAGAGATCAGGAACTGTGCTATAGAAGGATAGAAAGTAAGAACAAGCCAAATGTGAAGCTCTTTAGGAGATTGGTCTAAATGTGCAATATTGATTCAGAGGAATTTCTGTTTGGAACAAATGGAGTTGCTGTTCAAAATCATAAATAATAAAGATAAAAAAGGATTGAATGTCTACCTTGTTAACTCATCAAATGTAACTTACTAGGGTTACCTTATCTAATCACCACAAACCAATGGCTCCAACTAAATAAAATATTCAGATTTCTATGAGCCATACACTCACATTCACTGTATACATTGGTCATACCTCTCCAAAATGTTCAAAGGGAAATATATCCATGCATCTCCCAGCATTTGATAAGCAATTGTGTTCCTTGGCACACGGCAACCTGACTATGGCACATGGCAACCTGACTACAGTCTTCATTTGATCTTTTCCCTGTGTATGTCTGCTCTCATAAGATTACCTTTTTCTTGTTATTACAGTTATTATTATTATTATTATTATTATTATTATTATTATTTATTCCTCTTCTTTCCTTCTCTCTCTGACTCCCTATGATAATTTGAATGTATGTGGTCTCCATAAGCTCATAAGCAGTGACATTATTAGAAGGTATGACTTGGTGGAGTGGATATGGCCATGTTGGGGGGAAATATATCACTGTAGGGGCAGGCTTTGAGGTTACTGGTACTCAGGATCACATCTATTGAGTCAGTTCCATTTCCTGTTTCCTCTGAGTCAAAATGTCAAATTCTCAGCTCCATAACCATGTCTGCTTGCATGCTGTTATTCTCCCTGTCATGATCATAATGAATTGAACCTCGGAAAATGTAAGTGAGCCACCCTCAATTCAATGTTTCCTTTATAAGAGTTGTCATGGTCAGGATGTCTCCTTACAGTGAAAGAAAACCCTAGCTACGACACACCCCCAAAACTATTTTCTATCTTTTAACAGTTCCAAGATAACACTCTGAACTTGACTGGTTTCATTTCTCAACATGCCATTTCCAAATCCAATTTAGAATTTAAATGTATTATTTCTTTGGTGAAGGGCATGAAACTTAATCTATGTTGTTCCTGAGAGTTAAATAGACAGAATGTTGGTGGAGGCGGCAGGGGTGGGGAGTGGAAAGAAAGTGACTGAAACCAGCTTGTAAAGAATACAAATGTTGTGAAGTTTCCATCAGATGTATTTCAGTATGCGAGTAACTGGAGCAGCTTTCCCGAACAATCATAACTATTTTGGCAATTGAAATTAATGAACCAAATGGAAGTGATAGTTGTTAGTAGAGTCCTTGACAACTGTTTAGGTAAAGGGCATGAAATAGAGAGGTCAGAGCTTAAAGAAACTTCTCAGATGTGATAACAATTGATCCAGTGTTTTCAGTACAGGAGGATCCAGCTTTAAGTGTCAAGAAGCTAGTAATCCTATCAACAGAGATATGTAAACCATGTCATCAAATTGATTGAAAACTGTACTTAGGAAGCAAGTGGAAATTTAATCTTGTAATAAGATATTTGAGAAAATTAAATGTAATTAATTTTCAAGAAGAAAAATGAATAAAGTATTTTCCATTTTGACTAGTGCAATCATAATCAATCCATTAGAAGAGATTGTATACTTGACACATACCATGGTAAAGAAACAAAGGTAATATTTATCCAATATATGTGAATTTTATATTGCTATATATCAAATTACCACAAGTACCTTATGGCATATATAATTATTAAGCCACAGGTACTATCAGTCCATCTGACTCTCTGTTCAGAATCTACAAGGACAAAATAAAGTGAGAGCTGTGATTTCATATAAAGTTTAGATTTTTCTCTGGTTTATGTTTTATGCAGAAATAAATCATTTGTCATTATAGAGCCAAGATCTCCATCTCTCTGAAGCTGTCCATGATTCTTGATTTTATGTAGATAATTCACTCAGCACTGCAATTCTAAAATACTGTGTTTGACATAGTGATATCTACACCGTATTATCAAATGATCCATGAAACCATTATTGTCTTTTTCATTAGTTAATGACTTAGTGACATCAATTGTAGAAATTTACTTTTGTTGAGAACCTCCCTAAAATTCTTCCTACTACAATGGGTAGAACAGGACTACACATCTTCTTTCTTACATCAATTTTAACTTTACTTTCCTACATGAAATTTCACTTCTGTGAATTCTACATACTGGTTCTGTTTATTGCAGAAAGAATCTATAAAGGACAGTTTTGAAACTGAGCAACAAACATTAGTATACTTGTGATAAAAAAGATGGACCTTCTTAATCATAATCTTGGATTTTATTGTCCTTAATCAAAAATAATAATTTACTTTGCATCTATCACAAGTAAATCAATAAATATATAGATAAGCAACTAGAAAAGGCTCAAAATAAGAAAGCTACACATATTTGAGAAATAGTTATTGAATTTATATTTTGTAGGAGTTCCAAAATCTTCCCAGTAGTAACTGCAGCAATTAATAACGTTGATGGTAATGATTAAGCTTAATTTTCTCCCCTGTAATGCCTTGTAGGTATTTTCCAAAGTCAGTCTTACAATAACTGGATGGGTTCTATTCAATGAACCCTAGCTAATATTCAACTGCACTCACTGTGGAAAGTTCTTTGCATATAAATTTCAGTGAATTTCATTTTCTATTCTCTCTCCTTCCAGTGTTTAGTTGGTTCAAATATGTAGATGATATTATTTATCTAAGAAAATAAACAAAGTCTGTGATATGGATCAGCAGGTAAAATAATTCCTTCACAAACCAGGAAATTTAAAGCAAACTGCCAGGATCCATGGTGGGAGGAAAGAACTGACTCCTTAAAGTTTGCCAAGGATCACCATATGTACACCATGCCATTTGTTTATCTGCATTCACACACATCATGCACATAATATAATAGTAATAAGTAGCAATAACAGGAAAATACTAAGCAAAGAAATAAAACTTAAGGGATGCATTGGGCAAATGCTACATTTTTAATTAAATACCAGAGTTTATGTGTTCCAGCATCATAGACTTGCTTCTGCAACACAAATTTCCCTCATACTTCATATTCCCAGATGACATAGTGGCATAAAGTTCTATAAATCCACAGATATCAAGTTATTTTTAGAATAGATCTTTAAAGTAGAGAAACTTCAGACTGAGATGCAGCAGTAAATGAGAAAGTCCACTGGATCGCATCTGGAGAGATGGAGAGATGAAATGCTTGCTCTTACCAACTACTGTAGATCCATTCCCAGCACCCATGTCAACTTTCTCACAATTGCCAGTAACTCCAGCTTCACATGATCCAAAGCCCTCTTCCGTCTGGGTTCAAACATGATTATATACACATTCATATGAATAAAAAATAAAATAACCTTTAAAACCCTAAATTTCTGTGATTTCTCTTCAATGGATACCATTTTGTGGTTGAAACTCAGGAGAATTCAGTGAGGGAGCATCTGACACTGGTCAATGTGCTGTGTAGCCAACTTTTTTTGTTTTAAACCATCTGGAGCCAGTATCAAAAAATTGCTGGATTGTTCCACAAAGGTCAGAAGAAATTTTCCAGAGAATTCTAGATGAATAGAAGAGCAGTCTAATTGCCTGGTTGATTCAGAGAGAGAGAGAGAGAAATTCAGAAATCAGTGAATTTTTGAGACCAGAACAAGAAACCCTGATTCTTCAGGAAGGATTGAAATTCTTAATAATAATACTCCCCAAGCGTTACCAAAAAGCACTTAATAGTTTTGAGGATTGTTTACTGTGTACTTAGAAGGGAAAAAAAGAAAGAGACCTCTGAATGATTACAACAGCATTATTGTGAAGATCACTGACTTCTTTTTTATGATTTCATTGTCTATTTCTTGTCTCTGTGTCTGTCTGTCTGTCTGTCTCTCTATCATGTCTTTGTTTGTGTGTGTGTGCGTGTGCGTGTGTGTGTGTGTTCAGAGTATAATATACATGAGTGTGATATATGCACCTGTTCAGTTAGGCTGAGATCTTAAGCTCTATCATTTTGCACCTAGTTCCTTGAAGGCGTTGTTGTTTTATTGTTTTTTGTGATATTTTTTTGAGGTTGGTGGTCAGCAAGTATAAATAATCCTCTTGTTTCCACATTCTATATGTTTGTGGAATAATGGATTTAGGTTTTCCATAAGGATTCTGTGTTCAGTTCAGTTGATATTTCTTGGTGGCCTGCTCATTTTCAAAACCAAATAGAGGAGTCCATCTGGGAGAGCGGGAAGTTGGGAGGGTAGGAGGAGGGAAGGAAAGCAAAACTAAAGTTGGGAAATTATATATGAGAGAAAAATAAAAAGTGCATTCTTGAGATTTGAACTCTGGTCCTCATGTTAGGACAACAGTTTTCATCTATTGAGCCATCCTTCCATTACTGGATTTTCTCTTTTTAAAGCTGTTTTCAATTCCCACTTTACCACATTGAAAGTTTCCAGCTGGTGATTGGCTAGAATTCCCTCACATTATTAACTAGAAAGAGCAAAAATGTATAAAGAAATTTTAAAAAACGGTTGACTTTTTCTGAATATATATGAGAAACTGCATTCTTTTCTATTTTCATAAAGTTATTAAACTTCACTAATGATTAGGCAAAGTAATGAATTGATGACTAATTAAATTTGCAGATGGTAATCACTATTGAGGGTATATGAGGATAAAAGAATAATGCAGAGAACTCAAAAGCCTTGTATTCTGCTCATGAGAGAATGGGAGGGCATGAGTCAGTGTGTGCAATTACGTCTGGCAGCTAGGACAAGAGTAGAAGGGAAGCTACTGGATAAAGAGGCTGCTAGATGCAACAAGAGAGCACTTGCAGTGAGAATATGGGATAGACAAAATAGCTGTGTGATATTAGTGATTGATTACTTCTGTTTGAGTTAGTTTATGCTTTACTGCATGAGAACCTACTTTGTAAATTATATAAGAGAAATCTACGAAACTCCTTGTAACATTTCTCACATTTGACAGATGAAATAGTTTGTCATATCTGGAAACCATAGATTCTGATTTAGCCCCTGGCATGTCATCAATTCTAAATAGAGAATTTGCATATTATTTGATGATCAGATGTATAATTTTATCATATTTATCTGAGTATAGGCCAATTGTATAAAGTATTAAGCTTTATTGTACCACTTTCATACATGTTTATTACTTACCTTAATCCCTAAGTAACTTAACTTATCACTTTCACTTTTCAAAATGTCTAATAGCTCCCCCATTTTCCTTTTAATCTTGCTCTATAGTGATTGGCTGAGAGTAAATGCACAAAGTAAATGCACAATACCTGTTTGTGTCTCTGGCTTATCTTTTTTTTGGGGGGAGGGGGGTTCGAGACATGGTTTTTCTGTGGTTTTGGAGCCTGTCCTGGAACTAGCTCTTGTAGACCAGGCTGGTCTCAAACTCACAGAGATCCACCTGCCTCTCCCTCCCAAGTGCTGGGATTAAAGGCATGTGCCACCACAGCCCAGCCTTCTGGCTTATCTGTTGCTTAACATGATCATCTCCAGTTTTGCCCATCTTCTTGAAAACATTTAATTCTCCCTTTGGGCAGATAAAAGTTCATCATTTATAAATATACCACACTCTTTATCAGTTTATCCACTTATGGGCATCTAGGTTAACTAAAGAATTCAGACACTATCAATGTTGTTTCCATTAACATGATATCTTGCAGCAAGGCAGTGGTGCCACACACCTTTAATCCCAGCACTCAGAAGGTAGAGGCAGGCAGACATCTATGAGCTCAAGGCCAGCCTGGTCTTCCAGAGCTAGTTCCAGGATAGGCTCCAAAGCTACTGAGAAACTCTGTCTCAAAAAAACTGAAACCACAGCAAAAACCATGATAACTTATTTTCAGTTAGTACTGATGTAATGAAACATCATAACTAAAACACTGGCAAAGGTAAAGGTTTATTCAACTTATTCTTCCACATCACTGTTCATCATCAAAGGAAGTCAGGACAGGAACTCAAGCAGGGAAGAGACTTGAAATAAGAACTGACAGAATACTGTCACTGTACACTGCATACTGTTTTGATGAAAATTTGGATGAGGATGTTTTAGAAGAATTTTCTCTTTTGTAACGTGAAGCATCCCAGAACAAGCAATCAACAAGTGCCATAGCAAACTTCTGTACTTCCAGAAATGGCTGGTTTGTGATCCTTGATCTTTGTAAATAGGATTTTGATGATTATTAATGGTAATTTCTGTTATTGACACAGTAATTCTTGAAAACACAGTGCCCACTAGATTAGATTTCCTCTAAACACTCAAGCTCAGCTTTTTCTTCTTATAGAAGCATGGATCCGGTTAGCCAGTATTTTATTGAGGATTTTCGCATTGATGTTCTTGAGTGAGACTGGCCTGTAATTCTTTCTTGGTTGAGTCTTTGTGTGGTTTTGGTATCAGGGTTACTGTAGCTTCATAGAAGGAATTTGGCAATGACTTTTCTGTTTCTATATTGTGAAATACATTAAGGAGTATAGGTATTAGGTCTTCTTGGAATTTCTGGTAGAATTCTGCATTGAAACCGTCTGGACCTGGGCTTTTTTTTGGTAGGGAGGTTTTGTAAGACTTTAAGACAATCCTGAAGCCATTTTTGACAATTCTGAATCCTCTCAGCCTCTGTGCCATAGTGCTTCCCCTCCTCCCCTGGGAACCAATGACCTAACAGCTACACTCGCACGTACTCAGTTCCTGAACAATTACACATATACGTATGCTTTGGTTCGGTCCCCTGGGAAACGGGGTCAAAATGACCTCTTACCTCATCTTATCTGGCAACAGCTCTCCAGTCAATTATTGGTAATAGTCCTTTCAAATAAGCCAATCAGAATAGTCAAAGAACAACCCCCCTTGCTTCTGTGGCCCCTTTAAAAGTAGACTGTACCCGCTATTCAGGGTCCTTCGGCTTCTCGAATGCTGGGGGACCCTGTCATGACAGAATTAATAAAATCCTCATGCTTTTGCATCGGCTGTGGTGTGTGAGATGGTCTCTGGGGGCGACTCCTTCTCAGTGTTTGGACGCTAGAGTCCAACAGTTTTTTATAACAACTTCTAATTCTTCGCGACTAAAAGGTCTATTTATTTGTTCAACTGGTCCTGGTCTAACTTTGGTATATGGTACTTATCTTAATAGCCATACTGATGAATATCTTGCATATCACCTTAGAATTTTCATCTGGCGATGAATCGAGATAGAGACAGAGACCCAAATAGGAGCACCGGACTGAGCTCTTAAGATCCAAATGAGGAGCAGAAGGGAGAACATGAGCAAGGAAGTCAGGACCACAAGGGGTGCACCCACCCACTGTGACAGTGGAACTAATCTATTGGGAGATCACCAAGGCCAGCTGGACTGGGACTGAAAAAGCATGGGATGAAACCGAACTTTCTGAACATGGTGGACAATGAAGGCTGATGAGAAGACAAGGACAATGGCATGGGGTTTTGATCTTAATACATGAACTGGCTTTGTGGGAGCCTAGCCTGTTTGGATGCTCACCCTCCTGGACCTGGATAGAAGTGGGAGGACCTTGGACTTCCCACAGGGCAGGGAACCTGGACTGCTCTTCATTCTCAAGAGGGAGGGGGAATGGAGTGGGGGGGGGAGAGGGGGAGGGAAGTGGGGGAGGGGGCAATGTGTGGGAGGAGGGGTAGGGAAATGGGAAATGGGGAGGAGGGGGAATTGTTTTTCAACAACTAAAAAAAAAATAAAAAAAATAAGGAAAGAAAGAAAGAAAAAAGAAATGATGAAAACCCTGTTAATGTATGAGCATTGAGGATATGATCTTAAATGAAATAAATCAAACAGGTAATAATGTAAAAAAAAAAAAAAAGAAGCATGGAACAACACCTTACCCTGCCATGATTTTGAGTGAAAATCCAGCCTTCTTTCAAGAACCTTCTAAAGTGATTTACACAAGATTTAGAACAATAGTTTTTCTTTAAAAAAAAAAAAAAGTATGTAGGTATATAACCTGAAAAAATTCATATTTGCCTTTATTCAAACTCCCTGTTCTCACACTTAAGTATGCAAAAACATCCACGACTTGTATGCTGTGGAGAGCCTGAAGTCATAGTCTTCCCAGCGATGATAGAAATGGCACTACTGCTTTTGTCTGTACTGGCACAAGTTTACCTACAGAATGACCCTCTCTACTGAAAGAAATCCAAGGCCTATTTGAACACAAGTCTAAATTCTTCTCTACCAACCATCACTGTCATAACTGACCACTCCAGCAGTGAAGAATAGACAGGATGAATGACAGGAAGCACAGATCTCCTGCTCACACAAATCTAGGTAGGCAAGGATTGGGAAATAGGTGTGCAGGGCCTGTCCAACACCGACAGCTCCTGCCAGACCAACATTTTAATCACTACTATGTTAAGCCAGCTATGTGTCACTCAATAAAGGTTCCTTGGGTGGCAACTCAGGGGACTATTGTGTCCCTTTGCTGCAGGAGAAAGGAGGATTACTAGGTCCATCAGTGACATCTGCAACACCTCCTTCCTTTGCCAGCTAATTAGGATGCAATCTATTTGGGTGACTTTATCTTGCCTGAAGAAATGACAGTTAATACCTGGCTGGGAGAGAGGACTATGCCATTGTTCATAGTCACTGCCCACACCAGGAGGAGCTGTCCAGACTGTTCAAATAAATGTTGAATTTTGTTTATGCTTTTTTGGATAGAAAATGGAATAGCAAGACTTTAATGCAAATATGATCACACAAGCACTTAATTATGGCTGTGAACATGACTGTTTATATAGACACATATCTGCACAAGGAACCAGGCAAAAAGCTCTTTTCTTCTATCAGCAGGCATAAACATTTGCAAGACATCTATGTTAATATGTCTAATTATAGGCAAACATTTTTAAACATGCAATTTGGATACAACCCACTGAACATGCACATGTATAGCAATGCTTCTACAGCATATCAAGGTGCTCACAAATATTATATACCAAGTCATACATGCTATACTGGCAGATTCATAATTTCATAGTAACAGGTATGTTATGCAGTGATGCAGATAGAAGTGCATATGAATTGCACCAACGTGGATCCTTTGTGTGAACATATATTTGCACGCATGCAAATAGTACATGGTCTTTTCTCAGGAAACATTTTTAACAAAGAGAGAAAATGGAGAACATTCATTTACACATTGCTGTTTCTAACTGTCATTGCTTGAATCATTTCTAAATTGTAGAACAGAAAAGGGGAAAATCAATCGTTGATAGGAGAGGTTCAAAGAGCTTTGAAATCAATTGTATTTTATTTTCAAATATCATTCAGAGAAGAGTCTGGTCTCACCCTGGGGGGACAAAGACCTAGCTGGAAATGGTAAGTGGAAAGGCACTGCAAAGATCAAGGCACAGGTCACAGCTCAGGTTACAAATGACCCTTTCATCTTTTCTGGCAGTAGAAGAGAGGTGGGAAGGTTTCAAATGCCCTGATTCGAATAATGGCCATGAGGGCTATTCAACGTGACATTTGTCACCTCATTGATTGCTAAGTTTGACTTGGTCAATTCACATTAAAACATAGATGTGCATGAAGGCTGGGAAGAGGATTAGAAAGTTCCTCTCTCTTGTCTAAAACAATGAAACAAAAAAGTTGAAAGAAGAGGTGTAACTTCCCAGTTATGACCCTAAAGGGGGGTACTGAGGCTAGCACTGATGCCAGACATGTGTTTTCTGGGTTTTCCTTCCTGTTTTGGCCATTAGGTATGTTCCTTGGGACCATCCTCCCCTAGGGAAGAACGGAGTTCTCAAGCAGCTTTATAAACATGGGAGCAGTGAACTCAGTCTGTCTGGGTGGTGCTTATTTTCAGAAACCAGGTGGACGGCTGGTGGTTGGTCAGGGTCACCACCATAGCCAAACTCAGGAGGGATGTGATGAAGAATGGTTTGTTATATGAGCCAACACACTGACAATGAGGTGTCTTTCATTTCTAATGCATGATACATTTATAGGTTCCTCCATAATCACAGGTGGTATCCAGACAACATAGCAGAAGGGTGCTGGAGAAAAACATTGGAACTCAAAAGAAATCTTCATAAGCAAATGAACTCAGCATTAAGTGACAGGACTAAGCAGTGGAGACAGAGAGGGGACATTGAGAAAGTAAGAAACAGTCAAGACAAGCCCCAGATTCTTTGTTTCAAAAGAAAGAAAATCCACTCCTCGTTTGGACCTTGGGAGTTCAGTCCAGGGCTCCAATGTGGGTCTCTGTCTCTATCTCCATCCATAACCAGATGAAGGTTCTATGGTGATATGCAAGATATTCATCAGTATTGCCACAGGATAGGGTCGCTTCAGGTTCCCTCTCCTCAGTTGCCCAAGGTACTAGCTGGGAACATCTCCTTGGACACCTTGGAGCCCCTCTAAGTTCAAGTCTCTTGTCAACCCTAAAATGGCTCCCTTAATTAAGATATATACTACCCTGCTCCCATATCCACCCTTCCTTTAGCCCAACCATCCCATTCCCCTAATCTCTCCTCATCCTCCTCTTCTCACTTTTCTCTCCCCATCTCCCCTTTCCCTCATTCCACCCTCACCCCCAAGTTCTCAATTTTTGCCCGGCAATCTTGTCTACTTCCAATATCCAGGAGGATAACTATATGTTTTTCTTTGGGTCCACCTTCTTATTTAGCTTCTCTAGGATCACAAATTTTAGGCTCAATGTTCTTTATTTATGGCTAGAAACCAATTATGAGTGAGTACATCCCATGTTCATCTTTTTGGGTCTGGGTTACCTCACTCAGGATAGTGTTTTCTATTTCCATCCATTTACCCGCAAAATTCAAGATGTCATTGTTTTTTACTTCTCAGTAGTACTCTAATATGTATATAATCCACACATTCTTTATCCATTCTTCAATTGAAGGGCATCTAGGTTGTTTCCAGGTTCTGGTTATTACAAATAATGCTTCTATAAACATAGTTGAGCAAATGCTTTTGTACTATGATAGGACATCTCTTGGGTATATTCCCAAGAGTGGTATTGCTGGGTCCTGGGGTAGGTTGATCCCAAATTTCCTGATAATCCGCCACACTGCTTTCCAAAGTGGTTGCACAAGTTTGCATTCCCACCAGCAATGGATGAGTGTACCCCTTACTCCACATCCTCTCCAGCAAAGGCTATCATTGCTGTTTTTGATTTTAGCCATTCTGACAAGTGTAAGATAGTATCTCAAAGTTGTTTTGATTTGCATTTCCCTGTTAGCTAAGGAGGTTGAGCATGACCTTTAGTGTCTATTGGCCATTTGAACTTCTTCTGTTGAAAATTCTCTGTTCAGTTCAGTGTCCTATTTTTTTTTTTCCAGAGAGAAGTGATTTATTTGGACTTATGGGTTTGGAAGGCACAATCCATAGTCCTTGGCTTCATTGATTCTGGGCCCAGGTGTAAGACAGAAAACCACGGTGACAGGAGCATATGACAAAAGCTACCCACTTCATGACATACAGAAATCAGAGGGGGTAGGGAGAGCCTGGGACCAGATATAGTTTCCAACCTACTTCCTCCCACTAAGTCCTACCTCCCGAAGTTCCAGAACCTTCCAAGCAGTGCCGCCCCTTGGGAATCAAGCCTGGGAGATACACTTCACATTCAAACCATAATAAGCCCTTCTCCAGACAGTCACACTGATAGTTTTTTTTATTTAAATTTATTTATTTATTAAGGATTTCTGCCTCGTCCCCACAACCGCTTCCCATTTCCCTCCCCCTCCCCCAATCAAGTCCCCCTCTCTCATCTGCTCGAAGAGCAATCAGGGTTCCCTGACCTGTGGGAAGCCCAAGGACTGCCCACCTCTATCCAGGTCTCGTAAGGTGAGCATCCAAACTGCCTAGGCTCCCACAAAGCCAGTACGTGCAGTAGGATCAAAAACCCACTGCAATTGTTCTTGAATTCTCAGTATTCCTCATTGTCCGCTATGTTCAGCTAGTCCGGATTTATCCCATGCTTTTTCAGACCTAGGCCAGCTGGCCTTGGTGAGATCCCAATAGAATATCCCCATTGTCTTAGTGTGTGGGTGCACCCCTCGTGGTCCTGAGTTCCTTGCTCGTGCTCCGTCTCCTTCTGCTCCTGATTTGGACCTTGAGATTTCTGTCCGGTGCTCCCATGTGGGTCTCTGTCTCTGTCTCCTTTTATCGCCTGATGAAGGTTAATATTCATGAGGATGCCTATGTGGTCGTCTTTGGATTCACCTTCTTATTTAGCTTCTCTAGGAACATGAATTATAAGCTCAATGTCCTACGTATAACCCCAGCAGCACAGGCACTAAGGGCATCATTGAATAAATGGGACTTCCTGAGGCTGAGAAGCTTCTGTAAAGCAAAGGACACTGTCACTAAGACAAAAAGGCAACCCACTGACTGGGAGAAGATCTTCACCAACCCTGCAACTGACAAAGGTTTGATCTCCAAAATATATAAAGAACTCAAGAAACTAGACCGCAAAAGGCTAATCAACCCAATTATAAAATGGGGCACTGATCTGAACAGAGAATTCTCAACAGAAGAACTTCAAATGGCCAAAAGACACTTAAGGTCATGCTCAACTTCCTTAGCGATCAGGGAAATGCAAATCAAGACAACTTTAAGATACCACCTTACACCTGTCAGAATGGCTAAAATAAAAAACACCAATGATAGCCTTTGCTGGAGAGGTTGTGGAGAAAGGGGTACACTCACCCATTGCTGGTGGGAATGCAAACTTGTGCAACCACTCTGGAAAGCAGTGTTTCGGTTTCTTAGGAAATTCGGGATCAACCTACCCCTGGATCCAGCAATACCACTCTTGGGAATATACCCAAGAGAGGCCCTATCATACAACAAAAGTATATGCTCAACTATGTTCATGGCAGCATTGTTTGTAATAGCCAGAACATGGAAAAAACCTAGATGCCCTTCCACGGAAGAATGGATGAAGAAAGTATGGAATATATACATATTAGAGTATTACTCAGCAGTAAAAAACAAGGACTTCTTGAATTTTGCATACAAATGGATGGAAATAGAAAACACTATCCTGAGTGAGGTATGCCAGACCCAAAAAGAGGAACATGGGATGTACTCACTCATATTTGGTTTCTAGCCATAAATAAAAGTGTCCTATTTTTTAATTGGGTTAATTAGCATTTTAAAGTCATTTGAGTTCTTAATATATTTTGGAGATCAGACCTTTGTCTTTTGTGGGTTGGTGAAGATCTTCTCCCAGTCAGTAGGTTGCCTTTTTGTCTTAGTGACAGTGTCCTTTGCTTTACAGAAGCTTCTCAGTTTCAGGGGGACCCATTTATTCAATGTTGCCCTTAATGGAGGGAGAACATGAGCAAGGAAGTCAGGACCGTGAGGGGTGCACCCACTCACTGAGATGGTGGGCCTGATCTAATGGGAGCTCACCAAGGCCAGCTGGACTGGGACTAAAGAAAGCATGTGATCAAACCTGACTCTCTGAATGTGGGGGACAATGAGGGCTGATTGAGAAGCCAAGCACAATGGTACTGGGTTTTGATCCTACTGCATGTACTGGCTTTGTGTGTACCTAGTCTGTTTGGATGCTTGCCTTTCTAGACCTTGATGGAGGGGGGAGGACCTTGGACTTCCCACAGGACAGGGAACCCTGACTGTTCTTTGGACTGGAGAGGGAGGGAGAAGTGACTGGAGGGTGGGGGAGGGAAATGGTAGGCAGGGAGGAGGCTGAAATTTTTAATAATAAAAAAAATAAAAAAGAAAGAAAATCTAATATATAAAGTTAAGCATGAGTTGCTGAGAGGGGTTAAATTAGTCAATGCATTTTCAAATGTCCTGTGAAACTGCTGCACAAATGTAAGAAAACCACTTTGCAGACATTCTCTGTGTAGTGTTAGCCCTTGTTGCTCAACAAACTGAATTTGAGGGTCCCTTTGCAGCTCTCTAATAAAGCTGCCTAAGCTGCTATCTAAGATCCATGGGGACAGCACAGTTCTCTGATGTAATTTCCAGCATCTCCCTTGCTGTTTCTGGGATGTGACTCTACGGGATGTCACTCAGTGACATGTCTGCACAGCTTTTAGAATAAAATAATTTAACAAAATGATATAAATGAGATTTTCCTCTTATAGATTCACTAAATACAAAAAAGTCTTTCAAGTTTCTAGAGTCCTTCAGAAAAGTATCTCCTTGGTTTGGATTGACACTACACTTCTAAAATGCTGAAAACACTAGTCTTCCTCTATCCACTGCTTTCTTTGCATTTAATGCTGTGTATCTTTTAACATAACAAAAACCATTCCCCACAGATCACAGTAAGGTATCTGGTTCAAAGTCCGCATTTTACATCTTAGCAAATAAATCAAACAAGAAACAACACTGACAGATCAAATGCATGATGATGATGAAGGTGAAGATGATGGCAATGATTTTGCACATCTGAAGCTTAAACCTAGAACCTTGTACACACTAAACATGAGCCCAATTGCCTAGCTATACACTCATCTTCATGCTGCAGATTAATTGGAGAACCTCAGTTCTTGATTCTTTTCTGAGTATCTCTATCAGACACAGCTTAACGTAGGATTTGCTCTGCTTTATCATGCTACCCTTTTCTTATTTACATGCACGTTTTGAAAACAAAATAATATTTATAAAAGTCACTCAATGTAGTTTTTAAAAACATTTCAAGCATTCAACAAATGTTATGTCTGAATGTGGAATTTATAGAGTTTTTCCAAGTAAATCAGAAGATCTTGGAAAAGTCCAATTTTTTTAATTTTTCATGATATTACAATTGCACTCACAGCCTCTATAGACAGATTCTAGGCACTAGATACTTGCTTTCTCATTTGCTGATTGAAGCTGAGAATCCCAATATTGTGCTCACTAGTGGGAAGAAGAAATTCTGACATTAAAGCAATAAAATGAACCATTTACCTACAGAGTTAGTCTAACACTAATAAAAGCTCTGTGTTGCACTGTCACCTCTCCCCTATTAGTCTCATATATTTCATGCTGAATGTAAATGTCAGGAATTATTATTTATCTGTGTCGTCAAGAAATATATTGCTACTGAAGGAATATATCCAATGGTTTCCAGCAAGGAAAATCTTATCCTCAGAGACCCTTTCCTTCCTCTACGTACAGGGTCTTTTAGGGGCCACAGAATAGTAGAAACCAAAAACAAAGTAGCATCCAGTCTTGTTTTCCTGACTCCAACTCTTGCTTCTACTCTCCAGAGAATAAACCAACAAAAATGTTGATTTTGAAGAAACTATTGTAGCATCTCTGCAAACTAATTCTCCTTAATGAAATCATAATTGTGTCAAAGCATTCCTTTTCATAAAAAGGTAATGCAAAGAAGAATCTATTCTCAGAACAAGAATATATCTGATATATCTAAACCTGTGATTTAACACCAAGTGTGCATCAAAATTATCTGGAGGTGCTACACAGCAGTGTCTTCTTAATTGAAACACTGCTTTTAGGGGAGAGAGGGAGAGATGCTCATGAGATTATGAAAGTAAGGAAAGGTTGAGTTTCTACGTAAGTGAAGGGTTCTTGAAAATCACCCACAAGCTTTATAAAAGGAGTAAACAACTGTGAGGTTACGGCGATGATTCTGACCAGCTAAGCTGTAAGAAGAAATGTCTTCTACACACCTGCAAGTTGTGCCGTAGAAGCCACACAGGGACACAGAATTAATATCTTCATGGAACATCAATGTGGAGCTTTTTATTTTGGTCAGGTTGAGGAACATTGACACATTAGCAATTTTGAATGTTGGCGATTATTTTATTACTGACACCTTGGTACCTCCTTCTAATCCTCTTATTCCCTGTTCCTTATTTAAAAATATAATTACATCAGCCTATGGAAATATATCCAAATCTGTAAATGATTACTAGCTAATTAGTCTGGAAGGTAATTTTTCTGTAGGAGTTAGTTTTCCTAAATATTAATGAGCAATTAGCATTCTATTCTGAAAACAGACGACATTGAGTTGAGGGTGAGTAGAAAGAGGTGAGGAATAAAATGATATTCACATAAACATGCTCCATTATTGCCCGTTACTATGTGGGCTTCTATATTTGAAGGCTGATAAATAGCAATTTGAATGAAGGTAAATGAGCCTGCTCCAGGGTGACCCTCATAAATAAATGAGTCACCTGCCAGGAAAGGAAACAAACAAATAACAAATACAACTCTGATTAAGAGAAGCAAGTAAATGTCAGTGTTGTTATCACTGAGAAGAGGCCAGAATGTGACTTTAGTTTGAGATACCCCACAGCATAATGTACTCATAAGTATACGTCTATAATTTTAGAATTTCATAGTGTTAAATGTGGTTCACTTAAAAATAATAGCTCTATGGTGAAATAAATTTTGAAATTGTTGGGAAGCAATCATAATGCACTTAGTGATTTCTTTTTCGGTGTATTGACTGTAGGTTATAATTAAAGTTTTAACTCCCTCTCTAGATCTCTGCTAAAATTTCCTAACTAGAAGCAGCCTTTTACTACATTCACCTCTGATTTCTCTGATTGTGCTGTTTCTACATGGTATAGTGTAGCATTTTACAAATGCTAGTCAATTTGGTCCCTTCTCCTGCTCAAATGCCAACTCGCCCTTCCTTTTTTTTTTTTTTTTTTTTTTTTTTTTGGTTTTTCGAGGCAGGGTTTCTATGTGGTTTTGGAGCCTGTCCTGGAACTAGCTCTTGTAGACCAGGCTGGTCTCGAACTCACAGAGATCCGCCTGCCTCTGCCTCCCAAGTGCTGGGATTAAAGGTGTGCGCCACCACAGCCCGGCTCACCCTTCCTTAATACTGTTTATTTTCCCTCTTGCTTTTATTTGGTAGGATATAGCTAGACGTCTCTCTTATGTAAACTTTGTTTGTGTTCAGTTATTTTTCTCAAAAACTTCTTTTTACTACCCTTAATTCTTACAAAATACTATAAACACCCGTCAGAGGAAGTAAGTCTCAATTCATAGTGATATAGCTCTTTAGGTAATCAACTATTTAATGTCTGTCTTTTTTACCTGGAAACATCTAAAAGAGTTTGCAAAAGATTGCTGTCTTATTTATCATAGCCCCGTGTTTGTGGTATGAATGGTGCATATGGGACAAGTAATAAATATTTATTTAGTGCTTGAATAAGTTGTGAATCACTGGCAGTGCTCAAGGTCTAGAATGCAATTGGAACATTGGGATTTTTTACTTCCAGCTTAGAAATTATAGTCCATAGCATACATGTTGAGAAATACTTTTCTGAAGTCAATTCTACTCCTCCTAAGTGTGAAAAGAGGAATATATGTTATAACTAGATTTCAAGCTCTGACTAGTTGTGTGACCATGGGCAAAGTTATTTCAAGCTTGAGAGTCACTTGTAGAGTGATGAGGCTTTACCAGATAATCTGCGCAATCCTTCACAGCATCCACGTTCTGAAGTTCTAATTATATAGAAGGAGTACCACTTACACTTTGGTCATGGCTAAAGCTCTTAAAGAGCACATTGGTTCAGACTGACCTCATTTCACTTTAGGGCATTATAGTCTAGTGGTAGTAGATCTAGAAAATGAAGACTGCAGCATATCCAGCTGATCATGAGCTATTTTACAATATTCTCCCTAGTATCTTTATTGGGAGAAAGGGAGTGGCTTTTGATGGATATGTAAAGGACTAGATTTGAATCTGGTTCAAAGAGGTCCCAGGAGCATTAATTAGTAGATCAGCTGCAATAATGATGACAGAGACCAATGACAGCCAACAGGCTGTATCCTTTTTCCTGCTTAGTTGCACATTTATCACTGTCTTGGATAAAATGTAAGAGATCAAGATCATCAAATAAGTAGGTGACATGATGACAGGGATATGTTAGAGGACAGAATCAGAACTCCAGTGACCTGACCAGCCTGGGGAAACTAACTGTACACAAAATGGGCAGAAACAAGGTAAGAGGAAAACCAAATTCAGAGCTGGTCATAGGAGTACATACCGGCAATCCCAGCACTTAAGAATCTTAAACAGGAGAAATTCAAGTTCAAAGTCAACCTGGATTACATACTGAGACCTGTGTGTAAAACAAAACTAACAACTAACTAAATGAATTAATAAATAAATGCTGTGAAAATAGTAACTTTTTAGGGAAGTACAATTATTCTACAGAAAAACGGAGGAGGCAGGGATTAATTTAGGCAAATTAATTTAGCAAAACCAGATAAGCACAAAAATGTGGGCATACATATCCATTGTAATGGGTGTATGGTCATATGAATGTTATGTTCATGCAAAGATGAACATCTTATATAATAGTAGGTCCAAGGTAAAATGATCATCCAATATGGAAGTTTACTGCAATCTGGCATTTAGTTACTAGAAACTTAGCATGCTAACATGAGATGAGGGTCACATGATTTCCAGTCAGTGCAGCAACATTAAAAATTAGAAATTTTAAGAGCAGAAGAAACAATACAACATACTTTGAAACAAGCAAATGCTAAATGAAAGCCCTGGAGAAGGACGGTACTAACTGAAAAAACAGCATGATTTTGGTGACCGTCTTTCTCCTACACACTGTAAATCAGGATTTAATCCATTTGTGCTAGAATGTCCTTTTCCATTTATTTGTTTTGGTGCCATTGTGTATGCCTGTCATGAGGCAAAAGCTTCTATGAGAGGGCCATTGAATCTATTTAATCTGTGGAGCAGCTCTCATTGTCTAGTGAGAATCTATCCCCTGGAATAAATGAGCTGGTGTTTCCATGAATGCATTTTCAGTCTTTAAAAATCTTTACTGTTATATAACAAGATCATGCAGTTTGCTTTGTTGAACCCAGTTCAATGTTATATCTATGTAATAATGTAATATACTTAGCTTTCCAGACATGGAATTTACCAACACCACAGGTGATCAGGAACATTTTTAAGACATATTTTCAGAAGCCACCTGGGGAAGAACCCACACTACATATTCAATTTTGCCATGGAAACTGTAAAATCCTTTATAACATTATTTGTTCCATACATTCTCTTTGTAAGTTTAGTTCTTATACAACAAATCAAAAGATTCTCTGCCAAATATTCTCTGGTCTTTCTTCTTGAACTTTAAGCTGTATGTTCTACTAACTCATAGAGCACCTCAGAAAAATGCCACTCTTTCATTATAAAATATCTCATATTTTCTTTTTTCTTAATATATTTAGTGAAGAAAAAAGACAGCAAAAGAAAACAATGCCTAAATTAATCCCTGCCTCGTCCACATTTCTGTAGAATACTTGTACTTCCCTATTTTCTCACCAATTTATTCCTGGTATAATAGAGGAATTTGCCAATCAAATGAGCCACCAACTCAAAACAGAGGGAAAGTTTTTATGTGCAGGTGAATGTGTCTGCCCATCAATCAAAGTACTTCCCTTTTGTACTCTATTTCTAGAGAAACTCTTAGTGAAAACAGCAAGATTAGATCTATTATTGAAATCTTTGTGGTATGCCATTATCTGCCTATAAACACCAGAAGTTCAATGGTATTACATTTTTCTTTTGTTCAAATATGTGTAGAAATAAATGTGAAACCTATTTTCTCTTTACAGCACACTTGGAAAGCAAAATCTACCTACCTTGAAGTGTCGTTGAAACAAAAAGGAAAAAAATAAACAAACTCATATACTAAAGAAAGGGAGAGGGATAACAGAGAGAAAATGATTGAACTGCCCATTAAGGCTCTAGGGTTCTGTAAAGATAGAAATCGCATATCCAGCTCATCATTTCAGTTGACACGCTTGTTTACAATATTCAGCTTCTCTGCTGTCAGGAAAGAGCTGTGTAAGAAATATTGTTGTGTTTGGAAATTAAAGAGTTTCATCCAAAAATATTTGGATGATTTAAGAATAAATGATTGAAAAAAAGTGTATAAAATTCTGCCTTGGAATTTGCTTCGATTGTTTCAAAATGTAAGAGTCTAAAGGATGAACAATGAAGCGTTTTCTTTCTTTCAAGCCCTTTGAATACTGTTTAGCATCACCCACACTTCGGGCTGATTTTTCAGACTCTATGGTGCATATATGGGAATTTTGTCTTTGTTTCATCTTTTTATTGTCTTCCTTTTGCAAATATTGTTAGTAGTACTAGGTTCCATGCCGTAGAGCAACAGCAGACTTCCCTGGCCTAAGAAAACCATTGTTTAGTACATGTCACTAATAAAAATCAGACTTTTAGAGTCTTAAACACTTTGTAGATATCGCTGTATTTAATATTCACAGTTACTAAATAACAAAACTACAGTGATATTCTTATTTTGTGCCACACTATTCCTGTTTGTGCATAAGAGAAGGATCTTATAACCAAGGTCACTAAAGCAGAGACAAGTTAAAAAATGAACATGCAGCCAAATATCCAATTGGATTCTAGTTCTGGCAACCTATCTCCAGCTTGCTCGTAGCCATAGCTATTCCATTTTGTTTCTATATTCTTCTCACTACAGATAATGGAGTTGGTTCTTGGTCTGATCTTCATTGCATAGGCTACTATGTGACACATGTTTTAGTCAAGAAATAGAAAGCAATTTGATGAGACAGTTTAAATTTTTGATGGTAATGAAGGGCAGGACAAAGCCCTTGAACACAGATTTGATTGAGTACCTCTTCCAGGATATTCTGTGCTTATCCACATATCTACGTATTAGCTTTTAAGCTAATAAGCATGAGGGACTAGATTTAGAATCTTTATCTGAACTAGAGAATCAGTGTCTCTGAGGAAGTAGACTTCAGTTATTAAAAAGCCTTGGCTTAAAAAACTAGATTATTGAGATAATTCCTAAATTCTTCATGTGAAAGACTCCCACAGCCTAACATTAGAACAAAGAGATTTTATTAAGAGAGAAGATAAGTAAGAGTGTAGCTTGACAAAGAATTGGAATACAATGGGAAAATCAGGTACTGTAAGTGAACTAGCTTTGCATTTATTTTCTCATCTGTGGTTGATAATACACTTGAGATCCAAGGAATCTGGAAGCATGATAGAAGACAGAACAGCCTGGCACAAATTAGACAGCTCTGAAATCAGTGCAACCCCCTGTCTCTCAATTGCTATTTTGGTTGTGGATAGAATATGTATTCTGCAGAATTTTAAAATCCCTTCATAAAGTATTTCCTTTGGTGTTCTGCAAGTAGCTGAGTAAAACATCTAAGGAAGTACATGCACAGTAGGCACTTGTCATGACTGGTTTGCACTAGATTTTTTTCTTTTTTCTTTCTTTTTATTTTTTTTTACTCCTTTTACTCTTTGCTCTTTGGGGGGAGGGGGGCTGTCATTCAGTTCCAAAATAAATCACACACATAGAGTCTTTTTCTTTCTTATAAATGCCGAGTCTTAGCTTGGCTTATTCTAGCCAGCTTTTCTTACACTATTCCATCTATCATTTGCCAGTAGACTTTTCCCTTTTCTTATTTCTCTAATCTTACTTTTGCTCTCATTCTGTGGCTGGGTAGCTGGACCCTTCTTTTCTCACTCCTTGATCTCTCTTTTCCTCAAATTTCTCCTCCTTTGTTCTTTCAGCATGCAAGCTCCGTATACTCTTTCCTTTGCCTTGCTATAGACCATTCATCTCTTTATTAGAGCATCAGGGTTTTAGACAGACAAGGAATCATACATTCACAGAAGTAAAAAAAAAAAAAAGAAAGGCAACATAAAAGAATGTAACACCTCTTTGAATAATTAAAACTAATGTTCCACAGCATATGTAACACATCTTAATATAATGTTCTACATTTTTTCAATTTTGCATAATGAAAAGTAAAAAGTTTTAACTTCAACATAGTGAAGTTATACACAAGAAGTTGTGATGAAAGGATGCAGGAGAATACTTAAGCAAGGAATGCTTTGTGGAACAAATAATCAAACAATACTGCAAATTGGCAATTAAAACATTTGAGGTTAAAGCCAGGAGTACACATTAAAGTTTGAGTTTTGCTATTTTATTTACCTATTTTAAGTGCCAGTTGGGAAGTCACATTTTTAAAGTGGAAACCTGAAGTTGTGAAGTTGTAAAGGAGTAGTAGTATTATATAAAGTGATTAAATATTATTTTCTTGAGAAAAAAATAATAATTACTAATGTTGTATAGTATAACCTACTAAACCTCACGAAACATAAAAGCAGATACCTTCTTAATGAAAAGCCAAGCAAATATTAAGGCTCAGAAGAGACAAATATACTTACCAAGTAAAGTGAGTCACCTAAGACCAACACTTCAACTCAAATACCACACTTCTACTATAACCCCTTTCTTAAGCCTTAATGCTTCTTGATTCCAGGCAGGCAAAATATTATGGATGAATTCCTCTTTCTATATCATTCAATCTCTCTTTTTTACAAACTTTTAATTAGTCCCTAACTTTGAGCCATCATTGCTATCTGTTATTAAGTATTAAGAGCTATCCCTGTTCATTTCTCCTCAGCACCTCTCGTCAAGCATCCTACCCTGAGACTTCTCATTTTAATTGTTAATTTTTTTTTCAACAAAGGGCAATTGAGCTTCCCTAATGATCTCAACTTATTTGGAGACTTTCCTGCTGCAGTGCACACCTCCAATAAAAGAAAGGGTAAATTTCACTAGAAATTTCTGAGGGTTTGCTCCTGCCAAGAACAAAATTGGTTCCCTGATAACTGCCTTATCCCCCATATTAATTGTGGTTGTTTGAAAGAAAATAGCTTCTCAAAGAGAGTGGTACTATAAGAAGATGTGGACTTGTGGAATAGTTGTGTTGTTCTTGGAGAAGTGTGTCACTGTGAAGATGGGCTCTGAGGTCTCATATATGCTAAAGATACCACCCAGTGTCTCCAAGCACTTCCTGTTGCCAGCATAAGATGTAGAACTCTCAGCTACCTCTCCAGCACCATGTCTGACTGTAAATTGCCATGTTCTACCATAATGATAATGGACTGAACCTCTTAACTATAAGCCACCCAATTAAATGTTTCCATATATAAGAGTTGCTGTAGGGACTGGAGAGTTGGCACAGAGGTTGAAAGTTGGCCTTCCAGAGATAATGAGTTCAATTCCCAACAACCTCATGATGGCTCACAATCATCAGTGATGAGATCTGATGCCTCTTTCTCGTATGTAGGGAGAGCACTGTATACATAATAAATCAATAAATCTTAAAAAAAAGAATTTCTGCAGTAATGGTGTCTCTTCATAGCACTGTAAACCATAACACAGAAGTTGATAACAGTAATGGGGTTCTACTGTGGAAGTCATGACCAGGTTTTGTTCGGAGAAATTTGGGTTTTGGAAGTTGGGGTTAGTAAAGTAGCAGAATGGTTTAAGAGCTATTTAATGGACCACACCAGTAGGAGAACAGAACACAGTGGTGCTGAGTGATTTGAAGTGTGGGAGTTGCTTCAAGGAGTTGCACAGAAAAATTTTAATATGTTGCCTTGAATTGTTCTTGTGATACTTTTTGCCCTGTCTGAAGTGTTTGCCTGAAGTTAAAGTACAGAGTTTGGGATTCATTTCCTTGGCAGAAGAAATCTCAAAAACAGCCTAGTATAGATTGTATTGTGTTGTTACTTGTGTAAACTTTAATGAAGATCTACAACGTAAAGGAGCAAGCTGAACAAGGAAAAATATTTGAGAAGAAAAGGATCACCAAAAAGTGGAATTGAGCTAAGTCTTATATTCTAGGAAATAAAGAGATTCAGAAATGAAATAAAGGAAGTGATGAACTCAGGGCAAGATGCTACCCATCTAGTATCCAATTTGTCAAAACAAATTAAATCTTAAGCAGGTAGTAGTGGAGCATGCCTTTAATCCCAGCACACAGAAGGCTGAAGTGGGCAGATTTCTGAGTTTGAGGCCATTCTAGTCTACAAAGCATTTTCGAGAAGAGCTAAGCTGAGGCAGTGAAGGGAATCACTGAAAATAGAAAGCTAGTGATGATGTAATCAAATGAGAAGGCCATGCTCTACCCCATCAAGCAGCAGAGCATGGTGAATTCAACAATGTGGGTCTGGCTTCAATGACACAAGGAAGGAATTATGGAACCTTACTCTTTTGCTAAGGAAAGCCACTATGGCCAAGCATGTGTCAGGGGTGTCCCTGAATGGAGGTCTAGAGATGTTATTGCATGAAGCTCTGAAAGTGAAGCCTGGATTGCCTTGTAGTCTTCAAGATATTTGAAAGGCTGAAGCTGTGGAATGCCTGTGGAGGAAAGCTGCTGACTGGGAGTGTAAGCAGCCTAAAAGAAAGAAGTGTGTTGCAGTCAACAAAACTGAAAAGATTTGAAGATCTGAAAAGCACTTTGACATCAGACATGAGATGATACAGAGTTTGGAGTTTGCCCTGATAGTTTTCAGTTTTGCACTGGTCCAGCATTTGCTCACCATGCTCACTTCTCTATGTTTTGGGGAATGGTAATTTACATCTTGTACCATTATATGTTGAAGTTTATGATCTGTTTTGATTTTGATTTTACAGGGGAATACAGTTTAGAAATTAAATCAATTCCTAAAGGGACTTTGAACTTTAGACTTTTAGATAGGTTTGAGACTGTTATATACTATGGAGGCTTTTAAAGTCAGTGAATGCATTTTTGCATTTTGATAGAGCTACAAGCCATTGGGGGCCAAATAGTGTAATGTCATGGTTTGAAACAAAATGACTTCTAAGAGAGAAACACTACTAGGAAGTATGGCCTTGTTGGTGTAGGTATGGTCTTTTTAAACTGTTTTTATTGAGTTATATAATTTTATTCACTCCCCTCTCTATGTCTTCCCTCCCCTTCTATTCTCTCCCATGATACCAATGCTCCCAATTTACTCAGGAGATCTTGTCTTTTTCTGCTTCCCTTGCAGTTTAGATCCATGTATGTCTTTTTTAGGGTCATCACTGTTGTTTAGATTCTCTGGGATTGTGAATTGTAGGTTGATTTTTCTTTGCTTTATGTCCAAAAGCCACATATGAGTGAGTACATATAATATTTGTCTTTCTGAATCTGGGTTACCTCACTCAATATGTTTTCTAGAGTCATCCATTGCTCATATATTTTAAGATGAAACTATTTTTTTCTACTGTGTAGAAATCCATTGTGTAAATGTAAGACATTTTCCTTATCCATTCTTCGATCAAAGCGTATTTAGGTTGTTTCCAGGTTCTAGTTATGAAAAGTAATGCCGTCATGAACATAGCTGAGCACAACCCCAGATGGACAGGGAAAGAACAAGCATAGGACCAAACTAGTCCCTCTAAATGTGGCTGGCAGTTGCATATCTGGGACAGAATGAGGGACCACTGGCAGTGGTGCCAGAATTTATCCCTACTGCTTGTATTAGTTTTTTGGGAACCTATTCTCTTTGGATGTACACCTTGCTCAGCCTAGATATAGTAGGTTAGGCCTTGGACTTTCCATAAAACAATGTGCCTTACCCTTTCTGAGGATTGAATGGGGAGTATGTATAATGAAAAAAGATAGTTTGTTTTCTTTTAAAAAATAGATAAATATAAAAGAAGAATTGCTCTGGTCATGATACCTCTTTATTATAAAAGAAACCCTAAGACATTAAAGAACCGTTTTCTTTTTCTGAAAGACCACTCTAGCTTAATTATAGAAGGTGTCCTTCCTTTGATCCATCATGCTTTCAGGCTATCAACCATATGATTCTTCTAACCACAGTAACTATGTAACACATTAGTATATGTTGCTGCATACAATTATTTACTGTAGTAGAATGGTGATGGATGTAAGGTAAAGGAAATTTTAAAAGCTACATTACTTTGATAGAGAATATGAAAAGTTACCTAGTGAGTCAAGAGCTCACAATGATACAGCAGTATTGTTTTATCAAAATGTATACATATCATTATTATAAGCCTCCTTTGGGCTGCTGTGTAACAGAACTCACATATAATAATGCCTAATATTACTGATTATTGTCTACTTGTCAAGCCTTTTACAATGACTCAGAGATATCCCAATCTTTTAAGCAACATAATGCTCCTATCCCATGCACTTGTTTTTTATCCCCATTTTGCTGGTGATGATGGTGGGGACAAGTGGAAAAGTCAAGACTCTAATATATGTGCTTATACTCTAGGTAATATGACCTAAATACTTGCACCATGGTGTAACTTTGATCCTTAGACACATTTCCTGAGACATAAAATTTGCTTTTAAATATCAAAAACGTTAAGAGTTTTATCTTTTTTTTTTTTAATTTTAATCCTATTGAATGCTGTGAAAGAGGGGAGGCATCACGCTATCTTGAATTTGAAGAAAAACTAAGGGTGGTATGTTGCTATTCCTAGCTCCTTCCTTACACAATGTCATGCAAAATCAGATAGAGTGAATGAGCCCAATCTATGATCTGAACAGTGGCAGAAGACTGGCTTAGCTTAGAACTTGAAATGGCTATGGGTAGAGCTTTCTATGCTGTGTGCCTGTGTGGTCTGCCGAGAGACTTAATGTTTCCAGTCTGAGGGAAGATAAAGAGATGCTTTTCTCATAATGACTTGGTAAGAATATAATTAGTTATCTTCGTTTCTCTACAATAAAACAGATACATTTTGCATTGTCCTCCTCAGGTTTTTTTTTTTTTTTAGGGTAGCCCACCTTTATTTTCAATTAAAAACCTAATACAGTAGAGTGAATTATTTTTATTAATATGCACAGCAAATTACTGAAATGGTGACTTCATGTCTTTCCCTTAAAGATGGCACTTGTAGGTACAAGGATGAAGAGATGTGTACACACATCAGATGTTTACTTGAAAAGACTCTTCTACAGCAGTTTGATACTGGGCTTCCTCATCTAGCTGAAGATTCACAAATTCTCCATAATCAAACTGATGTCTTTGATTTAGATGACTAACGAAATTTCTAGTAATCTGGCTAGGATCTCCCCAAGGAAGAGACACACAAATAGGACATGTCACAGGAACTATCTGAAATAGATGGTTACTATTACAGTGATCCAATAAACGCTGTCTGGTGAAATTTGACTCTTGACATAAGGGACACTTAAAGGTGGGATGCCCAGAAGAACTTGTATTCTCTTGGTAAGTTTCTGTGTTATCAGATGAAGGTGTTTCATTCCTATTACTGCTCCTTACTGGATCTTGAGAAGTCTTAAAGTTTGGAATGACAGAAGAAACACCATATTCATCCTGATACTTCTTACAAGATTTGTAATGATGTCTCATGCGATAGAATTTAATCTTTTTTGAACAGCATCTGCAGCTACCAGAAAACTTCCTCATGATATTTTCAAGATCTAAGGCCCGTTCTGGACATGCTCTTTCTCTTCTCGTCACACTTCCACGACACAGGGGACAATGAATTCCACTTTCTCTCATTGCAGTCAGGAAACATTTTCTACAGAAAACGTGCTGACAGGCCGCGGTCCGCACCGGCGTCTTGAACACCTCCTGACAGACGGGGCAGTAGAAATCGTCTTCCGTGTAGGACGTGGCCGCCGAGCCCCTCGGACATGGCGGGGGCTGGGCGGGAAAGGCAACGGCGCCGGCGGGGCCCGGGTGGTAGTGTCGGCCCTTGGCCCTCAGCCCCGACAGAGCCCTGAAGGGGGAGGGAGCGGTGTCCCCTCCTCAGGTTTTTAGAGACTATTTTGCCAGCTAGGGCAGGAAGGGCCACAGTAAACATATTTAAAGCTAGAGCTTATTATCTCCCTTTTTAGTTCTGCATGTACAAGTATAGAAAACACGAAAATCCTCACCTCCCAAAGAAATGGGTGGCTTTTATTTGCAGGCCCAAGGCTGACCTATGTCTTTTTTGAAAAAAAAAAAAAATGAGATGCCAAAATATTATTGTCTTTTCTAACTTTGTAGAGGCATAGGATAAGTTTACAGAATGAGGTTTTAAGTTCTTTTTCTTTGAGAAAGTGAAACCAGGTGCATCTTGTAAAGAAGAAATGTCTATGGTGAAAAATACTTGAAATGATTGAATTAGGAATGAAATCTACAGATGGCTAATGTTAACATGTTACAGAACATAGTGTCTGTGGAGAAGAGCTCAGAAAATTTTCAAAGTCACGGAGACCAATGCAAGAATAATTAAACATATATTAGCAAAGTTAAAGTGTTCATACCAGGAAAAAAATGCATGGAGGCAGCCAATGCTACGACCTGACAGAGATCAGCTTTGAGTCATATTGAGATCACAAAAAAAAAAAAAAACAGGAATACCAAGAACTCAGATGCTTAATTAACTGTTTCATTATTAAAAGTTTAATTTCACTTCCTTATATTTAACTACAAGGAGAAGCCTATTGCTCTATAAGATTTTGGGTCTTAATGAACAAAGATGAAAATCATTCTACAAATCCCACCAGTTCAGCAGTTGATCTGTTATTAACTGTTTTTGATTATGGACACAGAGCAGCAGCAACAACAACAACCATATTTCCAATCTGGCACTTTACCCCAGCATTAATAATATTTAAAATTTAGAAGTGCTGTGGATCTCACTGAAAATTTTCTAAATTTAGAGTATGGATTTTAATAGGTAACAGGCATTATGGGCAATTTCATTATTGCTATGAGAGTTACTGTTGGTTACCAGGACTCTTATCCCAGAGTATTAAGAGAACTTTTGATACAACAGAAAAGACAAAGCCTGGGACATAGTTTTATGGAATTAAATTGGTCAACAACATTAAACCAAAAACCTGAATGGGGATGAAGTTACTTAATAAATGAGGAATGATCAACTCCTATAGATATTCATGTGAGCTTCAAAAATATGTTACCTATGTTGGTTTCAAAATCCTGTCCATTAAAAGTGTGTGTGTGTGTGTGTGTGTGTGTGTGTAATAAAAAAAAAAACGAAGGAGCATTTGTTGTGTGATTCAGAAACTGATGTTTTCTCAGAGAAGTAAATTTAAGTTCCACTCACTTATTATTATTCATAGTATTATTTTTAGATAAACATTAAATGAACGGAAGACAGCACCCTAAATTAGAAAAGAAAAAATTCACCTATTTCATAAGAGAGAATTAAAAAATAAGAAAATAGAAATACAGATTGGTATTAATATTCATACACACATTATTGGAACAAATAAAATTGATAACAAAATATGTATGAATTTAAGTATTTAATTAATCATAATTAATGTATATTTTAAATTTCAACTCACATAGACATATATATGTATGTATATATGGTTATATATGACATTATTATGTACAGAACTTTTATAAGAAAACCTAAAGCACCAGGGTACTCGCAGTTTGAAAGAGAGCAAGGAGAAAATATAACATGAATGTACTCACAGTCTTAGAGTTTGTATAGCTACTAAAATTTCAGATGACTTAAAAATCTACTGTCAGATAATGAAATCATTCTATACAAAAACATGCTCAATTTACTAAGAGACTATTAAAAATGCAAATATAAGTATTAAGTAAAAGAGTGTCTATTTACGTAAGGTAAAATGGCATCAAAGAAGAAGATAACTGATGTATGTCATAGCATGAAGATTAAAACATTCCCCAGCAAGTGGTAGAGAATATAGAAGACATGCAAGACTGGTAAAAGGAATAGCTTGATTATTAGAATATTCACTCACACTGACATCCAAAGAGGTTGTACCAGCTTGCACTCCCACCAATAATGTAGAAGTGTTCCCTTTAACTGAGAACTTCTCCAACATAAGTTGTCATCAGTGTTTTTGATATTGGCCATTTTTATAAGTGTAAGATGGAATCTCAGACTTGTTTAGATTTGCATTTCTCTGATGACTAAGGATGTTGAACATTTCCTTAAGTGTCTTTCACCAATTTAGATTTTTCTGTTGAGAGTTCTGTATTTAGGTCTGTATTCCATTTTTTTAATTAGATTATGTGTACAAGACCCTTTAATCCCACTTTGATATCCAAAGAATGCTCAATCATGCCACAAAGGCGTGTACTCAACTATGTAACAGCATTGTTTGTCATAGCCAGAACGTGGAAACAATCTAAATGTCCCTTGACCAAAGAATGGATAAGGAAAATGTAGTACATTTACACAATGGTGTTCTACACAGTAGAAAAAAATAACGACATCTTGAATTTTTCAGGAAAATGGATGGAGCTAGAAAACATCATTTTAAGTGAGGTTACCCAGACCCAGAAAGACAATTATCACATGTACTCACTCATAAGTGGTTTTTAAACATAAAGCAAAGAAAACCAGCCTACAAACCACAATCCCAGAAAACTTGGGTAACAATTAGGACACTAAGAAGGAATTGAATAGATCTAATCTACATGTGAAGTAGAAAAAAAAATGGTCTTCTGAGTAATTTGGGAGCATAGGGCCCTTGGGGGAGGGCTGAAGGAAGGAGGGGAGAGGCAGGGAGGGGAGTAGAAAAAAAAATGTAGAGCACAATAAATATCAATAAAAAAAGAAAGAAGGAAAGGAATGCTTGAGATAAAAATACTAAACCGAAACCCAAAAAAAAATATTCACTCAAAATTAATTCCTAAATTTCATATAACTGATCATTTTCTATAATAGATTGCTTTGCCCCATCTTTGCTCCACTTTGACAAAAAATGAAATTCTTAAACATCAATATAAATTTATTGAAGTAAATGTATATATGTACACAGATATACATGAGGGAAAATATCTTTCATTTCTAATTCTAAAAATGTCTTCCAGAGTTCAAACTATAGGGAGAGTCACCCATTGCTATTAAAAATCAATTTTAGATATTATCATGACAAAAATATGGAAATATTGATACATTATTTAAACACAACAGATTATTCAAAACATGGAAAACTTCTAGATAAAATACTAGTAAACCACATTCAATAAGTGATTTTAGAGTCACAACCATCATGAGAGCGAGAGTTTCCTGAAGCAGTTAAATTATAAAATCTCTACATCTATATCAATTTAACAGATTAAAATAATTTTTCTCAGTGGATTCAGTAATATCTTTCTATTGTAGAATTAAATTTGTATTAAAACTCTCTCCATAAATAACATATTGAAATCCTTTGTATCTCTAAAATTAAGAGAATAGTGTTGTATCAATGACCAAATTTTTCCCTATCATCAGTTGAGCTTTAGGTAATTATAGGATAGGATCATATTTGAGAACAGCCATAAAAGACATATTCCTCAGGCATCAAGTAAGGCAATTTCCCAGCTACAATCACTTATGCTATGCAGCTCTTTCTTATGTGTGATTTTTCTTTTCTGTCTATTAATATGGCTGTCTCATAGTGACAGGAGAAGCCCTGAACCTCTCAGAACTCTGAGTTTGGCCTGAATTGTTAAATATTTCCCTCAGAAAAATCTACTGAATTTAATTGCCTAAAATTTGTTAAAGATTATAAAACTTGGCAATTATTTAAAACAGAAATATCTTACATAATAATGAAAAATCAAAATTCCTTAATTAAGTCTTCTCTAGTTTTATCATTTCTCTAATTTTCAAATTTGGGTGATGTAGTGGATTTAGTTTGCAGTGTTTCTCACAGGCTCCTGCACTATGACACTGGGTCCTTAGTTAAGATTCTTTCTGGGGAGACTACAGATCACTTTGGAAGCAGAAGCTGGCAACCAGATGTGGTCACCAGGAGTAGAAATTTGAAGGTTCTGTCAATCAGCCCTGATTCCAGTCTTAGTGTCTCTCTTCCTTACCTGTAAGATGTGACAAATGGCTGGGTCCTTCGCTCTCTCTCATATTGAGATACCGTGTCACCACCCCTTCCCAGCTGGGATGGAGTATATCCTTAGCAACCATCAGCCAAGCAGAATGCCCCCACCCCTTGAGTTCTTTTACCACATATTTGTCATATATTTTATCACAGTAATGAAAATATAACACACAGACTTGAGTCCCAACATGATATATTGATACCATTAGGATACTGTCCTTGCAGTGGCCACACTGTCTTTGCACTAAGAGAAACTGAGGTTCAAGGAAGAATACTTGTTTGGGAAACCCAGATATAGAGCAGACAACAGTATAAGCCCATCTTTCAGAAGTGTGAAACAAGGAAACTTCTATTCCTTATAAATCTCCAGGTCCGAGTGTTTGTTTATAGTAATAGAAAGGAAACCAGAAGATAAAATTAGGGACAGCTTTTTAATAATAACCAGAGAAATGCAAGGGAGAAATATAACATACTCAGAGGCCTGCTAACAACAAAAGTGATAAAAATAGCATTGGAGAATGTGTATATTATGTTTGATAGTCAATGCTCCCTCGGTCAGTTCTCTACCATGGAGAAAACCAGAGAATTTCCAAACTACACCTTAACAAAATAATCTATAGATTGTTTAAATATTTTGATATACCTTTTTAATCAATAAAATTTTAAATAATTCGGCTAAAGGTAAAGGAAGTGTAAATTTACTTAATAAAAGTAAAATACAAAAGGACAAAATGTAAGTAAAAGTATGGATTAAATTAAAATATTAAGGTGTTATTTACTATTAATCCATTAATAGAATATTTATAATCCTTATTAGTGCCAATAGTTTACTATAGAGAATATTCAGAGACCCTTTAGAGATAAAAGTCAGTCAAAAGGAGAATAAAATGGGTGAAAGATATGATCTTGCCTTTCTACTGTAAAGGAGATACAGCTGGTTTGCAACATGTGAGAAGAAAGATATTAACCACATCAGAATCTGACCAGCAAAGAATTGTCTATTCACACCCAGAAGACTAAAGAAATTGAAAAATTCTAGCAATGACAGTAGTAGGAAGAATGAAGATGAAAATAATTCTCACTAACCAGAACTGGGTGTATAAATTGATTCTATTTTGGAAAAATAGTTCAGTCATTTTGCCATAAAACACATTAGTCATACCCCAAAATTAAGCAATTCCACTAGAGTGATGAAAACAAGCAAGGGAAACTTTACAGAAGTGTTTTATGGGGTTAATTGTGTTAGAGATGGCACAGAAATATATTCTGAGGAAGAGCATACAGAAGACTACAAAACCAATAATACTTTATCTCTTAAATTGCTGGATATATGGTGTAATAATTTATTATTTTTGTTATAATGTACATGTAACATTTATTTTTATATGTACTATATATTTCAATATATAATTAAGGATAACTTTATGAAGAAAAAGTAATCTCAAAGTGCAACATAATACCTGAAGAAAGAAGATACCAGGGGAATATCTCAGCTAATAGGCAAAAATCCTGCAAATATCAGGTCTAATAAACTGACCTGGCAAAATCATAAGCAGCAAGTGATCCAGTAGTCAAAAACACAGATGTCTGATGAGCACTCAATGGAGAATGAGTGATGAGTGATAAAACAGTGGCTGGTTTAATGAGTGATGCTAGAACAAATGCTTGACAAGATGAAAACAAACAAAAAATCCTATCAATTCTTATTCAAAATTAAAATTTATTTTGTATAGCTAAAAACTGTCTTAAAATGCATATTATATGTGCTCTGAGAGACAAATCAGAGGGTTAAGGCACTTGCAGCCAAGTATAATAACCTGAACTTGATCCTGGGTTGTTATGTGGTTGAAATAAAGAAGAGACTACAGACTTCAAAAAGTTGTCTTCTGACTTCCATGGGGAGCTGTTACACAGGCACACATGCACACACACACACACACACACACGCACGCACGCACGCACACACACACACACAGAGAGAGAGAGAGAGAGAGAGAGAGAGAGAGAGAGAGAAATATTAATGAAATTGCAGTATTTAAAATGCACCTCTTAAATGAATGCAAATCATATATCTACTTTTCTAGCAATGAATGTCTTAATGTTAATTAATTCAGTCATCAGTTACCTAACTAAATTCCAGACAAACAATAGAGTTTAAGAGAATGTAGCAAAATTGACAGATGGGCACTGTTTATCCATTAGAATTATAACTTCTTAAAATTGAAAAAAAAAATCCTGTAAGAGGAAAGATATATTTTTATCACTGGCAAAAGGTATACAAAGTTGCTGAGACTTTTAATGAAAAAGGATAAAAGTTAATTTAACAATCAGCTCATACTTCAAGTTCATTAGAAGTCTGTGGATCTTGGTAATTCAGATGGACATAAAATGGTTACAGTCTGATAGTAAAATAATATAGTAAAAACCATTTAAATTTTATATGCCCTTCCTATTTTTTTTTTCAGCATTCAAGCCTCACTTTAACCTCCCTCCTTACCTCCCAGTACCTCCCCGACACTCTTTCTGTTCTCACCCCCAATTCACTCCTCCTCCATTTCTGTTCAGGAAAGGGCAGGTCTCTCATTGATATGTCAACAAAATGTGGCATAACAAGTTGCCATAAGACTGAGCTCATCTCATGTATTAAGGCTGGACAAGGTAACATATTATGAGGAGTAGGATCCCAAAAGCCAATAAAAGAGTCAGAGACAGTGCCTGCCCCACTGTTAGGAATCCAACAAGAAGACTTAGGCAGGTAGCTCACCATGATCATATATATAGTGGTTAGGACTTGCCTTGTGCCCTTACAATTCTTAAAATAATATTTTATTTTAATGATAAAGTTATATAACTTTATATAATTCATTGTGATCACATTCACTCACATTCTCCAACAACCTCTCTGCCTTACTATCCCTACCCACCCAACTTTAAATGTTACTCATTAAAACAAATGTCACACATAACCTGTGGGTAACAAGCAACTCTATAATTGGACTTAAGACCCAATCAACAAGTGGAAACTGGAAACCTATCCAGTTACCTAGGGCTAGTGAAGTCACAGATCACGGAGAAGGTCCTACAACATCCACTTTACTAAAGCAACACAGTTGTTAGCTACTGTTTTAAGTATTTGTTCGTAGTCACAGTCAAGTGAAGTCCTCACCCCTCATCTGTGAAACTTTTCTTTACAACAGACAGACACGATTATGGATAACTACAACCAACCAAAGTGCAAAGTTGTGTAGCCAAGTCTCAGTAAATGCACCTGCAAAACACTGCACCTAAAGCTCAAGGAAGATTGTGGCAGAGGGGACAGAAAGATTATAAGAGACAGTGGATCAGAGAGTTTGTTATGAGACTATGTCTTCTAGGAATCTTAGAAGCTATTCCCAATAAGTCTCACCAACATTACTACCCAAACATAAGCTGAACAGGGGCAACAATAGTAAATGTGCCAAGCAGGACAAGAGAAAGCTCAGTAGGTTTAAACCCAATACAAAGAACTTGCAGCTTTAAGGCAATTCTGAGAGCAAGAGAAATAGTCTTCCTGAAAAAAAGCACACAAATTGTTTATTCAATACCAAATGGTCATCACTGAAAGCATATACATGTAATGTTATTTGGACATAGCAGCTTGTATTTATGTGCTCAACAATATATATATATATATATATATATGTGTGTATGTGTGTGTGTGTGTGTGTGTGTGTGTACATATATATGTGTATATGTATGTAATAACAATTAATGCAGATGGAGGAAACAGATTTTAAAGAGAGCAAGAAACCATATATGGAAGAGTGGGGGGGGGCTGGAAAAGGTAATGATGCAATTATATTATAATCTCATAAGTTAAATAAAGAATATAAATTTGACTATGAAGTCAAGTTTGGATGACCATTTACTCCTGAGGATGAAGTCCTACTCAGGAGCGTAGTCAAACTTATGCTAGGCAAATCCCATCATCGAGATGAGAAGGTAGCCATTAAATCCCAGTACTAGGTGAGAAACTATTGGCAACTGATAGCTTCAGGGAGAGGGGTAGTAAGTTTTATTTAATAAAGTGACCCCTGAACTGTAGACCCTTTATTTTTGGCTCAGTGTTTCTTGTTCGGAATTGATCTCTCAGAAACAAATACATAATATATACAGATTTATGTATGTTTATGTATATATTTATGTATATGAAGTTTATTGAAGCATTATTTATGGATTCAGAAGTAGTAACAAAGTAAAAAATGAGGATGGAACTGATGAAGGAAATTATACTATATTGACACCAAGGGACTACTTTACAAATATTAAAAACAATAGATTGGAATAATTTTACATAACAAAGAAAATACGATAACAAATTCCTAATGATTAGAAAACTAAAATGTAGAAGTAAATATATAATAATAAAAAAATATAATAAAACAATATATAAAATAGACTGTCCTGAAAAGAAAAATTTGTGAAATATCCAATATTATTCAATTTACAGGAGAGCTTGGTACTTAAATATTAATAAAATATGGAAGTGCATATGCCATGATGTTATGCATATCATCCCTAGAAACAGAAATAATTAGAATGTAATCAAACATAGGCAAGAATGAAGAATAACAAAATTGCCTCATAAAATTCTACCTTGAGAAAATAATGGATACATGATTAGATAGATAAACAGATAGATAGATAGATAGATAGATAGATAGATAGATAGATAGATAGATGTTAGATGATGGTTAAATAACAGACAGAAAGAATGTTTATTAAATAGATAATAACACACCAGCATCTATTTAATAGATGATATTAACTATCATCTATGAAATAAACATTTTTGCAGATTTCCTACTTCATTGAAAAGTCTGACAGTAAGGGCCTATAGGCTGATGATGGATGACCCAATGTTACATAAAAACTTTGGGTTACTATCTAGGCAACAAGATGTCTCTGTCAATTCTAGAGTTTTAAAAGTTGCTTACAATACACTTCCTATTAACTTGGGTAATATATATCTTTCTGGGGTCTTTGATAGAGTTGAAGAATAGATCGTTATAATGATAGTTTTCCATAGTTATGATAAAAGATAAATAAAATATGAATATTGTAACTTTAATTCTTACTTAATACATGTTTTATTATATTAATATTTCTATGTTAAAATTAAAACCCTCCTTTTTATTTAGATAGAAAAGGGGAGATGGTGTGGAATTCCCCTCTGTATGCTATGAATATTTTTATTAACAATGATTATTAAAGAATCTGTTTTGATCAATGGCTTAGTAAAATCAGGCGAAAAATCCAAACAGATATAGTGAGAAAATAAATGAAATCAGGGAGACACCATATAACCGCTGAAAGAGACAGATGCTGGAGAACTTTATCCAGTAAGCCACAGCCTTGTGGCGATACACAGATTTATAGAAATGTGTTAAGATATAAGAGTTAGCCAAACATATGTCTAAGCTATTGGACAAATAGTGTTGTAATTAATATAGTTTCTGTGTGATTATCCGTGTCTCGGTGACTGGGAAATGAACAAGTAGTCTCTGCCTGTGTGATATCATATAACATGATGAATAATAGATATTTGCTGTATGGGTGATTGATGATGGTATAGTATAGGTAGAATAATGGTAGATGACAAGGTTAATGACAATGATAGGTTAAATCTTTCATTTAATAGACATATGATAGGTGGTATATAGAATATAGGTAGATGATATATGTTAAGCTCAGTGAGATATTTTTGACTAAGGAAAACATAGAAATATATTGAAGAACCTGATTAGCTTCAGGTTCCCACTTAGTCTATGAAAATTAACTTCTAAACAATTAATCATCCAATGGAACAACAGAGAAACTGTATTTCCATTAATCTGCCAGGCATGGAATGTCATTGAGGCCAGATGACAACTTTTTTCTCACAGTTTTGTTAGTTTTCCTTTTTTTCTGAACACACACAATGTAAAATGATAACTACTAGCCTGATGACTTCATCACTACATGAAAAGACTCAAAAATAAACAAGTCAAAGCAAGTTTCTATCAGCACTCCAAGATGTTTGAAGGATCAATTCCTAGCAATGGTTTCATTATGAAAAGAGCAACAATATTGATGATTAAAATTAAAGTAAATCTTGCAAAAATATATTTCTAAATGAAATAAATATATGATAAATATTTCACATTTTTATAATGGTACTATAAGTTTAGACAAAAATTCAGCATTAAGAATAAAAATATTTTTGCTGCAATAATCTCAATGTTAATTTAATGAGTATTTTGTGTTAATGTGTGGGTTTTCTTTTAAATTTATAAATTAATTGTAAATAAATAGGCTTAATATTTCTGTTGGAGTCCTTATTATATTCAATCAAAAAGCCTTTTAAAATATTGATTAAAATTAGATGCGTACATAAATCATATTTAAGAAACACTTTTGTTTTGGAGTATTTATTTTGTAAATTGTCTTGAATATTTTTATAAGGACAACCACTTCTTTATTAGTCTCTTAAATTTTGGCTGCAATATTGAAATATTTAACAAAGCAATTAATAATATTGTGCCAAAATCCTTCTGTATATGCTCATTTAGAACATTGAAGATGTGCACCATGCTGGAATAAAAGAGTGTGACGAGAATCTGTGGATTCTAAAGCAGCAGGAATTGATAAAATGTGTAAGAGGCATACCTTTAAGAAAACACCTAACAGTTTTACCCTATACAAATATTTGTTAAAATGAAAGCATCTGAATGAAAGAGAATAAAATGTAGCATTTTATGCTAAAATGCTTATAGATATTAATATCAAGAATAGAAGAATTAGTGATTAATATGGTGGCAAAGCCCTTATCAAACAGGGCAAAACTTTTGTGTTCAATTACCAGAAAGCAATATGTAGAGGTTGGGGTGGGGTTGTTTGTATGTTAGCATATACAGGTATACATGGCATTTAGTGAACTTGTTCTTGGTTTCAAATTAACTTGCCTCTACAGATTATTATTTCCCAAATGAAAATATGCTTTACACTGTAGTGCCTATATATAATGACAGACAATTTAGAATGTGTTTACCATAACATAAAAGTTTGAAGATTATAAATAGTTTTATGAAGAAGAGTAATAAAATATTGAAAGTGTATTCTTGGAAAACATCCATACTGAAGCAGTATCATGAACCAAATATTAAAGAAAATTAATTTAATTAAATGAGTAAATTCCAACAGTAATTATTCTGATTATTCCATTTTAGTGAATGCATAATTTAGCATAAATTGTTTTTAGAATTTGTTTTAATATACCCAGCTGTACATTATTTTTAAAAGTGTGCTATTTGTAGGAAAAATTTAAATAGAGTTAAATTATTTGCATTGAACATAATAAAAGTAGTTCATCATTAAATCCTTTTTTAATGGCATATGATGTTTTCAAAGTAATGAAGCACTATTTTTAGGGCAGATTTAGGTCAACCAAAATTTAGAAGTAAGTATAAAGAGGTTCTATGTCTATTTTGTTTCCACTTATGTATGGTTTCCTGACTGTCAACACCCACTCTCACAGTAGGACATTTGTTACAATCAATTAAAATCATATTGACCTAGCTTTATCACCCAACTTCCATTGTTTCCAACTGATCACTGAGCTCTGAACTTCTACAAAATAAATAACAAATTATATGGTTTTAATATGCAATAACACAAGATAAGCATTCACATTCCAAAATGGAGAAATGATATACAGCAAAAAAAGAAAGGAAAAGTTCCAAAGTGAATTCCAGAAAAGAACACACAAAATCCTGCAGCATTATGTTGGACATCTGGCACTTGATAAAATTGTTCCCTAGGGCTTCACCAGTCACCCCCCCCCCTCCCAGACTCTGTCATCTACATCATTTATAACCTTTCTTAGGTCACTAGCACTCCATACCTGCAGGTTTATATGGCAGGCTTCCTATAGATACAGCTTATCATTTAGTTGGGGTCTTAGAACTTTCTTGTACAAACTTCCACTTTGCCACATATCACTAAGCCTCAGCAAACTCTGGATTTGTACAGCACAATTCCATGATGCCCTCAATCTTCCACCATTTGTTCTTAAAAGGAGTTCTAACATTGATGATGCTTCCATGTCCTGCTGTAAGAATTTCTCTAGCCATTGGCTTTAGAGGAGAGGGGAACTCCTGGTTCAGCAGTGTCTGCTTCATTGTATGCCTTCTCCTTTCAAATTATTTTGCAACATCACAAAATGGAGCCTTTAGTCTGTGACATCTTGCGTCTGGAAGTCTTCCATGTCATCTTATAAAGCATCATGTTTCTCTGTACAATCTCTAATCTTTTCAATAGTTACTGAAGCTCTCATATATACCTTTTCTATACTCTTAAACTTGCATCTTTGATCTCACCAAAACAAAACATTTTAATATGTTACTGATTTACTTTTTGCCCTGTCTCCTTCTCTATATAGAAAGAAGCATCTTGCATGCTCTTCTGTTTTTAAACATCCCCCACCAAACAAATTAATCCATTACTTAGGAATAAATGTCAGTTATGTTCTCCGAACACAGTCAACATGAAGATGGGCATATTACCAAGATATCAAGCAAATGGCCTTGAGTCCAGTTCCACACTGAGCACAACCCTGAAATGTCATAGCCAGGGATCTACTATCTTCACTTCTCTCTACATTCTGATCTTATAAGCTCTCATTTGAATGACCTGTTTACTTTGTGTTACAGAATATAGCAGCTCCTGGTACCCTCTCTGGGTTATCCTTGATCTAGTGCTTTGAAATTAATACCAGGATATCTAAACCATTGTGTTATAGGAGTGGGCTAATTTAATGTTCATGTTAAAATAGTGAAGTCAGTAACACTACAGATGAAAAATAAAAGGGTTTATAGTTGAGCATAGGATAACCCACATTAGCCAGCCAAGAATAAGTACAGGGCTTCATGATAAACTGCAAAGCTAGTCTCTATATAGGCTTTGGTGGTTCCCACCAAGCTTGTGTTCCCCCTCATAAGGAATACACATGAGGCACTCTTGCTTTTCACATGCCCTTTCACCTAGTACACCTAAGTATAACAAGCAGACCTATGGATAAGGACGGATTCAAAGAAAGCCCTGATGTATTCCTGAAGTCAGACCACTCCAGATAACTGATGACCAAGACCACAATGAGGTGACCAAGGAAAAGGTTCTAATTGTGTCTAGTAGTGATGATAATATGTGCTTGAGGTTAAGCAATCTAGAAACTAGAGTTCAGTTGTCCCTACTATATCAGAAAGCAAAATATAATGATATTTGAACATAAATGTGGATTAAGGGAGGTTCTACATCTTCAAAACATAAATATTATATGATATCACTAGCCTTGTGGTTTTGACACCTACTCTTATGTTGAGGTCCTGGAAAGAAATGCAACAGAGGAAACACTTTGTCCACTATGACTTGGGAGAGAAAAGTCATTTTGCTCACTAAACATATCACTTCTCGCATAAATATTCACAAAGCCATTTTTAAAATCCACAGTTCAAAAGCACCTATTCTGCTTCCTGTCTGGAGGCATCCTGCTCTAGACTTTCATGTAACAAATTTATGCTCAAATTGTACATTTCTGTTTCAATCAAGAAGATAAAAATTCAAAGGCATCTGTAAAAACTGCATCATTAGTTTTGACTTATTTTATAGCACTTATAACAGAATGTAAATTTAGATAGATAATTTGTTAGACTTAAAATTAAAGAGAGAACTGCAAAATTTGTATTTGGTTGTTGGTGGTGAATTCCTGATTTGTGTCTAGAATCAGGTTTGATTTAGAAGAATATTATCTCACTTTCTTGTCATGAAGTGTATTTAACCTTGATATTCTAATGCCCATTTTATATTTATGAAAACTGAGACTTAATATGGTATAAAAGCTTATTCTGTGTCATTAGGAACAGATTGTAGTTTAAACAAAATAGAATTTATTTTATCCACTCATTTTCATGAACATCAGACTTCATCTTTCTACCCATCTTTCCAAGCTCATTATTTAAGGCTGCAATTTGATATGAGAAGTAACTTTTGTTTTCTAAGCTTCTTTCTAGGTTATTTCTTTACCAATTTTATCTCACAAGCAAATATAGAATATTTGGTGTCTCAAATTCTGTTTTATCTGACATATTCCCCTTATCCTATTTTCTGTTTATGAAATGTTCTTTATTCACTGACCATAAAATTTTCTGTACTTCCCTAAAAGTTAAGCTTAAACATTGCTTTGTTCTATGTTTCTTTCCTCTTCTATGCGTAGTTGTGGTTATGGATGTCCATTACCATTATCTGTGTTATCAGCTACAGAAACAATGACAGTAAATTACTCCTCAGTGGTGAAGTTAATAGCTGCTTTATATGGAAAGGAATTTTGTGACAGCATGAATTTGTCTTGTCTCTGAATTCTGAGGTCTGTTTCACTGCTAGAAACACATACCTATAAAAATGATGTATATATGTATAATTAGAAGAATTCACAACCCATACAAAGATAGTTGATACTGCAGCAAAGTAGAGTCTTCTATCATTTGAAGATAGGCAGGAAAAATAACTAAAAGGATCATGCTGCCCATGTCTTTCTTTCTACATAGCTACTTTGAAAGCATGGAGTTAAGATCTAGCAAACTTCCTTAAAAGGCATGTTGTTCTCTCCCATGTTTAGAAAATGTCACGACACATCAAAATAAATTATTTTGATCTTGCCACCCTGGTACACATACCATCCGTTTGGAAGTTTCCGTTTTGTTGCCTGGTGTGACGTTGTCAGTGACCTGCTGTTGCCTGCTTTGACAACTCACTTCCTTTGCTAAGGCCACTAAAGTGTACTGAATTGTGCTATGTCCTGCAGAGTTTCATCCACAACAAATAGTTTTAGTATTTCAAAACCCGTCATAAAAAATACAGTACTACGGGTAACATTAATGCACAGAGGTGCCATGTGCAGGTGTGTATGTGTGTATGTGGTTGAGTATTTGTGCAGGCACATGTGTATGCATGTTGAATGTCACAAGTCTGTTAAAAATGTAAGCATTAGCTTTCTTCTGGTTCAATTTATGGTGTAGTAAAAGTATATCTTAGCATTGTAAAAAGAAGACAAGAAACGAGCCTCCTTGCTTGTTATGAAAAATCCACATCCATCTCATAGAATGAGTACAGGTCTCATAGAATGAGTACAGGTCTCATAGAATGAAAGGCAACTAGGAAGAAGAGAAAATATATTTAATAAGATAAGGAAAAAAAGTAACTTCTTTGAGATTTGATGCAATGAATTGAGAGACCCCATATGTCCACGTGCATTTTAGGCCTTCAGGGTTTCTCTTCTTCACAGCTAATACTTGGCTTAACACACACATGATACAAAAATAAATACACAAAACATACAAACATAAACATATACACATCCATGCACACAAACATACACATGCATACATATACTTGCATGCATATATATATTATAGTAGTTTGAAAGTAATTGGCCACCATAATCTCACTGGTAGTGGCTCTATTAGGAGGCATGGCCTTGTGGGAGGAAGTGTTTCACTATGGAGTCAGGCTTTCAGGTCTCATATGTGTTCAAGCCATGCCCAATAAAACACACCACTTCATGCTGCCTGCAAGATGTAGAACTCTCAGCTGTTTCTCAGCCAACATGTCTGCCAACATGTTGCCTTGCTTCCTGCCATGACTAAACCTATGAACTGTAAGCAAGCCACCTCAATTCATCATTTTTTAATAAGAGTTGTCATGGTCCTGGTGTCCTTTCTTAGCATTGAAACCCTAACAAAGACACATATATACATATAAATATACACATACACAAAATACAGATACCCATCAAACTAAAGGTAACAAATACATTAGCCGAAGTACTGAAGGAAGTGAAAAAAAGCATAATAATAATGTCTTAGTTTCCTTCTCTCTAGGAAAGATTTTACATCTAAAAACTTGAGTACCAAATATTGATAGTTTGAAGCTTTGGATGAAGAAAATTGATATTGAGTACATTTGTCTTTAAGTGAATGAACCAGTAACATCTCTGTAAGGACATGTAAAAAAAAGTTCCTAGTTCTAGTGGAACAATATCTTCCATGAATTCCAAAATGGATTGCAAAATTTTGGAATTACTAACTTCACACAGGGCTCCAAAAGTCTTATTGAGTGGATTATTATGACATAATTATTCACCAGAGAGAAAACAAATAACCTTTATCAAGCAATAAAAGATTTATAAATTGCCAAGCTTTTAATATATGTTAAGTGCTTCCATACACTCGGACCTATTGAGGTTGTTTTGTACTTAACATTGTCAACCAATCTTATTAGGCTATGTGGTAGTGTTTATGAAGCATTTTAGAAAAGAGAAACATAGAAGTTTAAGATATAGAATTATTCTTTTTTGTTTATTTTATTTTATTATTATTATTACAAATTTTCACCTCCTCCCCTCTTCCCATTTCCCTCCCCCACCCCCCATCCCCCTCTCTCTCCAGTCCAAAGAGCAGTCCAGGTTCCCTGCCCTGTGGTAAGTCCAAGGACCTCCCCACTCCATCCATGTCTAGGAAGGTGAGGATCCAAATAGATTAGGTTCCCACAAAGCCAGTACATGGAATAGAATCAAAATCCAGTGCCATGCTTCTCAGTCAACACACATTGTCAGCCACATTCAGAGAGTCCGGTTTAATCACATGCTCCATCAGTCCCAGTCCAGATGGCCTTGGTGAGTTCCCATTAGATCAGCTCCACCATCACAGTGAGTGGGCGCACCCCTCGCAGTCCTGACTTCCTTGCTCATGTTCTCCCTCCTTCTGCTCCGCATTTGGACCTTGGGAGCTCAGTCCAGTGCTCCAATGTGGGTCTATGTCTCTATCTCCATCCATCGCCAGATGAAGGTTCTATGAAGGTGAACCCAAAGGGAAAAAAAAGTATGTAGCTATCCTCCTGGATATTGGAAGTATACAAAATTTCCAAGCAAAAATTGAGAGTTTGGGGGTGGCGGTGGGACGGGGGTAAGGGGAGATGGGGAGAGAGAAGAGAGGGAGAAGTGAGAAGGGGACGATGAGGAGAGCTTAGGGGAATGGGACAGTTGGGATGTAAGAGGAGTGGATATGGGGGCAGGGAAGTATATATCTTCATTAAGGGAGCCATTTGAGGGTCGGCAAGAGACTGGACTCTAGAGGGGTTCCCAGGTGTCCAAGGAGATGTCCCCAGATTGTTCCTTGAGCAGCTGAGGAAAGGGCACCTGAACTGGCCCTATACTATAGCCACTCTGATGAATATCTTGCATATCACCATAGAATTATTCTTTACTGTCCATTGGAGGATCAGTGATTGGGCCATTACACTACCTGATTCACAAATGAACTGTAAGCATCCACAGCTTTCCCTCATCCAGAAATATTACTAAGCAGTTACAAGCCTCAAGCATGTATTTTTATCTAAGTTTTCCTTTGAAACAGAAAGAATATGTTTGCTATAAATATTCAGAATACTGAAGTGTACCTTAAGTAAATAACCATGATATGGCATCCAGCAACCAGAGACAATCAGTTAATTGAACATTTCTGTATGGATGTCTATACTGAAAGGAATAGAAGATTTTATATAAATGGAATAATGCTGAACGTACTGTTCTTAAAAAAACTGTTTTATTTTTTACTCAACAATATGTTATGGGTACTTTTCCATATCAATAAATATAGATTTACATCATTTTAAATTGCAGCATAATTAAAAAGCAAATCTTTTATGGAGAAATGAAACAATAAATGTTCTCCAATTGACAGCTCATTGCAGAAATAGTTTTGATAACAGCCTTGGCAGTTAATTAGGCAGGTTTTTCATAGTATTGTTAGCCACAATGATAATTATAATTGCAAAACATTTTAGCAAAATTTCCTTCTTTCACCTATTAATATATGGTTATATTATCAAACCCATTGATCATCTTAACATTTCTAAACCAAACCTTTCCAAGGCTAAATTCTTACCCAATATCCCTCTTCAGACATGCTTTAATGAACATGTGAACTAAATACAACTCTTTATTTAAAGCAAACAAGCTTAGAAGACAGTGATGGTTTTGTTTTAGTCCATGATGGCAGCAAGTTCTTTCTCTTAATAATGTAGTGCAGAGTTCTTAGATGAATAAATAAATGAGGTGATGTTATAGAGAAAGGAGCTAGTATATTAAGGGAATCATTGTTTCATAACTGTTGAGAAATAAGTGTTTTCTTCAAGTTTAGACAAGCATAGGCAGTAAAATCATCCAAAAGATAACTGCCCATAATTATTTAAAATCAATATGTTGTGCTCAAGAGAAAGCTTAAGGATATCAAGGAAACATCCATAGAAGTTGATGAAAAAAGACATTTAATACTAATTGTCATACTTTTAATGATGTCTTGCCATTAATCCTAGGCTGACATGTTTCTGGAGTCTTAACAATTTCATACAGTAAAGAAAAGGGAAACTGTTCAGGAGAATACACATGTTAAATATTACTGTAAGTAATAGGTATGCAATGGCAAATTTTTCAATGAATGCTTGACCAGGTGTTTATGTGAAGAATGAGTAAACTTGAAGGGTTGTGCTTCAAAGTCAAGAGAATCAAATTCTTTCTAAGAGTTAATATGAAAGCTGATGTTGTGGGTTTTTTTTTTTTATCTTGTAGACAGCTGAGAGTCTGACTGGAGTAATTAAAATACTAATTGGAAATTCAACATTCATCAGAGAAAATTGCAGTGAGTCAATTTCTTTTCTTTCTTTCTTTTCTGTTTGTAAAGTGTTTTCTCTGGTGATGGCAGATGTTGAGGTTGTGAATTCTTTGTGTGCTCCAGATATAAAAAATCTTCTACTCAAACTGGATTTGTACACAACCCTCTATATTTTTGTTGATTGTCTACTTAAATTAACTTCCCCTAATGAGACACAGATTCAATGACTATATCTGTAATTTACTGGCTGTGAAATTAGTTAGTCTGGATAATTCATCCCATGGGTGACAAGGGTGAGATCACAGCGAACCAGCAGGTGAGAATGAAGACTGTGAAGAATGGCTCCTTTCCTAACACATCACAGAATTGATGTGGAGAATGCATACCGCAGACCTAACCTCTAGGTGACCTCAGCTTGTCTCCAATGCACCTTCATGCCCAAGTCAGCTCACTGGAGCCTGGCTGGGTTAGACCTGCTACCGAGAGTGTGAAACCACCAGATGTCAATGTTGATGCACATTAACGTTAACAAAAAGCACTTGATTTGCAAAAACACTAAAAGCAAAATGAAATTACACAGCTTAGGCAAAGAGACTGATGAGTAATAGGGTTGTAGGATGAGCTTATAATTAAACATTTCTTTATCGTGTCCAATAAATCAGTAACTTATTCTAGAAGGTCATTCTCAACTTCTTTTCCAAAAACTCTGTATCAGACTTTTGGGATTGGGTTATTATTAAATTGTCAATAAATTAACAATATTATCATCTTTTCATACAACTTCATATATTCCTTATACTAAAAAACAATAATACTATATGTTTACAAATAAATTGTACTACATTTTAAGAATAAGAATACATTCCTAATCTATCTCTGAACTTTTTATCTTTGTATTCATATGTGTATGTTTTTGTGTGTGTGTATACGTTAAATGTAGAAGGGTTCACATTTATACATACACATGCCGTTATGTACAGAGTTTGGAAGTCAATGCCAATGTCTTCCTCAGTTGTTCACGGCCTTGAATTTTGAGATGGAATGCTATTGAAGCCAGGTCCTCAAGGAAGGGTGATAAGCACTTCTGAATCATCTCTGTACCTCTGGAAACACCATATTTGACTAAAAGCACAATTTTTTCTAAATTTAATGTAATATCAATGTATTTAACTTAAATATAACATTACAAAATCTTCCGCCCTATTTTTCTAATCCATCTTCAGCTACCAAAATAATGCATAAAGGGAAGCCCCTCTTGTTATGTATGTTGGCTTTGAACCTATTGCTACAGCATTGTCTTTCTCCCTACATTTTTCTTCTCTTCCCATATCTTCTTTAAGCTATTATAGCCTTCCTATAAAGAACAATATATTTCCTCATTCATTGCATTTAACACATGTTACTAGAAAGAAAATAAGTTTGGAAATTAGCATTTTTTTTTCTTTTTAAACTTTAGGGATTTCTCTGAGATCAGTCAACTGGCCAACATTAAAACACAAGACCTGGATGGAGGTGGGTGGTCCTTGGACTTCCCACAGGGCAAGGAACCCTGATTGCTCTTTGGGCTGATGAGGGAGGGGGACTTGATTGGGGGAAGGGGAGGGAAATGGGAGGCGGTGGCGGAGAGGAGGCAGAAATCTTTAATAAATAAATAAACAAATAATAATAACATTAACAATTCTTATCTGAAATTTGCTTCAAAATATTAATAAATAATAATTTTATTCTAACAAAACACAGATTCACAAAAAATGAAAGGATAAATTTAGAATTTGAAAACTATTTGCTTAATTTTTTGGATAATTTAATTTTATCAATTTTAAAATTTTGTTAATACTTCAGCTAATGGGACTACATTGAAAATGGCTAAATAGAAGGGATCCAAAAGGACTATTTTATGAGCCTCATACCCATGGCTAAAAAACATTAAAAAAATTATAAGGATGATTTTTCATTTTGTCTTTACAAAGGTTCCACAATCAAAAAGCCTTTACTATTTATTAATTAATTTATTTTTTTGCCTTCTTGTCATTTTTTTCCTGAGCTACACAAATAGTTTCCATTTCCACTCTATATTCAGGGCATGATGCCATCTTGTGCCTTTGGAAAGAGCATGTTAAAGAATGCAATGGAGCAGTGAGGCAGAGAGAGACTATAGAGCCAGTTGGAATTGTCTGATCACAGGGGACCCACAGGAGGATGTTGGGTCAGGGAAGGAGTGAGTCTTTTTAAAAGAAGATACTTATTAAAAATTCAATCAGCAAGATACCCAAGGAGGAAATTCCCTCTGGGGGAAAATGGAGAACTCACTTATGGAAGTCAATTCAACTTCATTTCTGATCCCAGTGGAGGCAGATGGAAGGATAGAGCTGGATAAGATTTATAATGAAAAATCAGGTGTGCAATGGCTGAAATCATGAAGAACAGCTTCTCATATTGCTTTTTGTACTCAAATATCTGAACGACCTTGAACAAGTTATTCCTTTCTGAATCTCATTTTCCTTGTTGCACATTAAGTGGCCAGATCATTTCAAATGTCAAGTGTCACTTTTAACATTTCCTGATTCTAGATTCCCTCTACTGCAATATCAGCACTGGGAGAAATGGAGCACGATGTTTTTCAGCAAACTTTTGGAAAGAATTCCCGGTGTATTTGGGACAAACCATGCTTCCAATTACCTGAGTGCAGGGATGCGTGGTGCTGCTTTTGGTCACTGACGGACATTAATCATGTCAGTTCCCTTTTTCTACAAGAATGACTGCTTTAATGGGAAATTCCAGCCACTGTCAACACGCCAGGGGGTGTGAAGAAGGAAGGGTAGATGAATAGGAGGCTGTTATTAAAAGGGAAATGATGGATGAGGAAGTCAAGTTCCTGTCTGCAGAGAGGGGGGTTGGGTGGAATGGAAGTCAGAGTAAGGCTTGAAGTAGCCTGACCCACTGTTGCTGGAGAATCTTTAAAAACATTCAGCAACCACATCTGCTACCACTATACTATACCCCTTCATGTGGGCAGCCTGCAACACTGACTACCTGGATAGTGTCAGGTTAAAGGTACTGGCAATGATTCTTTCAAATGTTGTCTTTAACATTTTCAAAAAGTTTTATTCAATTTTATAATCCAAATACTAGAAAAATAGTGTTTTTAAATGATATTTGGGATAATTCAAGAAGAAATTCTTTTATTTTTTTGTTTTTTTTTTTCATTTTTTTTATTATTGAGAAAAGGAAGAAAAAAAAAAACAAGTTTCCACCTCCTCCCAGCCTCCCATTTCGCTCCCCCTCCTCCCACCCTTCTCCCCCTCCTCCCATCCTTCACCCCTCCTCCCACTCCTCTCCCCCTCCCTCTCCAGTCCAAAGAGCAGTCAGGGTTCCCTGCCCTGTGGTAAGTCCTAGGTCCTCCCCGCTCTGTCCATATCTAGGAAGGTGAACATCCAAACTGGCTAGGCTCCCACAAAGCCAGCACATTGCATAGGATCAAAACCCCGTGCCATTATCCTTGGCTTCTCATCAGCCCTCATTGTTCGCCATGTTCAGAGAGTCCAGTTTTAGCCCATGCTTTTTCAGTCACAGTCCTGCTGGCCTTGGTGAGCTCCTTGGGCAGCTGAGGATAGGGAACCGGAAATGACCCTAGCCTATAGCAATACTGACGAATATCTTGCCATATCATCATAGAACCTTCATCTGGTGATGGATGGAGATAGAGACAGAGACCCACACTGGAGCACTGGACTGAGCTCCCAAGGTCCCAATGAGGAGCAGAAGGAGGGAGAACATGAGCAAAGAAGTCGGGACCACGAGGGGTGCACCCACCCACTGAGACAGTGGAGCTGATCTACTGGGAGCTCAAGAAGAAATTCTTAAAAACTTATTAATGTAGAGCATCACATGTATTTAGCTTTTGGAAAGCGAGCTTGATTGGTGTTTTATAGTCCATGGGACTTTATTTTTAATTTTCACTTGATTCATCTAACTTAAGTCCTAAGAATCATAAAATGCAGGATAGCAATTATTTTAATTTCAGATATAAAAGCCATTTGACGATTTTGTAATCAAATAAATTCTGGCATTGGGACAAGAAAAGAATCCTGTCTTGTAGGTAATTCAGTGAGTGCCTGTATGGTGAAAATAATTGATGAGCTTTTGTGTTTTGTCTTTGATTCACAACCTTCTTAACAATACAGAGTTGGTTTCATTCCTTCGAGGAAAATCAGACTTTGGGCTATGAATGTGGTCAGGATCTCACAAAGTATGTGTTGGTATCTTCCGTACTTCATAAGAGTCATTCTAAAATCGCATAATAAATCTATAGCATTTGTGTTAATATAGGCAAGTTCTAAGGATATACTAGATGCTGATATCCCAAATCACATAATCAGCATCTTAATATTGACTATCAAAGAAAGATTTGTTTAAAATTGTTTAAAAATGGAGAATTGGTTAATGTTAACTACCTTGGTTGGCAAGACATGTGAACTGAACAAGGATGACACTCACTAAAACACTAGCCAAAAGGAGTGGTAAAGCACAGAAGGCCCCAACCTTCCAAGAGCTAAGTAGCTAAGGTATTTGAAGAACGAGAAATATAGCCTTCCCCAGAGAGGAGCACACCAGTTAGATATCCAATATCAAATTGTCAGTACTGGAAACATATATACATGTCACATTATACAGACTAAACAGGTTATATTTAGGACAACGTATGAATACATATACATATATGGATAAAGCAGCAATTAATAAAAAAGAAGCAACAAATTTTAAAGAGAATAAGGGGTGTGTGTGTGTGTGTGTGTGAAGGTTTAGAGGGAGGAAAGAGAAGGGAGCAATGATGTAGTTAACAATATTATAAACCTAAAAAATATAAGGAGAAAATATCAACTAAAATAATTATGTAAAATTAGTTTTAAAATTGTTTGCTCTTCTTTGATTACAAGTAGCATACTCATTGATGTTCTGTTTACCATGTGTACTAATTACCATGCAAGTTTCACCTGTGCATGTTGCCATTCAAGTCTAGAGTACAAAGTTCTTGGCTAAATCCTTAGCCATATGGTACATTTAATGTCAAAAATGTGTTCTTATTCATATGTGCTTTCAAAAGACAAATGTTAACCTTGTGTAGAAGTTATCCCAAGGGATAAATAACTTTGATGTGGCCTTTGCAGAAGCTGAAGAACATTTAGATTTATCTTAGCATCAATTATCACCCTCAGTTAATTTTTGTTGAGTATTCATGAAGCCATTGAAACATATCAACCTATGAATAACTATAGAGACTGAGCAGCATTGAGTCATATCCAATAAAACTTTCAATAATGATTGAAACACTGTGTGTCCTGCTCCACAGATTATAAAAACATCATGGTATGAATTTTCAAGTTCTATTTAATATTCATTGTGTTAAATGTTCGTAGCTACACTACATGATAGCAGTGAATTCCCAATCAAGTAGCAAGGAAATGACATTGTCTGCAACATCAGAGGCATCTATTTGTTTTTCATTTAAATTAAATGTGATTTAATTTTTATAAAGTAATGAAAAGATACATCTAAATTTGATAACAGGTTACCTGTGGATTACAATCTTGTCCCCATTATGTGTAGGGGGGAGAATGTTTGTGTGTGTGCTCACACATGGTATATATTCCAATGACTATTATAGATGTGACAAATATTTTGATCTATAGGATGTTTCACTGAACCCAGGATTCAAAATGCACAGTAGTGAATCTACCAGTGCTGACTTGTGTGCTTCTTTAAGACATCACTAATCAGTACTCTTATTATTCCTGACTAATCCAAGTGTAGCCTTCACATTCTATTCTCCATTATTGTTCAGAAATAAATTGCCACCTTAATAATTTCACGTATGAGAAAAAGCTTGTGTGTATTTTCCTCTATAAAGACCTTTTATGTTCACTTCCAAATCCAAATCATTTGGCAGGGTCTAAACATTCCTCTGTAGTATGTTATGTAGGAGGAATAAGATTATTCTTCCTGAAATCAAGCTAAAATGTTTAACCATTATGATCAACCAAAATGGTTAGATTTGTGGATTCAAATAAATATCTTAAAATTGTTTGACTTCACATGTGGGAGAGTTATAAGATGACATCAGAGATAACTAGCACTGGACCCAACTTATTTTCATTAATAGCTGAGGAAAATCATCAATTTTCATATATATTTGAACCTCAGTATTCCTACTTCTTAACTATGAGGAAATAAGTCAACTATTCTATCGGATTTTGTTAATAACTAGAAGAGTTCTTTTTATATAATACATAAAAATATAATTGATATATCACAGTTATATTTTATTGTATAATTAATAGTATCTATACATATATATTAACTTAACTATAGAAAATTACTGTTTATATGTTTGTGTAATGTATTTAATATTTTATATTAAAATTTATTAAAATAGCACAATTAGTTTCTGTTTTATTATGATCATATCTTTTATTTTCAGTCTACAATAATAACTAATAATTGGTGTAGGAGGGTCTTGTGTCTATGTGTTAATTTCATTGGTTAAATAAAGAAGCGGCCTTGGCCTTTTGATAGGCCAGCCCTTAAGTGGGTAGAGTAGACAGAACAGAATTCTAGGAGAAAGAAGGCAGTGTGGCAGACATCATGGCTCTCCTATTTGTATGAAGAATCATACAAAATATAAAATGTGCTCAGCCATTGGATTATGAAATATTTCAATTGGAGAAAAAAATTAAATTTGTGTGTCATACCTTGTTTCCTAGGAAGCAGATCCTAGGTATAAATCAGCATAGCTTGGGTTGACTGGACAACTTCCATAGAATTATAATTGTTTTTTATTTTGTTTTGTTTTTAAGAAGGAAAGGAAAAGAAATTGGAATTAGTGGGAAGGAAAGTTGATATTTGATTCCATTTCAGTAGAACAACATAAAAACTAAGGGAGAGATACTATGATCTCCAGAGCTGTGTTGAGCTGAACAAGAAGATCTGACTCATACATGTTCATAAATGATGGATCATTGTATAGAGACTATTCAGAAAGAAACAAAATTTTCAGAGATAAAACATGTGATTTTGCTTCAGTTCTGAAGGAGGCTGCTACTAAGTATGCTTTTGACACTGCTCCTGTAACTGAGACAATGACTCTGTGGCATCTAAAACATCACTACTTCACCAACTTTCACAAATGAAAATGAGGACCAAGCAATAATTGACCTCTCTGTCAAAAAGCTGTGCATTTGACTAGACATGGTCACACACATTTTTAATTTCAACACTTGGGTGGCAGGCAGATACCTGTGTTCCAGGTCAAAGATTCACTTGGGCTTCAGAGGAAGTTACGGGACAGCCATTACTACACAGAGAAACCTTGTTTTGAAATATATATATATATATATATATATATATATATATATGAAGTACAAAGCAAAATACTACAACAACAACAACAAAAAGAACAATTACCAAAATACCAACAACAAAAAACTGAGATCTCTTGGATGTACAAGGACTAAAATTCAGGTATTCATTTGTCTAAGTGTTAACATCACTCTATATGATAATTAAAGTCAACATTAATTCTGGTCATGTGTGCTGAGTTTTCAGAGTTGATTGTAAACTTTGCATAGTTAACTCGTCAAAATTTTACATAATTAGGTAGATCTACAAAACAAGACTGAGATTGAAATGCTCACCCTTCAACTGAGTTCTTTGTTATTTATTCCTAAAGAGATCTTTGTTTCACATACACATATGTTACATTACATATCCTGTCCTTTCTACAACCTTAGGTCAATCATAAACAGTAAATGCTATACTTTGACAAATACTTTTAACCTCTTGAATAAAGGAAATAATCCTCTTCATAAATTGTCTCATCTATGGTGGATATCACAAATTACAAGCATGTTTCTCAGCTTGGGCAGTCTAGATGATTCTTTCCTATGGAAAACTATATTTTGTGTTGAAGGATGCTTATTACTTTTCTGACCTCTAGCAACTAGCTAAAAGTGGTGCTAGTCTTCAGTTATAAAAGTATGTGGGCAGGCCGGTGGTGTCTCACGCCTTTAATCCCAGCACTCGGGAGGCAAAGGCAGGCGGATCTCTGTGAGTTCGAGGCCAGCCTGGTCTACAAGAGCTAGTTCCAGAACAGGAACCAAAAGCTACGGAGAAACCCTGTCTCGAAAAATCAAAAAAAAAAAAAAAAAAAAAAAAGTATGTGGATGCAGCCAAATATCTTCTCGTAGAACAAAAAATAAAAACTATCAAAAACAAAACCAACCAAACAAAACATTCCTGAACTAAAATCACTGCTATAGAGTTCTTTAGACTGCATGCTGATAAGCATTCCAACCTCATGACCTGGCAACAAAGGGTGCCAACTAAAAAGTTTATTCTCAAGAAACCTGATAGAAAAGAAAGTGGGAAGTACTCTACAGTACATGGGCACAGGAGACGTATAACCCCAGCAGCACAGACATTAAGGGCAACATTGAATAAATGGGACCGCCTGAAACTGAGAAGCTTCTGTAAAGCAAAGGACACTGTCACTAAGACAAAAAGGCAACCCACTGACTGGGAGAAGACCTTCACCAACCCCACAACAGACAAAGGTCTGATCACCAAAATAGATAAAGAACTCAAGAAACTAGACTTTAAAATGCTAATTAACCCAATTAAAAATGGGGCACTGAACTGAACAGAGAATTCTCAACAGAAGAAATTCAAATGGCCAAAACTTAAGGTCATACTCAACCTCTTTAGCAATCAGGGAAATGCAAATCAGAACAACTTTGAGATATCATCTTCCACCTGTCAGAATGGCTAAAATCAGAAACACCAATGATAGCCTTTGCTGGAGAGGTTGTGGAGTAAGGGGTACCCTCATCCATTGCTGGTGGGAATGCAAACTTGTGCAACCACTTTGGAAATCAGTGTGGTTTCTCAGGAAATTCAGGATCAACCTAACCCAGGACCCAGCAATACCACTCTTGGGAATATACCCAAGAGATGCCCTATCATAGTATGAGAGCATCTGTTCAACTATGTTCATAGCAGCATTATTTGTAATAGCCAGAACCTGGAAACAACCTAGATGCCCTTCAATGGAAGAATGGATGAAGAAAGTGTGGAATATATACATATTAGAGTAATACTCAGAGGTAAGAAACACATAATTAATTTTCAAAAAAATCTTAACAGCAAACAAGATGAATCAGCTGGTAAAGTAACTTTTCCCTAAACTTTTTAACCCGGGGTCAATCTCTTGGACTCACAAGGTATAAATATAGAAGTGACTCCTACAAGTCCTCCTCTGATTGATATCTATATCTCCACCTACAAAATACAGATATACACATAAACGTTAATAAATAATTCAACTCAGTAAAAATATAAAATAGTATGTCTAAAAAGTTTCATAGCCGGGCGGTGGTGGCGCACGCCTTTAATCCCAGCACTCGGGAGGCAGAGGCAGGCGGATCTCTGTGAGTTCGAGACCAGCCTGGTCTACAAGAGCTAGTTCCAGGAGAGACTCCAAAACCACAGAGAAACCCTGTCTCAAAAAAAAAAAAAAAAAAAAAAGTTTCATAATATTTTAAATAAGTTTAGTATTTTGTGTTGGGATGCATTCATGACTATTATGGGATACGTACATATGCAATATGCTGGCAACGGGGTGAATATATCTTAATCTTATTCTGAAAGATTTCTTCTACTCTTTTCCAAACTATTTTATTTCTGCCCACCAATATTACCCTTTTCACCTTATTTTCCTCCTAGAGAAAACTCTTCAAGAATACTTTAAATAAGTGTGATATATAGACACTTAAATTTGATGTCCACTTTACCACCATTCTCCATTACCTTTTCATCTCTGCATAGTTTTGTCATATCAAGGGATATGCATATTACATGTATATCACACATTTGGAGACCAAGTGATTAATAGTGGGCAACAGCCAAATGTCAGCTCAGACTCCATCATGTACCTTGTCTGTAGTTTTATAAATATTTTAATGTACATTTATTTATTTTATGTTTTAAATAATAGAGTTATGTAGTTATGTGTGATAAACTGGAATGATTCTGCTAGATACTCACCATTGCCAGTTTTCTACTATGATTCATATGTGTGTGATATATGTGTGAATATGTTCATATATGTGATGGAGGAAGGTCATTGGCTAATAAAGGAACTGCCTTGGCCCATTTTATTGGTTAGAAGATAGGTGGGAGGTGTAGACAGAACAGAACGCCAGGAGGAAGAGGAAGTGAGGTCAGTCTCGACAGCTCTCCTCTTGGGAGCAGATGCCTCAGAGAGACTCCATGCCCCGCTCCCGGGATGAAGCTCCGACCCAGGATGGACATAGGCTAGAATTTCCCAGGTAAGCGCACCTTGGGGTGCTACACACAGATGATTAGAAATGGGCTAAATTAATATGTGAGAATTAGCCTAGAAGAGAATGGGCCAAGCAGTGTTTAAAGGAATACAGTTTGTGTGTTGTTATTTCGGGGCATAAGCTAGCCGTGCGGGTGGCTGGGGTGCTGGGGATGCAGCCCCGCCACCCTTATTACTACATATATGGGTATATTCTGGCAAGTAAGTGTGCACCTGTGCACAGGGGAGACCACAGGTCAATATAGTACACTCCTACTGGTCACATTACTATTTGAGACAGGGTTTCTTTCTGAGTCTGGAGACCAATTGCAATTTATACTAGCTGTATCTGCCTTCCCAGTACAGAGATTACATATATTTTAAGTGGGTGCTAGGAATGTGAACTTTGTTCTTTGTATTTACCATGCACTTTGTGTCAGTCATCTTCCCAGCCCCAATATATTGTATTCATTTAAATATACCAACTTGTATTAATTCATTTTTAATGAGTAGCTTCAGCTATGAATCACATCTCATAAATGCCATTACAATAGGCCTTGTGCATAAATATAATTCTGATATAAATAAAATAATTTATGTAAGAAATGATATCAAGAGTAGGACTTTGAGGGATGGTCAAGGTGTCACAGTCTTTAATATAAGCACTCAATAGGTAATAGCAGGGAGATATCTGAATTCAAAGACAGCGTGGATTACACAGCCATTTTAAGATATCCATGACTACATCGTGAGACCATGTCTCAATAAAAATAAAGTAAATCTTATATAAATCTGTGCTGGAAAAATGGTTCAATGATTGGGAGTGATGGCTGCTCTTTCAGAGGACCCGGGTTCAAGTCCCAGGAAATCTCACCTTCTCATACAGACATACTGCATGTACTGCATAATACCAACATACATAAAATATAAATAAAGCTACTTTTAAAAGTAATGTAAAGCAAATTTTGAGAGGACAATGTTTATTTTTAATGCCACTTTGCATTATCAAAGTGTATATAAGCTGTGTATCAAAATTATCTAAAAATGTATGCTTTCATTCAGGATGAATTAAAGTCTTTTTATACTTTGGTGACGTAAGTAATGCCAATGAAAAGACTGAGTCATCAATGAATATTTTAATTGAACCTTATTTATTTCATATTTATCAAAAATTTACCTCAAAAGTATTTTTTCAAATTAGTATTTGCATGTGATATAACAAATAGTACAAGGTATATTTTGTTCTTATAAGTATCTTCTAATCAAAAGCTGTTGCAGAAGTTTCTGTCCCACCCCATCCTCCAGCTGTTCAGTTCCAATGAAACACACAGAAGAATATATATATATATATATATATATATATATATATATATATATATATTAACTATTTGATATATTAGTTCAGGCTTATTATTAGCTAGCACTTACAACTTAAATTCATCCGTAACTTTTGTCTATGTTTAGCCATGTGGATTGGTACCTTTCCTCTGTGCATCATTCTCACCTTGCTTCCCCTGTATTTGGCTGGTGAATGTGTCTGTGCCTATCCTCTTCCCAGAATTCTCTTATTATGATTGTCCCACCAATACTTACTGCCTGGCTACTAGTCAATCAGTGTTTTTTTAAACAAATATGAGTGACAAATCCTTACACTGTACAGAAGCATTATCCCATATCTAATGCTTATTTTTGAAGGACCACAGTTTTCAACTTTACACTGTCATCATCATGGGTAGAAATAAATAACTAGATTTCCATATAAGTACAGGTGAGACTTTTCTTTGTTATTCATTTCTCTGTGGATAGGGAAATGACTCATTCTTTGAAGTCTAGAAGTATGAGAGTCCCACCATTTATCTAATAGCCAAGTGTACTGACTCAGGAGTAAATACAATAAAACTACAAGAACACAATGCAGGTAGAGCCCTAAAACCTCACAGGGCAGCTATTCTGATCTACACAGCAAAGTTTTAGGTAAATGAGTGACATTGTCTCTGATAAAAAGAAAAAGTTAGAAGTAATTTGACGACCAACACAGCTGTGTTCTGACCACAGGATCACTGTGTACATGGGTGCCATACCCACACAAGCATCCATACATATTCGAACCCTCACACACACTGGTACATACACACATGAACACACACACAGACACACACACACACACACACACACAATTTCCAGAAAAAGTAATTGGTTAATGTATAATACCAATTGCATCAGCCTTCCTCTTATGCTGGGGTACTTTTTCTCATAGTATAATTGTTAATAATTCTAATAAAATACTTTTTCATTAATGCCATATAGTCAACCCTAATCATTTTATGCTCGTGGAGAACATAGACATTTGACCTTCAATTTCTTCTATAAATCTCATCTTACACATTTAAATAGATTTATTTGCCAGTTTTTTATTATGACAGAATATTCTTAACAGTAAATTTGTGGAAGGTACTAATATTTGCTTTGTATTAAATACTATGTTATAAACTTCGTGTTCATGGTTTACCCTACTCCTTCTAGAACACTTATAAAATAAACTCACCAGGAAAATTTTTAGACATTCTCTCTTATGTTTGCTTAAGAAGTACTTAAGGGAGTTACCAGCATTTTCTCTATTTTACAAATGAATGATCAGCATCAGAGAGATGGTTACATTATTATAATTATACAGCATTATTAGTAAGACATATGTATGAGACTAAGATATAAAGATTTTAGGTATGAGATGAAGGTTAATTCATTTTTGTAGCATGCTCTCAATTATGCAACTCATCTAAGATTGTCAAAAGGGGTTTCTAAAACCATTCATGAAATCCAAGTCACATTTGTCTAACTTTTCTAAATTGGTAAATTTTATTTATTACTTGAAAATATCTTACATGTAACAGAACATTTTGAATATATCTTTACTTAACGACAATCTCTTTCTTGATCCCCTATATCCTCCCTCACACACCCTTTCCCAGTCTCATGTGTTTTTTATTTTGTATTTTAAATGAACCACTAAGTTTAATCAATACTGATAATATATACATCAGTGTGAGAACATCCGTTGGAGCTTGGGCAATATATCCTACAAGCAAAATTGTCATCAGCAGCAGCAGCAGCAGTGGCAGCAGCAGCAGCAAAAGCCCCTTTCCCTCCCTGAGTAGTCACCAAATGCCAAGATATACTTAACCAAGAGTTCTGCCCTTCCATCATGTCTGAACGAAGTTTTGATGATACCAGTATTCTGCAGATCCTGTAGAAGCAATCACAGCTTCTGTGAATCCTGAGTGTGTATTCAGGATGTCCTTCCAGAACATAGTATTTCACAGCACCCCCTCCCTCTATCCCAGCCTCTGACCCTTATATTCCTCTCCATCTTTCTTCCACAATATCCCTTAATATTTGGTTCATAGGGTTGATAAAGATGGCCCAAATAGATAGTGTCTTAAGAATACACACACACACACACACACACACACACACACACACACCTAAGAACCAGAGAAACAGGCAGTTTATTGTGAGATTTTTGTCTCCAGAAATGACAGACTATAGGCATGAAGTCTGATCAGTATGTCTGCCCTAACAAGACTGAGCAAGAAGGACATTAATAGCCATGCTAACATATATGTGAGAAAACACATGATCCTCAGCTGAAAACAAAAAAAAATTCAGGCCACTGAAGAATGCCGAGAATGGAAGAAACATTCTTCCTCAGGCAAGAGATCCCAAGTTGGACAGCACTGAAATTATATACGTCGAGGTAATATAATATGGGCTTAGATGATTATACTTATATAGCTCTTGAAATGCTCACAAAAGGAATCACACAGCATGGGTTGAAAAATTAATGGAAGAGAACGTTTGTTGAAAAATTAATAAAGGGATAGACTTATCATGTCTTGTTCATCCCACAAAATTATCATCAAAAATCTCTAAGATTAATACCACTGCATCTTCTATGCTAAATATTTGAGATTGTCATCATCATGTATGCATGATATAGTTTGTAACTATGACTTTCTTAAACATTACTGATAATTTTGCATTCAACTTTGTGTAAGCCTGCATATGTACATACATATGTATTGCTTTGTGCGTGAATGTACACTCATATGAAATTGTGTATATATATATGTATATATATACATATATATATACACATTTGTGTAGAAATGAAAATAACCTCATGTATTAGTCCACCCAGAAAATTCCATTTTGATTTTTGCTCTTATTTGTATTTAAATTAGGGTCTCTTAATGATCTTCGACCATTGTAATTAGGTTAGTCTTGCTAGTCAATTAATCCCCATAGGTCACCTCTCCCAACCTCCCCAATGTTGGGAATACAAGTATATACTACTAGGCTTGGCTTTTTCATGTGTGTTTGGGGGGCAAATGCATTCATGTCCTCACACCTGTGTGTCAAGCACTTTACTGAGTCATTTCTCTAGGCCAATTATAAAAATATGTGCATATTTTCCACTGATCATCAGAAACCCTCCACCATATATGATATTCTCATGTCCACCTAAAAGAACAGAGGTTGATTTTGTGAACTGTCTCAATTGTTAAGCCTAAGGTAGCCTGTAATAGGAATTGCTAGAAAGGAATAAATTCTGATTACCTCTCTAAGGATCACAGTAGAGAATGTTTTTGTTCTCCAGACAAGTTTCTCATTTCTTCACCAGTGTTAATTTTTTCTCATGTCTCTCTTTAATGAATTCCTCTATGGTCTTGACAGGTTGTTACTAGAAACATTTCTGCATATTAACATGAATTAACTTACCTCTACATCACAAGACAATGTGTGAGTGACAGACATTTCAATATTTCTGGACACATTTGATGCATCTGGTCTTATTAGGTTATGTGAGGCTGTAATCTCCATCTCATGGAACCCTTGGATTCTTTATTTTTGCTCTTGGGGAGTGGGGGTGAATACCATTTTAACAGGCATATTTAAGACTGTCATTGGCATACCACCAGAAAATAACACTGAAATATTCTCAAATAAAATACATTATTACAGTATCTTGTTGAAAAATGCTGGGACTGGCTTCAAATGAGGCAGACACACCTGATGAGTAGCTGAGCAGGGTACTGAGCATAGATCACAGTTCCCTTTATATATCTTCAAGCTCAGCTTCTCTGTTACTGTGGGCTCTTATGTAAATCCTGTCACTTCTATGAACCACCAAGTTCATATCTCTTTGATGACATTAATGATCAAAGAGAGCAAATGGTATGATTGAACTCTGTTTCAAAACCAGTAGGGTGAGGAAGCAACTGACATCATGAAGGGCTAGAATATATGATGGGACACGTTGAACGATGTTCACTTAATTTCTTCAATAGATTCCAGGAACATTCTCATTATCTAATTTATACATGTTCATGAATTCATTTAAATGCAAAGGACAAACTGTCATGTTATTTGAAAAATCATCAAGCCTATGAATAAGTGTTATAGAAAGCATAATTAAAATAGTGATACAATAAAGTTATGAGAGAAACAGAGAAAAATATAACAATATAACAAGTAAAAAATGTACCCATAAAATAATATTAGCAGTTAAAAAGAAGAATTGAGAAAAAATCTTTTATTTAAATGGAAAGGTACTATTGTTGTTAATTAGAACTCCAACAAGACAGATTTAATACGAGGACTAGTACACGTTATGCTAGCACTATGCCATTCAGCTACATAGACTGAAATAAGTTATTTTAAAATGTGCAACTATCTGTTTTTAAAACAATTTTTTGTTGCAGGGGAAGGGCACAGTTGTTCATCCCAGCCACCCAGATAGCTTAGCCCTGAAGTAACTACACAGAAAATTGTATTCATTAAAATACTGCTTGGGCCATTAGCTCTAATTTCTTATTGGCTAACTCTCACATCTTGACTTAACCCATTTTTATTAATCTATATATTGCCAGGTGGCATTGGCTTACTGGGAAAGATTCTAAACAGCATCTGTATCAGGCAGAGGATCAATGGCTTCTCCCTGACTCCACGTCCTTCCTCCCAGGAATCAGTTCTGTTTTCCAAGCCTACCTAAATTCTGCCCCATCAAAAGGCCAAGGTGGTTTCTTTATTCATTAACCAATGAAAGCAACACATAAGCAGAAGAACCTCCTTACCATATATTGTTTAAATTTTAATTTCAAAGCAATTTATATAGAAAAATACTAAAACTATTCTAAAATTGATCTAGAATATTTCATAATTGAGTTTGTCACTTTACTTTTAAAAATGGGGAAGAATCACTAGTCTTGAATATTGCATCATTTCAAAGTTATTATAGGTAAATGGTACATTTCTCTGTGAGAATACAGGCAGTCAGATCAAAAGAAAAACTGACCAAAGCAAACACTATCATCTTCTGAGATTTTGGAAATAAATATTTTTATTTAAATAAAATGGTTTATTTAATAAATAATAATGATCAAATTTCCATTGTGGAGATAAAGTACCAGACTAGATCCTTATCTCTTTATGATATCAAATGCATTCTGTGTTGAGAACTGAGTGAGTCAAACACTTGAGTCTAATTTTATGATTATTATAAAAGAATCTCTTAGAATAAGCCATAATTCTATACTCTAAGCCCCAATCAAACTGATATACAAACCCAATGGAGGATTCTAATATAAAAACAACCCTAAAGTCAACTATATGACACAATGCATTCTCTCTTTGTCTGTAATCATTACAATGGCATTTTTAATTCAATGTAGCACAAGAACAAAATATTAGCAGAATGTCAATACAATGCACGACACTTTGTTATAATGATGTAAACAGATGGCAATTTTGTTGAACCATATTTAAAAGAAAAAAACTCAAAATACCCCTCCTAACTGTGTAACATAAACTTTGGAAGATTTGCTCTCCATTCATTTTTGAAGAATGATAAAAGTTAATAGCTAGGGATGACCTTAGACCCTATATATCCATAGGTAACAATAGTGAGTGTATCTGCCAGTCCTTTACTCCTTTCCAATTTCTGGCATTCTTCAAGATTCAGTATCCTTAACCTCATTTATCTGAAAACATACTTCTCAAAGCTAAACATTCCATGTGAGTTCAAATTTTAAAACCTTTATCTGAGAGTTAATTTCCTGAATGTGTTCTAAATAGAGAATCATGTTACTTCACTTGTTTGTTTATTCACTTGTAACTCAATTTTGTTTTTCCAAAAGTGACTGAATTTCCCAGAGTGCTAAACAAAACAATAATAATAAATAATGTGTATTCTCCTATTTACTGAATTCTGTCTCCAGCCCTCTTCAAAGAGACTTCTTAGATAAGTTACTCTCCATACAAAGACTTGTATCTAACTGTATCTACCCCATTTACAAAATATCCTCAGACTGTCCTTGAAAGTCCTTTGCTAATAATGACAATCTTTAGTTGGGGAAGGTAGCAATCTACACACATACGCCACAACTGGTTCAATTAATTTATAGAACGTGTTTTAGAACTGTTGGGAGGAGACTGTTTGTCTGCTTGTTTATTTCCTGGCTACCCAGACCCGCAAAATAGTCACACAGAAACTGTATTATTTAAAACGCTCTTTTGCCATTAGCTCTAACTTCTTATTGACTAACTCTTACATCTTAGTTTAACCCATTTCTGTGTATCACCATGAGGCTGTTGCTTATTGGGTAAAATTTCCAAAATCTCTCTCTGGCAGCTCCATGGCTTCTCTGTCTCTGCCTTCCTTCTCCCAGGATTCAGTCCAGTTTTCCCTGACTACCTAAGTTCTGCCCTTTCATAGGTCCAAGGCAGTTTCTTTATTGATAAACCAATGAAAGCAACACATAGACAGAAGGACCTCCCACACCATAGAACTCTGTCTACTGTTGTCATCATTTGGCAAACAAGATTTGGCCTCCAGATCATTCCCACTACCTATTCAAGGTATCTAATACTTTTATTTCTGCACTAGACAGAAAAGCAACCATGTCAGATACTATAAACCAGACTATTTTGTATATATGAGATGTATTGATTTATGATATTATAAAAGTTTAGGTAATATATTGTTGCATGCAGAGATTTGAGTCTAAGTTTTCATACCTCCTTACAATGAATGGTACCAAGACACATGGAAAGTTGCACAAATGAAAATTTCTTATTTATTATAATCCTTCCTTTCTTTTGTCCATAGCACACAAGGCACACATCTCACTAAAATGAACGAAGCTGTGAGAGGCTCAACATTTGGCACCCTTTTCTCAACGTGTTTATTCATATTTAATAATGATACTAATTACACCTTCTCTATTAAGACAACACATGTAAAATTATGTTAATAAAAGAGTGGTGTACAAATTTAGATATTGCTCTTTTGTTGTTATTAGAAAATACTTTTTAGAGTAAAATGGAAATTTATCCAAGATTAAAGCAACCTTAGATTATGAATGGAAAGAAGGAAAAAGATAATAAAATGGATTTGCATAAAGAAAGATTTTTAACAAATCATAAGGGATTTTTTAAAGGCTATTAGAAGTGTCTATAAAAAGTAGACTTATTAAGATGCAGTGAAATCAATGCTGCATTAAATGTTCACACCAAATGTAGGTAACTGCTTCCAAAAGATTCATGCAAGAAACACCAAGATTTTGAGTTTTAAGCCTATTACTGTTTTGAGAATCTTCAACACTCTTGAGAAGACTGGGAGGAGACAAAGACTTAAAGCAAATACAAAACCACATTTTTCTGACCCAACCCATGTGAAGTAATTGAGACTGAAATTATCTTCCCATTGTAAATACTAGAAAGCTAGAAAAATGCATCTAAGAGTGGCTTTTCAATATGAAACATGAGAACAGAGGAGCATGCAAGACAAAGAAGTACATAAACTCATCCTGATGTCACCAGTCCCCGAAAAATTGCCACAATGGGAAAAAGAGGGTAACAGAGAGTGAAGATTACTTGTTTTTTCATTAGACCTGAGAAAGAATGATGTCATTGGAATTCACAGAACAGCTCATATAAGAAAGAGGCAGGCAGATCTCCGTTGAGATCAAAGTGTGGTGGCACACACCTTTAATCCCAGCACTTGAGAGACAGAAGCAGGAAGATCTTTGTGAGTTCAAGGAGAGCCTGGTCTACAGAGGGAGTTCCAGGACAGCCAAAGATGTACAGAGAAACTCTTTCTCAACCAAAGAACCTTCATCTGGAGATGGATGGAGATAGAGACAGAGACCCACATTGGAGCACCGGAATGAGCTTCCAAGGTCCCAATGAGGAGCAGAAGGAGGGAGAACATGAGCAAGGAAGTCAGGACCATGAGGGTTGCACCCACCCACTAAGACAATGGGGCTGATCTACTGGGAGCTCACCAATGCCAGTGTGACTGGCACTGAAAAAGCATGGGATAAAACCGGACTCTCTGAACATGGCCGACAATGAGGGCTGATGAGAATCCAAGGACAATGGCACTGGGTTTTGATCCTACTTCATATTCTGGCTTTATGGGAGCCTAGCCAGTTTTGATGCTCACCTTCCTAGACATAAATGGAGGCGGGGGGGGGGGGGGAACCTTGAACTTTCCACAGGTCAGGGAACCCTGACTGCTTTTCGGACTGGAGAAGGAGGAGGAGAGGAGTGAGGGCAGGAGTGGGAGGAGGGGGAGGGAAATGGGAGGCTGGCAGGAGGCAGAAAATTTTTTTTTCAATAAAAAAGCCAATAATTAAAAATAAAAGAAATAGAGAATAAAATAAAGCCACATAAAGATGAAAAATACACAGAGAGTCTGGATTCTGTATATTATTACATTGTCTTTGAACTATTTGACATATGAAGAAGGAGCAAGAGCTGCCAAAAGACATTTAAATACAAATGCTGCTGGATTAGAAAAGCATAAATATTTTTTAAATGTCTTGACTTAATTGAAGTCAAGAGATATGTTACTTTGGAAAGGAGGTTTTGCTTTTGTTTTTACGGGAAATGAGAGTTTAGGGATTCATTTTGAGTTAAGAAAAATCAGGTTTGATCAAGAAAGACAACCTGAGAAATCTCTGGTAGGAACGTATGTCTGAGTTCTACATCCAGAACAGATTCAAGACTGCTGCCTGAGATAATCAAGCCTTACAGGATACCCCAGCCATGACTTGATCATAATTCTAAATTTTTTAGGTCCCCATAAGATTATCAGTGCCCCCAGTCAGCAGGAAGTAGCCTAGATAAACTATGCCCACATTCCCAAAATATGGACTATGGATATTTTCCTTTGTTTATAATGTTGGTTACAAGTTGTCATGGATAATAGTCATGAAAAAAGCTAAACAAAGTATTATATTCAGGGTTTTTGTTATTTAAAAAGGGGGGAGAAGTGCTGTGGGACAAGGGTTTTACCCTGTAAACATTTATTTCTCATACTTGGTTAATAAAATGCTGATTGGCCAGTAGCCAGGCAGAAAATATAGTTGGGGTGATGAGGCAGGAAGTAGAGGCAGGACAATGAGAACAGAATTCTGGGAAGAGGATTCTGCAGTCTGAAGTTGTCATCCAGACACAGAGCTAGAAAGATGTGACTGCCTCACCAAAAAGTCATGTAAATGATATGGTCTGTCTTCACAATTTTGTAGTAAATTTAAACTATTTTGGTATTGCATTCTTTGGAAAAAAAAACAAAAAGCAATAAAGGAAACCTATGAAAATAGAGTAATTTCCAATGTAAACTTGGCAGATATATGGCATTTTATGAAAAATTATTATCATCTCAATAGCAAGTGATGTGGCATAAACTGAGGGAAGATCAGTAAATAGAAGTAAATTCATATGCGAATGAAATGATGGAATTAGCAGATAAGCATTTTGAAACAGAAACTAGATAAATCCACTCTGTGTTACTAGAGGAATTAAAGGATTATGTAGAAATAATGGTGAGGAAAATGGAAACTATAAAATATAGCATGTATGGATTCTAAGGAGGATAGCTGTCGTACCACAGGAACAAACCCTTGTGTGGAATTAATAATGTTAAGCTTGAGAAGGAAAGTTTATCAAAGTACTGTAGTTCTAACACTATATACTATCCAAGCATCAGCACTGTGTTTTAAACTGCTCATGCTGTTGAAAGAAAACACCAGAAGCAGTGTTTACAAACGACAGACATTTATCTCCCATCATTACAGAAGGTGAGAAGGTCTTTTCCTACTGAGTGTAGCTGTCGCTTCAAGATGTCCCCTTCCTTCAGAATCTTCCAAAGGAACACAATTCTGTGTCCTTACCTAGCAAAAAAAAAAGAAGAGAAAAGAGCTCAATAGGTACCTTGCACTCTTCTATGAGAAGATCAACTTCATTCGTCTGAAGAAGGTCCCATGGCTTAATTATCTCCCTAGGTGCCTTTTCTACTGAAGATAAGAACTAAGCTTTGACAAGAATTTTAGGAAAGAACGCAGTCAAATCAGAACACAAAGAGAAGACGTATGAATAAACGAAAAGTGATACAGTGCCCTGTAGATGCATATAATGGTCTAATGTAAAAATAGTCAAGTATGGGGTGAGAAGGGTCCAGAAAAAGTATTTATTTTTTCCTAAAACAATAATAGATGCTATAATTTTAGAAAAGCTGCTGAGTGATGTGACAGAGGTTGGGGGACTCAAGTAAGTAAGCAAAAGGATGACAATATAGAGTAGCTTATTAATCAAAATTCTAAAGCCATAGATTAAATTGTTAAAATGAAACAGAGCAGAGGAAATCTGGTACACACAGAATTCAACATTAAAAGTATCCAAAGTTCTATAAAAATCTGTAAGGCAACCACAGAAGATCAGTTCTGAAATCTCTCTTACACACAGAAGTAGAGATAGGAGAAGGAGGGAGGGAGCAAGGGAGAGACAGAGAGAGGGAGGGAGGGAAGGAGAGAGAGAGCATTACAGAGAGACAGAGAAAGGACTCAGTACTCAGTGAAAATATTTTTGAAATTGATAAGCTTTTTCTAATAAAGAAAGCTCAGAGTATTTTGCCATCAGCTTACCTGATCTAAAGGAAACACAAAAGACACTTTCTAGACAGAAAGAAAATGAAGTGACAAAACACACTTCCACACAAAAGGATGAAGTGTACCAGAAATAGCAAATGCAGGCATAAATATTAAAAACAGCCATGTTGGGTTCTATTTCTTGATAATGATAAAACTTCTTATATAGGATTAAATATCCAGCTGACAACAGAGATAGAGACTGGCAAAAGAATAACAATCTCAAGATATCTGAAAGCCAACAAAAGGAAACGGAAACTGAACAGAACTTGTCTCTCAAACAAAAACTCCCTGAAAGCAACAGTGAAATGAAATACTGCATAAAACAAAACAATAATAATAATGAAGCCTGGCATTTCATCATACAAAGAGGAAGCTAAAAGATACTGGCATGGTATCTTGAAAGTGTTAAGAGGAAAACAAAAGAAGTAACACTGTCGACATAGGCTCTGACACAAAATGAAAATATATTTAAAATTACGAAGACAAATGAAAACGTTTGCAGATAAATACAAAGATTTTGTTTTTACATGTACTACAAGAAGTACTTAAATTCTTCAAAGTTAAGGAATATGAAGTCATGTGAAATTTTGGATCATGGGACAAAAACAAACCAAGACTAAAATAGTCAATTTAAAAGCATTTCTCCTCTCCAGGTCTTTGAGAATTATATGCAAGGTATTTGATTGTATTCCTTTGCAAACTCCTCCTTGAGCCACATTTCTGTACTCTCTCAATTTTGCATCCTATTTTCTTTTTTAAATTCATCAAATTCTCCAGGTAGTGGTGATGCTTGCCTTTAATCCCAGCCAGCACTCAGGAGGCAAAGGCAAGAGAATATCTGTGAGTTTGAGGCCAACTTGGTCTACAAAAGCTAGCTCCAGGATAGAATCCAAAACGGTAGAGAAACCCTGTCTCGAAAAAAGAATCATCAATTTCAATTTTTGTTGCATATATATCCTCTGATATTCAGTTCACTGGCACCCAGGATCCACATCCTTAAAGAAAACTGACTTCCCCTTCTTAGAAACTGTGAAACCCAAATAGCTCCTCTGCTAGGACTGGGGCTATATAATTCTGCTCTGCACCCATGCTGGGATGTTGTGTGGATAAAATGTGCATGTGAACAGCTCTCCCGCTGTGTTCAGGGATATTTTTTTTTTTTCATTCATTCACCACTATTGGCCTTTACAATCACTCTGCTTCCTCTTTCACAGCACTCCCTGGGATTTTGGAGAAGGGGGTGAGATCCACTTTTCATTTCTTTGTCACTTATTTATTTATTTATTTATTTTTTGATCCTCAAGCCATCTGTGGGTCTCTGTCATGTACAACAGAAGCATGTCCAGTGAAGTCAGAGAGACATGCTAATCTACAGGTATGATAAGTCAGTAACAGTTGCTTAAATATCATGTCAATTTAAAGGGATGACAGAATCAATTTCTCCCCTATGGTCTGTGGCCTATATTATAACATGTTCTCATAAGAGTACCAGGTGCGGATTTTATTTGGGTTGAGCAGAACTTCAATTCAATCAAATTAGGTCACTTCCGTGGTTGGCTGCTCTCATGATAGCAATGCCACTATTGCTCCAGTGAACAGGTCTTTTCAAGTTTGTCATTATTGTAATTTGAATACTTAACACTCCGCAAGATTAAAAATTTCTTTTCTTCTCTAATATCTTGCAAAATGCCTTCTAGTACAGTAAAATCTAGGTAATAGGGATGAATTTTTCAGGTGAGTACCAACTTCGTCTCTCTAAGTTCTCTTACTCAAATATGTGGTATTTTCAGCAATTGTGTCTAACTCTGAAGTCATGGTTGTTAACTAAGAGCACTGGAAATATCCTATGTTTTGAGAGTTTTATCAAACTCTATTAACCAATAACTCCAAAAGTTGTAACCCATTTCTGTCACTGAATTTTCTTTTTATTAACCTATGGTTTATAGTAGGGGCATTTTTTAATTTCTTTTTTTGATTGATTTTATTGAGTTATACATTTTTCTCTTCTCCCCTCCCTTCCTCTCCCCTCCCCTTCAACCCTCTCCCATGGTTCCCATGCTCCCTATTTACTCAGGAGATCTTGTCTTTTTCTATTTCACACGTATATTCATATATATCTTTCTTAGGGTCCTCTTTGTTGTCTAGGTTCTCTGGGATTATTAATTATATGCTCTTTTTTTGGAACCATGAGATTATAAGTACACATCCCAAGGGATTGCACACTATAATGCAAGTATTGGGGAGACACCAAGTTGTCCTAGTAAATGTGAGCATCAGTTTCCAGAGTCAATGGTCCTGTAGAACTTTCCTAGACAAGATTAACAGCCAGAGAATCACTCCTCTGGAGGATTAACATCTGAATACTTTCTAGTTGTCACCTGCTGGAACTCTCAGGGCCTCCAATGGATTATAAAGAAGAGTCTCAGTGAAGGTCTAGAAACAATGGTGTAGTAGAAAGCAGAGGTCTTAAACCACACCTATTACTCTTTTCAATGAACACTTGCAAGTAAAGAAATATGGACAAAGGGGTTTGATATGCACTCATGAATCACTGTGTCAGACTGCAGCTTCCAAGATAGGATTTTAAAATATTTTCCATTTTATTCTCCTTTTCTCTTCAATTTGGTTTTATTTTGGGGTATAGGGTTGCAGGAGTGAAGAAATGGGAAAATTAATAGGATCAAGATACATGAAATGAAAACCATATAGGATAAATAAAAAGAAGTTAGAAAATGTAGAGCCCGGGTCTACCCTTATTCCTGGGGTTCATCTTGAGGACATGTCCTGGTCAGCTAACTAAAGCATTCTGTTTGTTCCTGTGCTCCCTCTGACCCACCTGGTGATTAGCTGTAGGGCATTGTTGACTCCATCTTTGGTATGGTAATTTCCCACCTGCCTGGGCGGAAATCCTTGTGCAGCAGCTAGGTAGGTAAGGATTTCCCCAAGGTTGAATAAATGGCTGATCTCCTTTCAAATGACCAGGTCTATTAGTGTGTTTTTTTAATCTCCAGGCCCTTGCCGGACACAAATTAGCTAAAAATTGTCACTATTCTTAAACTAGGCAGCTTCTACTTAAATGCCAATATACAAGTAAGAAATTATGAGGAAAACAAAAATCTTCAACTGAATGGCAACAAAAGCATATTAACAAAACTTATCTAACTCTGCACTAATAGTGTAGAGAAATAAATTGTGCTGCTTGTTAATACTAGACAATAAATATTACATATAAAAGGGAAGTCATTAAAACTGAAAACAGCCAAACTACAAATCCATAAAACCTAAATTTCAGTCTGTGAAATGAGTAATAAAATTGAAAAACTCTAGTTAGACTGAGTGCAAAAACTAACCAGAAAAAACAATTGTTATATTGATGAATTACAGAGAAAACCTCAGTAAAAGTCCTTTAAGAAGTAAGTAGAATTTTAGACAGAGTGTCATAGACAACTTAATTCTGGTTAGCTTGGAAATCTATCAATACTACAATACTACAAAACTAGCCCTAGCCTTAAAAAACAATACTATTTCTCTTTGCATAAATATTTCCTTTTCTTTTTATTCATGTGAAAAATTATGATTAACTATATGACATGAAGAAAATGTAGGTACATATATATCCAAAAATTAATTGCACCAAGGATTACAGGTGAAGAAGAACCACTCTATTTTTTTTTTTTTTCTGTTGCTGTGATAAAGCTTCTGACCAAGATTGTCTCAGAAAGAAGTATTTTGCCTACATATCCAAGTGACAGTTACCACAGAAAGAAGTCAGGGCAGGAGCTCAAGCAGAAAGCAGAAAGTTGAGGGTACACTGATTATTGGATTGCTCTTTCAGGTCCATGCTTAGTTACCATTTTTATTGATTTCGTACAAATATGATGTATTTTTATCAAATATACCCGCCCAAGTTCCTATAGCTGTTTTATACACATGATCTGCTACCCTCAATGATCTGGGTCCTCTTAGAGCAGTTAATAATCGAGACCATCCCGCACAGACATGCACTGAGGCATACTTGATCTACATAATTCCTAAATTGATACTTTTCACTCAGATAATCATAAGTTATGCTAAGTAAACAATTAAAACTAACTAGGACTAGGACTAACTCTTATAAATGTTTCTGGGAAGTGGTGACACAAGCCTTTCCCAACACTCAGAAGGTAGAGGCACATAGATCTCGGTGAGTTAAAGGCCAGCCTGGGATACAGAGGGAGTTTCAGGACAGGCTCCAAAGCTATACAGAGAAACTGTGTCTTGAAAAACCAAAATCAAACAAACAGAAATAGAAATAGAGAATTATTTTATTGATCACTTCGTACTTAATACAGAATCTGATATGTAAGTAATTCATCCATTAATTTCAGGCCATTGTCTACATTGATACATATGAATGCATATGTATGACAATGTCAAACATACCTCATTAAATGCAAAGCATATAACATATTGTGACCAAGTGAATTGTTCTAAAAAATGTAAATTTGGTTCAGTATTTGAAAACAATTAATTATGTATTTTGTTATATACAAAAGACAAATCAGAGATATGCTTCTTACATTGAATTCATGATAAAATATTTAGCAATGTTTAAACAAAGCACATGATAACAGCATTTACAATAGTAGTAGATATAGACAAAAACTAACACTAAAAATCTTCTTATTTAAAAATATGAGTATTTATTGAACACAATGAGTGACTATAATGCTTAATTGTGAAATACTGAAGTTTCTGAGGTTGAGAACAAATACCAAAATATATTTTAGAGCATTTCAATCTAAATTTACAATGGATAATCTATTAGGTAAAAGAAATAAATAGCAAAGAATCTATGAAGAAATTTCATTCTCATTTACAAAATATATCACCATACTAAAAGTATTAATACTAATTAAAAATTTAAAAGATATATTTATATTAGACAAAGTTGTAGGATATAGAATCACTACATCAAAGAATGTTTTTAAGTAATTAGTAACAAATACATGAAGAAGTGTGCTGTGGGATAATGCTGTTGTACACTGTAAAGATTTGTCATTTGTATGGGTTTAATAAAATGCTGATTGGCCAGTAGGCAGGAAGGAAGTATAGGCAGGGCAACCAAACTAGAAGAGCTCTGGGAAGAAGAAAGGCAGAGACATAGATACGAAGCAAATACAGAGGAAGCAAGACAAGAATTCCTTACTGAGAAAAGGTACTAAGCCTCTTGGTTAAATACAGATAAGAATTATGGATTAATTTAAGTTGTAAGAGCTGGTTTATAATAAGCCTGAACAATAGGACAAACAATTGATAATTAATATAAGCCTCTGTGTGTTTATTTGGTACTGAATGGTTGTGGAACTTGGGCAGGACAGAATCTTCTATCTACAGAAGTGAATTTAAAAATATCATTTATCCTTGCCATCAAAGTAAAAGTTATTAGAAAAATATAATAAAATATAATCCCAAGATTCTCTGCAGAATAAGTAAATAGATAAGAAATATAAACATTACATATGTGTTCTTGGTTAAAAAAAAAAAAAAACCCTTTGCTGAAGACACTATACATTTTGGCTGTAGAACATTGAAAACTCTATTTTAAAATGACGAGGTTTCTCCCTTTCTGCCAAAGAGCTTTCATTGTGCTGGACAATGCTGATCTGAATGCTGGGAGAAAACAGCTCAATGCACTTACGCAATGCGTGACCCCTAATTCAGTAATATCAAACTTCCAGGTAAATAATGTCCACTGACACAATGGCAGCATGCTTGGAATGGGGTAGCTAATACATATCATTGAATTTTAACTTACAGTCATGTTTATAGACAAGGACTACTCTCAACTTTATTTAGGGGTGATGCATTCTGCAATGAACACAGCCAAAATGCAGAGATCCTGTAAAGGGTTAGGGAAGAAACTGAGAGCTCATCACTAAATGAAAAATCTTTAGCAAAAAAACCAACGCTCTGGGAAACCAGAAGAGGAGACTGAAAAAGTGAGAACTGTTGGAGAATAGAGAGAACTGCATACTCCAGAAATACTGCTCTCTGGACATGGCATGCCTGTTACATTCATGAATTCACAGTTGATGTGGTTATTTGCACAGAACCTAGACAAGACTAAGCCAACAAAATACCAAGCGAGATAATCTTGTGGCCCATTTCCTCACTAAATAGCTCTTAGTTGCGGCTATTTTCTAGGGTAGGTAGGATCATTCTTCTATTCTTCTTGAGGAATATGGACACTGGTAGGTTTCTCATGCTGAATGGGGGAATATATCTTCGTATTTATTTGTACATATGAACCTCAAAGAATACAAATTTTTTAAAACTCAAAATATATGAATAAAAAGTTTAAAATAGGTGTGTGTGTGTCAATGTTCTTTTTCCCTAGATGTTCATTTATCCTGAAATAGTACATAAATTCAATACAAACTGTAAATTTTACAGAATCTTTTTGTTATAGCTATTGGCAAATAACATCTGTTTAAGGTAAGGAGCTTAATGAAGTTTCTTATATAAATACTCAATACAGTCTTAAATAACAAACCAAGAAGACTTACAGTAAAATTTGAAGATTTACTGTAAATGTGTTGCAATTAAAATTATTTCTTTGAGCAATAAATAAATTGATAAAATAAAAGAGCAGATTAAGAATAAACCTGAATATGTATGGTTATACTATTTATTTTTCAGAAAGATCTCATTGAAAAAAGCACTGCCTCCATTAGTAGCTCACTTTATACAAATGTTCATTTCAGATAAATCACATACCTAAAAAATTAAACTAAAACTACAACATTTCTATGACAATAAAAGAATATCTTCCTGACATTGCATAACCAAAATATTCTTGAACATTAAAAGTAATAGCTAAAAATCCATCACATTTCATTCAGCTAAATATGTCTTATATTAACACCCTTTAAAAGACTTGTATCTAAGATACAAAAATAATTTCCAAATCTCAATAATAAAAGATAAATAAAAAACAAAACAGTTGGAATGAGATTTTATCCTCTAAAAATAAATGATATTTTTTTTTCAACAACTCTACTTAACTGTATATTCTGTAGAATTGGCAAAACTAAAACTGGAACATTACCAAAAATAAACTACTAGAATGACAAGAATGTTAGATAGGAATGTAAGAAACTTTAATGACAAAGAAAACTTGAGTGTCTCCATAAGTAAACATATACTTATGTATTTACTCCTCAGCAATTAAGAATGTAGATTAAAATGCACATTTATGGATGCTTTTGTAGGAACATCCTCATTTATCAGGGCAAAGTCGCCTAACAATTTATAGTATGTATTATCAAGATTTTGAGTTTCTAGTATATTCTTATAATGGAATATTATGAAGCAGTCAAACATGTTTTTTTCAATGCATATTTTTCAGTAAAATTGTCATGAGTTATAAAAACATGCCAGATTATAAACAATGGATGCTTTATGGAGTATTTTGCTATGAAATTGAAAAGCAAATAAACTCTCCTATGGTGATATGAACTCATTGTTTACTATGCATCAAGTGATTTCATAAGGACATGAAAGAAATTTTAAGAGGTATTAGAAATGAATTGTAGCTTAATTGGAGTGGTGGTCATATGTTTTTGTTAAAATTTACCATATTACCTATTTTTGCCTAAACAAAATTCGCCACTTATTAAACAGAACAATCATTTTTTCAAGCATAGATGAAGAAACAGAATTATGCTTCTTAAAGCCTTTCTAAAATCTCTCTTATGGAAGGTAAAACCCTCATTTATTTAAGATATGAGTGTTTGTTCCCTAGATATTAATTCCTGATTGCCCAAATTAAGGTATTTCAGAAACACTAAGGATGATCAATTAGTCCCAGATATTCCCATTAGGGGCTGGAGAGATGGCTCAGTGGTTAAGAGCACTGACTGCTCTTCCAGAGGACCCGGGTTCAATTCTCAGCACCCACATGGCAGCTCACAACTGTCTGAAGATCTAGTTCCAGAGGACCTGACACCTTCACACCAATGCACATAAAATAAAGTTAAAATAAAATTTAAAAAAACAGATATTCCCATTAGTGACATGTCTGAGATTGGTTATAGTGGATGAACCACTTTTGTGTCAGCTATGCTGGCAATTAAAATTTTAAAATTTTATTTTGTTGGTATGACAACAGTAGTTGGGCTTTTTGTTAAAAAAAAAACTGTAGTTATCAAAACTAAAAATGAGGGTAAATGAAATAATACTATACTTATAACATCTTAGTACCGTAAAGCTAAACTCAGAGAAATAAATTACTATAAGATTTAAAATTACTGAAAACCAGAAGATTATAACATGGATGTTCTTTGTGTTAGCCTATCAATTGTACTACAAATACTGTGAAAATTGAATTTAAAAATTATTACAAAAGCACATTCTCTCTTGGGCCTATCCTACTAACTATTGAATGTCACTCATACAAAAAATGTTTGAGACATTATTACCTCAACATTCAAAGTGGCATAAATTACCTTTACCCACAAATGTTACAGTTCTCATTTTCTTTTATTAAATATCATATTGGATTTCTCTCTTTAACATCATCTCTAAGAAGATCAACAATGGTCACTTAAGCATAATTTCAGAACCTAAGCTTCCAATCATGGTGACAAATATTGAACACATAGAAAGTTCCTATTAGTCTTATAAAAATCTTTTATTAAAAAGTGATAAATATTGATTGACAAATAATTCTCAGTAGACTCCAGCAATTTAGTTCTCCTTTTCCTTTGATTCCTGATAAGGACTTGGCTTGTCCTATATAAATGTACCATTCCTATATCTTATACATAGTGATTCTTAAATTCATTGTCTTCAGAATCCTATCTCTATTTAGGATAGAGTTTCAAGGCAAGTTGTATGACTTTTCTTTATAAATGGGTGATTTACTTAAGATTATATATGTGAATGATTCCATGAACCAGCGACTTCGTGACTGAGCCAATATACCAATCTGACCACGTTTTTATCCAACACTGGGCTGTATAGAATGAACAAATAATTTTTAAAAACTAAAAATTAAGAATTAGAATCAGGGTAGTTAATAGGCCCTTAGTCACAAAGGACTGCCATTATGATAGATTAGTATTATTTTTCCTAGTTACCATCCACCTTTTCCTTCAGTTTCTCAGGACTCCTGAATAAATATTTTCCAGTTTTCCTATACAGTCATCCAATTTTACCACCTCAGGTTCTGGGTTCATTTAATGAGTTCATTAGCTGCATCATTCTTACATAAGGCTCATGAAGGCAAGCAGGACAATTAGGATATTTGGGACAAATTGGTGCCACAATGACCACACCCCTATTCAACACCCAAACAAGGAATCTCCAGTCTGAACATTGCCACAGCACATATGTGCTTCTACTGCCCTTGTTTCCAAGACATTCGTGAGTATTTAAAAGTGTCCCAAATATGGAACTATTGGCAGAGAAGTAATAAGTGTACTATTGTGATCTGTGTGATAGCAATTGCTTTTTGCTCTTCTTTCCCAACAATAAGTACTCAGATAAATTATATGGTAGATAATATCATTTTATCCCATGTTATAGAGCATCAAACCTGACTTGTGATAATTGGAAGACAGATACAATTATTGAAACTTGATATGACACCTTGTCAGGTACATGTGGACCAAAATCATTCCATTAGAGAAACATGGTCTAAGAGTTCACCTGTATTTTCTCAAAGAAGGCTGTGACAGACAGAAACAGCTGAAGAGTGCACTGGAAGTCAGAGTGAGCAAGGCTGATTTATATGAAATTCTAATGTCAATGATAACTGTAACTAGATTTTGCATGGTGATTTTATTTTTTTAAAAAGGGGGCCTTTGTTAATTGAACATTAAGTTCCGCATCTTTGAACATGGTTGAGAAAGTGACCATATGGTAGGATGGAGCATCATTTGGATCTCGTCCAAACTTCATATGAGGGCTTTGGCTTTATCTTAAAGTATCTTGTTTTGCCTGCTCGGCTGTCATCTCTTGGAGGCCTGCTCTTTTCTAAAGATGAAATGGAAGGCAGTGGATCTAGGGGCACAGTGGAGATGGGGTGGAGCTTAGAGGAGTAGGGGTGGGAAAAGAAACTGTGATTGGGATGTTTTGTATGAAAGAAGAATCTATTTTCAGTAGAAATAAGTAAATAAATAAATAATTAATTTCAAAAGAAAGTGAAGGGTGACTGAATTTGTCTTTAATTCTGAAATTATAGGGTAGAGAGACATGCTGGTCATGGAAGTCCGTTGGTTAGCCAGCACAGCCCACATAGAGTGTGTCAGTGACAGACATGGTCCAAGGAGAATAAGGCCGATTATCATAAGAGAAAACACCTAATACATTGTTTGCCTTCAAAGGCTTTTGAAAATACTTGTTCAACTGCATACTGTGTATTCACAAATTCACATAGAAAACACACACATCATCTAATATATGCCTCCAAGACAGCTATAGAATTAAGTAAAATAATGCTTTTTATACTCAACACAGTGTCAGACAACTACTCTTGTGAGAGACACAATTAGGAGAAGTTAGAATATGTAGATTTCAAAAAGATATTAAGATTATGAATCTTGAGAAATCAGAACTAGTAAGGGCTTCCAACAGAAAAGACTGATGGGATGCCTGGAAGGCAATGGACAGGGTAAAAGATAAGGGCTTTATACACAAGAGTCACAGTGAATGATCATTGGGGTATGTGAAATTCTTCATGGCAATTTACAGTAACTTATAGATCTAGAAATCTAAGTTTAACAAAGTCATTAATAAATGCAGAAACACCTCCAAATATTCACAAGTTTCAGAAGAAGCTAAGCACTATTCCTTTGAGGGATTTTCCTGAAGTGTGCTTTGTTTTCAAGTGCACCATGCTCTCTCCCTCACATATGAAAAGACACGAAGTCAGCACTGGAACTTAAATTTCATAATATTGTCCCGCTCGTGCATGAACACCTTCAAAGTAAAAGAAAGTAACTGAGGTGTAGGCTTTCTGCATAAGGGCTGCCTTAACTACAAGCAACATAGACAACAGAAAAAAAAAAAAGAAACAGTGTATATCTTTCCCTGAGTATCCAAATCTCTATACATGGAGTGTAGTAGCCTTTCTGCTTTCTATTAGCAAAAGGATTTGGAAAACAGCTACAGACACTATATTTCAGCTCTAAACCAATCATAATTTTCACTTACAGTAAACTTTTATGGCCTCTGTTTGTAGAGCTAAGCAGTGAACACACATCTGTGAGAACATTTTGAATAATTCTTGCCTTTATTAAGTATATGATTGGATTTTATGATTTTTAAATAAATATATATGATGTATAAACCCTAAGATTTTATCTTTTCTCACTTAGGGCACTAATTCTTAATGAATGGCATTTTGCCTTATGGATAATTTGTTTTAAATACCCTGCCATATGTCTTGGAAGTTGAATGACATTTCATGTTTTCTGTAAATTCCTAAGGCATTTAAATTTTGAGTCAAAGGACATCTATGCTCTTGTGAGCAATAGAATTATTCTGATTAAATTTGTGATCTGCCTTAGATACCTGCATGTGTAAGCCGTGGTTCTTTCTGAACTATCATACTCGATGGCGGTCCTTTGTCTAAAGTACATACCAAGGGACATTGTCCTCAGCTGCTTATCTTTCTGGAGATTATTATTTAATTCTGATGCAAAGTTTATTCACATGAGAAAGTATGTCTTTAAAGGTGACTTTCTACAACTGAAATAGGGCCACGTGGACACCAGAGGCCAACCTTGGATATCATTCCTCAGTGCCCATCGTCTTTGTTATATATGATTCATCACTGTCATAAACTTAGCTATTTAACTAGGCTGGCCAACCAGTAGCACCAGGAATCTGTCTGTCTTTGCTTCCCAAGAGCCCAAATTATAAGCCTGCTCCACCACATCAGGCTTTTCTATATCAGTTCTGGGAACTGAATTAATTTCCTCATGCTTACATGGGCTAGTATTCTATTGATTAACCCATCTTCCTAGCCCCAAAATTTCTCTTAATTCATGACTCCTCTTCAATAGAAAAATTCTATAGAAAGTTATAACTATAATAGAATGTCGTTTCAGACAAAATGCAAAAAACTTGAAGATAGTTGCTAAACAGTTAAAACTTTCTGTGAAATATTCTATGTCGTTAAATATTTTTCTAAAACATCAATGGCCACAGGGCATTTAAATATGCTTGCTCTGGAATTTATTTAAGTAATGCTCAATAGTGTGGCAATAAAGTTGCAGAAGGATATTTATGACCATACATCTAAAAAAGGACTTGTTCAAATCTTTATTTTTTTAAACTTGATTTGATTTTAAATCCTGTATATTTATCAATTGGTAGTATATGTACATGAGTGTAGGAAAATGCTTGTGGAGTCAGAGTCATCAGAGGACCAAGAACTAGACCTATGGGTTATTATAAGTTATTGGACCCGAGTGTTAGGAGTTAAACCTGTGTCCTTTGCAAGAATAGTATATGCTTTTAGCCCCTGGGCTATCTTCAGCCTCATAACAACACATATAGCACAAGAAGGCAATTAGTTGTGATATCTTTTTGGATTCTTTGCATGGTAAATAAATAGATGTAGTATCATGTTGATCTCTGCATTTTTATGTCTCAGCAAATTTGTGTGTGTGTGTATGTGTGTGTGTGGTTTAGTGATATTCACAGACTTCATCAGAGAAGTTTCTTTGTGAAGTGGTTGACAATTATCACAGAAATTCATCATTGGCCAAATTACAGTGGAAAACTGACTGAGAACCTCCCCAAAGTTCTGGCCCATCACAGAAGCATGAATTAAAAAAATTAGAAATGCCAGTGGTTCGTTGTTAGTAAGAACAGAGAAAAACCGTGGCTGCTAAGTCTGATAAGACTCATGGCGTCACTCACGAACTTATAGCAACTAAAGTTGCATGCACAGTCATCAAGTCAGTAAACATTCTAGCATAGAGTGAGAATGGGTCATAGCTCCACCCATAGCTGGGGGTTGTGAATCATTGACGGCTTCTGAGAGAGAAAGAGCCAGGTTTTTTTTTTTTGTTTTGTTTTTTTGTTTTGTTTTGTTTTGTTTTTTTTAATGATATGGTCCTCTGCTGGGTCAATCCACCAAGTGATCTCATACCCAAAAGTATATTATCAGCATAAATTGCAATTCACAGGTTCTTATAAAGGAGCACACAAAGTCAGGGCATGTAAGAAGTGAGTGTATGTTTGGAAAGAGTTAAGGGTTGTATTGAGAAGTGTATGATGAAATACATGCCATAAAACCATCAAATCCATATAATTAACATCTGGATTGATAAGTCACCAGTCCTGTGCTTTTGTATGCTCCTCACTGGCCCATCACTTAGTACTCATTTCAGACAGACCAACTGTTCTACTCTTGAAGTACTTGTGATTAATAACTGGGACCGCAAAATGCAAGATTAGTGACATTGGCAAGTTAGATATGTCAAGAATCTGTAAATCAATTCTTTTAGATAAAAAGGAATAATGTATTATATGTGTGTGTAAGTATGTATGTAAATATATATGTATTATGATGATGATGATGGTTTCACATTGACTGGATGTCATGGAATGGACTGACTGCCCATTAATAAGGGATCACTACTACAGTATTGCCCCCCTTAAATGAAAAATGCAGAGTTTACCAGATTGTTAGGATTGCCTGCATCTGAACAGAGACTGACCTTCACACAATGACTTACCTAGACTTTTCATAGTAAGAAGCTGTAAATGAACATGCAAAAAAAAAAAAACTTTAGCAAAATTCTGAAACAATACATCTCACTTAAAAAGCCCGTAGATAAAAACTTCAAGTCCGTCATACCCAAAGGCATCTTCTAATAGTGGCGGAAGTGGGGAAGACTGAGCTACGGAGTGAGTGAGAGGACAGTTGTCAGTTTTCATTTGTCTCCTCTGATAGACAAAGAGATCTTGCACATGACTGAACCTGTCATATTGACTATATTTCTACTCTGAGTGTTATAGAGATGGAAGGTGTCAGTTCCCCTCTCTTTGAGACATCACTGCAACATGTATAAGAGCGAATACAGGTCCTCTTAATGTTTCTTTCATTTCTCTTTTAATTGTAGTCAATAAAGGAAGACATATCTTTCTCATCTCACCATGAGCAAGATGCTTTCACTGTGCTGCTTTTGCCAAACTACACTTCAGTCATTTTTGACCCATCAAAGTTACAATGACTTTTTATTTCTTATGTTTTTGGCTCTATTAGAAAAAGATCAGAGTAACTTGGGAAATCTATGCTTGATGGCTCAGTAGCAGGTTATGGGCCCCCTTAGATAATCTATCTCTCTAAAACACATAACAATGAGGTATATTGTTCTCCTTTTCTGAATGTATTTCAGAAAAGTATACATTCCAGTAACTTTAAGTTAACTTTAACTTTGAGAGTCTAAGAAAGCTGTGGAACTCACTTATAACATGTTAAAAATGGCCACAGTTTATTCACTGAAGGAAGGATCTACACTAGTTTCTGAATTTTAACTACTAGTTAGTGTTGCATTCATTTGTAATGAAGAGAGACAGAGTAGACTGTTCTGGAGATGGGGTGTGAAGTTCTACTTCAATCTCTTGGAATATTATCTACCTCAATGTTGTATCATGAAATGCTTTCTAAAAGCTCAGTTACAACTTTCATAAATAAAACCCATGTTGCAATAATGCTAGATGGTGTCATCAACATCCCTGTCTGAGATCACAGGTGTCCTTCAGGGAGTCTTACCTATAACTAAAAGATATTTAAGCCTTTAATGCTAGGATACTGGGTAGTTCTATGTCAACTGACCATAAACCAGCATAAGCAAAGAAGGGAGCATCAGTTGGGAATACAACTACATGTGATCTGGCTGTAGTTAAGCCTGTAGGGCATTTTATTAATTAGTGATTTATAGGGAGGACAAGCCCACCATGGGCACTGGAGGTGCTGGGTTTTAGAAAAGCAGGCTGAGCAAGCTAGGGGAGGAAGCAATTCAGCAGTACTGATGCATGGCCTATTCATATGCCATAGCTTTATGATTCTGTACTCTAACCATGTTTCCTTTTCTACTTGTTCAAATACAGTTCTGTCTCTGGATGAGAAGTATTTCTTGATACAGAAAGCTTTTCTTGATATACTCCTCCTTCTGCCCCTCCTGTGCTTAGAAGCCCCTTATGTTCTAACAGCTTGAGCCCACTGAAATCCAGTGTGTTTGATCTTCTGTACAATTGATCTTCTGTGCCACACAAATTGATAGACTTATTATCTTGTTCTGTATCATGCACTGACTCATTATTATCTCAAATACAGCTAATAATATTTTTCAGGCTTTATTTAACTGTACCATTTTATACCTGGAAAGAACATTAATAATTTTCAGCCCAACCCTCTCATTTGTACAGAAGAGAGAAAATGAGACTAAAAGATAAGTAGCTTCCCCAAAGTCATATCAAATTTCTCAAAGTAAGTTCACCTTGAGCATAGCAACAGTGACAAATTAAAAGGCACTCATGATAAAACCTGCTAAGGAATGGGTGCATGTTCACTGTCCTTTAACAATGAATGCCTTACAACTGCTACTGCACAACAACACTTCTAAGAAATCTTGCAGAAAATCAAATTAAAACATTTTAATTGTTTTAACTCATTTTTTTTCCTAAAATTTTGGATATAATGGTTTTTATCTCAAAATGCATATTAACTTGTAGATGAACTTTTGTCCTTGGAGTATGCATTACTAATAACATTGAATTTACTTTGTTAAATTGTCCCTTACTCCACATCTCAAACTTAACAGAAGAATTTTGTTCTTTCCTGCAACAATTAAATAAGACCATAACACTCCTTTGTTTTTCTCTCCTGAATTTAGAAGATTTTTAACTACTTTTATTCTTAAATGTAAACATCTTTTCTACAGAAGAATATCACTTTACAGTATATGGTCTGTGATTAAAATGTAGACGCTGAAGTTCTGTGATAAAAACTAGTGCTCATTCTACCTCTGTTGTACCAAAGAGAAGAGGTTAAAACATTTGCTTCAGCAATGAAAATTTATCTCAGTGCTCTTTAAGAGCCAAAGTTATGTGTAGTATCCTAAACCTCAAAACCATAGAATGATCTCGAGTTGTTCTCTTGCAGATATGGAGATAAAAGTTTGAGAGAGTTGACAATTTTAATGCACATTGAAACTTTACTTAATCATAAGATCTGGCTATCATTAAAACTATAGGGCATTTTGTTAATTAGTGATTGATGGGAGAGGCTTAGCCCATTATGGATGCTGCCAGCAAAGGGTATTATGTGGAAATAGAACACAATTTACTGAGTGAGATAACCCAGACCCAAAAAGATGAATATGGTATGTACTCACTCATAAGTGGATTCTAGCCATAAATAAAAGGATATTGAGCCTAAAATTCATGATCCTAGAGAAGCTAAATAAGAAGGTGAACCCAAAGAAAAACATATAGTTATCTTCCTGGATATTGGAAATAGACAAGATTGTCAGGCAAAAGTTGGGAGCACAGGGGTGGGGGTGAGGTGGGGCTTTGGGGTGAGCTTGGGGGAATAGAATGGTTGGGATGGAAGAAGGGTAGATATGGGAGCAGGGAAGTGGATATCTTAATTAAGGGAGCCATCTTAGGGTTGGAAAGAAACTTGACTCTAGAGGTGTTCCCAGGAATCCAAGAAGATGTCCCCAGCTTGTTCCTTGGGCAGCTGAGGAGAGGATGCCTGAACTGGCCTTATCTTATAGCCACACTGATGAATATCTCTTGCATATCACCATAGAACCTTCATCTGATGATGGATGGAGATAGATAGAGACCCACATTGGAGCACTGGAATGAGCTCCCAAGGTCCAAATGAGGAGCAGAAGGAGGGAGAACATGAGCAAGGACGTCAGGACCACGAGGGGTACATCCACCCACTGAGACGGTGGGACTGATCTAATGGGAGCTCATCAAGGCCAGCTGAACTGGGACTGATAGAGCATGTGATCAAACCAGACTCTCTGGATGTGGCTGACAATGAGGGCTGACTGAGAAGCCAAGGACAATGGTGCTGGGTTTTGATTCTACTGCATGGAATGGCCTTGTGAGAGCCTAGTCTGTTTGAATGCTCACCTTCCTAGACCTGAATGTGAGGGGCATGAGACAGGAGGGGACCTTGGACTTCCCATAGGGCAGGGAACCTTGACTGCTCTTAGGACTGGAGAGGGAGGGGGATTATGGGAAGTGGAGAGAGGGGAGGAGGTAGAAATTTTTAATAAATAAATAAAAAATAGCAAGCTGAGCCATCTATGGGGACCAAGCTGTTCAGGTTCCCATTACTCTTTTGGTTCATTAGATATCCATCACATTTGCCATCTCTTCTGATCTGGAATTGATTCCTTTGGTCTGTCCTTCTACCTTCTTTTCCTCTTTCTCCACCTCCTTTCATTTCACATATTCTTCTCTTCCTTTCGTAAATTTTGTTATCTTTTAACACTCTTCCTTTACATTTTCCTCTTGTGGACTTTCATTTCCTTTGGCCTTTGGGTGACAAAAACTACCCATTAAATATTGGGTAAACAAATTTTCTCTGCTATTTTAAAAGACTACCTACAGTTGAAAAGCAAGAAGATATTTGAGATATAAATATATATTTGCCATCTTATCTCAATGTTCTTTTTATAGCAATAGACACTCTAGTCATAAACAATGGCTTTAGCCGGGCGGTGGTGGCGCATGTCTTTAATCCCAGCACTTGGGAGGCAGAGGCAGGCGAATCTCTGTGAGTTCAAGACCAGCCTGGTCTACAAAAGCTAGATCCAGGACAGGCTCCAAAACCACAGAGAAACCCTGTCTCAAAAAAAAAAAAAAAAAAAAAAAAAAAAAAAAAAAAAACAATGGGGTGTAACAAAAGAGTTGTACACACACATGTAGTGGCTCATTTAGATCTTCCTAAATCACACTAAATCACATTCCTGCAGTATCTAATAGTTCTTCCAAGACTTTCTCATAAATTATGACTATCTAAGAATCTTGTTAAAATGAATATATTGTAATCTAGTAGGGAGTATAATTAAAAATATTATATCATGAAGAAATTCTTGTCAATGCAAAAAATCATAAAATGTACTTTGAAGAGTAAGAATATTTGATTTGGGTAAGTCTGTGTGTATCACCTAAAATCTTCACATGTATTTATTCTCCTGAAATGGGGAGAATTAAACAGTACAGAAAATTTGTTAGATAAGAGAATAGAATATACATCAAGAAAGAAAAAAATAAAATCATTCAAAAACCTTATTTATGTGGGAGAGTCTTCTGTTTTGTGTTGATTTCATTGGTTAAATAAAGAGACTGCCTTGGCCCTTTAATAGGACAGAAAATTAGGTAGGCAGAGTAGACAGAACAGAATGCTGGGAGAAAGAAGCCGAGTCAGGCAGTCGCCATGCTTCTCCTCTCTGAGTTGGACACAGGTTAAGATCTCTCCTGGTTAGCTACCACCTCGTGGTGCTACACATATTATTAGAAATGGGTTAATCAAGATGTGAGAGTTAGCCAGTAAGAGGCTGGAACTAATGGGCCAGGCTGTGTTTTAAAGGATACCGTTTCCATGTAATTATTTTGGGTAAAGTTAGCTGGTGGCTGGGAGCCGGGCGGCTGGAAGCATCCCACAGCTCCTACTACACCTTATCTCTATCAATAAAGAAATACGACGATAAGATTGTTTAAGGTTACTTATTACCTAAAATAGGTAAATCTGGTAAGTTAGTGATAGCTTCTAAAGGAACATACTTCAAAGGTATGAACAGAAATCTCTCATACATGCAAACCTTACAACACATGAGCACATATTCACTCACACATACACGCATACATCTGTAAAAATGTAATTGATGTGCTCTTCTCTGGGAAGGTTATATGATAGGATGTTTTGACCTAAGGTGTGGCTATAGAATGTTTTGCCTAGACAAAAGTTATTTTGAACCAGTGTGTGGTCACTTGATATTTGGATGTGAGGAAGAAATTAATTTGTTTGTTCTTTGTGTCATGGTGAAGAAGACCTTTGCCTTCCATCCTGTTTTGGATATGAGTATGTAAGAACTTTGGGTAATAAACTTGAGGTGGATCAGAGGATTCACTGCATACACTCCCAATTTTATCTGTTGTCTCATCTGTCAGGCAAGATGCTGAGACACTACTCTGCTCTCTCTTCAGAAAAAAGCAGGCCTCTAAGAGACATAGTCAACCTAGGCAAAGCAAGATACAATAAGACAAGGCAAAAGCCCTCATAAAAAGACTGGAAAGGGCAAACCAAAGCAATGAAAAGAGTCTCAACAGAAGGCAAAAGAGTCAGAGGTACACTGACTCCCACTGGTAGGAGTCCCACAAAAACACCAAACTAACAGCTATAACATACACGGGAGACCTGTTACAGACCTGCCACATAGGCCAAGTGCTTGCTGTTTCAGTCTCTGTGAGTCTACAGTTTATTGAACATGGAGAAGTCAAGCTGGTACATGCTTGGAGCCTTCACCTCTGTTCTAGTCTCTGCCTGGAGAAGATGGTCTTCATGGTATTGAAAGAGAAACCTAAACACCAACCCATTCACAAAACCTTTCACCTTCAATCTGTCCTTTCCGAAAGATGTGCTGGATCAATGGTGACACATAACTTACTGAAGTGGTCAACAAATGTTTAGTTTTAACTTGAAGCCCACTCCATAAGAAAGAGTCTATAACCAATATAGCTTGGATAGCTAAAAACAAGAGACTGGATAACCCAGTAACCTAGGGTAGAAACAAACCCGTCTGACAAAAATAAATCAATGAGATGATTACTAGTGATATTCTGCTGTCTGCTATCTCATAGATCAGTTCTTTGTCCAAGTGTCATCAGAGAAGCTGCCTCTGCTAGCCCACAGGACAGGTACAAAGAGCCACAGCCAGTCAGGTCCCTCCACTCTAAAAGCAAGGAACCACGGGGAAGAGAGAAAGGAAAGACTGTAAGAGTCAGAGGGGATGAAGGATGAGGATATTAGGAAAACATGGCCCACAGAATCAGATGAATCTCTTGAACTCTGCCATCTTTTTCTTAATTTTGCTTACAAAATTGAAATTAAGCTTATATTTTAAATAATTTGTTCCTGTTTTATAATTGATTAGCTAATTATTTTAACATTGCAGATGTTAACATTGAGAAGTCTCTGATTCTGTTTTTGTGAATAATTGAGCTGTGTTTATTTAAACAGGAAAGCTTGCCATTATTTACTTTTTCAGAATGTGAGTTTATTTTGGAATCATGAGTTACATGAAAGTAAGTAGGAAGATGCTTGTGCTGCCATCAATCTTTCTGAAAGATGAAATTTGAGCTCCTTCATCATGGGTCATCTTTCTGTGGAACCATGAAACCAAACCTCATAAGGCAGCAGGAACAGAGGGTCTCTGATATCACGTCTTTAAAATGCTTTTCATACACCCTCATTTACCTCTTCATTCTCTTTAACCTATAGGGTAGAGTGAGAAAATGACATTGTAGACCATCCCTCAGGTAATTTGCTGTGTATGGGATCTTTTCTGCTTCATATGTTGATCCCAGGCCTTATTGGTTTGTATTCCATGATGATCCTGTACATTTTTAAGACTTAGCTTACAAATATCTGGTAAAGTTTTGTGTGCTACATGATGAATATGTAATCACTAGCATGACAAAAAAATCACCATGTTAAAATGCATCTTTCCGATAAGAACTTCATTCTTGTATTTTAATGAAATCATCTTTAGGAGCAATAACAATAACCAATACATATGAGCCACTTATAATCTAGCCGAAGCAATATGCTGAAAAATATATTGACATTAGTTTATATAATCCTTTCTGATGGCTTCAGACACCAAGTTCTTATGTGATTAATGTTTTAGAATAAAAAGTTAGAATTAGAGAATATACATATGAGTCAGTGAATGCCAACATAAAGAAAACAAATATAATCTATAGGTCTGTAAATGCTGTGCATATTACCTTTCCTATTCTCGCTTCATGTGAATTAATCATATACTCCACATTTGAATGCATACATAAATACATATTTACATATTTTATAATGTGTTTGATGTTTTAATTTAGCTCAGCCTAACTTTTTATTAGTGCTACCTTCAGATGTTTTGCCAGAATGATGTTTATCAGGATTTAAGCATCAATAGGTTCAATCCAGGTTAGTAAGTAGTTATGAAAAGATAGCAATCACTTCTTTCTTCACACTTATATGCCAAGTAATTTGACAGCATTTTTCATCAATAGGTGGGACCTATTTTTATCCACATTTTAATCTGAGTTCGTAACACTGAAAGAGAAGAATTGACTTTATACCAAATTTGAGCCTAAACACCAAGAAACAAACTAATCATACTGTCAATTTGATAGTGCTTTGTCATTGTCATGTGGACTACCTGGATGTCTATTCCCACGTTAAAGGATACTAAAGGCTCAGCCAGCATGACGATATTTACAATCAGGCACCTGAATCTTTAGACCTACCCTCTTTTGCCAAGCTACAGAGTTACCACATACACATGAAAAATCAACCATAATATTCAGTCTGTCATAGATCCACCCAGTCACTCAAATCATCTGTAGACTTATAACCAGTGTTAAACAGAAATTGGCCACTAACAGCTATTAGTTTCTTTAGAGTGACTTAATAAATAACAATAATTAAATTACACACCTTGAAAAAACAGTAAAAGTAATACATTATCCCTTGGTGTCCATTCAGTTTGGGTTTCATTCATTCATTATTATACTTAAAACAGGCTAAACAAAAAGTAATAATCTGAGAGTCTAAATATGATTTATCATAAGAAACCATTTATTTACTTTAAAATAAACTACTGGGCTCTGGACATATAGGTATTGTCTTTAAGTAGAACACCTTCATCATCTAGTATTTAAAAGAACACACACTTGATGAATTAATCAAATTTTAGTGGTTGCTCTGAGCAAAGCGCTCCTCAGCAATTCAATACTGGATCTCTTCACCTTTATATCTCGTTGCAATTTGGCCCATTTTCCTGCATCTCTTCCATATTTCCCAGTGCCTATTTCTGTCCACTTAGACTTAGATCAATAAACTTAACTCGGTTTTTCTTACCTCTCTTCTACCTGACCTACTTTATTTATGTCCCAGTTCTTAATTTGGAAGATTCCTGTGTCCCAGCTTATCAAACCAGAATGCCTCAGTTTACCTATACAAATGTCTAACATGATAAATGGCACATTTCACCTGCCAGGATATATTTCTTGTACCATCTTTGAGGCATAAAATTCTGTAAATAGGAAACAATTTGGCAGCTATGAAAATGCTATAAACATTTGTGCACTCATAAATCAATAGCAATAACAAATTGTATTCAAGTGTCATTAAATTCTTCTTGATTATCAGTAAAGTTGTAAAATGTTCACCCTTAATACCTTCCCTGTATCACAGTCTTCGTTCCTCTGCCTCTGTTTGCCTCTACTGTCAGGCTATTTATAGTGTCTGGTGGTCTTGTGCATTGACTGTCCTAAATCTACAGGTATTTTACTGTGGATTATCTGGAAAGTATAGTTTCCTGTTAAAACCAAATAGAAATTTTGCACATCAAAATCTTCTGTTAGTGGTTTTTAAGTCACAGATTAACCCTGCTTTCTAATGTTCTTTATTCTCCTGCTCAGCAGGCAACCCAGGGGGAGTTCTGGTTGGAGTTTTAAGGAAGTCATTTCATCCACTCAAACCTGCCCGGCTTTATTCTCAACCTCTCTAACTCCAATGCTCCTCTTCTCCTCAATCCCAACTTCTTAGATTCATAATTAGACTCTGCAACCTCTAAGTCACTTCTACAAAGTGATGAGCTACTAAAAATACAGCCCTGCAGGAATACATTCAACTTCTATTTCTGTTATTTTTTTAACACCGGTTTCAGATGAACAAAGCAGTTAAACAAAGGGAGAGAGAAAGTGCTGTGATTGCGAAGATGTAACGTCGACACATACTTTGTTCATTTTAATTACACGAAGTCATCATTTAGCAGGATACTGTGAAGAGAAAGCTGCCACAGACTTTCATTCTTTTGATATTTCCCATTTAAAGCCTCTTCCAATGACCCTGCACATAAATACCTCTGTTGTAACCCTCAGAACCCCTGTTTCTCTGTATAACTCATAAAATGGGCACTGCCTCTTTTAAGGTGTGGGAAAAGCTGGACATAATTGGACTGCTCGCTAATGAGACCTACTTCCATCACGCCTCTTACTGTCTCATGGCATTTAAGATGAGTCTTTTAAAACTGGGTTACACGAAAGAGGATGGGGCCAGAGAGAGGGGGGTTTGAGAAGGACTCGCATGTGTACTAAAAGCTCTCAACTTTAAGAAGTAGATATATAAAGCAAGAATAAATGAGGATAAAAAAAATCTGTTTTCTGTGAAAATTTAAATTCTGAATTTTGCTCTTCTGCACCCAAATAAATGATATTTAGAAGTTGCTGTTTTTTTTATACAGCAAGTCAAGAGCCAGCATCAAACTAAATGGAGAGAAACTTACAGTAATCCCACTGAAATAAGAATCAAGAAAATGTTTTCCACTCTCTCTATATCTATTCAATACAGATTTTGAGGTCCTAGCTAGAGCAATAAGACAGCAAAAGGAGATCAGGGAGTTACAAATCGAAAACGAAGAAGTCAAGCTCTCACTATTTGCTGATGATAGGATAGTTTACATAAGTGACCCCCAAAAAATCTACCAAGGAACTTCTACAACTCATAAACACTTTCAGTAAGGTATCAGGATACAAGATTAACTAAAAAAAAAAAAAAATCAGTAGCCCTCCTTTACACAGATGATAAATGGGCCGAAAAAGAAATCAGAGAAACATCATCCTTCACAATAGCCTCAAATAGCATAAAATATCTCAGAGTAACCCTAACCAAACAAGTGGAAGACTTGTATGACAAGAACTTTAAATCTTTGAAGAAAGAACTTGAAGAAGACAACAGAAAGTAGAAAGTGGAAAGCACTCCTATGCTCTTGGGTAGGCAGAATTAACATAGTAAAAATGGCAATCTTACCAAAAGCAATCTACAGATTCAATGCAATGCCCATTAAAATCCCAGCAAAATTCTTTACAGACTTCAAAAGAATGGCACTCAACTTCATATGGAAAAGCAAAAAACTCAGGATAGCCAAAACAATCCAGTACAATAAAAGAATTTCTGGAGACGTGACAATCCTTGACTTCAAACTCTAATACAGTGCTACAGTACTGAAAGCAGCCTGGTATAAGCATAAAAATAGACAGGAGGAACAGATTTGAAGACCTGGATATTAATCCACACACCTACCTGATTTTTAACAAAGAAGCAAAAAATATAAAATGGAAAAATAAAGCATATTTAACAAATAGTGCTGGAATAACTGAATATCAACACATAGAAGAATGAAAATAGATCCATATCTGTAAGTATGCACAAAACTCAAGTCCAAATGGATCAAAGACCTTAACATAGGGCCAGCCACACTGGACCTCATTGAAGAGAAAGTGGGACTACACTTGAATGCATTGGCACAGGAAGCCACTTCTTAAATATAACACTTGTAGCACAGACACTTAACAAAACAATTAATTAATGGGACCTCCTGAAACTGAGAAGCTTATGTAAAGCAAGGACATGATCAACAAGATAAAATGACAGCCTACAGAATGGAAAAAGATCTTCACCAACTCCACATCAGACAGAGGTCTGGTCTCCAAAATATACAAAGAATTCAAGAAATTGGTCATCAAAAGAACAAATAATCCAATTTAAAAAAAGTGGAGTACAGACTTAAACAGAGAACTATCAACATAGTAATCTAAAATGGCTGAAAGACACTTAAGAAAATGCTCAACATCCTTAGTCATATATGTTTTTTAATGCATACTATTCTCTGTTCTTGAGAATGAGGGTTTCAAGTAGTTAATCTTGTCATTTGAATGGGTTAAGGGCATGGAGTTGGAGAAAGTTACTTCCAAAAACAATCTGATATATGGTAAAATGCAATCATTAATTTTATGATGTTTAAAAGTTACAGGAATAAAGAGACTGAAGTGCCTGGCGACTATCAGTTAAAAACTGCTTGAGGGTTGTCCTACAGTAACCAGACTGTTATTCTGCTTTGTTATCATCTCCCCACTAAGAACTGTGCTTGCTGTACATGATTGGGGCATGAAGAACATTATATTAATGCTGGAAGGAATAATTGAATGTGCAAATACATAGCTGCTTTAATGAAGGAGCATGTGAATTTTGCACATGAATAGAATGTTCAAGTACAAAATTTAGGCTTGGATATTTTTCCTGGAAGTCAAAGGAGAGGTCAAGTTTCTAAATTCAAGGAAGTGAAAAACATCATGGATAATTTGGATATAGTAATCAACAATTCTAAATGTTTACTAGGAAAATAAACGAGTAAAGTATAGAAAATTAATTTGAAGCACCTGGTTATTTTTCAGTAGTGGTTAGAAATGATCAAATGGATGTTTGAAATGGATGTTAGAAATGGACGTTAGAAAAGACTGCCATAATAGCAGATACTAAACTGAAGAGAGAACCAAGGCATGGTAGCAAAGAAACTAAGTTTCATTTGTAAAAGTGTAGTTGTATTGCTTTTCCCTGATGTAAACTGGAAGGAAGCAAAGTGTAGAAAAACAGAACTGTGAAAGAAACACTCTTCAATGTGTCTACCTACTGTCTTTTCTAATGTTCAACCAGGTTTAGCAAATAACCACTAATATAGCAAAAGCATTGGCAATATTAGACTAGACTAGTATTTCCACAGATCTAGCTCTGTGGTCCTGGGCGTAGCAATTAGTTTCATTTTCTCTTTTATCTGTAAAATGAATAAATTATTTCAACATTGCTCAATCATAAGAAGGAAATGAAAATATCAGCTTTAATATGATTAGATAAATCCACAATTGATGATTCTTTGTTCTTATCATTATAATTACTGTAATTGATGCAAATGTTAACATGGTTATTAAAAATTGTGTCATTGGCCAGGCAGTGGTGGTGCATACTTTTAGTCCCAGCACTCAGGAGGCAGAGGTACATGGATCACTGTGAATTTGGGCTAGTCTAGTCTGCAAGAGCTAGTTTCAGGACCCAAGAACTGTGGTACAGAGAAAAAAAACAAAAAATCAGTATTAACAGAATGTCAGTATTAACATTCACACTGTGTATTAGTTTGTTTATTCTCCTACATTAAAATACCTGAAACAGGAGTATATAAGAAAAATTTATTAAGTTACAGTTTGGGAAAGTAAACATTCAAGGTCAGAAAACTTCCTACGTTAATCTTGCTGAGGCCCATCATGATACCATAGTGGAAGGGCATGTGAAGATGATCATGCAATGAAATAGAAAATGGGAGATGAAAGAGGGGTCAGGTTCATTGTTTTTTGTTGTTTTTGTTGTTGTTTTTGGTACTAATCTATTCTCATGGAACTACATTATCACCCATGGCAAATGCATTAATCTACACCCAGGGTTGCACCTCCAACAATCTAGTTACCATGTACAAAACTATACTGATAGCAATATCTTCATCTCTTAACAACAACTACAACAACAACTACAAAGCAGAACCCATGTTAGACACACATATAACACACTGGAATCCCAAGATTTTCTGTGTGCTATATGCTATAAAATAGAGATAACATAACATATTTTACTGGGAAAGAAATGAGGCTGACTAGATTGAATGTTCTATGCAGCATGCCCTGTGTCAAATATAAGATACTATCCACAATATCAATGGTCATATCTAAACTTCCCTCTTTTCCTTTAGGAGCTCCTCAGTTTATCACTTCCCTCTTTATATTTTCACTCTTCTTAATTTCCATCCTCTTCTTTCCCTAGCAGAGATTTACTACAGGATGAATTAAAACCAAAGTAGTGGCCTCACTAAGAAGCATACAAGGATAAAAAACTGTAAAATTATGCATTCATATACAAATATATAGATATATATGACCAAGAATATGACAGCATAAAATTTAATACTATAAAATTTTGGCTGAGTATTTTAATCAGATTTCATGTATCTTATAATTTTTCTATCTAGAGTTAAAGTATTTATTTCTGTCCACTCTTTGGCAAGGACTCCTGAATTCTGTCTTACAACAAGTCAGAATTGATTAGATTACACCAAACCACTGCAATTCATTTGCGTGGACCTTATTTATTTATTTATTACCTCTTTTTCTCCCCAGTGACACATAAAAACACACCAGCTCTCTCATGCTCTGGCCAGCACTTGCTTTCTCTGAGGCCCTCAATGAGTTGCAAGAACGATTGTATCTGTTCATAGGCCCATAAAATAGATATTTGATTTGATTTAGGTGAGGATGCAGTGAGCTAATATCATTATGATTAACTCTCCATAGTGAGGTTTGTACTATTAGTGGTTATGGACCACCAATGCAGTGTGATTTGTCAGAGAACAGAGTCTGGCTATCTCAGCAGGTCATTTATTTTCGGGAAAAAAAAAAAAGATAATGCCTAAGGAAAATAAGGTCCGGCCGACATTAGTGGGCCTAGCCTCAGACAGAGGTAGGAAGGACTGAAGATGGAGACATGAGAAAAATATGACCTTTCTTCATCTCACAGCGATGACAGATGTTTAGAATAAAAGGCCTTTTGTACAATAATGACATTATTGTTAATGTTCTACGAATAAGAAGCTATTCACTCATCTGCCCTTTCTTCATCTCACAGCGATGTTCTTTCCTCTGTATTAATCCTTGTAAACATCCAACATGTCTCTTTCCTTTCTCCTTCTTCCTGCTGTGTGTGTGTGCATGTATGTGTGTGTGTTTGTGTGTCTCTGTGTGTGTAAGCAGGAAAAAGTGAACATATGTAAAAGTAGATGGGGAAAATATTGGAGGGGGAAATGGTATGCCAACATTGAGAAGAAGTAAATAAGAAAAGCTGCCATGATTAAAATATTTAGAATTGTCACAATTAAAATGGTTTCTTTGTAAGCCAACTAAAAGATGTTTTTAAATTAAGAAGAAAAACACATACTATATTGTTGCAGGGGGCTGCTTGTTCGTCCTGGATGCCCAGAACCAAAATAATCACACAGAAACTGTGTTGTTTAAATCACTGCTTGGCCCATTAGTAGCTCTAGCTTCTTTTTTTATTGTTTCAAGACAGTAGCTCTTATTATTTAACTCTTACATATTAATTTAACCCATCTCTATTAATCTGTATATCACCACGAGGCTATGACTTACTGGCTAAAGTTCTGGCATCTGTCTCCAGTGGGGCTACATGGCTCCTCTCTAACTCCACCTTCTTTCCTCCAGCATTCAGTTTAGTTTTCCCTACCTTCCTAAGTTCTGTCCTGCTACAGGTTCAAAGCAGTTTCTTTATTAACCAATGGTAATGACAGCATACAGAAGAAAATCCCACATCATTATATTTCTTCTCATTAGAAAATAATGGCTGCTTTCCCTCTTTCATGTCTTTCAGCAGATCTAGGTGACTCTAATCTATATCTTGCTTTGATCATGTGAATATAGTAGAAGCAATGTTAAGCCAGCTCTACATTTCAACCTAGAAACAAGGATGTGGTTGAGTCTTATAATCATAACACAAAAATTGATTAACATTATGGATGATAAATTTGTGTGGCTTAGTCCCCATCACCACTCCAGGTAATCATGGATCAATTTCAAAATCAGAAAGTCCAAATATGAGCAGTGGTAGCACACACTTTTCATCCCAACTCTTTAGATGCAGACAGAGGTGAACTCTGCGAGTTCAAGGCCATCCTGGCCTTTCAGAACTAGTTACAAGACAGTCAAGGCTACATAATGAAACCCTGTCTCAATAAAACCAAAACCCCCAAGAAAGAAAGGGAGAAAAGAAATAAAGGAAGGATAGATGGAAGGAAAGAAGGAATAAATATTGGATAAACATATGCACCAAGGACACAAGCTCTGACCAGAACAACAAGTCTGATGAGCTTATCTCAAATATTCAATCTACAGAATCCTAAGGCAATCAAGTAGGATTTATTTGAATTCACCAAATTTGAATGTGGATTTCCACAATTTCAAATCAGAACTTTTTGAAAAGCTACCCTCCAGAGATAGGAATGATACATAGGAGAATAGAGAGATAAGGATCATCACAGGAAATTTAGAATACCTAAGAGAGGCTCATTGTTCTTACAAGTGTACTTCTAGCCACAACTATTCCAGAAGCCCCATCTAAGTTACTCATTAAGAAAATAAGCAACAAATGCTGGTGAGAGATCAAAAGTAATTTAAAAAGTTCCTGGTAGAAATGCATGGATTTCTGAAACCTGAAAATCTGGGGAAAAAAATTATCATATGATCCAACTCTACTATTTATAGATATATACCCAAGATTTGTTACTCTGTATTCCTGTGACATAAGGTATGACAGAAATTTCAAGGAAAGAATTCATTATTTATCCTCATGGTTTTATTTGTTCTCCTGATCACATGACTGTAGATCAGGAAGCCTGGACTGTGGACCAGATCAAGAGTATGTTATGCATATGCAACCTACTTCTACCAGCAAGACCTCCTATAGGTTCCAGAAGCATTTAAAACAATTCTCCTAAAAAGGGAGCAGGAAATGAAAGTATGAAGGACATTTAAATTCAAATGCAAGATACAGAAAGTATCTAAATCAGCATAAAACAGAAATTACAGAACAGCCAGGTTGTTGCAACCTTATTCAAAATAGATATGTTATAGAATCAGCCTAGATGCCCATAGACTGAATCAACAGATGGATGGGTGAAGGAAATGTGACATTTTGGGTATAAGAGGGAAGTTTTACTCAGTCATGAAAAAGAGTGAAACGAGAAATTATGGCATTTCTTGAAAAACACCTATAGACTGTAGATAATATGATCATGTCTTAAGAGAAATAAGCTGGATATGGGAAGACAAATAAATATGGCACACTGTAGGAGGTCCTTCTGTTTGTGTGTTACTTTAATTGGGTAGTGAATAAAGAAACTACCTTGGCCTAGTTGATAGGACAGAACTTAGGTAGGCGGAGTAGACAGAACTGAATGCTGGGAAGAAGGGCAGAGTGGCAGACATCATGGATCTCCTGCCTGAGACGGATGATGGTTAGAATCTTGTTGATAAGCCACAGTGATGTGGCAAAATACAGATTAATGGAGATGGGTTAAACTAATATGTAAGAGTTAGCCGATAAGAAGTTAGAGCTAATGGTCCAGGCAGTGTTTAAATGAATACAGTTTCTGTATGATTATTTCAGGTGTAAGCTAGCCGGGTGGCCAGGAGGACAAGCAGCCTGCTCCTCCCATGACAGCACACTTTCTCCCATATGCTAAAACAAGATTTTTTTTTTTCAAGTCAGGAAAGTGAACAAGATACTCTTTGGCAAGAAGAAGGGGACTCATGTGAGAAGAAAAGGAAAAAAAAAGAAGAAAAAATTTGGTAAATATGAGTAAAGTGCATAATATGCATATTTAAAATGATCATAATGAGACCTAGTATTTTATTAAATGAATAGAAACCAATTACAAAAAAGTGGAAAGCTAAGTGAAATGTAAGCAAGAAAGGAAAGAGAGAGACAGGAGAGGACTTAGTCATGCCAATCTGAAAAAAGAAAAAAAAAACAGAACTTACTGGTTCTCTTTGCTGAGAATTTTAGTAATTGTTCCCTCTTCAGATCTAATTTGAGTTCGGGATTGAATGGTTTCACTGAAGTCCAATTATTCCACTTCCACTGCTCTACAGTGCAAATAAATTCATTACATAGAGTCTCAACTAAGAGAACGCGTCAACAATGCTTCTAGCTTTCAGTGTCTCTTCAGTTAGCAAAAGTCCAAGACAATTTTTACACATACAGTATAGACATTGGACTTTGAAAAGCAATCTTATTTACACCTGCTGTGGCAGAGGTAAAACTAAGTTCACAAAGCTATAGGAGATAATCTTTTCCAAAATGAAAGGAAATATATTTCCAGAAAAAAAAATTTAAAAGGCTAACCTGAAAAAGATGTTTGAGGGAAAGAAAAGCCAGCAACTTTCCTGTACCAATTATAGAATGCACATTTTAAGCTGAGCTTTGTGATAAATTAGCTAAGGGCAATGTCTGTTTTATTGTATTTGGTAATACCTATGAGGTGTAGGTTGACCTGAGGAATAGTTTGATGAAGAATTTTGTGACATTAGCACCTCAGGAATATTTATTCATGTCATACAGGAAACTTTCAATCTGATGCTTCTCAAAATAGCTAAACTGCCATGGCATCTTCATTTCTATTTTCTGCATGTGGTAGAACTCAATGAAAGAGTCTCTTCTGTCTTCCAGTATTATAATGTAGTCGTTAGATATTTTTCTGCCATGTCATATGATCAACCAATAATCAAAATAGTGTAACCTTGAACCACAGAAAACTACAAATGGAAATTTAATCCCTGGATCTCAGAGAAATTCATGCTGATAATATATATTACAAATTCTTATTTCCATTACAGCCTGAGTTAATGACAAAACGGATACTGGGGGAAGGCAAATTGAAATGAAACTCAGAAAAGGCATGAAAGCTTAGCATTACCTGAGTAAGTCTGTGCCTGCTTAGTGTATTCGAGAAACTAAACTCACATGAACATGGATTACAACTCCTTATTTTGTCAAAATTCACACTTTTCATCATCTATCCTTCTACTCATCGATTACCCACTCTTGACACCATTATGAGCTACTCTTATAGTCAAGAGACACTGAACACTGATCGTATGAAGCTATCAGATGTTGACCCTTCTCGTAACTTCTCATTTAGCACTAGAAAAGATGTTTTTTTTTATTTTTTTTATTTTTTTTAAATTTATTTATTTATTAAGGATTTCTGCCTCGTCCCCACAACCGCTTCCCATTTCCCTCCCCCTCCCCCGATCAAGTCCCCCTCCCTCATCTGCTCGAAGAGCAATCAGGGTTCCCTGACCTGTGGGAAGCCCAAGGACTGCCCACCTCTATCCAGATGTTTATAATTACTAACAAAATATAGGTCAGAAATTATTAACCTGTGGGTTGCAACACCTTGGGGATTGAACAACTTTTTCACAGGGGTTATACAATAGCAGAAGACACAGAGACTTATGTTACAACTAATAACAGTAGCAAAATTATAGTTATAAAGAAGAAAGGAAAATAATTTCATTGTTGGAGGTCACCACAACAGGAGAAACTGTATTGAATGGCTGCAGCTATAGGAAGTAGACAACTTTCTCTACTAGAAGTAGCAGAACTTTGTAACTTAATCCCTGGAATCAATACTTGAGGAGTCAGAAGAGACATATACAGTGCCCTAAAATCAAGTCTCACTTTTTGGCCTGATCACTACTGTTTGATTGAATTTTAAGAACAGTCTATAAAACTGAGTTTATTGTTAATGTAACTTAAAAAAAAATCTCCAATAAGCAAAAATAGCATGCCCCAAAAACAAATAACAAAATATATCTTTATTCTGAATAGAAGTAAATGAAGTCCATGTTCTTTCACTGACTAATACCAGATAGCAACCTGGAAGGTATGTATTGTAACTTCGCCCCTTGTAAATGAAGGATTATTATTGTTCTAGTGCCGATATGATAAACTGAAACAGTCGTACAAGTTTGTTAAATGTTTATTTGCAGGATTGTCTGTGAGCATGTTTGTTTGTGTGTGTGTGTGTGTGTGTGTGTGTGTGTGTGTGTGAGATGTGTGTGTATGGTAATGGTGGTGTCGGGCAGGATGGAGGTTGTAAGATTTCCCCAGGGAATTTTTTCTTCTCTTCTCTTTGTTGGTCGATGTCAACTTCCACTGAGACAGTTTCTCCTTTTTCTTACTCTCTGGCTTCCTCTCTTCTCCATTTTTTCTTTCATCCTATAATTTCTTATCACAGATATTATCTGTTTTCCAGCTCCCTGTAAGTGTGTTTCTTCAGAAAAACAATACCCAGGAAGAGTTCCAAGACTTTTCTCTTTACACAATCTCCTTCGAAAGAAAAGCTTCTGAAGGCTCTAGAAAATATGATTTACATCAGTAATCTCGTTTGGAAGATCCAGATCTAGTGATATAGTACATGATATCCTGATACAGGATGGGAAATGGTACCATGCTGTAATAGGATAGGTTTTAATTCACACTCGTGACAATCAGTGCATCACTGGGCATTTCCTGTGTGTGTATCCTACACATACTTAACTGATCAGATTATCTACCTTATATTATTATGTGGTAGTGAATGGTCTCTAGGGCTGGAAAATAGTGTGGTAGCAAAAGCCCATGGTTAATTAAGATTGAACTCTAGCAACCTCACATGAAGTTATTCATTTGTGGGTACTTAATCAGACAAAACAGATCTTAACCAAATAAATAAAATAACACTTAGAAAATTTTGTCTTGTGTTATTCTACTATTTTCTTAAACTCTCTTTCCAAATTTACTAAGAATTTTTTCTAAGTCTGGCTTTTCTCAGTTGCACAAAGCAAAGCCAGGAGAGAAAAAGGGTGGGAGGGCTTATGTCAGTCTACAGAGCATAATAGTACTGGCGGCATCAGAATTAGAGAAAGAATACCATCAATTAACCCACCCCTCTCCATCTATTCAGTCTTTTCATTGCCACCCTGACAAAATCGTTGTGCGGTCTAATGTGAGACACTTGTTCTTTTCAAGGTGCTTGCACATTAATAATACTGCTACCAACAAAATCACAGCCAGATACTCCCATGTATATTAGAATTACTGTTATGTAAAAGATCACAAATCTGTAAATGTTGTCGAGGATTCAGAGAGCTTGCAACTCTTGTACAATCCTGGTGAGCACTAAAATTGCATTGAGCACAGTCTGAGTCAGTTAAATAAGATAGCACCGCACTGGCACATGCTTCAGTGATTTACTGTTCAGGCACATAATGTACCCGATGTTTATGTTCTTCATTTTAGAAGCATTTGTTGAAACCTACTCTCACATACGACCATCTTCTAATATTTATAGGTAAGATGACTACATCAAGAATGAGTACATCTTTTATAAAACAGACCCCTTGGGAGGTTTTTTTTTTCTTTTTTGTGCTTTCTAACATATAAAAACGGAACGAGAATTTCAGACTCAGAGAATGTGTCCTTGCTTAAGGGCGGATTTTTCTGTGTCTTGATCTTCAGCATGTCAGTCTTTAGAACAAGTAGAAATAAGTATTCATTATGGCTGAAAATAACCAGGCTTTGGTACTTTGTTATTGGCAGACATAAGAGAAGTATACATCCAGTCTCTTTTTCCTTTCTATGTTGAATCAAGGTTGTGTGGAGCAGCTGAAACATGCACCAAAGGCCATGTTCCTGTCTAAGTCACAAAGTCCATAAGAGTGTTGAATGGAGCACTTATGGTACTTCAGTCATGGCATTAAAAGATAAGTCATATACACAAATGACTCAAAAATAACCTTTATAGATATTTGCATGCCCATGGTCATACATTAATGCTTATAATAATCATATGTAAGAAAAAGTCATCCATATTGAAAAATAAATAAGCAAATAAAAATAAATACATGTAAAAAACCATTCATCTTTAAAAATATTAAAATTAATTATGAAGGGCATCAAAACTCTTTAGATATGAAGCAGAATTAAGGCCACAGGGTGTGGACTGGTACAAATTGAGGATTGGTAGGACAGAGGAGAAGAGGAGAATAAATAGAAACAAATTGGCTTTGAAAATGTCAACATGAAAACTAATACTCTGTGATGCCAATTAAAATAATAAATTATATAAATAGGTGGCATTCTAATGCATTTATATTAATAGATGTCTCTTTGAAGTATTCTTCTAATGGATATAATTATTTTGAGTAAGGTAACCCAGACACAGAAAGACAATTATCACATGTACTCACTCATAGGTGGTTTTTAAACATAAAGCAAAGAAAACCAGCCTACAAACCACAATCCCAGAGAACTTAGACAACAATGAGAACACTAAGAGATCTAGTCTACATGGGAAGTGGAAAAAGACAAGATCTCCTGAGCAAATTGGGAGCATGGGGACCTTGGGGGAGGGTTGATGGGGGGAGGGCAGAGGCAGGAAGGGGAGCAGAGAAAAATGTAGAGCTCAATAAAAATTAATAAGAAAAGAAAATAATGTGTTTTAAACTTACAGATGTACTGGAACAATCAAACCTGTTGAAAAAGGGAGCAGAGCAGTAGCTGCCAAAGGTGAGAAGAAATGGGAAACATGTCATATGGACACAGATGTTTTAGTTCAGCTCAACAAAAAGGTTCTTGAGATATACAATGGTCATTGTCATAAGGGGATACTAACACATCCATTTCCAGGAACTGCATACCTTTGTGTTCCATA